>NC_045785.1:37862119-39178261 GCF_009873245.2 Balaenoptera musculus
GCCCCCAGGGAAGCCCCTATTTTTTATTTATTTATTTTTGGCTGTGTTGGGTCTTCGTTGCTGCGTGGGGGCTCTCTCTAGTTGTGGCGAGTGGGGGCTGCTCTTCATTGCAGTGCATGGGCTTCTCATTGCGGTGGCTTCTCTTGTTGCGGAGCACGGGCTCTAGGCATACGGGCTTCAGTAGTTGTGGCATGAGGGCTCAGTAGTTGTGGCTTGCTGGCTTAGTTGCTCTGTGGCACGTGGGATCTTCTTGGACCAGGGATCGAACCCGTGTCCCCTGCACTGGCAGGTGGATTCTTAATCACTGAGCCACAAGGGAAGTCCCTTGACTTACATTTTTAAAAAGCAAGTGCTGGACGAAGAGTAGATTGGAAAGGGCAAATAGAAATGGTAATATAATTAGAAGTTTATTTTGGCTGTACAAATGAAAGATGATAGTGACCTGGACTAGAGAGGTAGCAGTAAAGATGAGGAGTGGACAAATTGAGATTTTTCTCTATAGATAGATCCAAGAGGATTTGGCAATTAACTGCATGTAGGGGATATGGGAGTCAGTGGCATCCAGGATGACTCCCAGGTTTCTGGCTCAAGCAACTAGATAGATAGAAGTGCCATTTATCACGTTAGGTGAAAAAATATATCAAGAAGGAAGGAATGGGCTCATTCCAGGTTTGATGCAGAAAATACACAAGATAATCCTAGGACATTCTCTTTTCCAGAAAGCAAGGAAACTACCTAAGAATACTGGAATTTGTCAAAAGGATGAAAAGACACAGGAGTCAAACTAAAGTAGCCCCCATTGACCAAAAATGGGGTATGTTGAACATCTAAGAGTAATGACTAACATGGATTGAAACCATGAGCCCTTAACTAACTCCAGAAAACCTCCAAAACTCGCTGATTTCTTTGGAGATGGCAGGGCAGTCATTATTTTGAAAATTGGTGAGCAAAGAGAAAGATCAGGCACATACTTTGGCTTTTCCATGAAATGAAATATTAGACTTAGATCCCCTATTGAAATAACAGATTTAAGTAATGATTGTCACTGTCTGCTTAAAGCGTTAGGTGAATGGTTTATGAGAAAATCTATGATGGATAGATGAAGTTCACAGTATCTGAACCTACTCATCATTCTTATTATCGTCACTGAAAATGGAACCACAAGTTATTATGTGCCTCCTGATATGATGTAATGAGAATACACAGCACCACTTATGAAGTATTCTTGCCAAGAAAAATGAACCTGAATCTCATCAAGCCTCCAGATATAACTACCAATTTACAGGGAAACACTAGGGAATACTAGGGATCAGGGAATATAAGAATGACACCACAAGGATCCAATCAGCTAAAGGCAGAATGTGGGAAATTCTATAGGAAAAACCACCTAGTTTCTTCAGCAAAAAATGGCATAAAAAGGAGGGAGGGGCAACTGTTTTAGGTTACATGAGACTTAGGAGTCATATCAACCAAATCAACAAATGGATGTTGCTTGGAAAGAATTTTCAAAACGAATGCAAAAAGATATTTTTGTGGCAAAAGGGGGAAATTGAACACAGACTGGATATTAGATGATATTAAGAAATTATGATTCATTTTGTTAGGTGCGATAATGTGATTATGGTTATGCTTTAAAAGTCCTTACCTGTAGAAATATGTATTGAAATTACAAGCTGTCTGGGGTTTCCTTTAAATTCTCCAGGAAAAAGAAAAAGGTATGGAGCATAAACAAAACAAGAATGGTAAGATGTTGATAATTATACAAACTGGGTGGTAGTGGTACGTGGGGGTTCATTATGTGACTTTCTCTAAAAACAAAAGAAGTAGGAAGTGAGCAAATATATAAAATGCAACTGAGATATCAAATAAGATGAGAATTGATCAATGGGTTAAACAACATGGTAAATATTGATAATATTGACCAGTGAAGTTTTGGTGGAGTGGTGGTAGGAGGAAGCTTAATTGGAGTGTATTTAAGAGAGAGTGGATAATCCAACTACATAAAGACATTTTGGAGACAATTTGAACAATTTCGATGTGGACCAGATATCAGGTAATTTTAAGGAATATTGTTAATTTTGTAAGAAGTGATAATGATATTGTGATTAAAGAAATTTTCCTATTTTTTTAGAAGTACGTATGAGTATTTAGAATTGAAATGACATACTATCAGGGATTTGCTCTAAAATACTACAGCAACAAAAAGAAATAAAAAAGATAAGAGGAAGCAAATATGGCAAATGTTCATAATTGTAGAATATTTTGATTGGTTACATGGGGATTCATTATATTATTGTCTCAATTTTTGTGTACGTTTGCAATTTTTATAATATACATTTTGATAATTTTATAATAAAAAGACTTAGGGACTTCCCTGGTGGTCCAGTGGTTAAGACTCCGTGCTTCCAATGCAGGGGGCATGGGTTTGATCCCTGGTGGGGGAACTAAGATCCCACATGCTGTGAAGAGCAGCCAAAAAAAAAAAAGACTTAAAAATAAGATGGAGGGGAGACTGAACAGAGCATATAGAGAAAAATATTCTTAGAAATTTTGCTACACAGAGGAGCAAAAATTATTAGGAGTAGCTGGTGGCAGAAGTGAGGACAAGAGAAACTTTAAGTAATCTGATGGAATGATCCAGGAAAGAGAGGGAAATTTATGATATAGGACAGAGGGGGCAGCATTTCTGGAGTGATATTCTTGAATAAATGGCAGAAAATGGAATTATTGTACAAGCGGAGGGATTGACTTTAGATAGGGACATGGATAGTTCATCTATAATAACAGAAAGAAAAACAAAATATGTGAGTGCAGATGCTGGCAGGTTAGATGTGATGGTGGAATTCTGTGGAAACTGTCTCCTGAAGTAGAAAGCAAGTCTGTTACCTGAGCGTGAGAATGGGAGAGAGTGTACTGGGGTTTTGTAGGAAGTTATGAAATCATCATCTAGGAGAAGGGAGAGTGAATGAACTAGGGACATACGGTGTGATAGTTGGGCAACAATAAGGCCCACTTGAAATTTACGGTTATGACTTTACCTCATGGTCTCATATTTTCTCCAGCTCTGTTCAGCTGCAACACTACATGCAAGGCAGAGGCACAGGGTGGGTTTAATCAGGGTTTCGGTTTTGCCAAATGAGTATACCAAAATGAAAGAGGGACAAAAGAGTGAATGGTATATGCGAACAAGTGAATATGACTGACCGTGAAATTCAAGCTGAATAAGAAGGGAGAAAAGATCATTAAGGACATGTTTGTCAAATATGCCTGAGAGACAAAGTGAATATGTCAAGTAGGGAAGAGCTCAGAAAATAAATCTGAGCTAAAGTTATAAATTTGAAAGTCAACAGCATTATAGATGGCATTTTGTCACAGGAATTTATAAGATTACCTAAAGAAAATGTTTTGAGTAAGCAGAGTAGAAGATCCAAGGCCGACCTGTGAAGAATGCCAACAGTTAAGTCAGGTAGAGGAGGAGACATCATAAAGAGACCAAGAAGGAATGATCAGAGAGGTAGGAGGCAAACCCAGAATGTTAAAGCCAAGAGAAGAAAGTAACTTTTCATGAAAGAGAGAGTCAACCGTGTTAAGAATTGCTGACTGCTCTAGTAAAATGTTTAGAAAACTAGAGCTATGGACTACCCTGGCAGTCCAGTGGTTAAGACTCCACGCTTCCAATGCAGGGGGCATGGGTTTGATCCCTTGTCGGGGAACTAAGATCCCACATGCCACACGACACGGTCGAAACCCAAAAACATCATAAAGGAAATGATCAACAGCTTTGACTACATTTGGCATGGCCGAAAAACAAAAAACAAAACAAAACAAAACAAAAACACACACAACAACTACAAAAAAAACTAGAGAGAGACAAAGTGACACTACTGTTGGATAGAAAGCTGTACCTAACTTGAAAAATTGCACAGTGCAACAGTTGTCAAAACTGTCTGGTACTGGGTTATGAATTGAAGAATAG
Source organism: Balaenoptera musculus (assembly GCF_009873245.2). Classification (NCBI taxonomy): domain Eukaryota; kingdom Metazoa; phylum Chordata; class Mammalia; order Artiodactyla; family Balaenopteridae; genus Balaenoptera; species Balaenoptera musculus. Next base: position 37,866,096 of record NC_045785.1, read on the forward strand.
AAAGTAGAAATTAATAGAAATTCAAGATATAGACTTAAACCCTATAAAAGTTGAAATCTTCCCTTCAACTATAAATTCTCTGGGGCTAAGGATCATGTTCATCTCAGTTTGCTCAACAGAAACAAGTCCTGACATGTAGTAGGAGCTTTGAATATTTGTTGAATGAATGAATTCAGAAATAAATGTAGGTAACACAGTAAAATATACAGAACGTGAGCTATGGAGATATTCACCTGGCTAATGTCTACTCATCCATCAGATTAGCTTAAATGTGATTTCTTCAGAGAGTCCGACCCAGCACAATACCTAAAATAAGAGAAACTCAATAAATTTGCATTTCTAAAAGTTCCCAGGTGATGTTGCTGTTGCTGCTACTCTAGAGCAGTGCTTCTCAACTGAGATTAAAAAACATTTTTTTATTGCCTAGACTGATATTTTTGTAAAATACAGTAAAAAAGCTAGAAAAAATGAAATAACACAAAGACATACAAAATTTTTTATTATTAGATTCACAGACATAAAATGACTCTGCCAAATTGCTATAAATGTTTTTTAAGAGCTTACTCTCGGTTTCTTTACTTAATCGCTTTATAGACCAATAGCAGTTTGTCAGCTGGCTCAGGTCCGAGGACCACACTTGGAGTAGCTCTGCTCCTGATGATCTCTAAATTTATTTTTGCACTGAAGAGTCAAGAATTTTTTTTTAAGATGATTACCTTTAAAAAAATGTTTACTATATGATTTATATTTGCTTTGTTTTATTTTGTGCATGTACCTTCTGCTAACTTGGAAGTTTGTAGTTAATTTTTGGTTCTTCCAGTGGTTACCTTTATAACTGTAACATTTCCTAATATTTCTTGAGACTTTACCTATTAACTCTCTGCTCTCAGCAATGACAAAATTACTATACTTCCACTTCTCACTTCTTTACCTTACCTTCTCCTTTAACATGTAATTTTAACGACAAACATTATTTTAAAAATTCTTCTGAAGATTACCTATATACCTTTAAAGAATCTTCAAATAAGTTTCTCTATTATTTATTAGCTTTATTGGGTCTTTTATTTTCCCCCTTCTATTTATTTATTTATTTTTGGCTGCGTTGGGTCTTCATTGCTGCTTGAGGGCTTTCTCTAGTTGCAGCCAGCGGGGTCTACTCTTCCTTGTGGTGCGTGGGCTTCTCCTGTTGAGGAACGTGGGCTCTAGGCACGCGGGCTTCAGTAGTTGTGGCACGTGGGCTCAGTAGTTGTGGCTCGCGGGCTCTAGAGCACAGGCTCAGTAGTTGTGGCGCACGGGCTTAGTTGCTCCGTGGCATGTGGGATCTTCCCAGGCCAGGGCTCGAACCCGTGTCCCCTGCATTGGCAGGCGGATTCTTAACCACTGCGCCACGAGGGAAGCCCTTATTTATTAGTTTTAAACAATATCTTTTGCTCTCTCAATAGTAAAAGATGAGGAAATCCAATTTCTTTACCTCTCTATTTCCCATCATCTCTTATATATATATATATTATTTCATGTTGCCACAGATTATAATATTTTTATTGTGCTCTGAATTTTTAATGCTCACAGTTTTTTTGTTTGTTTGTTTTGTTTTGTGTTTTTTTTTTTTTTTTTTTTTTCTGCCGGGCTCCTTGGGCATGCGGGATCTTAGCTCCCTGACCAGGGATGGAACCCTTGCCCCCTGCAGCAGAAGCACAGAGTCTTAACCTCTGGACTGCCAGGGAAGTCCCCCTCACAGTTATTTCAGTCTGAAGCTGCCATATGTTTGCAATGATGGAGTTTAAGATGCTTTTAAAAGCTGTAGGCTTCCTCACTTTTCTCTAACCAACTTTTCATCCACTCTCTGTACCTTAAATATTTGGCTCCACCCTAGACTCTTTTAATCTTTTACTTCAGTCATATACTCTGAGTGTATATATATATATATATCTCCACAACTTCAATTTCCATCTATATGCTCCCGAATTTTTAAGTAACCCTTCGTGAATGAGGGAGGGCAACATGGCTTACTCTTTGCATGGAATCATATTTAGAGAAGTTCACAGTTCAGCAACCAAAAGTAACTTCAAAATGACGCAAGTCCTTTACAGGCATTGCTTGGGAACTGAGAAGAGAATTTGTAGCAATACTCTTTACAGCTCCTCTTCCTCTCCTACCTACTTCCCTTACACACCACAAAACAACTACTCCCACCTATCCACACAGCTTTCTTTTCTTCTCTCTGCTTCCGTACCTGTATCTTCTACCTTCCTCCCTTTCCTCCCCTCTTACACCTCCTTCCCGTGTAGAGCAACTCAGCTTCTTGAACTAAGTTCTACTTCTTTTTTCCCTTTAATTATTCTTCTTATTTATTATTCTCCTTGTTTTGCATCCCCAAGCCCAAAGAAGCAGTCTGGCATCTATAGAACTCTCTTGGCCAAGGGAAGACTCAGGGGCAGGAGAGAAAGTTGTGAGCATATGCCTGTTCGTAATTTTCATTCTGTATATGTATGTATATGCGTGTGTGTGTGTGTGTGTGTGTGTGTGTGTATACTGAGAGCATTCCCTGAACTTTAGACCCATACATCCATCTTGTTTATCTCATAGGCACCACAAAATCAACATGTCCCCAAACTGTACTTCTTTGAGTACATTTGTTCTTCTTCTGAATGCATTTGTTCAATATTTCTCTTCCATGGAAGTTTAAACAAATACTTGTTTAGTTTGTGAATAAATGAGTAAATGAAATTATGAAACTTGTTCTTCCTTCAGTATTCTCTAGGTCAGTGAAAGACACCATCATCCACCTGGTTATTTAAACCATAATCCTGAAGATTATCCCTGATTCATCCTATTTGCCCATTTCTCCTATCTGGCTATTCATCAAGCCCTGTAAATTGCACAGCTTTAATATTTCTTCAGTCTCTCCCTTTCTCTCTAACCCTACTACTATAAAACTCTGACAAGTACCTGTTACCTATTCCTTTGTAATAGACTCCTGAGGGGTTTCTGGTCTCCACTTTTATTCCTCTTCAATATATCTAAGACATGGTACTCATAGTTCCAGAGAAGTCCACCATCCCCCTTTATGGAAAATCATCTCTCCCATACCTCTGTCAAGGGATAATCCTATGCAATCATATTCTGTACCACATGACACCATCTTCCCAGTTCCTAGACATTGCTGATTAGACCAGGAAGGTACCCTAACTAATGTGTAGGTTATCCAGCAGCTATTAAAGTACTTGACAGGTAAAGTTTGGCCAATTAGCTTCTCATCTTTAGGCAAATGAATTAGAAAGTAGGGAATGGGGGCTTCCCTGGTGGCGCAGTGGTTGAGAGTCTGCCTGCCAATGCAGGGGACATGGGTTCGAGCCCTGGTCTGGGAGGATCCCACATGCCGCGGAGCAACTAGGCCCATGAGCCACAATTACTGAGCCTGCGCGTCTGGAGCCTGAGCTCTGCAACAAGAGAGGCCGCGATAATGAGAGGCCCGCGCACCGCGATGAAGAGTGGCACCCACTTGCCGCAACTAGAGAAAGCCCTCGCACAGAAACGAAGACCCAACACAGCCATAAATAAAATAAATAAATAAATAAATAAAACCCCCCAAAAAAAGTTAAAAAAAAAAAAAAAAGAAAGTAGGGAATGAATCAGACATTAGAAGCAAGGAAGTTTTTAAAATTGCATAAAGAAGCCAGTTAGTACAGAAGAGGCGGTGACCAAGACAAAATTTTGCCTAAGTAGAAAATATTGGTAGATAGAAGTGATGATATAAAGCAATAATACAGAACAGAGGGTAAATAAGCTGGTTAGTTCTGGGAGGAAACACAGAAAGACACATGAGAGACCAAGAGAGAAACTTAGTCATGGTAATGACAAGAGTATAGAGTAAAATGCCCTACACTCCTGCTGCTGAGGGTCCTAGAGATGCTTCCAGTTCCAAATTCCCTGAGGACAGCTGTACTTTTAGTCCTGAATTTCCCTGAGAGTCCTGTTTCCTTTATTGCCAAGTGTATCCTAATGTATTTAATAAGGCTTCAGTTTCCATCTGTAGCTGGTGCCCTGCCCAAGGTTACGTTTGGATCCATCAGCTCTGCAAAACAGGTACTAGAAATCATCATATTAAGTGATAATGATGGAGGTTTAGTTACATGTAACAGACACCCCAAATTACAGTAACTTAAGGCAGAGGTATATTTCTCTCTCACATAATACTAGAGAGGGCAAGGATGGCAGCTCTGCTCCATGAGTTTATCTTGGCACTTTCTACATTGTTGCATTGCCATCCTTTAGATGTTTTCTCATACCTGTGGTCCAAGGTAGATTACTACCATGAGCACTTAGCAAGCAACAGGTAGAACAAAGGAAAGACATGGCTTTTCCCTTTTAGAGCATACTTCAAAAGTTGCTCTCATCACTCAAGCTCACAGCTCCTGGTCAGAGCTTAGTTACATGTTTATATTTAGCTACAAAGAAGGCTGGAAATTTTGCTTTATTCTAGGTGGCATGTGTCCAATAATATGAAAAGGGAAGAATGGATATTGGGGGACAAGGATCTGTTTTTACCATAATTGTAATAAGGAATCCTTGAAGCTAACTCTTAGAAGAGTAATGTGGGCCCCTTTGAATCACCTAAGGAATCTTTCATAGAAGAGTAGAGAATGTTAGTATCACTGAAAGCAGGCTTTTCCAAGAGGGTATGTAATGATTCCTCGGCCCCCTAGAAACACTAAGAGTATCCTCCCTTCAGAGGATTAGCAAGCAATCATTGCCTAGGGAAAGGGGACATAATTAGACACTCTCTCTTTTGACTGTTTAAGAGGAAGAACTGCAGATTTCTAGGATGTGGGCTCCTTGGGAAACTTGTCCTGGGACTGCTTGTTTCCCTGGCAATTCACTGTGCTGTGTATGGAAACAGAAAACATACAGGGCTAAGAGCTTCAATTGTGGGAACTGTGGCCTGGGCATATTTGGCTGAGCTGGGTACCAAGGGAATGAGATTGTCCTATCTCAAAAAACCTTCGCTGGATTGGGAGGACCTTGTTATGTGGTCTGTATTAGTCTGCTTGGGCTGCCATAACAAAATACCCTATGGGAATTCCCTGGTGGTCCAGTGGTTAGGACTTGGCACTTTCACTGCCGTGGGCCCGGGTTGGATCCCTGGTGGGAAAATTAGGATCCTGCAAGCTGCCAAGGCGCAGCCAAAACAACAACAACAACAACAACAAAAACCTAGACTGGGTGGTGTAAACAACAGAAATTTATTTTCTCACACTTCTGGAGGCTAAAAGTCCAAGATCAAGATTCTAGCTGCTTGGGTTTCTGGTGAGAGCTCTCTTCTTGTCTTGTAGGTAGCCACCTCTTTGCTAGATAGTCACATGTCCTATTCTGCATATGTGCCTGGGGTGGGGGAGAGCAAACACTCCCTGGTGTCTCTTCTTACAAAGATAATAATCCTATTGGATCCAGGCCCCCTTATGACTTCATTTAACCTTAATTATTTCCTTAGTGGCCTCATCTCCAAATATAGCCACATTGGAAGTTAGGACTTCAACATTTGAATTTTGGGGGGACACAGACATTCACTTCAAACATGGTCCTAGGATGCAATGATGCTCATGGACTAATTTAATTCTAGCTGGACTTGACTGTGGAAATTGTACTGATCTTCCTGGAGTAGATTTCAAAGATAGCTACACATTCTTCCCCTCTTTGAATCTATTACCCCTTGCCATGTAACTTTAGTTCCTTCCCACGTTGACTTGCTTTGGCAATGACTTGCTGTGTGATTTATGACTTGCTTTGGCAATGGCACAATTGCCAATGTGACACCAAGAAAGACTTGAAAAGTGCTTTCACATTGAGGCTTTTTTTTCTATTCTTGGGACCCCTATACTGCTGCCATGTGAAGAAATTCAAGCTAGCCTGCTGGATGATGAGAGATATGTGACTTTTTTGGCCCCATTGCTATGGCCAACAGCCTGAAAACTATCAGATGTCTGAGAAAGGCCATTCTAGATTATCTAGCCACCAGTCAATCCTCAGCTAACTGCAGATGCATTTGCAGACTAAGAAGTGATCAGCTAAACTGTCCCAGGCCATAAGAACCAACCAGTTGACCCACAGAATTGTCAGATAAATAAATGCTTGTTGTTTTAATTCACAAATTTTGAGATGGTTTGTTATGTAACAATAGATAACTACCATACTTACCTTTTAGGATATATAGGAACATTGGAGTTCTTAGATAATTAAGGAGGAGATACTAGACTTCCTGATAATATGACATGAGGGGCCTGAGTGACTAACTAGAAAACAGAAAAGAGATGTCATAACATGTATAACCTCAAGATTATTGAACAGTTTATATTTGTCATACATCTAAATACTGGTAGCGCTCAGTTCTGAACTCTAAACCAATTTAATCAATAGCTCACCCTACATCTTCACTTGGGTATGTCACTGGTACTTAAGAGAAAAAAAAAAAAAGAGCAAACACATGTGAACAATTAATCATAATCTCCTTCAAACTTCTTCACTGTTCCCTACATCAGTTGTCCAAGCCAGAAACCTGGAAATCATTCTCAAATCTTCTCTCTTTCTCTCTACCCAGATGAGTCAACAGTTCCTGTTGTTTCTGCTTTCTGAGTCTCTCTAAAATTCATTCACTTTCTTTCATTACGACGATCACTTTCTTTCTACATGTCATCATCACCTCTCTCCCAGATAATTGTAAAATTCTCTTAATTTGCATAGAATTTGCTAGTGGAATGGATGTGAAGCGCGTGAGAAGGAAAAGATTCAACTATCATTCTGAGGTTTTGGCCTGAGCAACTGAAAAAAAATCGGCTTGTCATTTATTAACCTAGTGAAGATAGGAGCAAGAGGGGATTCAGGCCGGATTGTGTCACATGGCCACCTCTGGCCTGAGAAAGTGAGTATCTGGATGTATTAGTTTTCTATTCCTGTGTAATAACTTACCATAAACTTATCAGCTTAAAATAATATGCATTTATCTCACAATTTCTGTGGATCAGGAGTCCAGATATGGCTGGGCTATGTTCTCATCTGGAGATTCAACTGGAGAGGTTTGTTTCCAAGCTCACTCAGGTGTTGCAGAGGGAGGAACACTCCCAAACTTGTCCTATAAGGCCACCATCACCCTGATACCAAAACCAGACAAAGATACCACAAAAAAAGAAAATTACAGACCAATATCACTGATGAACACAGACACAAAAATCCTCAACAAAATTCTAGCAAACAGAATCCAACAACACATTAAAAGGATCATACACCATGATCAAGTGGGATTTATCCCAGTGATGCAAGGATTCTTCAATATATGCAAATCAATCAGTGTGATACACCATATTAACAAATTAAATAATAAAAACCATATGATCATCTCAATAGATGCAGAAAAAGCTTTTGACAAAATTCAACACCCATTTATGATGGAAACTCTCCAGAAAGTGGGCATAGAGGGAACCTACTTCAACATAATGAAGGCCACATACGACAAACCCACAGCAAACTTCATTCTCAATGGTGAGAAACTGAAAGCATTTCCTCTAAGATCAGGAACAAGACAAGGATGTCCACTCTCGCCACTGTTATTCAACATAGTTTTGGAAGTCCTAGCCAGGGCAGTCAGAGAAGAAAAAGAAACAAAAGGAATACAAACTGGAAAAGAAGAAGTAAAACTGTCACTGTTTGCAGATGATATGATACTATACATAGAAAATCCTAAAGATGCCACCAGGAAACTACTAGAGCTAATCAATGAATTTGGTAAAGTTGCAGGATACGAAATTAATGCACAGAAATCTCTTGCATTCCTATACACTAACGAAAAATCAGAAAGAGAAATTAAGGAAACAATCCCATTTACCATCACAACAAAAAGAATACCTAGGAATAAACCTGCCTAGGGAGACAAAAGACCTGTACTCAGAAAACTATAAAGCACTGATGAAAGAAATCAAAGATGATACCAACAGATGGAGAGATATACCATGTTCTTGGATTGGAAGAATCAATATTGTGAAAATGACTATACTACGCAAAGCAATCTACAGATTCAATGCAATCCCTATCAAATTGCCAATGGCATTTTTCACAGAATTAGGACAAAAATTTTTGCAATTTGTATGGAAACACAAAAGACCCTGAATAGCCAAAGCAATCTTGAGAAAGAAAAACAGAGCTGGAGGAATCAGGCTCCCTGACTTCAGACTATACTACAAAGCTACAGTAATCAAGACAGTATGGTACTGGCACAAAAACAGAAATATAGATCAATGGTACAGGATAGAAAGCCCAGAGATAAACCCATGCACCTATGGTCACCTAATCTATGACAAAGGAGGCAAGAATATACAATGGAGAAAAGACAGCCTCTTCAATAAGTGGTGCTGGGAAAACTGGACAGCTACATGTAAAAGAAGGAAATCAGAACACGACCTAACACCATACACAAAAATAAACTCAAAATGGATTAAAGATCTAAATGTAAGGCCAACACTATAAAACTCTTAGAGGAAAAAATAGGAAGAACACTCTTTGACATAAATCACAGCAAGATCTTTTTTGACCTACCTCCTAGAGTAATGAAAATAAAGCCAAAAATAAACAAATGGGACCTAATGAAACTTAAAAGCTTTTGCACAGCAAAGGAAACCCGACACAAGATGTAAAGACAACCCTCAGAATGGGAGAAAATATTTGCAAATGAAGCAATGGACAAAGGATTAATCTCCAAAATATACAAACAGCTCATGGAGCTCAATATCAAAAAAACAAACAACCCAATCAAAAAATGGGTGGAAGACCTAAATAGACATTTCTCCAAAGAAGACATACAGATGGCCAAGAGGCACATGAAAAGATGCTCAACATCACTAGTTATTAGAGAAATGCAAATCAAAACCACAATGAGGTATCACCTCACACTGGTCAGAATGGCCATCATCAAAAAATCTACAAACAATAAATGCTGGAGAGGGCGTGGAGAAAAGGGAGCCCTCTTGCACTGTGGGAATGTAAATTGATACAGCCACTATGGAGAACAGTATGGACGTTCATTAAAAAACTAAAAATAGAACTACCATATGACCCAGCAATCCCACTAATGGGCATATACCCTGAGAAAACCATAATTCAAAAAGACACATGTAACCCCAATGTTCATTGCAGCACTATTTGCAATAGCCAGGACATGGAAACAACCTAAATGTCCATTGACAGATGAATGGAAAAAGAAGATGTGGTACATATATACAATGGAATATTACTCAGCCATAAAAAGGAACGAAATTGAGTTATTTGTAGTGAGGTGGATGGACCTAGAGTCTGTCATACAGAGTGAAGTTAAATCAGAAAGAGAAAAACAAATATAGTATATTAGCACATATATGTGGAGTCTAGAAAAATGGTACAGATGAACCTATTTGTGTGGCAGGAATAGAGACGCAGATGTAGAGAACGTACATGTGGACACAGAGAGGGGAAAGAGAGGGTGGGACGAATTGGGAGATTAGGATTGACGTATATACACTACCATGCGTAAAAGAGATAGCTAGTGGGAACCTGCTGTATAGCACAGGGAGCTCAGCTTGGTGCTCTGTGATGACCTAGATGGGTGGGATGGTGGGGGGTGGGAGGGAGGTCCAAGAGGGAGGGGAAATATGTATACATATAGCTTATTCACTTCATTGTACAGCAGAAACTAACACAACATTGTAAAGCAACTATACTACAAGAAAAAAATTTTTTTCTTGTGGTTGTTGGACTGAGTTTTTTGTTTGTTTTTTGGCTGGCTCTTGGGCCAGAGGCTGCCCATAGCTTCTAGAGGTTGCCTGCAATTTCCTGCCACATGACCCTCTCTACAGGCAGTTCAGAACATGGTAGCTTGGTTCTTCAAGGCCATTAGGAGAATGAGAATGAGAATGAGAATGAGAGTGAGTCTGTTAGCAAGACAGAGTCTTATATAATGTAATGTAATCATGGAAGTGATACCACATCATTTTTGCTGTTTAGAAGCAAGTCACAGGTCCCACTCACCTCAAGGGGAGGAGATCACACAAAGGCATAAACACTGGAGAGGAGGTGGATCATGAGGGCAACCTTAGAGTCTATTTGCCACACTGACTTTCCTAGTCCCTATAGTGGAAGGCAAGAGGTTGAAATGGAGTTCTGGTCCCTAAGTTGCCAAGGCTGAGTCAGTGGATTCTCTTGCCAGAGACTGTGAATCTGGAATGGTGATGCAATTAGAGAGGAGAGAAGGTTAGAATCCCTTTGCACAGGTATGTGGCAGCAGCATAGCACATTGTCTGGTGGTGGTGTGGGAGTAGTGGTGACAGCACTGTCCTGAAATTGTCCCTAATGTGTACTCTGGAGAGACTCCTTGTTTCCTGCCAGTTTCATAAGCCTGATTTTCCAATCTCTGTTCTGTTCTGTGAGCCCCTCTGTATAGCCTTCTAATAATTCCCCCTTAGGCTTAGGATAATGAGTTTGTTTCTGTTGTTTGTAACCAAGAATGTGTCAGACCCTGTACATGCAGGGAACTATAAACAGCTGGCATAACTATAAATAATTGGCATAGCGGGGATTAATAGGTGAGGTAGACAGAGACCAGATTTCAGATGGCCTTGCCAATCATAGTAAATTTAGTAGACCTCATCCTGAGGGTCATGGAAATCTATTTAACTGTTTTAAGCAAGGGAGTCACATGTTATATGAAGGTTCTTGTAAAGGCTTTTTGGAGGATGGGTTTGAAGAGAAAGGGACTGGTTGTAGGTGAATGATTTAGAAAGATTTCGCAGTCAAGTAGGTGAGAGAAGACAAGACTTGAGCTGAAGTAGTACCAGTGGGATGGAAAAAGGAGACAGATTGGAGAGATGGTAAGGTTATAGAAGCAGCACGACTTGTTCATTAATTGGGTGTGGGGGCAGGAGGGGAAGGAAGGAGTCTAGGATGACTTCCAGGTTTCTGGTTGAGGCAACTGGATGGATGGTGGTGAGGAACTGAAACAGGGAATACAGGAGCAGACTGATGATCGGCTGTAGAGTACACTGGTTGTGTGTGTAGGCTCTGGTATCTGACAGACCTTGGTTTGAATCCTGGCTCTGCACTTACTAGCTGTGTCATATTGAGCATGTTATGTAACTTGAACCTCAACTGTAAACTGGAAATAATACAACTTACCTCTTGTTTGCATATGTGTGAATTGAATGCACAGTGTCTGGTATCCAGTAGTTATGCTATAAGTTTAGCTATTATTACCTCTCAGAAAGAGTTTAGGGCGGAGGCCAAGCAAAAATGGGTGAACCCTTCAGTAAAGGCTTCTGTGAAAGAACTCCAGTCAAGACAAAAGAGGAAAAATATGGTGCTTTGGCAGACCAGCTAAAGCCAGAAGGAGGAGGCCAGACAGGGCTGAGCTACAGCCACGTTGCTGAGCAGATGAGTCACTGAAAGAGGCAGGCTGAGCTGCCCACCGCTGTGGCCAGGCTGGACTGGGCTATAACATGATGACTTCATTGTCAGTGGGGAATCATGGGGATGCCTTTTTGTCTTCGCCTTCCACTTGAAGGAATCCATCACTTCTTCCTCTTTTATAGGACTTTCCACACCCTGTCTTACTTTCTGGGAGCAACAGGAAACAGTGGAAAGGGGCAGAAAAGCCAGAATTTGAGTCCTGTCTAGTTTGCTCAGTGACCTGGGCATATTACTTCCCGTCGGTCCTCTTATCTGTAACAGGAGAATGAGCAGACCTGCCTTCAAAGTGTGATGTGAAGATCAGTTGACGGTAGGTTGGAAGGTGCTCAACAAAAAGGCAGGCATTAGTGTTCTGTTTACTGGTTGTCTATTTTGTCTCCTTGCTGCTCCTGGTCCCTCTCCACCTACTTCCTTGAGGACGCTGATCAGTTGTAATTCATTTTTGTATCCCCACCACTTAGCTTGGCCAGACACACAATTTCATGAATGGATGCATGAATGAACGAATCAAGGAGCTTCCACGGCCGCAGCAGGCGCGTCGGGGCCCCGCCCCCTTCCGCTCTCCGCCCCCTCCCACCCCCACCACGCGGTGGGGCCAAGGGCGGGTCTCTCGCGACCGTTCGCTGGCGCGTGCGCGGGAGGCGGCGCGCGGCCAGAGGTGGCAGGCGGGCTCCCGGTGCGCGCGCGCGAAGGGAAGGGAGGGGCGGGGCCGGGCTACAGGCAAGCGGTTGGCGGCTGGCTGTGCAGCCAGCTGCGGCGGTGGAGGCGGCGGCGGCCGGTGGCCGGCCGAGCGTGTACCGGGTGGGAGAAGACGACGCTGCGGCGATGCTGCCGCCTCCGTAAGGAGCGCCGAGGAGGCCGCGGCTCTTGAGGCCCCAGAAAGCGCAGAGGAGCTGCTGGCTGGGGTCGGTGGCTTCGGGCGCCCGCCGGGCCATGGTGGCCGCGGGCGGTGGTTGGCGCGGTAGCGCCGCGGCCCGGGGCCGTGCGGGGCCGGGACAGTCGCTGCGCTGACGCCCAGGGCCCAGCCGCAGATATGAAGCGGAGCCGCTGCCGCGACCGACCGCAGCTGCCGCCGCCGCCGCCGGCCGCCTGCCGGGAGGATGGGGCTCAGCGGGCAGCGGAGCTGCCCCAGCCCCTGCCCTCGCGCCGGCGAGCGCCGCCCAGGAGGCAGCTACTGGAGGAGCGGGCGGGGCCCGCAGGGCCCGAAGTCAGGGAGCAGGTAGCGCTGGCCGGGGTCTCGGAGGGAAGGGATGGGGAGGGGGAGCCTGAAAGGGAGCGATGGGGGAGGGCGATCTCAGGCGGGAAGACTTGGGCTGGGGCGTTGAAGGGGTGGGGACTGAATATAGTTCGGCAGAAGGAATGGGAGGTCTGGAGAGGCAGAAAAATGGGGAGTGGAGAAGTGGATGGAAGTGATGGTCTGGGGTTGAATAGGAAATGAGGGAGTAGGGATGAAAAATGGTCCTGTGGGGCGTTTGAGGTTAGGGGTTCTGGATGGGAAGAAGGGACGCTAGAATGTGGGCTGGGAGTAAATGAAATGCAAAGAATAGGCTTACCAAAGGGGTATGGAGGAATTATCCAGAAGGGCAAATAGTGTAAGGTAGGGACAGTCAATAATATAGTAAATGTTATCCTACTTTCTAGAGGTTTTGTTGGGTGTCATTCCTAAGCATTCTCTGATTTGGCCGTCGTTATAGCCTTGTAGGAATATGTTCCGAATCATTGTTAAAGTTTCTCTCCAGTAACGATTCATTTCACGAGAAAGCACTTTTTAAAACATGTGCTTTGGGGATGCATGTGTGTAATCCCAAACCCAATACTGTGAACAGAGAATTCGTGGATATAGTCTCTGCCTTCTAGGAGTGTACCACTGAAAACACCTTAGTGGGAGAACACAGAAGTGTAAAAAGTTCATGGAGTTTCTGAATGGAAAGGATATGTTTATATAATTTATTAATCAAGTGTAGGTGTATTTAGAAGTAGGGGATAAAGGTCAGTTTTATCAGGGAGGAGAAGTTGTCACTAGTAGCTGTAGGAAGTTCAGTGAAAGGAGAGTATGTGGTTCTTGATCTTGTGGGAGTTACAGAAAAATGTTCTGTAGTAATGAACTCTAGTGACAGCTTCCCTTTTGCACACTCTACTCTAGACCCTAGTGACTTCATCTTTGGACCTTTGAAGAGTTCTGTTAGGTCTCCTGCCTCTTTCCTGTATGTTAAATAAGTATTTTCCTTTGACATCATTCTTTATTATACAGTTTCAGTGATGCACATGTTAGCCCTTGGACTTTTCCCTCCTTTTTTTTTTTTAATTCATTTATTTAATTTATTTATTTTTGGCTGCGTTGGGTCTTCCTTGCTGTGCGTGGGCTTTCTCTCGTTGCTGAGGGGGGGCTTCTCTTTGTTGCGGTGCGCGGGCTTCTCATTGCAATGGCTCCTCTTGTTGAGGAGCACGGGCTCTAGGCGTGGGGGCTTCAGTAGTTGTGGCACGTGGGCTCAGTAGTTGTGGTGCACGGGCATAGCTGCTCCGTGGCATGTGGGATTTTCCCAGACCAGGCCTCGAACCCGTGTCCCCTGCATCAGCAGGCAGATTCTCAACCACTGTGCCACCAGGGAAGCCCCCCTCCTTTTGTTTTTTTATCTTGTATTCTCCACCCAGTCCTGAGTAGACTGTGCCATTTCTGCCCTTGCTTTCAGGCCACTGAGCATTGTCCTCTTACTGTAATTTCCCCCTTCATCCTTGTCTTTTATATTCTCTGCAGTTCCTATTTGAAACATTTAAAAATGTACTTAAAGCCCAGATCCTTTCCTGACTCAATTTACCTGGTCTAATTGACCTTATCACATGCTTCACTAAAGAGTTCAAGGTAACTTGATTTCTCCCTCTTCTCTATCTCAGGATTTCTGTGTTCTCTCATCTTTTAAATCTCAAAGAAGGAAGTATTCATCTTTTCCAAGGCTAATCCCTCTATGTTCTTGATTTCATTCCCTCTCATCTGCTGTAGGCCCTTGTTATGTATGTTATTTTCTCTTTGTCTTATACCTCAAATAAAAACAAAACAACGTGATTTCCCTGAGTTTTGTAACCTACTTAAGCTACTTTGTAATCTCATTTTTGCTTTACCAGCAACCGTCTTGAAAAATGAGTTTGTATTCACTGTCTCAGCTTCTTCACCTTGTATACATTCCTCATATTATGATTTGGCTTCTACACATAAATTCCTCCAAAGTGTTGTCTTCAGGGTCACCAGTAACTTTGTGTGTTTGTTTATTTACTTTTTAATTGAGATGTGACTTATCTACAGTGTGCAAATTAAAGGTTCGTTCAGCCCATGAATTTTTACAGAATGAATACACCTATGTGACCACTCCTCAGATCAGGATGTAGAACATTTCCAGTAACCTAGAGTGTTCCTTTGTGCTTTCTCCCAGGTATTACCCTTCTCCAGAGGTAACCACTCTCCCAAACTCTATCACCATGGATTAGTTTTGCCTCTTCTGAACTTCATGTAAATGGAATCGTACAGTTTGTACTCTTTTGTGACTAGATTCTTTCATTCAAATTATGCCTGTGAGATTCATCTATGTTGTTGCTTTTAGAAAAAGCTTGTTCTTTTTCATTGCTGTGTAATTTTCCATTGTGTGATTATACCATGATGGATACTAAAACATTTCCTTTTTTTTTTAATTAAAAAATAATGTGTGTTGGGGCTTCCCTGGTGGTGCAGTGGTTAAGAATCACCTGCCAGTGCAGGGGACACAGGTTTGAGACCTGGTCTGGGAAGATCCCACATACCGTGGAGCAACTAAGCCCGTGTGCCACAACTACTGAATCCCGTGCGCCTAGAGCCCATGCTCCGCAACAAGAGAAGCCACCGCAATGAGAAGCCTGCACACCGCAAGGAAGAGTAGACCCCGCTCGCCGCAACTGGAGAAAGCCCGTGCAGCCAAAAATTAAAAAAAAAAAAAAAAAAAGTATGGCTATTTGTGAAAAGTTTTCATTGTGAATTACACAGAGAGATGCAGCAGTCCCAGGGACCTTTAAATGATTAAATATGATAGCCTTCCCCCATTCCTCATCCTCTCTGACCTCTGTGAACTATTTGTCACTCTTGACCATGTGTTCCTTCTTTTTTTTTGTTTTTTTGTTTTTTTTTTCTCTTTATTAGGTGCATTCAAGTGTACAATACAATTGTTAAACGTTTCTGGTGAAATAAACGTTGGTTATTTTATAGTGAGCTTTTATACTCCAATTATGCGTTTTTAAAGTGTCTTTTATCTGATATTAGTACGACTACCTCAGCTTTCTTTTGATTAATTTTTGCATGTGTTCCTTCTTGATATATTCTTCTCTTTTGTCATAATGTCCATTCTACTCTTGTTACTCTGACTGCTTCTTGGATGTCTTATACTGTTTTCTATCTCTGTCCCCAGTATGTTCCTTGAGGATATGTCCTCTGTCCTTAGCTTTTTTCTTTTTGGCCACACTGTGCGGCCTGGGGGATCTTAGTTCCCCCACTAGGGATTGAACCCGGACCCCCACAGTGAAAGCACCAAGTCCTAACCACCGGACTGCCAGGGAATTCCCAGCTTTTTTCTTAATTGTACTTTGTTTTTTAGCAGGCTTACCCTATTTGTGGCACGTGCTTAGGATGTATAATAGGGTCTGTAGTTCTCTTTGTTCATAGTATTGTGTCACAGAACCTCCTTGTAGAGTGATCTGAGTCTCTAGGCCTGACCTCTTTCCTTAGCTCTACATTTCTATTTCTGGGCTTAATATTTTCCACATTAGACTCTCGGCATTTGTGATCTTAACAGTTGTGATTTTCATAAACTGATAGTGTCCTTGAAAGTCCATAACTAGAAATTATTTGATGTTAAAAAGTTAAAAATTTCGGTTTCGTGTGTTATGAGGCTGGATGGATTATTCCATTCATTCAGGGAATAAGAACCTAGCTGATCACCAAGCATCTACCTTTCACAAATGACTTTGTTCTCCGTTTCTCATGATATAGAATAGTGCTTGTTATATGTTATACCATGCTGGTATTTAGGAATAATTTCTGAACAGGATGCAGAACTTGGATCTCTAGCTCAGTGGCTTACTGTATCATTGAAATAGAATCCATTATTTCTCCTTTGAAATGTGGTCTCCCCGTGTCTTTCCTTTTTCTTGTCATCAACTTGAAATTATATCCATGGTCTTTGACTTTTCCCTCTCCCTTGACCCCCTTATCCAGATTCTGCTGATTCTGTCTTCATAACATCTTTGGAATCTTTGTTCTCACTGTCATCACCTTAATCCAGCATTTATAAACTTTTGTCTTGGTTGTTGTAAATCTTAACTGCATTTACTCTGTTTTTAGTCTTTTAACCTCTGATTTATTCTGCATTCTAATTAAAAAAAGATTGGAACTCCTTGCCTGCTTGAGTTCCAGTGATAGGTAAGTATTTGTTAAATGATCATTTTATTGCTTTATCTTCAGAAACTTTCATTAGCTTCTTGATACCATAGAATAAAGTTTGAAGACCTTGGCATTCAAGGTCTACTTGATACTTATCACTTTTTATTAGAATCAGAGTTAGAGGCCCCTTCTCTTGGTTCCTAAGACTTTGCTTTGTCTCCATTGTAGCATACATTATTGAAATAGTTTATCTCTCTCATAAGTAAGTTCTTTGAGGCCCAGACTCTTTCATTTACCTAGGGCCTAGTATGGTATTTGAAACATAGTTATTAGTCTGAATATTTATGAGAAACATAGATATGTGTGCTGGCACTTGAAACATGTATTTCCTCAGCAATATTCTGGTTGGCTGTCAGTCTCTCATCAGAGAAAAAACTCCTCAGAGGCTGTCTTATTCATCATTATACCAGCCTTTAGTGTTTTAACTGGTACGTAATGGGCATTCAGTAAATATTTGTTTACTGCTTAGGCATTTTCATATGTATATATATTTTTAAAATTTATTTATTTAATTTATTTATTTTTGGCTGTGTTGGGTCTTCGTTGCTGCGTGTGGGCTTTCTCTAGTTGCAGCAAGCGGGGGCTACTCTTCGTTGCAGTGCACGTGGTTCTCATTGTGGTGGCTTCTCTTGTTGTAGAACATGGGCTCTAGGCGCATGGGCTTCAGTGGTTGTGGCACACAGGCTCAGTAGTTGTGGCTTGCGGGCTCTAGAACTCAGGCTGAGTAGTTGTGGTGCGTGGGCTTAGTTGCTCCATGGCATGTGGGATCTTCCTGGACCAGGGATCGAACCTGTGTCCCCTGCATTGGCAGGCGGATTCTTAACCACTGTGCCACCAGGGAAGTCCCCATATATTTATTTTAATTAATCATCCATCTGAAAAGCTCTTTCTTCTCTGTCTTTGCCCATTAAAATTCTACTCAAGCTTCCAGGCCTAACTCATGCCACAGAAACTGTTCTGTGAAGTTGTTTTCCATGATTGGGCTGTAGTAAATAGAACTTCTATCCTTCTGTGTTCATTTTGTATTATTTCGTATCTGCTTTTAAGTTGTAAATTATTGAGGGTAGGAACTATATCATCATTTTATCTATCATAATGCATAGTCAAGGGCTTTGTCATAATAGGTGTTAAGTAATTATTTGTTGACTGAATGAATTATTTGTGGACTGAATGAATAGAAAAAGATTCAAATATTTTGAATTTTGAATTCTCTTGGCACCATTAAGGAATTTTCAAAATTATTTTCATGGAAATCAGTATCTTCTCTTTATTCTGCACTATAATGTTAGTATACGGGCAAAAGCATGGGGCAGAAAACATACAGAGGGGAAGCTGCATATATTGTGTAGGGAACTGTAATCAATTTAGTATTGTTGGAAGTTGAACTTGAAGCCATAGATGATGAGTTAAGAGACTAAAGGAGCCTAGATTGTAGATGGTCTTTAGTATTATGTAAAAAGATAGTAAGTAGGGAAGCAGGGTGGTCTTTCTTGTTTTTTAGCTGGATTACTCTGGCAGCTGTGTGAAGGATACAATGTAGGACATGGTGATTGAGACATGGGCATTTGAGAATTTTTCTGAGTTTTCAATACAGAATATCTATTTATTTAGTTAGGCTGTGCTGGGTCTTAGTTGGGGCACGTGGGATATTTAGTTGCAGCATGTGGGCCCTTAGTTGCTACACATGGGCTTCTTAGTTGCCGCACGCGAGCTTCTTAGTTGCCACACGTGGGCTTCTTAGTTGCGGCATGTGGACTCTTAGTTGTGGCATGCGGACGCTTATTGTGGTGTGCATGTGGAATCTGGTTCCCCGACCAGGGATCGAACCCGGGCTCCCTGCATTGGGAGCGTGGAGTCTTATTCACTGGACCACCAGGGAAGTCCCTCAATACAGAATGTTTATTAGCTCTCCCTCCCCTCTTGTCCAGAAGTAATATGAATAAGGGCCAGCTCCTGAAAACCTGTTACCTTTGGAAGATTTGATTTCGTCAGAGGTACTGGGAGCAGAGAGCCTGGGATGGTTGAAGCAGGTTGGACAGTGTTTCCTGATGAGGGTAGGACACATCTGCCTCCAGATTTTTCCCATCTTTGTTTTACTGGATGCCCTTAGCCTAAGATCAACCTAAAAGCTTTTTCCACCCCAGTTATTCATGGTGACCTATGATCAGGACTGTGAGAGGCAGCTTAATATTGCAATCATTATGCCTCCTTTATTGCTGGTCTTAGCTGCTTATGATTCTCTGCTAAATTTGCCACCTAGCTTTGTACTTTCTTGATAAAATCCCTATGGTACCTTGGTAATTATTACTTTTTATCAGCAGGTATTGGTTGTTTTTCTTCATTATATACATACTTGGGGTTCCAAAGAGTTTTGAAAACCAGGTTGTTGGGTCAAGGGCTAGCCCTGGGGGAAGAGGAAAAAGTCCTCAAGGGAGAGCAGAGACTAGACGTTATTGGCAGTAAGGACTTACACAAAATGCATTGGGCTTCCCTGGTGGCGCAGTGGTTGAGAATCTGCCTGCCAACGCAGGGGACACGGGTTCGAGCCCTGGTCCGGGAGGATCCCACATGCCGCGGAGCAACTGGGCCCGTGAGCCACAACTACTGAGCCTGCGCATCTGGAGCCTGTGCTCCCAACAAGAGAGGCCGCGATAGAGAGAGGCCCGCGCACCGCGATGAAGAGTGGCCCCCGCTTGCCGCAACTAGAGAAAGCCCTCGCACAGAAACGAAGACCCAACACACCCAAAAATAAAAAAAATAAAAAAAAAAAATGCATTGTTAGTCAGACATAGTTGACCACCTTTTTGTTGTACCTCATTGTTAACTCCCAAACTCTTTTCTCTTCTCTGCACTACAGCCATGTGTACAGTGGAAGTACAGTGAATAATTGATGGGGAAAATTGACATCAACCTGAGCCTCTTACTTGCATATTCATTAGGTACTTTTCATCTTTACCAAGAATTGTTCCGCCTCTAAAATCTTAGTTTTGAGCTTGCCAGACTCTGACCTTCACATCATCTTCTGTTTCTCTAGCTCACATTCATTTTAGGATTTCCTCTCCCCAAATTGTTCAAACTCTTTGGAACCTCTGGTCTGTTGATTTTTTTTAAAAAATAAATTTATTTATTTATTTATTTATGGCTGCATTGGGTCTTCGTTGCTGCATGCGGGCTTTCTCTAGTTGCAGCGAGCAGGGGCTACTCTTCACTGTGGTGCACGGGTTTCTCTTTGCGGTGGCTTCTCTTGTTGCGGAGTATGGGTTCTAGGTGGGCTTCAGTAGTTGTGGCATGGGGGCTCAGTCGTTGTGGCTTGTGGGCTCTAGCGCGCAGGCTCAGTAGTTGTGGCGCATGGGCTTAGTTGCTCCGTGGCACGTGGGATCTTCCCAGACCAGGGCTTGAACCCGTGTCCCCTGCATTGGCAGGTGGATTCTTAACCACTGAGCCAGCAGGGAAGTCCAAACTACCTTTTCATTGTCAGTCACCTCATGCCTCTACTTTCCTCCTTGTCCAACTTAACATTTCATGGGCTATCATAATTACTCCTATGCGGGTACCTTCAGTACCTTCTATCATACCTGCTTGAGAAAATTCCAGCCATGATTAAACCAACTCTGCCTATTCTGCACTTGTGTCTAGGCAGCTGAATGTGGCTGGAGAAAAACACAACGATGCTGACATCTAAATTTGTGATCATGAAGCTAAGGAGTCTTTCAGCAATGACAGTCAATCCTATGACATTCCCTAGTCCGTTCACTTTTTTTTTTGGCAGTGCCACATGGCTTGTGGGATCTTAGTTCCCGGACCAGGGATTGAACCCAGGCCCTCAGCAGTGAGAGCGCGGATTCCTAACCACTGGACCACCAGGGAATTCCCTCCATTCACTCTTAAATGATAGTTTAATCGTTCTCCTCAAACTTCTAGCATTCTATTTGTCCTCTTTACTCTCAGTTGATGTCCTTGCTTCCTGTTTCACTGAAGAAAAAACAAAGATAATCCTACAAGCTCCCATTACAAGTCACCCAACCTACCTATATCTGTACCCGCATTCTTTTCCCTCTCTCTTATTGCTATGGATAATCTGTTCCTCTTCCCGTCTAAGGCCAACCCCTACATCTAAATAAGAGTTTTATTCTTGGAATTATTCTTTCCTACTCCTGAATCATTAATTTTTTTTTTCTGTTGATGATTCTCATCAACATACAAGCATGCTACAATATTTTCCATCTTGAAAAAACTTCATTAACCCTGCATTCCCCCTCATTCATTCATCCTTGGATTCAACAAGTTTTTTTTGTTCTGTTTTTTTTTTTTTTTTTTTAAATTTTTTGGTTACTGTTGGGATTATAGAAGTGAAAAAGGCAGATGAGAAACCCTGCTTTCAAAGTTTCTATTCTAGTAGAGGGAATCAGATAATAAAAGAAATAAGTAAAATATGTAGTATGCTATACGGTGATAAATACTACGACGACAATAAAGCAGGGAAGGGGGATATAGAGTGATGGGGGATTTTATGGCTTAAATAGCATTATCAGGAAAGGCATCTCTTTGGAATGAGATGTTTGAGTAAAGACCTGAAGAATGTAAGAGATTGAGGTATTTAGATTATGTGGGGGGAAGAGTATACTTGGTAGAGGGAATAGGAAGCACCTTGGGGTAGAAGCATACCTCCAGCTCTAAAATTTGTGTTTGAGGAACACCAAGAAGCCAAGTGTGCCTGGAGTAGAGTGAGTAAGAGGAGGAGTAGTAGGTGAACTCAGAGGGGAAAGGTGGGGAGAGGAGGGCTGAATTGTGGAGAATTTCAGATTGGTAAGGGTCTTACAGGCAGCTCTGAGGATTTTGACTTTCATGTTGAACGAGATGAGAAACCATTGGAGAGTTTTGAGCATAAGAATCACGTGATCTAACATTCATTTTAATCCCACTTATTTGGCTACTTTAGTGAGCATTGACTAAATGGGTATGTGGAACCAGTTAAGAGGCTCTTGCAGTTATTCAGGCAAAAGAGCAAGGGATACGAAATAATTGTGAGTAGGAGAGTGCTCCTCTTTGTAACAAAACTACTTGAAAGAGTTGTCTATATCTTCTTTCATTTCCTCTCCTCTTGAACCCATTCCAGTCAAGTCAGGCTTTAGCCTCCCGTCATTCCACTGAAACACTTATGTCAAGGTCATCATTGGTCAAACCCAGTGGCCAGTTTTCAGTCTTCATCTCACTCAACCTGTTGCTTTTGACATGGTTGATGATTCCATCATTTGGCTTCTGGGACCATGCTGTCTTGGTTTTCTTCCAATCTCACTGGTGCTTGAGAGGGTTCAGTATTTAATCTGCTTTTGCAGTCTATTCTCTCTCCTGATGTAATCTCATCAGATTGTATTACTTTACATTCCATCTCTGTGCTGCTGATTCCCACATTTACTTCTCTAGTCTTGACCTTTCTTTTGAGCTCTCCTATTTTCAGTTGTGTATGTAACATTTCTATTTGGGTAGCTAATAGACCTTTCAAACTTAATGGGTCCAAAGCTGAACCCTGTTTTTCACTTCCCATTCCACTTCTTCCCCAGTCTTTCCCATGTCAATAAATGGCACTATCATTCACTCATTTACTTAGAGCAAAACATGGAAGTTGGTTTTGATTCTTTTCTTAACCTCATATTCCACATTCAGCCCATCAGTTCTGGTTGGTGCTACATTCAAATTGCATGAGACTTTTCCCCACTAACTCCATCACTACCCTAATCTTAGCCTCTATCGTCTTTCATCTGGATTACTATAAAAGTCTCCAAACCTGTCTTCCTGATTCTTTTCTTTTACCTCCTCTCCCCTCCGCCCCCATGAGAATTTGCACACAGCAAGATCGGTATCATCCTGTAAAAGCTAAAATCAAAGTTTGTTACCATCCCCTACTCAAAAGTGGCTTTCCATCACAGTTGATCAAAATGGAAGGTGCTTGCTTTGTACTTAAGAGTCTACATGATCTGCCTCTTGGCCTTCTCTAACCTCATTTCCTCCTACTCCTCTTGTTACTGAGCTCTGTTCACACTGGCTGCCTTGATGGTCTCCAAATATATTAAGCATGCTCCTGCATGAGGACATTTTAAAAATTATTATTTGAGGACTTCTATACTTGGTAGTTTTCTCTACCTGAGGTGTTCTTTTTCTGGATATATTTATATGACTGGCTTCCTCGTTTCATTTAGGTCTCTGTTCAGATAGGGGCCTTCCTTGACCAGCTTTTTTATTATTTTTATTTTTATTTTTAAAATAAATTTGTTTATTTTATTTATTTTTGGCTGCGTTGGGTCTTCATTGCTGCATGCAGGCTTTCTCTAGTTGCGGCAAGCGGGGGCTACTCTTCGTGGCGGTGTGTGGGCTTCTCATCGTGGTGGCTTCTCTTGTTGCAGAGCACGGGCTCTAGGCGAGCGGGCTCAGTAGTTGTGGCGCACAGACTTAGTTGCTCCGTGGCATGTGGGATCTTCCCGGAGCAGGACTCGAACCCGTTTCCCCTGCATTGGCGGGCGGATTCTTAACCACTGCGCCCCCAGGGAAGCCTGACCAGCCTTTTTAAAGTAGCACTCTTAGTCATTCCCTTCCCCTCTTTTTATTCATGTCCTTTATTCACCTGTTACTGTCACATATTTGTTATTTATTGTCATTCTCACACATTAGAATATATGGTTCATGAGGGTAGGAATTTGGGTTGGTTTTTCCTTACTGCTGTATCTCCAGCTTCTAGAATTGTATATAGGAGGTACTAAATAAATATTTCTTGAGTGAATGTATAGTGATTAAGTCATTCTCTGACCTCAGATTCCAGCTCTATGACTGATGCAAGTTACTTAAGTTCTTTAAGCCTTACTTATCCCATATATATGTAATGGACATACTATCATTACCAATTTCATAGGGTTATTGTTAGGATTTAATAAATTAATCCACGTAAAACACTTATTACAAAGCCTGATACCAGTGAGTGCTCAATAATGGTTAATTATTATATTTTTAGGGTAAGTGCATAGAATGTGTGAATATAGAGTTCATATTTTTCTGTGTTCTCATCTGGTTTTATAAAGAAATATAAGAAAAAGGTATGTCTTGACCTTTGATTTGTTGGTGTTATTGAACTCTTCTTTTACTTTGTTCAGCTTGCAAAGATGGCTTTAATTTGTGCGTTTTTCCCTTTAGGGAAACTTTTATGGATTTCTTTCTTAAGTAACTGGCTTAGAAGATATTATAGTCTCCCTAGATTT
Source organism: Balaenoptera musculus (assembly GCF_009873245.2). NCBI lineage: Eukaryota > Metazoa > Chordata > Mammalia > Artiodactyla > Balaenopteridae > Balaenoptera > Balaenoptera musculus. The sequence continues at coordinate 37,890,282 of NC_045785.1, forward strand.
TAGAACATAATTAAGAGCAAATTCAGGCCAAGGAAACCGCATTTTAAAATTCTGTAATATCGTTTTAGTTGTACCAACTTTAATGTAACAAAATACTTTCTAAGAGTGAACCTGGGTAGCAGATGCACAAATCCTTTAACCTTTAATTTGTTGGGAGGTTAACAAGCCACATAGTTTCTCTGCCTGTATTTCAGCAAAGCAGAGGTAATATAGTACTGTCTGGCCTTCTAATTTTCATGACTATTTGAGATCTTCAAGAATATTTTAAAGACAAAAGAGTTTAAAAATAGTTGGCATTGGGAATTCCCTGACATTCCAGTGGTTAGGACTCTGTGCTTTCACTGCCACGGGCCCAGTTTCAATCCCTGGTTGGGGAACTAAGATCCTGCAAGGTGCGCGGTACAGCCAAAAAAAAAAAAAAAGTTGGTATTAATTTTTTAAAAGTCCTTAAGTTGTTTCAAAAGGGTGTTACCAAGATGATTTTTTTTTAGGTGACCCCAGGAAATCTGAGTCCTCCCTTTGACCAGTAAGAGAATGGGACATTTTACTACTAGCTCTCATGCTAGTAGTCTTCTCTCTCTCTCTCTCTCTATATATATATTTTAATATTTATTTATTTGTTTAGGCTATGCTGGGTCTTAGTTGCGGCACGGGGGATCTTCATTGCAGCATGCAGGATCTTTTTTTTCTTTTTTTTAGTTGCGGCATGCGCACTTCTCAGTTGTGGCATGCGGACTTCTTAGCTGCGGCATGCGAACTCTTAGTTGCAGCATGCATTTGGGATCTAGTTCCCCAACCGGGGGTCGAACCTGGGCCCCCTGCATTGGGAGTGCAGAGTCTTACCCACTGGATCACCAGGGAAGACCCAGTAGTCTTTTATATTTAAGAACATTAGTTGCTGTAAAAAATACATTCAAAAGAACCTAGACTAATGGAGGCTCTACCATTTTCTACACATGGCTTCCCAGGTCACCTGAGGCAAGTGGGGGAATCCTGTGGGAGTTGTTGATGGGCAGACCTGGAAATGGCTTAATCACTTCCACCCATATTCTGTTGCCAGAATTCAATCATAGGGCCATAGCTTGTGCCCAGCAGGAAGGTGAATCATGTTTGGTCAACATCTAGCTAGTCCTTGCCATAGCCCTCAAACCCTAATATGGTCCTCAGCTAGAACTATGTAGAAATCCTATTATTCTGGGTATAGACCACCTAGAACCTTCATTCCTTATAGGCCCACAGAGTTTTGGGTAATAACCGTTTTGAATGCATGTAAAGGCCTTTTTGCAAGAATACCTAGGAGGTCTGGAAAAGCTTGTTTTCCTCCGTCTGTGGTAGAGCTAGTCTCTGGCAACCCCCACACTCTTTCAGGTCTTGGTGGCTAGTGATAGCCTTCTGTAGGCATTTCTCAGTTTGTCCGCCCAGCCATGTGGAAGAGAAAAAAGCCAGAAGGAAGCCAAGGGAAGCCAGAGAGGAAGGCGACTGAGTCTCAGCTATTTTCACTTGAATAGGCTCCTGGAAGGAAGTGTGGCCCTAGACACCCTACCTCTACATGTGCTTTGACTTCTTAAATTGTGGTAAAATACACTTAACATACAATTTACGATTAGTGACATTCAGTACATTCAAATGTATAACCATCACCACTATCTTGTTCCAGAATATTTCCTCCTTCCCCCAGTCCCTGGCAACCACTAATCTGTTTTCTGTCTCTGTGAACTGTGAACATTTCATATAAAGGGAATCATACAATACATGGCCTTTTATGTCTGGCTTCTTTTACTTAACATAATGTTTTTGAGATTCATCCATATTGTAGCATATATCAGTATGTCATTCCTTTTTATGGCTGAGTAATATTCCATTATATGGATATACCACATTTGGTTTATTCAGTCATCAACTGATGGGCATTTGGGTTGTTTCTACCTTTTGGTGATTGTGGTAGTACCCCTATGAACATTTGTGTACAAGTTTCTGTTTGTACACCTGTTTTTCAATTTTTTGTTTCTATATACACGAGTGGAATTGTTGGATCATATGATCATTCTATGTTTAAGTTTTTGAGGAATTGTCAAACTGTTTTCCACAGTGGGTGTATCATTTTAACATTCCCACCAGCAATTTACAAGGGTTCCAGTTTGTCTGTGACCTTGCTAGCACTTGTTATTTTCCATTTTTAAAAAATCTAGCTATCCTAGTGGATAGAAATGATATCTCATGCTTTTTAAAAAAAAAAAAATTATTTATGTATTTGGCTGTGCTGGGTGTTAGTTGCGGCACACGGGATCTTTCGTTGTGGCATGCGGTGTCTAGTTCCCTGACCAAGGATTGAACCCGGGCCCCCTGCCTTGGGAGCGCGAGTCTTAACCGCTGGACAACCAGGGAAGTCCCTGTCTCTTTTTAATCTTTTCCTTTCATCTCTTCCTTTTCCTTAAAATCTGAAAGTTGAAAAGCCTTGGGGCATTTGGCCTGTAGAGTTTCCCAAAGTCTAGATTGCATAGTTATGGTGCATTTCAAAATGTTTTATGTCCTGTTGTATTTCCTGCAAATTACAGCTGGATACAGAGGCTTAATCAGCCTCAGGTTCAATTCCTTTGGCAAGATTTTGGGTGGTAGTGTGTTCTTTCAACAGGAGGCATGTGATGTCTGCTTTTTGCTCTTTGATTGTAGCAGTTGCTGATGCTCAGTACTGAGATTCGCTGATTGGGAGTTGCAAAGTAGTGATATAATTCTATCATTTTGTTTTCATTTATTAGGTGGCATAGCATTTTAAGGAGATGCTTCTCATCAACTGTTTGATTCCCAGTGGTATAGTTCATGTAAGAATGGCCTGATTCTTTCCTTTTATTTACCTAGTTTTTAAGGTAATAAATTGGTTCCCTGTCATCTTCAGATGGTGATCAGTTAGTTATTTTTTATTATCAGTGTGGAGTCGTACATTTAAATGTATTTGATGGGTTTCAACCCATATTTTATGTGTGTTTTTTTTTTTTACTGCTAATTGAAGCTCACATTGTCCTGTTGTTGTCTAGGAAGAGCCTCTTCAAATTGGTTCCTTAGTCTTTTTGACCCAATCCTAATAATTTTGATAATTTTCTTGCTATCTCTTACGTTGAACTGTTCCAGGCTCATTTTCTACCTTAGACCTGGAATTAGCTGTTTCTCTAAGAACTCCTGGCTTCTTTTAATGGGAAATGGAATTTCAGAACACCTGCAGTCTAGATCCTAGGGATACTTATTGCTACTAGGTTGATCATTGTTCCTATGACTTTTCAGTGGATAGAGTTAGAAATATATATAATAAAAACTATCTTGGCAATCAACAGTGATATTGACAAAGGACTACAGAGTTTTATTTTAAACTTAATCTCCCATTTATTACATTAGTATCTCCTTTCTTTCATACCAAGAATCATGTTCCCAAAGACTAAGGGGATGATAGAATTAGAATATCCAGGAATTACTAATTTGCTTTATCATATGTTAACTGTATAACAGTCTCTAGTGGCACTACTAATGTACTACCACCAATGATTAAGGAAAACTGTTAAAAAATTTTTGTGTGTATGCTGTCTCCACCTTCTCCCCTCATTTTTTGGTTGACCTATATCTACATTGTCAGATCATATAGCCATTATATACTATACTCTCTCCCTTTTAATGAACACTTATTTATAATTTTATAAATGACCATATATTTAATGCTAATCACCATATTGATATATCTCTAGTTTTTTTTTTTTAATTGAAGTATTGTTGATTTATAGTGTTGTGTTAGTTTCTGGTATACAGCAAAGTGATTCAGATATATATATATATTTATATATAGATATATGGATATATATATTCTTTTTCAAATTCTTTTCCATTATAGGTTATTACAAGTTCCCTGTGAATATAGTTCCCTGTGCTATGCAGTAGAACCTCGTCATTCTAGTTATTTTGATTGTATGAATCTTTTGTTTTTAAACATGTGTTTATTTTATTTAATTTTTTATTTTCTTTGGCCACACCGTGTGGCATGTGGGATCTTAGCTCCCCGACCAGGGATCGAACCCATGCCCCCTGCAGTGGAAATGCAGAGTCTTAACCACTGGACTGCCAGGGAAGTCCTGATTGTATGAATCTTGTTCTCTAGTAGATTCCTTAGGAAGGACCTTTTGGAACAATATTCCCTGAGTTATTTTATATTGATAACATTTTGCCTGTGCCCTTTACCTTGAAGGTTAGTTTTCCTGGATATAAAATCCTGGGCTCATACTGCCTTTCTTTGAGTATCTTATACATGTAACTCTGTTTTTCTTCTGGCATAAAGAATTGTTGTCGGGACTTCCCTGGTGGCACAGTGGTTAAGACTCCACGCTCCCAATGCAGGGAGCCCGGGTTTGATCCCTGGTTAGGGAACTAGATCCCACATGCCTGCCACAACTAAGGAGCCTGCGTTGCTGCAACTAAGATCCAGTGCAAATAAATAAATATTTAAAAAAAATTGTTGTCATAGTCTGATGGTGATGCAGGTTTTTCTTATAGGTCATGTTTTTTTTTTTAATGCTGAAAGGATTTTTCTGTTTAAGTCCAGTTATTATACTAGAATATATCTTGGTGTTGGTCATTTTGGATTTATATGTCATGCACGTGGTGTGCTCTTCCAGGATGTAGTTTTCATATATATAGTTTTAATTTCAGCAAAGTTATTGAATTATAATTTTAGTATTGATATTTGTTCTGTTGCCTTTCTTTGATTTTCTTCTGCAGGGACTTCTATTTGCTGTATGTTGGATCTTCTTTGCTTCTCTTCAACATACCATTTTCTCTCAAACATTTTTTTTCCTCTTCATAAAAAAATCAAACAAACAAACAAACAGAAAAACCCAAAACATTTCATCTTCTGTGCCTCTTAAGGCATTATCTCTTGTTTGTATTCTCTCCTGTGTTCCTTCAAGTTTAGTCATTTCTTTTTTTTTTTTTTACAATGGAATACTATAATGAAATAAATGAATGAACTCCAGCTACATGTATCAACATGGATAAAACTCAGGAAACCTACTACTGATTCAAAAAAGTCATGAAAGGGCTTCCCTGGTGGCGCAGTGGTTGAGAATCTGCCTGCCAATGCAGGGGACACGGGTTCGAGCCCTGGTCTGGGAAGATCCCACATGCTGCGGAGCAACTAGACCCATGAGCCACACCTACTGAGCCTGCGCGTCTGGAGCCTGTGCTCCGCAACAAGAGAGGCCGCGACAGTGAGAGGCCCGCGCACCGCGATGAAGAGGGGCCCCCACTCGCCGCAACTAGAGAAAGCCCTCGCACAGAAACGAAGACCCAACACAGCCAAAAATTAAAAAAAAAAAAAAAAAAGTCATGAAAGAATATGTTTATATAAAGTTGAACAACATGCAAAATTTTACAATATATGGATGCAGTAATATGTTGTAAAACCATACAAAAAGGCAAGGCATGAAAAATGACACTGGTTACCTCAGGCAGGGGAAGGAGATGTGACTGGGGAGGGCTACGTGGTGGGTTTTGTCATTCAGAAATGATTTGTTTTTGAAGCTGGGTGATGGGTACAGGTACATAGGTATTTGTTTTATAATTTATTCAAACTGTACAGATATGTATATTATAAAATTTGTAATGTATTATCATGAAAAAGAAATAAAATTTAAAAAACAGGAATAATTGGATAGAGTACTGGTGGGAGGGTAGATTGTTATAGGACCCTCTCTGAGGTCAGAGGGAATAAAACACTACCCCCCTCCCCTTCCTGCTGAAGTGGAGCTAGGTGTGTAGGCGATTTCCTTGTGAAACATGGCTGTGAATGGGAACAGAACCCAGAGAGCTAAGGTGATGGTAGGAGGAGGGGCAAAGAATGATTTTTCTAAGATGGGAGATACTAGACTATGCTTGTTTGCTGCTGGGAATGACCCAGAGACCATAAAGAAGGACCAGATGGGAACACAGAAGAGAAAGGGAATAATAGAAGGGAAAGGAGGGGCTCGGGTCTAGGACACTGGGCCTCAGAGAGAAGGAGAGGTCCTCAGGCCCTTCATGGTAACAGGAAGGAATGAGACAAAAGATGAACACAGATACTGGGAGGTTTCGAGATTCAGTGGTGGGAAGATGAAGGCCCTGGAACAATTCTCCCATGTCTGATGGCTTTTATTTTGTCACTGAAGCATGAGATAAGATCATTTTTCTTGGTTCAGCCGTCTTCCATCAGTCTGTAAGTGAGTCTTCACTGGAGCAGTGTGGCATGGTGGTCAAACATGTAGGCCTTGGAGGCAGGCAGGCTGGAATTTGATTTTTTGCACCCATTTAAGAAACATTTGCTGAATCGTGCCTTGTACCAGTCTTGTCCTGGGTCCTGCTGAGGGCGCAAAGGTATATGGCCCCTAGTCTCAGGGAGTTCACTATCCTTATGTAGCGGCTGGGAGGTGGGGCCCCGTCATTTCTTAACTGATCTTTTATTTCTAATTTTTTCTTAAGATCTCTCACCTCACTGGTGAGTTTATTTGAATCTGATTCATGTTTTGTAGCATAAATGTCTTTAGTAAATTTTAAAATCGTATGTTACAGAAGGAAATGCTAATGTATTTATCTGCATTTTTTACTCACTGTGTTCTTTCTCTGTTCCTAAAGTTGCTTATTGTATTATTTCCTTTCTGTTTAGAGAACTTTCTTTAGCCATTCTTTTAGGATAGGTTTGCTGCCAATAAAGTCTCTTAATTATCCTTATTTCTGAAAATCCTTTTCCCTGGTTATTGCTTCTGGGTTGACAGTTCTTTTCTTTCAATGCTGGAAAAATACTGTGCTGCCACTTTATTCTGGACTACATAGTTTCTGATGAGAAATCTGTCCTTCAAACGTTTTTTTTTTCTTTTGTTTGTAATTTTTCAGAATTTTAATTATAATGTTTTCTGGCATATTTCTTTGGGTTTATTCTGCTTGGGGTTCACTCAGCTTCTTGCATCTGTAGGTTTATGTCTTCTTCACACATTTGGGAGGTTTTCAGCCATGATTTATTCTAGTACTTTTTCTTTCTTTCTCTCTTTGTCCTTTCCTTTTGGACTCCAATGACACAGACATTAGATCTTTAATTACAGAACCATAGGTCCCGAAGCCTCTGTTTACTGTTTTCACTTTGTTGTTCATGTTGAATAACTTCTGTTCTTCTGTCTTCCAGTTCACTGTTTCTTTATTCTGTCCTCTATGTTCTGCTGAAAAGCTTATTCACTCAGTTTTTTTATTTTGGTTATTATATATTTCAGTTCTAAAATATCCATTTGGTTCTTCTTTATGTTTTATTTTTCCCTTTGATTCAAGTATGGATGCCTTTGCTCTTTGAAATATTTTTATCATGTATGTTTTATACCCTTTTGTCTCTCATTTCCTCTGTTACTGCCATCTTTTGTGTTTAGTTGAAAAATAATTTTTTTTTTTTGGTGTAATGAACCATTTTGATCCCCTTTCATTTCCTTTTGTGTGTGCTTTTTTTATATTTTCTTTTTGCTTTGCCACAGGGATTACACGTAACATCCTAAATTTATAACAGTCTAGTTTGAATTGGTACCAACTTCAATAACATACAAAAACTCTGCTCCTATACACCTCTATTCTCCCACCCCCCTTTATGTTGTTCTCCCAAATTATATGTTCATACATTGTGTGCTCAGTAACATAGATCTATAATTATTTTTATGTATTTGTCTTTTAAATCATGTAGGAAATAAAAAGTGGAGTTATAAACCAAAAATATAATAATACTCACTTTTATATTTGCTCATGTAGTTACCTTTACTGGAGATATTTATATCTTCATATGACTTGAAGTTCCTGTTTTGTGTCTTTTCATTTCAACCTGAAGGATTCCTTTTAGGGCCAGTGTAGTGGTAATAGACTCCCTCAGCTTTTGTTTATCTGGGTAGAAATCTAAGTTGACAGTTTTTCCTGTCAGCACTTTAAATAGGTCATTCCTTCTGGACTCCATAGTTCTGATGCAAAATTGGCTGTTAATCTGATTGGGGATCCCCTGTACATGATGAATTGCATCTCTCTTACTGTTTTGAATATCTTCTCCTTGTTGTTAGCTTCAACAGTTTGATTATGATATGTTTAGATGTGGGTCTGTTTGAGTTTAACCTACTTGAAGTTCATTGAGCTTCTGAACATGTAGGCTCGTGTCTCTCATCAAATTTGGGAAGTTTTCGGCAGTTATTTCTTCAGATATTCTTTCTTCCCCTTTCTCTCTTCTCCTTCTGGGATTCCCTTAATGCATATATTGTTTCTTTTGAAGATGTCCCTCTGGTCCCTTAGGCTCTCTTCACTTTTCTTCATTCTTTTTTTTTTTTCTTGTTCCTCAGACTGTATAGTTTTAATTATCTTGTCTTCGAGATTGCCGATTCTGTCTTTGTCTGCTCAAATTTGCTCTTGAACCCCCTACTGAATTTTTCACTTACTTATTGGTCTTTTTATCTCCTGAATTTCTGTTTGGTTCTTTTTTATAATTTCTGTCTTTTTGTTGATAGTCTTGTTTTGGTCATTGTTTTCTTGATTTTCTTTAGTTCTTTGTCCATGTTTTCCTTTACTGATATGAGCATATTTAAGACAATCAATTTAAAATTTACTGCTAAGTCCAGTGCTGGGCTTCCTCAGGGGTGGTTTCTGTTAATTTATTTTGATTCTTTGAGTGGGCCATACCTTCTTATTTCTTTATATGTCTTGTGATTTTTTGTGGTTGAAATTTGGACATTTGAATATTGGTAACTCTGGAATACAGCTTTTTCCCTTTCCCCAGGCTTTGCTGTTTTTTGATTGTTGAAGGCTGTAGTTGTCCATTTGTCTAGTGAGTTTTCCAACCTTTTTTGTAGAAACTGTATTTCTTGCTGTGTGTGATACTGAAGTCTCTGTTACTTAGCTTGTGTTTTGATGAAAATTTCCTGGATTGCCAGGAGCTAAGCAAACAAACAAACACACATCCTGGTCTTTGCAGATTGACTTTGTGCCCTCCTTTGGCCCTTAGCCAGACTTGTGCTGAGTCTAGGGATCAGCTTGAGATGAAAGCTTAAAATCTTTTTAGGTCTTTCCTGAGCATGCATTTCACCCTGGGCTTTCTAAATTTCCATATATACACAGGTGTTTTTGATTGCCCTAATTTCCCAAAGAAACTTTCCCTTTTCTCCCCCAGATCTCAGGCAGTCAGTTGAATGTCTCATTGTTAATCTTTTGCCCAAGTGGCTGTTGGTGTTTGGATCACCATACAGGGTTTTAAGCAATACTTGCTGCTTTTCCACCTTGAGAAGGTTGTGAGTGAGATGAAATAGAGAGGAGTGCCTTGTGTTAGTCCTTCAGGTAGTCTTCAGATAAGTTATAACAGGTATAAACGATAATTTGCAAGTAAGGTCTGTTCTGCTCCTTCTGGAACCAGGGGCCAGAGTCCCACACTTGGAACACCACCTGATGTCTTTTAAGATTGCCTCCACATCAAGGAGTGGGTAGGGTGAGGGCAAGTAAAAATGCCACAAAGCTTTCCTACCATTTTTTTTTTTAAACTTTTTAAAAAAAATTAATTAATTATTTATTTATGGCTGTGTTGGGTCTTCGTTTCTGTGGGAGGGCTTTCTCTAGTTGCGGCAAGTGGGGGCCCCTCTTCATTGTGGTGTGCAGGCCTCTCATTATCGCGGCCTCTCTTGTTGCGTGGCTCACGGGCCTAGTTGCTCCACGGCATGTGGGATCTTCCCAGAACAGGGCTCGAACCCGTGTCCCCTGCATTGGCAGGCAGATTCTCAACCACTGCGCCACCAGGGAAGCCCCTCTCCTACCATTTTTAAGTTGACTTCTTGATTCAGCATTCTCTTGGTTGCCATAAACCTTTGACTATTTTCCAGAGTCTGACAAAGGTGGTTCTGACAGTTTCTGCTTGTTTTTTTTGTTTGTTTTCACATCCTTTATCTCATTTGATTTTCTTTTTTTTTTAAAATTTTTTCTTTAAATTTATTTTTTTAACATCTTTATTGGAGTATAATTGCTTTACAATGGCGTGTTAGTTTCTGCCTTATAACAAAGTGAATCAGCTATACATATACATACATCCCCATATCTCTTCCCTCTTGCGTCTCCCTCCCTCCCACCCTCCCTATCCCACCCCTCTGGGTGGTCACAATTTCTGCTTGTTTTTCAGTGTTTCTGTGGGGGAATGTTAGCTTGGAGCTGTGTACTCCACCATTTTGCTGATGTTATCTTTCACTTGATTTTAATCTTTGTTTCCCCAATGATAAATGATGTTGAGAATGGTTTCATGTGTTCATTTGCCATATTTGCCTCTTCTTTGCTGAAATGTCTGTTCAATTTTCTTGCTCATGTTTTTTTATTGGCTTGTGTGTTTTCTTATTATTGAATTGTGAAAGATCTTTATATATACTGAATGCCAGTCTTTCTCAGATGTGTTTTGCAAATATTCTTCCTCCTGTGTGATTTGTTTTCATTTTTTAACAGTATCTTTTGAAGAGTAGTAGTTTTTAAATTTGATGAAGTCTATTTATAAATTTGTTCTTTTTAAACTTATGCTTTGTGTGTTATCTAAGAATGCTATCTAACTCAAAGTATAAAAATTTACTCTTGTATTTTCTTTTGAAGGTTTATACTTTTAGGTTTTATAGTTAGACTCATGATCCACTTAGAGTTAATTTTTATATATGTTGTCTTTGATATGCCTGAGGTATGGGTCAGGGTTCTTTTTTTTTGCATGTGCATATCAAGCAAAGGTTTTTTGATAAGGATTAAGAGAATGTACTTTGATTAGTGTGGCACCTGGGTTTGACTCTTGGCAAGGTAGGTCAGGAAGAATCTGCCATAGGGTATGGATTTTTCTTCACCTACTGAATTACCATTCATATGGGATAAGACAACTCCTATTGAGAGCCCAGGTTCTTAGCCTGATAGACAAGTTTTTAGTGTGTAGACTTCTGTTTTCAGCTGTGAGTCCTTTGCTTACTTCTAATCCTATCCTTAATAGCATGATACAGTATAAACACAACACTAGCCTTGTGGGTAAAGTTAGCCTGAGATTTGCTTTGATATTGTGGAGGAGGGAGATGGTTCTGACCAAGAGAGGGAGGACTCTCTGTGAGGACTCCCAGAGCAATAGGCAAAATAGCCACAACTTAGTACTCTGAATTAAAAGAGAAAGCAATAAGCTCTTAGAGTTGGAAGGAGCATGTAGAAATTGTGTAGCCAGGCAATTTTCAACCTTTTTTTTGACAGTTGAAATTTACATGTCATATATTAGATATGTTATTGTTACAATAGATAAATACATGTTATATGTAATTTCTGGCATGCAGGCTGTAATTCTGCCTTTTAAAAAAATCTCACTTAAGAAAGAATGTTGTAACGTAAGTGAACTGACTTTATTTCATTGATAGTATTTACCAAGAACCTGCTTTCATTTAATTAAGAGAGTATACTGATTGCAAACTTGAGTACTTTAAGTCAATTTCAAATAATTTGTGACACGATCCTCACAATTGGTCAACATATATTTGTGTTGATGGCATCATATTGAAAGTTTTTTATTTAGTTTCGTGGTTCTCAAACTTTAGTGTGCTTCACAATCACCTAGAGGGCTTGTTAAAACACGGATTGCTGCTCCCCTCCCCCAGAATTTCCTATTTAGTAGATCTGGGGTGGGGCCCTAGAATTTGCCTTTCTAACAAGTTCACAGGTGATGCTGATGCTGCTGGTCTGGGGACCACATTTTGAGAGTCACTGCTTAGGCCAACTTTCACCTTACTTTTTCAGTATCCTAAGGGCACAGTCCATTCCTTTTAAGACGGCCTTTTTTAACTGTTAGATGGTTCTTCCTATAATTAAACCTACTTCTCCTTCTGTTATTTTTATCCAGTATATCAAACTGGCCTCTGAAGTAAGAAGTTTACTCTCCTATAACAGAGGAGATAGCCCTCTTATAGTTGAAGAGAGTTATTCATGTCTTCTTTGTTTTATTTCTTTCACGTTAAATGTTTATAGTTTCCCTAATAGTTATTGGAAGAGTACTGCAATTTGTAGTTATGTTAATATTGCCATAATAGTGTTTTATTTGTAATATTGTTTCTCTTGCTATATTCCCTGGGATACTATCCACGCCAGAAACCTGGAAGTCATCCTAGGCTCCTTCCCCTCCTTAACTCCCTATTTTGCTGAAGAATCATTTGATAGTAGAAATGATAGGAACCAGATAGAAATTTGATCCAATTAAAGCAGAAAGGAGGAGCTTACTATAAGGGTACAGTGGTATCCTGTTGAATCTGAAAACATGTGGTTTGGCTGGATCTCTCATAAGTGACTAGAAATGGGAACTAGAAAACTGCACGAAGCAAATTAGTTTGGAAGTTAGAAAGGAAGTTCCTCTTCCCATGCCCTTTTTCTTTCTTGGGCTATGTGTGGTTCTGTTTTATTTGCTTCATTCTCTTTTCCTGTCTTTTAATGAATTCTTTGGTAAATTCAATAATGTTCTGCTGTTTTAAAAAGTTCAGTCTAGCTGAGCAAGAGAAGAAAGATACGGAACAGTTCATACAGTGTGATTCCATTTATCTAATATTCTGTTCGAAGCCTACATAGTAGTTACCCTGGAGGGATAGTGTAGTGACTAGAAGGGTGCACAGGGGGCTTTCTGGAATGCTTGGTTATGTCTTTTTTTTTTTTTTTAAATCTTGATGCTGGTTCCATGGATATGTTTAACTTGCAAAATTTATTGAGTTATATGCTTAGGTATGCGTACTTTTCTGAAATGAGTAATATACTTAAGTAAAAGTTAAAAAGACGTCCTGATTTAAAAGTTAAATTTCATTTCTCATTTATATTTCCTTCCCTTTGCAAAGTTTTGACAGGGGAGACTTGGAATAAGAAGGTGCATGATCTGCTTTCATTATTCCTCTCCTCTGTTTTCTGGCTTCTTTACTTTGGTATGTTATGATAGGGAATAGGGAGATTGAAAAGGATATGACTTTCTTTTGGGACTTCCCTGGTGGCGCAGTGGTTAAGAATCTGCCTGCCAGTGCAGGGGACATGGGTTCGATTCCTGGTCCGGGAGGATCCCACATGCTGCGGAGCAACTAAGCCCTTGCGCCACAACTACTGAGCCTGTGCTCTAGAGCCCATGAGCCACAACTTTCTTTTAACTGGTGCTGATCTAGTCCTATCGGTTGTCGATCCTTTTATGGCTAAGACTAACTGTTCATCCATACAGTGTAGCAGGGATCCAAGTGCTGGCTCTCTCAAGTAGCTGATTTGTAAGGTATTTTTGGGATACCTTCCTTTCCATATTGCCTTCACATAGGATATTCCTTCAGCATGATATCTTACAAGGCCTTCTCACTTCCCTCCACCCAAAGCTGCTTGCTGGGGTGTTGCTTCTGTGAGTGGCCAGCTGTTTTTGGTGGGTTACCAGCATTAGTGCCCAGACCCTGCTTTCTTCATGGTTTCTACTTGATGCATAGGTACTGTTTCATCCTCGACACACCAGTTGGTGGGAATATAGGCTGTTCCCTTGCTGCCTTCTCTTTTTGCATTGACTACTCCTTCCAATTCCCCTTTCTCCCTGCTCATTCCTGTTAGAGTTGGATGGGCACATCAGTTGCTTTAATGGTACAGTGCCTAAATATCCCCCTTTATCCTTTTATCCATTTACTACCAATTTTTAAAAAAAAATTTATTTTTATTTATTTATTTATTTGGCTATGCTGGGTCTTAGTTGCGGCACATGGGATCTTTGTTGCTGTGTGTGAGATCTTTGTTGTGGCCTACTGGATCTTTTAGTTACAACATGAGGGATCTTAGGTGCGGCACGCGGGATTTAGTTCCCTGACCAGGGATTGAACCCGCGTACCCTGCACTGGGAGCATGGAGTCTTAACCACTGGACCACCAGGGAAGTCTCATTTACTACCAATTTTAAAAATACTTTTTCCTCGGGAATTCCCTGGTGGTCCAGTGGTTAGCATTCTGTGCTCTCACTGTCAAGAGCCCAGGTTCAATCCCTGGTTGGGGAACTAAAATCCCACAAGCCACGCTGTGCGGCCAAAAAAAAAAAACACCCCAAAACAGATGAAAAAAACCTTTTTCATTTTCTCTTCAGTTATTTTTCATCAACTTCACTCTTCTTTTTATGCTGGGGTATTTGTAAATTACATTCTGGATGGCCACCACTAAGCAATGTTTGTACTTTCCTGTGTGTGAACTCACCGGTCACAGTATATGACCCTAGAGGCTTTATTTATTTTTTTATAAATTATTTATTTGGTTGTGCTGGGTCTTAGTTGCGGCAGGTGGACTCCTTAGTGGTGGCTCACTGACTCCTTAGTTGCGGCACGTTGGCTCCTTAGTTGCAGCTCGCTGGCTCCTTAGTTGTGGCATGCGAACTCTCAGTAGCGGCATACATGTGGGATCTAGTTCCCTGACTAGGGATCGAACCTGAGCCCCCTGTATTGGGAGCACTGTGCCACCAGGGAAGTCCTCTCTAGAGGCTTAAAAAAAATCTTTTCTCAAGGAGGCAGGCATTTTTCCATTTATTTCCCACCCCCCTGTGGCTTTGAGTATTGCTATGGTACCAGTTGCTTGTGTCTTGTTTTTCAAATGGCAGGTAACATAGATTTCAGTTATTTCTCCTTATGCTTCTCATTTTGTCTTTGTACTGTCCAGGTCAGATTGATGTGCTACTTATCTGTGTTTGTTGTAGCTTCCTTCACTGAAATATAAAAGATAGGCCTCATTTGCCTTATTTTAAATTTTTTTACCCAGAATATTTTCTCATTCATGCTGCTAATTAGGTGGGTGTTTGCTTTAAAATGTCTGCATCTTGATGATGCTGAGTGAGGAGGAAGTGGCATTGGGATGGGGTGGGATGGGTTAAACTAAAATAAAGGCAATGGGAAGGCACTGTCAATGCTTCATATTGTCTGTATTTCCTCCATTGTACTATTATAATTTTTCATTGAAAACATGAGTTTAGCTCCTATTATAGACATAAAGAAGGCTCAAAGTTTTACTTTAGCATTAATTGAATGTTAGGGGTATTTCTAACTTTGTATGACAGGTAAAGGAAGGTCTATTATTTATGATTTTTTGAAAACTAAAATATGCTTTACTAGATACAGGAAGAGTGTGAATAAATGGAGAAAAGTAAATAAACATAAGTAGACATGTACTCATTATGAATAATATAGCCTGTCAAAGTGCCTTATTGTGTCACCTTGTGAAACTCATCCCCTATTTTTCCTTTGACATTTTATACTCAATGTCCCACATCATTCACAGCATACCCAAACAGCTGTCACTAAGAAATTTGTTTCTGGCTTTAGCTGTTGAACAGGAAATATAAAATGTTGGCACTTTTTAACTGTAATGAATGTTGTAGAGATATTTAATATAAAGTTGGTGCTTATACTTTCAGAAAAGACATTAAAGGCTTATGTTTTACTTTTTTCACTTTGAAGGATGTGATAACTGGACTTAGTCCCCTGCTCTTCAGGAAGCTCAGTAATCCTGACATATTTTCATCCACTGGAAAAGCTAAACTTCAACGACAACTTAGTCAGGATGACTCTAAGTTACGGAGAGGAAGCCTGGCCAGTTCTTTGTCAGGTAAGTATCTAATTTTGTTTTCTTTTAACAGTTGTGGGAATGGGGCTTCCCTGGTGGCACAGTGGTTAAGAATCCCCTTGCCAATGCAGGGGACACAGGTTCGAGCCCCGGTCCGGGAAGATCCCACATGCTGCGGAGCAACTAAGCCCATGCACCACAGCTACTGAGCCTGTGCTCTAGAGCCTGCGAACCACAACTACAGAGCCCACGTGCCACAACTACTGAAGCCCGTGTGCCTAGAGCTGGTGCTCCACAATAAGAGAAGCCACCGCAGTGAGAAGCCGGTGCACTGCAACGAAGAGTAGCCTCCGCTCACCGCAACTAGAGAAAGCCCACGTGCAGCAACGAAGACCCAATGCAGCCAAACAAACAAACAAACAAAAAACAAACAGAGTTGTGGGACTGTTTTGCCAATATTTAAGGGTGTATCAACTGACTTGGCATCTTGACACCTTCTTCTGTGGTAATAGTGTTATATAGAACACTTGTGGGTAAGGCTGTCTTCCTTTCTTTACTGTTTCCTCATGGCATCTCAATGCTAACCTCCTGAACCTGCTGGGTATTTCTTGGTTGACCATTATCACTGGTTATTCCCTTTCAATATGAGTTGTGCTCTCTGCTTACTTCTGTAGACTTCACAAACTTTGCTTCTTTTTATTTTCTTTTTTCTCTTATTTCCAAAACTCATTCCAAAGCCCATAGTGCCTCCCCACCTCATCCACAGAAAAGTCTTAAAAAATTCAAGGGGAAAAATTAATACAAGGACGTCATGCCCAAATAGGAAGCAATTAAAATGTGGCATAGTTTTAAGCAATCAATAGAGTATGGAAGAAAGAGAATCCATTTGACTTTAGTTGAAGAAGCAAATGTAATCCTATTAACATTCCTTGGCCTACTGTAAACAGTTTTCAGTTTCTTTTTATTTTTGTACCTTTTCAGGGCTATTCCCTTGGCTTTCTCTTCTCACTCTTCTATTGAAATTTTATATTGTCAGTCATGTATTTAATCACATAGAGCTATTTCTTGTTTGTTTTTTTCCCATAGCATTCTGCTCTTCTTTTAAGGATGTATTTATCTTCTAATTCTCTATGAGTAAATGGATTTTTTATTTTTGGATTAAAATTTTCTTTTTTAAGTTTTCTTTTGTTTCTGAATCACCTTTTTTTCTTTTGAGCACCTAACAACCAGAATCCATTGCTTTGCTCTGAGATACTAATAAATCCCTTCTATCCTGTGAGGTAATTGTCTGGCTACTGGGTGGTACAATGTGGGAATGTGGTTGTGTTTGACTGTTCTGTCTATAGATTTTCAGTTACTCTGATCTCAGCCTTATGTCTTACTTTATGTCCTCTTAGGTATCTAAGTACTGAGTACTGAGCTTACCTGAGATTTTGCAGGGCAGCCTGATGCCCCATTTAACTACAAGCTCCACTAAGCTTATTATACCTCATGCCTTTCTTTGCCCAGTTCCATTGGTTATGATTCATCTATATGCTTTAGATATTCCCCAAATTTTGTTCATTCCCTCGTAGAGTGTCTGTGTGTCTGTCTCTGTCTCTCTTTCTCTCTCTGGTGATAGCCTTTATTTATTTATTTTGTTTTTATTCTCTCTCTCTCTTTTTTTTGGCCATGTGGTGCCATGTGGCCATTTTGTGGAATCTTAGTTCCCCGACCAGGGATCGAACCCGGGCCCCTGGCAGTGAGAGAGCTGAGTCCTAACCACCGGACCGCCAGGGAATTCCCTCTTTATTCTCATTTCATGGAGTTTCCTGGGGGACAAAAATACAAGTATGTGCTCAGTTAGCCATCTTTAACTGGGAATATTTCTTAAAAATATCCTCAAATTATTGTAAGAATAATAATTAGAATTTTTAAGAAGTTTTCTTTTTTTCTGAGTTATTTGTTTACTAAAGGGCTAGTTGCTCCATTTGTTCATATTGTTCCTTCTGTTTTTAAGTTGTTTGTGTTCCTCAGATTCTTGGCAGTTCTTGGTATGCTTCAAGCCCTGACCAGTAGATGTCCAAATGGGTTTCTTCTGCTGTTGTGTAAGCCTCTTTCCCGAGTAGGCCCTTATTTTGAAGGGAGATAGAGTTGTGATACTAGCCTTTGTATATGTGGATGGGGGAAGTTAACAAACTAGCTTTCCTTTAGGTTATATAGATCCTCATCTATAGGCAGATCGCCTGGAGAGCTTGGCAACATTTGCAGAAGGAAGAAAATAAACCAGGCAGGCTCTACTCTGGGCTTGTGGAAGTTTTGAGTACAGAACCATTATTATTTTTTGTGGAGCATTTTATGGAAAGACTTCTCATTAAAGCATGCATTGGAGAGCAGACTTGAAAGATAACTAGATTTTTTTTTTAAACTGTGTGTTTCTGATCAAAAATGTAAAATATGCCAGTTATAAAAAATTTGAGTACAATAACATGCATCATGTCAAAGTGAAGGGTCTTCTTAATCTTTACTTTCTTCTATTTTCCCTCCCTCCAAACCATTTATATGTATTCCATTATATTTAAATATACATTTAAAATCTTATATAAATATATATAAACTTTATTTTAAAAATCAAAATTGGGATCATATGCTATATGCTTCCTTCTAAAAATTTTTTTTTTTATTTTTAATTTTTATTACATTTTGGCCGCACTGCGTGGCATGTGGGATCTCAGTTCCCCGACCAGGGATTGAAGCCGTGCCCCCTGTGGTAGAAGCATGAAGTCTTAACCATTGGACTGCCAGGGAAGTCCCTATATGCTTCCTTTCTGCTATTTTCACTTAACAGGAAATGTTGAACATTTTTCTCTTGACTACATGTTCAGCTGCCTCATTATTTTTAATGGGTTCAGTATGTCATTATGTGAAGATATTATAATTAACTGGTAATGATCATTTATCTTATTTCCAATTTTATTATGATGAGCATTGCTAGGGAGACGTTCTGGTCTACTTTTTTTTCCTTACATTCCTACAAGTGGAATGCTGGGTCCAAGCATATTCAAATTAAAATTATAATAGGTTTTGCTAAATTGCCCTGCAAATAAGTTGCATCACACTTTGTTTGCAGTAAAAAAGGATACGTTATAGCAAAAACAAAACCCAAACCTCCTTTTGCTCATACCTCTTTATAAAGTGGGTATTTCCATGACAAATAGGATTTTGCCAGGAAAAAGAAGGGTTTTCAAGTGAATTGGTGATCAAGAGAAAGCCAGCTGAATATGCAGGGCAGAATATTTAAGTTGAATGAGTGAATGGGTTTGGAAAGAGTGGAAGGAGATGAGGCCAGGAAGATAATCTGGATTTACGGAGGATCTTTTTAGTGTTTTTTAGGGTTTTAAAAGTGTGGCTTAGGGGACTTTGCTGGTGGCTCAGTGGTTAAGAATCCTCCTGCCAGTGCAGGGGACACAGGTTCGAGCCCTGGTCCAGGAATATCCCACATGCTGCGGAGCAACTAGGCCCGTGTGCCACAACTGAGCCTGCACTCTGGAGCCCGTGAGCCACAGATACTGAACCTGCGTGCCACAACTACTGAAGCCCGCGCACCTAGAGCCCGTGCTCCGCAACAAGAGAAGCCACTGCAATGAGGAGTAGCCTCCACTTGCCACAACTAGAGAAAGCCCGCACGCAGCAATGAAGACCCAACTCAGCCAAAATAAATAAATAAATTAAAAAAAAAAAAAAGTGTGGCTTAGGACTTCCCTGGTGGTCCAGTGGTTAAGACTCCGCCCTTCTCCTGCAGGGGGCGCAGGTTCCATTCCTGGTTAGGGAACTAAGATCCCACATGCTGCATGGCACCGCCAAAAACAAAACAAGCAAAAAGTGTGGCTTAATTCTTTAAACAGTAGGGAGTCATGAGAAGGGAATGACGTGACCATATTTGTTCTGATTAGATCACTAGCAGCAATGTGAAGAATGGTGTGAGGGAAGGAGTTGAAATGGGACTTGAACCTCAGGTAGAAAGTCATTGTAATTCTAGATGCTCAGTCTTTATAAGTGACTTTCTTGTAGTCTGTCAGTGGGATTAAGGCAGTTGGTCAACCTGGACTGAACACATGGAGCCTGGCAAGAATAGTATATGTTCAGTGTTTGTCTTCTGGAAACCTAAGGGCCAAATTTGTCTAGGAAAAGCTGTCAGCTCCACTCTTATTACATTGAGTTGGTGAGAAACTAGGTAGGATGGAAGGGACTAGAAAACTCCTAGCCTGCTAGGTTGGGTGTCAGGGTTGGGCCCTGGCATGGTGGTGGATATTACAGAGAATTTATTTTTTTAAATATTTATTTAATTTATTTTGGCTGTGCCAGGTCTTAGTTGCGGCATGCATGCGGAGTTCCCTGGTCAGGGATTGAACTCGGGCCCCCTGCTTTGGAAGCGTGGAGTCTTACCCATTGCACCACCAGGGAAGTCCCTACAGAGAATTTAAAATGGTTGTCAACTCAGTTCAGTATTCCACTTGGCATTTCTCACCACCACCAATATAGTTGGAATTTTTAGAGGGCTGCAGATTCTAAAATGGATGTGGAGGGACTTCACTTTGTTTTGGATCAGTGTACTTTTAAAAAAAAAATTTTATTTATTTATTTGGCTGTGCTGGGTCTTAGTTGCAGTATGTGGGATCTAGTTCCCTGACCAGGGATCGAACCCGGGCCCCTTGCATTGGGAGGGTGGAGTCTTAACCACTGGACCACCAGGGAAGTCCCTGGATCAATGTACTTGTAATCCACTTGATATCATTGTGTTTTTTCATTTGTTAATTAATAATTTGTTAATTTTCCAAACCTTATTGTTGAAGGTAAGCAGCTGCTCCCCTTGTCCGGCAGTGTACATAGCAGTGTGGGACAGGTGACTTGGCAGTCTTCAGGAGAAGCATCAAACCTGGTTCGAATGAGGAATCAGTCCCTCGGACAGTCTGCACCTTCTCTTACTGCTGGCTTGGTAAGTGTTAGTACAGATGGTCCCTTGCTCCATGAACAAATTCTTGGTTGTCATTTGTCATTACTGCATCTATTATTTTCCTTTTTAAGGTTTGGCTAGTTTAATTTCTCAAAGCGAAGTATGGAAAAGAATGGAATTTAATAGACTGTATTCTGATTGCTCTCATGCTGTCACTGGTACTGATTATATAATGAGAGTCAAGAAGAAGACTCAGTATGATTCTAACTTTAATGAATAAATTTCCTGAGAAAGAGCTTTCTTATAGAAATAATTCTAAATCTTGTTAAGTTGTGTTGCTTCTGTGTACAGCTCTGTGGTATACATATTTAGTACGTGAAGATAGGGAACGTGTTTTGCACATAGTAGGCAGTTCAGTATATATTGGGTGAAAAGAATGAGCCTTTTCTTTTCTAGACTTTGTATAGTAGACAGGACCTAACAGAGGTTAAGCTGTGTAGTCTGGGCAGGTTGTTTTCTGCCTATTATTTCATCTTGTACCCTTTTACCCTCAGTGGCCCTGCCTCTTTACTTAGGGGACCCATTAGCTTTCTGCTGATCTCACACTCTTCCCTCTAAATGTAGGACAAGGCACACAAGTAATTTGCAGGGTACAATAACAGAAGCTTGTTCCCGTTAAAATAATCTTATCTACTCTTTGGGACCATAAATCTTTTGGGTTGGCATATAGGGAGTAGAAAGTTTTGTCCATTTGTCCATCCTGGGAAGTGGGGATAGGGGAAGAAGTCTGTGACTTTTAGGCCACAGGGTCATTTGTGGAACTTCCCCAACTTTTTATCTTTTTTTTTAAAAAATTTATTTATTTTATTTTTGGCTGCGTTGGGTCTTTGTTGCTGCGTGTGGGCTTTTCTCTAGTTGCAGTGAGCAGGGGCTACTCTTCGTTGCTGTGCGCGGGCTTCTCATTGCGGTGGCTTCTCTTGTTGTGGAGCACGGGCTCTAGGCGCGCGGGCTAAAGTATTTGCAGCATGCGGGCTCAGTAGTTGTAGCACGTGGGCTTTAGAACGCAGGCTCAGTAGTTGTGGCGCATGGGCTTAGTTGCTCTGCGGCATGTGGGATCTTCCTGGACCAGGGCTTGAACCCATGTCCCCTGCATTGGCAGGCGGATTCTTAACCACTGTGCCACCCGGGAAGCCCCCAACTTTTTATCTTGAAAATATCAAACCTACAGAAAAATTGAAAGAATGGTGCAGTGTATACCCAATTAAGCTTACTTAGATTGACCAATTTCGTTGTAACTTTACATTTTACCACATTTTGTTTAATCTGTGTGTATGTATGTATTTTTTTCCTGAAGATTTCAAAGCAAGTAACAGACGTTATGCTACCTCCCCCTTAAGTATTTCTCCTAAGATCAAGGACAGTCTCCTAAATAACCACAATATATAGTGGACCCTTGAACACCACTGGTTTGAACTGGGTGGGCCCACTTATATGTGGATTTTTCCCAATAGTAAATACTAGTACTATAGGATCCATGGTTGGTTGACTCCTGGGATGCAGAACTGTGGATAGGGAGGGCCAACTGTAAGTTTATACTTGGATTTTCCACTGCATGGAGGGGTGGGGAGGGTTTGGGAGATGTCAGCACCTCTAACCCCTGCATTGTTCAAGGGTCACCTGTATTGTCAGATCCAAGAAGTTTAACATCAATTTAATATTAAAAAAAATATTCAAATTTCCCTACTTGTTTTCAGCATGTCTGTTAAAGCCCCACCTGTCCCCTCTTTAACATCTGGAACTTAAGAAAAAAAAAATCCATGTACCGTCATAGAGATTTTGATCCAGTGGGTCTGGGGTGGTCCCAGGCATCCGTATTTTCTTTAAAGCATTATACCTACTTCTAGATGCACTCTTTTTTTTTTTTTTAAAGAATTTATTTATTTATGACTGTGTTGAGTCTTCGTCTCTGTGCGAGGGCCTTCTCCAGTTGCGGCAAGTGGGGACCACTCCTCATCGCGGTGCGCGGGCCCCTCACCATCGCGGCCTCTCTTGTTGCGGAGCACAGGCTCCAGACGCGCAGGCTCAGTAATTGTGGCTCACGGGCCCAGTTGCTCCGTGGCATGCGGGATCTTCCCAGACCAGGGCTCGAACCCGTGTCCCCTGCATTGGCAGGCAGATTCTCAACCACTGCGCCACCAGGGAAGCCCTAGAGGCACTCTTTTGAGAACTACTGCCACTAAGGTAAAGCTGAATGTTTCATTTTAAGGTGGTTTGTTGCAGAGGAAATTCTTGGACTGAGTTTGCTGAATTCCTAGCTTAGGCCAACTGAAGTAGAATATTCCTGAATTAATTTTTTTTTTAAAGCTTATTGAGACATAATTCACATATGATAAAATTCACTCATTTAAACTGTACAATTCAATGATTTTTAGTATATTCATAGATACATGCAGCCATCACTGGAGTCAATTTTAGAACATTTTCATCATTTCAGAAAGAATTCCTATACCCTTTAGCTATCACCTTCATATTTTCACATCTCCCTAGCCTTATATAACCATTAATATACTTCCTGCCTCCATAGATTTACCTGTACTGTACATTTCATATAAATTGAACCTTATACTATGTGACCTTTTGTAACTAGCTTCTTTCACTCAGATCGATGTTTTCAAGGTCCATCCATTGTGTAGCATGTATTAGTATGTCATTCCTTTTTTTTTTTTTTAATTTTTATTTATTTATTTATTTATTTATGGCTGTGTTGGGTCTTCGTTTCTGTGCAAGGGCTTTCTCCAGTTGTGGCAAGCGGGGGCCACTCTTCATCATGGTGTGCAGGCCTCTCACTATCGCGGCCTCTCTTGTTGCAGAGCACAGGCTCCAGACGTGCAAGCTCAGTAATTGTGGCTCACGGGCCTAGTTGCTCCGCGGCATGTGGGATCTTCCCAGACCAGGGCTCGAACCCGTGTCCCCAGCATTGGCAGGCAGACTCTCAACCACTGCACCACCAGGGAAGCCCTGTCATTCCTTTTTACTCCTGAATAATATTCCATTGTATGGATATGCCATGTTTTGTCTATCTGTTTGTCAGTGGATGGACATTTGGGTTGTTTCTTCCTTTAGACTATTATGAATAATGCTGCTATGAACATTTGTTTACAATTTTCACATGGACAGTTTTCATTTTTCTTGTGAGTGGAATTGCTGGGTCGTATGGTAACTGTTTAAATGTAGCAGTGTGTGATAAACTGCAGTGTATGAGATTTTTGGTTTCTTCACATTGTCATCAACATTTGCTATTATTTGTCTTTGATTTTAGCCATCCTAGTGGGTCTGAAGTGGTATCTGTGGTTTTGATTTGTGTTTTCCTAATGACTAATGACATTGATCATCTTTTCATGTGATTATTGGCCCTTTGTATGTCTTCTTTGAAGAAGTGTCTATTCAGACTCTTTGCCCATTTAAAAAATTGGGTTGTCTTTTTTATATACGGATTTGTAAAATCATTACTTCTTTAGACCTGAATCCAGTTACTTCTTTCCTCCCAGGGATCTGCCTTTTGTTTCCTCCTGTGCCTTTCTTTCCTGAGCTATTTGCTTACTTATAGTAACCTCAGGCTAGTTCCTCCCTTTCCATTCTCCTACTTAAGGATTTCCAGTTGGGTATTTTATGTTTGGTGGCACATTTGATAGTATCGAATACTTTTCCTGCTTTGACTTACTTTACACTGAATATACCTCGATGCCACCCCAGCTTCTGGCTGTGGCTTTTCTGAAAAATCTGTCCTATAACGTATTCTTGTTGTTAATAGAGTTATGGCCCTATATAGTCCATAGACCCAGCCTCCAGAGAATTTTTGGTCAAAAAGATTCACATAATAACAACAAAAAATAATTTAAAAGTAACATAACAACACTTAATAGAATGTTAATTATGACTTAAAAGGAACTAAGGAGACAAGAATTGTGCTGTGTATAATTATTGGGGAGATAATTTGCAGGAGGTTAGATTTGACCAGACTCTGGAGAATGGATAGCCAAAAGCCTTAATGTAGCAAAATTTTCATTTTGACGACATCTAGGTGATTGTGTTTATGAGGAGACTTTTTTCTTCTCCCTTGTTTCCTAGTATCTATTGAGAAGATTTCTCTGAAGGCCCATTTTCCCCATATATATAGTGACAGTGATTCCAATTAGTGGTTTCCAGAGCATGTATAAAATGGATCATACAATCATACTACTATATTGTATGTTACTAGGGATAGGGAAAAACTTAGATGACATCTTGTCCAAGATTAATTATTAATCTTAAGATATATGTACATACATATATGTTAGGGAACCGCTGACCAAAACCGCCCACCTTGGCCAGGCCCAATGATAACCACTTGCGTGAATTGTCTCACAACAGGAGGTTCTGATAAAGAACCTGAAAACTAACCAGGAGAATTCGGGAGGGGCCTAAAGGAGGGAGGACACACCAGCCCATAGTACGTCTTGTAAAACTAACCCAGAAGAATTCGGGAAGGGCCAAAAGGAGGAGGGAGGAGATGATATGTGCTGCCAGCCTCCCAGAAACCCACACACTGGGATCCATCTTGGCTGAGAGATGTGCGAGCCACCAGAAGGACCCTGAGTCAGACCAAATATGGGCCAAGCAAGATGATTGGCCAGGGACAACTGGAAGCTAACCCCATTGCTATAAAACCTGAGACTGTGAGCTATGTGGCAGAGCAGTTCTCCTGGGTTCCCTTATCCTGCTGCTCTCCGCCCGGGTGCCCCTTCCCAATAAAGTCTCTTGCTTTGTCAGCACATGTGTCTCCTCAGACAATTCATTTCCAAGTGTTAGACAAGAGCCCACTCTCGGGCTCTGGAAGGGGTTCCCCTTCCTGCAATATATATACATATCCTTTTATGATGTAAATTATAATATATGATATATATAAGATATATACATATATATCTTAAAATACATATATAAGATTATATGTATATAATCTTTAACATAAGGCTAATTCCTTCTTTGCTTTCTCATGAATATGTCAAGTAGTATCTGCAACTTTGATCTTTGTCTGTGACTTGCTCCATCTGTTTATTTTTCCTCCTGTTCCCCTAAACCGATTCTTCGGTTGTTCCCTGTCTTGTTAAATAGCACTATGACCCACCGCCCCTCCCTGCCCCAGTAGTCGAAAGCTAGAGACCTAGAAGTCTGTTTTGACTCCTCCTCTGCCCTTACTCTATCCCCATCCAATCACCCATCAAGTCCTAGCTCCCAACATCTCTGAGTGGTCTACTTTTTTTCACGAGGGGCGTGGCCCAGTTTAAGCCACATTTGCAGTCTCTTGGATCATTACTGGGGCCTCGTTACTGTTAACCCTGTATTCATTCTTCTTCCTTTCCAACCATTCTCCACTCTAAAGTCTATTCTTTCAAAACCACAAATCTGATATGTCTATTCTTACTTTTTTCTTTTAGTTTTATCTTCTAAAATTTTCCTTTGGTTAATATTTATCCAGCCGTAATGTTAAAATCTTTCCATAGCTTCCTATAACAATTATTATAAAATATAGTAATAAGTAATTATTGAGTGGATGAGTTTTCATTGACATTAGCAAATTGGGAATGAGGCATTAGAGACAGAGACCACAGATGGAAAGATTAGGCTTGGATGCTTTTTCTCTGAAATCAGTCTATTGGATTCAAGTAATTTGGTACAATTCACTGGTTAGGTTGACCTAACCAGTGAATTGTACCAAATATTGACATTTTAATAGGAGGGCTGTAAATCCCAAGAATCTTTTAATTGATAGCGTTTGACTAATTCTCCAAATATACTTTTGGGATTCTTTCTTTACTTTATTGGCAGACATGGCCTTCACAGGAATGATGCCTTTATAGGACTGATCATTTGCAAGGAATGGCTCTTTCCATCATCATGTTCCTAGTTGACATGTAGCATTGTATCTCCTACATAGTAGGCAATGTATAATTACTTATTGAAGGAATAAAGGACTTTTGGAATACCTTTGCTAATGTTATAGCTGGTTGGATTAATACTTGTTTGAAGTATAATGTCCACAAAAGAAGGTTGATTTAATGTGTCAGTACCAGCCTGAAATGATGTCACACAGACCTCTATTCTTGTCCTTGTCTTAATTCATTTTTTTTTTTAAAGGACAGTTTTTGGCAAGAGTCGTATTCTTATTTGTTTTTATTTGCATATTTTTATTTTTGGCTGTGTTGGGTCTTCGTTTCTGTGTGAGGGCTTCCTCTAGTTGCGGCAAGCGTGGGCCACTCTTCATCGCGGTGCGCGGCCCTCTCACTATCGCGGGCTGTCTTGTTGCGGAGCACAGGCTCCAGACGCGCAGGCTCAGTAGTTGTGGCTCATGGGCCTAGTTGCTCTGTGGCATGTGGGATCTTCCCAGACCAGGGCTCGAACCCGTGTCCCCTGCATTAGCAGGCAGATTCTCAACCACTGTGCCACCAGGGAAGCCCTGTCTTAATTCATTTTAATCAATATCTTGGATAAAGACACTGAAGAAATTGCTTATCACATATGCATCAGTATCACATGCTGATGACATGTTGAATGTTAAATTCAGTCAGAGCCTTACAAACAGAAATGATGGTTCAAGAAGAACCAGCAAAGTGAGATTTAACAGAGAGAAAAGTAAACTTTGAAAAGCCCAAAGCTCAAAACTGGATTGAAGTTTGAATTAAAGTCATGTTCCAAGACCTTTTCATCACTGTAAAAGGAAAACCTTTATCCATTAAGCAGTCACTGTCCATTTTAACTTCATCCCAGCCCTGGTAACTACAAATCTGTGTTCTGTCTCCATTAACCTATTTTGGATATTTCTCATGAATGGAATCATACGGTATGTGATCTGTGTCTGGCTTCTTTTAGTTAGCATAATGTTTTTGAGGTTTATCCATATTGTAGCACGTATCAGTACTTTGTTCCTTTTTATGGCTGAATATGATCCCATCGAATGGATATACCACATTGTGTTTATCCATTCATCAGTTGATGGACATTTGGGTTGTTTCCACCTTTTGGTTATTGTGAATAATGTTACTGTGAGCATTCATGTTCAAGTATTTCTTTGAGTTCCTGGTTTCAGTTCTTTGGAGTATATACCTTCCTTCCTGGGAGTAGAATTGCTGAGTTGTATGGTAATTCTGTTTATTTTTTTGAGGAACCAATAAGCTGTTTTCCACAGTGGATGCATCATTTGGCATCCCTATGTACAGTGTGTGAGGGTTCCATTTTTTCTATATATTTGCCAAAACATTTTATTTTTTATTTTTAAAAATTAATTAATTAATTAATTTACGGCTGCATTTAGTCTTTGTTGCTGTGTGCAGGCTTTCTTTAGTTGTGGTGAGCAGGGGCTACTCTTCGTTGTGGTGCCTGGGCTTCTCAATGTGGTGGCTTCTCTTGTGGAGCACTGACTCTAGGTGTGCGGGCTTCATTAGTTGTGGCTCGTGGGCTTCAGTAGTTGTGGCTTGTGGGCTGTAGAGCGCAGGCTCAGTAGTTGTGTCTCACAGGCTTAGTTGCTCTGTGGCATATGGGATCTTCCTGGAGCAGGGCTTGAACCTGTGTCCTCTACATTGGCAGGTGGATTCTTAACCACTGCACCACCAGGGAAACCCCGCCAATACATTTTATTTTCTGTTTTTTTTGTTGTTTTTTGTTTTTTTTAAAATTATAGCTATCCTAGTGGGTATTAAGTACTATCTCATTGTGGCTTTGAGTATTATTGTGTGGGGATTTTTTTTTTTGGCTGTGCTGCGCAGCATGTGGGATCTTAGTTCCCCAACCAGGGATTGAACCTGTGCCTCTTGCAGTGGAAACATGGAATCCTAACCACTGGTCTGCCAGGGAATTCCCTATTATTGTGTTTTTTTTTTTTTTTAAATAATTAATTAATTTATTTATTGGCTGTGTTGGGTCTTCGTTTCTGTGCGAGGGCTTTCCCTAGTTGCGGCAAGTGGGGGCCACTCTTCATCGCGGTGTGTGGGCCTCTCACTATCGCGGCCTCTCTTGTTGCGGAGCACAGGCTCTAGACGCACAGGCTCAGTAGTTGTGGCTCATGGGCCTAGTTGCTCTGTGGCACGTGGGATCTTCCCAGACCAGGGCTCGAACCCATGTCCCCTGCATTGGCAGGCAGATTCTCAACCACTGCGCCACCAGGGAAGCCCGCTATTATTGTATTTTTAAGGTAGTAATATTTCAGAAGTTTTTCGAAGTGACATATTTGGGGTATGCCTTTGAAGGAATTAAGAATCCAAGATACTACTTACAACCTTTTCCCATACTTCTTAACTCTTATGATTATTCTTTAATTTTGACGTATGAGTTCAAAGAGAAACACCATGGATATTTGTTTTGCCTACTTCTATGTTCCAGATTCCAAACTCAGCAACTTCCCCTTTCAGGCTTACCTTTCTGCAGCTGTAACTTTTTGCCTTTTCTACTGTGAAAGTTGGAGATATCTGTATTTATCTCTTAATTAGGTTTATTGAGGTATAATTTACATAGAATAAAGTTCACCCATTTTAAGTGTGCAATTTGATGAGTTTTCATAGATGTATATGGTTGTGTCACTACCATCACTACCCATGATATAGATAAAGAAAATCATGGTATGGAAATTTCTGTCACCCTAAAATGTTCCCTTGTATCCCTTTGCAGTCTGTTCTTTCCCGAGTCCCAGCCCTTGGCAACCATTGACCTGCTTTATGTCACTGTGGTTTTTTTTGTCTTTTCCAGAATTTCATATAAATGGAATCATACAGTATGTAATCTTTTGTGTTTGACTTCTTTCACTTAGCATAATGGTTTTGAGATTCATCCACGCTGTTTTGAGTATCAGTAGTTCCTTTGTATTGCTGAAAGTGTTCCATTGGCCTGGGTATATCAGACTTTGTTTATCTGTTCACCACTTGATGATCATTTGGATTGTTTCTTGTTTTTGCCTGTTATGGAGAAAGCTGCTATGAAAGTTTGTGTACAAGTATTTGTGTGGACTTAACGCTTTCATTTTTGCTGGATAAATACCTAGGAATGAGATTCCTGGGATGTATGATAAGTGTATGCTTATGTAAATGAGGAACTGGCATTTTTGTATTTCCATCAGCAGTTGTTCCACATCCTTTTCAGTACTAGGTATTATCATTTTAATTTTAGCTGGTCTAATGGGTGTGTAGGGATATCTCATTGTGGTTTTAATTTGCATATCCCTGATGACTAATGAGGTTGAATTGCTTTTTATGTGCTTGTTTGACATATATGTGTGTGTATGTGTTTGTGTGTGTGTGTTTGTGTGTGTGTGTGTATATTCTATGGTGAATTACCTGTTCAAATCTTCTGTCCTTTAAAAAATTTTAGGTTGTTTGTCTTCTTATTATTGAGTCTTAAGAGTTCTTTGTATATTCTGAATACAAGTTATATATTTGATATACACTTTCTAAATATTTCTCCCTGTCTGTGGCTCATGTTTTCATTTTCTTATCACTGTTTTCCATCAAAATCTGTTTATAAAAATATGCAAAAATCATCTGTATTTCTCTATACTAACAATGAAATTGAAATTTAGAAATCATTACTATTTATAACAGCTTACAAATATGAAATAATTAAAGATAAATTTTAAAAAATTATTTGCAAGACCAGTACATTTTAAACTACAAAACATTACTGAGAGAAACTAAAGAATACTTAAATGAATGGAAAATATGATATGTTCTTGGATTGGAAGACTCAATATCATTAAGATATAAATTCTCCTATTGATCTATAGATTCAATTCAGTTCCAATCAAAACCCAAGCAGGACTTTTCAGAAAGTGAAAAGATGATTTCAAGTTTATATTGAAATGCAAAGGGCCTAAAATAACCAAAACAATATTGAAAAAGGCCAAAGTTGGAGGAATCGCCCCACCTGATTTTATGAGTGTCTGTAAGGGTACCAGTAATCAAGACATTGTGATATTGGTGTAAAGATAGACACACAAATCATTGGAACAGAATAGAAAGTTCAGAAATAGACAAATATGCAAGGTAATTTAATGGGGAAAAAATAATCACTTCAACAAATGGTGCTAGAACAGTTTACATGGAAAAAAAAATGAACCTTGATCCTTACCCCATGCTATATACAAAAATTAACTTGAAATGGATAATTACCCAAATGTAAGAGCTAAAGTTATGAAACATGTAAAGGAAAACTGGAGAAAATTTTTGTGATTTTGGGCGAGGCAAAGGTTTCTTAGAACACAAAAGGCACAAGCCATAAGAGGGAAGAATTTTCACTTTATCAAACAGTATAAAAGAGTGAAGTGTTCAATTTAGTAAGAAGTACAGGAGTTTAGGTTAAAAAAAGTGCATTCAGTGCCTATTAACTTGAGAATTGCTCTCCTTTCCACTCTTGGTTTCTTCTTTTTTGCAAGAGGAACGTGTTTCTAATGCCACCTAGTGTCTTTTCAAAGGTATGAGAATAATGTTTCATAAGAGATTTTAAAATAGTTGGGAGATTTTCATGAGATTGAACAGAATATTAGAAACCTAGTTGCTTGTTCTCAAGAACATCCTTAAGTGAGAAGCAAAAGAATAGGCTAATTATTTTGCCTGAACAAATTCAGAGATGAATTTTGTAAACATTTTTATCATATCTTTTTTGATAATTTGTAAAGAATTTAAGGTGTACAACTTTAGAAATAGTGGCTTCCATATTTAAAAAAAATTTTTTTCATCATTTTATCTGATTTTAAAATGATTTATTTATTTATTTTGGCCACACCACGCAGCATGTAGGATCTTAGTTCCCCATCCAGGCATTGAACCCATGCTCCTGCATTGGAAGCACAGATTCTTAACCACTGGACCACCAGAGAAGCCCCCTTCCATATTTTAAAAAAGCATTTAAAATTAAAAAAATTTTTAGATAAATTGGTTGATTGATTAGGACTATTGAAAAACATCTTATTGAATTTGTTGAGGGTTAGAATACATGACATACATGACAATGTTTATGCAAGTTTTTCATTAAGAAAAAAAGATAGTGTTATTAAATCACCAGTTAAAAGTTATAGCTATAGGTTTTGTTCTGTTTTGTTTTTGTTTTAAATCTTTTACAGAAAGTCTTTTAATCGGACCGTTAATGTCGTATATTGCTATGTGTAAGTGTAATTAACAGTGCTGAGGAAAGATTGCAAAGTATTGATATTGGTACATTCTGTCGTGTAAACAAAATAGAAATCCTGGAGATATTTGAGTTGGGATAGAGAACTAATGTTTACTAGACCCTGTACCTAGGTTTTTTTTTTACGTATATTCTTTATTTTCTCAGGAACATAAATTTTCTTTTTGTGAGGTAGACATAATTATCCTCTTCTACAGGTGAGGAAATTCAGGTCTGCAGAGTTTTATTCATTTGTGCATTCATTCCACAAATATTTATGAGGTACCCACTATGTATCACCACTGTACTGGGTGCTCAGAATACAACGATGAACAAAACAAAGTTAAGTACTTTGCTGTAGGATAGTGGGTGAATGTTAGAGTAGGGATTCAAAACCAGGTCTGACTCTGAGGTCTATTTCAAGACTTGTAAGTAAGTGGAGAGGCACGTCTTTAGCAAGTTGGGTGATTTGAATTGCACTTTTTTGCTGGACTTACTGATACTCAATTTTCTCAACTATTCAGATATTGAAGATTTTGATCAGGATTACATATAGGGAAAGTTTTACTTGGTTTTGATTACGTAAAAATTTCTCTTTGAGTTAAAAAGACTTTCTCATCTTTAGAGTATGCAAATAAGTTGAAAATACATTTAATTTTATTCCACATAAAATGGTTTTGGCTGGAAAAAGAACCGACGAATTATGATATTATAATAAAGAGATATAGGCAGAATGTAGTGAAATGGCAACATGTACATAGTACTTTCTCCTTAATAATAACCTGGTGCTGTTACCAACCCTAGGCCTGAAAGGGTGAGGGGAAGAAGATCCTTGGAACTTGGAGACAGAGGAGGCTGTGTATAGAAAGTGACCTGACAGTTGGCATGACTTGTGGTAGTGTGATGCAGCCTGCCTAACACAACCCTGCAGCGACCAACCCAGGAGAATGAATATCCTCCACTCTCTCCCTTACCCTCTGTTCTTTCTCCGACCTCTTGCTGGTGCTACCTATTGGCTGAATCCATCTGGACAGAAGAGGGCAAGGGAACCTTGTTGACATAGTTCATAATGAGCCTGCATTTGGGGTACAGTGAATGATCTGGAGGGGCAAATGGATGATATCCTGTACATCTTGCAAATATTTTAAACATTGAGCTTATTTATACATAGTTTTGAGTATGAATTATGTTAAATCATGTTGCAGTTTTATTCAAAGCACTGCTAATTCTTTTTTTTTCATAAACCTGTTTTTGAGAATGTCTTCATCCCAGAAACCATCTCTTGTAGTTCAGAAATTCCGTCATTCTACAGTGCTCTGGTTCATTAAAATACATGTAAATATAGCATTTACTGTACCTTAATTTTAAGTTTGTGTATGTAAAAATATAAGTTCTTTTAAAAAATAATATATAGTAGCAAATAGCAGTTATTCTGTAAACTTGTCATTTAATAAATTCTGTTTTCAAATGGGAAATCAAAGTACTTGATATGACTCTTGGAACCTTATGTGGAATTGCATATATTGTTCCTTTTGCTTAGATTGTTCAGTCAACTTCTGTGCATCTTTTAAGATCCAGTTCAATGATTCCCTCCATTGTGAAGTCTTCTGTGACTCCCTCATCCTGAACTGAGTTGTTAAACTTTATTTGTACCACAATTAAACCTTATACAACCTTTATTACTATATATAGGTGGTAGACTCCAAGAGTGTGAATGAAGATTGAGTGCTTAAACTAGTTGCCACCGTTAGAAGATGCATTGCTTTGTACAAATTACTTAAGTTCTCTGTAATGCTTTCCCTTTTGTAAAATGGGAATAAATATTATCTAAAATAGTTATTCTCTTTTTGTCTTAAATATTAAATGAATTTGTATGTGTAAAGTTCTTAGAACAATGCTTGGAAACTCTAGGAAATATTAGATGATATGATTATTGTGTAAATTTACTCTCATCTGATAGTCTTTGAGCACGTGTTTCTCTTTACACCTGGACTGCAGAGCATAGCACAAAGCATAGCATGTAGTGGGTTCTCTGTAAACATGTGCAAAATGAATTGGTTTTGAGTATTGTGATATTCTTATTGTTTTTAACACAATCTCTAAAATTCTGAATAATTGTTTTACTGTAAGGGTTATGAAGATTGCTTTCAAAGTCCTTCTCTACATGAACATGTCTATTTTCTTTTTTCTCATAGGGTTAACATTTGTAAATATTTGCTGGGAATCTTGGTAGAAGATCCCATCTATCACTAGATTATATACTTCTTGACAGCAAGGTTTGTTTCTTACAAAAATTTCCCCCCATTCACTGCTCCTTGCAACAGCCATCTAACATAATATTTGATGTTTGTATGTAATAGTTGAGTCCACAAACGTTAGGTGAAAATCACTTTTTCTAAAAATTATCTACTTATGGTGTGTGACTCAGGTCTTTTTTTTTTTTTTAAAGCTTCCAAGTGAGTTGTCATTCTGCATTTTTGCAGTGTGTCTTTTCTTATCTTAGAATATCTAGAGTACAGGGCTGGTTCAAGCATGTGCAGACTGGTAGCCTTGAAAGGGAGGAATGTTAAGAAAGAGTAGCGTGCAGAAAAGATTTAACAAGGCCTGAGACTGCTGTCCTTCCAAAAGCCTGCATGCAAGATTGGCCATTGGTTAGCATTTGGGAACTTGAATTGTAAACTGTTTCTTACACTGATAAAGCTTCCCCTAAATGATGAGAGTGACTGACTGTGTCTAGACTATACAAACAATGTGAATACCTGCTTTCCTGGAGGCCTGGAATTTTGGTATGTAGTAGGCAGAGTGTGCCTGTGTAAGCAGCTCCAGTAAAAACTTAGAGCACTGAGTCTGATGAACTTCACTGGTAGATTGCATTCCATGTGTGTTATCAAAATTTGTTGCTGGAGGAATTGAGTGTGTCCTGTGTATCTCCACTGGGAGAGAACTCTTGAAAGCTTGCCTCTGGTTTCCTCTGAACTTCATCATGCCCCTTTTCCCTTTGCTGATTTTGTTTTGTTTCCTTTTTCTGTAATAAATTTTAGTCAGGAGTACAAGTATATTGTTGAACCTGGGGGTGGCCTTGGGGGCCCCTGACAAAGGTAGCCACCTTTGAAGGGCTTGTGGAAATGGCCAAAGGTAGCTCCCCAGATTTACATTAATGGTTGGGGTTGAAGATTGTTTTACATGTAATTAACTTTAGGTCATTTCATAGCACCTGAGACTGAGCCATCTTTTCCTGTACCACTATTTGCCCCAGAACTGGCATTATTTGCTTTTTACCCTGAGGATGGCATTGCTTCTTCTTTTTCATATTTATTTAATTTATTTATTTGGTTGTGCCGGGTCTTAGTTGTGGCAGGTGGGCTCCTTAGTTGTGGCACACAGGCTCCTTAGCTGTGGCATGCAAACTCTTAGTTGTGACATGCATGTGGGATCTAGTTCCCTGACCAGGGATTGAACCTGGGCCCCCTGCATTGGGAGCGTGGAGTCTTAACCACTGCACCACTAGGGAGGTCCCTGTCCTCCTGTTTTTTTATGGCACATAAAACAGATTGAAAGAGCTGGGCTCTCTTTTCTTGGTCTGTTACCTCTTTGCAGCATATCTTATTTTCATTATTTTTATTCAGTTAATTTTATATATATGGCCACTGTGTTAAAGTATTATGCTGGGAGCTGTGGCTGATAAAAAAGAATACGATACAGCTCTTAAGCTGCCTGTTTCTTTTTTTTCTGTACTTGCCCCAAGCTTAATATAACCCTTTTCTGTTTTTCCTTTGTTTGTCTCAGGATTTCCTGATTGATATTTTCTGTTTGTGAATACATTTAACAGTTTTCTTAGGCAGTTTAAAAAAAAACTGTCCTGGAATGTCCATCTTATATCCCCATACTTGCAAAATTGTTCTGTGCCACGTAAAATGACACGTTTTAGAGCCCATGGTTGTGTGTGTGTGTGTGTGTGTGTGTGTGTAATCATGATTTATTACTGTGCTAAGTGAGGGAGACTTGTAGGAAGAATTGTGACTTAAAATATTCCATCAGTGTTTAACTTAAGAAATGCATATGTAATAAGCATGTTTATAACAATGCAAGCACTGATAGGTCAAACTGAACTTGTGTTAGTCCAATTGGTTCTGTGATCTATATGAAACTAATATGCATATTTCAGCCTAAGCTACTTATTACATAGAGGCATGTTTTCATCTGTTGTAGAACCTGTGAAATAATCTTGCTCTACAGAATGTTATAAAGTTAGAGGTAAATTGACCAAAGTACTCATTCTCTAGGCAGAGGGCTATAAAAGGGAGATAACATAATATAATTATAATTTTGAGGATAATATTTAGATTTGCCTTTAAATTAGGTTAATGGTATCTTTGGGCTTTTAGGGTCCCTTCCTAAATCTCATCTGGTTTAGGTTAGTGTTGAGAAATACTATATCCACATATTGTCTGGATTTTTATTCATTCAGCAAACATGTTTTTAGTACTCACGTGGTGTCAGGATTTGAGGTGAATGCTGGAGAAAATAAGATATAGAAGACATTGTCCTTGTTCTCAGAGAACTAAATAATAATTGCTGTATAATTGTTATAATAGAAAACTGTGTGAGGCATAGTTTGGACACAATAGGTAGTGATCAGTTCTGGATGTGGGTGGGAATTAAAAGCTTAATAATGATAATGCTTGAGCTGGATTTTAAAGGATGATTAGAAATGATCAAAGGATGGTAGAAGTTGTCTGTGATGCAATAAATAACTTTTTCTAGGGAATGAAAGAAAACTTCATGGAAGAGGTAGTGTTTGAGCTAGACCTGGATGGATAAGTAAGATTTAGAGATAAAAAGCTTTGGGCAGAGAGAAGACCTTTCTGGAGTACGGAACATGAAATAAAGGTATGGTTGTCTAAAATCCTAGAAATAGCAAATAGTTCATTTTGGCTGGAGTATAGAGCTTATGTACTCATACTATATGGCAGTCAGTGTGCCTTCTTCTGGCTGCATCTTATTAAATAAAACAGACATTGTCCCTGCCTTCATGGAGCCTAAGGGAAGGAGTGGAGTGGTAGATAAGGTTGTGAACAGTAGGCTGGGTAAATTGGATTAAAGAGCAAAGGAGTTTGTGTGCAAATATTTCTGGAAGATGTTTACTGAAAGTGGAATTTCTGAGTGGTAAGATATGTGCATTTTAATTTTACAAGCTACTGACAAAATGCCATTTGGTTAGTCATACCACTTTATACTCCTGCCAGCAAGGTCTGGTACAACCCATTTCTCCACTTTCTTACCAGCAAGTGATATTGCAGAACATTAAAATTTTTATCAGTCTGAAAAAAAAAAAAAAAAAGAGCAAAGGAGTTTGGATGTTAAGGGAGGCATCAGGACCTCAGTTTTAAGTAGTGGGGAACCCTTGAGGATTAACAAACTGGTTGAGAATTTTGATTAGGGCACTGGAGAGAAATGGGGTGGAGGGGGTCTTTTGAGTAGAGGTGATTGTTTGCAAATAAAAAAAGTGGGAGGGTGGTTGATGAGGAGAGGGTTAGGGAGAGAGAGGGAGGGAGATCAGTGTAAAGTGCTCAGAGAGTGTTTTCTGACGGAATGAGGATCTTTGTATCTGCCCATGTTCTTTACTCTCTGTGTACATCTCTTGCTTTCCTCATCAGTTGTTTCTTTCACCTTTCCCCATTTTATTTACCCTTATTCTGACTCCTTTTCTTAATTGGCTTATTTATGAAACATGTTTCAGATTTTTTCTGAAACTAGAGATCTAATAGTTATCCTCTGCTTAGAAGCCTCCAATGATTATTAAAATTACAGAGACTTGATAGATCTCACAGAGTGATTTCATTAATCAAAAAAACCAAAAGAAACCAAAACCCCACAAGATTATGGGAGCCAGGGCAGACCTAGGGAGCGAAAAAAAGAGCTCGTTTGGCCATGTCTAACTTGAGGGATCTATTGCCAGTAAGAATTGTTTTTAGAGCTCAGGAAATTTGTGCTAGAGATAGAGCTTCAAGAGGCAAAGAATCATCAGTATGAAATGGTAGTTGAAGCTATGAATGTGGATGAGTTCACTTGAGAACACTGAAGGATTAAAAAAGAGACAGACCTTTAGGGGAACCACTCTTCTGTTAGCTGAGGATTGCCTTTAGGACAGGTATCATGTCTTTCTAAATTTAATAAACCTTTTTGACTCTTCTGTGCCAGTTTGTTGTGCCCGGTGCTGGGTGCACAGAGAAGAATGAGTCTTCGTGCACAGTCTTCGTGCTTAGCAAGATCCCAGGCTTTTAGGACAAAGAGAGATGTGTAGTGAACAGTGCAGAGCAGAAGGTGTTATAGAGGAGGGAGAGAAACTGCTGTTGAGCTTTGAGTTTTCAGTAACTATTCCATTATGTGTCACTCAGTGTGATCAGGAGGTTAAGTTTTTTGCTCTTTTTTAAAGCAGTGTAATTGATTTGTGAATGTTTTATATTGCTATGTTTTAAAGAAGAAAACAACTAGTCCTTTCAACAGATTAGTTGCTTTATATGTATGTTGTCCTTGATTATAATTTTTCTATAGACTACTAGTATTAAATGGGGTAAAAAGATGCTTGCCACTATGCTTTCAATGAAAATGCCTGGAGAATTAATTATGAGCAGGAAGATTTATATCAAAACAAATCATATAATTTCTCTAAATGAGTGATAAGAATTGACTCCCCTTCCTCCTATTCATTTGGTAACCTTTAGGAAATACTTATTTAGTACTTCTTTCTAGCTTGTATGGAAGGTGTTGAATGTATAGGGGTGAAAACAATAGACATGGTTTTTGTCCTTGTGGAATCTAGACCCTCATGGGGGGGTGATAGATATTAACAAATTTTTAAAGAAATATGTATATAATTATAAATCAGCATTGGTGCAGTTATATAGCTGTAAATGGCAATGAAAGATTAATGTTATTATCAACACTATCAAAGAACTGTAGTGTTTAAAATGTATTTTGCTACAAATGAATGAATCTGGGTGTTTTGTTTACCTGGTATGATTGTATGGAATGTGGTCTGTGTCCTCTGTACTGTGACTTTTGATCTGCGTTTCAGAATGCTGGGATTAGGATCATCTCTGTCTAACAAAACTTTTTACAAGACATTTTATCGTGTCTTCTATAGTAGTTTAGTTTAGGTTCCTGATTATGAATGCAAATGTAAGTTGCTATATTGTGCCTATTAAAGGAATTGATGGGCATCTGATCTAGCCTTATCGTTCTGAGGAATACTAGTTCTCATTATAAGCTTATGATGGCAGTCTGTTAGCTGCATTGTATTAAAGGGCCTCAGCTGTCTTCCTTCAGCAGCACAATTATTGATGTCAATGAGAAGCATGGCTCTTTGGCATTTTAGGATATTAGTTTCATGGAGAAAAGAATAATACTTTGAACATGGGATGCAAAATCCTCTTTGTGCTTAAAATACATTAAAAAAACCTCTTTTAGATTCATACATGATGTTATTCTACTTGATACTTGCCTACTTAAGTAAATAATCAGAGATTAGCTAAAGAATAGTCATATCCTTCCCATAGAAGTAATTTATGGGAGATATTAACTAGTATTTCCACATCAACTAGCATTTCTTATAGCAGGGCCAATTTTGAAGGGCTCATTTATTGCATGATTAAAAATAATAACATTTGTTGAATGCATCCTGTGTGCTGGGGACTACGCTGAGTATTTGAAATGGATTAGCTTTATTTAATCCTTATACCAACCCTATGAAATAGGCATGATTACTCAATCAATGTATAAATCGAGGAAGTGGAGGCTTAAAAGTGGGTAACTTGCCCAAGTTCACACACATGGTTCATGATAGAAGTATGGTTTGAATCCAGATCTCTCTTTTTGTAGAATGAATGCTGTTAATCTCTCTGATGATGTTTCTTATTATTTTGTGATCACTATATTTGGGAAGTTTCTCTCTTGGTTTCACATGAACCACTTTTGTTGAGAAATTATAGAGAAACCTCTCCTTCAGTGTTATCTAACAACTCCCTTTTCTCATCTAAAACCAGACAAAAAATCGAATGTTAGAGCAGGATAAATTTAACTGGACATTCTGCATTTTTATTTGCTAAACCTAGCAATCCTAAACAGGGAGGGACCTCAGAACAGTAGACTTCTTTTTTAACAGTTGTGGTATTGGTTCCCAAACTTTGCTGCACATCGAAATTATCTGGGAATCTTCAAAATACTCACACCTGGCTCCTGATCTCAGACATTCAAATATAATTGGTGTGGGATGTGACCTGGGGATCAGGATTTTCGAAAGCTCAGGTTGACTGTAATGTGGAGCAGAGTTTGGGAGGTTGATTGTAATGTGCAGCAGAGTTTGGGAACCACTGAGATGTGGGAAACTCAAGGTTTTAAGGGACTTCTAAAAATCCCTATACAATGTTTTTTCATCTTTTCCTCTCGGCAGATATTAAACATGCTGTAATAAATATCCATATTCATATATTCTTAAATATTGACGCTTCCCTCTCTCTAGAATAGATCCTCTAAAATGGAGTTGCTGGATCAAAGGTTATATGCATATTTTATTTTAATAGGTATTATTGTTTTTAACAGTACTTTCTACCAGCAATATGTGAATATACCTGTTTTCTTGCATTTCTCTAAGTTATTAGATATTAAAACTCTTATAATTTTTGCCACACTATGTTATTTATTTATTTTTAAAAAATTTATTTATTTATTTTTGGCTGCGTTGGGTCTTCGTTGCTGTGCACGGGCTTTCTCTAGTTGCGGTGAGTGGGAGCTACTCTTCGTTGTGGTGTGCGGGCTTCTCATTGTGGTGGCTTCTCTTGTTGCGGAGCACAGGCTCTAGGTGCACGGGCTTCAGTAGTTGTAGCGCACGGGCTTAGTTGCTCCGTGGCATGTGGGATCTTCCCGGACCAGGGCTCGAACCCTTGTCCCCTGCATTGGCAGGCGGATTCTTAACCACTGTGCCACCAGGAAAGCCAGCATACTGTATTATTAACTCTGCTTTATAAATGAAGAAGCTGTGAGGTAGTATGAATATATCACTCAAGATGATTATTGTTAACAAGTAGTGGATTGGGATTCTTTTGTTTCTGATTCCAGTGTTTTCTCTGTTATATCACAAATGCCTATACAAAGTATACTTTTCCTATTATTCTATTATTTCAAGAGAGTCTCAGAACATTCCTTGGCATCAGTTGGACAAGGTTATGTGATTATGATAATATTGGTATTTGCTACTGACTGGAATTTTCTAATTAGTTTATCTCTGTATAGGCAGCTTTTTTTCTTTCTTAATGAAGATGTTTTCAGTCCTTAGAGGCAGCGTTCAGAAGTTAGCGAATGAATATAGGGAGGAGTCAAGACATCATGTAAAAGTGTAAAAAGGTAGGGTTTTTTTCCCCCTCAAAATCAGATTTCATTGGATAAAAATTCCAAATGATAGAGTGAGTATAAATGGGTTCTAAATATTGTATAAAATTCTAGTTATGCATGTTTTTCTGCTCTTGCCATGGGCTTGAGTCTTTGAAAGCGGAAAAGAAGATGATTTCATTTAGTAATGAAAAAGGCTATACAGTTTATTTAAGAGCTCACACTGCTAGAAAGACAGTTTCTTCACATTTTCACTCTGATGCTTAGGAAGCTCACAAAGTATTTCCCACCTTTCTTCATTCAGAAGCACCTAACACTGACTTTGTCAGTCAGCTCTCTAGACTGTGGTTTTAACATATGGAAGAGTTAGAAAGTAATACTCTTCTCAAGAAGAAAGTGGTGGTCGAGGTCCAACCTTCAACAATTTGAAGGTTGTTACTAGTGAGGGTGGAATGTAGGGAACCTTTATAACTCTTTAGAAGCAAATTAGTTAGGAGAATGGAATTTTAACATGTCAAAGTGATAGACTTGTTCCTTCTCTAGTATTCTTCATCTTATAAATGGTGCCAGAATCTTGGTAAAAGATGGCATCCTTGATTGTTTTATTTTTCCACCTCATGTTCAGTCCAAGAGCTAGTCTAGTTGGCTCTCTGTATGGAATACACTCTGAATCTGTGTATTTGCCTTCTCCCCACCCCGCCTGCCAAGCCTAATTGCTAGAACCCTAGTACAAGTCCCCACTTCTCTAGTCTGAACTGTTCCAGTAGCTTCTTATGTGATTTCTCTGCATTCCCTTGACCTCCTTACAAATCATTCTCCACAACGTAGTCAGTACATTAAGAAAAATTTTAAACAATTTTTTAAGAAAGTAGTACATTAAAAAAAATGTATATCAGATTATGTCATTCCCTTGCTTAAAATTACCCAGTGGCTTCCCATTATACAAACAATAAACTCTAAACTCCTTACCATGGCCTACCAAGTTACTATATGATCTGGTCCCTGCCTACTTCTCTGAACTCATCTTATGCAACAGACCCCTTCTTACTATATTCCATCAGTGTTAGTCTTCTTTCTACATAATGGACATTGCAAGCTTGTTCCCACCACAAAGCCTTTGCAGGTTATTTTCCCTATAGCTGTTATGCACTTTAGCCTGATCTTTTCATGACTGAATCTCTCTTTCAAATTTTATCTCAAATGTCATTATTCCTCCCCCATCACACATTGTTTTCTTCATGGCATTTAACAGTGTGTATGTATGTATGTATTTACCTGTTTATTTGAAAAAAATTCTTACTTGTTTTGTTTGCATCTTTACATTTGGAAACTAGTGTAGGATCTTACTCTGGATTTGGGGAGCTTTTGAATTTTATATATTAAAGGCATTTTATTAAAATAATCTGTTTATTCAGACTATCATGGCATACTTGAGGATTTCTGATTTTTGCCTTGCTCACTAATATCCTGACAGCTCTGCTTGGTGGAAGGACAGATCAGAAGTGATGGGAGATTTTGTTCTTTATAATGTACAGTGCAAACTATCTTTGAGTCTTCCTTATTTTGAACATTTTGCAACACCAACTATGTATGACACTTACTTTGGTTAAGCTTGGGATTTTAAAGACTTAGAACCATTCTGTAAGATGAATATTTTAATAGGTATTTTAATTAATTAAACTAATTAATAAATAAGATTTTAACTTAAGCTATTTGAACTG
This sequence comes from Balaenoptera musculus, assembly GCF_009873245.2. NCBI lineage: Eukaryota > Metazoa > Chordata > Mammalia > Artiodactyla > Balaenopteridae > Balaenoptera > Balaenoptera musculus. Next base: position 37,933,103 of record NC_045785.1, read on the forward strand.
TTTTGGCTGCTCACATAATACTCATTAGATTAAACAATGTTTGAAAGTAATTTATGCTCCTTATAAAAATAACTCATGCAATAGGGTATCTTAAAATGAGGAGTGTAGGGATGGATGTCAGAATGCCAGTGTTAAAGAGTAAATAGAGAACTTTCAGCAATATGGCAGACCAACCTAAAGCTGAAGAGCCCTCCTCCTGGTCCAAATGTATATCCAATGCTGGATAAAATATACTTTAAACAAACAAACAAACAAAAACCCACAGAAAACCACAGCTGAGCACAGATTAAAAAAAAAATAAAAGAAAAAGAAAACCTCATTTGCCAAAATCAGAAGGGAAATTGAAAGCCAGGGTAATAATTCTTCAGTAGTTCATGGTGTGTTTGGACATGAATATGAGCCTTAGAGTTTGGGGTTGGTTAAAAACATTTTTTTTGTGGTTTTGGTTATTTTTACACAAAATATGTGTTTTGTTTTTTGTTTTTTGTTTCTTTGGCTGTGTCGGGTCTTAGTAGCGGCATGAGGCATCTTTCATTGTGGCATGCGGGCTTCTCTCTAGTTGTGGCGCACGGGCTTCTCTCTAGTTGTGGTGCAGGCTCCAGAGCGTGTGGGCTCAGTAGTTGTGGTGCACAGGCTTAGTTGCCCGGCGGCATGCGAGATCTTAGTTCCCTGACCAGGGATTGAACCCACGTCCCCTGTGTTGGAAGGCAGATTCTTAACCACTGGACCACCAGGGAAGTCCCCCACAAAATACATGTTTTAAAAATAATACTTTACTGTAGTATAATTGACATACAGTAGGTTGTACGTTTAAAATGTACAGTTTTTTTGGGGGGGCTGCATTGGGTCTTTGTTGCTATGCGTGGGCTTCCTCCAGTTGAGGCAAGTGGGGGCTACCCTTCGTTGCAGTGCATAAGCTTCTCATTGCGGTGGCTTCTGTTGTTGCGGAGCACAGGCTCTAGGCGCACTGGCTTCAGTAGTTACGACACGTGGGCTCAGTAGTTGTGGCGTGCGGGCTCTAGGGAGTGCAGGCTTCAGCAGTTGTGGCACGCAGGCTCAGTAGTTGTGGCTCATGGGCTCTAGAGTGCAGGCTCAGTAGTTGTGGCGCATGGGCTTAGTTGTTCCACAGCATGTGGGATCTTCCCGGACCAGAGATTGAACCCATGTCCCCTGCATTGGCAGGTGAATTCTTAAGCACTGCACCGCCAGGGAAGTCCCTAAAGTATACAATTTAAGTTTTAACATATGTTAAAACAGATATTTAAAATATTTAAAATAGATATTTAACATATCTATGAAACCATTATCACAACCAAAATAATGAATATATTCATCACATTCAAAAGTTTCCTTTTGTTCATATGTGAGCCTTCCCTTCTGTACTTCTTTCTCTCCTATCTCCATACCCAGGAAACCACTCATTAGCTTTCTGTCACTGAAGATTAATTTGTATTTTCTAGGTTTTTATATAAGTAGAATTATCCAGTATGTATATTGTATTAAAAAAAATCTTGGGGAGTAGGGGCAAGATGGCGGAAGAGTAAGACGCGGAGATCACCTTCCTTCCCACAGATACAGTAGAAATACATCTACACGTGGAACTGCTCCTACAGAACACCCACTGAACGCTGGCAGAAGATGTCAGACCTCCCAAAAGGCAAGAAAATCCCCACGTACTTGGGTAGGGTAAAAGAAAAAAGAAATAACAGAGACAAAAGAATAGGGACGGGACCTGCGCCAGTGGGAGGGAGCCGTGAAGGAGGAAAGGTTTCCAGGCACTAGGAAGCCCCTTTGCGGGCAGAGACTGCGGGTGGCAGAGGGGGGAAGCTTCGGAGCCGCGGAGGAGAGCGCAGCCACAGGGGTGCGGAGGGCAAAGCGGAGAGACTCCCGCACAGAGGCTCGGTGCCAACCAGCACTCACCAGCCCGAGAGGCTTGTCTGCTCACCCGCCGGGGCGGGCGGGGGCTGGGAGCTGAGGCTCGGGCTTTGGTGCTAGCCGGGAGGGAGTCCGGGAAAAGGTCTGCAGCTGCCGAAGAGGCAAGAGACTTTTTCTTGCCTCTTTGTTTCGCGGCGCGCAAGGAGAGGGGATTCAGAGCGCTGCCTAAACGAAATCCAGAGACGGGTGCGAGCCGCGGCTATCAGCACGGATCCCACAGCAACAGGGGCGCAGAGGGAAAAACGGAGAGATTCCCGCACAGAGGCTCAGCGCTGAGCAGCGCTCACCAGCCCGAGAGGCTTGTCTGCTCACCCGCTGGGGCAGGCGGGGCTGGGAGCTGAGGCGCGGGCTTCGGTCGGATCTTCGGTCGGATCGCAGGGAGAGGACTGGGGTTGGCGGCGTGAACACAGCCTGAAGGGGTTGGCGTGCCGCGGCGAGCCGGGAGGGAGCCGGAGAGGAGGTCTGCAGACGCCGAAGAGGCAAGAGACTTTTTCTTGCCTCTTTGTTTCGCGGCGCGCAAGGAGAGGGGATTCAGAGCGCCGCCTAGATGAACTCCAGAGGCGGGCGCAAGCCGCGGCTAACAGCGCGGACCCCAGAGACGGGCGCGAGCCGCGGCCATCAGCGCGGACCCCAGAGACTGGTAGGAAACGCTAAGGCTGCTGCTGCCGCCACCAAGAAGCCTGTGTGCGAGCACAGGTCACTCTCCACACTGCCCCTCCCGGGAGCCGGTGCAGCTTGCCACTGCCAGGCTCCCGTGATCCGGGGACAACTTCCCCTGGAGAACACACGGCGCGCCTCAGGCTGCTGCAACGTCATGACGCCTCTGACGCCGCAGGCTCGCCCCGCCTCCTCCCTCCCCCGGCCTGAGTGAGCCAGAGCCCCCGAAGCAGCTGCTCCTTTAACCCCGTTCTGTCTGGGCGGGGAACGGACGCCCTCAGGCGACGTACATGCAGAGGTGGGTCCAAATCCAAAGCTGAACGCTGGGAGCTGTACGAACAAAGAAGAGAAAGGGAAATCTCTCCCAGCAGCCTCAGAAGCAGCGGATTAAAGCTCCACAAACAACTTGATGTGCCTGCATCTGTTGAATACCTGAATAGACAATGAATCATCCCAAATTCAAAAGGTGGACTTTAGGAGCAGGATATATTAATTTCCCCTTTTCCTTTTTTTGTGAGTGTATATGTGTATGCTTCTGGGTGAGATTTTGTCTGTATAGCTTTGCTTTCACCATCAGTCCTAGGGTTAGGTCCGTCCATTTTTTTTTTTTTTTTTTTTTGCTTAAAAAAAATTTTTTTTCCTAATATATGTTTTCTTAATAATTTTTTCCGTATTTTCTATTTTTAGAAATTAAAAAAATTTTAATAAGTTTTTTCATATTTTTTATTTTAAAAAATTAAAATTTTTTTCTTAATAAATTTTTTTCTTAAAAATTTTTTTCTTATTTTTTACTATAAAAAATTAATAAATCTATTTTTAAAAATTAAAAAAAATTTTTTTTCTGAATACATTTACTCTTAATAATTTTTTTCTTATTTTTTATTATAATAGCTTTATTTTATTTTATTTTATCCTCTTTTTTTCTTTCTATTTTTTTCTCCCTTATATTCTGAGCTGTGTGGATGAAAGGCTCTTGGTGCTCCAGCCAGGCATCAGGGCTGTGCCTCTGAGGTGGGAGAGCCAACTTCAGGACACTGGTCCACAAGAGACCTACCAGCTCCACGTAATACCAAACGGCAAAAATCTCTCAGAGATCTCCATCTCAACATCAAGACCCAGCTTCACTCAACGACCAGCAAGCTACAGGGCTGGACACCCTATGCCAAACAACTAGCAAGACAGGAACACAGCCCCATCCATTAGCAGGGAGGCTGCCTAAAATCATAAGGCCACAGACACCCCAAAACACACCACCAGACGTGGACGTGCCCACCAGAAAGACAAGATTCAACCTCATCCACCAGAACACAGGCAATAGTCCCCTCCACCAGGAAGCCTACACAACCCACTGAACCAACCTTACCCACTGGGGACAGATACCAAAAACAACGGGAACTACGAACCTGCAGCCTGTGAAAAGGAGACCCCAAACACAGTAAGATAAGCAAAATGAGACGACAGAAAAACACACAGCAGATGAAGGAGCAGGGTCAAAACACACCAGACCTAACAAATGAAGAGGAAATAGGTAGTCTACCTGAAAAAGAATTCAGAATAATGATAGTAAGGATGATCCAAAATCTTGGAAATAGAATAGACAAAATGCAAGAAACATTTAACAAGGACGTAGAAGAACTAAAGAGGAACCAAGCAACGATGAAAAACACAACAAATGAAATTAAAAATACTCTAGATGGGATCAATAGCAGAATAACTGAGGCAGAAGAAAGGATAAGTGACCTGGAAGATAAAATGGTGGAAATAACTACTGCAGAGCAGGATAAAGAAAAAAGAATGAAAAGAACTGAGGACAGTCTCAGAGACCTCTGGGACAACATTAAACACACCAACATTCGAATTATAGGGGTCCCAGAAGAAGAAGAGAAAAAGAAAGGGACTGAGAAAATATTTGAAGAGATTATAGTTGAAAACTTCCCTAATATGGGAAAGGAAATAGTTAATCAAGTCCAGGAAGCACAGAGAGTCCCATACAGGATAAACCCAAGGAGAAACACGCCAAGACACATATTAATCAAACTGTCAAAAATTAAATATAAGGAAAACATATTAAAAGCAGCAAGGGAAAAACAACAAATAACACACAAGGGAATCCCCATAAGGTTAACATCTGATCTTTCAGCAGAAACTCTGCAAGCCAGAAGGGAGTGGCAGGATATACTTAAAGTGATGAAGGAGAAAAACCTACAACCAAGATTACTCTACCCAGCAAGGATCTCATTCAGATTTGATGGAGAAATTAAAACCTTTACAGACAAGCAAAAGCTGAGAGAGTTCAGCACCACCAAACCAGCTTTACAACAAATGCTAAAGGAACTTCTCTAGGCAAGAAACACAAGAGAAGGAAAACACCTACAATAACAAACCCAAAACGTTTAAGAAAATGGGAATAGGAACATACATATCGATAATTACCTTGAATGTAAATGGATTAAATGCTCCCACCAAAAGACACAGACTGGCTGAATGGATACAAAAACAAGACCCATATATATGCTGTCTACAAGAGACCCACTTCAGACCTAGAGACACATACAGACTGAAAGTGAGGAGATGGAAAAAGATATTCCATGCAAATGGAAATCAAAAGAAAGCTGGAGTAGCAATTCTCATATCAGACAAAATAGACTTTAAAATAAAGAATATTATAAGAGACAAAGAAGGACACTATATAATGATCAAGGGATCGATCCAAGAGGAAGGTATAACAATTGTAAATATTTATGCACCCAACATAGGAGCACCTCAATACATAAGGCAAATACTAACAGCCATAAAAGGGGAAATTGACAGCAACACAATCATAGTAGGGGACTTTAACACCCCACTTTCACCAATGGACAGATCATCCAAAATGAAAATAAATAAGGAAACACAAGCTTTAAATGATACATTAAACAAGATGGACTTAATTGATATTTATAGGACATTCCACCCAAAAACAACAGAATACACATTTTTCTCAAGTGCGCATGGAACATTCTCCAGGATAGATCATATCTTGGGTCACAAATCAAGCCTTGGTAAATTTAAGAAAATTGAAATCGTATCAAGTATCTTTTCCGACCACAACGCTATGAGACTAGATATCAATTACAGGAAAAGATGTGTAAAAAATACAAACACATGGAGGCTACAGAATACACTACTTAATAACGAAGTGATCACTGAAGAAATCAAAGGGGAAATCAAAAAATACCTAGAAACAAATGACAATGGAGATACGACGACCCAAAACCTATGGGACGCAGCAAAAGCAGTGCTAAGAGGGAAGTATAGCAATACAAGCCTACCTCAAGAAACAGGAAACATCTCGAATAAACAACCTAACCTTGCACCTAAAGCAATTAGAGAAAGAAGAACAAAAACACCCCAAAGCTAGCAGAAGGAAAGAAATCATAAAGATCAGGTCAGAAATAAATGAAAAAGAAATGAAGGAAACAATAGCAAAAATCAATAAAACTAAAAGCTGGTTCTTTGAGAAGATAAACAAAATTGATAAACCATTAGCCAGACTCATCAAGAGAAAAAGGGAGAAGACTCAAATCAATAGAATTAGAAATGAAAAAGGAGAAGAAACCACTGACACTGCAGAAATACAAAAGATCATGAGAGATTACTACAAGCAACTCTACGCCAATAAAATGGACAACCTGGAAGAAATGGACAGATTCTTAGAAATGCACAAACTGCCGAGACTGAACCAGGAAGAAATAGAAAATATGAACAGACCAATCACAAGCACTGAAATTGAAACTGTGATTAAAAACCTTCCAACAAACAAAAGCCCAGGACCAGATGGCTTCACAGGTGAATTCTATCAAACATTTAGAGAAGAGCTAACACCTATCCTTCTCAAACTCTTTCAAAATATTGCAGAGGGAGGAACACTCCCAAACTCATTCTACGAGGCCACCATCACCCTGATACCAAAACCAGACAAAGATGTCACAAAGAAAGAAAACTACAGGCCAATATCACTGATGAACATAGATGCAAAAATCCTCAACAAAATACTCGCAAACAGAATCCAACAGCACATTAAAAGGATCATACACCATGATCAAGTGGGGTTTATCCCAGGAATGCAAGGATTCTTCAATATACGTAAATCAATCAGTGTGATACACCATATTAACAAATTAAATAATAAAAACCATATGATCATCTCAATAGATGCAGAGAAAGCTTTCGACAAAATTCAACACCCATTTATGATAAAAGCCCTGCAGAAAGTAGGCATAGAGGGAACTTTCCTCAACATAATAAAGGCCATATATGACAAACCCACAGCCAACATTGTCCTCAATGGTGAAAAACTGAAACCATTTCCACTAAGATCAGGAACAAGACAAGGTTGCCCACTCTCACCACTATTATTCAACATAGTTTTGGAAGTGTTAGCCACAGCAATCAGAGAAGAAAAAGAAATAAAAGGAATCCAAATCAGAAAAGAAGAAGTAAAGCTGTCACTGTTTGCAGATGACATGATACTATACATAGAGAATCCTAAAGATGCTACCAGAAAACTCCTAGAGCTAATCAATGAATTTGGTAAAGTAGCAGGATACAAAATTAATGCACAGAAATCTCTTGCATTTCTATACACTAATGACGAAAAGTCTGAAAGTGAAATTAAGAAAACACTCCCGTTTACCATTGCAACAAAAAGAATAAAATATCTAGGAATAAACCTACCTAAGGAGACAAAAGACCTGTATGCAGAAAATTATAAGACACTGATGAAAGAAATTAAAGATGATACAAATAGATGGAAAGATATACCATGTTCCTGGATTGGAAGAATCAACATTGTGAAAATGACTGTACTACCCAAAGCAATCTACAGATTCAATGCAATCCCTATCAAACTACCACTGGAATTTTTCACAGAACTAGAACAAAAAATTTCACAATTTGTATGGAAACACAAAAGACCCCGAATAGCCAAAGCAATCTTGAGAACGAAAAATGGAGCTGGGGGATTCAGGCTCCCTGACTTCAGACTATATTACAAAGCTACAATAATCAAGACAGTTTGGTACTGACACAAAAACAGAAATATTGATCAATGGAACAGGATAGAAAGCCCAGAGATAAACCCACGCACATATGGTCACCTTATCTTTGATAAAGGAGGCAAGCATATACAGTGGAGAAAAGACAGCCTCTTCAATAAGTGGTGCTGGGAAAATTGGACAGATACATGTAAAAGTATGAAATTAGAACACTCCCTGACACCATGCACAAAAATAAACTCAAAATGGATTAAAGACCTAAGTGTAAGACCAGAGACTATCAAACTCTTAGAGGAAAACATAGGCAGAACACTCTATGACATACATCACAGCAAGATTCTTTTTGACCCAGCTCCCAGAGAAATGGAAATAAGAACACAAATAAACAAATGGGACCTAATGAAACTTAAAAGCTTTTGCACAGCAAAGGAAACCATAAACAAGACCAAAAGACAACCATCAGAATGGGAGAAAATATTTGCAAATGAAGCAACTGACAAAGGATTAATCTCCAAGATTTACAAGCAGCTCATGCAGCTCAATAACAAAAAAACGAACAACCCAATCCAAAAATGGGCAGAAGACCTAAATAGACATTTCTCCAAAGAAGATATACAGATGGCCTACAGACACATGAAAGAATGCTCAACATCATTAATCATCAGAGAAATGCAAATCAAAACTACAATGAGATATCATCTCACACCGGTCAGAATGGCCATCATCAAAAAATCTAGAAACAATAAATGCTGGAGAGGGTGTGGAGGAAAGGGAACTCTCTTGCACTGTTGGTGGGAATGTAAATTGATACAGCCACTATGGAGAACAGTATGGAGGTTCCTTAAAAAACTACAAATAGAACTACCATACGATCCAGCAATCCCACTACTGGGCATATACCCTGAGAAAACCATAGTTCAAAAAGAGTCATGTACCAAAATGTTCATTGCAGCTCTATTTACAATAGCCAGGACGTGGAAGCAACCTAAATGTCCATCGACAGATGAATGGATAAAGAAGATGTGGCACATATATACAATGGAATATTACTCAGCCATAAAAAGAAATGAAATGGAGGTATTTGTAATGAGGTGGATGGAGTTAGAGTCTGTCATACAGAGTGAAGTAAGTCAGAAAGAGAAAAACAAATACAGTATGCTAACACATATATACGGAATCTAAGGAAAAAAAAAGCCATGAAGAACCTAGTGGCAAGATGGGAATAAAGACACAGACCTACTAGAGAATGGACTTGAGGATATGGGGAGGGGGTGGGGTGAGATGTGACAGGGTGAGAGAGTGTCATGGACATATATACACTACCAAATGTAAAATAGATAGCTAGTGGGAAGCAGCCGCATAGCACAGGGAGATCAGCTCGGTGCTTTGTGACCACCTAGAGGGGTGGGATGGGGAGGGTGGGAGGGAGGGAGATGCAAGAGGGAAGAGATATGGGAACATATTGTATATGTATAACTGATTAACTTTGTTATAAAGCAGAAGCTAACACACCATTGTAAGGCAATTATACTTCAATAAAGATGTTTAAAAAAAAAAAAGAAAAAAAAATCTTTGTCTAACCAAGATCACAAAGATTTTCTTTTTTTTTTTCTAGAATTCTTATAGGTTTTATGTCTAGGTCTATGATTTATTTTGAGTTAATTTTAATATATAATGTGAGATATGGATTTATGTTCATACTTTTTTGCTTGTCGACATCCGGTTGTTCCAACACTGTTGAAAGGACTGTCCTTTTTCACTAAATTGCTTTGCACCTTTGTCAAAAATCAATGGACCATATATGTGTGGGCCTCTTCCCAGATCTTTATTCTGTTCCACTGATCTATTTGTCTGTCTTGATGCCAGTATCACACTGTTTAATTATTGTAGCTTTATAATAAGTCTGGAAGCCAGGTAATATTAAGACCTACAACTTTGTTCTTTCTTATAGTTGATTTGGCAATTCTAGGTCCTTTACATTTCCATTTGAATTTTAGAATCAACTTGTAAATTTCTAAACAAACAAACAAAACAAAGCAAAACAAAACCCAAACCCCAGAAGCCCCAAAACCTGCTAGTATTTTGATTAGGACTGCATTGAATCTACAGATCAATTAGAAGAGAATTGACATCTTAACTTTATTGAGTCTTGTGATCCATGAACACAGTATTTCCATTTATATAAATCTTCTTTGTTTCTGGGTAATGCTTTGTAGTTTTTGGTGTACAGGCCTTGTGCATCTCTTGTCAGATTTAGCCCTAAGTTTTTTGTATTTTTTGATGCTATTGTCAAATGTAATTGCTTTACAATTTTCAGTTTCTGATTGCTTGTTGTCAGTGTATAGAAATACAATGGATTTCTCAATATTGATCATGTATCCTGCAACCTTGTTAAACTCACTTTTCAGTTATAGTAGCTTTTTTTGTTCATTATATTAGATTCTTTTGTGTAGATGATCATGTCATCTGTGAATAAAGATAGTTTTATTTTTTATCCTTTCCAAGTTAGATGCAATTCCCATTTATTTATTTTTTCTTTGCTTTATTGCAATGGCTAGAAGTGCCAGTGCAGTGTTGAATAGAAGTGATAAGCAGGCATTATTGCCTTGTTTCTTATCTTAGGAGGAAAGCATTCAGTCTTTCACTGTTAAGTACAGTGCTAACTTTAGGTTTGTTGTAGATGCTCTCTATCAAGTTGAGGAAGTTCCCTTCTTTTCCCAGCTTGCTGAGAGTTTTAACAGGAATGGATGATGTATTTTTTCAAATGCTTTTTATGCATGTGTTGAGATGATAAGGTTTTTCTTTTTTAGTGTGGTAATCTGGAGAGTTATATTGATTTTTTTCATTGGTTGACTTTTAAGTGTTAAGCCAACCTTGCATTCCTGGCATAATCCCCACTTGGTCACAATGTATTGTCTTTTTAATATATTGCTGGATATGATTTGCTAAATTATTACATTTATTTTCATAAGGGATATATATGGTCTGTAGTTTTCTTTTCTTGTAATGTCTTTTGCCTGGTTTTGGAGTCAAGATAATGCTGATATTATAGAATATGTTGGGAAGTATTCCCTCCTTTTCAGTATTTGGAAAGAGTTTTTGTAGAATTTGTTTGTTTTTTTAAATGCTTGGTAGAATTTAGTAGTGAAGCCACCTGGATCTGTACTTTTACTTGTAGGAATATTTTTAAACTAAAAGTTCAGTTGCTTTACTAGATATAGGGATATGTATATTCATACTTTCTATATTTCTTTTTTTTTTTTTTTGACCATGCCATGCGTCATGTGGAATCTTAGTTTCCCAACCAGGCCTTGAACCTGTGCCCCCTGCATTGGAAGCTCAGAGTCTTAACCATTGGACCACCACGGAAGTCCCAATACTTTCTATATTTCTTGAGGGAGATTTGGTATTTTATGTCCTTTAAGCAGTTTATCCATTTCATCTAAATTGTGTAATTTATTGGTATCAAATTATAAATCTCTCATCCTGATCTTGGTAATTTTTTCCTTCATTTTTCTCTAATCAGTCTGAATAGTGATTTATTCATTTTCTCAAGATCTAGCTTTTGTTTAACTGATTTCTCTTATTATTGAATTTATGTATGTATGTATGTATGTCTATACGTATGTTTTCTACTCTATGCTCTCATCTTTATTAATCTTTTTCTCTGCTTACTCTGGATTTTATTTACTCTTTCTAGTTTCTTGAGGTGGAAGCTGAGGTCATTTCTAATATAGGTTATTAGTGGTAAACATTTCTCTCTGTATACTAAAGCTTTAGCTATATCCTACATATCTTTGATGTGTGTTTTTTTATTTTCACTCAGTTCAAATTACTTTCTAATTTTCTTTTTAATTTCTTTGAGTGATGAGTTAGTCATGGGTATGTTATTTAGTTTTCAAATATTAGAGAATTTTTGCATATGTCTTTTGTTATTATTTTCTAGGTTATTTCCATTGTGGTCAGTCACATATACGACTTAAGTCTTAAAATTTATTGACTCATGTTTTATAGTGTTGAATATGGTCTACCTTGGTAAATGTTTGATGTGCACTTGAAAAGAATGTGTATTCTGCCATTGTTGTGTTAGTGCTCTACAAATGTCATTTAAGTTACATTGGTTGATAGTGTTGTTCAGGGTTTTTTTGGTCCTTACTGATTTTTGTCTGCTATATCAGTTGTTAAAGAGGGTTTTGGAATCTCAAGAGGGGCTGGAGGTCAATGCATGTGCTGTCTGTTATGTTTTTATTTTTTAAATCATTGATTTTCTAGCTTTGATTTTACACTAACTTAATTACTTTGGGCAGTTTTCACAGGGAAAATCATTTTAATTTTAAGTCATCTAAGCCTTTAAGGCAAGGGAGATATATATATTTTAGGAATTAGAATTTAGTGATAGGATTTCTAGTTTCTATAAAAGTTTTGAATTATTTATGTCAGTGTTTGGATTGAAAGGAATCCTTTGTCTTGTGGCATGTCTGTTGGAATGTGAGTATGTATAGACTTTTAGTTTTATCCTTTAAAAAGTAATAGGGAAAACAGAACTTCTAAAAGCGGAATACAAAGGAATACAGAAGTGATTTTCTGCTTTTGAAAATTGTTGGAAAGTTTTCTGTTTTGATTTTGTAAAATTTACATTGTAGTAAGCAAAAGACATAAAAATGATGTTAATTGATTTTCCGCTGTGTGATTGCTTATAACTTTTGCCTAGATTTTTTTAAATGACAGTAATTTTTGCAGTTTCAGCCCACTTTTTTCCCCCATTTGACCTCTTAATTTTCAGACCCACATGAAATAAATTACCTGCGCTGAGGGACTGAGACTGCTTCTGGCAAACACAATTAATGGACTGTTTTTCAAAAGGGGCACAAAACTCCAAACAGAAAGGTCCCTCAGATGTATGGGCATCTTGGGAACAAAGTAAAGTGCATTTATAGGATACAGTAAAATGAAAATGTAGAAATCAAGCAAGTTTCAGCTGGTTTATTTAACTTTTTATTTTGAAATAATGACAGTGATTTCCTATAAGGTTTGAGTGGAGAATCTTAACTGTGAACCCATGCATATTGTAAAATAGGGGGTATCAGTAAAATCATTCATTTTACCTTGAGGAGCATACTTTTCCTGTATAAAAAGGCCTATTTTGAAGGAATTTTATTTGACTGAGTTTCCATTTAAGCAGCAAATTAAAAAGAATCCTTTGTTGAGGACCTATCATGAACCGAAGAGGTTCCAGGTTATGTGCTTTGTGTTGCGTGCAGTGCTGCATGCCTGGTGGAAAAAGGTCTCCTCTGAGACTACCTTCAGGACTTGGGTTTTACAACAAGTTAATTTTCTTGTTGGGCTTACCTTGGCTTGTTTACCATATAAAGCTCCTTATAGCTTTCCACATTGGGTTAATCATAAGATAATTTACTCACATTCGGATAAATGAAAGGATGATATTTGTTGAGAACATGCATGGATGCAACCTATTCTGAGAATTTATGTATTTAATTTTATTTATTTCTGCAGATGTCCTAGTTTTTACCTAGTCATTGCCAAATGGTCTTTTTAACACCAAATTAATGTATAGTAGAGAAGTTGATGAAAATGTTCTATTCGTCCTTCCTAGGACAGGAAACCTTCCTCCATTGTTCTATTTAGTTAAAACTGCATGTTCTAGCAGAAACGTGAGTTCAAGTTCCTAGTATACAGTTTCTGAGCAGGTTATATCCCCTTCTTGGGTCCTAATTTATCCAGGAATAAAATAAGGGATTTGGATTATATTATGACGACTGTTTATAAATCAACTTTATTTGAAGCAGGATTCAATATGAACTGTTAGGGTAATTTTTCTCAGCAGTCCTTATGTCTAAGCCCTTCCATTCCTGGCCGCTGTATTTACTAACCTCCCAATTATTCCTCCCCTTTTATGTTAGATACTATCGTCAGGCATAAGTCTTCCTAGTCCTCCCAACTCCTACAGTTATCTTTATTATCTTTATCTTCAGCGACCGTGTGGATCCTTCCACAGTGAAGGATCCTGTCATCACAGTTACTTAACTTCATCATCATCATCATTTATAGTCCACTTACATACCCTCTTCAGGACCATACTCTGTGCCTTGGAATACCTCTGAAATGTTTCCCCACTAAAGTCATAATGCTGGATAACCTCCTCACCATGACCTAATAGATTTTCAGTTCCCTCATTTAATTATTCTTAGAGTATAACAGTTCTTAGTCTTATCGGCATCTCTATTAGAGCCTTCTAATTTCTTCCTGTCCTTTAATCTTTTAGCTTAGATTCTGTGGTCCATTAACTCTTTAGCTCTTGCATCAGTGTCGTAAGTCTTTTGCCCCATTTTTTGTCAATCCATCTGGTAAATTGTCTGGTAAAACGTTTGCCTTTGTGTTACTGTAGTTTACTGAAGAAAGCCACACGTGGAGCAGATTGGTAGCTGGCCCTATACAATTATGATGAATAATGTCTGTCAGTCAGTTCTCAACATTGCTTGCCAGTTCTTTTTCTTTAACTCATCTTCTTGTTCTCTACATTATCTCTTTCAGATTCTCTTTGCTCTTCTCAAATTTCCAGTCTCTTTGCTGATTTCCTTCTTATTTCACAGAGAAAACAGCTATAATTTGGAAACTTTGTTAGCTTCTTTACCACTAAGATTAACAGATATTTTGTTACCTATACCTGCTTTTTCTTCTGTTACAATGGAAGAAATATTCCTCCTCCTATTTCTGTAAATGCCCTGAATCCTATCCATTCCTTTTCAAGAATAACTTCTTTAAAGAGATTTGGCTGTGAAGGATAGAAAAGAGTTAAGTGGAAGGTGGAAGAGTTGTCAAGATCTGCCATCTTTATTTCCTCATTTCCTGCTCACTCACAGAAGCACTCTGTGAGAGGGCTTCTGCTCCTCTCACCCATCTACCCCTGAAACTCTTCTTACAGAGGATACCAATGACTTCCAAGTCAGTAAATTCAGGGGTGTTCTTTAGAGATGGGTCTCTTGGCAGCATTTGTTACTGTTCAGCCCTCCCTGAGCACTCTTTTCCTGGCTTCTTTGATAGCATTAACAGTCTTGATTTTCCTCCCACCTCTCTGGTTACTCTTCTTCAGTCTCCTACAATTTAATCAGCATTTGTAAATATTATTTTAGTATTAAAAATGAAAGTTTATTAGATTAGAGAGAAGAATGCAAAATTGGTACGAATTTTAAGAACAAAACATGAGGCTTTAAAGAAGCCAGGTTATGGCAGGAAATTTTGGGCAGGGTGCATTCTACACTGTCATTAGAAATACTGAAAAAGTTTAAGAAGCATTGGTTTATGTTGTTTAAGTTATTCAACAGTCCTATAAGGTGTATGATTGTATTCCTGTTTAACCACAAAGAATATGAGATAGAGAAGAAGGATGGGATGTATTCAGGAAGCAGTGCATTGTTCTTTCTCATTGGAAGGCTAAGTTTGCAGCAAGGTAGTGGTGGAGATGAAATCTATTGTTCCTATGTTATAGCATGCCTTGAATGCCAAGGGAAGGAGTTTGTTACTTAATTTTTTGGTTAGTGAGGACTGGTTAAAGATTTTTAAGCTATGCATGCTTTAGGTAACGGCCAAGGTCTGATAATCCTATAAGGTTTGTTTCAGTGACCAGATGGCACTTGGCCCTGGAAGCCTTTTTTGTAGATTTCCCAATGTAATGAATTGAGTCCTCTTTGTCATAATTCCCACATTGTATCATAATTACTTGTTTATTTGGCTTCCCCATTGGACTTGAGCTCTTCTAGAATGGAATTATTAGTTTATGGGTAATGTTAATCTTGGTAATCTTTCCCTACTGCCCATCTCAATGCTTGGCATAATAAATGATTCCTGAATTAGTAAATGAATGAAGAGTTTGAATTTTGAATGTCTGGCCTGAACAGTTTATCAGAATACACCATTTCTATTTCTACAGGGATAGATAGATTAGAGGCTCACTCCTACTTCCTCTCTGCTGATGTATGTGTTTTAGTTAATAAAATCTATTTTGATAGAGGTTCTGTAGCTTTAAAATCCTGTGACTTTGCAGATACTCATACAGAAGATAACACACCCTATGCAAATCAGCTGTCTGTTCAGGTCTTGTGTTTGTTTTCCCCATAGACATAATCCATCCATTAGTTGTTTAAAGCAGCAGATGGAAGGAGTCCATGGAGATGTGGATTTATTAGCTCTCACAGTGAAAGACCACACTGGTTGTGCTAAAGATTAGAAGGTTTTTGCTGAATGAAAGAGAGATGGATCCTGCTTTGTGTGCAGTTTTCAGCAGTGTGGCTAGCTCTTGTGACTAGAGTCAGTTGTAAGAAGACCAGAAAAAGATTTTGTAAATAGACCTTCCTTCAAGCCCCAGACTGTTTGGTGCAGCTGCCATAATTATAGGAGGGGCAGCCTTTTCTCCTTGTTAGGTGCAGACTGAATCTGTCCTATAGTTATTGCTATATTTACTCCTTAGAGAGTATAACAGCCTGATTCAGGGTGCTTTATACATAACTTTATTTGTCAAATTAGGAAATTTGGATTAATATCTTCTGAAATTCTTTGGAGAGTGAATAATTTGTGCATGTCCTATAGTTTGAAGAACAGTGATTGTGAATTGGTAGATAATGTATTTAACCCTCTTCCTAAGAATATAGTGCTGCCTTTGCTAACAGTTCTTTTGTGACTTACTAGAAAAATCACTAACTTGCCTTGATTTTCTTTCCCCTGTGTTTACTAGGATTCTGGCAATTACTATAAAATTGGAAAGTTTGAAACATTGCTTATGGGATGTTTAAGTGACAAAATCACATCATGAGAGCTAACCTTTCACTCTCTCTCTCTCTCTCTCTCTATATATATATATGTATATGTTATAAATATATAAATTAAGAGTCTAGAAGCATCTGTAAACTTGGCTGAAGTCTTGCTTTGAAAATGACAACCAGTGACCAAAGAAACGATTCTGAGATTATTAAAGTCTGGGTAAAACTAGCCTTTTTCATGCTGTGCCCTTTTAGAAGTCTGATGGAACGGGGAGCTTTTCCTGTGACAGTACTATCAGCAATGAATAGATGAATGAATTTGTCCATGCTCAGAACTTACCACACGTGTACAAGCCCCCTCCAGGACATAAAAGAGCAGGGAAACTGACCTTAGCAATGACCTAAGCTCCTGAAGAAAGAGGCTTTCCTGACTGTCCAAGAAGTGAAGACCAGCGTATCTAGAGATAAAGAAACAAAAGAGCCTGTCTCAGTATTGAAAGAATCTGACATTTGCTTTGTCTATACAAAGGATGAAAGGAATTTTGCCGACTTAGTCAAAACAATAACTGGTTTTATATCAGCCTAAGCTTAAAATATAGCGTCAGAATAATATGTTTTTCTTTGTATTTCTGAAGAATTATCTTTTTAAAAAATGTATGTGACGTGGTTTTGTTTTTGGAAAGGAAAACGTGACATGGATTTTATAAGCTTAGTAGCTGTAGGTGGAGACTGTCTTGTTTTGTTTGCCAAACCTTTTTAATAAGCAGTGAAGTCAGGATGTTAAAGATTGGAATTTTTTTCTGGGATCTTTGTCCTTTTCTTGGTACTTCAGATATTTTCAACCAAAGGGGTATGTATGCAAGAGAAAAACAAATATGAAAAATTTCCCCCTTTTTTGATGGTGATTCAGATGAGATCTATCTGGACTGCTGTGAAGAAAGACGTGGCTCTGGTGTGAGGCAGTGATTGTGTACTCACGCTGGACTGAGGGAGAGCTGGCTTAGTGGAGCAGTGGGCACAGCATGGAGAGCGGGCTTGATTGTTTGCCTCTTTACCCAGCGATAAGCAAGTAGGCACTAGTGGTTGACTAACTGGAGAGTGGCTTTTTTGGTCTGCTGTCTATTATGGATGATTCCAGTATTCTACAAAGGAGAGGGTTACAGGTGAGTAACAGAAAGCCTTTTTACTGATCTCCTTCCTCTTACTGCCTTTTGAAAATGTACTGAACAGATAGCTTAAATTTTATTTAATTCATTTGAGGCAGGGTAGAATGGTACTAAGTTCCTCTATATTCTATTATGTATAGTTATAATTATTAGAGAAATCATCTAAGACCTTTCTACTTTGATAGAAAAAAAGTGCTGCTTGGGTTTACTTATATTCTATTGAGTGGAGCAATTAAATCAGACCTATGCAGAATGCACACCTAATTTTGGACACCAGACATTATTGCTGACAGATTGTTTACAGTAAACATATTCTGTTTCTGACCACTGTGTCTGTCTCCCAACCCATCCCTCTGTTAATTAATTCACATATATATGTGACCCTACACATAGTTTTATGAACTTTTCTAAATTATCACTTTGCATACATACATACAATATAGCCATATGTGATGGCCATGTATCTGACACCTGTTTTGGAAGCCTTCTCCTTAAGTCTTGGATAATTTGGTACATGAAGAGGTAAGTAAAATATAACAATGAGGGGGAAATAGACTGGTAGACAACCTTCAACTGAGTTTTAATGAGTACCTTTAGCACTAAAAGAGTACATACTACAACTCTTTTAAATTTGATAATTTTTTTATGCTTTGTAAAATAGATCATCCTGACTTAGTCTTATTAATAAAGAACAAACCAGCTTCATTTAGTTCATCATCGAACGTTTTAAAGGATTGACATAGTAAAGATTTCGGTATAAAACACTGAGCTAATCAGTCAACCTGTGAAGTTCTTGTCATGAAATATAGCTATTTCTCTTGTTTTTATTTTGTTTGTTTGACATTTGTAAAGCACTTTTTGACAAAGCACCTAGGGTCTTTTTAATCATCCTGAATTAACATTGTTTTGGTTTCTTTAAAGTGCTCAGAAAGAAAATGTATAGGATTGGTAAAATTTAAACAAATGATATTTGTAGCTCTTCTTATTTGTGCTTCTAGTTAATGGCATTGAAAACATTCAGAGCCTACTGGGAGCACCCACTGCATCTTCAGCAGTTGTCCAGGATGACTGGGCTTTCAAAGTCAAAGCCTTATTTTAATTTCTCCTGTTAGTACAATTGGTTCCATGAGATTTGTCATTTGATTTCCTGGGAGTATTTTGTGAAATTGTTATATAGTACTCAGAAGACCTCTGATAAATAGTGTTGTGTGTTCAAGTAGCTGTTAATAGAAAATGGCCGGCTCTGTAAGCACATTTAATTGCATTGCCTATTTATCTCTTTATTTCTCTTTAGTTTCCAGGATTCAGAAAGGGAATTCTATTTGTTGAATGGGAAATATTTTTAGTTATTGTGCCTGTTTTGTGCTAAATCAATTAAATATTTTCTCCCTAGTGACTGAGTCAGTCTCTAGTATCCATTACCCTGTTTACTGATGCCCTTCCTTTCTTGTTTCTATCTAGCAGGAGTTCCAAATTGCCAGATTACATAGCACTGGAAAGTGTTTTCATACAGCCTCTTTTTTCCACCCCATTTTTTTTTTTTTTTTTTTTTTACTTTCAAGTTTATTCTCCAGAAGACTGCATTGGAACATGCCGAAATAGAAGTAATGCTTGAAAAGCAGAAGTTTAGATTATTTGTTTTAAACAGGTAAATTGTTAACGTAAAACTTTGAAAGTTGGTTTTAGATTTGTGTACATAAACACAAAAGCTAAAGTGTACCCAGTGGTACAGATAATCTACTGGGTTACCTCAGGTTAGAAGATGAAAATCCAAATGAATATATGGGCCTTAATAATAGCTTTTTGGTGAATAAGTTAGACTTCCTAAAAGTTTTCCAGAAAATCAGCCAAGATACACCCTTCTTTGATCACCCAGCTTTCTTTGCTAGGTTTCCTGGGAGGTATCAGTATAGTAAATAGTGCATTCATTGTGTGCCTGTTTTGTTTCCTTCATTGTTAGACTATACATCATCTCAGTCAATCATTATGACGTTGATGACAAGTAGGTGTTATCTGCATTTTCAGGTGTATCCGTAGGTTGGATGGGTTTCAGAGTTGGGTAATCTAGAGTCTTTTGCTCAGCTTCTCTGCTGTATATTGGCTTCTTTTTCAAACTGGCTTCCTACTTATTAGAAAAAGATCTGTAGTGGTTTCAGCCTGCACATTCACACACTACAGCATCCCTGGGTCCTTTTAAACCTCTGGGAGATTCTGTGAGCATGTTCCCTTAAAACTGGAGGAGTCTCCATCCTGTGTAGGGATTGACGACATCATTTTACTTGAAGAGCAGTTGAGGTTTGGGTCTTCCATATGGTAAAAATTGGCTCTCATCCTACTGCTACTTTTGGAGCATCTGCAGTGTGAGATATTTGAGACTGCAGTCCTTTGTGAATGGAAGAAGGTGCTTTTATATTTGCCCTATTTCCCAGTCAACTTTATGGGAGATTATTTTAACTTTGAAGGGTCACCTGACCACCATAAACAAACTCTTATTATCAATTCTCTTAGCGCCATCATTTCTACATTAAGTAAGTATTTGCCTATAAGGCAGACAAAGTAATTGGTCTTCATTGTATAGAGAGCCCAGATTCTGAACTGAGAATATGCTCTGCTGATAAAATTACTGCCTTCAGGCAAAAACTGTGCAATGTGTCTTCTCCGCTTCTCTGCCTTTGATGTTGAAAAGTGAAAATGCTTAAAAGTGCCATCATTCAGGGGTACTTAATCATTATTTTGGAGAACATATGACAGCATAGTGCATACTGGGAGGTATTGTTGACAAAGCTTTCTTGGGATTTTTTTTTTTAATTTTGAAAATTATGACTATCCGAATAAATTATGATCACCGTACAAGATGCAATTCAGTTTAGATTTTAGTCCTTAAAAACAGAATCTTGGGGACTTCCCTGGTGGTCCAGTGGTTAAGACTCTGTGCTCCCAATGCAGGGTCAGGGAACTAGATCACGCATGCTGCACGTCGCGGCCAAAATGCAAAAATAAATAAATAAAACAAAATTAAAAAAACAAACCAAAAAGGAATGTGTGTATAATATTTATTAAAAACAAACTTCAAGAACCAGCTAGATTTCAAACATTCTTTTTGAAAGTTATTTCATTTTTAAAAAGATAACAACATGTGAATAAGCATGTAACCTAATGATTTCCTCCTGATGCTCTAAATTTCGTCTTTGTTTGTTTGTTTGTTTTTGTTTTTTAATTTTTAGCCACACCCCGAGGCATGTGGGATCTTAGTTCCCTGACCAGGGATAGGACCCGCGCCTCCTGCATTTGAAGGCAGAATCTGAACCATTGGACCGCTGGGGAAGTCCCCGTTATTCTTTTTGTGGGAAGTTTGATAAAATAAGAAAAATTGCAATTTGTACTCTTCAATTCTTAGTACCACTGAATATTTTCTTCTTCTCTTTTTTTTTTTTAACATCTTTATTGGAGTATCATTGCTTTACAATGTTAGTTTCTCCTGTATAACAAAGTGAATCAGCTATATGTATACATATATCCCCATATCCTCTCCCTCTTGCGTCTCCCTCCCACCCTCCCTATTCCACCCCTCTAGGTGGTCACAAAGCACCAAGCTGATGAATATTTTCTTCATGTCAGTAAATTAGATGGCTTTAAAAATTGAGTGATTTATCTGTATACTTCCTTTTTTTCCTCTGTGCTCTATAGTATACTCCTATGTTACAGCCAAACCACACTTTTTTTTGGATTATTTTTTCCATATTCATTTATCTTCTTCAGAAGTTTCCCATTCTTGAATGTTGTTCTCTCCTTTCTTTACCTATCAACCTCTGGTCATCATCCCCATGTAACAACTAATGTCATCATGGATAATTTCAACATCTTTGCAGAAAAGGATAATCGAAGCAGCTTCAGATCTTTAGAGTTCTCTTTGCTCTTTTTTAACAGCATATTTTCCCTAAGCAGTGCATATTTTTATACGTGGAGTTGTTTCACATAGAAATCTTATGATATTCTAAAATTACAACCCCTTATCATCTCTGAATTAAATTCTTGTATTCTCCTGTGTGAAGATCACAATTTGGAGGACTGTGAACCACTTCCTGTAGATGTGTTTTATTTAACTACTTTTGGAGATTTTAAGAAAAATTGACCAATACAGGCCTCACCAATCCTTTCTCATTTTATATTTTGTTGCTTCATACATTTACTCTATTTTATCATTTCTAAGGCTCCCATCTTTTTACTTTTTAACAGCTCTGAAGTTATAGTATGTTACTTTTGATGGTGTGTTATACTTTAACTGGCAGTGGTTATTTTGTTTTGCTTACAATTTTTTTTTTCTGATACCTAAAATAATGACATCCCTTGAAATTAGTAGTTTTTTCAGATTTGATGAAATATATTATATTACCTTACTGGCCTCTGAAAGTATTTGAGTTTGCAATATATATGTCTCAATTAAAGACCTCTGTCTTTCTTAGCTTTCCTCCTTTTCTTTTTCTAATGTCTTGAAGATCTCTGTTCCCTTGATTCTTTGCTTTTCTTTTAATAAGTTGGTCTACTAGTTTGATGTGTTTCCTTTCTGTATCATTTGAGATCTGTTTTGTTAGTTTTTCTAAGACCAACTATCCCAACCATTCCAATGTAGTTTTGCTTTTGGGGTGTCTGTTGCAAATGGCAATCAGTAAGTTACCACTACCCCCACCCCCCACCCCCTGGGCAAACTGGTGAATTTGTCTGTTTACATTTGTTATGAACTGTTTCTGCCATATTATTTCTTACATAACATGTCCTGCATTTCCATGCCTTACAGCTCCTTTTCTTCTTTGCCATTTAAAAATATTGATAGAGTTTTTTGGCTTGTGTTCTTATTTGATTTTTCTAACTCTACTGGTGAATTAGAACAAATTCAGATTTTAACCCCCTCCTGAACAACACAAGGACTCCTTCCTTCTCATCACCCCCTCCAAACGTACATGCTATTTTTGTCCAGTATTTTAGTTCTTTTTTAAAAATTCCACAAGTTGGATATTTCTATTGTTATTTTATACAGTCAGTACTTAACTGAGATTTATGTATCTTTGCTAGTTTTCTTGGTCAATATTCATTTTTGGGTGTTAGACTTTCCTCCTGGGATCATTTTTCTTCTTCCTAAAGTATGTCATTTAGACATTAGTATAGTTACGTTAGTAGTAAATACTTATATTTATTTAAATGTCTGTTTTAAATACTTTTGACCTTGAAAGATGGTTTGTATAAGTACACAGTTTTGTGTTGATAGTCATTTTCTCTCACACTTGCACATATTATTCAGCTATCTTTTGGTTTCCATTATTGCTATTGAGAAATATATTGATACTCTAATTGTCATTCCACTGAAGGTTATGGATCTTATTTTCTGTCTCTTAAGATTTATTTTTGTCTTTGGTGTTTTTCTTTCATTTTTAAAAAATTAATTTATTTATTTTTGGCTGCGTTGGGTCTTCATTGCTGCACGTGAGCTTTCTCTAGTTGCAGCAAGCAGGGGCTACTCTTTGTTGCGGCGCGCAACTTGTTCTTCTCTTCTCTGAACAATCTGAAAGAAACCAATCTGAAAGAAACTAACTTCTCTTGTTGTGGAGAAGAAAGAAACTGGCTTCTCTTGTTGTGGAGCACGGGCTCTAGGTGCGCGGGCTTCAGTAGCTGTGGCACGCAGGCTCAGTAGTTGTGGCACACGGGCTTAGTTGCTCCGCAGCATGTGGGATCTTCCCAGACCAGGGCTTGGACCCGTGTCCCCTGCATTGGCAGGCGAACTCTTTTAACTACTGTGCCACCAGGGAAGTCCCTGGTGTTTTTCAATATTACTATCATTTACCTGGTCTAGATTTTTAAAAAATTAATCCTACTTGGGGTACATTATGCTTCCTATATATTGTGTATTCATTTCTATTATCAGTTTTGGGAATTTCTTAGCCATTATCTCTTCAGATATTGTTAACATCTGCATTTACTTTTTGCCTTCTGGGACTCGAACTGGGCATATGTTGAACACAAGTGCTAGACAAAGAAGAGTATATACTCTATATTCTGTGTAAAGAAAATGCCAAAACAGCAAAACTGACCTATAAAGTTTAGAAATCAAGAAGATGGTTTTCCTGGGGAGTGTAGGTAGTGACTGGAAGAGGGGACATGAGGATGCTTCTGGATTGATGATAATAATTCATTTTTTAAAAATCTGGCTGTTGGTTACACTAGTGTGTTCAGTTTGTGAAAATTTGAGTTGTATGCTTATGTGCATTTTTCTGTATTTATAATGTATTTCAACAAGAGTAAAAAAGTATTTGTTGTCTTCTTTCATCCAGTTGGTCACCGAAGTATAGGATGGTAGTTTCATCAGCAGTGGATTCTGAGTGGCCCCTAGAGTGTTGTTCTCCACTCCTGCTCTCACCCCAAACAGTGTTATTTATGTTAGGCACACTATATGGGTTTAATGACAAGTTCTATAAAGAGATATCTAGTCTTTCAGTTGTGGAGAATGCCCCCACCTCCCAACCCCTGCCTTGCTTTTATATGTTAGTTGAGAAGTTGTCTCCAAAACCCAACCCTCTATCCACTTCCAGTGGAGTGGAAGATTGAGTTATGTTTCTTAAAGGCTGTTAATTTCCTTTTCTGGGAAGAGTGCAGCTACTCAGTGGGAGAGGAATGAATGAATAAATAAATAAATATAAGTGAGAATTCAAATAGAAAATGTGGTGAGGGAGACTCAGTTTGGGAGCTGTCTCAGGCAGAGATAGTTTTAACCCACAGTCATCTCCATGCTGGTGGCTATTGATATAAAGGACAAACACCAGCCTTGTGACTCTTGGCTTGCATATTTACTTGTGGGGGTAGTGGTTGTTGCCTTTAGACACTTGGCCTTTGTCTTTTCTTTGGAAATATTTTATGGGTTTAGTCATTGTGAATAATGAGTAATGCATATAGATAGTGATTCCTCATGTGAAGAGCACCATCTTATTTTGTATGTAATACCTTTAGAAGTTTGTTTTGTGGACAAGTGAAAGGGAGTGAGTGGTTGTTTCTCTAGAATTTAGTATGTACAGCTTTCTTTGCAGCTTCAGAATATAGTTCAAGAAAAGAGAGATATATCATTTTTGGCAGACAGTGTCAAAATATGTCAACTTGAGGGATCCAACACAGTAATGAAAATTTTAGAGACTCTAAACAATATATCCTTGAGTTTTGGGAGCAGAGTCAGCAATTCATCCATTAGCGTTTAAACCTTGTTGGAGGTGGGTCAGATTAGAAAAATGCAACTTATTAGTATTAATGATAATCCAGACTGTCAAGTCCTAAGCTTCTTTTGGGGGGGTGGTTAAAGACCGTATTTTTTTTTTTAGAGCAATTTTAGGTTTACAGCAAATTTGAGAGGAAGGTCAGATATTTCTCATATACTCTTTGCCCCCACACATGCATAGCCTCCCCCATTATCAATATCATTCACCAGAATGGTACTTTTTTTTTTTTTTTTAACCAAAGATGAACCTACATTGACACATCATAATCACCCAAAGGCCTTAGTTTACTTTAGGATTCACTCTTGGTGTTATATATTCTGTGGGTTGGGACAAATGTATAATGACATATATCCATAATTATAATATCGTACACAGTATTTTCACTGCCCTAAAAAGCCTCTGTGGTCTGCCTGTTCATCTCCCCGTGCCCCCACCCCTGGCAACCACTGATCATTTTACTGTGTCCATAGTTTTACCTTTTCTAGAACATCATATAGTTGTAATCATACAGTATGTAGCCTTTTCAGATTGGTTTCTTTCATTTAGTAATATGCATTTAATTTTCCTTCATGCCTTTCCATGGCTCAATAGCTCATTTCTTTTTAGTGCTGAATAATATTCCATTGTCTAGATATACCACAGTTTATTTATCTGTTTATCTACTGAAGGACACCTTGATTGTTTCCAAGTTTTAGCAATTATAAATAAAGCTGCTACAAACATCTATGTGCAAGTTTTTGTGTGGACATAAGTTTTCAGCTCCTAGTGCAATTGCTGGGTCATAAAATAAGAGTATGTTTAGTTTCGTAAGGAGTTGCCAAACTGTCTTCCAAAGTGGCTGTACCATTTTGCATTCCCAGCAGCAGTGAATAAGAGTTCCTGTTGCTCCATATCCTTACCAGCATTTGGTGTTATAGTGTTCCAGATTTTGTCCATTCTTATAGGTGTGTAGTACTGTCTCGTTATTATTTTGATTTGCATTTCTCTGATGGCATATGATATGGAGCATCTTTTTTATGAAAACCTTAAGCTTTTAAATGTGTTTTCTTATTGTAGCCTTGGAATAACTTTTATGAGATAGGCAAAATAGGTATTTTTATCTCAGTGTGCAGATAAGAAAAATTAGATTTAGAAAGGCTTAATGACTGACCAGGATTTTTTTTTTTTTTTTTTTTTTTTTAAATTCTTTTTTTTTTTTTTTTTTTTTAATTATTTATTTATTTATTTATTTATTTTTGGCTGTGCTGGGTCTTCGGTTCGTGCGAGGGCTTTCTCTAGTTGCGGCAAGTGGGGGCCACTCTTCATCGCGGTGCGGGGACCGCTCTTCATCGCGGTGCGCGGGCCTTTCACTATCGTGGCCCCTCCCGTTGCGGGGCACAGGCTCCAGACGCGCAGGCTCAGTAGTTGTGGCTCACGGGCCCAGCTGCTCCGCGGCATGTGGGATCTTCCCAGACCAGGGCTCGAACCCGTGTCCCCTGCATTAGCAGGCAGATTCTCAACCACTGCGCCACCAGGGAAGCCCGACTGACCAGGATTTATGAGCAAAGTAAACAGTAGAACTGTGTTTAAATATTTTTTTGACTCTGAGCCCTGAGTTCTTTATGCCATGTAGAAATATCCTGTTAGGATCATCAACCTCTTTTTACTGTTCTTCAAACTCATATGAGAACAACACATATCATCTGTGTCACAATTTATAGAATAAAATACTTTTGTATACATTGTTTTATTTGACCTTTATAAACACTATGTCTGAGCTTTAGAGGTAGGTGAAATCCCAGGCCACAGAAGTTATATGTTATTGAGCCATAACATGAACCTAGTTTTCTTAACTTAAAATTTTGTGCTCTTTTCCATGTTTCTTAATATGATTGTATAATGTAAATATTTTGTCATTGGAACCTGTTCTCAGGGTGAGGACATCTGAATTTAATGGAACAAGAGGAGTGAAATACATTAGAGTTTCAGAGGCGCACCATAGCTACATATACACTGATTTCCCCTTGGTCCCTGACCTCAAGATACACTCACACTCAAGTGTGAATAAGTGGAGCTAAAACATCATAATGCCCAGAGCAGTTGTAATGGTACATTTGCTACACAGGAAAGGGAGGTTTTTGTGCATCCCAGCAGAATGCTTGCTGCCAGAGCGGAGGAAAAGCTTGTATTTGGGAATAATGGTCCTTTTAAGGCCACTTAGTAAATGGTATAAAAGTGGGTTTTCTTGGTAGGTAATGGTTTTGTTTTGTTTTGTTTGTTTGTTTGTTTCCCTCTCCTGAAAGCTTTAAAAAAACAAAACAAAACGAAAATGAACAGTGGAATAGCTACCATCCTGAAGACTGTCAGTAAATAATGTAAGTGGTAGCAGAGTATATCCTTTCTCTAGTAAAGCCTCTTTTGCTGACCTAATTGCAATTGACAGTTTTCATCAATATAACTCCAAATGAGCAAGACCCTATGTGAGCCTTATAATGATGATAGTGATAATAGTAAGTACCATTTACTTACGTTACTGATTCACTGATTTATTCATCAGACGTTCATTTGGTACTTACTAGGCCAGGTATTGTGCTGGGTGCTAGTAATGCCATTGTGAGCAAGAATGATCTCTCCTCCTCCAGCTAATAGTCAGTCTCAGAAAACAGACAATTAAGCAACTAATTATAGTAAAGTGTTGGAATTAAATAGAGGTAGGCTGGGGAAACTGTGTATAGGGAAATCTCAGAGGAAATGAGGTTTAAGCTAAGGTCCAAGAATGTATAAAAAGAGCAAAGGAAAAGGCAGAGAGAACAATAGCTGTGAAACCCTGAGGGTGAGAGAGAGAGTATGGTGTGTCTAAAAGATCAAAACTCCAACAAGCCTGGAGAATTGTGCAAATGATGCTAGAGAGGAAGGCAGTAGCAGCTAGGCAGTGCCCTATAGGCTACAGGAAGGATTTTAGACTTTATCCGTTAAGGGTTATTAAGGGTTTTTAAGAAGAGAAATCACCCAGTCAGTTCTGCATTTTAAAAAGATCTTTTTGACTGCATTATTTGTTTTGTTAAGCTCATATATTACCACTTAGAAAATAGATACTTATTACATGATATTTACATTGATATAACATTAAGAATCAAGGGGAACAAAACTAAAGTGAGGTCGATTAGGAGAACGTTACAGGATGATGCTGGCTTGGACTAGGAGACATAGCAGTGGAAGTAAAGTGAAATTGACTAAAGGTAGATATTTTGGAGGTAAAACTGGCAAGGCTTGATGAATAATTGGATGTGTAGTGTGAGAGAAAGTGAAGAATCAAGAATGACTCTGAGTTTGGTGGTACCATCACTGAAACGGAAAACAGAGAAGGAGCAAGTTTGCATAGAAAGATAAGTTGAGTTTTCAGACGTATTAAGGACAAGGTAGTTGTATATAAAACTATATACAACTGTATAGTTGGAGAGAGATCTGGGATGAAGATACAAATATTGACATCATCTGTAAAATGTGTGTAGAGAGGAGTTTCCAGGGAGAGCTTTAAGGACAATCAACATTTGAGCATCTGAGATGAAGGAAGTTGTTTAAGTAGTGATAAGAGGTAAAACAGGGGAGTGTGATTTCGTGGATAGAAAAGTCATTCGAAACAGAAGAATGAATGATACTGTCAGATGCTGCTGAGCAGTCAAGCCCAAAAAAGAAAAGGTAGACTAAAAATGCAGCAAAGGTTCTTTACATAGAGACCATTGGTAACCTGGCAAGAATGGCTTAAATGGGGTGGTAAGGTCTCGGGATATCTGCAGTGTGTTGAAGAAAATAGAAGGGGAGACACTGGAGACAGTGAATGTAGACAACTCATTCAAGAAGTGTGACTGTGAAGGGAAAAAAGAATTGATAAGGCAGTGGTTGAAGAGGGGTATGTAGTAATTAAGGGAAATTTTTTTCTTATCTCAAGGTGGGATAGACTTGAATGTGTTCAGAATGCTAATCAGAACATCGTGGAGATTACGGAGAGTCCAGAGATAACTAGTAGGTCAGAGAAGGTTGGATGGGACAGGCTTCACCTGATGTTGTAATGTATTGTCAGATATTACCATCCTACTTTCTAAGAGTAAGTGACGAGTCAGAGAATTTATGGTTATTTGCCTAAATGAATGCTCTTCTTACCTCAGCCAAATTTCCTGATTATGCAGCTTTCTTCCTCAGCCTGCTATGAATATAATCTGGGAAAGAGAGAACTGGGAAATCATTGTTCCTTGGACTACCTTTATCTGATTGGAGACCAGTTCTTCTTCCACTTTACCTTAGGCCTGTCTGTATGGTACTGGAAAGCTTGGCACAGAATGTACTGATCTGGATCCCTGGGCATCCATCTTGCAAATGTAGGCTTTTGTGTAGGTGCAAGAAGTGGGTAAGGAATGCAGAAGGGATGGATTTCCATGGATGCATTTCCTTGTTTAAAGAGGATTCAGAGATGCATTTTATAGAATTTTTGTTTATTGTTATTGCCCCCAAATATAAATCCACCTCATGTTACCTATTTAAGCTATTCAAGAAGCCAGAACTGTCATGTAGGTTCAAAGAATGATATTCCCAGTTTTACATAGGTTGTTTCAGAAAATAGAAGAAGAGGACACACTTTCCTAGCACATTTTATGAAGATAGTATAACCGTGAAGCCGAAACTGACAAGGACAATCTGAGAAGAAAAAGTACATAGGGCCAATCTTATTTATTAACATATAGGCAAAAAATCCTAAATAAAAGCCTCCAGACCCCAGATGGTTTTATTAGTGAAATAACACCAATCTTACACAAACTCTTTCAGAAAATAGAGGAGGCAGGAACACTTCACAGCCAGTTTTAGGAGGCTGGCATAATTGTTATACCAGAATCTGACAAAGGCATTATAATAAAAGAAAACTGGAGACCATTTTCCCTTCTGAACATAGGTGTAAAAATCATTAATAAAATATTAGCAAAGATAATCTAATGGTGTATTTGACAAAGTTGGGTTTAACCCAGAAATGCGAGATTAGTCTAATACTAGAAAATCAATCACTGTAATTCACCACATTAACAGAATAGAGGAGAAAAACCATATGATTATTTCAGCATATGCAGAGAAAGTACTTGGCAAAATCAATACTCATTACTGATAAAAACTCTAAACAAATTAGGAATAGAAAGGAACTTTATCAATTTGATCAAAGTGGCCTATGAAAAATCTACAGCTAACATCATATTTAGTAGTAAAATGTTGAACTCTTTCCCTCTACAATCAAATGAGAAACAAGGCAAGGATGTGTACCACAGACAATCCTAGAAAGTGGAAAGAAGTAAAACTATTTATAGAGAACATGCTTGTTTATATAGAAAAATCCTAAGGAATGTACAAAACAGTCATTACAACTATAATAATGAATTTAAGTTGTAATATATACAGTTAATATGTAAAAAATTGATTGCTTTCCCATACCAGAAGCAAGCAATTGGTAAGTGAAATAAAGATTTTATTTACAATAGCTTCAAAAATCATCTTAACTTTATACAATATTATATATACAACTTTATATAATATTACACAACAACTATACTTCAATTTAAAAAAATCTTCTTAGAGATAAACTTAGCAATAGAAGTACAAGATCTTTTTGCTGAAAACTGTAAAACATTGCTTAGAGTAATTAAAGCAGGTCTAAGTTAGTGGAGAAATACTGTGTTCATGGATATAAAGACTCAATATTAGGCTGTCACTGCTTTTCAAATTGGTCTGTAATCCCAGCAGGCCTTTTTTGGGTAAAAGTGAATAATCTGTTTCTAAAATTTATATGGAAATGCAAAGAATCTAGAATATCCGAAGCAATATTGAAAAAGAACAAAGTTAAAGCACCTCATGATCTGACTTCAATACTTGATATAAAGCTACATGATCAAGGAAGTGTGGTGCTGGCATAGGCTAGAAAAATAGATCAGTAGAGTGCAGTAGAGAGCCAGAAATAGCCCATTCTATTATAATTTGATTTTCAACAAAAGTGGCAAAGCAATCTGTTGAGAAAAAGATAGTGTTTTTAATACGTGGTGCTGGAATAAGTGGATAGCATATGAAAAAAATTGAGCCTTAACCCCATCTCACATATTACCCCAAAATTAATTCAGAGGTGGATCATAAACATATGTGGACCTAAACATAAAGGCTAAAACCATAAAGCATATGGAAATAAAATGTAGGAAAATATTTTTGTGTCCCTGGCATGGGCAAAGTTTTCTTAGACAAGATACTAAAAGCATTAACCATTAAAAAATACTGACAGGGCTTCCCTGGTGGCGCAGTGGTTGAGAATCTGCCTGCCAATGCAGGGGACACGGGTTCGAGCCCTGGTCTGGGAAGATCCCACATGCCGCAGAACAGCTGGGCCCGTGAGCCACAATTACTGAGCCTGCGCGTCTGGAGCCTGTGCTCCGCGACAGGAGAGGCTGCGACAGTGAGAGGCCCGCGCACCGTGATGAAGAGTGGCCCCCGCTTGCCACAACTAGAGAAAGCCCTCACACACAAACGAAGACCCAACACAGCCATAAATTAAAAAAAAATACAGATAAAGTGCTTACAACAGTGTCTGGCCAATAGTAAATGCTTAAAGCATTAAAAAAATACTGACAAATTGACCTTCATTAAAGTAAAAACTTTTGTTCATCAAAAGATGCCACTTATGGCGGGGGATGGTGGTGGTGTGATGAATTGGGAGATTGGGATTGACATATATACACTAATATGTATAAAATGGATAACTGGGGCTTCCCTGGTGGCGCAGTGGTTGGGAGTCTGCCTGCCGATGCAGAGCCTGTGCTCTGCAGCAGGAGAGGCCGCGGTGGTGAGAGGCCCGCGCACCGCGATGAGGAGTGGCCCCCGCTTGCCGCAACTGGAGAAAGCCCTCGCACGGAAGCGAGGACCCAACACAGCCATAAATAAATAAATAAATAAATAAATAAATAAAATAAACCCAAAGTTTAAAAAAAAAAAGTAAAATGGATAACTAATAAGAACCTGCAGTGTAAAAAAATAAATAAAATTCTAAAATTAAAAAAAGAAAAGAGGACAGAAGCATATTATCTAGAGAAATAGAGGTCAATCAGCAGAAGAATTAAAAGAAGAAGGTTAAAAGTAGCCTCGTGGAACTGAAGGTTGAGGAGAGAGGATGTTATATTCGAAGTTGTTCTATAGTGTTTGTGTGGTTTTTTTTAACCAGATGCCTGTGTCATTTTGATAAAAATGAAGTCAACTTCTCTTGCCCCTGTTATTCTCTGCTTGAGCACTGATCCCAACTTGTAACTACTTTAGTTATGTGTGTGATGACTCAGTTATTGTCTTTCTTCCCGTTAGACTGTAAGCTCCATGAGGACAAGAAAAATCTGTCTTTTTCAAAAAAAAAAAAAAAAAGACGCCACTTACGGGAATTCCCTTGTGATCCAGTGGTTAGGACTCCACGCTTCCACTGCAGGGGGCACGGGTTTGTTCCCTGGTCGGGGAACCAAGATCCCACAAACCATGTGGCATTGCAAAAAAAAAAAAAAAGAAGACACCACTTATAACTTCACTAGGCAAGCCACAGGCTGGGAGAAAATACTCATCAAAGTATCTAATAAAGGACTTGCATCTAGAATATATGAAGAACGCTTACAACTCAATAATAAAAAGATAAATAGTCCAGTTATAAAAGGGGCAAAATATTTTAAGGTAATTCATACAAGAATATGTACTGATGGCTAATAAGCATATGACAAGATGCTCAACATCATTATTCATCAGGAAAATGCAAATCCACAGTGAGATACCGCTACACACTCACAAGAATGGCTGAAATTTAAAATACTGATATCATATCTTGGCATGAATGTAGACCAATTCTTATATTATTAACGAGGGTAACCTATATTAGCTAGAATGTGGAGCAATTGAAACTCTCATACATTGTTAATGGAAGTGTAACATAGTATAATCACTTCAGAAAAAGATCTGGTAGTTTCTTATAAAACTAAACATACATCTATCCTATAACCCAGCAATTACACTCTTATTTACTCAAGACAAATGAGACATAGGCCTATTAAAAAGACTTTTACAGGAATGCTAATAGCTCAAAACTGGATATAACTCAAATGTGCATTAGTAGGAGAAAGGATAAATAAACTGTGGTATATTAATATGATTGGATATTGCTACTGTTATATACAACCACATGGATGAATTTCTGAAACACTATACTGAGTGAAAGAAGGGGTTATATAAAGAGGTTCATACTTGTATGATTCCATTGATATGAAGCTCTGGTGAAAAAAAATCTATGGTGAAAATATGGGAATAGTATTTGCTTGGGGCGAGGGAATAGTGGTTTGTTGGGGATTTACCAAGAAAGGACATGATGAAACTTTCTGAATTGATGGAAATATTCTGTATTTTGATAGGGATTTAGGTTATCTGAGCATATACATTTATCATACTTATTCATTGGTACACCTAAGGTTTGTGCAGTTCAGCGTTTATAAGTTTACCTTAAAAAAAAAACCCAACATGAAAAAGTTGTAAACAAATACTGAATTCTACTTAATGATATACATACTGAAGTGTGTACTGATGTCCACAGTCTACTTTGAGATGCATTAAAAAAAAACCAAAAACAAAATAACAACAACAACAAAAAAACAGGGACTTCCCTAGTGGTCCAGTGGGTAAGAATCCACACTCCCAGGCTTCCCTGGTGGTGCAGTGGTTAAGAATCCGCCTGCCACTGCAGGGGACATGGGTTCGAGCCCTGGTCTGGGAAGATCCCACATGCTGCGGAACAACTAAGCCTGTGTGCCACAACTACTGAGCCTGTGCTCTAGAGCCCGTGAGCCACAACTACTGAAGCCTGTGCACCACAACTACGGAAGCCCGCACACCCTAGAGCCCATGCTCCTCAGCAAGAAAAGCCATTGCAATGAGAAGCCCACACACCGCAACGAAGAGTAGACCCCACTCGCTGCAACTAGAGAAAGCCCATGTGCAGCAGTGAAGACCCAACACAGCCAAAAAAAAAAAAAAAGACTCCTCGCTCCCAATGCAGAGGGCCTGGGTTTGATCCCTGGTCGGTGAACTAGATCCCGCATGCATGCTGCAACTAAGAGTTCGCATGCCGCAACTAAGAAGTCCGCGTGCTGCAGCGAATATCCCACATGCTGCAACTAAGACCCAGCGCAGCCAAAATAAATAAATAAATAAATAAATATTTTTTAAAAACCACATGGGTGGATAGATGGCTAAATATGTGACAAAGAAAATATCACAAAATGTTAACATTTGCACAGTCTGGGTTGTGGGTGTGTATATGGCTGTTCGCTGTACAAATCTTTTAACTTTTCTGTTTCCTGTGTTTGAAAATTTTCATATTGTATTGGGAAGAAAATGGTGTTACTGGTGTAATGAAATACAACTCTTTTTTTAAAAATTTTTTAATTTATTATTTATTTATTATTTTTATTTTTGGCTGTGTTGGGTCTTCGTTTCTGCGTGAGGGCTTTCTCCAGTTGCGGCGAGTGGGGGCCACTCTTCATCGCGGTGCGCGGGCCTCTCACTATCGCGGCCTCTCTTGTTGCGGAGCAGAGGCTCCAGACGCTCAGGCTCAGTAGTTGTGGCTCACGGGCCCAGCTGCTCTGCGGCATGTGGGATCCTCCCAGACCAGGGCTCGAACCCGTGTCCCCCGCACCGGCAGGCAGACTCTCAACCACTGCGCCACCAGGGAAGCCCACAACTCTTGATTTAGTTAAAAAATACACTATAATGGCAACAAGAAAATGTTAGCTATCTAGAAATAAATATAACAGAAGATTTGTATAATCTTTATGTGAAAATGTATCAAACTTTATTAAAACATATTAAAGAAGACCTAAATAAATGGAGAGATTTGCCATGTTCTTATATAGCAGTTGTCTGTATTATAAATGTGTCAGTTATCCTCTAGATTGAGTGCAGTGTCAAGTTTTAATCTACAACTTGATCCTAAAATTTATATGGAAGAGCAGAGTCCCAAGAATAACTCCCATAATTTTGAGGACTAATAACAATGTGAGTGGACTTGCCTTACAAATATCAAGATTTATTGTCAAGCTATACCAATTAAACAGCGTGGTATAGGCACAGGGGCTGACAGCACAGTGGAATAGAATATAGTCAAGAAAGACACCCCTGTGTACATGGAAACTTAATATATGACAGAGCTGACATTGCATATCACTAAATAAATGGCTTGGGATAATTGATCACTCCTATAGAAAAAAATATAATGGGATTCCTATCTCCCACCATATGCAAAAATAAGTTCCAGGTATATTCACAAACTTAGTGTGAAAAGTAAACCTATAATCTTTTAGAAGAAAATATAAGTAAATGTATTCATGTCTCTGTGTGTCAGGGATGTATTTCTTAATATTTATTTATTTATTTAGGCTGCTCTGGGTCTTAGTTGAGGCATGCGAGCTCTTAGTTGCGGCATGTGTGTGGGATCTAGTTCCCCGACCAGGGATCGAACCCGGGTTCTCTGCATTGGGAGCGTGGAGTCTGAGGGATGTATTTCTTATATGTAAAAATAGATAATATAAAGGAGAATAATAGATTTGATGATATAAAAATTAAATTCTTTGGTGACACCATTAAAAAAAATAAAAAGACTGAGAGAACATTTTCAGTGAATATAATCCACAAATAATTAGTATCCAGAATATATTAGGTAAATGTCTATAACTCAATAAGAAAAATGTTAGAAAACCTGATAGAAAAATAGGCCAGGGATATACACTTGACCCTGTGTCTTGGCGGACTCCCCAGCCGCAGATATGGAGGGCCAACTGTACTGTATGGCTCTGTTTTATCTAAGGGACTTGAACATCTGCAGGTACTGGTATCTGCCAGGACTTCTGAAACCAATCCCCCGCTGATACCAAGGGACGATTGTAAATAGGCAATTCACAGTTGAGGAAACCCTAATGGCCAATAAACATATAAAACACTGTTTAGCTTCACTAGTAATTATGGGAAATGGCAATTAAACCCATACTGTGATATGATCACAGCCCTTAGATTGACAAAAATTAAACAGTCTAACAAATGCCAGGAATTGGCGAGTATGTGAAATCATTTGTTCAACAAATTTTTGAGCATCTACTACTTGCCAGTCACTGTTCTAAGTCGTTGAGGTACATTACTAAATAAAACAGACTAAGATCCCAGCACTCATGGAGCTTAGATTTTAGTGGGGAAAGACAGAAAACGAACAATAAACATTATAAACAAGTAAATTACGTAGTATGTTAGAAGTGGTAAGTGTATTGGTTATAAAAGCAGAGTGGAGTAAGAGTGTGATGGGGTGGAAAATACGTTGTAATGTTATATAGAGCTATCAGGGTAGTAGGCTTCATTAAGAACTCAGGTGAACATTGAGCCAAGAGATTTGAAAGCTGTAGGGGTTAGCCAAGGGAATATTTGGGGAAGAGGAGCATTCTAGGCAGAGTGCACAGATTAGCACAAGGCTTTAAGGCAGAAGAATACCGAATGTGTTTGACAAACAGTAAAGTCCAGTGTGGCTGGATCAAAATGTGCAAGTGTGCACGGGAGAGAGGAGGTCAG
The DNA here is from genome assembly GCF_009873245.2 of Balaenoptera musculus. Lineage (NCBI taxonomy): Eukaryota > Metazoa > Chordata > Mammalia > Artiodactyla > Balaenopteridae > Balaenoptera > Balaenoptera musculus. The sequence continues at coordinate 37,969,558 of NC_045785.1, forward strand.
AGAGATACTGGGGAAGGGTGGTGGGTTCACCCATCTCACCCATCTAGGTCTTGACTTTTATTCTTGAATGAAATGGGGAGCCATTCCAGGATTTTGAGTAGGAGTGTTGTGATCTTACTGACCTTTAAAAGGATCACTCTGTTAAGAACAGACCATGTGGGTTAAGGCTAGAAGAAGGAATGGGATACCGGTTGGAGACAGTTGTGAGGCTGGGGAGGTACCATGGTGGCTTAGATCGTAATAGCAAAACCCAAGAGATTCTGTAACTCATTTAGCAGTGAAACCTGACCTAATTTGAACTCTTCTGGTGACAAAACTGAACTGAGACTCTTTAGAGTTTTTATCACATTTATTGTGGCTGTCATACATTTTACTGGAGAAATCTTAATGTTTTTGATGTATTTTGTTGGTGACCTAGTCTTTGTTGAGGGTGTTATATATTATATATATAGGTATATGTATGTGTGTGTGTGTGTGTGTGTATACATATATATATATATGCTATTACTTTAATTACCCACCCCCAATTCTGATTTCTAAAACATGACTAAATCCAAGGTTTTTGGTTAAGAGATTGTAAGCATGTAAGTCTTTGGAGATAGTGAAAAATGGTGTATTCTGGCTGTATTTTAAATTTAAAGCCATTAAGAATTCCTGTTGGATGGGATGTGGGGTGTGTTAAAAACAAGAGTCCAGATGTCCAGGGTTTTGGTCTGAACAACAGGAAGAATAGAATTACCATCATCTGAGATGGGGAAAGGCTATGGTTGGAGTCCATTTTGGTGGAGAGAACACATTCAGTTTTGGACACTTTGGATTTGAGATGTTGAGAAGGCAATTGATTATAAGTGTCAGGAGTTTGGGAGACAGGTCTGGAAAGGAGAACTCTTAGGAAGTGTTGGAGGGGGAAGGTAAATTGGTACAGTCATTCTGGGAGCAATTTCTGATGCAGTTTCTGACTCAGTTCATGCCGCATCTAAGTGTATACTTCCAAGAAACTTTGTATACATGTGCATGAGGAAGCAAGTACAGCATGTTTATAGGAACATTGTTTTTTTTTGTTTTTTTTCCCCCATTTTTATTTATTTATTGTTTTTAATTTTTATTTTTTTTAACATCTTTATTGGAGTATAATTGCTTTACAATGGTGTGTTAGTTTCTGCTTTATAACAAAGTGAATCAGCTATACATATACATGTGTTCCCATATCTCTTCCCTCTTGCATCTCCCTCCCTCCCACCCTCCCTATCCCACCCCTCTAGGTGGTCACAAACCACCGAGCTGATCTCCCTGTGCTATGCGGCTGCTTCCCACTAGCTATCTATTTTACGTTTGGTAGTGTATATATGTCCATGCCACTCTCTCACTTTGTCACAGCTTACCCTTCCCCCTCCCCATATCCTCAAGTCCATTCTCTAGTAGGTCTGTGTCTTTATTCCCATCTTACCCCTAGGTTCTTCATGACCTTTTCTTTTTTTTTTTTTCTTAGATTCCATATATATGTGTTAGCATACGGTATTTGTTTTTCTCTTTCCGACCTACTTCACTCTGTATGACAGATTCTAGGTCCATCCACCTCACTACAAATAACTCAATTTCGTTTCTTTTTATGGCTGAGTAATATTCCATTGTATATATGTGCCACATCTTCTTTATCCATTCATCCGATGATGGACACTTAGGTTGCTTCCATGTCCTGGCTATTGTAAATAGAGCTGCAATGAACATTTTGGTACATGACTCTTTTTGAATTATGGTTTTCTCAGGGTATATGCCCAGTAGTGAGATTGCTGGGTTGTATGGTAGTTCTATCTGTAGTTTTTTGAGGAACCTCCATACTGTTCTCCATAGTGGCTGTATCAATTTACATTCCCACCAACAGTGCAAGAGTGTTCCCTTTTCTCCACACCCTCTCCAGCATTTATTGTTTCTAGATTTTTTGATGATGGCCGTTCTGACCGGTGTGAGATGATATCTCATTGTAGTTTTGATTTGCATTTCTCTAATGATTAATGATGTTGAGCATTCTTTCATGTGTTTGTTGGCAATCTGTATATCTTCTTTGTAGAAATGTCTATTTAGATCTTCTGCCCATTTTTGGATTGGGTTGTTTGTTTTTTTGTTATTGAAGGAGCATTGTTTTGATGGAGAAGAAAAACATGGAAAGAAAATTAAATTTCCATTTACTGGAGAATGGATAAATAAATACTATAAAAATCTATAGACTGGACTACTGTACTATAGATATATGAACTAAAGTGAAATATATTCACATGGGTGAATCTCCTAATTATAATGTAGATTGATGTCAGCAGATTAATATATACAGTGTTTTAAGTATATAATTTAAAAATGTGTAAAACAATACTAATAATTTATGGATATATGTAATAAAAAATAAAGACCCTTATGGAAAAGATAAACAAAAAATTAAGAATAGTTGTTAAGTGGAGACTAGTGGGAGGTGGGACTTGATAAATTTAGAAAACAAGTCACAGAGGCCCAACTGCTATTGCAAGGGTTATTTCTCATGCCAGTGGTGTGTATAGTCATCTCTTTGTGATATTATTTTCTGTACTTATTTATTTGTCAAAAATATTTTATAATTAAAGAAAATATTCCATTTCATTCCTTTCATATCACTGACTAATGATATGAGTCCTTTACAATTCATCAGCTGTTGATGGCTGGCCCAGTGAATACCTGGAATCTTCACTGGCCAGTTGGTTCCATCTAGTGGTGAAAGTGCTGCAAGTATTTCGTGAGACATTCCTTTTGGGAAGGAAGAATGAGGAGATGATAGATAGTTAACCAGACTGCTTATTATTTCACTAAAATTTGAGAGACAAAGAAAAAGGTTATTATTTAGAAATATTGAGTTTTTGCCATTATTAAGATGATGCTATAAATCTTCTAGGACATTTAGTACAGACCTGTAGGACTCAGATGGGTCCTTATTTCTCTCTAACTTATGTTTGTGTTTTGCTTTTCAGAAGGAGTTGAGCCTTCCAAGAAGAGGCAGCTTGTAAGTAGATGATGATTATGATTATGATTATGATATCCTGCTTAGGAATCCCTCCTGGGGACTGTTCGCAGTATCACTCAGAGGACTCTCATTCATGAGTGTTTTTTTCTGTGGACTCCTGTCTGGGCCAGTGAAACCAGTGGGCCAGCCAACTTCTCTCACTAGGTCAGCTCCTCCCCTCTCCCTCATCACTCCCCACCCCAAATCCTCTTCTCTGTGTCAATTTTTGCCTAGGGTCTGGGGGAAAGCTGCCACTTAAATATCCATCACAGTCTTATGCTTGTGTTTTGGGCTTTACCGAGTTTTAGTAGAATCAAGCTTTTTTAGAATGTTAAAATTGAAACTCTTAGCATCTACATCTGTCCCATAGCATGGTACTAGGGAGAGGTCAACAAGTTGGGGCAAACAAAAGCTACGTTTGGGTTTACGGTTGGAATAGGGCTGTCGTTTACCTGTTTGTTCTCTTCTGGCTTCAGGGCTGGGGAAATTCGTTAATAATCTTTGTCTCTGGATTTAAATTTCATAGGTTTTCTTGGCTTGCTTTTTGTCTAATACTTTTGTTGGGGTAGTACTGCATATTTGGCTAATCAGAATCATCTAGAATGCTTATTTTTCAGATTAAAAACAAACATTTAAATAATAGAAGCAGTTAAAATGCAGATTCTGAGCTCGTTTAAACTAAAATCTCCATGTCCGGGTCTGGGAGCCTGTACTTTTGCACCTGCGAGCACAGCCACTGTGATTTTGCCAAGGAGCAAGATTTGGGAAACACGAAAGAAATAGGGCTGTGTTAAAATGATGGCTTTGAAAAATCTCTCACAGACATGTATGAGACATGACTATAGAGAGGACACGACAGTATTCCTATTTATTTATTAAGTATACTTTATGTATGTATCATATGCATTTAAAAATGTGTGAAACACATGGTGTTTCTGTTACTGTCATCCTGGGATTTTGTTTTGTAAAAATGCTCCAATGATTAAATTGTCCTCTGGGATTCTTGTAAAATCCTTTTGGCTGCTTTATGAAAACTCACTGTGCTTTGATATAAAGAGACTGGAGTTATGAGTCAGCAAACTACTAGGGTTCAGTCTTGGCTATGTCACTTAATTAGCTTTGTAATGTAGAGGAATTGCTTCATCTCCTCAGTTGCCTTATCTATAAAATGATAAACCATGATACCTGTTTTTTTTTCATATATATATAGGTATTAGAAAGATCACTTAATATATGTGATAGTGCTTCATTTTTTAGTTTTAATCTAAGATGTGTTAGTTTCAGAATTCTTGTAAATATATTAGGTTAAATTTGGATATATTTCATTATTTAAGAGTCACATTTCTGTCTTTAAATTAATTTCTAGCAGTGGATCTCAATTCTAGGTTCTCAAGTGTCCTGAGTCTTCTAAAAATTGGGCAAGGGCGCTACCAGGACTCTTAATGGAATGATACACTGAGTAGGTATACATAACTGAAGGAGAGTGGCTTTTCAGCATCACATTCAGCAAATATTTGTACTTGGTCACTTTCCTATTATTTCTGTCATTTTTTTTTTTTCTTTTGGTTCCCTTTATTTGGAACTTCTCTGAGATCTGCCTTTGCTTAAGGTTAGGTGAAATGAATTAAGGCCTGAGGCAGGTAGCTTCTTCCAGGAATGTGTGCCTCTAATGAATAGAGTTTGCTGAGAATGAAGGATATCCTGTGAAAATGATTTTTATTTGAAACTGGAGGAATTTTTGGGTCAATTTAGTTTTTTTTTTATTATTGATTGAATTTTTTTTTTTTTTAACTTTTAATCTTTATTTATTTGGCTGCGTCGGGTCTTAGTTGCGGCACGGGCTCTAGAGCGTGTGGGCTTAGTTGCCTCACGGCATGTGGGGTCTTAGTTCCCCAGCCAGGGATGGATCCTGTGTCTCCTACATTGGAAGGCGGATTCTTAACTACTGGACCACCAGGGAAGTCCCAGGATCAATTTAGTTTTAAACTAGAGGAATTTCTTGGTTATTTATTGTAGATAAAGTTAGGCGTTTTCTAACTGCCTTTAAATATTTAATTAATAAAGATCAGAAGTACTTTTTTTTTCTTTTTTTGGCTGCACTGCGTGGCTTGCGGGATCTTATTTCCCCGACCAGGGATTGAACCCCGGCCCCAGCAGTGAAAGCACCCAGTCCTTAACCACTGGACCTCCAGGGGATTCGCCAGAAATACTTTTTAATAAAGTAACTCCCATTTAAACAATTGATCATTCAGTAAATACATACTAATAGCTACTGTGTGTTGGGCACTGATCTAAGTTCTGAGGTTACAAGATTCAATTAGACACATTCCTCTATTCTGAAAACTTAGAGTTAAGTAAACCAGAAAAATACGTATTTTTTATCTTTAGTATTAGAGTAGAAAGAGTTTTATTCTGGAAGGAATCTTGGAAACATGGATACTAACCTAGGCTTTGCCACTAACAAGTTATATGTGGTTTCAACAGGAACTATCAATTCTGGGCTTGAAATGCCTCACTTGTAAAATGAAGGGGCTGGCTTACCTGGGCTTACCTGATCTCTGTGCTTAGTCATCTCCCCAAATAATTGAAACTCCATGGTACCTCTTCTTCAGAGAGCTGGGCAAGTCTTCGTAGGGAGTATGCAGTAGGAGGCAGAACATGACTTAGCATCTGAAGTAGAGAAGACAGGAAATTAAGAACCACAAAGCGTAAGGTGTTTTGAATAAGTTTAATCAATACTTAAACATTTGTAGTAAGTGTGGAGAAACTGATGTTAATAAAACGAGTGACTTACCACTTAGCCCATTATTTCTTGTCCTTGTAGCCTAGTCTGGAAAGTTAAAAGTTATTATAATTGTCCTCTGAGTCTTGGTCAGAAGGAGAGGGGTATTGTACTTAGATCCCTGTTTGCTTCTGCCCCAGAATGGCTCTTGCAAGAGCAGAACCTACTGTATGCCCACCAGGTATAAAGGCCCATTTCCTTTGGCATGTTCTCACTAGTATACATTATGGGTGCAGAGAGATTTGGAGTTTGCAGCTGGTTTGGTGTTCTTGTCTTTAGAGAGGGAGTCAGATTCATTTAATTAGCATAATGTTAAAATAGCTGAGCAATATAAAATAAATGAAGTTCAGTCATTTTGGAGGCTGTCAATTGTTATGCTTTTCCATGTAATTTGGTAGTTGCATGAAAATGGACAGGAACTAAAAAATGGATTTCGAGATGTATGTGATATCTTGTCATTATACAAAATACACTTCCACCCAGCAAGTAATTCCTCCAGTGTCTCCAAATTAGTAAGTGGAATTATAGCATAGAAGTAAAGATCCTGGGCTTCAGAGTCAGGCAGACCTAGGTTGAGTCTCTGCCCTACCATTTACTACATATTTTTTCATAAAACAAGTTACTACATTTCTGTTTGTCTTTTTGCTTCCATTTATTCGTTCATTTGTTCAAATTCATCCATCCATCCATGCATCTATCATACTGTATTTATTCAGTTCTTGTTATGTGCAGGCACTGTTCTAAATACTGGAGATACAGTAGGTTTTAGCAGACAAAGAGACGGACAGACAAAAGCATGTATGGTATGTCATGGTATTGAGTGCTATGAAGAAAAATAAAACCAGATAAAGAGATATGAGGGTATGTGTTTTTGTGGGGCAGGGGTTTAAATTTTTTTTTAAATTAATTAATTTATTTATTTTTGGCTGCGTTGGGTCTTTGTTGCTGCTCGCAGGCTTTCTGTAGTTGTGGCGAGTGGGGGCTACTCTTCATTGCGGTGCGTGGGCTTCTCATTGCAGTGGCTTCTCTTGTGGTGGAGCATGGGCTCTAGGCATGCAGGCTTCAGTAGTTGTGGCACGTGGGCTCAGTAGTTGTGGCTCGCAGGCTCTAGAGTGCAGGCTCAGTAGTTGTGGTGCACGGGCTTAGTTGCTCCGTGGCATGTGAGATCTTCCCAGACCAGGGCTCGAACCTGTGTCTCCTGCATTGGCAGGTGGATTCTAAACCACCGTGCCACCAGGGAAGCCCAGGGGTTGAAATTTTAAATCATGTTTTCTAGGAATTTTCTCATTAAGATGATGTTTGAGTAGAGAACAGGAGTCTGGAATGAGTGATGTTGATGTATATACTGGGCAAGAGCATCCCAGGTAGGGATACAGCATGTGCCAAGGTCCTTAGGTGGGAACATGCTTGGCATGTAGAAAGGAGGCTGGAGTGGCTATTGCTAAGTGAACAATGGTGTTGGGGTGGGAGGGTGTAGAAGAACATGAGGCAGGAGCTGGATTTTATAATACCTTGTGGGCCACAGAAAAGACTTTGCATTTTGTACTAGTTGGGACAGAAAGTCAGTGGGTAGTTTTAAGCAGAGAAATGATGTGATCTGTCAGAGAGTTTTGGGGGAAGGGCAATTTGTTTTATTGAAATATGATTTTTTTAATTGAAACATGATTCACATACTGTATAATCACCATTTAAGAATACACAATTCACTGGTTTTTAACATATTCACAAGGTCTTACAATCATTACTACTTTCAATCAGAACATTTTCATCACCCAAAAAGAAACCCCCTACTCCTTTGCGATCACTCCCCTATTCTACACTCCCTCTAGCCCCTGGTAACCACTAATCTACATCTGTCTCTTTTTTTTTTTTTTTTTGATGTGGACCATTTTTAAAGTCTTTATTGAATCTGGTACAACATTGCTTCTGTTTTATGTTTTGTTTTTTTGGCTGTGAGGCATGTGGGATCTTAGCTCCCCAACCAGGGATCGAACCCTCACCCCCTGCATTGGAAGGTGAAGTCTTAACCACTGGACTGCCAGGGAAGTCCCCCTAATCTACATCTGTCTTAATAGATTTGCCTATTCTGAACATTACATATAAATGGAATTATATAAAATGTGGCTTCTTGTGTCTGGTTTCTTTCACTCAGCATAACTTTTTCAAGATTCATCCATGTTTTAGCACATGTCAGTACTTCATTCCTTTTCAAGGCTAAATAATATTCCATTGTATGTATGTACCATATTTTGTTTATCCATTATCCATCAATGGACATTGTGAGTAATGCTGCTCTGAACATGGATGTACAAGTACCTATTTGAGTGCTTGCTTTCAGTTATTTTGGGTAGATACCTAGAAGTGGAATTGTTGGATCATATGACAGTTCTTTAGCTTTTTGAGGAACCACCATACTGCTTTCCATAGCAGCTGCACCATTTCTTACTCCTACCAGCAATACACCAGAATACACCAGGGTTCCAGTTTCTCCGCATCCTAGCTAACACTTGTTATTTTCCATTTTTAAAAGAATAGCCATCTTCACATGAAAAGATGCTCAATATCACTAATTATTAGAGAAATGCAAATCAAAACCGCAGTGAGATATCACCTCACACCTGTCAGAATGACTATCATCAAAAAGTCTACAGATAGCAAATGTTGGAGAGGATGTGGAGAAATGGGAACCCTCGTACACTGTTGGTAAGAATGTAAATTGGTACAGCCACTGTGGAAAACAGTATGGAGATTCCCACAAAAAACTAAAAATAGAACTACCATATGATCCAGCAATTCCACTCCTGGGTGTATATCTGGAAAAAATGACAACACTTATTAGAAAATATACATGCACCCCAATGTTCGTAGCAACACTATTTGCAATAGCTAAGATATGGAAGCAACTCAAGTGTCCATCAACAGATGAATGGATAAAGAAGATGTTATATATATAAATACATATATGTATGTGTGCACAATGGAATATTACTCAGCCATAAAAAGAATGAAATTCTTCCATTTGCATCAACATGGATAGACCTAGAGAATATTATGCTTAGTGAAATAAGTCAGACAGGAGAAAGACAAATACTATATGATATCACTTATATGTGAAATCTAAAAATAATACAAATGATTGTATATACAAAACAGAAACAGATTCACAGGCATAGAAAACAAACTTGTGGTTACCACAAGGGAGAGGGAAGTGGGGAGGGACAAATTAGGGGTATGGGATTAACAGGTACAAACTACTATATATAAAACAGATAAGCAACAAGAATTTACTGTATAACACAGGGAATTATTCCTATTATCTTGTAATAACCCATAATGGAGTATAATCTGCAAAAATACTGAATCACTATGTTGAAACTAACACAATATTGTAAATCAATTATGTGTTAATTTAAAAAAATAGCCATCTTAATATGTATGAAGTGGTGTCTCATTGTGGTTTTATTTTGCATTTTCCTAATTACTAGTGATGTTGAGCATCTTTTCATATGATTATTGTTCATTTGTAAATCTTCTCTGGAGAAATCAAGTTCTTTGTCCATTTTTTAATTGGTCTGTTTATTTTTGTTGTTGAGTTGTAGGAATTCTCTCTATATTCTAGATATTAAGCTCTTATCAGGTATATGATTTGTGTATATTTTCTTCCATTTTTTGGACTGTGTTTTCACTTTCTTGATAGTGTCCTTGATGCACAAAAGTTTTTAATTTTGATGAAGTTCAATTTATCTATTTTATCTTTTGTTGCTTGAGCTTTTGGTGTCATATCCAAGAAATCATTGCCAAATCCAGTGTCATAAAGATTTCCTCCGTATGTTTTCTTCTAAGAGTTTTAGCTCTCATAATTAGGCCTTTGATCACTTTTGAGTTAATTTTTCTTTATGATGTAAAGTAAGTATCTAACTTCATTCTTTTGCATATGAGTATCTAGTATTCTCAGGACCATTTGTTGAAAAGACTGTCCTTAACCCATTGAATGGTCTTGGCACCCTTGTCAAGTTTTTGACCATACATGTGAAGATTTATTTGGGGGCTCTCTATTCTATGCTGTGGTCTGTATTTCTGTCCTGTGCTAGTACCCCACTGTTTTGATTACTGTAGCTTTGTAATAAGTTTTGAAATCAAGAAGTGTGAAATCAAGAACCAACTTTGTTCTTCAAGATTGTTTTGGCTATTCAGGGTTCCTTGTGATTCCATATGAATGTTAGGATGAGTTTCTCTATTTCTGCTATAAAAAAAAATTGTTGGGATTTTGATATGGATTGCATGGAATTTGTAGATTGATTTGGGTGATATTGTCAAACTTGACAATATTAAGTCTTCCAATCCATGAATATGGGATGTTTTTCCATTTAATTTCTTTCAGAAATGTTTTGTAGTTTTCAGTGTACAGGTCTTCTCTTCCTTAGTTAAATTTATTCCTAAATATTTTATTATTTATGATGCTATTATAAATGGAATTATTTCTTAAATTCTTTTTTAGATTCATTGTTCATTGCTGGTGTATAGATGCAACTGATTTTTACTGGTTGGTTTTGTATTCTCCAGCTTTGCTGAATTTGTTTCTCATTGTGGTTTTGATTTGCATTTCCCTAATGACCAATGATGTTGAGCATCTTTTTGTGTACTTGTTGGCTATTTGCATATCTTCTTTGGAGAAATGTTTATTCAAATCCTTTGCCCATTTTAAAATGTGAGTTGTCTTTTTATTGTTGAATTGTAAGAGTACTTTATTTATTTATTTATTTATTTATTTATTTATTTATTTATGGCCACGCCATGTGGCATATGGGATCTTAGTTCCCCAACCCGCACCCCCCTGCAGTGGAAGCACGGAGTCTTAACAACTGGACCGCCAAGGAAGTCCCTGTAAGAGTATTTTATATATTCTATATACTAGACCCTTATCAGACACTTGGTTTGCAAATATTTTCTATTCTGTGGGTTGTTGTTTTACTTTCTTGATAGTGACCATTGATGCACAAAAGTTTGTAATTTTGATGAAGTCCAGTTTATCTGCTTTTTCATTGGTTGGGCTTTTGATATCATATCATATCTAAGAAACCATTGCCTAATTTAAGATCTGATTTGTTCCTGGGCTTTAAATTATGAAGGTAACTGATTGATGACACAAAGAGGCTAATGCTATTGAAAGAAGAGTTTATTACTTACAGTTTCCTCAAGAGAAGGGGCATGCCATGCCATGCAGGGCCACATGGGGAAAGCACCAGGTTTGGTCAGGAGGCAGAAAGCTGCAAGGGGAAGCCAGAGAGCCTTTATTGGGGTTTCCACAGGAAAGGCAAAGCAGGGCAGGGTAAACAGTTTAGGACTGGCTACTTTGAATAATGTTGGCGGGTTCAGGGCTAGAGGGCTGGTCTTTAGTTGTTTGGTACTTGGCCCTGAGTGATATAGGGCAGATGAAATAATGGCTTGATGTCTTCGAGTTTGATAAAGGAGGTGGTTGGGAGTGTGGACTCAGGATTGATTGGAGGGTTTGTAATAGCAATTTTGCATACCTGCAAAAGCTGGATTACAGAGGAGATATGAATAAGTTTGGCTGTTAGTTTGGCTAGCAATTAATGGATGCCAAATAGACAAATACAGAATCTAAGAAAACAGTTAGAATGAGGTTATGATGATTTACTTCTGTTTCCTTTTAAGGGTTTTATGGTTTTAGCTCTTACTTTAGATCTTTGATTCCTTATTAGTTAATTTTTATATGTGGTATTATTTTTATATGTGGTATAATTTTTATATGTGATATTGGTAAGGGTCCGATTTCATTCCTTTGAATGTGCATAGCCGTTGTCCCAGCACCATTTGTTGAAAGAACTTTTCTTTCCCTAGTGAATAGTTGTCTTAGGTTTTAGCAAGGTCACTGGTTGGTCAGACTGTAGGGAGAGCAGGAGTGAAAGCTGGAAAGTAAGTGAGGAAACCATTACAAAATTCAGTCAAGGTGATGATTGCTTAGACAGGGTGGTAGCAGCTTAGGTGGTGAGAAGTGATTGGATGCTGGATGTATTTTGAAAAGAGAGCTGACAGTATTTGTTGATAGTTATTAATTTTGGTATATGAGAGAAAGAGGAATTGAGGGTGATGGTAAGGTCTTAGGGCTGAGTAGGTAGATGGATACGGTTGCCATTTACTGAGCAAGTAGAGAATATTGTGAGCGGAGCAGGGTTTTTTTTTTTTTGTTGTTGTTATTTTTGCTCTTGGGAGGGGCAGGATAGGGGTTGTTGGAGGAACTTTGGTGCTTGCTTGACATCCAAGGAGTGTTGATAAAGCAATTGCATATATGAATCCTGGGGATCAAGGGTGAGATATGATCTGGAGATATACATTTAAGGATTGACAGCATATAGATGATATTTAAGCTATGGGATTGGATGAGATAAACTACTGAAATGCTACTTAAGTGTGGTCAGCTGACTGGTGATGATCAATGAACTGTTTGTTACCAGTTTGCCAGGAGTTAATAAGTACAGAAATTTAGAGTAAGCAATTTGACATTATTGTGACCTTCAGGCATTTGATCATTTTTCTGTTATTTCATATTTATTGTATTTTGCAATGGTTTGTGAATGGATGGAGATTTCACTTGGCCTGTCACCACAGCTAGCTTGAGAAGCACTGACCTGGTGAGTGAGTGAATCTAGATAGAAAAGTTATCTAAGGACTGAGCCCTGGGGCACTTCGTATTTACTTGTTAAGAGATAAGGAGAATCCATCAGTAAAGAAGACTGAGAAGGACCGTCTGAGTGAGGTTGCAACAAAACCAAGAGAAAGTGGTGCTTCCAAAGACACAAGAAGAAAGTGTGTCAAGGCTATGTAAGATGACCAACTAAGAATTGATCTTTGGGTTAGTAATAGGGAAGACCAAATTGGTGACCTTGGCAAGTGACATTGATCAGAGATGGGTCCAAAGCTTGATTTGAATGGGTTCAAGACAGAATAGGAGACAGTATTACCTATGTGTTATTTGTGTTAAAAAATGTTTAACCTCAATCTAATGAATGAGGAAACAGTCAGAGAAGTTCAAATTGAGGGGATAATCTGTAGAACTACTGGCCTGAACTCTTCAAAAATGTTGAAGTTGTAAAAGACCACAAACAAGCAAACACTAAGGATATGCTCTAGATTATTGGAGAAAAGAGACTTGGTGAATAAATGTAATTCTTGATTAATTTTTGGTTGGATCCTGGATTTTAAAAAATAGTTGGAGGACATTATTGGGACAGTTCAGGAAATTTGAATGTGGACTTTCGTTGGGTGAAAATGTGCCAGTGTTAAACTTCCTTAGTGTGACAATTGTGTGGTGGTTGTTCCTTGTTCTTAGGCCAATGACATTAATTGTGCAAGTATTTGAGAGGAGGTATTATGATGTTTACAACTGACTTTCAGATGGTTCAGTTAACAAAAAATAAGTGTGTATATGTGTGAGTGATTGAGTGTGTGTGTGTGTATGTTAGAGCAAGAGAGGGAGAGAATGAGAGGGAAAGAGAATGGAGAGAAAAAAGCAAATGTAACAAAATGTTAACAGTTGTTAAAGGTAAGTGAAGGGTATATAGTTTCATTGAATTACTCATGTTCCTCTTCTGATAATTTGGAGAGAAGGTAGTGAGTCTATACTATTGTTTCAAAGTGATTTGCTGAAAAGAGGATTTTAGAAATCAGGTGACACCTGGAAAGGTTATAGAGTTGAGTATTTTTTCCCTCTTTTTTTTTCTTTTTTATAAATTTATTTTATTTTATTTATTTTTGGCTGCGTTGGGTCTTCGTTGCTGCGCATGGGCTTCTCATCGTGGTGGCTTCTCTTGTTGCAGAGCACGGGCTCTAGGCGCGCGGGCTTCAGTAGTTGTGGCTTGCAGGCTCAGTAGTTGTGGCTCACGGGCTTCAGTAGTTGAGGTTCGTGGGCTCTAGAGCACAGGCTCGTTAGTTGTGGGACACGGGCTTAGTTGCTTCACGGCATGTGGGATCTTCCCGGACCAGGGATCGAACCTGTGTCCCCTGCATTGGCAGGCGGGCGGATTCTTAACCACTGCGCCACCAAGGAAGTCCCTCCCTCTTTTTAAAACATAAATAGGAGATATTACATCTTGTTTGTATGTCAATGAAATTATCCAGTAGTGAAGGAGAAGTTGATGCAGGAGAGGAGAGAACAACTGCTGGAATATTCTTGAGTAAGCAAAAATGGAGGCCATCTAGGTACATGTGGGGGTATTGGCCTTAGACAGGAGTGTTGACAGTTTGTCCACAGTAGCCTCAGGTACCTCACTTTATTTGTAAAAGATTATGCATGTAAAGTGTATGGCATAGTGCCTTCAATTAAGCGCTCAACTATTTGTTATTGTTAAAGCATTTAGTGCAATGCCTATTACTAGCAGACTTTGAAAAAAATGGTAGTTGTTTTTTATTGTTCTTATTATTAGCAGTCCATAATTACCTGTTAGAAACTGTAAATGCTTCAGAAAAACAAATTAGTTAAGATCCTAAACCAAGTTAAAAGAAAAATAGTGTGCCTTAGAAGAGCCACAGGATATTCATGGTTGGCTTTGGTCACATTAGAGAAGAGAGCAACTGAATTCCAATGTGCGGAATGAGAACATCCAGGCCTGCAATGATAAGAGCTTTGTTGGGGCAAGATTGGTTATGAAAGTTCTTTTGGCCTGGCTCATACCATTTATTTTAGATGTAGCTTCCTGAAATTAAATTGTTTTCATTTTTAGAAAGCTATTTCATATTCAAACTCATCTGGGTATTTTTTAATGCATTAAAAAATCTAGTCTAGAATACCAGACGTAGAGGAGCTGATAACTTTGTTGACAGTGTACATATCTGTGGAAAAAAATTTGAAAGAAAATGAAGTTCTAAAGCTATTTATATTTGTTTACCCAAGCCAAAGGAGTATTGTATTTTGCTTTTTCTCAATCTAAACAGTTCTGAATGACTTCCCTCACCTGGCTCTGTGGAGGGGACCTCCTCTTGGCAATTCCTTTCACATAGGATTTTTTTGTTTATTTGTTTGTGAATTTCAGCACCAATACCTAGGCCCTACACTTAGGAGCTCAATGTAAATAGTGTTTATGTCTCTAGTTACCCAGAAAGTTAAACTTTTCTAATACCTATTACAACTCAAGGTAATTGGCCTCATATTTCTTGAAATGTCTTTATTTCTTTGAGGCTGTGAGCAGTCAGTAGAGGTAAAGAATGGACTGTAGGAGTGAAGAAGTAGCTAAGCACCTGTCATGCTGTGTGTGTGTGTATGTGTGTGTGTGGGTGTGTGTGTGTGTGTGTGTGTGTTGCTATTGGTGGCCTTTATTAAACTTAAGAGTCCTTTAGGATAGTTACCGTTTTGCAGTGCTGGCTTACTCATTTGTTCAGTGGACTAGGACATCAGATATTGGATGAAAGTAAATGCCAGGTGTCTGCAATGATAGGCAGTGTGCAGAGAGGAGTTCCTGGGGCTCAAGGATTTGATGTATCAAGCTTTACCACTGTGAAACTGACATGTGAAACAGTGTCATGTACTTTCCCACTCTGATGCAACTTGATGGTATTTGCCTGGATGAATGCTTCTGGAGAATGTGCTAAAAAGAGATACCACCTGCTACACACAGTAAATCCTTTGTGTGGTGTCAGTGGTGCCTGATATAAGACTTTAGTTTCTGTGTGGACTTTGCAAATCAGGAAATTTTGGTACCTGTAAGGACTTTGAAGGCCAGAGTGATAGCTTTGTGTTACATTTAACAGTATTTTTTTTTAAATTGGGCTTATACAGGAAATGATCTTACATAGGTTCTCTACCTCTCCAGTGGGAAGGCAGGGATTGGCAGAGATTGGCAGGGATGAGCAATAGTTATTACTAATTTCCCAATAGGAACCATTTTGTTGTTAAAAAAATGGACATGGTTTGTCAGTGAGCCATAAGTATGTGGACACAAGACCTGAAAATGGAGAATTCGTGAGAATCTGTTTTGTTACTGTTATGTTGAAAATAGCTATCATTATGCTGATCATCTGCACGTTTATATGTCTTGGCCTTGCAACTACCAATTCACTATAATGTACTTGGATATCTCAGAGACAGCTCATCTTTAGCATTTATAAAACCAAAGGTAGGGACTTCCCTGGTGCCACAGTGGTTAGGAATCCACCTGCCAACACAGGGGACACAGGTTCGAGTCCTGGTCCGGGAAGGTCCCACATGCTGCGGAGCAACAAAGCCCGTGCACCGCAACTACTGAGCCTGTGCTCTAGAGCCCGCAAGCCACAACTACTGAGCCCACGTGCCACAACTATTGAAGCCTGCGTGCCTAGAGCCCCTGCTCCGCAACAAGAGAAGCTACTGCATTGAGAAGCCCGCGCACCGCAAGGAAGAGTAGCCCCGCCTCGCCGCAACTAGAGAAAGCCCGTGCGCAGCAACAAAGACCCAACGCAGCCAAAAATAAATAAATAAATAAATGTATAAAAACAAAAGACAAAAAACCAAAGGTATTATCTTTCTCAGAAATCTACTCCTCTCTTATTCTCTAGCTTACTAAATGGTACCACTTCCTCAAGATAGAAAACTCAGTTATTCTTGTCACCTGTCTCTGCCTCACACCAACTCCTTTCTTTTATACCTCTAAATATCTCTTAAGTTCTTCTACTTCTTTCTACTACCACTGGTGTGTCCATATTGTCCAAGCCATTGTAATCTCTTGGCTCTGCTACTGCTGTAACTTTCTAACCAGTTTTTCTTTGTTTAGCATTGCTTACCCCCCAGTCCACCCATCCATTATAGAATAGCCAGAAAAAGTTTTTTAAAGTACAGATTTGATTATTAGATGTTTATTTAAACTCATTTAGTGCATTTTTTATTACTCTTAGGATCACATCTGAAAGTCTTGACATGGTCCATAAAACTGTCTGTACAATCTGATTCCTGCCTTTGTCTCTATATTTTGCACAGTGTGTTCTCTGTTCCTGGAATGTTCTTTTCTTCATCTATGCCTGGCTAGCTCCTACTTATTCTTTAAGTCTCAGCTTACATCTCACTTCCTTATGAAAGGTTTTTCTGATCTCACCCATACCTTGCTGTCCCTAGGCTAAGTTGAATTTCCCAGAATGTACTTTGATTAAACCCTGTACTTTCCCTTTATAGTTCTCACAGCAATTGTAAATAAGGAATTACTTGTCTGTCTTCTCCCATTGGATTGTCTATTAGTCTGCTTGGGCTGTCATAACAAAATACCAGGACTTCCCTGGTGGCGCAGTGGTTAAGAATCTGCCTGCCAATGCAGGGGACACGAGTTTGAGCCCTGGTCCAGGAACATCCCACATGCCGTGGAACAACTAAGCCTGTGCACCACAACTACTGAGCCTGCACTCTAGGGCCCGCATGCCACAACTACTGAGCCCGTGTGCTGCAACTACTGAAACCTGCGTGCCTAGAGCCCGTGCTCTGCAACAAGAGAAGCCACCACAATGAGAAGCCCGAGCACCGCAACAAAGAGTAGCCCCCACTCACCACAACTAGAGAAAGCCCGCGCACAGCAGCGAAGACCCAACGCAGCCAAAAATTATTAAAATTAAAAAAAAACAAAAACAAAGAACAACAAAATACCACAGGCTAGGGGCTTAAACAACAGAAATTAATTTTCTCATAGTTCTGGAGGCTAGATGTCCAAGATCAAAGTGCCAGTTGGTTTCTAAGGAGGGCTGTCTTCCTGGCTTGCAGATAGCCACCTTCTCACTGTGTGCTCACATAGCCTTTCCTCTGTGTGTGTGTGTGTGTGTGTGTGTGTGTGTAAGGGGGGGTGGAGAGAAAGAGAAAGGTTGAGGATCGAGATCTTCCTTCTCTTATAAGGTCACCAGGCCTATTGGATAAGGGCTCCATTCTTACGACCTCATTTAACCTTAATTACCTCCTGAAGATCCTATCTCCAAGTACAGTCATTGGGGGTTAGAGCTTCAACATATGAATTTTGGGTGGGGGACACAATTCAGTCCATAGCAGATGGTAAGCTCCATGAGGTCAAGACCATGTTGTGTGGTACATGGGCCTAGGGCCTAGTATGGAGTTTAACACATAGTAGGCAGCCACTTAGGCCCATTCCTAACATTTGTGTGATCTGGGACAAGAATATAAATGGAGATATAAAGGTTAAGAATTTAAGTAAAGCTAACAAACTGTAAAATAAAATATGTTCTACCCTCCTATCTTGAGAAATATAGTTTCATAATAACAAATGACAAAAATATGGTGAAACTATTGATTTTTAAAGTGGCTAAATATTTTATTAATATTTAATTTAATATTATTAACTATTAATAACAATGAGTACCAGGCGGACGTGCAGCCAATTCAAAGGAGAAGTGAAAAAAAGTACAAATTTATATGTAGTAAAGAAATGTTGACATAAATTTATAAATTGTTACAAACCTGGATTTTTCTGTGGGGAGAAGGGAGGTCAGTTGAACCTCCACTATACAGAATTTATTTGCATATCTATAGACAAGAGCTATTTTGTATTGCTATCAGTTATCTGTAACTTAGAGAGCTGTAAAATAGCACAAAGGCAATAAAAGACTAGAATCAAATAGTTTAGTCTCTAAACAATACATAGTTTTCAATCTGAAGATTATTATTTTTTTCTTTACTTACACCAGGTTTTCTTACAGTCTCTCCCACCCTTTTTTTAAAAAAAATTTATTTATTTTATTTATTTATTTTTGGCTGCATTGGGTCTTCATTGCTGCGCGCGGGCTTTCTGTAGTTGCAGCGAGCAGGGCTGGGGACTACTCATCGTTGCAGTGCGCGGGCTTCTCATTGCGGTGGCTTCTCTTGTTGAGGAGCACGGGCTCTAGGCGCACAGGCTTCAGTAGTTGTGGCACACAAGCTCAGTAGTTGTGGCTCACGGGCTCTAGAACGCAGGCTCAGTAGTTGTGGCGCGTGGGCTTAGTTGCTCCGTGGCATGTGGGATCTTCCCGGACCAGGGATCGAACCGGTGTCCCCTGCATTGGGGCGGGCGGATTCTTAACCACTGCGCCACCAGGGAAGTCCCTCTCCCACCCTTTTGATTAAAGCAATCTCAAATATTACTCTTGATCATAAAACAAGGTTGGTCTCATTAAATTTGGCCTAGTTTTTTACATAGGGGTAGCAATAAGGTTAATTTACTGTTTGGCCTTCTTAAGTTTGCTTTGCTGGGAATTTTATAAAGAATCTCAGATTGAACTTTTAAAAGCCACTGTTACTTGTATTTCAAGGCTAGAGAGCCAAGCTTAAGAATCTCTTTATCAGCGACTTCCCTGGTGGCGCAGTGGTTAAGAATCCGCCTGCCAGTGCAGGGGACACGTGTTCGAGCCCTGGTCCGGGAAGACCCCACAGGCCATGGAGCAACTAAGCCCGTGCACCACAACTACTGAAGGCTGCGCGCCTAGAGCCCGTGCTCTGCAACAAGAGAAGCCACCGCAGTGAGAAGCCCGCACACTGCAACGAAGAGTAGCTCCCACTCGCCGCAACTAGAGAAAGCCCACACGCAGCAACGAAGACCCAACACAGCCAAAAATAAAATTAATTAATTAATTTAAAAAAAGAAACTCTTTATCAGATTTCTTCTGTAATACCTATAAATTTGGGTGGATTCTTCTGTTTTCAAGGTCCTTAAAAATGTCCTAAGGGTCTTGGGTCTGCCAGGAGGTGATCTGCTGGACCCTATAAAGCCAGGTACCAGGCCATTTTTCCTGGGAGGGTTTTATATTTATTGGCTTCAAAAAGTCAACCTTAGTTCTTTAAAAGTGGTTTGTTATACCTGATTAAATAAGTAGCATTCTCAAATATGACATTTTGACAAACTTTTGGTTGCATAACCATTTTTTACAATTTTATTTTAAGGGGATTCAATAAGGAAATTTAGTAAGACTTTCGCAAGTCCCATTGGGGGTAGTCAGTGAGAATCAGATATGATTTAGAAATGTTTCCTTTTACAAAAGCAAATTATTAAGGATTTAGATAGCTTAAGAAGAAAGAGTAGGCTTCCTTATATATCCAGAAAATAGACTTTAAGACAGTATTCCAAACAAACTACAGTCATCCCTCATTAGTTCATTCAATCGTAGTGTAATTAATTTTCATTTCACTGGATCTTAGCTTGGTAGTCTGCTTCTTGACTAAAAAGAGCTCTGGAAATTCTGACTCAGTCCACTGGAATGGTCTGAAAGTTTTCCAGTTGTCCAAGTGATAGCATCAGAAGCCTGTACCCAAGAGTCTATTCTTTGAAGTGTCAAATAGTTTGAAATACCTGCTGCAGTCCTTTTCCGTGGGACTCAGACAATTGTTTGTTGAAAACACAGACTTTGGCTTCTAGTTGATTATAGAGCCTTCAAACTAGCATCAGTGTAAAACAAAATCTCTTCGTAAATGACAGAGACTTAAAAGAGCTGTGGTCAGTTTATTATGGACAATTTTTAAATGTGAAAGGTCTGATGAGAGTTTATAACAAGAATAATGCAACTAACAGGGAATTAAGTTTTTCTGTAGCATGCAGAACAAGAATAATAAAACCAATTCAAAAAAATATGGATGAACATAACTTTTACAGAGGAAAAATTCTTGATATATATATAACATAATAATCTTATGGCAGAGAACATACTAAGACCAAACTAAGGATATCAAGTAAAAAGATTTAGTAAGTCTGCAGTAAATGCTGGACATTTAGCAATATATTTTTATAAAATTCCATTGACCTAGAAGATGCTAGATTTAGATTTTAAAAGTAAGGCTTCTACCAAGTAAGCATTTTAAATGATAACTGAAATTAAGACTAAAAACACTAAACTATTATTTCCTAAAATCTGGCAAAATGCCATGAGGACTCATAAAACAGAAACACATTATGGGATAGCAAGGGCATCGACAAATCTCTAGGAACGTCCCATAGTTATACAGTTTCTAGAATATTTATATTCATAGCATTTTAGCTGTACATATTTCAACTAGGGAAGGCTGAGCATCTTTTCTTATTTGACAACTTTTCCCATGAAACTCATCAATAGTAAAACATCAAATAAACTAAATTATCTCTGGCATCTCTCTAAAAATGTGAAAGAACACTTCTTTGTGATTTTTGCAGGAATGTTCTGGGATATCTCAAAGATATTTTTAGGTGGTAAGAATATACTGAAAGTTTTATTTTACTGTTTCTTATATTTAGGAACTGATTTGGGGAAGGCTAAACTGCAAAGAGTTGTCAGTGAAAACACAAAGATAAGAGTTTGGTGTTTGAGAAACAATACCTGGTTACTTAACCAAGGTGACAATAAAACATTTAAAAATAAACAGAGAAGGTAACACAATTTTGAATAACCTCAGCTTTTTCATGAGGAACCTTGTTTTGCGTGTTTTCTTAAATAATTAAGGGCATAATAAGTCAGAATAAAGCAAAGAAAGTTATTCTATTAAGACACAAAATATTTGCTATCTGGGCATATTACATAGAAAAAAAGAATACACTTTAATAAGGTAGGTGAAGGCAATAAACAATAAACCAGGGAAACTGGCCCATCAAAATTGAGCAGACTTGGCTAAGATTTTAACCAGTTCATGGCTTTTCAGACTCACGGCACGGTATTATAAACCATGGTAAACAAAAATCACTTTCCTAATTTTGTTCTTTATTACTCTGCTTCATATTCTGGAATATATTTACACTTTACTTGAAGACAGTTCTTAGGGTGTTGTCAGATCAGATTTAATTTTATAGTAATACTGAGATGATATTAACATGTAATGTGTTTATCATTGCTCTCTTCAAATGAATCAATAGATAAACATTTTTAAATGTCTGAGAGGTAATTAGATTTAGATGAAGTTCTGAGGGTAGGGTACCCATGATGGGATTAGTGTCCTTTTAAGAAGAGGGAGAGAGACCAGAAAGTACCTGTGGCTCTCCCCTTCCTCTGCCTCCCCCCTCCTCTCCCTTCCCCTCTCTCTCTCTGCCATGAGGACACAGTGAGAAGGTGACTGCTGGCTACAACCCAGGAAGTGGGCCCTACAAGGAACCAAATCTGCTAGCACCTTGATCTTGGACTTCCCAGCCTCCAGACTGTGAGAAATAAATGTCTGTTGTTTAAACCAAACACACACATACAAAACCTTTCAGTTTCCATTTGTAGTACATGTTATTATTGATAGTTATTACCCATAGAAATAAGCTCTTTGGGGGTCCCCAAAAAGTTTTGCTTGATGAATTTTGAGAAATATATATGAAACTGCACAACTCAGATTGGGACTCGAACTTAGCCAGAATCCAGACTGGGACTTGAACCCATGGGGCAGGACTCGAACCTGGCCAGAACCCAGGTTGGGACTTGAACCCACTGTCTTTTAATTGAGATCACATACCTGGTCTCAGGACTTAATGAAACTCAGGTTCTGTATGTCTAGTTGCAGAAAGAATTCAATGAGAGACAAAGTGATAGGTAAGAAGTGGATTTATTTAGAGAGATAACACATTCCATAGACAGAATGCCGTCTGTCTCAAAAGGTAAGAGTAGCCCCAGGGCATGGGGCTATCTTGGAAAGTGAGAGCAGCCATGGGAGAAACACACTCCACAGACAGAGTGTGGGCCATCTCAGAGGCCCTGATATATGGGGTGGTTAGTTTTTATGGACTGGGTAATTTCATAGGCTAACAAGTGGGAGGATTATTCCAACCATTTTGGAAAAGGGGCAGAGATTTATAGGAATTGGGCCACCGCCCACTTTTTGGCCTTTTATGGTCTGCCTCGAAACTGTCATGGCTCTGGCGGATGTGTCATTTAGCATATGCTAAGGTATTATGATGCTCATAATGTATTATGAGCATATAATGAAGCTCAAGATCTACAGGAAGTCGAATCTTCTGCCATCTTGGACCTAATCGGTTCTAACCAGTTTTTGTCATGTCCTTAAGGGCTATGTCATGCTTTTAGAGGTTGTACCCTGCCCATTTCCCTCCTGTTTCATATACACCATGCAATTACCACCACAACCAGGATATAGAACAGTTTTATTACCCCAAATATTGCCTGTGTAGTTTTGCAGTCAATTCTTCTTTCAGCTCTTGGTCCCAGGCAATCACTGATCTGCTTTTTGGCACTCTAGATGAGTTTTGCCTGTGGCAGAATTTCATATAAGTGAAAATCATACAGTATCTACTCTTTTATATTTAGCTTCGGTGTTCCTGTTCATTTTAATACTTAGTATACCTTGTGTGAATAGACCACTCTTTGTTTGATGGATATTTGGGTTATTTCTGTTACTGAATTGAACTTGGGTATGCTTGCCCGCCACACAGCAAAGCCAGCCTACTGACACTGACTGGGTTGTGGTGAAGGAAAGTACAGCATTTATTGCAGGGCACCAAGCAAGGAGAATGGGCAGCTCATGTTCTAAAACCACAAACTCCATGATGGCTTTCAGGAAACGACTTTTAAGGCAACATTAGGGGTGGGATTGCAGGGTGCATGGTCAGCTCATGGACTGTCTTCTGATTGGTTGTTGGTGGTGAGGTAACAGGGTGATGTTTTGTTAATCTTAATCATCAACCTTCTGGTTCCGAGCAGTCTGGGGTCTACCTGCTTGTGCTCAGCATGTAGTCACCATCCTCCACTTGGGTGGGGGGGTCTTAGTTCCTGCAGAACAACTCAAAGATATGCTTTGGATTGTTATGTATATCCCTTAAGAAGGAGCTAGGACTCTGTTTTATTGCTGAACTATTGTTTAAGCTATCATTACTTTTCTTACTTGACTGCTTTTCCTTTGTTTCTGCATTCCCTTACTTCCCTAATTAGTAACAGCTTAAGTCTGCTCTTTGGAACTCAGGGAAGGCCTAGGAGACTAAAGCCTTTTTCTACAAACAAGAAACAGGGGACATGGAGAGGTCTGTCACCCAGAGGGCCCTACAGGGTCCTGCTTGTTTTCATTTACAGTTTTTGGATATCATGAATAAAAGTGCTATGATATTCATATACAAGTCTTTTTATGGACATATGTTTTCATTTCTCTTGGGTGTATAGCCAGGAGTGGTCAGACCATAAAAACAGTATCCCAGTCATTGCTACCACCAGTGGGAGTAACTTATCAGCCATAAACAAACCTAAAACAAAACCGAATTATATAGAGGAAAATTAAAATTAGAAAAGGAGAGACTAGGCCAACTTCAGATCGCCACTTCAGATTTACCTCTCAAATTCAAGAAGAGAAATGCCTGGGCAGTCCACATGAGATGCACTTCTTTCATGTGGCTCTGTGAGGTGAATCCATTGGACATTTTGGTGGAAGACTTCCAACACTGTTTAACAGGTAATTTTCCAAAACAGATAAAATCATGGCTCTCATCCAGATATAAAATGAAAACATTTAAAGGTTAGAGAAACAGACAGATATTACAACCAATTATCAATTTTTCCATTATCAATTTTATATGATTGAAAGTTGGCAAAATATTAAAGATGATAATTGAATTAATACTGCACCCATCTAGGTGTTCATCTGTTTGAGCAGTAAAGGCAAACAATTCATGTTATAAAAATGTCCATACTTTTCCTTGACTTTATTAGCAAAGCCACTATATTGTAATTAAGATTTTCTTATAAATTGTTTTGTTTTTATGTCAATTATATCACAAAGACTAGGGAAAAAGAATGTAAAGTGTGTTTTTAATAATTATATTGTTTACATATTGGAATATTTTGAATATACTAGGTTAAATATATTAAAATTTTAAAATTGTGTTTTTTTTTTTTGAATAGTAAATTTTTTTTAATTTAAAAAATGTATATACACAGAAAAACTCCAGAGAGTAGAAAATCAAATGTTTAAGAATATACAAGAAATAATTAGCAATAATTATCATTGGACAGGACATTTCATCTTGGCATACTTTATGTCCTTCAATACAAACTTTCATATAAAATTGTGTTATTTTGACAATACCAGCTTAATAGACTTTCTTGAGTCATTTTGTTTCTTAGTTTTTTATTTTTAATTAGAGGTTATTTGTTCTGCTGTAGCAGTAGAAATTGGAGTTGGCAAAAAAAAAATTCTTAAAAGCAATACATGGATTTAGAAATGAACCACGAACTTCACACATCAAACTTTGTAATGGAGTCTCATGATAAATTATTGTTGTCACAGAAGATATTAAGCAATATTTTAATATCACCTTATAAATTGCTGTCACTTATGTTGCAGTTTCACCATCTCTTAAAGCAGTAGCTAGGCAGCCGTATGACATGTCTTAAGATCTCCTTTGGGACTTCCCTGGTGGTCCAGTGGTTAAGACTCCGCACTCCCAATGCAGGGGGCCCGGGTTCGATCCCTGGTCGGGGAACTAGATCCTCATGCCTCAACTAGAGATCCTGCATGCCGCAACTAAGTCCCGGCGTGACCAAATAAATAAATAAATATTTTTTTTTAAAAAAAGATCTTCTTTAATGTTTTCAGTGCTGGGATATTATAAAGAAAACCAAAAATAGCAGACTAAACCTTGATCTGTGATGGTCCTAATAAAGTAGTCTATAGAAATCAGTTTGGGGTTATTTTTTGGTGAATCTTCTTCATAGTCATGCATGATGAATGTACTCTAAAGTAGCCCCTGTAGTCTCCTCCTCCTGGTGTTCATTTTTTTGTGTAATCCTACTCCCTTTGAGTGTGGCAGTACCTGTGACTTGCTTCTAACCAATGAAACATAATAAAAGTGATAAGATGTCATTCATGTGGCTATATTATGGTATATAAGACTTTGTCTAGTTAGTAGACTTACCATAGAAACAGTCTGTACTGGCTTGGTGAAGTAGGCAGCTATGCTGGGAAAGCCCTTGTGACAAGGAACTATGGTAGCCTGTAGGAGCTGAGGTTGGCTTTCACTTGATATCCAGCAAGAAGCTAGGGCCCTCAGTCCCATAGCCACAAGGAAATTAATTCGGCTAACTACCTGATTGAGCTTAGAAGTGGATTCTTCCCTAGCCAAACTGCCATATAAGAATGCAACCTGGGTGACACATGATTGCAGCCTTGTGAGACCCTAAACAGAGGACCTAGATAAGCTGTGCTTGAATTCTTGACTGACAGAAACTGTGAAATAATAAATGTGTGTTGTCTTAAGTGGCTATGTTTGTGGTAATTGGTTATGCAACAGAAAATGAATACATCATGCAAACTTACTTTTTCCACTTTTTTGCTTTAATCTCCTTATATTTTATTGCAGTGTTACTTTCATTGTATCTGCTATGTGGAATTTCTTTTGGCTAAAATATTTTTAACCTTTTAAAAAGTGAAAGAGCCAAATAGCCAAACTTAGATTTCTTTTGTTTTTTTGCCCTTCCCCCATCCTTGTCAAATGATAAATGATAACTGTATGTTTAGGTTTGTAAAAACCACCACATAATTTTCTGTGATGGTTGTACCATTTTATACTCCTACCAGTGATATTGAGAGCTCTAGTTGGCCCACATCTATACTAACAATTGTTATAGTAAGACTTTAAATTTTAAGGCCAATCTAAGTGGGTGGATAGTGTTATTCATTGTGGTTTTAACTTGCATTTCTTGGATGAAAAATGATGTTAATAATAACGACATAAAGCAACCAATATTTGTAAGTAATTACTGTTTACTAGATTCTATTCTAAGCACTCTATGCATAATAACCAAATAGTCCTCATCACAGCCCTATGATATATGTGCTGTTATTCCGTTACTGTTGTTATTATTATTATTACTACTATTATTTTTAAGTAGCCTGGGGTTGGGTATTGGCGAGTGGAGAATATTGAGTAGAAACTCAGGACCGTGGCCTTAACTGCATGGCCTCGGCTTGGGATGAGGATAGATCGCAGCTAGTCTGTTAGATGTGGAAGTGTGGGCTTCTGTGACTGACCCTCATATCATCACGAGACTTTCCCAAAGTGGGACCCAGTACTTGTTCAGAGGTGCTAGATTTCTGAGAGAGTGTTTCCATTTTCGTTATAGAGAACAGGGGATTCTGGAAAGGAGCTGTGAGAGCCAAATGATTGGGCTGGTACATGGAGAGGGAAAGTGAGTGTCTGTAGCTGCCGGGTGGGGTGGGTTTGCTTGGGTCATTAGAGCAGTGGCTTGCAAACTTTTTAGACTATGACCCTCAAAAGTAAATAGATTTTTACATTGTAACCCATGACACATGTTTATACTTGTATATTATACATATTTCAATAACAGTTGTCACAAACACACAAATTTCACTAAATAATTCTTATCCTTACTCTGTGTGAAGCACTTCAATATTTTCTTTTCTATTCTATTTCATTCTGTTTCTCTTTTAAGAAAATATTGGTCCCGACTTCCTAAATTGATCTCATGACTCACTAAAGAGTTGTGACCTGCAGTTAAAAAAGCACTGGTTGGAGTATGAATTAATCTTTTGAATGTTACCCTAGAAAAACAGTTTGACATACTTTGTCATCTAGGTGAATGAGAGGAGCCCGTCAGAGTTGGCAGGTGCTCTGAAGCAGGGGACCAAGACTTTTTGCTTAATCTCAGCTCCCTTAGCTGTCAGTGTTTATTAGCTCAGTAGTTTACTTGATCAATTGGCCAGGCTGCTTTTGTCAGATGGTTTCTTATGCGTTTGCACTTATCTTCTCCTTTAGATTGGGAGCTTGCCCTCCTGGGAGGGCAAGACCTACAATAATAGCTAACACTTCTGTAGCACTTCCTCTGTGCTAGGCAGTTTTCTGTTTTACATATATCAGTCTTTACCACAACATACCTCTTAGGTACCTTAGTAATTTTCATTCTACAGATGGGCAAACTGGAGCATGCAAAGGTTCAGTGGTTTACCCTTCTTTACAGTTCTTCTGCAGCTTACCTCACCTTACCTTGTATAACATCTGCCATATAAATTATTTCATTAATAGTTTCTGGATGAAATTAAACTAAATAGTTTCTAGGCTTATTTTTCTTAACTTTCCTTATGCCTTTTTTTTTTCTTTTTACCACAAGGTTATTTAAGTGATTGGAGAGTAATAGAAATTGAATTTAAAATGATGCTGGACTTAGTCTAAAGAAGGAGTACAGAGTTTACTTAAATTGGTCAGATTCTGAATTTGAATAATGACTATGCCTTGAACCCCAACATTACAACTCTGTCATCCTCCATCAGGCCTGGGTTTGAGAATGAATAATGTTGCAGAAATGCCCACATATTCTTAGCTCATTATTTACTGATTTGGGATCCTTAATATGCTTTGTTCCATTCCCCTGCCCACTGCAACAGCTGTTCTAGTCTGGACCACGCCTCCTGAGTTAATAGTATTTCTGTCACAGTGTGAGTTTTCAAGTTGGTATGTGCAGTTTCTGCCAGAGTCTTTATTGTTGCCAGGTCTCAGGGTTGGAGGTTGCAACTGATTTGTGGGGGAGGGGATTTGATGCTTGTCACTGAGGAGGAACAAGGTGCTCCCTGGGGCTCTGATTTGTTGCAGGCTGAGTGTGAATGATGTCAGGCGGATCAGAGGACAGCTGATACATTTGGGATCTGGGACTCCTCACTCTGCCTCACTGCTGCGTTTTGTGCTCTTGGGTCTTTTTAAGGGGGGGTTCTGAAAATCATGTTTTTGAAGCAAAGTGCTTTAATTTTTCTCTTATATTTGGGAAGCCTTTGTAAGTTTCTTTTGATTTATGACTGCATACCCCTTGTGTGAGAGAACTTCCTGCCAAGATTCCAAGTGTGAGAGGGCAAAAGCTTGAGTAGCCAGGAAAATCATGAAACGGAGGAGAGAGAGACTGGGAGCACCATGCCTGCGGATTCAGTAAGGAGGCTGGGGTCTCTGAGTGGAAACTGGCAGGTGTCAGGAAAAGAACTAATGCCAACTAACACGCCTTCATTTGCTTGGAAGAGACTCTGGTTTGGAGATGCCTGTCAGGAAGAGGGCTGAGCTGGCTTAATAGATTCAAGGTCAAAACAGTGATCCCTGGCAGAGGCATACGGGGTTTTCTAATTCTGAAAACTGAGTTAGATGTCTTTTAGTGATTCTTAGGTACTTGGGAAGCTGGGTTAACAGTGAAGATCTTTTTTTCCTGTCTTGCCAGCAAATGTGTATTTAAAGTTAGTGCCAAAGCCCCATGAATGTGAGAAACAAATGGAAATGAAAGTATCTCTGCCTTTGACTAGAGAGGGTATTGTATTTCTGCCCTTGGCCTGTCAGCTCAGGACCTCAGATCTCTACCCTTGCAGATCCAAGCCTGAGTCTTTTAGGGTGTGACCTGAATTTTATTTCTATGTTGACCAATATAGAAATAATACTTAGGTAAGGATTTTGAAGCTGGGGAATGGAAGAAGACTTTCACTTCAGGGTAGCTTTCCCAAGAGCTGCTCAGGCTTATTTAATGAAGAAGTACTGAGTGAATTGATCAGCAAATTAGGGAACCAGGGAAAGAAGTGCCCTAGGGTCCATGCCACCTCAGCGATCTGTCTTGAACTGCCTTTGCTGTAACTCACAGGGCAGAGGGAGAGCACTTCAGATTTTCTTCCCCTGAAGGGTAGTGGTTACGTGGAGACAGCATAGCTACTCAAGTAGGCAGACTTTGTCAGTGGGCTTCCTTTGGGTCGTTGCCCTTCCATGCTAGTGGATGCTCATTGATTGAACTGATGATTCTACCAGACCTTGGAAAATCAAACTTGTTTGAAGTAAATAATTGGAAGGATTGGCACACTTTAAAAAAATGGTTTAGCCCCACATTAAAACTATGAAGTAAAAGACCACAATAGAGAAGCTTCATCAACTAAAGTGTCATTTAA
This sequence comes from Balaenoptera musculus, assembly GCF_009873245.2. NCBI lineage: Eukaryota > Metazoa > Chordata > Mammalia > Artiodactyla > Balaenopteridae > Balaenoptera > Balaenoptera musculus. The sequence continues at coordinate 37,999,180 of NC_045785.1, forward strand.
AGTAAAGATAACTTGTGAGCAAAATTGGAAAAATTTCAATTAAGTTTGTAGTTTAAGAAAACATAAGGGGTTAAAAATCATGCTCACCGAACATTAGTGTACTGGTAATTGTAATCATTGTATCTGTTTTAGTGACTTTGAATTTGGGTTACGAAAACTCTCCCTGAGGATCTAGGAAGTAGTTTATCAATCACCTTTCCTTTTCCAAACAATCCTTTTTAGACTCTAGGCCCAGAGTCTAACCAGTTTGCAGAGTGGTAATTAAGAGCAAAAAAAGAATGAGATTTGGTTTTCATAGATTTTTTATAATCCTTATTATATATTCATCAAATGGCTAAGCCTCGTCTTATGTGATAAGATTTAAGACTCCAGAATTTTGTAAAAGCAATATTATTCAGGTTAACAAGAAAGGTGTCTTGTTGTATGTTCTGATTAGCTCTAGCTTATATATACTGTTGACCCTTGAACAACACACTTATACCGCAGATTTTTTTCAATAAATATGTCCTAGGGTACTACACGATCCACAGTTGGTTGAACCTGCAGATGCAGAACCTCAGATACGGAGTGCCGACTGTGAAGTAGGCGGATTTCCAACTGCGAGGGGTGTTGGCACCCCTAACCCCTGCGTTGTTCAAGGGTCACCTGTACTAGGGAGCTGATTTTTAAAATTCCTTAGATTTTTAAAATTATTTAGAGCTCTTTAGCAAAGTGAAAATTCTTTTTGAAAGTGAAAAATTAATCAAAAATTAATATTTTGCTTGTAATTTAAAAAATATGTTGTATTTGTAGAAATTTGGATATGCATGTAATTTTAAATAGTTATCTGCCATCCACTTTCCTATCCTATTATATCCTCATATTAAATACTCATCTGAGAAATATGCTGGAGCCAGCTAGAGGGATAATACATAGGAAGGTGAAGATTTCCTTTGAATATATGTAATTAAACACAAGCAGGATGTCACCAAATCCAAACAGGCAGCAATAACAATACAGGAAACTAATATCATTTTAAAACAGGTGCTTATGTGATACTTAATTTTTTTCCTATCTTGGAAATAAAATATTGTAGTTAAATGTGGTATTTGTATAGAAAGCTATGCCACTACTATAGCAAATTAAATGCTGTGCATCTGTCAGTTATTTTTCATCATCTGTGACAAGTCTATAAATGGTCAACAAAATAGAAATTCATATTTACCATCTGTCCGTTTTCAGTCTAATGATCTCACTTAATAGTCTTCTTTAGGACTTAACATGTCAAGATGGATAGATTGTTTTTAGGGGGAAAAAGTAACCTGCAAAACGAAAATTTAAATAGAAGCAAAATTTATTATACAGAGTAAAGTAACGTTATTTGGTGTACTCCTTAGGCAGAAGTTAGCTAAGTAACTTGGTATTATTGTAAATGTAATCTAACAACTTAAAAACTATGAAGAATGTTTTACTTTTATTGACATACACATTTTTCTAGGAAATTTTAGTCATTGAACACAAAATATTATCTACTGCTTGCTAATTGATGAGTTACAGTAAATTTACAATATTTTCCCAGAAGCCAATCTAAATACTTTGAATATCCAAAGCTTAAATTTTTGGTTTTAATTCTGTGGATTAAGTTTTAGACTCAGTGGTCATTCTGTGCCAGCATTGGTACTGGGTATGATATTTGAGAATGGTTTTTGACCACTTACTTTTCTTGAGCCTCTTGCCTAAACTAACCCATCTTGAATGTTTCTTTTTGGCTGAGAAATTATCACTGACTCTGTCTTCTTCTACTGTGGTACCTTGTCAGAATCTCTGCTCTTTGTCGAGGATCTGAAGTAAACCGGCTCATACTTTCACCCACATCGGCTCCAACCCTATCCCTCACTAAAGTCCCATTTAGTGCTGACTGTCCTCTGGCTACTTCTCCTCTTGCCTTCTTCCTGAACACACAAGCCCACAGCAGTCCTGGCAGTCCCAGTTCCAGCCGCTCACTGCAGTGGAGGTAAGAAACCTGCTGTGATAAACGTGGGCCTTGGTGATTGCTTCTGGCCTGATAGGTAAAACCTAGACCTTTCTCCTTAATAATGGGGAGAAATGGAATGAAAGTTATGGCCCTCTGTGAAAGGAATTTCACAGATCTCTGTTACATTCAAAATTAGGGAGAAAATAGTGTAGCATATCAGTAGTTAGATAATTGTGTGTCCATCTTAACTGATGGACAGCCCTGTAACCACCCCATAGGAGAAGCATAGCATGACAGGATGCTAGAGCTCTCTCAGGGTTAAATAGTCCAAACCCACATTTTACACAAAAGGAAAATTTGATTCCAAAACAGGTTAGGGGATTTGTTCACGTTGCTGAAAATAACCGCCTCCGCACTTCTTCCTGTCTTCCTTATGTTCAACGTTATTTGAGTACATACTATGTGCTGGGCACTGTTTTAAGCATGAAGGACCAAACCGTGATCACAAAGAGGTAAAGTCCCTGCCCTCAGGGAGCTTAGATTTTAGTGGAGGGAGGCAAACAAATTAGTGAGTAAATATTTAACAGATGGACATAAGTGATACTGAGAAAATAGAGTAGGCTAAGGGCAATAAGAAATGTGGGGCCCAGGGGTTGACATTTCATATAAGATGGCCAGGGAGGTCCTCAGTGATAAGTTGACATTTGAGTAAAGACCTGAAAGAAGTCACAGAGCCAGAATAGTGGCATCTGAAAGAAGAGTGTTTCAGACAGAGGCAACAGTAAGTGCCTAAGACCTGACCTAAGAGCTTGCTTTGTGTGTTCTTTGTGCAGCAGAGTCCAGTGAAGCTCGTGTGGAATGAGTTAGGTGGTGAGAGGTGGGAAATGAGGTCTGAGATGTAGTGGGAGCCAGAGATAGTAGAGCTTTAAAGCCATTATAAGGATTTTACTTTTATGCTCAGCAAGATGAGAAGCTATTGACGGGTTTAAAGCAGAAGAATGTCATGATCTGACTTAGATGAAAAGAATCATTATGGTTATAGTTAGAAGGCTACTGTTATATTCTAGGTGAGAGACAGTGGTTTGAACCCACGATGGTGCAGGTGGTAAGAAGTGGTCAGATTTGCGGATCTATTTTGGAGGTAGAATTGATAGGATTTGTTGATGGATTAGATGCAGAATTTGAGAAGAAGATGAGTTAAGGATAACTAACTGAAGGTTTGGGGCTGAACAGCTAGAAAATTGGAGTTACCATGAACTGAGACTGGGAAACTGCAAGAGATAGCTAATTGACATTCAGTTAGAGATATGTGAGGTCTGGGCTAAAGAGCTGTAATTAGGAATTGTCAGTGTATAAGTGAAATGAATCATTAGGTTTGTGAGATCATCCAGTGAGTAGAGAAGGAGGAAATGTCAATGGATTGAGCCCTGGGGTGATCTGACTTTAAGAGGTTGGCCATTACCTTTATTACCTTCTTTGAAAAACCTCTGTTCCTCTTTTAGGCTTATGTCATTCCATTTTTTCTTTTATCCATGCTCATTGCTGTCATCCTCTAATTTAGTTTTGTTCTCTGAATTCACATTCAGAATCTAGGACAGAATCAGTTTTTAATGAACACAGTGATGAATCTAAATTCTGCAAAATCCTTACCACATACATGTGCCTAATGAACATGCTGTTATTTAGCAATTGAGCAAATACAGGTCGAAAGAAGAGAAAAATGATTCCAGTAAACAATGTGAATAAGTGAAGAAAATTCTAGAGCTACTGGCAGTGAATTTGACCTCTATTTAAAAATAGATGGGGCTTCCCTGGTGGCACAGTGGTTAAGAATCCGCCTGTCAATGCAGGGGACACGGGTTCGAGCCCTGGCCCGGGAAGATCCCACATGCCGCGGGGCAACTAAGCCCGTGCGCCATAACTACTGAGCCTGCGCTCTAGAGCCCCCGTGCCACAACTACTGAAGCCCGTGTGCCTAGAGCCCATGCTCTGCAACAATAGAAGCCACCGCAATGGGAAGCCTGCGCACTGCAACAAAGAGTAGCCCCTGCTTGCCGCAACTAGAGAAAGCTGCACACAGCAACGAAGAACCAAAGCAGCCAAAAATAAATAAATAAAATAAATAAATTAAAAAAAAAAATAGATGACCCAGGAAAGAGGGAACTAGGATCTACATACTGCCACCATACAGTGGCCATATTGGGATGTCTTTTATTTCCATGGAGTATAACTATTTTTACGGGCTGAATTGTGTCCCCCTAAAATTCATATGTTGAAGCTTTAACCCCCAGTACTTAGAATATGACTGTATTTGGAGACAGAGTCTTCACACACGTAATTAAGGTTAAATATGGTCATTGGGGTAGGCTGTAATATGACTGGTGTACTTATAAGAAGAGTAGATTAGGTAGGACACAGACACAGAGGGAGAAGACAGCCATTTATAAGCCAAGGAGTGAGGCCTCAGAAGAAACTAACCCTGCTGACACCTTCTAGTCTCCAGAACTGGTAGGAAATAAATGTCTCTTGCTTAAGCCACCCAATCTGTGGTAGTTTGATATGGCAGCCCTAGCAAACTAACACAACTGTTGAGGCTTTTGGTTGCATTGCCGGAAAGGGCTAGAAATAGTAATTAGAACTGGCCCTGCTCAGAATCTTAACCCTTTTTATTGACTGCATCTTAGTGATGACTTAGGACCTTACAAATTGTTGTCCATAGTAACTTGAAGGACAATCAAGACATGGTTTTAAAATGATGCCCACTTTAACTCTTATACTACATTTCCGTTTTTTCCTTGATGAGAAGGGATGGGTCTGTTATAGACAGGCCTTGATGCTAGCTCTCAAGTGTCCTGGATGGGTATGATCAACCTTAAGAGGCATAATAAATATGATTGTGATTTGGGTTGAATTAATTAACCTTGAACATTTAGTCAACTTGTACATCTTCTAAGAATATGATTCTAGCCTGCTGATTGGTGCTGAGACATGGGTATTGCATTGTGGATATAACCCTATTTGAAGGAGTACTAGATATGGTCCTTGGTGTAATTGATGCCCCTAGAGAGAGGAGGCAGTTGTGTCTTTGGCCATTCATTGGAGCTGTAGACCTCCTGGGGATAGAAGTTTGGTCTTGGCAACTTCCTGGAACATAGAATGGCTTAGGTTTTGGTTCAGTTTTAAATTGCCATCATCTTTGTTGGCCCTAAAGTGCAGCAAGAAATCCTCATTAGAGTGAACTTTGTATTGGAAGGGTTCTGGCTGTAGCCTACTGCCTACTGCATAGGAATTCTTTTCATATAGTCTCTAGTGAAAAAGCTATTCTTTGGTTGAAATATCTTCAGCAACAAGAAGTTCACTATTGAAGTTTGCAGCTGGGACTAATTCAGCCCGCTGTCCCCTCCTGTGTCACATGTGTGAGAAGCTTTCTGTAGACTTTTATGGCAAAGGACAGGTGTTCCTTTGGGCCTCCTCCAAAACTAGGCAGCCTTTGAAACCCTTTTTTGGTAGTGTCAAGATTGTTTCCTACCAAAGAGAAAGCACTATTTTCACTTTACCAACACCTGCTTGTCTTATCTGTCTTTTTTTAAACTGCTTTTCAAAGTAACTCTAAAAGAGGAACGTCTCCAGAACTTGTTCTTATCCTGGCCCTGTTGTAGGCAAATCACTTCACTTCTTTCTGTCTCAGTTTTCTACATTATTAAACTGGGGATGGTGATAGCACGTCAGGTGTTGCTGTCAGGATTAGATGAGTCAACACATGTAAAATTGTTCAGGATAACAATTATAGTTGCTATAGCAGTTATTTTGCTATTTTTGTTAGAAAATTCACATGTTGCTGATCCTCACACTTCATGTTGCTTCCATTAATTTTCCTTTGGCTTCCATTAGTTTTCTCATATTCTAATTTTCCCTTGAGTAGCTCTAGGTATCACTTATCATTATGTCCTGCCCATGGAAGCTTTGTCATTGGCTAAGATAAGGCAGTGGCAGCTGGGTGCTCTCCTGCCTTCTTGCTCAGGCTCACTAATTATTGCAGCTAAAACTGACCTGTTGGGGCACACCAGGACATGGACTAAAACAAGAAACACTGAATTACATTCTTTTTTGGGCCATATTTTGGCAGTGGGAAAAGTCCATCAAAACAGGTTTCAAGGTGTTTCCCCCCTCCCACCCCCTTCCCACCCCCCACACCCCCCTCCACCATGTAAGGGAAAGAACAGCTTGAGAGTATATTCAGATGTGATTCTCCTGTTAGGGAAGGGAAAGTACTTTTTCTTTTTTTAATGGAAAGGTGAAGTAATGAAGAATACTAGCTGTGATTTAACCTCAGGAAACTTTGTATGGGAGAGAATTATTCATAGATCCTGGCTTCAGTGACTCTGAATAAACATAATGGTTGTATTGGGCAAGATGTCAAAGGCTTGTTCTTGGATTAAGAGCAGGAAGCTGAAGGTTTCTAGGGTATTTCTGTTTCTGTTAGTAGGAAAATTTTGTTTTCTGGAAAACTTACTCTCTTTTTTAGACTTTGTATTATGGAAAATCTCCATAATATTCCAAAGTAGAGAGAGTAGTCTTACATCTCCAGTATCTATGTTATCAACCCATGGTCAATATTATCTCATCTACATCCCACCTGTTCCCCCCGCACTCAATTATTTTAAAGCAAATTCCATGTCATTTCATCTGTAAATATTTCAGTTTGTATCTCTAAAGGTAAGAACTCTTTAAAAACATAAGCATATTACCATTAGCACACCTAAGACAATTAATAATAATTTATCAATATCATCAAATATCCAGTGTTCAAATGTTTTATGACGGTTTTTTAAAAATCAATATCCAAATATGCCAACACAGTTCATTTGATTACTGTATCTCTTAGGTAGGGTGACCATATAATTTATTATCTAAACTAGGAAACTTTTAATAATGAAAGAGGACTCTATTAAGAGTTATACTGGGACAACAGACATAAACCTGGGTTGTCATGGACAAATTGGGATGTCTGGTCACTCTACTTTTTTTTTTTTATAAATTTATTTATTTTATTTTTGTCTGTGTTGGGTTCGAACCCGCGTCCCCTGCATTGGCAGGCGGATTCTTGACCACTGCACCACCAGGGAAGTCCAAGGTCAGTCTACTTTTTTTTTTTTTTTGGCTGCACTGGGTCTTTGTTGCTGCCTGTGGGCTTTCTCTAGATGGGGCGAGTGAGGACTGCTCTTTGTTGTGGTTCACGGCCTTCTCATTGTGGTGGCTTCTCTTGTTGCAGAGCACGGGCTCTAGGCGCCTGGGCTTCCATAGTTGTGGCACGCGGGCTTAGTAGTTGGGGCTCGCGGGCTCTAGAGTGCAGGCTCAGTAGTTGTGGCGCATGGGCTCAGTTGCTCCGCGGCATGTGGGATCTTCCCAGACCAGGCATCGAACCCATGTTCCCTGCATTGGCAGGCACACTCCCAACTACTGCACCACTAGGGAAGTCCCTGGTCATTCTACTTTTAAAAGTTTCTTTCAGTCTAGGTTTTCCCATTCTCTGTTTTTTTTTTTTTTTCTTCCCTGCGTTTCATTTGTTGAAGCAACTGAGTTGTTTGTCCTTGTATACTTTCCCACATTCTGGATTTTGCTGATTGCATCCCTGAAAGGTATTTAACATGTTCTTATTACCTCTATATTTCCTGTAAACCTGGGGCTTGATCTGATTCTGGTTTGATTTGGGGGCCTGGGGAAGCATACTTAATACAGTAGTTGATGCAGTGTACAGCTATTAGGAGGCAGGTAATGTCAGGTTTCTCCCTTGTTTTGATAGTAGAGGCCATTGATAATTATTACTTAGATCGTTTATTTTATTAGGAGTTTGCAAAAAAGGTGATATTCCCATTCCTTTTCCATTTATTAGCTACAATACTTACATGAAAGGAATTTCCCCCTTGTTATGTATTTGTTACCCTAGGGTACAGTTAGGTACCCTTGCTCTTTTTTTTTTTTTTTAAATTTTTATTGGAGTATAGTTGATTTACAATGTTGTGTTAGTTTCTGCTCTACAGCAAAGTGAATCAATTATACATGTACATATATCCACTCTTTTTTAGATTCTTTTCCCATAAAGGTCATTACAGAGTACTGAGTAGAGTTCCCTGTGCTAAACAGTAGGTCCTTATTATCTATTTTATATATAGCAGTGTGTATATGTCAATCTCAGTCTCCCAATTTATCCCTCCCTTCTCTTTACCCCCGGTAACTATAAGATTGTTTTCTACATCTGTGATCCTATTAGGTACCCTTACTCTTTTTTTTTTTGGCCTTGCTGCATGGCATGCGGGATCTGTTACCCGATCAAGGATCGAACCCATGCCCCCTGCAGTGGAAACACAGAGTCTTAACCACTGCACCGCCATGGAAGTCCCTGGGTACCCTTACTCTTGAGTCAACTTAATTAGACTCTTTCCTGAGCCTTCAACCTGACACCTGAGTGTCACCAGTTTCTTGGTAGGTGTTTTATTTGTAGTAAAGATTGTTTAGCCAGACAAGTACAACTGGAGATTTTTGTCTGTGTGAAGGCCCTTGGGGCTTGCCATTTTAGTAGCTGCTGACTGAATGCTCAGCTGAGCAAAACCTTGGCTTCCTCTTTTGGCTCCTAGTAGTCATACTGGGACAGGCACCTTGTCATACAGACTCTTGTTATGTAGGTGTTCTGAGAGGTAAAAACTGATCCAGGTAGCAGGAACCCAGGAGCCAGGCAGCTGCAGAAGATAAATGTTATTTGTTAAGTTTCTTTAGGAGGGCCACTTGTAGCGGCTTCTCTTTCATGCCTCTGGATGCTACAGGAGGAGGGGCCACTGCTTATCCTGACTGCCTCAGGGACTAGGGTCAGTCCCTTTCCCAGTCTTGATAGACAGGATAGGTTGGGGCTTAGAGAGTCCTTCTGTTGAGGAACTAGTACACTAGAGAAAGAGAAACACAAATAATTCTCAATGATCCTTGGCATATAAGAGTTAATTTTCATGGTGTATCTTCAGGATAAACTCCTAGAACTGGGGGTGCTGAGTCGAAGAATAAATGCATATGTAGTTTTATTAGATATTGACCAGTTTCACTTTATAGTGGTTATATCATTTTGTATTTCCATCAGCAGTGTAAGAGAATGTCTATTTGCTCAGTGCCTTGTCAACAGAATGTATCATCAAGCTTTTGAATTTTTGCCAATCTGATGGGTGAGAAATGGTTTCTCAGAGTAGCTAGCTAAAAAAAGTCATGCTAAAACGTTCCTTAAGGATGAATAATTTATTTCCCAACCTTATGTGGAGGGAAGTAATTTTCCTTTTCTAGGAAATTGAAGTGGATGCACCCATTTTTCCATTCAACTGTATACTAGGCCCTCTGAGCAGGAGTATAGGTCCAAGTTGGCAGTAGGAAAGTTCCCAGCATGTGTTGGAGAAAGAGAGAATGCTTTTGATACAGAAAGCTTTCAGCCTTATTCATCTCCATTACAACCATTCCCAGAACTTTTCAGGCGATTGCTCTGGACTTTAGCAGAAATATTTTTAAAAAAAAATTTCAAAATTGCAAGGATAGTTCAAAGAACCCTCCAGCCCACAAACCAGTGGTCAGCAAACGCCATGGGCCAAATGCATTCTGCCACCTGTGTTTGTGTAGCCCATGCATGAGCTGAGAATGGATTTTACCATTGAAGGGATTTTTTTTTTTTTTAAGGACTATGTGACAGAGACCACATATGGCCCTCAAAGCCCAAAATATTTATTATCTGGCCCTTTTCAGAAAGAGTTTGCCAACCCTTGCCCTAACCCATTTGACAATCAGTTCCTGACATGCTATCCCATCACCCCAGAATACTTCAGAGTGTGCTTACCACAGAGATTTTTTCATGATTACAATACAGCCATTAAAATCAGGAAATTAGCGTTGATAAATACCATCATCTAATTCACAGACTTAATTCATATTTTACCAAGTGTCCTAGTAACGTCTTTTATATTTTTTCCAGGATCGTGTGTTATAATTTTATTATTTTTTTTTGTCTCCTTCAATTTGGAACAATTCTGTGGCCTTTTCTCAACTTTTATGACCTTGATACTTTTGAAAATTACAGGCCAGTTATTTGATAGAATGTCCCTTAATTTAGGCTTGTCTGATATTTCCTCAGTATTAGATTTGGGTAATGCATTGCTAGGGAGGAAAAACTTTTCCTCTACCCTCTTAATTCGGTGCCTGGGGGCCTGTGACAAAAGGCAGATCAACAGGAGAAAAGGCATACAATTTTTATTAATATTTACATGCATGGGATTTCACAGAAAAGAAATTAAACTCAAAGAAGTGGTTAGACTCCGAAGCTTATATACCCTTTTAACAAAGGAAAGAAGGTTTGAACTTCAAGGGATGATAAATCGTGGGGAAGTAACTAGGAAATATATGGGGAAACTAATGGAAGATAAGGTCTGTTTACACAAATGCATCATAGCTCTTCTCTACCTGGTACAAGGGACACCTTCCTCAAAGGAAAATTTGCTGGATTTTAGGCAGATAAGGGGAGGGCAGAGAATTCTTCCTGTATCTGTTGATTTTCACTTATCTTCAGCTTAAAATAATCCTTTTGCCAAAGTAGCATATTTTGGGGAGGCATATTCTGATCCCCTTCAGCATCTTTGACAGGAACATTACTATTCCTGAAAAAGGATGGTGTTTCTTCTTCTCCTTCAGTCCTATTAGGTGATACAGGCTTTCATTTTTTCTCATTACTGTGAAGTTAACTTTGATCACTGATTCAGGTGTGTCTGCTAGGTTTCTGTGCTGTAAAGTTACTCATTTTCCCTTTGTAATTAATAACTATTTTGTGGGAAGGTTCTTGAAATTATATAACTATCCCATTTCTCACCAAATTTTAACCTGCTGTTTTTAACATCCATTTATATTTCTTGGCTGAGTTATTATACTGTGCTGGTTGCCAAATAGTATTTTTCTAATTCCAGCATCCTTTCTACATTCATCAGTTGAAATTGCACTGTAAAGAAAAGCTTTCTCCTCTCCCTGTTCATTTTTTCACTTATTTTATTATATCAGCATGAACTCAGTGGGCTCTTATTTTATTTAATGGGTTATAATCTATTAATGTCATTATATATTTTGATGCTCAAATTGTACCATATTTGGTCAAGGGGAGTCTCTTCATACTGGCTTCTTTGTCTTTTTGACACGTCTCCATCATTATTTGGGAACTTGCTCTTTCTGGCCTGTCAAGATGATACTGGCTGGCTTATTTTGTGCCCTCCCTGCCCTAGCCCTTGAATTAGTCATTTCTCCAAGGAACACGATTCCTTTTAAAAGCCAAGATATGGGTGGTAGGCATGGTTGCTGATATTCGGGTTCACTGTTCCCAGAGAATGTATACATGTAACATGTATATATCTTTCTAAATTTCTTGATCTCTATATATTGAGAACTATAAGCTAACATTGACATCTTTACTTCCAATTCTAGTTCATTCTAGTTTTTTCCATTTCCATATTTGTAACTCCTTTCTTTGATAGTGAGAAACCTGACTCCCGTTACCCTCTATGTACTTACTTGATAACTTCTTCCCGTATGAAACCAGTCTGACTTTGTAATCACTGACTTCCTGTGTATTTGCCCTCCTCAGCTTGCTGGATCTCCAATGCCCTATGCCAAACTGACACCACTGTTCTCTGCAACCGGACAACCTCCTTACCCTCGTCAGTCTCTGACATCCCATGCCACGCACCGTCCCCCCAACCCCCAACTACTCAGCCATCATCATTATATAATTGTTTCTAGACTGAATTATTCAGGAAGGAAGCGGAGGAGGGAGGATTCTTAGGTTCACTAAGTACATCAGATGCACTCTCAGGAGCCTGCATAATTTAAAAAAAATAAGTTTACTGAGATATAATTTACATACTATAAAATTCACCAATTGTAAGTTATTCAGTGGTTTTTACTAAATTTATAAAATTGTGCAGCCATCACCAGAATCTAAATTCAGAACATTTCCATAATCCAAAATGTTTCCTTGTGCCCATTTGCAGTTAATCCTACTCTTTCTCCCAGCCTCAGGCAACCACTGATCTGATTTTGGTTATATAAATTTGCCATTCCTGAACATTTAATATAAATGGAATCATACTCCTTAGTTTTCTTGTTTCTGGCTTCTTACGTTTAGCGTAATGTTTTTGAGTTTTATCCATGTTGTAGCATGCATCAGTAGTTCATTCCTTTTGTTACTTAATAATGTTCCATTGTATGGATAGACCACATCTTGTTAGTTCATTCTTCAGTTGATGGACAGCTGGATTGTTTCCAGTTTGGGACTATTATGAGGAAATGTTGATGTGAACATGTGTGTACATGTCATTGTGTGGACATACGTTTTCATTTCTCTTGGGTAGAGTCCTAGGAATGGAATTGAGTTGTATGATTAGTTTATGCCTAACTTTTTTTAATACATATATATAAATTTATTAATTTTTATTTATTTATTATTTTTGGCTGTGTTGGGTCTTCATTGCTCTGTGCGGGCTTTCTCTAGTTACAGCAAGCGGGGGCTTCTCTTCGTTGCGGTGTGCGGGCTTCTCATTGTGGTGGCTTCTCTTGTTGCGGAGCACGGGCTCTAAGTATGCGGGCTTCAGTAGCTGCGGCGCATGGGCTCAGTAGTTGTGGCTCGCGGGCTCTAGAGCACAGGCTCAGTAGTTGTGGCTCGCGGGCTTAGTTGCTCTGCAGCATGTGGGATCTTCCCGGACCAGGGCTCGAACCCATGTCCCCTGCATTGGCAGGCGGATTCTTAACCACTGCGCCAACAGGGAAACCCTAACGTTTTAGAAAGTTGTATCATTTTATATTCCTACCAGTAATGTTTGAGGGACCATTTTTTTACATCTTCACCAACACTAGATATTCTTTTTGCTTGATTATAGGCAAAAATTTCTCTCGGCAGTATGTTGTAGTTTCCAGTGTTCAAGTCTTACACTTCTTTTGTTAAATTTATTCCTAAGAATTTTATTCTTTCTAATGCTATTGTGAGTGGAAGTGTTTCTTAATTTCATTTTCAGGTTGTTGGTTGCTAGTATATAGAAATACAGTTAGCTTTTGTGTATTCATGTATCCTGTGATCGTGCCAAACTTGTTTATTGGTTTTAGCAGTCTTTTTTTTTTAATTCCTTGAGATTTTCCACATACAGGATCATTTTATCTGTGAATAATAACAGTTTTACTTCTTCTTTTACATCCTGGATGATTTTATTTTTTATTTTTTGCTTATTGTACTGGCAAGAAACTTCAGTACACTGTTGAATAGAATAAGCAAAAGCAGACATACTTGCCTTTTTCCTTCTCTTAGGGAAGAAAGCATTTTGCCTTTCACCATTAAATATGTTAGTTGTGAGGTTTTCATAGGTGCCCTTTATCAGGTTGAGGATGTTCCCTTAACTTTTCTGAGTTTGTTGAGAGCATTTGTTGTGAACGTGTGTTGGACCTTTGTTAAAAAATGTGTTTTCTGCATCTGTTGAGATGATCATATAGTTTTTGTCCTTTATTCTATTAATATGGTATAATATATTAATTGATTTTAAACCAACTTTGCAAAGGATAGATCCCATAGTTTAGAATCCTTTTGCTTTTTCTTTCCCTTCCCTTCTATTTTTCTTCTCTTTTAAAATGGTTTTTAAATTTTATTTTCATTTTTAACTGTGACTTAATATAAAGAGCATAAAATTTGTCATTTTAACTATTTTTAAGTGTATAGTTCTGTGGCATTAAGTACATTCACATTATTGTGCAGTGTCACTCCCATCCATTTCCAGAATATTTTCATCTTCCCAAACTGAAACCCTGTATCCATTAAACACTAATTCCCCATTCCTTCCTCTCCCAGCCCTTGGTAACCACCATTCTACTTAACTTTCTTTATGAATTTGACTACTCTAGACATCTCATATAAGTGGAATCCTAAAACGTTTGTTCTTTTGTGACTGGCTTATTTCACTTAGCATAATGTCTTTAAGGTCATTGCTGTTGTAGCATGCGTCAGAATTTCCTTCCTTTTTTAGGCTGAATAATATTCCATTGTGTGTATATACCACAATTTTCCTTATCCATTCATCTTTTGAGGACACTTGGGTAGCTTCCACCTTTTGACTATTGTGAATAATGCTACTCTGAACATGGTGTACAGATATCTGTTCGAGTCCTTGCTTTCAGTTCTTTTGGGCATGTGCCCAGAAGTGGAGTTGCTAGATCATACGGTAATTTTTTGTTTAATTTTTTGAGGAACCACCCTACTATTTTCCACAGCAGCTGCACCGTAGTGCATTCCCACCAGCAATGCATAAGTGTTCCAATTTCTGCACATCCTAGCCAGCACTTGTTATTTTCTGTTTTTATAGTTGTTGTTTATAATAGCCCTGATGAGTATGAAGTGGTATCTTATTGTGGTTTTGATTCGCATTTCCTTAATGATTAGTGACATGGAGCAGGTTTTCATGTGCTTGTTGGCCATTTGTATATCTTCTTTGGAGAAATGCCTATTTGTGTCATTTTAAAATCTGGTGTTGTTTATTGTTTTTGTTGTTGTTTTTTAGTTGTAGGACTTACTTATACATCCTGGATATTAATTTTTTATAGTATCTTTGTATAGATTTTGTGCTAGCTCCTTTTGAATTACTAATTATTTTTGAAAGAGGTATGTTCTTCCTAATCTACATGTTTACAAGAAGTTTGTGTAGAAGAAAGACCAGGACAGTGGATTAGACTGTTAAGTAGTATCTGTGGTTTACAGTGAAGCTCATTATATTGCAGTTTTTTTTCTCTCTAGCTGTAAGTCTGTCTTTAGGCCACTGCACTATGGTACTAAATAGGGTCCAGGAAATAAGCTCACACAGCCATCCATTCACTGTGTCTTGAATGGGTTCCTTAGTACTGTCTTTTTGATTGTGTTAAAGCTAGAGTTTACCTCATCTAATTGAGGTACAATTGACATAATATTATATTAGCTTCAGGTGTACAGTGTATGATTCAATATTTGTATGTATTGCGAAATGATCACCCCAATAAGTCCAGTTAACATCCGTCACCATACACAGTTGTAATTTTTTTTCTTGTGATGAGAACTTTCAAGATCCACTCCCTCTCCTAGCTACTTTCTAATATGTAGTACAGTTATTGTTAACTATGGTCATCATGCTTCCATTAAATCCCCATGATTACTCATTTTATAACTGGAAATTTGTACCTTTCAACCCCCTTAACCCATTTTGCCCACCCCTTCACACACCCTGCCTCAGGCAATCACCGATGATGTGTTCTCTATATCCATAAGCTCAGACATATTTGTTTCTTTGCTTTAGATTCCACGTAAAAGTGAGATTATATGCTATTTATCTTTTTCTGTCTGACTGTTTCACTTAGCATAATGCCCTCAAGGTCCATCCATGTTTTTACAAATAGCAAGACTTCATTCTTTTTTTTTTGTTAATTTTTTTTCAATTAAAAAAAATTGAAGTAGAGTTGATTTACAATGTTGTGCCAATCTCTGCTGTACAACAAAGTGACTCAGTTACACACATAGAGACATGCTTTTTTTAATATTCTTTGCCATTATGGTTTATCCCAGGATATTGAATATAGTTCCCTGTGCTATACATTAGGACCTTGTTGTTTATCCATTCTAAATGTAATAGTTTGCATCTACCAACCCCAAACTCCCAGTCCATCCCTCTCCCTCCCCCACTCCCCTTGGCAACCACAAGTCTGTTCACTATGTCTGAGTCTGTTTCTGTCCTGTAGATAGGTTCATTTGTGCCACATATAAGTGATATCGTATGGTATTTGTCTTCCTTTTTCTGACTTATTTCACTTAGTATGATAATCTCTAATTGCAACCATTGCTGCAAATGGCATTATTTTGTTCTTTTTTATGGCTGAGTAGTATTCCATTGTATATATGTAGCACATCTTCTTTATCCATTCGTCTGTTGATGGACATTTAGGTTGTTTCCATGTTTTGGCTATTATGAATAGTGCTGCTGTGAACATAGGGGTGCATATATCTTTTTGAATTATAGTTTTTAGACTTCATTCTTTTTCATGGCTGAATAATATTACTCTGTGTGTGTGTGTGTGTGTGTGTGTGTGTGTGTTTCTCTTTATCCATTCATCCATTCAGTGTCTTATAATTCAGTATCTTACAATTTTTATTTATAAAACATTGAATTAAATTTTCCCATATTCAACTATTCTTGTTCCATTATTGCCAGTTTTGATTCATTAATTTTTTAAATTTTTTATGTTATTCATTTATACTTATGATGATCTAAAACATTCTGTATTTGCAAGTCTTTCAGATTTCTATTAATTGACTCCTATCCCATGGAAATTCATCTTCCCATTATTGATTTTATTGGCTGACTTTCTTACCATCAGATTTTTTTAAAGTGTTTTGGTTATTATTGTGACTGGTAATTTGTTTTCTGTGTAGTTATTGCTCACATAATGCAAGTACTGACAGTTTCATGTCTTTCCATCCTATCCTCAGCTTTTTGAGTTTTGTTTTTACTTTCATTGGCCAGAGCTTCTGGTATTAGGTTCAGGGGTAGCAATGAGAGCAGGCACCCTTGTTTTTTTTCCCTTGACCTTAAAAAGTAGTATATCTAAAGTCTCTCCCTTGAGTATAATAATTTTCTTTTAAATTTTGAGTAAAGGTCTTTTTTAAAATTAAGAAAATTTCTTAATTTTTCTTTAAAACTTTCTTTGAGTTTTTCTTTAAATCCTGTTAAACTTTATCAAATACCTTTTCTCTCTGAAATGTTGATACATTTCAATTATACAATATAAAAAAATCACATTTGCTAATTTTGCCATCACTCTCATCAGAAAAGTCTAAATATTGGGAAGCTGTCAAACTCATAAGTTTTTCAAAAATCTGATTTTTACTTAAAAGGTCAAATTTTATCGTTGGCAACAAATACTATCAGTTGTTTGTTAAAGTAATGGCTTATTTTGTTCATTTCAAGAAAGTCTTTGCAGATACTTAAGTCTGAATTACTGTGAAATGATGTTCATGAAAAAAGTGGCTGACAGCTGAACCAACAGCACAAGTGGCTTCTTCAAGATAATCATTGTACTTTGATAATTCAGCAGTAAGTAGTGTTTTATGCATACTTCTTATTGTGTCACACAGAGTATTTAAAAAATAGTCAAGATTTATTAATTACTAATTTTTATTTCTGTGACAAATAATTCTGAGTCAATATAGATTTTTTTAAGATTTTTTTTTTTTAAACTGCAAGTGAGTGGTGGCAAAAAATACAATTGACTATTAGAACTATTTTGGTTCCACTTGTGCTGAGGTGCCAGAAGTTTTGCCCACTATTGCTGCTGTAACATCGCTGCAAATGTCACCCAGTGAAAAAAGTAAATAATGTCTCAGTATTCTTATGAAAATAGATTTGACATTGCTGTCCTTCTGAAAGGGCCTCAGGATCCTTCAGGGGTTTGCAGACCAACTTGATCATGATATTTTTTAAAATTAAACTTGCTAAAATTGTGTAGAATTAAAACATGCATGCTTATAAAGGAAATAGACATATAATTTTCTTAGGCTGTTGTTATCCGGTTTTGAATCAAAGTTATACTAATGCCATAAAACAACTTAGGCAGCTTTCCAACTTATTCTGTTTTCTAGCACAACTTTATAATAAGACAAGGATTACTTGTTCCTTGGAAGTTTGTTAGTTATCTCATGTAGAGAGCTACCTGGCTTGTGGTAGGAGTTGTGTGGAGATGCCCAATAAATTCTATGATGGAAGGTTATACAAAATTCAGTGCTGGTGTATGGAAACCAGTCTTTAATTCTGCCCTGGAGAATTCAGTGAAGGCTTTAGAGAGAAGGAAGTTCGTGAGTTGAGAATAATTAACATAAATTTGTCAGGTAGTCATTTGAGACAAGGATATTTAAGGAGAAGCAATAGCATGTGCAAGGGAGGGGAGACATAACTGGGGTGTAGAGCATATAGAGAGTGGATTTGTGAGGAGGTGATGATGAGCAGGACAGATTGGCAAGGGGCTGGCCATATCATGAAGCGCCTTGAATAGCATGCTAATAACTAATTTAGATATTTATTTATTTGACATGTGAGGTGATCATTTACTAGTTTTCTTTAAACTACTGTAGCTTAGAATTGAACCATGGTTGTACCAATTAACATGCAATATAATTACTACTATTACATTACTGATTGCTACAAATTTCTTTTCCTACTCCAGCCATCCCCCTCCTGTTCACTTTACATATGTGTAAGCCACCCACATTTTAAATTTAATTTTTATTTTGTTGAAGTAATATATGGACATAATTTCAAAAGTCAGTGACTTCTTTAAGGCTTGTAAAAGAAAACTAGATATTCTCTTACCCCACTCTTACCATCCTTAATTTTTCCTTCTCAAAAGTAAGCACTTTAAATTATTTCATGTTAGAAACAAAAAAAGAAGAAACCAAACAAAAAAAATTATTTCATCTATATCAGTGTCAATTATGACTTCATAACTATTATCCTAGTTCAAGCACTGTATGCTGTGATTATGTTTGTTTTCTTTTACAACTTTTTGTTTTCTTGAGGGTTATAATTACCTCACTTTTGCATTGCTTCATATTTTATGTAGAATTCATTTGTTCATCCCCAAATTTTCCATCAGAAGTGTAAAATGCAGTAGGTTACATTAAATGATCTAATGATCCTCCCCGTCACCCCCATCATTACTCCTAGAACCCTCTCATCTTCTGCTCCAGTCTATCTTGATTATTCTCTAGTCTTCTTGCATAGTTGCCATCATGGTATTACCAGTACCTCTTTCCACTGTGGCTTTTAATAAGTTCCCCAGATCTTCTGCCTTCCTCTTAGTCAAGTCCTTCATTTTGGTGGACCATAGACACCCAGATTCTTTTTTTTTTTTTTTTTTAATACTTTTTCAGCTGCACCGCACAGCATGTGGGATCTTAGTTCCCTGACCAGGGATGGAACCTGCGCCCCCTGCATTGGAAGCTCAGAGACTTAACCACTGGACCACCAGGGAAGTCCCGGCACCGGGATTCTTTTTTTTTTTTTTTAAGTTTTATTGATCTATACTATTGTTTTCTTTGTTTACATTTCATTTATTTCTGCTTTGATCTTTATGATTTCTTTCCTTCTACTAACTTTGGGTTTTGTTTGTTCTTCTTCCTCTAGTTCCTTTAGGTATAAGGTTAGATTGTTTATTTGAGATTTTTCTTGTTTCTTGAGGTAGGATTGTATTGCTATAAACTTCCCTCTTAGAACTGCTTTTGCTGCATCCCATAGGTTTTGGATCGTCGTGTTTTTGTTGTCATTTGTCTCTAGGTATTTGCTGATTTCCTCTTTGATTTCTTCAGTGATCTCTTGGTTATTTAGTAACGTATTGTTTAGCCTCCATGTGTTTGTGTTTTTTACATTTTTTTCCCTGTAATTTATTTCTAATCTCATAGCGTTGTGGTCAGAAAAGATGGTTGATATGATTTCAATTTTCTTAAATTTACTGAGGCTTGATTTGTGACCCAAGATGTGATCTATCCTGGAGAATGTTCCGTGTGCACTTGAGAAGAAAGTGTAATCTGCTGTTTTCGGATGGAATGTCCTATAAATATCAATTAAATATATCTGGTCTTTTGTGTCATTTAAAGCTTGTGTTTCCTTATTAATTTTCTGTCTGGATGATCTGTCCATTGGTGTAGGTGAGGTGTTAAAGTCCCTCACTATTACTGTGTTACTGTTGATTTCCTCTTTTATAGCTGTTAGCATTTGCCTTATGTATTGAGGTGCTCCTGTGTTGGGTGCATATATACTTACAATTTTTATATCTTCCTCTTGGATTGATCCCTTGATCATTATGTAGTGTCCTTCCTTGTCTCTTATAACATTCTTTATTTTAAAGTCTATTTTATCTGATATGAGTATAGCTACTCCAGCTTTCTTTTGATTTCCATTTGCATGGAATATCTTTTTCCATCCCCTCACTTTCAGTCTGTATGTGTCCCTAGGTCTGAAGTGGATCTCTTGTAGACAGCATATATATGGGTCTTGTTTTTGTATCCATTCAGTGAGCCTGTGTCTTTGGTTGGAGCATTTAATCCATTCACATTTAAGGTAATTATCGATATGTATGTTCCTATGACCATTTTCTTAATTGTTTTGTGTTTGTTTTTGTAGGTCCTTTTCTTCTCTTGTGTTTCCCACTTAGAGGAGTTCCTTTAGCATTTGTTGTAGAGCTGGTTTGGTGGTGCTGAATTTTCTTAGCTTTTGCTTGTCTGTAAAGCTTTTGATTTCTCCGTCAAATCTGAGTGAGATCCTTGCCGGGTAGAGTAATCTTGGTTGTAGTTTCTTCCCTTTCATCACTTTAAATATATTGTACCACTCCCTTCTGGCTTGTAGAGTTTCTGCTGAGAAATCAGCTGTTAACCTTATGGGAGTTCCCTTGTATGTTATTTGTCGTTTTTCCCTTGTTGCTTTTAATAATTTTTCTTTGTCTTTAATTTTTGTCAATTTGATTACTGTGTGTCTCGGCGTGTTTCTCCTTGGGTTTATCCTGCCTGGGACTCTCTGTGCTTACTGGACTTGGATGGCTATTTCCTTTCCCGTGTTAGGGAAGTTTTCGACTATAATCTCTTCAAATATTTTCTCGGGTCTTTCTCTCTCTCTTCTCCTTCCGGGACCCCTATAATGCGAATGTTGTTGCGTTTAATGTTGTCCCAGAGGTCTCTTAGGCTGTCTTCATTTCTTTTCATTCTTTTTTCTTTATTCTGTTCCATGGCAGTGAATTCCACTGTTCTGTCTTCCAGGTCACTTATCCGTTCTTCTGCCTCAGTTATTCTGCTATTGATTCCTTCTAGTGTATTTTTCATTTCAGTTATTGTATTGTTCACCTCTGTTTGTTCTTTAATTCTTCTAGGTCTTTGTTAAACATTTCTTGCATCTTCTCAATCTTTGCCTCCATTCTTTTTCTGAGGTCCTGGATCATCTTCACTATCATTATTATGAATTCTTTTTCTGGAAGGTTGCCTATCTCCACTTCATTTAGTTGTTTTTCTGGGGCTTTATCTTGTTCCTTCATCTGGTACATGGTCCTCTGCCTTTTCGTTTTGTCTATCTTTCTGTGAATGTGGTTTTCGTTCCACAGCCTGCAGGGTTGTAGTTCTTCTTGCTTCTGCTATCTGCCCTCTGGTCCCGACACCCAGATTCTTAAAAGGCACCTATGTTCAGTATATATTGCCTGAGCTCTCTTCCCTCACATATCTAAGTTTCTTCAGCTGTGGGCCTCTGAAGGCCAAGGATTGATTACATTCATATATTTTAGTCCTTCCAGAGCCTGGCCTAGAACCTTGAAATTAACTATCACTAAAAGTGACTGGGATATAGTGTTTGACTACTGAAAGTGGGGGCTTAGTTCTAAAAGTAGCCTCTGTATCCATAGCTGCCTCATAGAAACAGCCATGGATACAGAGGCTATCCTGTATAGATTAGAAGTGTTCTAATCTTCTCTATTAAGGAAACTTGGGCACAGGCCAGACAGCTGGGCTATTTATTGAGGGAGGAGGCAGAAAAGAAGGGTTGTTACCAATTCAGGGTTTAACCTGGATATTGGACAAACATATGGAATGCTTACAAGATATTTTGTGTTTCCCTTTAACCACTGTCTCTCAGAGAAGCTGGTCTGGAAATGTAACCTGGGAGTGGGCTTATAAATTGGAACTTCCAAAGAAATCCGGAAGCCATGGGAACTAGTAAAGACAAACCAAATATACCACAACTTCCCAGACACTGTGTAATTAGGGATAGCCTTAGACTACTTCATTTTACCGAGGCCCATATTTGTAGTGGAAGTGTACTCCATTCAAAGAAAAAATCTCTAGTCTCATTGGCCACTTTCCTTTTATCACCAAGAAATGCACTGCTTTAAGAATGCATTACAGGACTATTCTCTCCCATTCATTAGTTATCCAAACAATAATAACTGTGTATCAGCCACTGTCCTGGGCACTGGAAATATAGACACACTTAGAATACACAAATTCTGAAGCATTGCCCACTCTAGGGCTTTTAAATTTCTCTGCCAGGTTTATTCAGTTAGAACTCTGGGAATGTGAACATCAACTACAGTCAGCAATGACAGAACTATCTAGTTTTCTAGGTGGTGAGCACAACTCTTTTTTCATCTTGAGACTGGGGTTGGGGACATGTTGCTGCTGCCCTGTTAGGGAAACTTCCCACTATGTCACATGATTCCGGGGAAGGAGATTGCGCTGGCTTACATTTAGCCAGTTACCCATTTTCCTCATGTTTTTTACTTTAAAACTTGATTCATTCCAAGCATTATGGGTCTGTTTAATCCATGGTGGTACCTTGGACATTGGCATTTGAGCTTTAGAGGTAAATTTATTTCTTTTCACTGTAAGTTAGTATTGTTGCAGGACCATGTTGCTGAGACTTTTAGGTCTGGCTATTATATTCTGCCAGGAGCTGAATCATGCTTCCTTTGCATTGTTGCTGGTCTTTTGTTCTATAACACAGTGAAGGGATTCAGGATTGGCCAGTGTAGAGATAATCTGTACCTCTTTGTATTTTGTCTGGATCAAGAGAGTTCTTTGCTGTACCTTGTTGATGTTGACAATGGTAGCCAAGATGGTCATGACTAAAGAATTTGGTGAGAGCATAGTCTTTGCTGAGTCTCTGCCATAGCCGGTCTCCTCTCCAGTATTTGTGTCTCTGTCAAAGTTCTGTTCCAATCCCTAAGGTAGTTTTTTTTTTTTTTCTTCCTTTTTTCCCAGCTTCATTGAGGTATAATTGACATTTAATATTGTGTAAGTTTAAGCTGTACAATGTGATGATTTGATACACATATATATTGTGAAATGTTTACCACAATATGGTTAGTTAACACATCCTTCACCTCACATAATTATCATTTTGTTGTTATTATGGTGAGAAAATTAAAGCTCTACTCTCACAGCAGCTTTCAAGTATATGATACAGTATTGCCAATCATAGCCACCATGCTGTACGTTAGATGCCCGCCTAGGGTAGTTCTTAATAACCTATCTGTCCATCCATTTTCTCTCCCCTGAAGTTAGTCAAATTATGCAAAATGCCCTTGTTTTTCTGGATATGTGCCTTCTGAATCATCTTTAGGATGGAGACCCACATTAAGAAAGTCCTAGGGCAAAGAGAAAATAAGTTACATTAGGCTTTCAAAAATTATTGGTATGTTATTGTGACCTAGGGCAAGCTACTTAGCCTCTCTGTTTCAGGTTCCTTGTCTGTATAAAGTGGATTATAGTAGTACCTGCTTCATAGGGTGTGAGATACTACATGCAATGCTTTAAACAGTGCCCAGTTAGCACTTAATAAATGCTAGCTATTATGATTATTGTTTTAAATGCATAGCTAAATTCAGTAGAATGTGAGGAAAATCCCAAGTGACCTAAATCTAAGAGGGAAAACAACACCTCAACAGTGGGAATCAGTGTTGGGACTTCCAAGAAAGAGGGCCAGAGAGGAGGTATATTATATTAGTCTTGATATCCGTTAGGGGAAAAAGGATGAGGCCTTGGGCTTGTTTAGGGTAGGGAGACCCTAAGTTAGGGTAGAATTGAGACCCCACATATAATTAGGACACTCAAAGGACTTTACCCTCAGTGTAGGAATGCACTAGGAAAACAGTTTGCCCACTGACATGGAGAGATGAAAGGAAGTTCTTTAATCTCATCTAGGTTTTAAGTAGGCTCTTAATAAGAAATAAAAAAAGTCTCCTTGAGAATTTTAAACTATAGACCTTTATTCAACTGAATTTGAAGCCTGGAGTTTATACCATATGTATGGTCTTAAGAGCTGATTCTGGGCTGTAAATAACTCTGACAAATCTGTCAGAAACAAATTCAAAAAATTTTTAAAGACATATCTTCAAATCAGGTAGCACAAGATTCCCATAAAGCCACACTAAATAAAGGTGAGTTTACAGTACAAAACTATAGACCATACAAGGAAGCAGTCCACCACATGTGAAAATCAGAAGGAAAAAGAAACAGTAAGATTAGACCCTAAGAACTTTAGAAAGTAGCATTATGAATGAAAACTGTAAAATAAGTGTATGTAAAGTGAATAAAAATATAAATGGAGACAAAAATGCGAGAACAAAAGACATGTAATTTTAAAAGATGAGGCATATTTTGAAAAAAATGACAATTAGAATTCAAGGAATCAAATACATTGTAACATTGAATTTGAAAACTCAGTAGTCAGGTTATATAGTAGAGCTGTGGACAAAGCTAGTAAAATTTTATCTAAAGTGCAGCACAGAGATGGAAAGATGTAAAATATGAATGAGAACTAAGAAATATGGAGCATACAATAATAAGGTCCAACAGAATATAGAGAAATGGGGGAAAGGCAGTACTCATAGAAATAATGATTGAGACCTTCCAGAATTGATTAGAAACCAGAATAACATCATGGAGCACAATAGGTAAAAATAAATGTCCATCTAGGTACATTGCAGTAAAATTTCAGAACCAAAAAACAGAGGTCTTCAAAGGAACTAGAGAACCCTCAAGAATCCACAAAAGCTAAAAGAGCTCTAATGAATGAGTTCAGCAAGGAAGTTTACCTAAGAAAATTGAAAATATATTGTACACACAAATACACAAATATTCACAGCAACATCATTTAAAATATCTTACGAAAAAAAAAAAAATCTAACGAGTAGAAACAACCCAAATTGTCCATCAGTTTATGAATGGATAAATGAAATGTTGTATATTCTTCACACAATAGAATATTATTCAGCCATAAAAAGAAATGAAATACTGACAAATACTTCAACATGGATGAATCTTGAAAACATGCTAAGCGAAAGAAGCCAGGCTCAAGGCCACATGATATATGATTCCATTTATTTGAAATATCCAGAATAGGTGGAATCCATAGAGACAGAAAGTACTTTGGTGGTTGCCTGGGAAAGATGGGGATGGAGAGTGACTGCTTTATGGGTACAGGGGTTCTTTGGGGGATAATGAAAATGTTCTGGAATTAGCAGTGGCGGTTGCACAGCCTTGTGAGTGTACTAAAAACCACTAAATTATACACTTTAAAAGGTTGAATTCTATGGTATGTGAATATATCTAAAAAATTATGGTTTAAAAAAACAAAGCAGCGAGAGAGAAAAGAAAAATTAACTACAAAAGAACAGCAATCCTAAGAGCAGGCTTCTCAATAGCAATAGCAGGAGCCATAAGACAATGGAATAATATCTTTAAGATATTGAGAAAAAAGTTACTCCCAACAAGAGGTTGTAGAATTCCATACCTGTGTAATTATCGTTGGAAGTCACTGAGAAAAATAAAGCCATTTTCAGACAAACAGTGAAATTGAGAAGGTTTATCAATATCAGATTCTCAGTGAAATAATCACTTAGAAAAGAAGAAAGAAAGACAAAAGTTGTGAGATCCAAGAGGGAATGCTGAGCAAAGAAATTGGAAAGTATGAGTAAATCAAAGCAAGCAATTATTGTATGAAACAATAAGAATTACTAATTTGGCATTATAAAAGCAAGATAGACCTGAACCACTGGACCAACTAGCATGTAAGTTGGAAGGGGTGGGGAGAATTGGAGTTAAGATCTAATTTTTTAAAAATTTATTTATTTTATTTATTTATTTTTGGCTGCGTTGGATCTTTGTTGCTGTGTGCGGGCTTTCTCCAGTTGCGGCGAGCGGGGACTACTCTTCCTTGCGGTGCACTGGCTTCTCATTGCGGTGGCTTCTCTTGTTGCAGAGCACAGGCTCTAGGCTCATGGGCTTCAGTAGTTGTAGCACGCAGGCTCAGTAGTTGTGGCACGTGGGCTCTAGAGTGAAGGCTCAGTAGTTGTGGCGCACAGGCTTAGTTGCTCCGCAGCATGTGGGATCTTCCCGGACCAGGGTTCGAACCTATGTCCCCTGTATTGGCATGCAGATTCTTAACCACTGTGCCACCAAAGAAGTCCCAAGATCTAATTTTGTTTAGAAGCGAGGGTTGAGATGCTAGCTAACCTTAGACCTAAGACTTAGACTCTTGTTAAGACAAGAATGCCTATTAAAAGCTTAATAACAATAACTACGTTTAAAAGAAACCACAGGGGCTTCCCTGGTGGCACAGTGGTTGGGGGTCTGCCTGCCAATGCAGGGGACACGGGTTCGTGCCCTGGTCTGGGAAGATCCCACATGCCACGGAGCAACTGAGCCCGTGAGCCACAACTACTGAGCCTGCGCGTCTGGAGCCTGTGCTCCACAACGGGAGAGGCCGCGACAGTGAGAGGCCCATGCACCGTGATGAGGAGTGGCCCCCGCTCGCCGCAACTGGAGAAAGCCCTCGCACAGCAACGAAGACCCAACACAGCCAAAAATAAATAAATTAAAAAAAAAACAACACAACAGTATATAATTTCCAAACCAATGGAGTAGAAGTTAAAAAATACTTTATTAATCCAAAGAGAGCTGCCATCCCCAAAAAAGGCAGAGTAAGGGGGATTCTCAGGGGCAGGTCACAGTGTTACATAGGGAAATGTGGAAGGTGACACTGAAGGAGGTATGGGATATTTGCCATTGTATAGGTGGGGAAGGGCATTCCAAGTGAAGGGAACAGTTAATGCATTGGTCCAAGTAGCTTGGTGTTTCTGTGTGAAATTAGCAGCCTTTGCAAGGTTTTAGGCAAATGAGTAAAATCATCTGGTTTATGCCTTAAAAGGATCACTGTGGCTGCTTGTGTTGAGAACAGACTGGCAATAGGAGACAGGAGTCAACCAGAGAGACTAGTTAGGAGGCTGTTGAAATAACCCAGGCAAAAAGACAAATAATGGATTTATCTCCAAGCAGCACCCTTTATTTACTGAGAGAACATGCATTTTCTCCCACTCTAGCTTCTCAGTCTTTACAGGAACATCATTCTGGTTGTTATTCTGAAATAACACCTGGAAGTGCTTGACCTTAAAATGGACCCAAATTCTTGTCTATTGTATTGATCACACTTAATGAAACAAAAGTGGTCTTTTCCTCATTCTGAACTCTGAAAGGAATAGCCAAGTGCAAGTCAATTCATTACCGAGTGCTTGGATTCCTAGGAGCAGCTGGACTTCTGGAATTGACAGATTGGAGATTAGCGACCCTGAGGGGTCTGCAACCATGCATCCTACCCCGAATTCTATATTCCTTCAGACTGGGAAACAGACTAACTAAATAAGTTTACGGCAGCTCCTGCAGGGGCTCAAATTTGAGTACCTGCTAGTTGCTGGGGGAAGGGATTTTTGAAGGCTGGGAACTCTTCAAATATGGCCACAATTCAACAGTTTCACAGAGATTGCACAGGTGCTTTAGTCCTTGCTCCCACTATCCATGGAGGGGTGACCATGGTAAAGCAAGTAGGAAGATGAAATGCCAGGCCTTGCTCTGAGTGACCAAGTGACTGGCATGGTGGTGGGCAGCAGTCTAGTTTAACCCAGTCCTTGCAGTGGTTAGCAGAACATCAGCTCAGGGAGCTTCCAGGTTACCTTCCATCGGCTGAGAGTTAGTGTGGCTGACTCTGTAAACATCTGGTACTTTAATCTTCTGAAATGAAAAAATGAAGACCTGCCCTTTATCTTCTAGGATCCTGGGGGCAATGGCCAGTGCTTGTTGAAATGGAAAAATTAAGCAGTTCCTTGTCTTGGATCTTAGCTGAGTCGTGGCATCTGTACCAGGGTATCTGACCTTTTTTTCCCCTGGCAGCTGTTGCAGATTTGCCAAGTGAGATTATATGTACCTTCATAAAAAGGCATGTGGCCTGGAAATATGATCTTTAGTGTTTTGTATTTAATTTAAATTTTAATAAGATCATGACAAATGAAATTAGAATCAATTATCTGTCCCTGCAGGGTTTTTTCTAATAAGCACAGTGATTCAATTATACGTATACATGTATCCATTCTTTTTCAGATTCTTTTCCCATATAGGTTATTACAGACTATTGATCTTTCTGTTTTCTTTTTTTTTAATTAATTAAATAATTTATTTTTGGCTGCCTTGGGTCTTTGTTGCTGCACGCGAGCTTTCTCTAGTTGCAGTGAGCGGGGGCTACTCTTGGTTGCGGTGCAAGGGCTTCTCATTGCGGTGGCTTCTCTGGTTGTGGAACATGGGCTCTAGGCATGCGGGCTTCAGTAGTTGTGGCACGCGGGCTCAGTAGTTGTGGCTCACGGGCTCTAGAGCACAGGCTCAGTAGTTGTGGCCCACGGGCTTAGTTGCTCAGTGACACGTGGGATCTTCCCGGACCAGGGCTCGAACCTGTGTCCCCTGCATTGGCAGGCGGATTCTTAACCACTGCACCACCAGGGAAGTCCTGTCCCTGCAGTTTTAAGAGATCTTAGTTTTTATACAAAAGGAGTTTAGACATAGTGGTTTGATATACCTTACAGGTGCCACGTGTGCAAATATCCTCTTTTATTATAATTCTTGTAACAAATTACACTCATCCATTCATCCATTTAACAAATACTTATTGAGTCTGCCATGTGCCTGGCTGAATTCTAGGCACTGAGAAATACAGCAGTAAGCAAAGATTGTGCAAGCCCCTGATCTCATAGAGCTTAAGATTCTAATGGGAGGAGAGACAACAAACAGAATGAATGCAAAATCCATAGTATGTTAGGTAACAGTAAGTGCTACTGAGAAAATATATCAGGAAAGAAGGAAAAGAGTGTTTGGGAGGGCCGGTGTTACCTTTTTAAATAGAATGGTCAAAGGAAAATCCATTCAGGAGATTGTACTTGAGCAAAGACCTGAAAGAGGTGAGGGAGCAAGCCATGAGGGAAACAGACAAAGGAAGCTTCCTTTGTAAAGGCCCTGAGGCAGTGGCATGCTTGGCATATTCTAAGAACAGTGCGGAGGCCCATGTGACTGGAGTAGAGTGAGTAGGAGGGAAAGAGGTAATGGAGATCCAGACCGCGTAAAGCTTGTCGGCCATTGTAAGAACGTTGACTTTTACTCTCAGTGAGACAGGGAGAATTTTAAGCAGAAGAGTGACTTTGATATTATTTATATTGAAAAAATTTTATAGCTTTATTTAAGTATGATTGAAATATAATAGACTGTACATGTTTAAAATGTACAATTTAGTGGGTCTTGATACATGTATGCATCTCTGAAACCATTAGTACAGTCAAGACAGTAAACATAACTATAACTCTCCCAAATTTCCTTATGCCTTGTTATAATACCTCCCCTGCCTCTGGTCAGGAACCACTAATCTTTTGTCTGTCACTCTAGATTAGTTAGTGTTTTCTTGAATTTTATATAAATGGAATTGTTCAGTATGTACTCTTTTATGTCTAGCTTCTTGGTTTTAGCATAATTATTTTGAGATTCATTTATTGTGTGAATCAATAGTTCATTCCTTTTTATTGATGAGTAGTAGTCCATTGTATGGATATATTATGATTTGTTTATCCTTCATCTATTAGTAGACATTTGAGGTGATTTCTAGTTTTTTGGCTGTCACAAGTAATAAACAACATATAGTTGGGTCCTGCTGTTTTATCCAATCTGACAGTCTTTGTCTTAATTAAATACGTATTTAGAACATTTACATTTTATGTGATTATTAGTGTAATTGGGTTAAAATCTGTTCTCTTGCTATCTGTTTTCTGTGTGGGCCTACTGTACTTGTTCTTACTTCTTTTTCTGCCTTCTTTTAGACTGAGTATTTTTTATGAGACCATTTTATTTCCTTTCTTTTGTTTGTTTTTCTTTTGTAGTAGTTGCATTAGTGTTTATAATATAAAATTTTAACTTTTAGTTTATCTTCAAGTCGTATTATACCGCTTCATACTTAATGTAAGAGCCTCACAATAGTATACGTCCATTCTTCCCTTCCAGCCTTGCTGCTGTGGCTGACCTACATTTTATATCTACATATGTTGTAAACCCCACAGTAAATTACTATATTTCCTTTAAAATTCAAGAAGAGATTTTTTTTTTTTTGGCTGCGCCACGCAACTTGCAGGATCTTAGTTTCCTGACCAGGAATTGAACCCGTGCCCCTTGCAGTGGAAGTGCAGAGTCTTAACCACTGGACCGCCAGGGAAGTCCCAAGAAGAGATTTTAAAAATAAAAACAAGTGATTTATATTTACCCACACATTTACCATTTTTGGTGCTTTTCTTTATGTGGATCCAGATTTCCATCTAGTATCATGTTCCTTCTGCCTGAAGGACTTGCCTGAGCATCTGGATGAATGGTGGTGCCATGTAATGAAATAGATAGGGAGGAGTTAGCAGGTTTTAGAGGGAAATTCACTAACTCTGTTGTTAAGTTTGAGATGCCTTTTAGACATCCAGTTAGAGATGTCAAGTAGGTATTTGGATATGAGTCTCACACTCAGAGGTAAGAGCACAGAGTTTGCAATAAAAAGCTGGGTATCATCAACATCATAGATTTAAAGTTATAATACAAGAAAAAATCATTTAGGGAGTGAGTGCAGGGAAAGAAGAAAAGATATTCCACATTTGAGCCCCAGAGTAGTACTACATGGTTTAGAGATCAGGAAGAGCAGGAACTAGCAAAGGGGAATGAAAAGTGAGCAGCTAGTGAGCTAGGAGGAAGACCAGGAAAGCCTCATGTCCTAGAAGCTAAATAAAGAAGTATCTCAAGAAAAGTTACACAGATGTTAGGTTGAACAAAAGCAGTCAAACACAAAAAAATACATAGTGTATAATTCTACTTATAGGAAATCCAGCAAAACAAAATTAATTTATTGTGATAGAAGAAAGTAGTTGGGGGATTGACCGGAAGGGGCACATGGGGACTTTCTGGGGTAATAGAATTATTCTGACTTTTGTTTTGGATGTGTTATATGAATGTATACAGTTGTTCAAGGTTCATTGAACAGAACACTTAATTGAATAATTGAATATAAATTATATCCCAATTTGTTTTTTAGAAGAGTGAGTTATAACTGTCGAATGATGTTGAGAGGTTACGTAAGACAAGGACTGAGAATTGCCTGTTGTCAGTGGTGACCTTGATAACAGGCAAGAAAGATGAGGATGATTGTATAGTCTAGAGTGGGTTAAAGAGAGAATAGGAAATGAGGGTATGAAGATGACAAGTACAGAATCCCTGCATGGGATTTTTCCCAAACAGGGGAGCAAAGAAACAGGCAAGTTGGGAGAGGTCTATGAAAGTTTTTTTCTTATTTTCTTGAGATATGAGAAATGACAGCATATTTTTATGATGATGAGAATGATCCATTAGGAAGTAAAAATTCATAAAAGGAGGACAGTGCAGGTACAGACTTCTTGAATAGGGAGTTGGGGGAGTTGACTTTGATAGGAACATGGTCTTTCCTTCTGCTGTTACAGATGGGAAAGTACAGTATATGGACACAGATTTAGGATAATAGATTTTTAATGGCTACTTTTATATTTTTTGGCTGTGTTGGGTCTTCTTTGCTGCGCACAGGCTTTCTCTAGTTGCGGTGAGCGGGGGCTACTCTTCATTGCAGTGTGTGGGCTTCTCATTGCGGTGGCTTCTCTTGTTGTGGAGCACGGGCTCTAGGCGCGCGAACTTCAGTAGTTGTGGCTCGTGGGCTCTAGAGCGCAGGCTCAGTAGTTGTGACGCACCGGCTTAGTTGCTCCACGGCATGTGGGATCTTCTCAGGCCAGGGATCAAACCTGTGTCCCCTGCATTGGCAGGCAGATTCTTAACCATTGTGCCACCAGGGAAGTCCCAGGCTAATGGATTTTTGTAGCAGAAATATGTAGTACTTCTTTTTGTGTTGATTGTTTTTACCCCTAGTTGAATAAAAAGCAAAGTCAGCAGATGAGGGTAGGATTTGGGGAAGGAGTGCTAGAGGTTTGGGGAGAATTTCTGAATTAGTTTTCTTGGAGAGAGAGCACGTTGCCTAGGTAGATGTAGTATGGACCCACTTGATATTTATCATCATAAACATAAAGAAACACCAGCCAGCATGATTTTGGATTTTTCTTCATTCACCTTTAGCTGCCCGAGTGCAGTTGCAAAATAGATGGAAAGTTGGGTTTAAAAGGATTGGGATTTCACCAGGACTGTGGTGTCCTGGGGGATAGCAAGGTTTCAGTTAGAGCTAGAATTTAAACTGAATGTTGAGAAAAAGAAGTTAAGGATATAGAGTTTGCTGATGACAGACTGAGTTCAGGGAGGCAGAGCGTAAGCTTTTTTTAAAGATCAAGGAGTAGAGACTGTATCAAATTAGAGATGGAAGTCTTGGGCATTTGATGGTAACGGCGGTAAGGAGGGGGTGTGAGACATGATTAGATTAGTCCTGATGGTATCTTAGGGAAAGTTGCTTATCATTTCTAATCATAATCTCTTGAGATTGATCACAGTCCTTCCAGCGGTTCCTTATCACATTTCCAGTGGTTCTTTGCAGTAGTCTACCAGCCCTACAGAGTCTGGCTGTGGCCTATACCCATAGTTTCTATAACCTACTTCTTTTCCTGTCATTCTCCCTTCCTGCCACCTACTTGTCTTCTTTGCTGTTTCTTGAACATTCTCTCTCTCTTTCTTCATAGCACTTTTCACTCCAGTTTGAGGACAGATAATTCCTCTTGTTCCCTACTACTTCCCTAGCACCTAGAATGGTGCCTGGTGCATAGTAGGTGTTCAGTAAATATTTGTTTGGATGAATATAAATGACAGGCTTCTTTAATGCCTTTAAAAGATGGGCTGGGGACTTCCCTGGTGGTCCAGTGGCTAAGACTGCGCTCCCAATTCAGGGGGCCCAGGTTCAATCCCTGGTCAGGGAACTAGATTCCGCATGCCACAACTAAGACCTGGTGCGGCCAAATAAATAAATATTTTTAAAAAAGAAAGATGGGCTGACTTTCATATAAATTTATACACACTTTTCAATAGCAGGTACAGCATGAAATGGCCTTTCATCATGATTTGGCTTTCTCCAGTCTCAAGAAAAAGCCTCAGCCATTAACATGTAAAGGAAAGCCAACTTTGTAGAAGGAACACAGGCCTGTTCTGAAATTTATGGTGAAATGAGAATATTACTTAATTTATGGTGAAATGAGAATGGATATGTAAATATCCATTGATTAAGCAGTTTTTAAAAGATAAGTTTTATAGATTAAGTTAATAGTTTCATTTTTATGGCAAGAACATTAATTTTTATGAGATATGAGAATATTTATGACTCATGTTTTTTGTTTTCTGAATCAAATTTGCAGTGGTCATTCTTCATTAGATACCATTTAAGACATGGTTGTTACGTTTAAGGAGCTCCTTGGGTATTTGCTTAGGAAGCAAAACCTACACGTTGGAAAAGTGCAGTGGCAATACAAGATAAAAGTCAAGACAGTGACAAAAGTTATTCCAAGATGGAACACAGTGAATTATGAAATCTCACTGTGCAAACAATAATTGCTGAGCCAGTTCAGTTTAAAGTATTATACTGCTCAGCTCATGGAATGATGTCACTCTTTTTTTCCTCGATAGCCATTCAAGTTCTCTGGGCCCATGATGCAACCCTGTTATAACTGACATTTGTGTTTTCATTGCAGTTGTCGGACAAGTAACCGCAAGAGTTTGATTGTGACCTCTAGCACATCACCTACACTACCACGGCCACACTCACCACTCCATGGCCACACAGGTGAGTGCTTGAAGATTAAGAAAGGTGGAATAAAAGAGTGGGCACAGATGCCCAATTTCTTTCCTACTTCTCACTTAGTGAGGTTCAGCGTACTACGTTGTCACTTCACGTGGCTGACTGAAGCATACAGGGCTCATGGGCATGCTTTCCATGGGAGAATGTGTTCAGTCTGTTTTTGACTCTTAGTTATTTCTTGCCTTGACCTGTCAACAGTCCTTTTGGTCTTGTACATATCCTGGGTCTACCGCCTTTGTTCTGGTGTGTTGAGAGTGTATTATGGCTCCAGTCATCTGGGGCCATGTGATGAGGGCTCCATTAACATTTTGTCCTATCATGCCCAAGAATTAGGGCTCACAGAGACGGGTTTCTGCCTTATGGGACTCCTAACAACTTTGCCTCTGTTACAACAGGAGTCAACAAAAGTGAGAGGACTGTTTGTTTCATGTTGACATTTGCTTCAATTCCAATATGTGAAATCAGTGATCTCATGCATTCAGACTTTGCTCCATCTGAATTATGGGCTCTTCCAGGCAGTGTAAGGACTGATTTACTTGCCTCTGACTAAGGAATATATAAAAATTACGAGGCAGAGACCTCATTTGGGTTAGTCATGTATTTTGGTCTAGACATGTATTCTTAAATCCCAGCGGAGCCAGACCAGGGAACTCAGCTTTGTTGAAGGAGTTGTTGCTCTGCAACACTGTTCACTGCTATTCTGTTTACAGTGGAAGTTCCAGACCTGGAGATAATGGAAATAGAGCAGGCTTGGACCCATAGGAAGCCATTGCTGCCCTTGGCTTTTAAAGCAAAGCTCTCGTTGTGCTTAGGTACTTCCCTCAGAATTGACTGGATTAGGTGTTAGCTCAGATAGTGAATTCTAGTCATGAACTTTGTAAAAACTCAGCATATATCTGACTTGGCCTTTTTATCATATAGAAATTAATTTAGCATGTCTAGACCTTGAACATAGTTTCTCAACTGTATTGTGAGTGCTAGGTAGTAATTACTACTTGCAGCTTCTCTCTGAGAGGCTATTTAGATTCCTGACAGAGTTTAGGACTAAAGCTTCCCTACTCAAGGGGCTTTGATTGAGAACATCATCTGGCTTTTTCAGCCTGCCTGGGTCTGTGGACTCTAGCCTTGTGTTAATACGTATAACATGCTCAGTACTCCATAAATGTTAGCTATCATCATCATCATCTCTCCTTAAATTAATGCAGAAAATCTAGGCAGGCCTCAGATACAGGGAGGAAGAATTGATTTAAAAGCCCAATTCATGGCTGTAGACTCTATACTTAACCAGATGTTGAGAAAGGCAGCGTTAATTGTTCCATACAGATCAAACTTCATATCAGATTAATTCTAAAATTTATACATACTGATATTTGGGTCCACAGGGTATTCTAAGACTCTTTATTTTCACTGTAAAGTCTGGAATATGTTGAATAATATGGGGCCTGTTGATTTGAAAGTAGGTTCATTTATTCCATACAGTTCAGTTCAATATTAAATGTTTACTATATATAATTAGATTATAACTACAGTAAGGTCAATTCAGTAGGCACTTACTTAGCCATTCTGGAAATGGAACCTTCCTAGTTTATTGTTTTTTTCTTTTAATTAATAAGCTGTTTTTTAGAGCAGTTTTAGATTCATGGCAAAATTGAGCAGAGAGTACAGAGTTCCCATATACCTGTCCCCACACGTGTACAGCCTCCCCACTATCAGTATCCAGCACCAGAGTGGCACATTTGTTACAACTGATGAACCTACATTGACACATGATTATTACCCAAAACCCATAGTTTACATTAGGATTCACTCTTGGTGTACATTATATGGGTTTTGACAAATGTATTATATGACATGTATCTATCATTGTAGTATCATACAGAGTAGTTTTACTGCCCTAAAAATCCCCTATGTCCTGTCTATTCATCAGTCCCTCCCCCAACCCCTGACATCCACTAGTCTTTTCACTGTCTCCGTAGTTTTGCCTTTTCCAAAATGTCATATAGTTAGAATCATACAGTATGTAGCCTTTTCAGATTGGCTTATTTCACTTAGTAATATACATTTAACTTTCCTCCATGTCTTATCATGGCTTGATAGCTCATTTCTTTTTAGTGCTGAATAATATTCCATTGTCTGGATATACCAGTTAACTTACTCACTGACCTACTGAAGCACATCTTGGTGACTTCCAGGTTTTGGCAGTTATGAATAAAGCTGCTATAAACATCTGTGTGCAAGTTTTTATGTGGGCATAAATTTTCAATTCATCTGATTAAATACCAAGGAGGGTCATTACTGGATTGTATGGTTAAGGGTAGTTTTATAAGAAACTGCCAAATTGTCTTCCAAAATGGCTGAACTATTTTGGCATTCCCACCAGCAACAAATGAGAGTTTCTGTTGCTCCACCTGCTTTCCAACTTTTGGTGTTGTCAGTGTTTTATAATTTGGCCATTCTAATAGTTTTGCAGTGGTATCTTATTGTTTCCATTTGCATATCCCTAGTGACATATGGTATTGAACATCTTTATATATGCTTACTTCCCATCTGTATATCTTTGTTGATGAAATGTCCAGATCTTTTGCTTGTTTCTTAATCAGGTTGGTTGTTTTCTTATTGTTGAGTTTTAAGTGGTTTTTTGTGTATTTTTGGATAACAGTCCTTTATCAGATGTCTCTTGCAAGTATGTCCCCTAGCCTGTGGCTTGTTTTCTCATTCTCTTTTGCAGAGCAGAAGTTTTTCATTTTAATGTAGACCAACTTATCAATTATTTCTTTCATGGATTGTGCATCTGGTATTGCATCTGAAATGTCATTGTCCTGCCGAAGGTCATCAAGGTTCAGTCCTATGTTATATTCTAGGAGTTTTATAGTTTTGTGTTTCATGATTAGGTTTGTGATCCATTTTGAGATAATTTTTATGAAGGTCTGTGTCTATTCTTTTTTTGCATGTGGCTATACAGTCGTTGTAGCACTATTTGTTGGAAGGATTGTCTTTTTTCTATTGTATTACTTTTGCTCCTTTGTCAGACATCAGTTAAGTATATTTAACTGATGTGGGTTGTTTCTGGCTCTCTATTCTGTTTCTGTTCTGTTCCATTAATCTATTTGTTCTTTCTCTAATACCACACAGTTTTGATTACTGTAGCTTTATAGTAAGTCTTGAGTTGGGTAATAACAGTCTTACAACTCTGTTTTCTTCTTCAGTATTGAGTTGGCTATCCTGGATCTTTTACCTCTGCATATGAACTTTAGAATCAGTTTGTCCATCCACAGAATAATTTGTTGAGATTTTGATTTGGGATTGCGTCGAATCTATAGATCGAGTGGGAAGAGCTGACATCTTGACAGTATTGAGTCTTCCTATCCATGAACATGGAATCTCTCTCCATTTATGTAGTTCTTCTTTGATATCTTTCATCAGAGTTTTGAAGTTTTCCTCATGTAGATCTTGTACATATATAATTTGTTAGATTTATACCTAAGTATTTCATTTTTGGGGTGCTAATGTGATTGGTAATGTTTTTAATTTCAAATTCCACTTGTTCATTGATGGTATAAAGTGTTGACTTCCGTACAGTAACCTTGAATCCTGCAACTTTGATATAATCACTTAAGAGTTTCAGAGGATTTTTGTTGATTTTTTTTTTCAGATTTTCTACATAGGCCATCATGTCATCTGCAAACAAAGACAGTTTATACCTCCTTCCTTCCCAATCTGTATACCTTTTAATTTCTTTTCTATCTTATTGCATTAGCTGGAACTTCCAGTATGATGTTGGAAGACAATGGTAATGGAAAACATTCCATTTTCCTGATTTTGGCAGGAAAGCTTGAAGTTTCTCACCATTAAATATGATGTTAGCTGTAGTTTTTTTGTAGATGTTCTTTATCAAATTGAGGAACTTCCCTTCTATTCCTAATTTACTGAAAGTTTTTTTTTTCTTTAATGTGTTCTGGATTTTGTCAAATGCTTTTTCTGCATCTGCTGATATGATCATTTGATTTTGCTTCTTTAGCTGTTGATATGATGGATTACATTAATTGATTTTCAAATGTTGAACCAGCCTTGCATACCTGGGGTTAAATCCTACTTAGTTATGGTGTATAATTCCTTTTATGCATTGTTGGATTGGATTTGCTAATATTTTGTTAAGGATTTTGTATCCATGTTCATGAGAGATACTGGTCTGTAGTTTTCTTTTCTTATAATGTCTTTGCCTGGTTTTGGTGTTAGGATAATGGCCTCATAGAATAAGTTAGGAAGTGTTCCCTCCACTTCTGTCTTCTGGAAGAGATTCTGGAGAGTTGGTATAATTTCTTTTTGAATGTTTGGTAGAATTCACAAGCGAACCTATCTGGGCCTGGTGCTTTCTGTTTTGGAAGATTATTCATTATTGATGAAATTTCTTTAATAGATATAAGCCTATTCAGACTGTCTGTTTCTTCTTATGTGAGATTTGGCAGATTTTGTGTTAAAATAATTGGTGTGTTTAACCTGGGTATCAAATTTGTGGGCATAGAGTTGTTCATAATATTCCTTTATTATCCTTTTAATGCCCGTGGAATCTGTAGTGATATAGCATCTGTTCTGATGGTAGTGACTTGTGTCTTCTCTCTTTTTCATCTGCTATGTTAGATTTAATTTGCTCTTTTTCTGGTTTCTTAAGGTGAAGGCTTAGATGATTAATCTTAGATCTTCCTTAATTAATTAATATTCAATTTTTAAAGGTTACACTCCATTTACAGTTACTATAAAATATTGTCTATATTCCCATGTTGTACAATACATCCTTGTAGCCTATCTTTTTTTTTTTGGCCATGCAGGATCTTAGTTCCCCAACCAGGGATCGAACCTGTGCTCCCTGCAGTGGAAGCACAGAGTCTTAACCACTGGACTGCCAGGGAAGTCCCCCTTGTAGCATGTCTTACACCCAGTAGTTTATATCTCCCACTCCCACTCCCCCACCCCTATATTGCCCATTCCACAAATTTTGATAAGCTACATTTTCATTTTCATTTAGTTAAAAATATTTTAAAATTTCTGTTGAGATTTCGTCTTTGACCCATATGTTATTTTGAACTGTGTTGTTTAATCTCCAAGTATTTTGGGGTTTTCCCAGTTGTCTTTCTGTTATTGATTACTAGTTCAATTCCATTGTGATCTGAAAGCAGGCGTATGAATTCTTTTCTCTTAAATTTGTTAAGGTGTGTCTTATGGCCCAGAATGTGGTCTGTATTGTTGAAAGTTCCATGTGAGCTTGAGAAGAGTGTGTATTCCACTGTTATTGGATGAAGTAGTCTATAGATGTCAATTATGTTTAGTTGATTGATGATGCCATAGACTTCAACTCTCTCCTTACTGATTTTCTACCTGCTGTATTTTTCAGTTTTGGATAGAGGAATGTTGAAGTCTCCAACTATAGTTGTGGATTCATCTATTTCTCCTTGCAGCTCTAACAGTTTTTTGCCTAATGTATTTTGAAGCTCTGTTGTTAGGTGCATGCACATTAAGGATTATTATGATGTCTTGGAATACTGACCCCTCTATCATTATATGATGCCCCTCTTTATCTCAATAACTTTTATTCCTCTGAAGTCTGCTGTCTGAATTTAATGTACCTACTTCCACATTCTTTTGATTAGTGTTAGGATGATATCTCTTTTTCTATCCACGTGCTTTTAATTTACATGTGCCTTTATATTTTAAATGACTTCCTTGTAAACTACACTTAGTTGGGTCTTGTTTTTGTTTTTGTTTTAAGTCTATGTGACAATCTCTATCTTTTAATTTAGACCATAGATATTTAAGGTGATTATTGATATAGATAGATTAGTATCTACCATATTTGCTACTGTTTTCCATTGGTTGCGTGTGGTCTTTGTTCCTATTTTTGTCTTCTACTCTTTTGTGGTCTTAATGGAGCATTTTAGATGATTCCATACTTTCTCCTTGTTAGCGTATCAGCTGTATTTTCCTTTCCTTTTTGTGTGTGTGTGTGTTTGTTTTAGAGTTTGCAATATACATTTACAACTGATCCAAATCCACTTTAAAAAACGTTATACTGCTTCACAGTGGTGTAAATTCCTTATAATAACAAAATAATCCTAATTCCTCCCTCCAATCCTTTGTATCACTGAAGGCATTCATTTCACTTATCCATAAGCATATAAACACATAAGAATACATAATTGAATACATTTTTGCATTATTATTTTGAACAAACTGTTGTCTGTTAAATCAACGAAGAATATAAAAGATCAAAATTTTAATTTTACCTTCACTTACTCCTTCTCTAATGCTATTCCTTTATATAGATCCAAGTTTCTGACCTATATCATTTTACTTCTCTTAGAACTTTTTTTTGGCCATGGCCTGCAGCTCGCAGGATCTTAGTTCCCTGACCAGGGATTGAACCTGGGCCACGGCAATGAAAGCACCAAGTCCTAACCACTGGACCCTCAGGGAATTCCCTTAGAAGAACTTCCAACATTCCTTGTAAGGCAGGTCTACTGGCAACAAATTCCCTCAATTTTTGATTGTCTGAGAAAGCCCTAGTTTCTCCTTCACTTTTGAAGGATAGTACTGCACAGATAGAAGGGCACAGAATTTTAGGTTGGTAGAGTTTTTTTTTTCCTATCAACTCTCTTGTTTGCATGGTGTCTGAGAAGAAGGATATAATTCTTATCTTTTGCTCCTCTATAGGTAAGATGTTTTTACCCTCTGGTTTCTTTCAAGATTTTTTCATTATCTTTGATTTTTCCGAAGTTTGAATATGATGTGCCTAGGTGTAGTTTTTTTGGCATTTAATCCTGCTTTGTGTTCTCTGAATTTCCTGCATCTGTGGTTTGGTGTCTGACATTAATTTGGGGAAATTCTCAGTCATTATTCTTTCAAATATTTCTTCTGTTTCTTCTCTGGTATTTCCATTACACAAGTCTTACACCTTTTGTAGTTGTCCCACAGTTCTTGGATATTCTGTTCTATTAATTTCAGTCTCTCTTTTTTTTTTTTTCTCTTTGCTTTTTAGTATTGGAAGTTTCTAGTATCATATCCTCAGGGTCAGAGATTCTTTTCTCACCTGTGTCAGTTCCACTAATGAGCCTTTCAAAGGCATTCTTAATTCTGTTACAGTGTTTTTGACATCTAGTATTTCTGATTCTTTCTTAGAATTTCCACCTCTCTGATTATATTATCCATCTGTCCTTCTTGTTGTCTACTTTTTCCATTAAAGCCCTTAGCATAGGGACTTCCCTGGTGGCGCAGTGGTTAAGAATCCGCCTGCCAATGCAGGGAACATGAGTTTGATCCCTTGTCTGGAAAGATCCCACATGCCATGGAGCAACTAAGCCCGTGCGCCACAACTACTGAGCTTGAGCTCTAGAGCCCACGAGCCACCACTGCTGAGCCCGTGTGCCACAGCTACTGAAGCCCGCACACCTAGAGCCCATGCTTTGCAACAAGAGAAGCCACCACAATGAGAAGCAGCACATGCACCGCAACAAAGAGTAGCCCCCACTCACCACCACACGAAGAGCAGCCCACGCTCGCCACAACTAGAGAAAGCCTGCACGTAGCAACGAAGACCCAACACAGCCAAAAACAAATAAATTTATTTATTTATTTATTTTTTTAAAGCCCTTAGCATATTAATCATAGTTTTTTTTTTTTTTTTTTTTTTAATCATAGTTTTAAAAAAATTCTTGTTCTGATAATTCCCACATTCCTATCATATCTGACTCTGGTTCTGATGCTTATTCAGTCTCTTCCGACTGTGTTTTTTGCCTTTTAGAGTGCCTTGTAATTTTTGGTTGAAAAGCAAACCTGATGTAAAAGGAATAAAAGGAATCACTATAGGGCTTCCCTGGTGGCGCAGTGGTTGAGAATCTGCCTGCCAATGCAGGGGACACGGGTTCGAGCCCTGGTCTGGGAAGATCCCACATGCCACGGAGCAACTGGGCCCGTGAGCCACAATTACTGAGCCTGCGCGTCTGGAGCCTGTGCTCCGCAACAAGAGAGGCTGCGATGGTGAGAGGCCCGCGCACCGCGATGAAGAGTGGTCCCCACTTGCCGCAACTAGAGAAAGCCCTCGCACAGAAACGAAGACTCAACACAGTCATAAATAAATAAATAAAAGAACGTGAATTTCTTTGGGAAAAAAAAAAAAAAAAGGAATCACTATAAATAGGCCTTTAGTAATGTAGTAGTAAGGTGTCGGGAGAGGGGAAGTGTTCTGCAGTCCTCAGTCTTTTGGTGAGCCTGTGCCCTTGAACTGTGAACTTCACCAGTGCTTCTTAGTTCTCTCCCAACCTTAGATAGGATATGGCTGGAGGGTGCTGGAGTTAGGTATTTCCCCTCTCCCAGGTAGGTTAGGCTCTGATCAAACCTCAGAAGGCTAAGCTCTGGTAAAAATAGTTTCTCCTGTGAACAGACCTTGGTAAGAAGAACAGAATGCTCTGGCCTATTTCGAAATGGTTCCTTTACCCCTTCCCCTGCTGGAAGCTTGAGGGGATTTTTCTCAGATCTTCACTGTGACAACCTGGTAGGACTCTTGTAGGTAAAACTCAAAATACTGTGGGGACCCCTCTGTGACTGCATCCCCTGGGAGTTTTTAACTCTCAAAGTTGTGCACAATGAGCCTCTAGCAACTCATCAATTACAGTTCAGGTTTTCCTACCTTGGCACTGGTTCCCAGGGAGGAACCAACAGGGATTTCTGCTGTGTTAAGTTGTGATACTCTGTATCTGCCTGTCTCTCTCTCTCATTTTAGGGGCAGTGGTTTGCCCTGGGACTTCACTTCTGTGACAGAAGAGAAGAGCTGTTTGTTTGTTTGATTTGTTCAGCTTTTTACTTGTTAGGATGAAGCAGCAACCTCTAAACCCCTAACGTGCCAGACCATACATGGGAAGTTAGTTCATTTATTTTTATTGCCTATAGAGTATTCCATTATATAACCGTACAAAAATTACATATTAATTTTTTTATTGATGGACATTATATTAGTCTGGACCTAATCAGGAGACAGAAACCACACAGTGGTTTAAACAGGTGAAGTTGAATAGAATTATAAACTATGACAATAAAAGAAGGCCAGAGCTGGTCCATAGCCGCTGAGCAATCAGCAAAGCAGCCCTCCGGAGCACTAGCATGGCAACCAGTATCCAGGCCTGCACAGAGAGTGGGAGGCATAGTGCATATTATATCCCTCAGGAACAACATGGAAGACAAACCCTGGGGTGCAGGGAGTGGACCAGGCAAACAGAGGGAGTCAGGGCACTAGTGTGGGCATGCCTGGGGCATACAGTATCCTTGCAGGGAGGGCTGTGGAAAGGTGATCATCAGGTCAGGCCAGCAATGCCAGGTTGCGAGCATGTGACTAGGTCAGAGCACCCCTGCCTGTCCTCACTGACACACTACTGAGCCACACTACTGACTGAAGGCGCAGTTGCTGGGACTGCACCCAGAGCCTCTTCCTTCTACAGTGTCCCTCCAGCACCCTATACTGCGAAAGTTTAATATTATGTTCACTATAAAGGAAGTACCTAAAGGAATTCTCTCCTCTGTGGCAGAGCAGGTATTAAAGGATGAATTTGGAGTTGAGAGGTATTAAGTTGGTAACTAGCACAGACATTTAGATTGTTTTCAATTTTTCACTGTTATGGTCAATGTTGCAACAAACATCCTTCCTTATGTTCTTCTTGTATATATGTATAAACACTGTCTAAAAATTATATGTAGGCGTGAACTTGCTGAGTCATATTTTCAGAATAAGATTAACAGGTCAGTGGGCATGCATGTTTATATGATGTTTGTTACATGTCATCTGATTTTAAACTAGTGTAATGGGACTAAAAGTGTGTCTTCCTTAAGCCTTCAGCCCCTATCTTCCAGGGTCAAGAGCAATCCCCAGTAATCCACTCCTCTTTACTCCCTAACACTTGCAGCCTCCTCACCTCTTATCAGTCTTGAATCCACTAGGGCAAGTTTCATTATCCCTTATCCCTGTCAGTCACCACAGGAACCCCCAGGTATT
Organism: Balaenoptera musculus; assembly: GCF_009873245.2. Taxonomy (NCBI): domain Eukaryota; kingdom Metazoa; phylum Chordata; class Mammalia; order Artiodactyla; family Balaenopteridae; genus Balaenoptera; species Balaenoptera musculus. Next base: position 38,042,909 of record NC_045785.1, read on the forward strand.
TGCCCCTTCTGTCTCCTACACTCCTAGCTCCTATAAATCTCTGAACATTCCCTGCTCTGACCCTTTTTGTCATCCCTCTCTGACTCTTGAAACTCTTCCAATGTACCTTCTGGAATTCATAGTCCATCAATCTTGTTCTAATGAAATCCTGGGGAAAAGGGAAGGGTTAGAACACTGGCTGTCTGCAGCCCTCTGAAGTGTTAGCTCTTACCGCTCCCATGGCCTCCTACCATTGGGCCTTGTCTTTTCATTATTCTCCCTCTCTTCTTCCTAATGCCCTAAAACTTTGAATCTTATGCCATTAAATTATATCACTCACTACCCATCATTGCAGCTGTAAATATCTTAGTTCTTGACTCACTATTACTCTTCAGTTCTAACTCCTCTGTTATTCTTGATAGTTTCAATACACTTATGTTGAGGATCTTTTCAGTTCTTAGGACTTTCAGTTCTTTGAACTCCTGTCTTCCAGTGAGCTTCTCCTCCATACTTCCTTGGTCACATATGCCCTATACCTATACTTTAGACCCTGTCTCCATAACTTTAGTTTCATTCTTCCTGCTCTCCAAGCACTAACCCAGTCTTTCTACCTTGTGCCATCTAGAAACCTCATCCCCCGAAAACCAATCATTTGATTCCAGGACCTCTGATCCTTGGAACCCTTAAATATTTTAAGTTTGAAATGCATTTTAGACACTGGTATGGGCCAGTCAATATATTAGTCTTGATTTCAGGACAGAGAAGTAGGGCTGAAGAGTGCCTGGAAGAAAACATGAGGAGCTAGCAGGATACCTACCCCATATTTCGGCCCGGTGGTATACAAAGGGGTGTGTGAAAGCAAACAGTCATTACTTGAGAGAGCTGCAAGGAGAGCTGTGTCCACAGGGGACAGTCAAGTTTCACCTAATTTGTTAAAGGCTATACTAAATGTATGTCCAGGGTGCTTGGGAGTACAAAACTGGCATTTAGAAGACCAGTTCAGAGGCCCTGGCCATTGTCAAGATGTAAGGAAGTATTAGAAATGGAGAAAATATTTGAATATGGGAAAATTTATGAGATCAAATCAGCAGGGATTAGATTGTCTCCAGATTTCCTGTTTGGGTGATTAATGAGTGATGATACCCGTAACTTAAATAAGCAGTATTGAAGAGAAGAATATATTTAGGGAAAGGAGAAAGAAGATCCCAGAAACAAATCCATACATATATGGACACTTGACTTATGACAGAGGTGACACTGGGACAATTGGATGTTCATATGGAGAAATTGAAAGAATTAGCTCTTACTTCACAAAAATCAGTTCAGGTGAACTGTAGTGTTTTTTTTCAGCTTCAGTAAGGTAAAATTGATAAATAAAATGGTAAGATATTTTTTTTTTGTTTTTGTTTTTTTTGTGTGTTTTTTTTTTTTTTTATAAATTTATTTATTTATTTATATTTATTTTTGGCTGTGTTGGGTCTTCGTTTCTGTGCGAGGGCTTTCTCCAGTTGCGGTGAGCGGGGGCCACTCTTCATCGCGGTGCGCGGGCCTCTCACTGTCGTGGCCTCTCTTGTTGTGGAGCACAGGCTCCAGACGCGCAGGCTCAGTAGTTGTGGCTCACGGGCTTAGTTGCTCCGCGGCATGTGGGATCTTCCCAGACCAGGGCTCGAACCCGTGTCCCCTGCATTGGCAGGCAGATTCTTACCCACTGCACCACCAGGGAAGCCCAATGGTAAGATATTTAAAGTATACACATGACGATTTCATATACGTGAATTGTAGATGTAAATGTGAAAGCCAAAACACTAAACTTTTAGAAGGTATGCAGTAGAACATCTTCATTTTTTTAAAAGGACATAAAGGGAATTGGAAATACATAAAGGGAATTTTTTGTAAAGGACGTAAAGGAAAAAGGTAATACATTTGAATACATTAGAATTTTTAGTCACCAAAAGGTACCATGAAAAGGCAAGCCACAAAGTGAGAGAAGATAATTATGACACTTAAAATTGACACAGGGCTTGGATTCAGAACATTTAAAGGACTCCAGCAAATCAATAAAATAAAAAGACAGTATGATTGAAAAATGGCCAAGAGACTTGAACAGGCAGTTCACAGAAGCAATCCAAATGGCCAATAAGTACGTGAAAAGATACTTTAATCTCATTGGTAATTATGGAAATGCAAAATAAAATCACAGTGAAATGCCATTATATTACTGTCAAACATGGCTTAAATTTAAATGACAGAACAAAGTATAGATAAGTATATGAAACAGTGGGAACTCTTAAGCATCACTGGTGGAACTATAAATTGGTACATCCATTTTGCAAAAACAGTTTGGCATTTTCTTACGTAAAGTTTAAAAATAGACAAACTAGAGCACAAAAGGTCACATATTGTATGATTCCATTTTTATGAAATGTCCAGGATAGGCAATTCCATAGGAACAGAAAGTAGATTAGTGGTTGCCAGATTCTTGGGGGAGAGCAGAATCAGGAGTGACTATCAACAGGTACAGTTTCTTTTTTGAGTGATAAAAAATGTTCTGGAAGTAGATAGTGGTGATGGTTGCACAGCTTTGTGAATATACTAAAACTGCTACACTGTGCACTTTAAAAGGGTGAATTTTATGATATGTGACTTATCTCTTTTTTTTGGCCACTCCACGTGGCTTGTGGGATCTTAATTCCCCGAACAGGGATCGAACCTGGGCCCCCAGCAGTGGAAGTGCAGAGCCTAATCACTGGACCACTAGGGAATTCCCTACATATCAGTTTTTTAAATTGAGAAAAACTAAACTCAAGTATTTAGAGCTGCATATTTAGTTGGTAAAGCTATAAGGAAATGATTGCCATAAAAGTCAGGGTAATGTTTACCTTTAATGGGGATGGGGAGGCGTTTTGACTGGAAGGATTATGCAGAGGGATTTTGGAAGATGGCATTGTTAACCTGGATGGTATTTATACAGGTGCTTGCTATATAATTATATTATTTTATAACTAGCTAAACTGTATAAATGAAACAACTAGCTCAAGGTCAACTGACTGTCAACTGAAAAAAATACACAACGTGAGAGTTGTGAGTTAAGTTTTATTGGGGGCAAAATGAGGACTATGGCCTTGGAGACAGCATTTCAGATAGCTCCGAGAAACTTCTCCAAAGAGGTGGGGGGGAGGTCAGTGTATATGTGATTTTGATAAAGGGTGAGTACATGCAGTCAAGCACATATTTTTGCAGAAGGTTTCTGCTAGTCTCTTGAAGGTTACTGTTAGTCACGAGGAGCAGGCGTCACCATGAAGGATTTTAGTGCTTTTCTAGATACGAATAGATGCAAGAATTGGGTTCATAAAATCTTCTCCTGAAAATATCTAACCATCTGAAAACCTGTTCTGCCAGTTTTTCCTAGAGCACAGAGTGCCTCATTCCTGATCTCCACCCTGAACTCCTTTCAGGGCGTGTTGATGGTCAGCAGCTGCATCGGCTAATTTGATCCTTGTAGAGGTAGATGGCAAGTGCCGGTTTGTAGGTGACAGATCCCAGTTGTTTGTTTATATGTTTTATTATAACTTGTTTTGCTGGGATGGATGATTACTTGTCTTTGACTATTTTTTCCAACTGCTAAACTGCTTGGTAAAGTTGAAAAAGCCTGCTTTCTGGGCTGCTGGATTTTCCATCAATTTTTTGTCCTGTTGAGCCATTTCTGGTTGTTTTTAAGGAAAAGTTCTTCTCAATGATGTGTTTTGTTTTTGTTTTTGTTTTTTTCTGGAGCCAGAACTGTGAATGTAATTCAGTAAGAAGGGTCAATTTAAATATTTTCTTCAAATGTTAACAGTCTCATATCTTGATCTTCCCTCAAAAGAAGACCAATTCAAATTATTGATTTTATTCTGTCACAATCTTCATATTAGTAATTTTTGGCTGTTTGGCAAAATGAATATTGGAGAAGTAGAGAAAACACAGTAAGGTAGCACAAACTTTTTAGGCCTTAGCACCTGTATAATAAACAATTTCTACAGTTTTTATCCCAGGTTCCTGGCACAGAGCTTCTAAAAACCTTGGCATTTCCTGAGTGATAGAGTGTCTTTGTTATGCCAATGAGGTAACTCAGGGTGGCCCCCTAGATAGCTTCAGGATGGCAGCTGGTCATCAGGAAAACCAACCATATGATTAGAAAGTTAGGACTTTGGTCCAGACCAACCTCATGGGGAGGGGAAGGAGCTGGAGATTGAGTTCAATTGTGTAGCCAGTGATTTAATCAATTATGCCTGTGTAGTGAAACTCCATTGAAAACTGTAGACACCAAAGCTCAGAGCAGAGCTTCCTGGTTGGTGAACACATTTATGTGCTGGAAGGGGGACGTACCCAGATTCCACAAGGAGAGGACACAGGAGTGCTGCATTCCTTCCCTGACTTCACCTGTGTACATCCTCTAAACTAAAACTGTAATAGTAAATATAATACTTTTGGAGTTCTGTGAGTTGTTCTAGTGAATTATTGCAGCTGGGGGAAGGCAAGGAAGGCAAGGAAACTTCCAAATTTATAGTCAGTGGGTCACAACTACAGGCACCTCCCTCCTCCCAAGATTTATGGCTGGTATAGGAAGTGAGGCAGTCTCGTTAAGGACTTTGCCCTAAACCTGTTGGGTCTGTGCTAACTGTGTGTGGTTGGTGTCAGAATGGAATTGCAGTACACCCAGTTAGTGTCAGAATAGTACCTTTTTTGAAAAGTGTATTGGAGCCTGGCCAGTTGGGAGGAATGCTTGTTATAATCCGTTTATTATTTCATCAGCTTCCAGGTGTAGGAATCCATTGTTACTTACCCCTGAACCATAGATGCTTTTTGCCAAAGATTACAATCACATACATAGAGATCTGTTTTGGACTATGTCCTGGCAACTACCCCCATAACTTGCAAGCCATTTCCTTTCTGTGATGTTGGCAGTATTTGGAATATAAGATGTTGAATTGTGAACCAACTCTAAAATGTTCTAACGAACAAATGTATAAACCTTAATAACTGATAAATTAATAAGTACTTACTTCATTGACACTGGAATAAAGATGTACCATATGGTGCCCTTAATTCGGGTAAATGCCATCAGGGGTTCAAAAACAGGCAAGTAGGGACTTCTCTGGTGGCGCAGTGGTTAAGAATCTACCTGCCAATGCAGGGGACACGGGTTGGAGCCCTGGTCTGGGAAGATCCCACATTGCCGCGGAGCAACTAAGCCCATGAGCCACAATTACTGAGCCTGTGCTCTAGAGCCCGCGAGCCACAACTACTGAGCCTGCGTGCCACAGCTACTGAAGCCTGTGCGCCTAGAGCCCGTGCTCCGCAACAAGAGAAGCCACCACAATGAGAAGCCGGCGTACCGCAACGAAGAGGAGCCCCCGCTCGCTGCAACTAGAGAAGAGCCTGCACGCAGCAACAAAGACCCAATGCAGCCAAAAATAAAATAAACAAATAATAAATTTAAAAAATAATAAGCAAGCAGAGGAGAAAGAGGACATAGTTTAAAACTCAGAAAAAGCCTTTGATATAGAAGCTGTTGCAAACTAACTCTGGGTGAATACAGTCCGACTTTGGCTTTATGGAGGCCTTAATCATCTATCATTTGACTTATTGAAGAAACCCCTTAATTCCTTTTCTCTTTCTACTGAGTCCAGTCTAAATTTTGAAGCTGGACATTTTTTGTGATATATCACTTTGTACCTGTCATTCTACTGCTTAGAATTTTCAAATAGCAGCATTCATCGAAGTGGTTCTCTAAAGGTGATCCCCTTGGGTATGGGGGGAAATATAAAAACTTTTACTTTTCTTTTTTTTTTTTAATTAATTAATTTATTTATTTTTGTACACTTGTAGAACGGTGTGGAGGGACTTTTGGAAAGTTTGTATAAGAAGGAAATTTACTGGTTGTAATATGCTGACTAGGAGGTATTTGCGGGGTGAGGGGAGGCAAATACTCCTATCCCTTCAGGGTGAAGGTGACATTTTAACAATGAGTGAAAAAGTAGCTACAGTTTGAAAGAAGTTTGTGCCACAGAGAGAGCAGTTTGAAAATGGATGTTTTGCAATGTTCCCATCTATATGTGATTTTATTGACAAAAATGATGTCACCTATTGAAACAGGTAAATCTGCCACTTTTTAAAAAACATTGGAAATAGAATATTTCTTATCTTCCAAATGAAAAGTTCAATAGATTTTGAACCTATTTGTTAAGAATTAAAAAAACATTATAGGGACTTCCCTGGTGGCGCAGTAGTTAAGAATCCGCCTGCCAACCCCAGGTACATGGGTTCCATCCCTGGTCCGGGAAGATTCCACATGCTGAGGAGCAGCTAAGCCCGTGCACCACAACTACTGAACGCATGCCACAACTACTGAAGCCTGTGTGCCCTAGAGCCCGCACACTGCACCTACTGAGCCCATGCACCGCAACTCCTGAAGCCCGCGTGCTCTAGGGCCCATGTTCCGCAACAAGAGAAGCCACCGCAATGAGAAGCCCGCACACCACAACGAAGAGTATTCCCCGCTCACTGCAACTAGAGAAAGCCCGCGTGCAGCAACAAAGACCCAATGCAGCCATAAATAAATAAATAAACTTTAAAAAAATTTATTAAATATTTCCATTAGTTTCCGAGAAAAACTGCTTGACGTCACAGAAGACAGAAGAAATTTTTATCACCCTTTGAATAAAATTGAAATGATCTAATAAACAGAGCCAATAATGTACTACTTTCATTGGGAGCTACATGTCTGTGAGGTTTATTTTCCACCTATAATAAAACCAATCACAAAATCTAAATTTAAAAACCAAACTGCAAAAGACCTAAGATTTCTAAAAATATGAACCATCTTCAGTCACACTGCACTTTTTTTAAAAAAGCAAAAAATTGTGTAACATGAATAAAATAAATTTTAATTTTTAAAATATTTGTTTTAAGGCATACATTTTGATAACTTTTGACATACTTATACATCTGTGAAACTATCACCACCATCAAAATAGTGAATATATCCATCATGTCCAAAAGTTTCTGCAGTGTCCTTTTATAATTCCTTCCATCTCCAGGCAACCACTGATCTGCTTTCTGTCACTTATAGATTAGTATGAATTTTGTAGAATTTTTATCTAAGTGGAATCACATAGTATGTATTCTTTTTTTTGTCTGGCTTCTTGTCCTTTGCATTTCCATGTGAATTTTAAAAGCAGCTTATCCAAAAGGCAACTGGTGGGGAAGGTTGTGCATGAGTGAGGGCAGGGGATATATGGAAAGTCTCTGTACTTTTGGCTCAATTTTGCTGTGAACCTAAAACTGCTCTTTAAAATAGTCTTTTTTTTTTTTTTAAGGCAGTTGGGATTTTGATTTTGATTATGCTAAACGTGTAGATCAGTTAGGGGAGAAGTGACTTCTTAATATTGACCCTTCTTACTCATGGGCTATTTCCCCATTTATTTAGGCTGTCTTTAATTTCTCTTAACACTTTTGTATAGCTCTTGTACATCTTTTGTCAAGTTTACCTCTTAAGTATTCCATATTTTTAATGAAGTAAATGGTATTGCTTTTATTTTCAATTTCTGATTGTTGCTAGTATATAGAAATATAGTAGATTTTTGTATATTGATCTTATATCCTGTAGCCTTGCTAAACTTGCTTATTATAAGTAGCTTTATTGTAGATTCTGTCAGATTTTCTACATAGACGATCATGTTGTCTATGAATAAATACAATTTTTTTTCTTCTTTTCTGATCTGGATACTTTTTAAAATTTCTCTTTATCGCCTATTTCACTCACTAGATCCTCCAGTACAGTTTTGAATGGAAATAGTGAGCATGGACGTCCTTACCTTATTTCCGATCCTAGACCATTTTGTCTTCACCATTAAGGAAATGTTAGCTATGGGTTTGTCATAGATGCCTTTTATCAATTTAAGAATGTTTCCTTCTATTCCTAGTTTGGAGAAAGTTTTTATGAAAAATGGTTGTTGGATTTTTGCCAAATGCTTTTTCTGTGTCTAATGCAATGATATTACGGTTTTTCTTTTTTTAGCCTATTATTATGGTGGGTTTTATTCATTGATTTTTCAGATTTTAAACCAACTTGTATTCCTGGGATAAACCCTACTTGGTCATAATGTATTATCCTTTTAATATATTGTTGGATTTGATTTGTTGAAATTTTGTTGAGAATGTACAATATATTCATCTTTGGCTGGTTTTAGTATTAAGAGTAACAGTAACTTCCTACAATGAGTTGGGAAGGATTCCCTTCTCAGTGTTCTGGAAGAGTTTGTGTAGAATTGTTATTATTTCTTCCTTAAATGTTTGGTAGAATTCTCCAGTTAAGCCATCTTGGCCTGGAGTTTTCTTCGTGGGAAGGTTCTAAAGAATAAATTTAATTTGTTTAATAGATACAAGGCTATTCAGGTAATCTATTTCTGAATGAGCTTTGGTGGTTTGTATCTTTAATAAAAATTTCAATTCCATCTAAGTTGTCAAATTAATTGACATAAGCTTGTTCATAATATTGCCTGATTATTCTTCTGATATCTGTACAATCTGTAGGATGTCACCTCTTTCATTCCTGATGTCAGTATTTTGTGTCTTCTCTCTTTTTTTCCTGATCAGTATGTCTATAGTTTATTGATCTTAAAAGATCTGTATATGGTTTTGCTAATTTTCTCTATTGTTTTTCTTTGTTTTTTAATTGATTTCTTCAGTTATCTTTGTGCTTTCCTTTATTCTGGGTTTCATTTGCTCTTTTTCTAATTTCTTAAGATAGAAGCTGAGGTCACTGAATTGAGTCATTCTTTTCTAATACAGGTATTTAGTGATATAATTTTCCTGCTATGGAATTGCTTTAACTGATATGATATGTTTTCATTTTTATTTAGTTTAAAATACTTTTCTAATTTCCCTTTTCGTTTCTGCTTTGACCCACAGATTTTTCAGAAGTGTGTTGTTTAGTTTCCAAATATTTAGAGATTTTCCAAAGGTCTTTCTGTTACTGATTTCTAATTAAATTTCATTGTGGTCAGAGAACATACTTTATATGTCTTGAATTCTTTTAAATTTATTGGATCTTGTTTTATGGACCAGAATATGATCCTTCTTAGTACATGTTCCATGTTCACTTGAAAAGAATGTATATTCTGCTGTTGTTTGGTATTTTTTCCTTAAGTGTTTGGTCAAATTTATCAGTGAAATATCTGAGACTGATCTTTTCTTTTTTGAATGATTATGAATATTGATACTTTCTTTAATAAGTTCTTTCTTTTTTTATCCAGTCTTACAATCTCTGTCTTTTAATTGGGGCTTTTAGACTATTTACATTTACTTACTATTGTTGTTGATATGGTTTGGTTTAAATCTGTCACCTTCCTATTTGTTTTCTAATTGTACCATCTGTTTTTTCTTCTTTGCTCTTTTGCTCTTTTATTTGGGGTTTAATGTTTTTTATTCCATTTCATATCCTTTATTGGCTTATGAGCTATAACTCTTTGTTATTTAGTGGTTGGATTAGCATGTATAGTATATATCTTTATCACCATACTAAACCACTTCACATATAGCTAACTTTTCCAGTGCTCTTCATTCTTTTGTGTAGATCTATATTTCCTCCTGGTATTATTTTCCTTCTGCCTAAAGGAAATTTTAAAAATATTTCTTGTAGTGCAATCTTCTGTTGAGGATTTCGTTTGGCTTTTTTATCTGAAAATATCTTTATTTCACCTTTGTTTTTTAAAAATATTTTAAAAATATTTTCACTGGTGCAATGACTTCTGACACTAACTGCCCAGAATTAGGCGAGACTTCTCAGGTTATGGGCACAGTCCTCCACAAAACTATCATTACTTTAGACATCCATGCTTGGTGATTCCCAGGCCACCCATAATTCTGACCAATTGGATACAAATTCAAGGGTTCCCACTACCTCCTCAGGTTTAATAATTGCTAGAATGACTTACAGAACTCAGGAAAGCACTATACTTACAAATACAGTTTTATTATAGCAAAAAGGGTACATTAAGAACCAGCCAGGGACTTCCCCGGTGGTCCAGTGGTTAAGAATCCGCCTTCCAATGTAGGGGACATGGATTTGATCCCTGGTCGGGGAACTAAGATCCCACATGCCATGGGGCAACTAAGCCAGCACGCTCTAGAGCCTGCTTACCACAACTGGAGAACCCACACGCCACAACTACTGAGCCTGTGCACTCTGGAGCCCACGCGCCACAGCTAGAGAGGCTGCGCACTACAAGTACTGAGCCTGTGCGCCACAACAAAGAGCCTGCGCGCACCACAACTAAGACCCAATGCAGCCAAATAAATAAAAGAATCAGCCAAAAAAAGAGACTTATAAGGTGAGGTCTGGGAGGGTCCCACGTGTGAAGCTTCCAGTGCCTTCTCTCCATGAAGTCTAGATGCATCAATCCCCCGGCATGCTGGTGTGTAACAGTATGCAGAGTATTATTAACCAGGAAAGCTCATCAAAGCTTTGGTGTCCAGAGTGCTTATTGGGGTTTCATTATGTAGATGTGATTGATTGATTCATTGGCTATGTGATTGAACTCAGTCTCTAGCACCCCTCCATTCCCTGGAGGTCAGAGTAATATCAGATGGCGTAAAGCCCCAGCCCTCTAGTCACATGATTGGTCATCTCATTTGCATAAACTGTCTGGCCCCACCATAAATAACAAAGACACTCCCATCACTTGGGAAATTGCAAAGATTTAGAGGCACATTCCCAGGAACTGGGGACAAACGCCACCAGATTCTTTATTACACAATAGCTGGTATAGAATTCTAGGTTGGTAGGATTTGTGTTTTTTTTCATTAATTTAAAGATGTTCCATTGCCTTCATGCATTGTTTTCAATGAGAAGTCTGCTATAATCCTTATCTTTGTTTCTCTGTATATAACATGTCTTTCTTACCCCCCTATCCACCTCCCAACTGCTTCTAAGATTTTTCTTTTTATCATGAGTTTTGAGCAATATGATTATAATGTGCTTTGGTATAGTTTTCTTCCTCTTTCTCTCAGGGTTCTTGGAGATTCTTAGATATGTGCGTTTATAGTTTTTTTCCACCAAATTTGGAAAACTGTCAGCCATTATTTCTTCAAATATGTTTTCTGCTCCCCCACTCTCTTCTCCTTTAAGGATTATTAGTCTGCTTGAAGTTGTCTCACAGCTCAGTGATGTGCTGGTTTTTATTATTGTTGTTGTTGTTGTTTACAGCTTTATTTCCTCTTAGTGTTAGTTATTTCTGACATATGTGTGTTCTGTGAATCCCTAGCTTTACTGTGAGCACCTGGAAGATTCATGTTCTTCCCGATAACCATCACCACACCTGGTCCTTGGAAGGCTGGTCATTGTTTGTAGGATACTCATGTCCGGCGATTTCCTTGAGGCTTTAGCTGGGTGGTTTTGGGAACCAACAAAGGGCATCTAGTTTTACATGTCAGGGATCAAACTGAAGGTACTTTTTAATCTCTGAGATGACACTATTTAAAAAGAATAGGGATTTTTTTTTTTTAAGACCTTGATAATTCTGAGGAGGCCTGATTCTTTTTAAGTCCTGCCTAAGGAAACAGTTGTTCTAAATCACTTTTCTCACACCCTGGTGGCATGTGCCAGCCAGGAGGTGGGATAGATTGTAGGAGATAGCCCTAGACACATGGGAAACCCAGAGTTGGTACTAGGTTGAGAGCATAAGGTTGTACACCTCATTGGGGATCCCTGTCAAAGGAATGAGTGGAAGCTGAAAATGCCTCTTCTTCACTAGTTCTCCTAAAGAGAGTGCCTTTATATAATTGATACAGAGGTGCTGCATAGGGTTGGGGGGCATTGTTTGAGAGGCTGGTTTTTCCAAGATCAGTACAGAAAGGCAAGTGCTATCCACACCTGCTGAATGGAGGTAATGAGAAACACCTGGACAGCTTCATGGCACCTTGGAACAGTCATACCCTATACAGGAAAATAAACCTGCCCAAGAAAAATCCAGGGCATGGTGAACTACCAGGTCCCTGGACAGCAGTTCCTCATAGCCAGTGTTGGTTCATAGAGGTGAGCACAGAAGTGGGGAGGTGGGCAGGCATTGGCAGAGTGGTTAGCACATCATAGAGTATGGTGCTTACTTCAACATGATTTTTGGGTAGAGACATGTTGGCAGTTCCTCCTAAATACCAGCCCCCAGCTGGAAGTTAGACCAAAGAAGTATGGCAGGCTTAGGTTTGAGAATTGTGGTCATAGTGCTAAGGTAAGCACACAGTTTTGTTCAAAGCTTCTGAGCTATAAGTTTACAAGTTATAAGGGACATGTGAAAACTAATAAAGAGATAGAGATAATTCCTACACTGTGAAGGGGTTGGGCATGCTTTGCAGACTTGGGGGCCTTGTGTATGGACTGTTTAAGGAGCACTGCTCTTCTGAGAACTTCATTTTCGCTTAAGCACACATATTTCTGGGTTAGCCCCTTGGATGCAGTGTGCAGAGATATATGTGCAAGAGACCTTCAGGCCAGGAGTCCCGTTGCCCTTTGAGAAGTGTGAGCGTTTGGCCATGCTATCTGTACTGAATGAGTTCAAGCCTTTGGAAAGTTGGGTTAACTTGAATAGGCAGATTGGAACCTGAGGTGTTCCAAGGAGGGCAGGTTGCTGCTAGATCTAAAACAGATGTCTGAGAAACATAGATGGTTACAGGCAACTTGGGAACAAGGGAGAAACCTCTGGGCTGCCAATTTTTGCAGAGAGAATCACTAAACTAATGGTGGACCTGGAAAAATAACCATATAATGCTAATTGCCGGTGCTAGGGGCTGATTTCTTCCCTGAAGGTTATTATCATCTCAACCCTCCTCAGAAGCAAACCTCACAGAGGATTTCTTTTACTTTCCTTGTCCACAGGTAACAGTCCTTTGGACAGCCCCCGGAATTTCTCTCCAAATGCACCTGCTCACTTTTCCTTTGTTCCTGCCCGTAGGTAAGTTGATAGAAAAACTCCTCTGTGACTAACGTGTGGCATTTGCATGAATGTCAGTTAAATATCAGCTTCCTCCTTTGAGGCACTGCCCTTCCAAGTGTGTTACCTTGGTCTACCAGCCATCAAAATTCCTTTCCTGCTTTCCTCGCCAGGTCATAAACATCTTGTTCAAGCTTTGCTTTCCAAACACCATAGGTATTTGTGTTTGAATGTTCAAATGGGCAAGTAGATATTACAAGTGAATTTATTTTATAATCTTAAGCACAAGTCCCTGGTTTCCTGAGGGTATGTTCGAAAACATTATACTCTTGATTGAAAGCTATCCTAGAGTGATCGATGAGAAAATGGGTTCTCCTCCCAGGAGGACCCAAAGTTATACTCTTATTCCTCTAACTCAGGTAGTTCCAGGGAACTAGAAGAGGCCATTTATGCCTCCCTCCTTGGGGATAAAGAGACTACCAGGTCTTCACTTATCCTCCCATGAATTTAGAAAGATTTGGTGTGTTGCAGAGCCGTGCTTGTATTCCTCACATTTCACTTATTTCTGGAAATGATATCAACTTATCCCTGGCCCATGGTAGCAATCCTGACAGTTCAGCCCATTGCCAGCATATCACCTGGCCTCTTGAGAAGTACTGAGCTGATTGACATGAGTCAATCCATATACCAAGACTTCTTCTTTTTGTTTTTTTTTAAATACATTTATTTATTGTTTATTTTTGGCTGTGTTGGGTCTTCGTTGCTGCATGTGGGCTTTCTCTAGTTGTGGTGAGTGGGGGCTACTCTTCGTTGTGGTGCGCGGGCTCCTCATTGCGGTGGCTTCTCTTGTTGCGGAGCATGGGCTCTAGGCGCACAGGCTTCAGTAGCTGTGGCACGCGAGCTCAGTACTTGTGGCTCGCGGGCTCTGGAGCGCAGGCTCAGTAGTTGTGGCACACGGGCTTAGTTGCTCTGCAGCATGTGGGATCTTCCCAGACCAGGGCTCGAACCCATGTCCCCTGCATTGGCAGGCAGATTCTTAACCACTGCGCCACCAGGGAAGTACCCCAAGACTTCTTATACAAATTATTTACTTTTCAGAACATCTTTAAAATTCTTTCCTGGCAGCATTCACGTTCTTTGACTTTATTTTTATTTTTAAAAATATTCTTGGTTAGAGTCAGTCTTTGGTATTAAGACCTCCAGAAAAATCATGGCTCCAGATTTGGAGCCTCTAATGGATGGAGAATGATATATACATCTTGAGATCAGAGTAGTAGTAGTAGTACTCAGACTACTTTTTTAAAAGAGATAACAGAAAAAGAACAGATTCCTAATTTAACAGCATTAACTCACTGTTAAAATGGCAACCCAGAAGAAATCCACCCCCTTCCTCTCCAGGATTCTGTGAGCTGAAAAGGACGTGGACAGGTTGGGAGAAGTTTGATGGCTGACTTGGGTGCCCCTCCTGACCCAATTGCCTTACTCAAAGCAAGTATCGTCAGAGTTTGTTCCATGGACTCACCTCTCCTACCCTGTGTAACTTCATTAGTTAACTAAGGATCCAGATAGGAACACTTACAGTATAGGTATATAATGGATGGATGCATTTGCTTTCCAGCCCAGCTGAAAGTCTAACTTATCCCAGACTTCCTGCCTTGATTGTGTTTGAACTGTAGCCTCAGATTAGGTCTGAGCTGGGACAGTAGGACCTGTGACCATTCTCTGTAAATGGCATTGAGTCATTTCCCATTCATTCAATAAATGTTTACTGAGTACCCAGTAAGCCCAGGCACATGCTGGGTACTTAGTTATATAGTGGGAACCAGACAGACAGAGCCCTAACTTTCTAGAAACTTAGTAGACTTAGTAGAGTCTGTGCACTTGTTGTTCCCTTTGAGGGAATGCTGTTCCCTCAGGTCTTTGCTTAGTTAACTCCTTCTTGTCTTTCATTTCTCATCTTAAATGTCAACTCCCCAGAGAGGCCTTCCCTCACCATACAATATAAAGGAGCCCCCTCATCATTCTCCAGCAAACCATCCAGTTTTATTTCCAAACTAGTACTTTTCAATGCCTGATACAGTCACCCCTCGGTATCCAGAGGGGATTGGTTCCAGGACCCTGGTGGATACCAAAGTCTACAGGTGTTTAAATCCCTTATATAAAATGGCATAGTATTTGCATATAACCTATGCACATCCTCTTGTATACTTTAAATCATCTCTAGATTACTTATAATACCTAATGCAATGTAAATGCTATGTAAATAGTTTTAAATACAGTGTGAATAGTTGCTGGCATGGAGCACATTCAAGTTTCGCTTTGTGGAACTTTCTGGATTTTTTTTCCCCTGAATATTTTTGATTCAGTGTTGGTTGAATCTACAGATGCAGAACCCGTGGATAAGGAGGGCTGATTGTAGTTTCTTATTTGTTTTCTGTTTCCTCTCAACCAGAATCAAAGCACCTTTAATAGTGATGCCTTAATATGGTGAAAATATGTCTGCTAGTATATAATAAGCACTCAGTCGGTGCTTATTGATTGAATGAGTGGTGGGGAAGAATAACGAACAAGCAAACAAACAAATATATAGCTGTAACCTGTGATAAGCACCGTGAAGGGAAAGAACATGATGCTGCCTAAAAGAGTAGGAAAGGAATGAGGCTGGAGAGTCTGTACTGGGTGGTCATGTAAGGCCTCTCGGAAGGAGTGACTTTTAAGCCAACCTGAAGGATAAGAAGGAGCCTGCCATGTTGGGAGTGAGGATGCAGGTGTGTAGACCAATCCATGCACAGGGAATAGCATGTTCCATTGGTGTCCTGTGTCTGCATCATTCCCTGGGCTTTAGGAGTAGGATCAGCCGGGGGCTTTGGGACCTGGTATTACCACTGAGATCCACACAGGTCTGTGCTAGGTGGCCTGAAGTCTGAGTCGTATGTGTGGAAGACAGAACCCCGGGCTGTCCCCTTACCAGACATAGTAGGAAAAGTAGCTAGGTATTGGTGGGGGAGGGGAGGAAGACTTCAACCCTGCGAAACAAGGTACTCAGGAATTGTGTTTCCTATCACTGAAGTTGGGCATGAGCTTTATAGCATCACATTCGTTTGGAATATCACACAAAAGGCAGATTTAATGAAACTCTAGGGATAGACCCATTAGTCACACAATTTCACTACTAACTTACACACATTCGTAAACAAAAGGTTTGTCTCTGCCAAGCTACACCAAATGCCAAGCGTCAAACAGAGCAGTCTCTCTGGTTCCCTTTGATTCTCACTTTAATGTATGTCTTTTCACTACAGCCATGGCCACAGAGCAGACAGGTAATAGCGGACGTGATGGGGAGAGGGGCTGGGAAACTGCTATGCATGGCCAGACAGTATGGTTTGTGGTTTTATGCTTGGTGAGAACTGGCTGTGATGAGTCTTCTCTGACTGTGGGTATGAACATTTGGCCTTTCATTTCTATCAAAGAGGCCCTAAGGGAGCCCCCTCTACCTGCTGGAACCAAGGCTCCGTGCTCATATGTTTAGAAGGCAGGATTTGCTAAATATTTAGTTCCAAGCTTCTGAGCGTAGGGACAAGTCACCCTCATTCCCACAACTTTCCTCAGTCACTCAGTGGGATGACCAGGCAGAGGAAATGGAGGCATCCTGTAGTGGCATTTCTGACTCTGGTGGTCCCTGCTCTTCAGTTTACAGAAAAATGGCTGCCATGCAGTTGGTTCCCATTTCTGTATGAAGGAGGAAAAATCACCTGTGGAGAAGTGTATCTGACAAGGGTTTGGGAAATGCCTCCCTGAGTTAGACTAGTCCCATCTTTGCTGAGCTCTGTTTTCCTGGAATTGACTTGCTTCCTTGTGTAGAGCTCTCAGGACCCAAAAGAGAGAGCAGAGAGAATATCATGTTTGAGCATCCTCCTGGACATTTCTTTGCCTCAGAGACTAGGTTCCAGCAGGACCGGCTGCCTGGGTGGCATGAAGTTTGAGTCATGTGCATGTGGCATGGAACCCCCGGCTGTCCCCTTACAGAACATAGTAGGAAAAGCTGCTTGGTATTGGTGGGGGTGGAGAGGAGTGCTTCCAAAAGAGAAGCCCTGGCAAGATTGATTCCTTTTTTTCCTTCTTCCTCTCCATGCCTCCCCGCACCCACCTTTAACTGTGGAGCCTGGGACAATTCATCCAGATCTCTGGGTCTTAATGTTTTCTCTGAAGATTGAGAGTATTGAACTTAACTTCTAAAGGTCCTCCATTGCTAACGTTCTTAGGTTCTGTGGGTCACATCAAAGAAGTTTTTCTATAACTTCAACCAGAGCAGGCTGTACCCCTAAGCTCCACAAGAAAGAACATTTGTGTTACAACACATCCTGTAGTCCAGGAAAGAATCACTTGCCCATGTTATAAAAGCTTCAAACCAGATACTTGCTTGATCTTTCTTCTCTAAAGCAGAGCAGATAACTGTGGTTCTCTGTGATGAGAGCTTCAGAGCACATCCTCTAAAGAGCAGCTAGAAGCCTGCCCCAAAGTCTCATGTATGGCCAAGGCTATATGCCACTTCACTCTTCTTTCATAAGGTTGCTGTTAGTCTTTGGCAAACATTCTCAAAGATTGGATTTATGAGTCCTAATAGGTCCTGGGTAGCCTTTGACTATTTGCAATCTATTGATTCATACTCAGACCCAGGTGGTAGTTTCGCTTCTTCCCGGTTATCAACCCAGTGGCCTGGGGAACACCAAAGGACCCTTCGCATGGAGCCTTCAAAAAGGGAACTAGCATTTCAGTGGCAGTTCTCTCCTTGTGATGATGCCTTTAGCTGCAGTCCTCTGTCATTGCTTCTCTGTCATTGCTAAAAGTGAATAAGTTGAGTGTATAAAGATTTTTATTCCAAAACCATAGTATTGCATAACAGATATTCTTATTTAAAGTTATGGACTCCTTTATAGTCAGAGATGTCTGTCTTTGCAGTGGAAAACACACAACAGTAGGCCCCTTGTAGGAAAGAGATATGAAAGCGTGTGCTGGACTGAGCAGTACTGTCTTGAGACAAGAAGAGCCTACCAATGAATCAACTGCCCCAAAAAACCTGATGGAAAGACAGGCAGGTCCTGGGCTCAGGGTGGGGTTCGGTAGAAACTGCCTAACATTCTTTTCTTACATAGGACCGATGGACGGCGCTGGTCTTTGGCCTCTTTGCCTTCTTCAGGCTATGGAACTAACACTCCTAGTTCTACTGTCTCAGTAAGTAGCCAAATCTGTGGCCGTACCTCCTTCACCCTGAGGAAATACTTCCCTACAGGTATTGCTCCCTGTCCCTACAGTGTTGCAAAATGGTTCTCAGCTTTTTCTCCAAAGCCCAACTCAAAGAGGTTGCTGAGGTCTGGTGGCCCTTAACAGCCATAGTCAGATCCATTAAGTGCCTTTGGAAAGAATTAACCAGCATGTTTCTGAGCGTCAGTTATTCCTAGTGGAGTCAGAAGAGGGCTTGAGGATGGACTTTTGCTTTGCCCACGAGGCCAGGCACAGGGACTCCTAAGCACGGTTCCCTTGCTCCCCGATTTTATTTGTAGAACTGCAACCAAGAGCAGATAACACCACCCCCCGCCATGTCACAAAGGCCTGGTAGACCCTCCTCTAACTTTTTTACCTTTTCCTTTCAAAAAAGAAGGGGAGGATGAATGTGATTTGATGTTCAAGTTTGATTGTATATCAGCAAAAAAAAATATTGGGCCTGTCTCTAAAACTTCTAGTTATATCTATTTTAGAGAAGATTTTAGCCTAAAACACAACAAATGTCCTAACTGCCACTATGCACAATTGACCCTAAAATGAGTCTTCCTCATTGAGCGACATTTAATTGAAGCCAGGATGACAAGTTGTCAAACACGTTCTGTAAAGGGCACATATTTTAGGCTTTGTAGGCCACAGACTGGATGACCCGTTTCTCCATGTCTTCCACCATTCTTCAGGTCTTCTCAGCTCAGTTTGTATTCATAAATCCCAAGCAGGTAAAAGAAGTTATCATTTCCTCCCTTGACCTAGATATTACTCTATTTTAAAATTTTTTATTTATTATTTTTTTGGCTGCTCTGTGCTGCATGTGGGATCTTAGTTCCCCAACCAGGGATCGAACCCGTGCCCCCTGCAGTGAAAGCACGGAGTCTTAACCACTGGACCACCAGGAAAGTCCTAGATTTTACTCTTAAATTAATCCAAAGATCTCACTGGTCTTTTGGCAGCTGTTTAGTTTCAGATCTTTCCCTAGTAAATATCCCTTCCCCATAATTCTTTACTCAAACAGGTGATTTTTGAGACCCAAAGTAAGAGTCATGTATTTATTATATATATATATTCCTGTTCAATAAGTTTTAATAGACTCAACCCATTGCTCCAGCTTATTTTATTGGAATACCTTAAAATACCAATTTTGCTTCATGTTAGTTGCATTTGGGTGAGAATACTTTTTGCAACTTCTATCCAAATCATTTATAAAAATGTGACCAAGACAGAGCCTCATGAAAACTTCCCACTAGCTGTTTACAACTTTATGTATTATAGGATTCCATGAGAGAAGTGTGCACTGTAAGTCAAAAAAAATTTTGATTTCTCACTTGGTATTAAGGCTTACATGTGGCAACAGAGTTTTCTTGGTGCGGCACTGCAGCTTTGAGTGTAAATGAATTTAGACATTTAACCCCAGATCCTTCATCAGTTGGTGAACAGAAATTGAGCCAATAGTGTTAGATTTGCTGCTGCTGTAGCCAGTCTTGTCAGGTAAGGGCGGGAGTTCACTGATCCAGGTGCTGACCGGGGCTGCCACGGCAATGGCTGCATTGGTGGGATGCCTGTAATAGCACAGCTCACTCCCTCAAATGGGCTCTTGTGATTGTGGAATCTCAGTCGTTGGGCCATGTTTAGAATTCTTAATTGTTTTTAGGTCAAGTCTAATCTTTGGGTTCTAGATCTAAAAATAATTTTCTTCCCTGCTGGATTTTCTTGCCTATTGGTGTCCCTAGAGCCTGGGCAAAGCCAGTTGCCCTCTGGGTAACAGCCTAAAGGAAACATTGCTGAGCCATCCTGGGGCTCTCCCAAGGTGTTGTAGAAGGGGAAACTTACGGGATTGTCATTTGTAGGCTGGGCATACCTGGAACATTTCCTAATAAGCCAGGAAGCATGATTTATTAATTACTTTCCATTCTAACTAGCCAAAAGCTTCACTGAGGGCAAAGGGTCCACGTGGAAGAATCTGCTTTTTGCCACCTAAAGAGGCTCCCTAGGTAGTTGGGGAGCTGTCACACCTCATGAATGTCTGGGTCTGGCCCCCTGCAAGGCTCATGAAGGACAATAGTATCTTGGCTTCGTCAGAACTGAGAGCTCTGAAGGATAGAGATGAACGGGATCATGCACAGTGGAGGCTCAAGGGGGCGAGGGGAAGCATGCTGGCTGTGGGCTGACTTCAGGTTTACGTTGACTGGGGAGCCCCTGACCATTTTCAGTCCTTCTCCACTTCTAGACTGCCTTAGACATGTCTTTAATGCTTTTTAAAAATGTTGTCCCCTCTAGTCATCATGCTCCT
Organism: Balaenoptera musculus; assembly: GCF_009873245.2. Classification (NCBI taxonomy): domain Eukaryota; kingdom Metazoa; phylum Chordata; class Mammalia; order Artiodactyla; family Balaenopteridae; genus Balaenoptera; species Balaenoptera musculus. The sequence continues at coordinate 38,063,423 of NC_045785.1, forward strand.
CGCAGGAAAAGCTGCACCAGTTGCCCTTCCAGCCTACAGCCGATGAGCTGCACTTTCTGACGAAGCATTTCAGCACAGAGAGTGTACCCGATGAAGAAGGACGGCAGTCCCCGGCCCTGCGGCCCCGCTCCCGCAGCCTCAGGTGAGGGTGCTCTCCACCCACTGCCCTGGTACCCGTGGAGTTCAGCTTGTCTGCACAGCCTAGGAGTCAACAAACTTATTCCATAAAGGGCAAGGTAGTAAATAATTCACACTTTGTAGGCCATATCATCTCTGGTAGCTACTTACTCTGCTGTTGTGCAGAATCATCCACAGACATCATGTAAACTTTATTTATAAAAGCAGCCGGCGGGCCAGATTTGGTCTGTGGGCCGTAGTTTGCCAACCCCTGGCCTAGCACATGGGCACAGCTCAAATGAGTCAAGTGCAGTGAAGCTCAAGCCCTTTGGTATTGGGTACAGCTCAACTCACCATCACAAGAGGTGCCTGAAGATGCTGTCAAGGGGTCCCTCTTTTTCCCTTTGAAAGTAGTTGGCAGTAGAAATGTACTTTGGACTCCATTCAGTAAAAGGAGAGTAATAGTATCATCCATTCTGATGGTGATGGAACTGATGGTGATGGTGATGGGTTCCTCTGATGGAACCCAGAGGCCCAGCATATATAAACTAGGCCAACTAAGAAAGTTGCTTCTGAGGACACTTGTGGCTGACTTGGGGAAGAAGCCCATTGCAGAAGCAGAACTAAATGCCCATCTAAATCTATCTCATTTCCCTGAATCACCTGGGCTCATCAAACCAAACAAACCTTAACAGCTGATTTATCTTGTGTATTCCATAGATTAAATCAGCTCTTCTCTTTGGCATTAGGTGGTAAATCTGTGCCAGAATTCCAGGTTAAGGGAGAGGGTGGAGAATAAAATGATCTTGGCTTTAAATGGTCGAGCTCAGATTTCCAGGGTCCCTGGGAAATAAGAAGTTGGTTAACATGTTCAGGGTGGGGGCCCAGAGGAGCAGTGCCTTCCAGGAAGAATCCCCTCAGGTCATGTTGGCACTGCAAGTGCCAATGAGCTGAGCCAGACCACAAAGACTGGTTCAAGTTCAGATTGGTGAGAATAATGACTGGGACTGCAGTGCAAAGGGTCAGACATACAACTGAAGGAGTGTGGAGTGTGGAGCCCCGTGTGTTTCTTTGTCTCATACAGAGGAACGTCTGAATCTTGGTGCTCTTCACACTCCACACAGAGGCAGGGGCGCCTTTTAGGCCATTTGAGACTGAGAGGACTACAGTACCTATGGGAAATCCCTGAGGATTACTCTTAAAATGCTGGGTAATGTGCATTAATGTAGCAGGCAGACCATGGCCTACTGTAGGGAGGAAAGGCAGAAAAGAACAGTTCTGAACATAGCTCAGCTGGGATCACATGTCGGGCACCAAACTGGGCAGGACCCAAATAGCCATTCAGTTGTGTGGCTCAAACTCTGAAATCCTTTAAGAGGATGTAATCACACATGGGCCAAAGGGGAAGATTTAGATGACCCAGATTTATAATTCACTATGGGCTGGCTGGACTGGCCTCATTCATTTCCCAGGTGAGAGCTAAGTTAGCCCCATTAGATGCAGCTTGTTTAGAAAAGATACAGGTATACACTGTTCTTCCTTTGGTTGTTTTGGTGGTGGTTTGATTTGATTTGATTCCTAGAACATGCTGGGGTATGCCCAACCCCACTGGCCAAAGCAAAGAAGACCCAGAGAGTCCTGTTCTGGAGGAGATGATCCTAGAAGAACCACCAGTGGCCTCAAGAGTGGTCTCCTCCTGTCTGGGCCTTTTCAGGCCCTGGCAGAAGTCTTTGTGAAGGCCAGGCCTCTTACAGGAAGGTAGTCTAGCTCCAGATGGCACAATTTTGAGCTGAACAGTGCTGGCAGCTCCAGGAATAAGAAAGCCTCTGGAACTCAGCACTCCTTAAGGTGGGAGTGTGTGGGTGTTGCAGACAGTGGGTGGGCATGGGCTCTGGGGATGGGCATCTTTCTCCTTGAAGGTTCCCTGGCACTAAAGTAATACAGTTGTTTCTTTCTTATTTAGTCCTGGACGGTCACCAGTTTCCTTTGACAGTGAAATAATAATGATGAATCATGTGTACAAGGAAAGATTCCCCAAGGTAAGGATCCAGTTTAAAGGAGACTGGTAACGCCTCTGAGGATGTCACCTCCAGCCAGCCCCAGTGGGAAGACTGGGGATGGGGGAGTCGCCAGAGGCAATCCGGAAGGAGAGCGGGGAGGCACCAGGAGGAGGAGGACACAAGCATGAGGGCTTTCAGACTGCTGGAGAAGAGGAAGGCAGCAGAGGACTTTGAGTTTGGGGATCGTACTTGCAGAGCCTCTATTTCTCCACTCCCCAGAGAAAGGGCTATCCAGAGGGAAATGTCGAAAACATATCCCACTGTACATTAGTGGGAAGGAAAGAGCAGAGACCTTGTTTCTAACCGTGCACATCAGGATCCATGAGTCGGGGTCCCCCAGAAGGAGATTTGCCCTCTGAGAGCACCTTCATTTAATGCAGATTTCTAAAGCAGCACTCCCATTACCAAGCACAAACAGAGCTACGCTGGAAATTTCCTCTGGCAAGAAGTTGGCCAGAGAGAGCAGTAAGGTCTCAGAGTAAGACAGTAAGACAGCTCAGAGTTGCTATTCACATTTGGACTTGTGTTTTCAAGCAGGGAAATGCTGAGGGAGGAAGGTAGGTTACTGTCCTGAGATGGTTGAGAAATGGTCTTCACAACTGCAGTTTGACTGTAAACCTCCTTGTATGTAGAACGAGGACCTTGTTTCCCATTTGCATTTCTTTTGAACACCACATGCCTAAACACTCTGACCTGGCTTTCTAATGATAGGCCCTGTTCCTGCAGAACACAGCCAGTTCTGTCCGAGAGAGAATCAGGGCCTGACAGAGGCTCCCTCTCCATGACAACAGCAAGCATGGGGTCTTCAAGCCTCTTTCTTCATCCTCCATCCAGACCCCCGGCTCTACCTGTTCATCTGTATCTAGGGTCTACAGTGTGTGGTTCCCTGCTCCTCCAAGAGTGTCCTTTTTCGAGCCTCGAGTAGTCTCCTGGGCACACATGGGTGGCTTAGGGAAAAAGTGTGAAGCCCTTGTGCTTTCCCTCTTGACATTCACAGTGGAGCAGAGCAGTGAGGAGGAGCTCAGACTCTGGGACCAGGCCGACTGGGTTCAAGTTTGTTTCTACCATTTATTAGCCTCATGACCCTGGGCAGATTATTTAACTTCTCTGAGCTTCATTTGCCTCATCTGTAATCTGGGATAATAAGAGTATCTATCTCATAGGGAGTTTGTGAAGATTAGTGAACATTAAGCTTTTCTAACTGTGCCCAGGACATAGTAAGCACTCAGTAAGTGTTAGCTGTTATTTCTTTGCTGCCCTGTGGTCTGCACTTTCTAGCCTTCAAATGGGCACTGGAGAGTAAGAGCAAGGAAGAGGGGCAGAATGAACAGCTAGGAAATCATTCTGTTGTGCCTTCGTTCTTCATAAAAAAGTTTGGGTGTGTATAGTGTTTAGAAATGCATCTCACGTGTTTCCTCCTCCTCCTCCTTCTATATTAGGTGTTGTATTGTTATTCTAGCATTGCACGTTTGTATGTAAGATGAACTCATGTTAGAAAAAGCATGTTAAGATTCCTTCCACTCCCTCTCTTTCACCTCCCCTCCTCTGCCTCTCTCCCTACCACACCGCTACACCATAAATATGTGTGTGTGTGTGTGTGTGTGTGTGTGTGTGTGTGTGTGTGTGTATACACACACACATATATATACATATACAAACACCCACTTAAACACACACTGAAAATCAGAAATCACCACCTGGTGGCAAAGGAAAGAAAGCCAAGCCCTAGATAGGCAGTTAGGAACTTGTTAGCTGATGTATATTTGTCGTTTTGACATTCCTGTGCAGTTAGGTCCCCAAGAGGCTTCTGAGCCAGACCTCATGCTGCTCTGCTGGGGATCCAGGTCCGTGAGCAGGCAGGTTCACACCTTCAATAAACACTCTCTGAACATCTGCTTAGCTCAATTGGGTCCTAAGTCCAAGTAAGAGGATCCTGAGATAAATCAAACTCCCACTGACTTGAAGAAGTTCCCAGTCTGGAGAAAGATTTAGAAACCAGGAGTGTCCACACACCAAGTTTATACAGTTGGGAGGTCCAGTGGAAGCACAGAGGAAAGGAAACCCTAGTTTTCCTGGAGGAATCAAAGACTTCCCAGAGGAAAGGTGATGCTTGAACTGAGATTAGAAGGAGTAGTAGGAGTTTGCCAGGCAGGCTTGGCAGAAGAAAAAGCTACACACAGGGAACAGCATAAATGGACAGAGGCATGAGATAGCATGATAAAGGAACAACAGAACCTCAGTGTCCTTAGAGCAAAAGAATGTGCCCTTCAAGGAGTGGGGAGGTGGACAAGGCCAGGTGAGAGAGGGCCTTGATTGTAATGTTTTGACTTGACTTGAAGGTGACCTTTCACGTCTCCAGTCATCAGGTTCCCCAAATGCGACATCAGGAAACCAGGATCACAGAGCCCATCCTTAGGCTCTGACCAGGCCCTTCAGGCTTAGCTCCAGCCGAGCTGGATCAGAAGGGAAGAGTCACTTGTCCTGCTTTGATTTGCAGGCCACCGCACAAATGGAAGAGCATCTAGCAGAGTTCATTTCCTCCAACACTCCAGACAACGTGTTGCCCTTGGCAGACGGAACCTTGAGTTTTATTCATCATCAGGTGATTGAGATGGCCCGAGACTGCCTGGATAAATCTCGGAGTGGCCTCATTACCTCACACTACTTCTATGAACTTCAAGAGAATTTAGAGAAGCTTCTGCAAGATGTGAGTGTCCTTGTTCTGGAACTCTGGTGAATCCGTATAGTAGTGGTTTTTAGTCCCCAGCAAGATTAAGGCAGTCATGGTGTTCCCAGCCTGCTTGCCACTTCCCTGCTGGTATGCGGGACCCACCCCACATGTGCTGCTGCTGCTGGGCTTTGGTTCCTCCTCAGTCCCCTGCATTTCGCAGAGAAGCCTGTTCGGTGTCAGAACTCAGTGCTGTGAGTCCTTTCCTTTTCTAATACCAATTACTCTTCCCGAGGCTCCAACGTTGGTAGTGTTCATAAATATTTGCCTAGGAGATTTGTAACCCAGAGCCAAAAAGAGGCCCCAGTGGCTGTAGTGGGCTCTCTTTTGGTAGACATACTGGTGTAAGCAGAACCTTGAGACTGCTTCTCCTCAGTCGAGGGAAAACAGACCCGAGGACTGCACTACGGGTTTATCCATTTGCCGATATTCTGTTTGCGTAGCAGAAGTTCTCCAGTGGGGACTGATGTGTTTAGAGACCTGATCCTCCCCAGTGTAAAAAGTCTCTGGGCAAAGTAATCCAGAGACCATTGAGTTCTTCTCGCTGCTTCGTGCTCCGCTCTTCGCTTTCCTCTCTGCCTCTCCGATAGGGTGATCGGACGCCTTCCCACTCAGACTACAGTTGCCCATATCACACCATTAGTACAGCTTAGGGGAGAAGAGATGTGCTGTCTCCTCTTCATGTCACTAGAATATTTCCCAGTCCAGACCCCTGTTACCTCCAGACATGTGCCTTCATGCTTTTGTAGGACCAACTGAGCTGAGAGCCCAGGCTAATGGGCTCAAACGACTCGGGTGTGTTAGTCCAGAAATTAGGAGCAGGAAGTTGTTTGTTTGTTTTTTTAATTTAGGAAACAGTTGAATCTAGAGAAAGGATGACTAAAGATGATCACGATTATTGCTGTCAAATATTAGGAGTTTTAGCATATGTAATATGTGGCAGTTTCTCTGTCCCCTAAAAGGCATACTAGCCCAGTGGACAAGAGTTACGGCAAGAAAGGTTTTGATTTAATGAAAAAGTTCTTCCTTCTACAAAAATGTCTTTTTCTGATTTCAAAAGTAATACTTAAATTTAAACATTGCAGAAATATGAGTTTAAAAAGCTGAAGTCCCATGAAACATCACTGGCGGCTGTTTGTTTCTGTTCAAGAATAACTTTCTAACTGTTCTCCAACAATACGTAGGAATCAGGGATTGAGGCATCAGATAAATCAACTAGAGTGACTTCCAAGGTTGCTTGCACATCTAAGATGGATCTTCTGAAATGCTCAAGTCAGAGCTTTGCCCAAAAGCTTCAGGCATGGGCTTCCCTGGTGGCGCAGTGGTTGAGAATCTGCCTGCTAATGCAGGGGACACGGGTTCGAGCCCTGGTCTGGGAAGATCCCACATGCCACGGAGCAGCTGGGCCCGTGAGCCACAACTACTGAGCCTGCGCGTCTGGAGCCTGTGCCCCGCGGCGGGAGGGGCCGCGATAGTGAAAGGCCCGCGCACCGCGATGAAGAGTGGCCCCCACTTGCCGTAACTAGAGAAAGCCCTCGCACGAACCGAAGACCCAACACAGCCAAAAATAAATAAATAAATAAATAAATAAAGTAGCTACAAAATTAAAAAAAAAAAAAAAAAAAAAAAAAAAAAAGCTTCAGGCATTTCCCAGATGCATTGCCCCTGGCAGTGGGAAGAGCACTGAACATGGAGCCAGTGCATTCATATGTTCTCTCATTTGCTAGGCCCTGGGAATGAAGAGAAGAAGTTCAGTGCCGGTTCTGGCTCAAGGAATTTGCTGTTGACTGGGGTTTACAGACCCATCAATATGTATTACAGTAAAAATAATAACTATCGTTTATCAAAGTATACTGTATGCCACACACCACAGTGAGTGCTCTATATGAATTACCTCACTTTTGTTTATTATAGTAAGTGTGATTGATGAGCACTAAACAGAGATCAGTTCTGAGCACAGAGGAGGATGTGCTGACTCTGCATGGAGAGTTCAGGAAAAGCTGAGTCTTGATGAGTAGGTAGGAGTTCACTGGACCTAGAAAGCAGTATAAACAACCTTTCAGAGGTGTGGAGGAACTTGGTTCATTTCAGGAATTGCAGGTAAAGTAGTTTGGCATGACTAGAGTGAAGGATGTCTGCAGGGAAACCCTTGTAGATGAATTTGCTAGGCACTACATTGTCTAATTTAATCTTCACAACAACACTGTAAGGAAGGTATTATTATTATTCTCTAAATATGCAGATGAGGAAACCAAACCTTAAAAGGGCCAAGTTAGCCCAAGGTAACTCATTTCTTGAGTAGCAGAGCTAGCACCCAAACCCAGGTTACTTATTCCAGAGCCTAAGATTGTACACTTTCAAATACTTAGTCAATAAGCATTGACATCTGCTATATAAGAGGCACCTGTGCTAGGCGACATAGCCTCTCTACTCACAAGGCCCTACAGTGTACCTGTAGAGACAGACAATTAATTATAAAACAACATGCTAGTACCATGTGCTGTGAGCAAACAACTAGGAAAACATAGAAAAAGGAGCCGTTACTTCTTGTTCTTCGTTTGTGTGTGTGTGTGTGTGTGTGTGTATGTGGGCAGGGGACTTAGATGAGGCTTCACAAAGTTGATATTTGAGCTGCGTGTTAAAAGAATGAACAAGATTTCATCAAGTGCCCAACCTCTCTTTTCATTGCATAACCAGTTTTTTTTAATGGTCTTCATTTGCTATATTTCTTTCCTTACAACCTGTTCACTATTCAGTCTCTTGCCTTCTACTTTCCCTTCCCATTATTCCACTGAAACATTTCAGGCAAAAGTCACCAAAGAACTAACTGGCCGGTTGCCAAATGCTGTGACCTCTTTCAGTCCTCACCTTCCTTCACCTGTCTACAGAGGTTTCCACAGTGAATACCTCTCTTTGATCTTTTCTCCCCCCCAGTTGTCATGACACTGTTCTCTCCAGTCTTGTGGTCTTGCTGCCCCTTCACAAGTTTTCTTAAATGCTGGTGTTTCAAGGGGCACCTTCCTGAGCATCCGTGCTCCTCATTCTCCTTTCTTCACTCTCTGATCGGCCCTGTCAGCTCCTGTGTCTTCACTTGTCATCTATCTGCTAAGGGCCCTTGCTCCCCACTGTTCTTCTGAGCTCCGGGTCAGTGGCCCCAGCTGCTGATTGGACTCCTCCACTGTACTTCCCACATCGGTTAGTATTCTTCGTTGCAAGTAGTAGAGAACCAACTCAGAGCAGTTTATGCAGGAAAGGGAAACTAATTATAAAGATTGAAAGGGTGTCTTAGAGAACTGAAGACAGGAATGCAACCAGGCCTTAAGAAGGGACCAGAACCAGAAACGAGAGCCTGTGGAAAGCCCAGGAACCATTCGTCTTCCTTCTCTCAGCTCTGTTTCTCTCTCTTTGGTAGGTATAGTCATCCTTTTCACCCAAGAGCGAATTATACAGTTCTGTCATGCTGATATTAATGGTTGTCGTTCCACCCATTTTTAAGTTCCTAGGGGAAAAAAAAATGTAAAAGAAAAAGCGGGGGTTGGGGGGACTTCCCTGGTAGTCCAGTGGTTAAGACTCCGTGCTCCCAATACAGGGGGCATGGGTTCAGTCCCTGGTCAGGGAACTAAGATCTTGCATGCTGCATGGTATGGCCAAAAATTTAAAAAAAAAAAAAAAAAGTAAGTTCCTAGGAAAGTAGTCCACTCTGGTCAGCTATTGGAGGTGGGAGGGAAAGTGCAGCCACACAATACAAATGTGGCTCCAGAAGTCAGAGCAGTTTCCAGGAAGAGAGAGTCTCCGGGGCTGAGCAAATACCTAAGAAAATATCTAGTATAGGTACCTCAAACTTTCCAAATCCAAAGCAGAACTTTTCCACCTACCTGCTTTCTCTTTAAAACCAAAGGGAAGGGCTTCCCTGGTGGTGCAGTGGTTGAGAGTCTGCCTGCCAATGCAGGGGACACGGGTTCGAGCCCTGGTCTGGGAAGATCCCACATACCACGGAGCAACTAGGCCCGTGAGCCACAATTACTGAGCCTGCGCGTCTGGAGCCTGTGCTCCGCAACAAGAGAGGCCGCGATAGTGAGAGGCCCGCGCACCGCGATGAAGAGTGGCCCCCGCTTGCCGCAACTAGAGAAAGCCCTAGCACAGAAACGAAGACCCAACATAGCAATCACTCAATCAATAAATCAATAAATCTTTAAAAAAAAATAAAAAAAAAAACAAAGGGAATATGTTCTCTACCTATCCTCACCTAAACTGTGTATTTTTTTATACTGTCTATTTCATTTATGGGTTCAATGGAATTTCCCTAAAATTGTCATTGTACTTACCATCTATTCCTGCCTCTTCCACCCCTCAGGGCTGCTCTGAGATGGCCCAGTCTGTCCATTTCCCTCCATTCTTACTGCCTTGACTTATGCCTTTTTCATCTGCACTATTGCAGTAGCCTGCTGGTGGGTTTCCCTGCTTTTAGGCTTGCCCTCCTTAGTGCACCATCCACACTACAGCCAAAGTGATCTCTCTAAAATCCCTTCTGGTCACATCCCTCTCCTGCTTTGAGGTCTTTCTATTCCTTAACAGTCTGTCTGTGGTGGAAAGTGAGCATCAGTGAAGGCTCCATTGGGAGTTACCCCTTGAGCTGGGGTCTGGAGGGTAAGTGAAGCCTGCTGGATGGAGCAGCAGGTAAAGCTGCGTGTCTTTGTGACATTCCTCGGCGTCATGTAGTGTTCCGCAGCTCATGTGGTTCCTGGTGAGCAGCCTGTCCCCCCTCACGGCCCACTGGCCCTCTCTAAGGTCTTTACTTTGCAGCACTCTCTGTACTACAAAGTGCTTCTCCCCAGAGTAGGCTCTGCCCAGCCCAGTCCTGCTTCGCTCAGCCATGTTGGGCCGCTGGATTGCTTAAGCATCCTTTGTCTTCTCTACAGGCTCATGAGCGCTCAGAGAGTTCAGAAGTGGCTTTTGTGATGCAGCTGGTGAAAAAGCTGATGATTGTCATTGCCCGCCCTGCTCGTCTCCTGGAATGCCTGGTGAGTGGGCTCTGGGAAGGTTGGAGGGGAGGTGGGGGTGGGGGAGGGGCGGCGGTGGCTGGAGGGGAGGGAACGGGGGCTGTGGAGGAAGTATTCTGGTAACAGCAGAACTGTGGGGGCACCCACTGCCATTTCTGCTGCTGAAGTCCTTATTTAAATATGACACGCAAGCAAGTCCCTGGGAGGAAAAGTGGATGCTCCTGAGGAGTGTGGCAGGGAGGGGTGCTCGTCTGCCCATCCCTCACCGAGCAGGCCCCAGGCCAATGGGGACCCTGGGGGTGAGGAGACAGGCCAGTTTCGTTTGCACAAGTTGAGTCCACCCTTCGTTTGATCATTCAGTGACACTTCACTGAGTACCTGCGTCATTCTAGACACTGGAGATACAGGCGTAAATAAAGCAGAGTCCCTGATCCTACAATGCCTCCTCTGCAGCAGAGTTAGATTTCATCTTTTAGTGCCTTAGGTATGAGGCATGGAGACATGCAAATAATAATTATGATACTGGAAGAAGTTTGCAACCAAGGGAAGTACAAGGTGCAACGGGGACATGGGGAAGGAAGTGCTCTAGTCCTCCTCGGGATGAACAGAGATGGACATTCAGTGAAGACTCCCTGGGGAATGTGAAGCTTAGTCAGCTACTTGAAGGATAATTATGAGTTTGCCAGGGGAGAGCCATTAGAAAAGGCATTTGATGGAGTACAGGGTGTGTCTGAAGTGTTGGTGAGGGATAAACCCGGGAGGTAGACCACGACAGGACCATGGAGAGTGTTGGGTTCTTGGCTCAGGAGTTTGCATTTATCCTTAAGGCTACTTGGAGCCATCAGAAAGTTTAGGTAAGAATATGACATGGTCAGATTTACTTTTTTAAACTAATTTTATAGAGGTATAATTTACATACAATCAAATATATCCCATTTGAGTATACAGTTCAGTGAGTTTTAATAAATATACACCTGTCTAATCACTACCACAGTTAAGATGGAAAACATTTCTCCCGCCTTAGAAAATTCCCTTGTGCCCCTTTGCAGTCAGTCCCTTTCCCCTGCCCGCCTTACCTCCCACTCCAGGCAACCACTTATCTGCTCTTTCACTATGGGTAAGTTTGCCTTTTGTACAGTTTCATATAAATTAAATCATATAGTATGTTCTGACTTCTTTCACTCAGCATAATTTTTTTGAGATTCATACATGTTATTGCATGTATCAGTAATTGGTTCCTATTTACTTCTGAGTAATACTCCATTAGATTTACTCCTAAGAAAGATAACGCTGGCTGCAGCATGGATAGTGAATTGGAAGAGAAGGCAGGATGAGCCAGGGACAGCCTTGCAGAGGCACTTAAAGCAGTTCATGTGAGAGAGAGGAGCGCCCAGAACTAGGACAATGGTGGGAGAACAGAGCAGAAGAGTTGGGTAGAGGGGGGTTTCTGAAGTAGACATTCTGACTAGACAGGGACTGAGGATGAAGAAGAAGGTAAAAGGACTTCCAGTCTGGGTTAGATTGTATCCACATAGGTAGTGGGAGAGTTCTCCAAACCCGTGAGACCAGAGGTAAAGAAAGCAGTGGAGGCTGGGGTCGCGGTGAACAGAGGCCTCTCCCGCAAGGACATGAAGTCCGTGGTTAAACAGGGGCTTGGAGTTAGGCCTGGGTTTGCGTGCTGGTTTTCTCTTTCTTCCTACCTCTGTGGCCATGGTCAAGTCCATGCATCTCTGTGAGCCTTGATTTCCTCATCAAGGTCACAGAGGTGTGTCTTCAGGGTTTAGCCCATAGTGGCACTTAGTAGGCACTCAGTCAATGGGGCCCTCGTTATTATGTGCTCCAGGCAGACAAGGACATCCGTGCTGTGTCCACAAGGCTCTCCAGCCCCCAGCACACAGGGGTTGCTCAGTAGATGTCTGAAGGCATGTGTGTGCACCGCCAGGGCTGTGAAGCGTGATTGAAGATGTGCCAGGACTGCCCCTCTTCACTGGGTGTGGGAACACACCGGACAGTGCCGTGTCTGGCTGGCACAAGGCTTTGGACCAGGCAAATAGGCAGAGCTCTCTGGAAACCAAATGCTCTGGTTCTTATTGCTGTAAAGACAGCAAATGCTTAGGATGTCCTATCTGGAGGTGACCTGTAAGACAGCTTTGTCCCCATTGGTTCCTGAATCATGATGTTTCTGGGGATTCAGGGGTAGGGGTGTCCATCACAAAGAAGAAGTCTTCTTGTTCATCCTACTCTGGGTATATGCCGTAAAGCCAAGGAGACCAGCAGCCTGCTCTTGTAGCCCTCACCACTGACTACCTCTCTCCCCGGTACAGGAGTTTGACCCTGAAGAGTTCTACCACCTGTTAGAAGCAGCTGAGGGCCACGCCAAAGAGGGACAAGGGATTAAATGTGACATTCCCCGCTACATCGTTAGCCAACTGGGCCTCACACGGGATCCCCTAGAGGGTGAGCATGCGGCCTGGTGGCTGCAAAGAGGCCCCACAGCCTACAAGCTCTAACAGCAGGGAAGCCACTTGGAGAAGAGGCTTAGTTGGACCGGGACACAACACAGCATCAGAGGCCCGAGGGCTATAGGAAAAACTCTGTGTTCTCTGTCATGAAACAACCCCTCCTTCAGGATTGTCCACATCTGCCTTATATAACCCAAGCTGGATTGCCTTGGGCCCACCTGCATTGGATTTAGAGCCTAAGATCAAAAGGTCATCACAGAGGACCACAATCACATTTTCAAAAATGGTCACCTCCTCTGCGTGCTTGCCTCTCCTGGTGCCACCTCACAAGTCCTCCTGTGTCTTTGGGGTGGTCCCAACTCAGGGCTTCAGAAGATAATGCCATTCTCTGGGCCTTCACACTGAGCCCCTCATGAACCATGGGCTTCCAAATCCCTCGTCTCTAGTCATCCCACTCCTGCCTTTCCTGCTTCCCAACCTCATCTGGCAAAGCAGAGTCTTGACCAGCAGGATGGGGGCCAACTATCAGACAGCCCAGCTTTGGGCCCTGTTTTCAGGCATTGTCCCAAGTTTGAGGGAAGCTTTGTAGAATTTGCCAGGCCTTTTGAATGGCACTGGACTTCTAGAAATAGGAGTGGCAATATTATTTGACAAGCAAGTCCAAAAGCTGTGACTGCACTAAGGATAGAGCCACAGGACCACCTCCCAGCCTGATGCAGGAAGCATTAATGCCTTCCCCACATGCATCTGTCGTGTGATGTGAATGGACTGCTGAGATGTCTTGACATTGCCACGCACACTTTTCTCTTGTGTCCATTCTTTGTTTCTAGAAATGGCCCAGTTGAGCAGCTATGACAGTCCTGACACTCCGGAGACAGATGATTCAGTCGAGGTAAAGACCCTGAGCTCCTGCCTCAATCCTGGAGCCGGGGCCCTGTGAAGCAAAGGGCTGTGAATTCTCTCTAAGAGACTTGTCTGAAGGAGGGATGGCCGAGTGGGCAGTTGCTTACACTGTCTGAGAGATCATTCAGTTCCTGGGGAAGAATGGGCAGGAGGCTACGGCAGGGCTAAGAGCTGAGCAGATGCTGGGGCCACAGCTTCCCCAAAACTGTGAGCTCTGAGAAGCATTCCTGGCTCCTGCCTTTTCCCATGTCTTCCAGGGCCGTGGGGCATCTCTGACATCTAAAAAGACACCCTCTGAAGAGGACTTCGAAACCATTAAGCTCATCAGCAACGGCGCCTATGGGTAAAGGCAGGGGTCAGGGTGTGGCCGGGACTGGAGCTAAGTCGGCCCTGGGGCTCTTCCTTCCGGAAGTGAATGATGCCTAATCCTCTGAGCACAAGATGCTTCAGGACGGACCCTGTCCCTCCCTGAAGCCTCCAGGAGAGGCAAGAGCCCAGTTTCCTCTGACATCTGAGTGTGGTTCCTTTCCCAGGAAAGATTCCCTCTCCTCTTGGTGGCACTCCTCCTCTCACTGAGCTCTGAGGAGGGGTTGAGCTGTGTCCTCAGGACTTGGTATATCAGGAAATTGAAGAGCTCCCTGGGCAGGGCTCAGATCCTTCTCATTGATAAGCACCCCCTGCTCCTTTGTTCTGTGCATTGATAAGGTGTGAGAGGAAACAGTTTGACCACCCAAACTCAGCAGTGGAGGAGAGCACAGCTCAGGGGCTGAGGGCCGTGGGGTACAGATGGACTTTGTTTCCAGGGCCGTATTCCTGGTGCGGCACAAGTCCACCCGGCAGCGCTTTGCCGTGAAGAAGATCAACAAGCAGAACCTGATCCTACGGAACCAGATCCAGCAGGCCTTTGTGGAGCGTGACATACTGACTTTTGCTGAGAACCCCTTTGTGGTCAGCATGTTCTGCTCCTTTGAGACCAAGCGCCACCTGTGCATGGTGATGGAGTATGTTGAAGGTACTGGGGGAAAGGTGGCCTGGCTTGGGGGCCACGGCATAATCTGAGACAGCCCTGAGCAGGGACCAACAACTTGTGTAGGCGTGAAGTTTCAGGGCCCAGCTTCCCAACCTCTCTTTGGCCTTGGTTTCTGCCTTAGGATCTCAGAGACCATTTGGCCATGGTGGGCACAAGGTGCCGTGCCCCTCCCAGGGAGAGGCTTCTGGAGCAGTAGCTGCCATGAGGCTGCCCATGTCAGGACAGGATGTATCAGCCCCACAGCTACAAAGCCTGCACAGCCTGGCAGACCTGCTGGCACCTGGCAGGAACAAAGAGGGTAGCAGAGCCACCAAAGCCCAGGGTCGGATGCTGGGAGGATTGCATCTGGGCCCTCAGAGGAGAGGAAAGCCACTGCCCTTGTGGATGGTTTTTGAAGGGGATGCCCCTTAAGACCCCACAAAATGCTCTGGGGATGGTGTAGGAGAGCATCATGGGGCACAGCTCTGGAGGGGGCAGCCGCTTTGCCAGTGGCCTTCCCTCTCCCTTCGTCAGGGCTGTGTACAGCTTCCAATGATATTTTGCCTAAGTCTTGAAGTTGAAGCTGAACAGAACTCCGCTTTTCATTCTTTGGGTAGGTGCTGGCAGTTTACAGTGTTAATTTACTCAAAAAGTAAAGGACAGCCAGCAGGAAGGAAATAAATGAACAAATGCTGAAGTCTCAGCCAGATGTGTTTACAATAAACAGGATTCCCATCCTAAAATAACTTAGTCCTGTCCCAACGAGTCAGCTTACAGGCATAGAGGCCCGGGTTCATTCCCTCTTTGTCCTGAACAATGGCCTTGACAGCCACTGGCCAACTCCTCTTACCTCCTGCTCCCCTCCACACTCTCCCACCCATGCCAGCAGCAGAGGGGCTAGAATCACAGTCTCTGGCACCAGGGTATTCTGTGACACTATCTACTCTGGGGCCTCTGAGCCCATCTAGAGCAGGGCACTGGACCCATCCTTCATGGTGTCCTGGACTTGTTGCAGGAGGAGACTGTGCCACTCTGCTGAAGAACATCGGGGCCCTGCCTGTGGACATGGTGCGCCTGTACTTTGCGGAAACTGTGCTGGCCCTGGAGTACTTACACAACTATGGCATCGTGCACCGTGACCTCAAGCCTGACAAGTATGCCCACTATCCAAGTCCCTCGTTTAGGGTGTCCCTCTTGGGTCTCTAGATAAATGAACGCAGACACAGCATGTTTGAATCTATCCCAAATGGCTGCTAGGAAACACTGCTCATGTGGGTGTCCATCTAGGCTTGGTACTCTAGCCCCTGACTACCCCAAATGCAAAGAACATTGCCAGCAAGGTCTGGCAAGGGCACCGTAAGGCTTTAGTGACATCAGAGAATCACTGAGGAGCTCCACTCAAGAAACCAAGCAGGAACAAAAGAATCCACACATCTAGTAGATGGCTAAACAAGTGTCCTGACATTTACTGACATCTACTCTGTGCCAAGCACTATATTCTAGTCCCTGGCCTGTAGAGCTTAAATCTAGTGTGGGTGACAGAAATATCTTTGTATAGGCTGCTTCTTAGAAGGTATTAGTCAGGTGGGTGAAGGTGGGAGGAGCTTTCTCAAGCTGGGGAGCAGGATCTGCAAAGGCACACACAGGTGTGGGGACGGGTCCCATTCAGGAACTACAAATAGTACAGTATGGCTGAAGCTGAGATTGTTAGTTGGTCAGAGTAGTAAGAGAGGAAGCTAGAGAGAGGGGCAGGGATTGGATCATCAAGGGGGCTTTTGTTAAGTTTGGGTTTAATTTTAAAGGGTCCTAGAGAGTCTCTGAAGGGCCTGTTAACCACAGGGTGACAGAGTGTCACACTCAGACTCTGATTTAGGTTTAGGAAGATCACTGCCCATGGAAAGAGGTGATGAGACCATGGCAGTAGTCTAGGCCCGAAACAACAGTGCCTGCACTGGAAGAGAGTCAGGATGGAGAAGAGAGGGATAGTGTTGGGAAGTGGAAAGGAAATGATAAGGCTGGGGTGAGAGAGCAGGAGTCTGGGATATCTTCCAGATTTCCACCTTGGTGCTGGTGGTGTTAAGCCTCTGTAGTGGAAAGCAGCTTTGACATTAGACAGACCTAAGTTCATAGAGCTCGTTAACTCTCTGAACTCCCGTCTGTTAATTAAACCTCTCTGAGCCTCCTGTTCCTCCTCTTGGGGATAATAATACCTACCTTTGTTGTGTTAGTTACTCTGTAAGACCTTTCATGAGCCAGAATATTTTGATAAATAATTGCTAAAGCACTTATCACAGAGCTCAGTAGGTAACAGAAACTACTGCTTTTCACTGAGAAGAGGACCAGTTAGGAGGCATGACCTTGTTTTGGACAGGTTGAGTTCGTGTGCCTGTAGGAGGACATCTGGGCAGTTTTTAGGCATGGAGCTCATGAAAGAAGTCAGGGCCAAAAAAAAAAAAAAAGAAGTCAGGGCCAGAGATACAGATTTGGGAATAAAGGGGTAGTAGGGTGAAGCCTTTGGCACAAAATGGCTCAGGCAGAGTATGTGAAGGGGAAGAGACAGTTCTCTGTGAGATCTTACTTCTAGTTTCTCCCAACCAGCCCTCCTAAAACTAGCCGTGGATGTGGAACAAGATCATTGTGCCCCTTTGCCCTCTCCCTGATTCGGGGTATTGCGAGCCACCTAGGTCAGGAGAGGGGACTGGGAATGGCTGGAGCCTTAGGATGAAGCTGATCGCTCGTGGAAGAAAGTCTGTGTCTCAGCTGGCTGATACTTGCCCTCGGTATAGAATACGGTTGAGGGCAGTAAACAAAAGTGAACTGGGGGAATGGGCAAAAGGCAGCTTAGTTGCTTGTGCAGAGTACAGTACTCATACAACCAGAGCTATTTATTCTTTCACAGCTGCCTGTCTCCCTGATGAAGCTACCCTGCTTATGTCCCACAGTAGACGCCTGAGTGGGAAAATTGAGCATATACTAAAATCAGCAATCTTGGAAGACCAGGAAATAACTTCAAACTTTTGTTTCTCTGGTTTCCCAGCCTGCTGATTACATCCATGGGGCACATCAAGCTCACTGACTTTGGCCTTTCTAAAATTGGTCTCATGAGTCTGACCACAAACTTGTACGAGGGCCACATTGAAAAGGATACTCGGGAGTTCCTGGACAAGCAGGTAATAAGAAGGATGGTTGAGACCTTGGGGGTTGAATCCAGGCCTCAGAGTAAGGACTGGAGGCCACATGCTTACCTTGCAGCTAGATGTTAAGACTGAGAGCTCCTGTCTTTTCCACCTTTTGGTTCCAGGGAGGCATTGAGATAGGTAGCACATTTGGAAAATAAGGTGACCCATGAGAATCACATGGATATAAAATCCAAAATCATCTTCCTCCTCAGGGTTTGAAGAAGATAGGTCACATAACCATTGACACTCTCAGAGACTGATAAGAGGTCAGTCCTGAGACTTCTAGCCTCAGTGAAGAGCAAAGCTCTCCTGGCACCTGTGTCCTTGGAACACAGCTCCAAGTTTCCACTGGGCTGCGTCCTGAGAGTAGCCGCGGGACGTTTCCTGATTTGACATTACAGGTTGTGACTGTTCACAAGTCCCTGTAGGAGTCATATGACTGTAGTGTCTGTTCTTTGGAGGCTGGAGGGCAGAGACCAATTTTGGGTACCACATGCCGAAAGGGAGTGGTGGTTCCAGGCTAGAACTAGATGTTTCGGTTAATTAGGAAATACATAAACTCACCCCACCAACAGCTCCACCTCTGGTACCCTGGGGCTCCTATTGCTCCTGCTCATTAACCAGAGTGAGCTGAGTCTTCATTCAGAGACTTTCTGCTCCAGAAGTGGGAGCACCCCAACCCCTCCAGACGCCATGCCAATTCACTGTCTCTGGATGCTGAGCCAGCCTGGCTTCTTTGTGCCCAGGTATGCGGGACCCCGGAGTACATTGCCCCTGAGGTGATCCTGCGTCAGGGCTATGGGAAACCAGTGGACTGGTGGGCCATGGGCATAATCCTGTATGAGTTCCTGGTGGGCTGCGTCCCTTTCTTCGGAGACACTCCAGAGGAGCTCTTTGGGCAAGTGATCAGTGGTAGGTACCATCCCCCTGGCCCACCAAGGGGACAGAATCTGGATCCACAAATATGACTTAACGCATGCATCTGCGAGGCTCGCGAGTTCTTGTTCTGTGTTCATGTGTGTGTGTGTGGTACGCTTGCCTCAGATGTGTGCACATGCAACTTCTGTGTGTCACCTAGCGCTTGTCCTCATTGCGTGCCTGGTCCCACATGAGTGCATGGGTGGTGTACCTGTGTTGGGTCTGTGCATACCCCGTGAGTGTGGGTTCTGTGTGTGTGTGAGTGTACATGTGTCTGGAGTGTAAAGGCAGGGTGAGCTGGAGATCAGACCAGGGGAAGTCACTGCTTTGCAGTGGCCACCCTGGATCAAAGAGCAAGCCATGGTCTAGGATGTGGGAGGCTCCCCTAGAAGGACAGGAACCTGTACAACTTAAAGGAAGTGGGTCCCAGGCAAGGCTTTCAGGGCTCTGGGCTGGGCCCTGTATGCCTCCCCACACGTATCCTATCACAGGACCCTCTTCTCCATCTCCCCACTCTGCCCACGACTTCTGAGACCTTCTCTAACCCACTCCTTTCCTTGTCACACCCAATGACTCTTCAGATGAGATTGTGTGGCCCGAGGGGGATGATGCGCTGCCGCCGGATGCCCAGGATCTCACCTCAAAACTGCTCCACCAGAACCCTCTGGAGAGACTGGGTACAGGTGGGACAGGCCCCACTAACCTTTCTCAGCACTTGGAGGAGTAGGGCTGATTCCATATAACTGGGAGGTTCAGGCTTCAGGTGTGGGCGGTGCCCCTGGATCCTGAACCTCTGCCCTGCTCCCTGTGGGCGGAAGAGGAAGGTGCTGGAAGCTGAGGCCTCCAGGCCCAGCCTTTCGAGGCCTAGGTTCTCACTGGACGTGCTGACCTGGACTCCACACAGCTCACCCCAGCCCCTTGCCCACGCCATCCCTGTCCACAGGCAGTGCCTATGAGGTGAAGCAGCACCCGTTCTTTATTGGTCTGGACTGGACGGGACTTCTTCGTCAGAAGGCTGAATTTATTCCTCAGCTGGAGTCAGAGGATGATACCAGCTACTTTGACAGTAAGGCCACTGGTGGGACGGGGAGGAGCAGGGATCCTACCTGTGTGCCCAGAAACACCTGTGCACCGTGAACTTGGTATCAGGAGCAACTTCTCCAGGCCCTCCTGAGGTCTGGTAGGGTTAAAGGAGGCCACCACCGTGGCCTCTGAAAGGCACTGTCCTGTGTGTCCCAGCCCGCTCAGAGCGATACCACCACATAGACTCAGAGGACGAGGAGGAAGTGAGTGAGGATGGCTACCTTGAGATTCGCCAGTTCTCTTCCTGTTCTCCAAGGTTCAGCAAGGTGCGACTGTGGTGGGCCCAGGCTGGAGAATTGGGAGAAGAGGACCTATTGAGGGACATCCCTGGGGCACACCTGGGGAGGAGGGGATGGGCTACCTCTGGGAAAAGAGCGGGAAAGGTCTGGGCCTGCATTTGACAGATGCCTCTAGATCTACTCAGGGCCCTGACATATGAGATGCCAGGGTGCGGCCAGGTCAGACCAGTGGAATAGCTGTTTCCTCGAATATTCATCTGGTATATGTGGGGGAAGGAAGAGGAGAACTGGCTCGAATTCCTGGGCTTCAGGCG
Organism: Balaenoptera musculus; assembly: GCF_009873245.2. Taxonomy (NCBI): domain Eukaryota; kingdom Metazoa; phylum Chordata; class Mammalia; order Artiodactyla; family Balaenopteridae; genus Balaenoptera; species Balaenoptera musculus. The sequence goes on from NC_045785.1 coordinate 38,083,435, forward strand.
CTGAGGATACTTTTCGCTCCTTGGGAGGTGTGGTCGTTGGGCGTCCCAGCAGGTCTCCTGTGCCCACAGGTGTACAGCAGCATGGAAAGGCTCTCGCTGCTCGAGGAGCGCCGGATGCCGCCCCCCACCAAGCGCAGCCTGAGCGAGGAGAAGGAGGACCGCTCAGACAGCCTGGCGGGGCTGAGGGGCCGAGAGCGGAGCTGGGTGATCGGCTCCCCTGAGATGTGAGCACCCAGAGCTCGCCCAAGGGTGGGCGGCACAGCCATCCGCTGGTGGTCACGGATGGAGGGGAGGCATGTGGTGCGGTGAGGGGCCTTCGAGAGGATGGCTCCTGGAGAGAGGTTCTGTGACATGAGCCCCAGAGGAAGCCTGGGCTGGAGGAGGGAGGCCTCCGGGGCCACCTCACCCTAGGCCTTGTGTCCCACAGATTACGGAAGCGGCTGTCGGTGTCTGAGTCATCCCACACGGAGAGCGACTCCAGCCCTCCACTCACAGTGCGCCGCCACTGCTCGGGCCTCCTGGACGTGCCTCGCTTCCCTGAGGGCACTGAGGAGGCTGGCGGCCCCCCTAGGAGGCAGCAGCAGGAGGGTGCTTGGCTTCTGACACCCCCGTCTGGAGAGTGGGTATCCGGGCCTGTCCCTGAACGGCCAGCGGAACGGCGGCTGAAGCTGGATGAGGAGCCTCTTGGCCAGAGCAGCGCTTCCAGTCCAGGTGCGGCCCAGCGGGTGGCCAGAGGGCCTAGGCTGGGGATGCTGCAGGGGGTCGGGAGGGGAGGCTCAGCTGCACTGCAGGTCTCACTGGTCACTTGGTCCACAGCCGTGGAGACTCGAGGAGGCCGCGGGACCCCACAGCTGGCTGAGGGAGCCACAGCCAAGGCCATCAGCGACCTGGCGGTGCGCAGGGCCCGCCACCGGCTACTCTCTGGGGACTCTATAGAAAAGCGCACCGCTCGCCCCATCAACAAAGTGATCAAGTCCGCCTCAGCCACAGCCCTGTCCCTCCTCATTCCTACGGGTGAGACCCCTGGGGAGCGAAGATAAAACTCATAGGAAGGGCCTTGGAACCTCTGTGGGCCCATGGCTGGGGTGTGCACGCAGCAGGTGTGTCTGTGTTCTGTGTGTTGAGGAGCAGGGATCCGAGAGGCTGTGTGTCACTGTGGCCCCTTTGTTAAGAGAGCAGGGGTCTCTAAAGGTGTGCGTTGGTCTGGGGTTGTGTGTGCGTGTTCCAGAAGGCAGATAGCACCGTGTAATGAGCGCAGGCTCTGAGGCAGAGAGCTCATATTCAGATCCTGGTTCCATCACTGAAGAGCTCTTGATCTTGAAGAAGGTGCTTAATCCCTCTGAGCCTCAAGTTCCTCATCAAAAAATGTGGGTATTAATGATGGTAGCTCATAGGATAATTGTGACGTTCAAGTATGTATGAAGAGCTTATATGGTCCCTAGTGCATATAAGTAAGCACTCAGTAAATGCGAGCCCGTCACCTCCTGGGGTCTGCGAGAGTCTGGGCACACGAAGGCGCTTTGCTGCTCAGAGGTTGCGGGGAAGACGTACCTGGCTGGGGGCAGGCTCTGTGACTAGAGCTGTGTGGGATCAACAGCCCAGACGGGGGCCGGGCTCGAGCATGGACGCACTAAGTCCCGCTTTTCCTTCTCCAGAGCACCACACCTGCTCTCCACTGGCCAGCCCCATGTCCCCGCATTCCCAGTCATCCAACCCATCATCCAGGGACTCTTCTCCAAGCAGGGACTTCCTGCCAGCCCTCAGTAGCTCAAGGCCCCCCATCATCATCCACCGAGCCGGCAAGAAGTATGGCTTCACCCTGCGGGCCATCCGTGTCTACATGGGTGACTCGGACGTCTACACTGTGCACCACATGGTGTGGGTATGTCTGGCCATCCAGACCTGTTGTCTCCCAGCTTCATCACTCTTCTTCCTTCCCCTTACTAGGGCCTGTCTGTCCCTGCTTCTGTCCCCGCCCACATTACCCTCAGGGGTTAAAGAGTGGGGGGTAGGGGTCACAACTCGATGAGCAGAGCTAGGCCCCACCCTTCATGCTCAGGCTCCAGGCTGAGGACTGTTCTCTCCCCGGGACAGCACGTGGAGGACGGAGGTCCAGCCAGTGAGGCGGGGCTCCGTCAGGGGGACCTCATCACACACGTCAACGGGGAGCCTGTGCACGGGCTGGTGCATACAGAGGTGGTGGAGCTGATCCTGAAGGTCAGTGCTGGGTGTGCCGCCTGCTGCGGTCCCTGAATGACTCCAGCCTTATGAGTCTGTGACTGGCCATGGGGGAGTGGGAGAGTTGGGCGCACACATACCTGACACTGAGGACAGATGCACATACACACGGAACTTGGGTGTGGCCATAGCAAAGGGTTTTCACTGGAAGGCGACACCCTCATTGACCAAGGCAGGGATCCTGCTGAGCTGTGGGTAGGACTGGAGGACAGGGCATGTGAACCTCTTCTCTATCTTCCCAACCGCAAACCACCTGGGCTCCAGTGGAGCCATTTCCTAATCTGTGAAGAAGGAAGGTGGTCCCTGGCTCAGACATGGTGATGCAGGGGCAGAAGCTCAAGCTGTGGGACAGCCGTACCCAGCGGGAGGGGCAGGGGCAGGAACACAGCCACGGCCTTAGCCTAGGCTCATGCTCTGATCCCCAGAGTGGAAACAAGGTGTCTATTTCAACAACTCCCCTGGAGAACACATCCATTAAAGTGGGGCCAGCTCGGAAGGACAGCTACAAGGCCAAGATGGCCCGAAGGAGCAAGCGGAGCCGGGGCAAGGATGGGCAAGAAAGGTGAGCCAGACTTAGCCCAGGGGATCTGCTCTCAGCCACCTAGGTGCTAGTGTGTGCTGGGGACCCTGGCCCTTGCCCCAGTGTGTGCTGTGCCCTGGGCACCAACTCAGACAGCCTCTGACCCCTGTCTCTGCAGCAGAAAAAGGAGCTCCCTGTTCCGGAAGATCACGAAGCAGGCATCCCTACTCCACACCAGCCGCAGCCTTTCTTCCCTTAACCGCTCTTTGTCATCAGGGGAGAGTGGGCCAGGCTCTCCCACACACAGCCACAGCCTTTCTCCCCGATCTCCCACTCAGGGCTACAGGGTGACCCCTGAAGCTGTGCATTCAGGTATGAAGGGCTGGTTGCAGAGACAGCCCCTGGGAGGTAGCAGAGTCCTGGGCCCTCTGTGCTTCCCACTGGTCCCACTCTGAAGCTCTCATCCAACCCACCCCCTTAAGATCCAGCAGTCTTGGGGAGGAGGTGACAGAGGTGGAGGGTGACTTCATTTCTGTAACCTGGGCTCTGGTTCACTGGTAGAGTAACCTTGATGATCCTGGGACATTCCAGGGCTAAGCCCTGTTTTGCCTCTCAGTCACTTCTTAGAGCTAACTGCTCTGCCTTTGTGTGTGTGTGTCTCTGTCTGTCTGTCTGTCTGTGCAAAGTGGGGGGAAATTCATCACAGAGCAGCTCCCCCAGCTCCAGCGTGCCCAGTTCTCCAGCCGGCTCTGGGCACACACGGCCCAGCTCCCTCCACGGTCTGGCGCCCAAGCTCCAACGCCAGTACCGCTCTCCACGGCGCAAGTCAGCAGGCAGCATCCCACTGTCACCACTGGCCCACACCCCTTCTCCACCACCAGCAGCTTCACCCCAGCGTTCCCCATCACCCCTGTCTGGCCATGGAGCCCAGGCCTTCCCTACCAAGCTTCACTTGTCGCCTCCCCTAGGCCGGCAACTCTCACGGCCCAAGAGTGCGGAGCCACCCCGCTCACCACTACTTAAGAGGGTGCAGTCAGCTGAGAAACTGGCGGCCGCACTCGCTGCTTCTGAGAAGAAGCTAGCCACTTCTCGAAAACATAGCCTTGACCTGCCCTACCCTGAGCTAAAGAAGGAATTGCCACCCAGGGAAGTCAGCCCTCTGGAGGTAGCTGGGACCAGGAGTGTGCTGTCTGGGAAGGGGGCGCTGCCAGGGAAAGGGGTGCTGCAGGCTGCCCCCTCACGGGCCCTAGGAACCCTCCGCCAGGACCGGGCTGAACGGCGAGAGTCGCTGCAGAAGCAGGAAGCCATCCGGGAGGTTGACTCTTCAGAAGATGACACTGATGAGGGGCCTGAGAACAGCCAAGGTGTACAGGAGCCAAGCTTGGTACCTAACCCAGAAGTGGGCCAGGATCCACTCCTCAGAGGAGCAGGAGCAGGAGCAGGAGAGGGTGAGGAAGAGGATGCCTTCTTGCCCAGGGATCCCAGGAGCCAGGGCCCAGTGGTCCCAGGCCTATTGACAGGGGTCACACTGGGATCTCCCAGAATGGAAGGCCCTAGTGTCCCCCAGAAGAGGCTTGGGATCCTACAAGCCTTTGAAGAGGCTGCCAGCTCCTCGTCATCAGCCCCCAACCTGGGTAGGGCTGGACCCACAGACCCCATCCCCCCTGAAGGCTGCTGGAAGGCCCAGCACCTCCACACCCAGGCACTAACAGCACTTTGTCCGAGCTCTTCAGGACTCATCCCCACCAGTTGCTCCACTGCCTCCACCTCTGGAGAGCTGGGCCCGTGGTCCTGGAAATTCATTGTTGAAGGCCCTGACAGGGCATCCCCAACCAGAAAGGCAACAATGTTAGATGGGCTGGCCAGCTCCCAGGATTTGGAAACTACAACTCCAGTCCACCCTGCAAACCTGTCTCCCAGACAGGAGGGGAAGTCATGGCCACCCAGTGCTCCTGGGCTGGCCCATCTACCTTGTGAGGTTCCCAGCCGGAGCTGGCTATGGGAGCCTGAGTGTACACAAAGAGAGGAAGAGGAGCCAGCCCTGGGTATCACCAAAGTGCCTGATGCCTCAGGTGACAGGAGGCAGGACATTCCATGCAAAAGCTGCCCCCTCACCCAGGAGCCTGGGCCCAGCCTGCTCCAGAAGGGCCGAGACCCAGGGGGCCCTCAGAAGCATCAGGACTTGGCATTGGCACCCGATGAGCTTTTAAAGCAAACATAGAGGTTGTTTGCCATTTCTTGCACTCAGTCCTGTGTAATACACGCTCTTGGAAACTATCTATGTCTTTGGCTTTCTTCTTTCCTTCAGTCAATACAAATGTAACTTAAGGTCCTGTGTTGCTGCTGAGAATGTAGTGATGAATGAGACGCTGTTGTGGGAGGGTGCCTAAGCCAGCTAGGCTTCCCAGAGACTAGGGCATCTGAGCTCAAACCTGGAGGACAGATGATAGGTAGTAGTTTGCTAGGTTAGAAGAGTGGGGATTAGTGTGAGAAAGAATGTCCAGACAGAGTACGGCACCTGCCATACACCTGGCATATTCAAAGAGCTGAAAGTAATTCAAACTGGAAATGGGTCTAGTGAGTCAGGCGAGGGCCATATCTAAGAGTCTTCTAGGAGTTTAGACTTTCTGTAGGTGACGGGGAACCAGAGAAGGCCATGTAGCAAGTAATATTCCTGCTTTATAGAGAAGGGGACTCAGGTTTTCAGACATTAATGTGAGCAAGATCATACAGCTCTGGGCAGGGCTAGGATTAGAATCTAGGTCTCTCTTGACGCTAGAACCCACATTTATCTCCTAATTTGGAGTGCTCTTAGCCAGTAAATGAGAAAAAGAGGTAGAGGGAGGTGAAGGGTTGAACTTGGGATATATTTAATTTGAGGTACTTGTGGGACATCCAGAAGTTTGGGTGCATGGGTCTGGAACTCAGTAGGGAGATCTAGACTGAAGTTAGAAATCTGAGAGCCATCAATGTATCAGTAGTAATGCACTAGCATTTAAGGCAAAGAAAGAAGACATCGAGGAAGAGTCATAAAATCCAAAAGTAAAGAGATTTTAAATGGAACGACAGCTTACTTGGTAAAATGCTGAGAGGCCAGGTGAAATACAGAAACTGCCTTCCGTATTTAGTCATAAACCCTTAATGTTTGTAGCCAGTCAGCCCTTCTTGGGCTGTTGTCAGGTAGGCCTTAGCACTGGATATGGACATTGCTGACGTGGGCAGCCCCCAGTGGGTAGGACTGCAGTTGGTGAGTGGGTGGGTGGTGTGGAAGGGAGGGGGAGGACAGCTGTGGGACCATTGTTGTTGGAGGAGTCAGGAGATGGCATCCCAGGGACAGGGGGTAGGGCTGTGGTAGAGGGCCTCCATGGCGATGCAGGACTCGCCAAACTGCTGTCTTGCACTGACTGTTCCGTAATCCAGTGCCTAGGTCAGAAGGAGAGGCATCAAGAGGCCTAGAGACAGGAAAATGCCTCTGGGTACTGGCTGGGCGCGACATGCATCCTGCAGCTCCTCGTCACCCTGCGTGGGGAAGGCTGTGGCCGCCAGAGGGCGCACCCTGCCTGTGGTGGCAGATGTCTGGCCCCTCAGCCTTCCAGGCCCCTCTTGAACCTGCCTTCCTCCTTCCTTCAGTCATTCACTGACGGCAGATCCTTGGACAGCCTGTCCGGGACACTGGGAACACAGGTAACTAGTTGCCTGGGGCAGCCCCCCATGTAGGTCAGGATCTGGTTAGAAGCACCATACCATAGGTGAAGGGGGATGTGCGGGCACATCTTGCAGCAGTTCCTGGGAGGGAGGACCTGCCCCCCTAGGGGGTTGGAAATGGGAGGAAGGAAGGGGTTTGAGAAGAGTAGGCACAGAGATGCTAAGCATCCTGTAATGCTTAGGGCAGCTGCCCCAAGTGCCAGTGGTGCTCCCCTTGAGAAACACTGCCAGATTAGCCTGACAGGAGTGAGGAGCTTCTGGAAGGTAATTCTGGGAGTGGTATAATCAGATTTAGGTTTTAGGAAGATCACTGGCCGCAGTGTAGAGAGGCTCAAGCGGAGTAAGCCGACCAGAGAGAAAATGATGTAGTGACCCGTTGCGGTGGTCTAAACTAGGATGGCAACAATGAGGAGGTGTCCCCAGAAGGCGGGGAGGTGTAGGGAGCTGGACGCATAGATCTGGCAGCCATCAGCCAATAGGTGGTAATTAAAGCCATAGGAGAAGATAGGGATTGTACAGAGGACATGTGCAGAAGGAAAAAGGAAAAGGTCCAAGCCATTGGGGTTAGCTGAGTGGAGGGAGCCAAATGAGTAACTGAAGTAGGGGATGAGATCCTGAACTTGGGAGAAGCCAGATGATTTTAAGAATTTTGTGATTTACCATAAGAGCAATTGAAAGTTATTTAATGGTTTTACACAAGTTCAGATTTGGGTGTTTTTTTGTTTTTGTTTTTTTAATATTTTGGCTGTGTTGGGTCTTCATTGCTGTGCGGGCTTTCTCTAGTTGCGGCGAGCAGGCTACTCTTCATTGTGGTGCACAGGCTTCTTATTGCTGTGGCTTCTCTTGTTGCGGAGCATGGGCTGTAAGCACATGGCTTCAGTAGTTGTAGCACACAGGCTCAGTAGTTGTGGCGCACGGGCTTAGTTGCTCCGTGGCATGTGGAATCTTCCCAGACCAGGGATTGAACCTGTGTCCCCTGCATTGGCAGGCAGATTCTTAACCACTGTGCCACAGGGAAGTCCCTTTTTGGTGTTTTTTTGTTTGTTTTGTTTTGTTTGGAGTTTAGTTTTTTTGTTGTTGTTTTTTTGTTTTTAGTTCCCTGACCAAGGATTGAACCTGGGCCCTGGCAGCGCAAGTCCGAGTCCTAACCACTGGACCACCAGGGAATTCCCCAGATTTCTATTTTGAAAAGATGACTCTGGTTGCTATAATGAAAATGAATTTGAGGGGGCAAGAATGATAAAAGGGAGGCCTTCCAGTATTGTTAGAGATAGTGAAACAGTGAAGTTGGAGAGAAGTTGGATATCTTTGCTATTTAGAAAGTAAAAATTGATATGGGTTGGTGGTGGGTTTTATGTAGACACAAAGCAAAGGTATCAAAGATGGCTACATTCCTGACCTATATAACCAGATGAATTATGTATTTCCATTCACTGAAATATGAAATAATGAAAGAACCAGGGCTACGTGGTGACCCTGCATTCAATATGTTGCATGTGAGGTACCTCGCAACATAGGTCTGGGCAGGAGAAACAACGATGGGTATGATTGGCCTAGAGATGGTAGGTGAATTCATGGATGTGGATAAAACTGCCAGGGAAAAAGGCATAAGTGAGGTGGCCAGAGGCGCCCAAGAGACTTACTTAGAGTCCAGGAGAATTAAAAGGAACAGTCAGAGATGCAGGAGGAAAACGAGATGAATGATCATGGAGTCAATAGCAGAGTTTTTCAGAGTAGTCACAATGCTGGTTACTTAAGACATCAAGGAGAGCAATTTCAGGTAGTGGTGAGACCCGTACTGAAGAGCTTGAGGAGGTGAAGAAATAAAGACAAACTCAGATGTTTTTTTAAAAAGGTTAGGCTCTGAAGAGATAAAGGATTGAGTAGAGACTGAGCAAGTGGAGTGAGAGACAGCCAGCACGTTTAAATGGATCATCCAGTTGAGAGGGAACAACAGAGAACTCACAGGAGATTCCTGAGAAGATGGGAGAAAACAGGATCCAAAATACACATGGAGAGACTAGCTTATAGTTGGAGGAGGGCTACCTTTTGTAATTTGACAGGTGAGAGGGAGAGGAGTTAGTTAGGTGGATGCAGACCAGTTATAGGTTTGGTGGTAGGAACGTAAGGGAATTCATAGCCAAGCATATGTTTACTCATTTAAGTAGACAAAAAGTTTGCAGTCCTGTGGGACACCCAAGGCCCCATTTGAGATATCCCGCCAGCAGGTGGAGTTCAGAAGAGAGGACTGGGCTGTAGATAGATAGGAGCTTGAGCATCCCATGCTGAGAGTGGGAAAAACTCTCAGAATTAGGGGAAATCATCCGTGGTTCCTAGCAGTGGCCTTGAGGGTGCTATGTAGCTAAGTGCACTGGGGAGGAAGGACGTAGGCAAGGTCATTTAGAACAATAGATTATTGCCCTTCAGTCTGATTTGTAATTCAGTACACACGTGAGTGGGGCCTGAGTGACAAGGATGAGAACTGCAGTGCCCTTTGCCCACAGTGCTGGTCACATGTTTGCTGATTATGTTCCCAACATGTAGGAACCTCAACAAAGTGTGGCAGGAGGGTGACGGCCGGGGGCAACAAGAGGACAGGCAGACTGTTAAGACAGCCCACACCCCTGCCCCCACAAAACAGCATGCAAACACACTGCTGGGCAGAGACAGGTATTAAGAATCAATTAAGTGGCCTTTCTAATAGGAATGGGGTGAGGACAAAAGGGCTCTCACGTTTAACTTTATCAGGGTTAGTTTCTGAGTCTCCGTGTGTCCTGTGTTGGTGGACAGGATTCTGGCATCATGCCTGACAGGCTTGACTTCCTCTTCAGGGGAAGAAGAGAGCCTCTGGTAACCCCAAATCAGCCCCAGGACTGATCTTGATCTTTTGGTGCCATGGCAGAGAAGGTTTGGGAGCTTCGGGGCTTTTCAATACCCCAGTCCTCTTCCTTTTGCCCCCCCGCCCAGCCCACGCCTCCATAGCATGAGAACAAAAAGGTGCTTTATTGCAATGTCTTTATTGCATTACTGGAGCAAGTTGGCCAGACTGTCCCCACTTGGGGAAGGTAAAAAACAAAAAGACCAAAAAGTATCTCCCCTCACCTTCCCCCCACCCTCCCCCACAACTGCACAGCAATGTCTGAACACACCTGGTGACAAGAACAATTTGCAAAAGTGGTCTAGGAACTACATTATGAATTGTCCCAACACAAGACATACAGTTGGCTTCCTTGTAAATCCGATATTTTTACGTAACTACATGAATTTTTTTGACTACACCAAAGACAACAGAAGAATAGGTTTTCACGAGTAACAACAGGGCACCAAAGTCACATGCTGGAATTTGTAAGGAAACAAGGTTGTCTGTCACAAGTGGCTGGAGCTAGAGCAAGGCTGAGCAGTTGACAGCAGAGGGCCCAGCCAGGCCCCCATCTGGACCCTCTGCTTTGAGGCCACTGAAGCCTCACACAGATCTACTAAGGAGTCTTAACTGGCAAGAGACCACCTTGAATAACCAGTAATTGCCCAGATGCAATTCTTGGCCCAAGAGGACCCATGAGGCTGGTTCCTTGCTGCAAGAGGAGACCGGTGGAAGACACCACATTGGCTCTCAGAGCTTCTGCAAAGCACTTGAGGGTCCAAAATAAGCGGGGATTCCATCGAGGCTTGGAGACAGAGTAGGGGCTGTAATCAGAAGTCCTCAAACTTGACCAAATCAGTGGTAAGGACACCACTAGCCTATACAGGCCTGAGGCATGGCCAAGGCTTAGTTAGCATCTATGGCCAGATGGAGACAGAGCATTGTTCTGTGATGAAAGCTCAACCTGGAAAAGATAGGCCTCTGACCGGTGTCCAGCCAGCCCCAAGCTGCTTCCGTGTTGGTGGCCAGCTTCTCTAGCCTGGAAAACAATGAGCCCCTCTGGTCTCGGTCTGTCTCTTTACCCTCTGCCTCACTGAGGCTGCAGTTAAGATGCCAAGAGAGAATCCCAGGGCCCAGATCATGGGATAACACACAGAGCTAGGTTCTGATGAAGGAGGCCAAGACCTGCTGCCAAGACCATGGAGTAAAAGAGCTGCATACTACCCCTCCAAGTGGTTAGCAGACTGGTCCCTATGCCATTTCCACTGGTCAAGATCAAGCAAATCACATGGCAACTACTCAGAAAAGATACTTTCCAACTTCTCAAATGATCCCTAGGTCTTAGTTCCCACAAAGCAACAAATTCAGTAATGAAAAACAGGGAAGAAAAAGTGAAGGAATGTATGACTTAAAAATGAGTAGCCCTTCTCCACTAGCCAGCCCAAGTGTAAATGGTAGATGGCGCTTGCGCTCTCCCTGCACACCCTTAATGCTGCCTGATAAGGAGCAACACATGGTTCATCCTCATTCTCCTTTTCGTTTATTTTAAGAGATATCCAGGACACACTAAATTTTAGTACCAGAAAGAAGGGATTCCTTGCACCCAATCTTGAGCATCTAGCTGCTTAAGCAGGTTCAACAATCTGGCAATATGGGGAAGGGATTCCAGTGGGCTATCAACTAGTTAAGGGCTTAGGTCAGAACAGTGACACTTGGAGGGGGTTTCATTTGTCTGCCTCACCCAATCCTGAGACTGCAACGTAACCAAGGAAAAGCCAAAGATATGCCCCTTTTCTTTCTATCTTCACTGTTAGTAACTCTGGAGGTTCTCCCCCAAATTGTTAATCTACGTCTATTTCTATGTCATGGTCCATTCTAGATCCTGTCACCAAGATAAGTGCTCAGGGAAAGCAAAATTTGTTTCTTTCATCCCAAAAACTGGAGTTTCCCTAGGTGTAAACCTTATTTATTCACCAAGACTCAGATATTGACTTCTGTAGCTCAGCCAGGATGCCTGACTGCACAGCTTTGGGTTCAAACAGCTGACTCACTCGAGCCTATTATGGCTCTAGGATTGGCTCAGAGGCAGCTGGACTCTATCTGTCAAACGAGTGTTGACTGAGGAGGGTGGAGCATAATGGAGGTAGGAGTAGGGGCTGCCTCCAGCTCCATTTGCCCAGCTTCACTCAGCTGGAAGGCTTAAACCACATGAAGCAGAGGATTCCTGGCCTAAAATCAGGGCCACTGGAGCATGAGGACAGTCTGTGCACATCATCTTAATGGCAGGATCACAAAAAAGGCAAAGAAAAAAGCTTCCAGATGGCTTCGGCTAACAGTCTAAACTCCAAGCCATCCCTTCCTCTCCTTGCAAAAGTTTCAGAAACCACTGTATGGAAGCACATGGGTAATGTGGTATGACCCTCGCCCTGGAAACCAGAGCCCTTGGGCCTGTGATTTATTGAAGTCCCTGACCGCAATCTGGCTCCCTTCCAGCTACAGCCTTAGCCACCTATGGCTCCCCTGGGCCCTACCCAGCAAACGACAGGAGATGACGGGAAATTAAACCATGCTGACTATTTCTGCTGGGCATTTAAACTTGGGGAAGCACATATAAGAATGTTGTTCTACATCATTATTTGGTATATCAAGCCATCTAAAAGCACTGGATTGCACCTTTTCTTTACTCATACACACAAGTTACAAAGGTTTCAAACAACAGATCATTCTTTAGGCTAAGGAAACACCACACAAGTACCAACTTCATTTTATGATTCAAAGCTCACCAGCCCACAAAAAGAACACTATTCCTCATCTCAGAGAAACAAGGGCAGGGCAAAAGGAGTTACACTGACCAATTTTAGTGTTTGCTAAAACTAACAAATTCTCTAGTTTTACTTTCAAGTTTTGGTACAGAAGTGTGCATTCAGATACTAGTGCCGCCTTCTTCCATCAGACCTTAGTCTGGCAACAATCGTTTTGCTGGGATCAATTTGGTTTCTAAACATAATGCTTCTTTAAAGGGAGGAGCTACTGAGATGCTGACGCCTAAACGATGTTGGTTAAGTACCTTCGGTTGAAAGTTTTTACCCATGGATTAAGATTCTTTAAATGAAATCCCAAGCCTCCCCATTTTCCTTTGGTTGTCTTTTTCACCAAATGCCATTCTACCACTGAACCAAAACCACCGCCTTGTTGGGAGGAAGAGAGAAGGGCCATGCCCCACCACACTCTCAGAGCGACATGGCCTCTCAGAAGAGGACATGGACTCCCCAGAGGCTTCCAGATATAACCCTCACCCCCATCAGGCCTAATGTGTTCTGTTGAGGGTGCCTGGCTAAATAAAACAAAAACCCCAAGGAAACAGACTTTCCAAAAAACAGCATCTGCTCCCAGCTTCCTATGTCAGTGCAGCAGTGAGTCCCAGAGAACCCCAGGCCCCATATGCCCCCATTCTGGCCGGCTGCTGCTCGGCCTCTCCACTTCACATTCACAGAATCACTTCTTGTGCAAAACAAGCAGTCTACGTAGAAAGAATGCCCTCATAGTCTAATAAAAACTGTAGAAAAAATGCTAGAGAGCCACCGCTCTTCCCACTCCCTCTTTATCTGCAGAGCGAGGGCATCTGTGCGTGGACAGGGTAGGCAAGCCTGACGTTGAGGGAGTCATTGTGCTGGACGAGGGATGTCTGCTGGTAATGGAGCACCAGCTCCTTCAGTGAGCTGTACAGGTTGTAGGGCTCTGCAAAGCCATAACCCCGAGCAGTGCTGTAGATCACGCAGTGCTTCACTTCCCCATCAGCACTGCAAAGATACAACACACAAACACCACAGGGAATTAAGGCAGATAGCAACAGATAAAGGGACCCTAAATGAACAGAAGTCTGAGAGCAGTTGTTCTGCAAAGGAGAAGCAGAAGCTTTTTGTCAATCAAAGCTTGTAGGATATCACACCCATGTGTCCCCCCACCCCTACAGACTTGTCACAGAGATACCCTTCATTTCCCAAGACCTGGTAGCTAAAATGGATGGCTGCATTTAATCACTCAGCTCTGGACCTCCATTAGGCAAGAATGCACTGCAGGGGGCAAAACAAACCAAAAAAAAAAAAATTAAGTGTGCAAATCAGTGGTTTTTAGAATATTCATAAGGTTGTGAAACAATCACCACTATCTCACTCCAGAATATTTTCATCACCCTAAAAAGAAACCATATATCCATTAGTAGTCACTCTGTATTCCTCCCTCCCCCTAGACCCGGGCAACCACTAACCTACTGTCACTATGGATTTGCCTACTCTGGACATTTCATATAAACGGAATCATACAGTATCACTCAATCTTTTGTGTCTGGCTACTTTCACTTAATATACCATTTTCAAAGTTCTTCTGTGTGGTAGCATGTATTGATACTTCATTTCTCCTCATGGCTGAGTAATATTCTATTGTACGGATATGCCACAATTTGGTTGTCCATTCATCAATTGATGGGACACCTGGATTGTTAACACTTTTTGGCTATAGTGAATAGTCACATACAAGTTTTTGTATGGACACGGGTTTTCAGTTCTCTTGGATATATACCTAAGAGGGGAACTGTTGAGTCATAAGTTAAACTTCTTGGGAATTCCCCGGAGGTCCAGTGGTTAGGACTCAGTGCTTTCACCGCCGTGGCCCTGGGTTCAATCTCTGGTCGGGGAACTAAGATCCCACAAGCTGCGTGGCATGGCACCCCCCAACCTCGCTAAAAAGAAAGTTAAACTTTTTGAGAAACTGCCAAACTGTTTTCTGAAGCGGTTGCACCATTTTAAGTTCCTGCCAGCAGTGTACGAGGGCTCTAACTTCTCCACATCCCTGTCAACACTTGTTATTGTCCATCTCTGTGATTACTGTCATCCTTGTGGTATCTCATGGTGGTTTTGATTTACAGTTCCCTAATGACTAATGACATTGAGCATCTTTTCATATGCTTATTGACCATTTATATATCTTCTTTAAAGAAATGTCTACTTGAATCCTTTGCCCATTTTTAATTGGGGCACTTGTCTTTTTATTGTTAAGAGTTCTTTATATATTAGACACTAGTTGCTTAGATATATGATTTGCAAATATTTCCTCCCATTCTGTGGGTTGTCTTTTTTACTTTCTTGATAGTGTCCTTTGATGCACAAAGTCTTTAACTACGGTGAAGTCCAATTTATCTTTTTCTTTTGTCGTCTGCGTTTTTGATGTGTTAAGAGACCACTGCCTAATCCAAAGTCACAAAGATTTATACCTAATGTTTTCTCCTAAGTGTTTTACCTTTTAGCTCTTACATTTAGTTCTATGATACATTTTGGGTTTTTTAAAAAATATTTATTTATTTATTTTTGGCTGCGTCGGGTCTTAGATACAGCACACGGGATCTTTTCGTTGCAGTGCATGGGCTTCCCTCTAGTTGCAGCGCGCAGACTCTAGCTGTGGTGCACGGGCTTAGTTGCCCTGTGGCATGTGGGATCTTAGTTCCCCAACCAGGGATCGAACCCGCGTCCCCTGCATTGGAAGGTGGATTCTTAACCACTGGACCACCAGGGAAGTCCCTAAGATACACTTTGAGTTAATTTTTGTATATGGTGTGAGGTGGGGGTCCAACCTCATTCTTCTGCATGTGGCTCACCAGTTGTCCCAGCACCATGTGCTGAAATGACTATTTTTTCCCCTTTGAATGGTCTTGAGACCCTTGCTGAAAACCAACTGACCATAATTGTAAGAGTTTATTATTTCCTGGCTCTCATTTCTATTCATTGAGCTACATGTTTAATCTTATGTTAGTACCTCACAATTTTGATTACTACAGCTTTGTTGTAAGTTTTCAAATTGGGAGGTGTACTTCAACTCTTTTCTATTCTTTCAAGGTTATTTTAGCTGTTCTGGATCCCTTGCATTTTCATATGAATTTTAAGATCATCTTGACATTTCTGTAAAAAGCCAGCTCATACTGTTTATAGGGATTACACTGAACACATAGATCAATTTGGGAAGTACTGCCATCCATGAACACGGATGTTTTTCCACTTATTTAGGTTTTCTTTAAGTTCTTTCAATGATGTTTCATAGTTTTCACTGTATAGCTCTTGCACTTTTTTTTAAGCCTAGGCATTTTAGCATTTTTTATGCCATTATAAATAGACTGTCTTCATTTCATTTTCAGATTGTTCACTGCTAGTATATAGAAATACAACTGATTTTTGGTATCCTAATCTTTTAACCTGCAACCTTGCTGAACTCATTTACTAGCTCTAATAGTTTACTTCTTCCTTTCCAATCTGGATACCTTTTCTTTTTCTTGCCTAAATGCCCTAGCTAGAACCTTCTGTACAATGATTAGGAGTGGTGAGAGCAGACATCCTTGTCTTCTTCCTGAGCTTAAGCATTCAGTCTTTTACCACTAAGTATGATATTAGCTGTGGGTTTTTCATACCCTTTATCAGGCTGAGGAAGTGCCCTCCTATTCCTAGTTTATTCAGTGTTTTTTAACATGTAAGAGTGTAAAACGCTTTTTCTGAGTCTACTGAAATAATCAGTAGATTATTGTCAGTTGATTTTTGTCCTTAATTCTATTAATATGGTTTATTACATTGATTTTTTAATGTTGAACCTCTTGGCATTCCTAAGATGAATTCTACTTAGTCATGGTTTATAATCCTTTTTATATGCTGCTGGAGTTGCTTTGCTAGTGTTTTGTTAAAGATTTTTATGTCTATATTCATAAGGAATATGCCTTCATAAAATGAATTAGGAAGTGTTCTCTCCTATTTTTTGGAAGAGTTTGTGAAGGACTTGTGTTAATTCCTTTTACATATTTGGTAGAATTCACCAGTGAAGCCAATTTCTTTACTCGTTAGAGTTCTATTCAGAATTTCTACTTCCTCTTAAGTCAGTTTTGGTAGTTTGTGTGCTTCCAGGAATTTGTCCATTTCATCTAGGTTGTTTAATTTGTTACCATATAATTATTCATAGTATTCCATCATTATTTTTTTTTATTTCTGTAAGGACTACAAGTAGTGTCCCCTCTTTCATCCTGATTTTAGTAATTTGTGTCTTCTCTCTCTCCCGTGTGTGTATGTGTGTGTGTGCAAGACTTTAACTAGAAGTTATTGATTTTGTTCATCCCAATTTCTGGTTTCACTGATTTCCTCAATTGTTTCCTTTTTAAAAAATTTTTATTTATTTTATTTATTTTTGGCTGCATTGGGTCTTTGTTGCCGCGCATGGGCTTTCTCTAGTTATGGCAAGCAGGGGCTACTCTTCGTTGCGGTGCACAGGCTTCTCACTGCAGTGGCTTCTCTTGTTGCAGAGGTCGGGCTCTAGGCACGCGGGCTTCAGTAGTTGTGACACGTGGGCTCAGTAGTTGTGGTGCACAGGCTTAGTTGCTCTGCGGCATGTGGGATCTCCCTGGACCAGCGCTTGAACCCGTGTCCCCTGCATTGGCAGGCGGATTCTTAACCACTGCGCCACCAGGGAAGCCCTCCTCAATTGTTTTCTATTCTCTATTTTATTTACTTCTGTTCTAATCTTTATTATTCCCTTCCTTTTGCTCGATTGGGTTTAGTTTGCTCTTCTTTTTTTAGTTTCTTAAGGTGAAAGAAGGGTAGGTTATTGATTTGAGAGCTTTTTTAATATAAATGCTTACAGTTATAAATTTCCCTCTTAGCACCGCTTTAGCTGCATTCCATAAGTTTTGAATTTTGTGCTTCTCTTTTTAACTCGAAGTATTTTCTAATTTCCCTTGTTTTCTTTTTTTGATCTATTGCTATTTAGGAGTGTGTTATTTATTGTCCACATTTGTGAATTTCCCAAATTCCCTTATTTTTACTTTCTAATTTCTTTCCATTGTGGTTATAGACAACATATTTTGTATGATTTCAACCCTATTTATTGAGACTTGTGGCCTAACCTGTAGTCTAGCCTGTATAATATTTCATGTGCACTTGAGAAGAATGTGTATTCTGCTGTTGTTAGATGAAGTGTTCTAGAGATGTCTGTTAGGTCTAGTTGTTTTATAGTGTTGTTCAAGTCTTCTGTTTCCTTGTTGATCTAACTGTTCTATCTCTAATCAAATTTCTTACCCCAAATAGCAATAACAATAAGGATCACAAGTGCTCACTACCTAACTAACTCCTTAACCTAGTGAAAACACACATATTGTTGTTTCTAGCCTGAGAAGGCTGTAGAGTTAAGCAATTTCTTCTTAGGCTTCTTTATAATGTCATTTACAGAAATTAAAATGGAAAAACAAGTGAGTTTTATGCCTTGACTTCCTACTACATGATCATTTTAATTTTGCTATGAGAGCCTCCTTAAAAACTGAACTTATTCACATCCCTAACTTCAGCAAATATCCTGAGTAAACTGAGAAATCACTGTAAGCAGGCTTTCTGTAGCTGGAGTGGCTAGCAAACAAGTGTAAGTCTGTGATGCCAGACTCTTTTGCTTCCAATCTCTCCAAAAGTGAACCCCAATATGATATATTACTGCAGTTGGTTTTCATAGGCAACAGAAATCCACACTGCTATGGACTTGAGTCTGGTTAAGTCTGTGGCTAAAGGAAGGAAAAGGAGAAAAAGAATACAGCTCCCAAGATACTCAAGCTGCTCCTTGGTCTCCCAGGAATTAGCTGAGCTGCTGAGCAGCATTTTCCACCAGCCAAGTCTTTAACCCACAAGCTGCCACCCAACGACCTAGATAAGAGTGAGGGACTACTAATGCGCTGGGCTTATTGTCTTCCTTCTTTTTATTGTTCTTAAAAGATCTCAGATCCTGCAAGAGTCATATTCTCCTGCCATTTCCACTCAAATACACTTGAGTATCTGAGCCCAGATCAGAGAGAAATGAAATGTTTCAAGTAGCTCTATCTTTGGATAATACTAATCCAATTCCTGCCTTACTTTTTGCCCATAGATGTCCCACTATTCAATATCCTTTCAAAGTCCAGCTCAAATGCCACCTCTTCCACAAAATCTCCCAACCCTCTTTCTCTAACAGAATTAGTTCTTCATGCACACAGCCTACTAGTGATACCTATGTCACAGTGATTTTATTTATCTTGGATATTTAACTGTGAAATGAAGAAAGTGTGGTGCAAAAGAAAAATGTGGGCTTTGAAACCAGGTAAAGTTGGATTCAAACTCTGACTGCATGACAGAGACAGACCACTAAGGACAAGATGATCATGTAAAGCACTAAGCATTCTGTTAATATGAGTGTCTTTTGTCTATCCTCACCACTTTGTCCTCTTTGAGGGCAAAATCATTTTGTCATCTTTGCTTGCCTTCTGGCATGTCCATCAGCAGCATCATTATCATAATAATATTAGTAGATAACATTTACTTATTATGTTCCAGCACTGATCAAAGTATGTTAAATCACATATATTAACTCGAGTAATACTTTAAAAACCCTTAAGTAGATATTATTATTATCCTTATTTTACAAATAAGGAAACTAGGCAAAGAAAGTTTAAGTAACTTACCCTAGGTCACATATCTGGTAAGTGGTAGAGTCGGGATCTGAATCCTGCATATCTGGCCCCAAAGCTTGCTCTCATGACCATCATACTATTACCTCCACTGTAGGTATGGTCTTTGTCAATGAAAACAGTTGCCTTTTTAAGGAATATATATATAATACTTTGGCAAAATCTCACTGAGGCATGATTAATTGTCCCCAGAATTTCACTTTCCATTAAAAGGAAAATAGGCTTTTCCAAACAAAGTCATAAAATCATCTTACAGAAAACATCCAACATTTTCTATCACTACCTCAACAGAATACTATTTAAGTACAAATTTTAGATAGTTTTTCTTCTGAAGTAAAAACAGTTCTGTTTAATCAAGCCTTCCTTAATCTGACAATGAAGGCCTAGTTAGGCAAGCAGGAGACTACTAAAGAATTAAGTGATCTTTTCAATGGAAAATCTCAAATTACTTTTCAGAGATACCTAAAATCCAATAGCAACAATGCAGGGCCTAGTCTGCTTACCATTTAAATTAAAATCCCCGAAATAATTTCAGATGGTATTTCTCTTAAAGCAACTAACTGTTTTCTTTGTACTAATATTAATGGTCTAAGCCATGGTTCCTCATTTTACTGTACTTCAACTAATTTGATCTGAACTTTAGGAGGCGTTGATTTTCTATTAATCAATGTGGAAGTTTTCAAAAGGTTATACCCCCAGAGAAGACTTACACCACAGAGCAAGCATAACATCCTTTCTTGCTACTCTCACGAATTAAGAATGCACCATCAGGTTTCCCATAAAGCAAGTCCTCTGCTTGTACTCGATTGATATCCTCAACAAACCAGGTTTTCTCATCATAATGGGGCAGGTTTTCATCTTCCTCATTGATAAAATAGGTCCTAAAAATTAAATGTTAAAATATTATTCTAACAATCAGTTTACTTATATCTAAAAGCAAATTCACGAATAAAACTCTCTTCTAAATCTTTAACCACAAAATGACAAAGTGGAATTGCAATTAGTTGGATTTTTTTTTAACAACTTCATTATTTGCTATCATGCAGAAAGCACAGAATTCACATGTCTCATCCAATAACCTGACACATGAATGTGTGAATGAGCAATGCTTAAGCATCCAGGTTTCATATGGTTCAGCAGGTCTTTGAACTCAAGTGCCTATAGGGTATTCTTGAGGCAATTCAATTTAAAGAGGTGCAAAGTTCTTGATTCAAATGTCCTCAAATAACAAAGAGAACCAGCACGCAGTATGTATTAAGAAGTCCCATGTCTTATCCTGGAAACAAAGCCCTCTGACAGAAAGGTACAGAGAGAACTTACTCAGCAGCATCCTCATTCTTGATTCCCAGCCAGGCATTTAGGCGCTTCTGTCTTACTCCTTTGTGATTGAGCCACCTGCCAGAGGGAAGACACCAGTGTCAGTGTCTATGCAAACTCTGCCTGGACAAAGTAGACACGTCCAAGCCAACCAAACTTCCAGGGTCCAGGAACTTATTTTCCCCAGTCCCACTAAGAATGGCCAGAGATTTCCCTAAACTTGTTTCTCCATTACTTTTCCTTCAACTTTTTGCAAAAAGGCAGAGACACAGAAAGCTACTTGAAATTAGGCACTTATCTCACTTTTCACTTTCCTTTTCTAAAAGGTTATATAACCACAAGCACACATATACTCGCACTCAAACACAATGGGACACTTGTTTCTGAAATCATTAGTTAGGCGAGCATGGTGTCACATTTGCAATCTTCACTAAGCCAGAGTATGCAATCCCTCACTGGCCTACTACACTGAGTTACATTCTAAAACAGAATTTCAAGGTCTATTTTTGCACCTAAGTGAGCCACAAGAAATTCAGGGTGGCAATCTGAGTAATTAATACAAATCTACTTCATCACCAGGTAGATCACAGTATTTCAAAATATATCAACATTTTAGATGTAAAATGAAATAAACCATTTCATCTCGTTCCACTGAGATGGACGATGGCCTAAAACTTCAGTGGAGTATAAAAACTCTTTCATTCATCACCATCCTCCAACCAGGCCCCTGATCATTCAGGTGTCATCATAAACATCTCAGGGAAGACTACCCTAAATTGTCCCAACTAAGGCAGTCCACCAGTCACTCTACACTTTTATTTTATCATCTTCATAGTACTTGACTGCAATTCATTTTTTTTAATGGTTTTTTTTGGCCACACTGCGCGGCTTGGGGGATCTTAGTCCCCAACCAGGGACTGAACCCGGGCCACAGCAGTGAAAGTGCTGAGTCCTAACCACTGGACCACCAGGGAACTCCCTGAAATTCATTATTTTCACTTGGTTATGTTTGTCTCCCCAGCTAAAATGTAAGCTGCTTTAAAGAAAGGGATCTGTCCTGCTCATGGCTATTCCAAACGCTGAAAACAGTACCAGCACATGGTAGATATTCAATAAATAGTCAGTAAATATCTGTAGGTGGGCCACTTTTAACAAAGTCTTCAGGGTCAACTCCAAGGTCATCTTGTACCTCCCTCTGACCCCAAGTACAGTAGATAACTTGGCATCACAACTAATTTTAAAGTTCTTTTAAGATAGATTACACAGCCTTTCTCAATAAGACATTAACCTGGATTTCAGTTAACCTGGATTTCATTTTGTATGCTTAGTGAACCTGGATTTCATTTCAGTTAACCTGGATTTCATTTTGTATGCTTAGTGAAACTGGAAAACTGGAAAACAACTAACATATGATCTTGATAGAATTTATTTAGTAACAAACCCCATCCTACACTATCACTTCTCTTAGCAAAATATCCAGATACCCTCCTCTAAACACTCTTGATATCCAAAGTTTTCTATCCTTGAAGAACTGATCTTTCCTTTATTAAATAAACTGATCTTTCTCTTTATTAAATAAAGAGACAAGCACACTGGGTAAAAGGCTTAAAATGAACAAACTGTACCACATTTTCTCTTGAGTCCCCATTTTCTTGTAAGCCACCAACCTCTGTAAACTGAGCCTCCTTTTCTGCCACAAGGAACGTTAAGACACCCAGGAAAATCCAGGTGAAAGAGAAGAATATTTTGGTTCACGCTCTATCTATGATGGTCGGCCTTCTGACACAGGCAACTTTTCTAATCTCCCAAAAGTCCACTTCAAATACTACTATATAGTTCTGACTCCTTAAACATCTAATAACAATGCCAGTAACTGACTAGCTTCTAAAAATGATTTTTAAAAAGCTCAAGTAAATTTAGCATGTTAATTCATATTTAATTTACTGTTATTGAGTAATGCCACATATAAAACAGTACATTCTAGGGGAAAAACCTGAACAAAGCATCAAAGACCTAACATCCGGGGCTTCCCTGGTGGAGCAGTGGTTGAGAATCTGCCTGCCAATGCAGGGGACACGGGTCCAAGCCCTGGTCTGGGAGGATCCCACGTGCCGCAGAGCAGCTGGGCCCGTGAGCCACAGTTGCTGAGCCTGCGCGTCTGGAGCCTGTGCTCCGCAACAAGAGAGGCCGCGGCAGTGAGAGGCCCGCGCACCGCGATGAAGAGTGGCCCCCGCTTGCCGCAACTAGAGAAAGCCCTCGCACAGAAACCAAGACCCAACACAGCCATAAATTAATTAATTAATTAATTTTTAAAAAAAAAGAAAAAGAAAGCTAAGAGACATTAAAAAAAAAAGAAAAAAAGACCTAACATCCAATTCTCATTCTGTCACTAACTGTGTGGTTTTTTTCTTTGTTTATTCTAAAAAAGATATGAAGTTGAAGTTACAACATAAATTCAGTGCACATAGGATGAACTTATTTTCTTTATGTTCAATTTCATCTTCAACATAAAATCCCTAATCAAACTATCATTTTGTTTACTGTGTACTATGACATTTCGTACTATGATATTTTGCCTAATTTGTATCAGTTAGGGCCTTGGCTAGAAGCAGAAGGCACAGTCAAACTGGTAGTTGAGGAGAGTTTACTGTTTACAAAGGTCTTGAGATGTTTTAGAGAAACTCCCTGGGGCTAGCAATAGTGGGAAGACATAACCTCTCCTAGAACTGAAGAATCAGTTGGAGACAGCCGTGACTTGAACCCAGAGAGTATTGTATGGAGACTGCCACCTTTGGTGGAGAATGAGGACACAGCCAACTCACTGTGATCACACAGAGAGGAAGCCAGAAAATAAATATTCTTACTTCAATCTCCTCCTGCCCTCTCATCTCCTGCCACTGCCTCCAAATGGCCAAAACTAATTAGAAGCCAGAGGGCAAATAGATCCGTTTTCTTAGGCACAGAGCAGGGTAGAGAAAGATGAAGAGTAGAAACTGTGAGGGCAAATGGAAAATTCCAGCACACCCTTTGAAATGGATTATCGGTTTTTTTTTTGAAATGGATTAACTTTAAGTGGACTTTTTTTTCCAGGACCTATTATCCTCAGATAAAGAGATGGCTTCCTGTACTCAAGGAGTGTTTACCCAGCATAAGAGAATGGGACTTTTAATGGCTTATTTAGGATACATTTTAATGTAAGATTAAACTAACTTTTGTAGTCACAATGTGTACCTTTACTGAACAATTACTGACACAGTAATAATATCCTTCAGAATTCCTCATACACATGGCTGCCCCATCTTGCCTCTCCAATTTTACTTTCGGGAAGTTGATTTTTTGGAGCTATGTGTAAGATGACATTTATTCAAATTAAGTTTTATGATATTCAATTTGGATCATAGTTTCAGTCTCCTGAGATCTTTCTGGAGCCTGATATTTTATCATCTATCTATCTGATCAGGTACTTATCCCAGCTTTTTAAAATATGATCAGCTGCTAATGACGATCCAGTCACTGATAATAATGTTACTTTGGGTGTAGATGTGGATGGACTGACGCACACTACACAGAGCCTACTCTAGGGTGGCAATAAGTCATAGTTTATTAGTCAGGTTAGACTAAGTTGTGTTATGGCAAATTATTCTTTATTTTGAATTCAGGTTTATGAATACCAAGAAAAGTAAATGGTAATCATGAAAACTAGCTCCTGATGAAAAAGAATTGCAAATGAACTCCTTTTTTTGAAAAGGAATTTTAAAGGCTTTTAGGGAATTCCCTGGCGGTCCTGTGGTTAGGACTCCGCGCTCTCACTGCCGTGGGGCCTGGTTGGGGAACTAAGATCCCGCAAGCCACATGGCATGGCCAAAAAATAAAAATAAAGTAAAAATAAATAAAGGATTTTATAATTAAGAAATATTTTATTCTATATTTAAGAAATGAAATTCTGCATTTAGGCATTCAAGAATATTCTAGAAACAGTACATTGGAATCTCAGCAGAAAATCTCAAAAAATCCTTATGGGCTATACAGCGGGAAGTCAGGGAAATGTCCACACGCAAAAGGGACCTGATAAGCTAATGACAGTCTCTCGTTGGGTGCTGCCGAATTCCAACCAATTCCAACTTCAACACAGGACCAAAGAGAGATCATATTCAGTATCATGCAGCAATACAACCAGTCTCTTTCAGGACTGACTGTACAATTTCAGCATTAGAGCAGATCAAGCCTACCAATCCTAGTATTGTCTTTGTTAGAAACATCAAAGCACGGACTATGGGACAGTGGACTATCCTCCCTGAAGCAACACTTCCAAAAGAGGCAATGGTTTTCTGTGTCTCCCTAAACATCCTAGCAGGATACAAGCAGGTCATGGCTTATCATCCATGATAAATTCTAAATATAGAGCTAAATTCTCTTATATTTAGCTTACATAACTTGTTAAAGGAACTTTCAAGGTCTAGTTTGCCACCCTTAGTCATGCACCTAGGAATGGCAGGTTTCTTAATATCTCATCACTTTCCAGGGCAAAGAAGTGCTTCCAATCATTCCTTTGGTCCATGGCACAGCCTTCTTGGGCCTTTCTTCGGCTTCATTATATGACCCGAACCATATAAGCATTCCAAGAGCAGACACATCCTGCTTTTACACAAGGGCACCTCCCTGCCTTGCTTCCAAAGCTCTTCTGTATGCTATGTGTACTTCCTTGACTCTTTTTTGGCCACAATTGCAAACTGAAAGATCTCTAGAGAGGAGTGCTACTAAAAACTACTCAGTATAGTGTAGTTATAATTGTTTGCTCCCAAAACAATCACCTTAAATTTTCCTCTACTGAAACTCAACAGCCAATGTTCCAACCTCTAAGCTTGCATTTTATCCCCTCCCTCTTTCTGACACAAACAAACCCTCAGAGGTCTTTACTCTGTCTCCTCCTGCCAAGAGTTTGAACTGAGTGTGTTACATGCATGAAAGTTACCCATAAACATATTACATAACAGTCTATTCATTACCTAGAACTAAACCTAATATATTTTCCTTTCTCATGGATTTTCTCCTTCTATGAATCAGTCATCTGGCCTAAAACTCTTAATCCACACATCTTGTTCTGATAATATATCTTTCAATTTATATTTAGATAATATCCATATATCTAGCTAAATCACTGTTTTCAATCACTCCTCAGGTGTGCCATTTTTCATACCTGCTATCAACAGTAATATTTCTATTACTTAAATATAGAATCTTATTTCTTAAATATAAAAATCCTTTAACGGACTATTCTGTATATTTCTTTGTAGGCCCACACTATTAGTGTCCTTGCCTTTGAGGGGTAATTTCTGTTTCTATGGTTCTTCTACGTAGCCGAAGATTCTGGGTTTTGTGTTTTAGGCACACATTAATGAATCTGTACCTTTAAAACTCAACCACTTTGCTCATTTGTATGGATTACAGTCTTACCTTCTGATTGGCCCCACACGCTTGACTTCAGGTAGACTCTAATACCCCGACTACTAACAGGACTGCTTTCCTAAATTCTTACAATCTCACTGGCCAGTTCTCAATGACAAATCTCTTCTTCTACCTCTAAGGTCTCTAGCCCAGTAGGAATCAGGTGGTGGTGGATCCCTCTCACATAGTCCCAGAATACTCACACAAGGTGCTGATCTCGGATCTTGCGCAGCTGGATCAGGTCAGGTTTGATACTGTTCATTTTTTTATCTATTTCCCGGTTGTCCAAAGCTTGTTTCTTCAAATCCTGCTCTAGACGCATTTTGCTATCATGAATCTCACCCAGACGTGATTTCAATTTGTCATAGTTCATCATAATTCTGTAAAAATATTTGACATATTAAGGTTAAAACACGAACCAAGCAGGAGCTTTCTACAGTATGAACACAGTCCTAACACCTGAAGTGTGGTGGACATCTGCTGTTTTTGCCTAGCACATATCCATTCCTACTCTTCTGGGAACAGCACCCTCATGTTCCCTGCCCCCATCTCAGATTCACAGGTGAGCATCCACACCACCCAGCCTGGCCAATAAGAGTGTTCCATTCCTGGTGGTGCAGTGGTTAAGAATCCGCCTGCCAATGCAGAGGACATGGGTTTGAGCCCTGGTCCAGGAAGATCCCACATGCCCTGGAGCAACTAAGCCTGTGTGCCACAACTACGGAATCCTGCGTGCCACAGCTACTGAAGCCTGCGTGCCCTAGAGCCTGTGCTCAACAAGAGAAGCCACGGCAATAAGAAGCCCGCACACCACAATGAAGAGTAGACCCTGCTCGCCCAAACTAGAGAAAGCCCATGCGCAGCGACGAAGACCCAATGCAGCCGAAAATAAAATTAATTAATTAAAAAAACAAAAAACAAAGAGTGTTCCATTCCATCCTATCCCTGCCTCAGGGGGACTTGTTCAGAAATGGGAATAATACCCAAACTGACCCAATGAGAGTCAAATCTAGGACTCTTACTAGAAATACTGTAAACAGAGATTCTCTTTCCACTGGGACTAAGTTGTGAACATGTGATTCTAGGACTCCCAGTAGCTAATATTGCTACCTCGTAGGGAAAGCCTGCCTGAGGATGAAGCCAACACAGAGAAAAACTGAGCCAAAAGACAGAGCATGAGGAGAATCCTGATGATCTTGTTTGGGCCCTGGATCCAGCCATGACTGAACAAGTAAAGCTGGGTTACTGTGTGCAATTAATTGTGGTAATACATGTAAAAGGACTAAACTGTGCCTGGGACATCTTGGTAAGCACTCAGTAGATGATGGCCCTAAGCTTTTCCAGCACACAAAGTTTTGCTGTGCTCTGAACCCTAAGGCAACAACTGTCCACATTACTCATTTGTCACTCCATAGTATGTAGTTTTATATTACTATTAAAACGTCATCATGATACTTTAACTCCCTTTGCAACTAAACTACAAGTTCTTTTCTATTTCTTCATTATTAGTAATAACTGTCACTTACTGATACCATATGTCAAGATACACACACACACACACACACACACACACACCTTTCTCTACCATAAATGTGTGTGTGTGTATCACTTAGTCCTCATAGCATTTCAACAAGGTTTTATCCACAGTTTTATGCAGGAAGAAACAGGCTCAGAGAGTTAAGTAACTCACTCAAGGTCACACAGCTAGTAAACGGTTAATATAGCATTTAAGCCCACAGTTTTATTCATTAAGCTATACTGCCTCACAGCACTTAATACTATTCTTAGGCACAGAGAAGTTCACTAACACTTTGGTACTAATATGAGAAATAATTTTGCTTTTCCCTTGCATGTGATTCATTTTTCTTTATTATCCACTTTTTCACTCCTCAACCCCATGTTATTTGGCTCATTTTCTAATACTCCACTAAATTTGCTTTGATAAAGGTTCCCAATATTCTTTTAGTTGCCAGATCCAGTACTTCTCATGCTTCTCACTCTCTGTGTAATCTCATGCTTAGCATCTACCATCACCTACAACACTTTGGCCTCCCAAATGCTTTCTGTACTGTGAGTTCCAAATCCAAATAACCAGCTGCCTGCCTCTCAGACAACTCCATTTGGGTTCTCACAGGAACCTCAAAACTCATTGGTTCCAACCCTGAACTCCCCTCATGTACTTCCTATTTTGGTGAATTACACATCCCTTAGTCACTAATATCAGAAATCTAGGAATAATCTTTGGCTTCTCCCACACCTGCCAGATCTGGTCAGGCACCAAGTCCTCAGCATTTCTATCAACTCCCCCTCCTTTCGTGCCATTGCTCTGGTTCAGGCCTTCACCATCTTTTATCCTGATGACCACAAAGACGCAGTCAGTCACCTGCAACATGCAGTCTGGTCTTCCTGCCAATGGTCTTGTTCTGCCTTCAACTTAGTCTCAGACTGCTGCCGTTGGTTTTCAGTTTAACAAATATTCCATGGGCACCACTATGTACTCTCAGGCACCATAAAACCTGCTGGAGCTATCAGAGAAAATAAGCCACCACCCTTACTCTCAACAAGCTCAAAATTCAGTGAGTGCGAATTTCAGTAAATGTTACACTAGGGATCAGGATAGATGCTGTAGGGCTGGGGATAAAAAGTCCCTAAACCAGTCTAGGGAATCAGGGAAAATTTTCCAGTAAGTTGTATCTAAACCGAGTCCTAAAGGATGAGCCGGGGTCAACAATTTTGGAGGACGGAGAAAGAACGCAGAAGAGAGAAGGTTCAGCTTGGTGCCGTTAGTGGGAACAGCAAGTAATTCCATATGGCAGGACTGCCAAGTTTGAGGGCGTAAAAGCAGACATGTCAGAGGTTATTAGAGAAGAAAAGACGTCTCGGCTCACTGATGCACTTGGCGGTATTAGGTAGATTTACCGTTCAATTTCCTTTTCATTCCCTTCTTTCCGAAATCGCTCAATATATTCTTTGCTATGTTGCTCTTGTGTATGACACTGCTCTTCAAATATTTTAATTGTTTCATTAAAAGCTTCAATTGCAGTCCTCTTCATCTGTATTTCCTATAAAAGAACACACACACTTCATTATCTTTGTATTTTTTGTAACCTTAGGCTTAAAACAAATCTTACAATTCTTGTTACGATTCCATATAATATCAAATTAAGGGGACCAAAACAAACCCTTCTACCCATATTACTTGTATATAAAATACATCATTCAAACCCTAAAATAAAAGAAAAATAACTATTACCTGAAATATAGCTGAGAAACACAGAAAGCCCTCTGAGTTGCTAAGAGAGATTAACCCTGAACATCTTGAAGACAAGGATAAAGTTCTGCCTTTGTAACTAATGTAGTGCTGACCCCCAAAAGGTGCTGAACGAGTGAAGAGACAGAGCAGAGGAGTTCATGCACCAACATGCAAAGCCTTATTTCCAGAAGAGCCCTATAGAGTCTACTTATACTTACTTTCATTTCTAAAGCATGGCGTTTTCTAAACAGATTCATTAGTAGATTAATCTGATTAGAAGCAGAAAATGCAAAGGGGAAGAATAGCTGCTAAAATGAGATGCAGAATACGATGAAAAGCTAAAAACTCCACAAAACAGAAGCCCAGGAGGCTAAGCCATTCACACTAGGGTAAGTGGTCCTCCGCATTCCAATGAGCTCTGAATGTATTTGTACACTTTAGCTTCTGAATCATGATTCTCCTAAAATCTTCAGAGAGGGTTAAATTTTGTTCAATTTACTTTAGAAAATCAAGAAGTATGTGTAAAGGTCTAGAAAGATTGCAATCCTGAATGTTTACAATTTTAAAAGTTTTGGTGCTTATGGGATAATTCAACTATTTAGCACTGATTAATTTCAACAAATGATTATTGAGAATCCACTGTTTAGAAAGTACCACCTGGTGTTAAAGAGATTCATAAAACATGGGGCCTGCACTCCAGGATTCAGATTATACAGGCAAAATAGATTTCTGAACTCTTATAAGGTTTTGTTTCATGTCATGATAGAGGCAATAAAGTGGGGCAATAAAGTTACTTACTGCTTTACAGAGACTTCATGGACGAGGCAACATCTGAGCTAGGTCTTAACTGAGAAGAAAATTCAGCATTGCACATAGAAGGCATGGCATGACATATACATGAAATAATAGTGGATGTTAGGGATCAGCAATTGCTCGGTAGGGCTGGAACATAAGGGGATTAGCAGATATGGGACACTAGAATCTTGTGATGTTTCATACAGCTGAGGTTATATCATACATATCTCAAGTAGTATTGTAAACTTATTGCAATGCCCATATCTAAATATCTAGCTATAAATTCTATAACTCTCAAATTCTACAACTCTCAAATTATAGTCTTGGCTCCCTTGCAAGGTTAGAAATTACCTATTAAAATTTCTGGCCCTGTATCTTCAAAGTAAACACCAAAAATTTGACTTCACTGACACTGTTGTGTGTGTTGGTAGGTAGGGCAGCAAAGGAAAAGTATTTGGTGCCGCTGCCAAAGCAGCAGCTCCCCCACAAACATCGCCATTATACCTATCACCGAAACTGTAAACCTACCTTTATTTATACCTGCTCTCCTTTCTCTTCTCTTTTACCTACATGTGCTCTGGGTCTCACCTCCTTTTCCTTTCTCAGGCACTTCATCTCATCACATCAACTAGCCCCTCTTACAGCATTCACTCTCCCAGTTTAAGGTTCCTTCTCAACGGCATACACACAAGTTCTAGTAACACCACTTTGAAAAAAAAAAAAAGTTACTTAACCCTAATTTCTCTTCCAGTCACAGTTAAGCTTCTTAAAAAAGTTGTTTATATGGGTTCTCTCTCTTTCCTCATCTCTCATTCATACTGCAACTCGCCCTATTCTGGCTTCTGTACTCACCATTCCACAGAGACTGCTCTTTCCAAGGTCACCAATGATCTCATTGCTGAATTCCTGTCTCTAATCCCAAACCATCGCTAAATCCTATCACTTTGCCTCCTAATTATATGTAATCCAGATGCCAAATATCCCCACATACAGCCTATTCTCACCCTGTGCCAACTCTGACTCAGGATACACCATCTCTTCCCATTCTCTGGGAAGAATTCGATTACATCAAAGCAATCTAGATTTTATCTAAGATTTCACAGAAAAAAACAGAGAAGGTCTATAACACTTAGAAACACTATAACACAAACAGAGGTCAATTCTTTAATCTCCTTTTAACACTCATTGTCCCAGCACATCTCCTAAACTGCTAATCACTGGATCCCTTTGGATCCCTCCCTCTCTTCCCCTACCTCCCAAATCGTTAAGCCTCCAAGGCTCTTCTGGGCTCAGCCCCATCTCAGGTGTTGCTCTCAATTCTCACACAGAGGAATTAGCCCTCTTCTAGCGTTGACCTCATGGCTTTTTTGGTTGCTTCCATCCACCCCCATTCCCAGCTCCCCAACCAGGGATTCCAATTCCAGAACCCAGTCTCTTATCAGCTGCTCAGAACTCATATTCTGCTGTTAAAGCCCCCATATTACTGGGCATGTGTGCAGCATGTAGAGCTTTCTCTGCTTTCTCCACTCATGACAAGAAAGCAGAAATGCAGCTCTACACAAACCAAAGCCATATGCAATAGTGGCCATTTCTTCTAGCCTCCATTCACAGGAGGGTTAGCCCTCCCCAAGATTCCAGTCCATACCATGAGTCTGACTTCACACCCTTGACAAGGGTGGAGTGCTTTGGTTCATTATCTTGCATAAATTCATTCAACAAATAATTGAACACTAACTATATGCCAGGCATTATTTGAAGCATTTGGGATATGTAAGTAAACAAACTTAAAGATTTCTGCCCTCCTGGAACTTATAGTTTAGGGGGTTATACAGACAATAAATAATAGAACAAGTAAATAAATTACATAGTTTGTTAGAAGGTAAGAAGTATTACGGAAAAAGAAAAGTAGAGTGGGAAAGGAGAAGTGAAATGTGAGATGGAATTTCAAATAAAGTTGTCAAGTGAGCCTCGCTGAGAATGACAACATTTGAGCAAAGCCTTGAAGGAGGTGAGGTGGTTAGCCAGGTGACTATCTAGGGGGCAAGTGTTTCAGGCAAGGAAATGGCTGGTGCAAAGACTCAAAGATAGGCAGCAGGTCTAGTATATTCGAGGAGCCACAAGGAGGCTAGTGTGGCTGGAGTACAGTGGGGAAGAGAGTTATAAGAAATGAGGTCAGAGAGGAAGAGGGACACAGATCATACTGGCATTGTAGAGAGAACTCTGGCTTTCACTCTATGTAAAACGTGGAACCAGAGGTGGGTCTCAAACAAAGGAGTGCTATGATCTTACCTATGTTTTACAAGTATCACCTAGCTGCTATGTTGAGAACTGACCAGGGCAAGGGGAGTATAGATAAGGGCAGGAAGACCAGTTGGGAGGTTTCTGTGATAAATGACTGATAGTGGCTTAGATCAAGGTATTAGCAATGGATGTGGTGAGAAGGAGTAGGATTCTGGGTATATTCTAAAGGTAAAGTCAACAGGAATGCCTGATGGACTGGACGTAACATGTAAAAGAAAGAGACTTCAGGACTTTTGACCTGAGTAAGAAGAATATTATAACTCTCAACTCAGATGGGGAAAGCAAAGGGTAAAACAGCCTTGACGTGGAATATCAGAGTTCAATTTTGGATATGTTAAGCTTGAGATATCTACTTAAACATCCAAGTGGGGCTGTTGAATAGGCAGTTGAATATATGAGTCTAGAGTTAAAAGAAGTCAGAAGAACCAGAGATAGGAGTTTGGGAGTTACTGACATATAGGTGGTATGTAAAGGCATGAGACTCTTTGAGATCACACCAGAGATTGAATGACTCTCTAGAAAGGAGAAAAGAACCATGGTCAAAGAGGAGAAATCA
Source organism: Balaenoptera musculus (assembly GCF_009873245.2). Classification (NCBI taxonomy): domain Eukaryota; kingdom Metazoa; phylum Chordata; class Mammalia; order Artiodactyla; family Balaenopteridae; genus Balaenoptera; species Balaenoptera musculus. The sequence goes on from NC_045785.1 coordinate 38,115,936, forward strand.
GCAAAGAAGACTGAGAAGGAACTACCAGGGAGGTCAAGCTCTCAGCTGTCTCTGCTTATTTCCAGATCCAAAAGTTCCATTTATGATTATTTATTATGGGTTTCTCTTCCACCTCTGATCTATAGAAATATTCACATTGTTTTTGCATACAGCCATGGGCTTTTAATGTTTATCATTTTTTAGCATGAGATATAACATAACCATAAAGTACATAAAAAATACACAGCTTAACAAGTTATTATAAAATGAACATCCACTAACAGCACGCCAGAAATTCCCTGTGTATGCTTTCTGGATCACAACTCCCTGACTTTCCCCACTCCACCTTCCCTGCCTTGGTGATAACATTATCCTGCTCTTTATGATGATCATTTCCTTGTTATTCTTTATGGTTTTACCACTTCATGCTCACAGCCAAAATTTAAAAGTTAACATTTGCTTGGTTTTGTACCTTATAGAATACACTCATATTATATATATATTCTTTTGAATCTTTTACTCAGTGTTTTTGTGAGATTAAACATAGTGTTATACGTTGCCCTTTAAATAAATATACACACACAATTATAGTAACCCATCACTGTTTTATTTGATGCAGAGGAAAGGGATTAAAGTATGCTATTTTGACTAATGCACATTATATTTAACAAATATTGTCAGAATACTTTGCACTTTTACAAAATAGGGCCTCATCTCTCCCTCTGTATTTCTAGAGTCAAATATAGTTTCATACCTAGACTAGGTATTCAATAAATGTTTTTGGATGGTTGTGCTAACCTTTTATACCTGATTCTCCCTCCCTCTCTCTCTCTCTCTCTCTCTGACAAACACACACTCACACTCAAATATAGCTGTAGTTGCCAGTATCTGCATCTTATAGATGGGAACTTGAAGCATGGACAAGTGATGTCTCTCACGGGACATCACTAGTTTTTAACATAACCAGGATTAGAAAATAAATCTCCTAAATTCCAATTCAGTTCATTTTATATTTTTTAAAAAGGTAATACATGTACAGAGAAAAAAGTAAATCAAACAATATAAAAGAATAGTAAAGATTAAGTTCCATACTCCTGCACCCTCATTGCCTTAATTATCTTCCCCAGAGAGTATATCAGTTTTTGACCAGAGATATTCTGAGTACATATAAATATATAACACCTTCCAAATTCTTTTTTTAACCATAAATGACAGTATACCACATATATTTTTCTTTTTTAAAATAATTAATTTATTTATTTGGCTGCATCGGGTCTTAGTTGCCAGCGGGATCTTCATTGCAGCATGTGGGATCTTCCGTTGCAGCGCACGGGCTTCTCTCTACCACATATATTTTTCTGTACCTCACTTTTTTTTTTTTTACTTAATATGTCTTAGAAACCACTCAAAATCAGTAAATGTAGACTGCCTTATTCTTTTTGATGGTTATAGAATAATTTCATTTCACTTTGGGTTTTTTTTTGGGTTTTTTTTAACATCTTTATTGGAGTATAATTGCTTTACAATGGTGTGTTAGTTTCTGCTTTATAGCAAAGTGAATCAGCTATACATGTACATATGTCCCCATATCTCTTCCCTCTTGCATCTCCCTCCCTCCCACCCTCCCTATCCCACCCCTCTAGGTGGTCACAAAGCACCAAGCTGATCTCCCTGTGCTATGCAGCTGCTTCCCACTAGCTATCTATTTTATGTTTGGTAGTGTTCATTTTGTTTTAAAAAGAAGAAATGCCATTTTTCTTATAGAATAATACATGCATATTATTATTTTTATTATTTCCTTCTTTCTATTTTAACTGTATTTTCCCCAAATCTCTCTAATTCTATCCCCAAAACATCCCAGCATATTGTTATAAAGTCTTCTCCCTTCAGGTGAGTAGGTACACCCACAGCTGAAATCATGTATACACAATTCTAAATGCTGTCTCCTTTACCTGAAACTACATCATTAGCATTTCTCAGGTCATCAGGAATTCCTAAGAAGCACTTAATAACAGCAGTTGCCTCTGGGGAATGAGGACTTTTACTTTGTGTGATATAATTCATAGAACTCAGCAACATTTATATTGAATTTAACATACATATTTATATAACTTTTTCACTTTTTAAAAATCAAGAAGTTTTAAAATAATTTCTGAAAACTATTCTAATAGCTGTATAACCTTCTATTATATGTATGATAATTTCACCATCCCCTTATGTTGACCACGTATGTTGATTCCTCAGTAACTTTTTCCCCATTCTAACTCAAACACTAGCCTCATCACAGATAATGCACCTAGAAGAGGTAAAGGAATACAGAAAAGCTGAAATCTGCAGTGTAAAAAAAGCATACACACACAGGCACACCACAGACAGAACACAAGTATCAGAAAAGGGAAAAAAAAGTTATTAAAATCATTCTGCATAACTAATTAACTAATAAAAGAAAACCTGAAAATAAAATGAAATCAAACATCTCACATAGAAAAATGGACCATTACGGCAATTCTGGCCACTGTAATCCCACACCTTTCCCCAATCAGCACTATATCTCATACCTAACCTATAATCCTCACAGGCCAATATCCCCTAATAAACTCCTCCAGTCCTGAGGTTCCTGGTGCAGTCTCTACCTTTACACTGCCCACCACAGACACTAGCTTAGAAATAAGATCAAGGGCTTTGGGGCTGAGAAATCAAGAACATTAATTCTAGGGTCAAAACAAGGTACCATGAAGCACAGTAATACTGGAATACCCTTCACAGTTAACAATTATAAACTATAGACAAAGATATAAAAAAACAAGTATTTCACATTATAGTCAAATTGTCAAAACACAACGAGAGAATTTTGAAAGCAGCAAGAGAGAAGCAACCTGTCATATACAAATGACCCCCAATAAAATTAATAGCTGATTTCTCATCTGAAACATAGAGGCCAGAAGGCAGTGGGTAGGCATATTTAAAGCCCTGAAAGAAAAAAAAAAAAACTGTCAACCAAGAATTCTATAACCAGCAGTACTGTCCTTCAAGAATGAAGGAGGAGAAATTAAGATATGCCCAGATAAACAAAAGTTGAAGGAGTCTGTTACCACTAGACCTGCCCTACAAGAAATGCTCAAGAGACTCCTTCAGGGTGAAATGAAAGGACACTAGACAGTAACTCAAAGCTACATGAAGAGGGACTTCCCTGATGGTCCAGTGGCTAAGACTCCGAGTTCCCAGTGCAGGGAGCCCAGGTTTGATCCCTGGTCAGGGAACTAGATCCCATGTGCTGCAACTAAGATCCCACATGCGGCAACGAAGATCCCGCGTGCCGCAACTAAGACCTGGTGCAGCCAAATAAATATTAAAAAAAAAAAAAAGCTACATGAAGAAATAAAGAATACTGGTAAAGGTAACTGGATAAGTAAATATAAAAGTCTATATGATTTAAAGGACAAATGCATAAAACAATAATTATAAATCTATGCTAATTGGCAATGTATAAAAATGTAATCAGTGGCAGTAACAATATAAAGGGGGAGGAATAAAGATGTACAGGAGCACAGTGTTTATACCCTATTGAAAACTTATTCAATAATAAGTTGGTTATTATTCAAACTAGTTTATTTGATATTAAAAGATATTAATATGAAAAAGAATATGTATGTATATGTATAACTGAATCACTTTGCTGTACACCAGAAACTAACACAACATTGTAAATCAGGGATACTTCAATTAAAAACAAAAAGATATTAAGACAGCTTAAACAACAAGGTCCTACTGTATAGCACAGGGAACTATATTCAATATCTTGTAATAACCTATAATGGAAAAGAATCTGAAAAATAATTTATATATATAAATATATATATTTAAGAATTTTTATATGTAAATCAACTATACATCAATAAAAAATAAAAATAAATTTAAAACTTTTTTAAATTAAAAAAAGATATTAAGACAGCTAAAGATTGTCAGGTGAATTATAGAAAATTATAAAATTATAGAAAATCTGATATAACTATAATACTTATTGCATACTTATTGGCCTGAACAACAAAAATATACTAACCTGGGATGTTCTGGTATATTCTTCATATAGCCTGTCATACTCTTTACTCTTTTCCTGATACTGAGAGTGATACTCTTGCAGTTTTTTACCTACTGCATCAATGTTATCTTCTTTTACCAACTGATCCTATACAGGTAAACAAAAGAAATAAAGAATAGGAAACATAAACAGAAGTATTTTTATATAAAGTTAATAAACACATGCAACAAAGCTATTAAGGAATAGTGGCCACAAAATAAGTTCTAAAAATATCTTAAGTCTTAAGTAGGAAATTTTAAACGTCTAGATTTCTTTTTTTTTTCTAACTGATAAGCCTGGTAAGTTAGAATCAAATGATGTTGTTAAATAATGACTTGCCAATTAGCTATCAAGAGCTTCTGTAATCATGGGGCTTCCCTGGCGGTCCAGTGGTTAAGACTCCACACTTCCACTGAAGGGGGCACGGGTTTGATCCCTGGTGGGGGAACTAAGATCCTGCATGCTGCGCGGCACGGCCAAAAAAAAAATTGTGTAATCATACCTGTTGGTATCTGGACACTGGGTACATCAGCTTCACATCAAGTTTGGGATTGTACTGAGCAAGAGATTCATGATGATAGTGGCTAATGAGCTCCACCACAGAATTAAATGTCAGAGGATCAGAAAAGCCATATTTACCATCTCGATGATAGATCTTTATTAGCTTATTATTGCCTCCCTTCCTGTGAACAACAAGACAACAACTGTAGATTTTTTTCCCAAAAAATTCTATTGAAGTACTACTTTCACATGGAGATATGAAAGCTTGGTGTCACATTATAAACAAGTTTTTACTATGTTAATGAAACTGGAATGGGTAAAAAGGCACATGTTATGTGTGTAGAAGTATACATAATATCATATTCTTTTACAACTATTTCTTTTGTCTATAAAATATCTTGGCTACTAAAGGTCAGCATACTTACACAGCTTCCAGTATCAACAAATTTAGCAAAAATAATCACTAAAAAAAAAAAAAAAACAAGTAAATTGTATCTTTTGTTTATTTTCTGAATGAATTTTTTAAATTAAGTTCTATATCAGGAAGAACAGGGACAATCTCTTTGGGATCTAAAGATACGTGGTTGTGTGTCTGTGGAGGGAAGCAGAAGCAATCTCTACATGAAGGGGGATGATAACCATTTGTCACACATACACCAACACAGCACTCAAGGTTTTATTGTTAATGCACAAACATAATTAAGCTCCTTGAATGATTTATAACTCAGTAATTAATCTAGCACCTTACATTATTTTGTCTTTTATATTTGCTTATAATTCTTGGAAATGACTATTTATTTAAGCTATCACAATATGTAAATGATTCAACTGTCATTCAACTGTTTTACAAAGTACAGCTTTTGAAGAGTCATTTATATTAGATGGATGTAATCTGATGCTTGAATAGTTTAGACCACTTTTGCTTACTGAATCATATCCAATGGTCCCTTAAAAGATAATTTATAACCAAAGCTTAAAATGGCAACGTTTTACAAGTCCCATAAGGTATAATCTAAAACCAGAGCAGATTTATTCATTATATCATAGCAAAATACTGCACCATTCCCACTCAACTGTTCTTATAGCAGAATGCAGACTTAATGGGGAAAATATGCTTCTGTATCTCTTTATGCCATGCCATTACACATGATAAATGAACCACTGGGATTTGTGAAAGGCCAAACACAATTGGTTTGAATCTGTGGACTGATTTAAATTTAATGCTCAGAAGGTGAGTATTTAGATGGATGAAGAACTATTCCTGTAAAATGTACATTAGAAGGACCACCTAATCATACGCAGTTTCTATAGGTGTATATACCCACACATATACCCACAGTAAATGCAAGCTGGTTTTTCTGCTAGAGAAAAGCTAAAAAGCACTCATTCATTCAAAAAAACTTATTGAACATCTGCTATGTGCCAGGAACTGTATGAGGCACAGTGGACATAATGATAAGCAGGCCAGATATAGTACATGCTCTCACAGAACTTCCAGTTTAGGAGCATGAGGAATGTATCTCCATCTTTACAAAGAGGATAAAGAATTTTTCATTAAGATAGAACATATAAAATAAACAACTAGATATATCAACTGGTATTAAGTCCTTTGGGAAAAAAATAAAGCAGAATAAAGGGAAGAGATCATTCTGGGGGGTGGAGAGATTGCTATTTTATACATGTTACACAAGGAAAACCACTCTGTTCAGGTGACATTTAGCAGAGTCCTAAATGAAGTGAGGGAGCTAGCACAGCAGATATCTGGGGGAGAAGTTTTCCAGACAGAGGGAACAGCAAGTGCAAAGCCCCTTAGGTAGAAGCAAGCTTGGCATGTTCCAGGCACAGCAATGAGGCCAGTGACGCTGGGGCTGAATGAGCAAAAAGGAGAGTAGTGGGAGACAAAGATATATAAAAGATATAAAAGGAGCTTAGATCATTTAATAGCCTATGGGGTCATCGTAATGGCTTTGGATTTTGCTGAGTAAGATAGGGAAACACAAGAGGGTCTGAGCAGAATGATATCATCTATTTCGTGTTTTAAAAGGTTCATTCTAGCTGCTAGGTTGAGATGAGACCATTCAAAGTGGGAAGGGGTAGAGTGGAAAGATAATCTAAGCAAGACATGATGGTGTCTTGGACAAGGGTAGTAGCAATGGAGACACTGAGAAATGGTGGGATTCTGAATATATGTTGAAGAGAGAGCTGACAGGATATGCTGTGGCCTGGATATGGATATGAGAGAAAGAGACAAGGTAAAGATGATTTCAAGGTTTTTATCTTAAGTAGTCAGAATGGAATTGTCATTTATTGGAGTGAAGAAGGATATATAAAAGGAACATGTTTAAAGAGGAAAAAAACATTTTGGTTTTAGACATGTTACATTTGAGATGCCTAGTGAACATCCAAGAGCAGAGGATCCTGCAGCCTATGTGAAGAATCTAAAGTTCAGGAGAAAGTTCTGGGCTAGATGTATAAAATCAGGAATAGTCAGCCTATAGATGTTATTTGAAGATGAACATAGTTGAATAAGAGAAAAGGTCCGAGGTCTAAGTCCTGGGGTACACCAATGTTTAGTGGTCAGGGAGATGACAAAGAACCAGCAAAGGAAACCAAGAGGGGAATTAATGAAGTAAATGGTATCCAAAAAAACAATTTAAAAAAAAAGCATTTCAACAAAGAGGAAATAATCAACTGGGTAAATGATCTTGGGGCTTGGCAAAGTAGAGAATCACTAAGTGATCTTGACAAAATGGTTTCAGTGGAATGGTAAGGATGGAAGCCTGACTGGAATGGATTAAAGAGAATGAAAGAAGAGATAGAAGAAATGCCTATAGAGAACTGTCTTGAGGAATACTGCTGTAAATGGGAGCAGAGAAATAGGGAAATAGCTGGAAAGAGAGAGTCAAGGGAGTATTCTTTATTTACTATTCCTAAGTGAGGGACAGTATAGCATATTTATATACTGATGGGAACGGCTCAGTAGAGAGACAAAAACTGTTGATACAAAAGAAAGGACAAGATAATTCCTAGGGTGATGTCCTTGAGTAGGTTAGAGGGATGGGATGGGATCCAGTCCACAACGGGATCTTGGACAAGGACATGAATGGAACAGGAAAAAGGCAGAGTATTCACATTCATGTTGACAGCTATAGCAACAGGAGCATGATGGAATTATGTCTTCTAACTGCTTCCATGTCCTCAGAGAAACAGGAAGCAGCTTGTTAAAAGGGAAGGAGGTGGGTTGTTGGTCTGAAGAGAAAAAAAAGAATATGTGAAATTATCATCTAGGAAAAGTGAGAGAGCAAATGGATTGCGGAAATGCAAATTCAGCTGGGCAGTGCTAAATGCCCACTTAAGATTGGCAGTCACAAAGTTAATGTGAGACCAATCAGCATGATGTATTTTTCTCCACATTCAGCTGCCCAGGTATAAGCAAAAAATAGATGGAGAGTTGAATTTAACAAGTGTTGGAATATAGTTAGACGACTACTATGAAGGAAGAGAGGAGCAAGTTTGGAGAGAGGATATATTCACAAGGGTAATTTTAACAGTGGACCATGGACTCTAAACAGAGGAGGAGGGAAGTAAAGCCATGAAGGAACTGTGGAATGGTGGATTTTTAATTATGCCTCTCCCTCACTGTAATCTTCTTGAACAGAAGAATCATGCTATTCCTTCTTATATCCTAGCACCTGGCCCAATGCCTGGCATATATCAGATTCCTAAAGATTTGTTAACTATCCAGATTTTCTACAATAAATACTATTTGCTGATTTTTTAAATGGTTACTGAATTGAAAAACCTCTACTTTCTCATAACCTACTCTCTGCAGTCTGACTTCACTCTCATTCCTCTCATTTGAGGGTCACCAATGACTTTTACCAAATTCAGACTCTGCTCACTTCCTCTATCCCAGGCTCAGATTCTTTGCAGTGACTGAAATTTCCCTACTCCCTTCTTTCCCTCTGTCCCCACTTCCTTCTTAATATTTCATACTCCCATGACCTCTAGGACATTACTCTTTTCTCTCAACCTCTTAGACTGCTCTTTCTCTGCCTCCATCCTGCGGCTAAACACAGTTATTCCCTAAAAAAATTTGCCTTCAGCCTCTACCCATTTTTTCCAAAATAAACTCTTTCTTTAAAATTCCAATTATTCTATATAGATGGTACCTGAATCTTTTTCTGGCCCTATACTCTCTCCTAAGCATTAAACCTAAATTTCTAGCCATAGTCTAGATATATTTTTACCTGGAAGTTCTGAAGCAGCTAAAAATCAACTGCTCCTGGCTCTCCTATTTCTATAAATGGCACATTCATTCTAAGTCCCGCAAGGTCAAACCACAGTCACTTTTAACTCCTCCTCAACCTCGTACCTTTTCTATTATCAAATTCTTTTAGCTCTTAGCTCCACATTGCCTCTTACTTTGATTCCTCAACTCCATTCCTAGAGCCACCATCCTAGGTAATAGTTTATTTAATTTTTCAATCATGTCATTTTCCTGCTTAAAACCTTTTATTAATTTTTTTTGCACTTAGAAATAAAGTTCAAATTCCCTACCATGGCTCATCAGGCTCTCTGCATTAGGCTTTTTCCCACTTTCAGCTTCATCTCCTACCACTCTGTGGTTCACACTGGAAGCCAGGCACAGCGGTCTCTGCATTCATTGGATCCACCAAATCTTTCCAAAATCAGTGTCTTTGCATTTTCTGTTCCCTCTCCCTGGAACACTTTTCTGGCTGGCTCTTTCTAATCCTTCAGTTTTCCAAAGTCATATCCTCAGAGAGGCCCTCCTGAAAACTATGTGAAATTCCCTTTCCTCATATTCTGTTATCAGATAACCTTATGTATTCCCTATATAGCACTTCATACACTGTGAAATTATCTTTTCTTTTTTTTTTATTGAACTAAGTTGATTTACAATATTGTGTTAGTTTCAGGTGTACAACAAAGTGATTCAGGCTCATTTCTTTTTTCGCTGTGCCTCGCAGCTTGCGGGATCTTAGTTCCCCAACCAGGGATTGAACCCAGGGCCACGCCAAGTCCTAACCACTGGACTGCCAGGCAACTCCCTCATTTCTTTTTTATGTGTTTATTTTGTCTCCCTCTCCCCCACTAATACCCCTTCCCAAATATAAACACTATAGACAAGAGACCATGTCTGGCTTGTCCATCATTTTCTTTTCCTAGAACAATGTGGTCACTCAATAATATTAAATGATTAAAGAATAAATCTAATTCTGGATGATCATTCCCTCTCAATTAATAATAGCCTTCTAACTCTTTACTAGTTTCTATCCTCTTTTATTTTTTTCTATTCAAATAGGGTCTGATCATATAACTTCCCTATTTAAAAAATGAAATGGTTCCCCCGCCTCCCTATGATAATAAACACAAACTCCAAATTTTAGAATTCAAGGCCCTCTTCAACATGATCCTTTTCCAACCTTCTATCCCCTACTGCTTTTTCCTCTTTTCAAATGTTACCCTCTAGCCAAATGGGATTGCATCTCACAGAACAGGACTCTAGTTCCTCACCTTCATATCTTTGTTCCTATTGTTACCTAATCCTGCAAACCTCCTCTCCCAACTTTCTACATATCCAAATCTGTTAGGAGATAACTATGAAATATAAGCAAGAAGATGGTGGCTTAGATTTGGATGGTAGAGAAGTGTGAAGAGATTATGGATGTAGATTTGGAGGTAGAGTTGGCAGGACTTGTTTAATGATGGATTGGATGTGAGGCTGAGGGAAAGGGAGGAAAAAAAGATTTGTGGCTCTAGTAACTGTAGAGATGGTGGTTCTGCTTCTGAAAAAAGGAAAGACTAGAAGAGAAACAGTCTGGGTAGAGGAGATGCATTAGAAATCAAGAACTCTGCTTTGACTATATTAAAATTAGTATGTCCTCTAGTTATCTAAGTAGCAACTGGATATATGCATCTGGAATTCAGGAGGTCAGAGCTGGAGATAAGGTTTATGAATCATCACCACGAAGCTGTATATTAAAGCCATGGGAGAGGACAAGCTCACCTTGGGAGAATGAATACAGAGGAGAAAAGGAGGCCCAATTCTGAGCCCTGGGATATTGAGCAAAGGAGTTAGGAAGAAAATTAGGAGAGAGTGACGTCACAACAGCCAAGACAATAAACTGTTTCTAAGAAGAAGCGTCTATGACTAATGCTGCTAAGAGGTCAGGTAAGGTAAGAGAGAAGTGGCCATTGGTTTAGCTGTCCGTGTAGAGTAGTAGAGACAGAAGCCTGATTGGAATGGGAAAAAATTATGTTGAATGAATCACTGTAGAACACTAATTATTCCTCAGTACAACTGAAGTCCTAAGGTATTAATGTCTTTACCAGAAACTGATATAAACCCCAAATTTCTAGCATAAAATATGGGATTATTTTTCCTAAAGATACTAGGTTGGAAAGGCAGCAAAGAGACAGGTAAGTCTGGATTTGAACTCATCCTCTGCCACTTACAAGCTAAGTGTTTTTAGGACGAGTTTCTTAACCAAGTTAAGCTTCAGTTACTTCATCTATAAAATGGAAATATTAATAATACCTACCTCATAAGGTTGTTTTGATAAATAGATATTGAATGTAAAATGCTTAGTACAAGGAAGTTGTTATTGTCACTATTGTTATCATTCTTCTTTTCTTTAGATATTCCTTTTTTAAAAAAAAAAAAAATCACAAGACTTTATTGCCCTTAGGCTATGTTAATTGTTAAAACTAAATGTGGAAATATCTAATACAGTATTCCTAACCTATTTAAATATACATCCCATCTGGGCTTCCCTGGTGGCGCAGTGGTTAAGAATCCGCCTGCCAATGCAGGGGACAAGAGTTCGAGCCCTGGTCCGGGAAGATCCCACATGCTGCGGAGCAACTAAGCCCGTGTGCCACAACTACTAAGACCGCGCTCTAGAGGCCACGAGCCACAACTACTGACGCCCGCGTGCCTAGAGCTCATGCTCCACAACAAGAGAAGCCACCGCAATGAGAAGCCTGCGCACCGCAAAGAAGAGTAGCCCCCACTCGCCACAGCTAGAGAAAGTCCATGCACAGCAACAAAGATCCAATGCAGCCAAAAATTAATTAAAAATATATCTATAAAAAAAGTTTTTTATAAATATATAACATCCCACCTTTGTAAATATAAATAATGATACATTCACATTATGAGATTCTAATACGCCCACATGGATGGCATGATATAGGCTGAGAATTGCTTTATCTTCTACATATCCTCATCAGCCTAAATTATGTTGAGTTTTACTCTCTGAAGTCTGTATTAAGGAAAACAATAGTTATTGGAGGGGTGGATTCCCAGCACATCATTAATAACCTTAGGCTGTGCCCATGACTTCTCTCCTTCACTCATAAGGTCAACAGTATATTTCTTACTTCATTACATTTAGGGATTTTAAGCCTTTTTGTTTTATTGCTACATAAAAATAAAAACTGTTGGGCTTCCCTGGTGGCACAGTGGTTGAGAATCTGCCTGCCAATGCAGGGGACACGGGTTCGAGCCCTGGTCTGGGAAGATCCTGCATGCCGCGGAGCAACTAGGCCCGTGAGCCACAATTACTGAGCCTGCGCGTCTGGAGCCTGTGCTCCGCAACGAGAGAGGCTGCGATAGGGAGAGGCCCGCGCACCGCGATGAGGAGTGGTCCCCGCTTGCCACAACTAGAGAAAGCCCTCGCACAGAAACGAAGACCCAACACAGCCATAAATAAATAAATAAATAAATAAAAATTTTTTTAATTAAAAAAATTAAAAAAAAATAAAAACTGTTGCCTTTTTAATATTACATTTAAATATTTAAATGTGTAGAAAAAGAACAGTTAGCCAAACTAAAAATTATGTATCTAAATTAAATAAAAATATGAAAAAATTTGTATGTAAAGATTTAAATAAAATACAGGAGTCTTTGTATACCCATAAATAAATAATCCTAGTAGAACCCTAGCCAAAATGCTGAAAAATACTCACCGCAAAGTCAAAGTGTAATCTCCCTGCATTTTTGTTGAGGCATCTCTGACCAAGAAGGTACCATCTGGCATGTCCCGTAATTTGTCATTTACCTCCTCCCTGAAGAACAGAATTATAGGAAAAATGAAAAAAATGTAAGTGTTGGTTGTTCTTTTCACATATTATCACTAAGACTAGTTGGGAGGTGGGTATGTCTAAGGTTATAGAATCATGGGGGCTGCCAGCGGTCATTTAGTTCCTCCCCCTAGGTATTTCTTTCTGTTTTGATTTTTGGTGTTATGCAATCTAAGGAAGGGTATTTGATTTTTAAACTCTTCCAGGTGTCAACTGTCTGTAGGAAATAGTGTTTCCATTAAGCCTTTAGGGCTTCCTTAGGCAGGTATGAACTTGTAGAGTTTCAGAAAAAAACAACAGCTGTTTAGAAAGAAGATTAAGTTTAAGCAGCAGTGGCAGCTGGGTCAGATCAGAGTGGGGATAATTTACTCAGTTCACAACCTTTAATATAATATTCTCCAATTTGCATTTATACTGATAACAAATTCCTTCTGCAGAGTTGGTTTAGGACTTTAAGGAACAACACTAAAAGACTCAAAGAAAATGGCAGGGCATAAAAGAACCTTGAATTATAGAACCACATGGTCTTAAAATATAAATTAAGTAGTAGTTAAATATAACAGATCCTTTTATTGTACACTGCTAAAATTTAAATTTTCTGATCAATTTGAATATGAAATATATTAAGTCTTCCTTAAAAAATTAAATAAGGAATTACCATATGCCCCAGAAATTCCACTTCTGGGTATACACCCAAAGAACTGAAAGCAGAAACTTGAACAAACATTTATACACCAATGTTCATAGCAACATTATTCACAATAGCCCAAAGCTGTAAACAATCCAAATATTCACCAAAGCCAAATGTCCAGATGAATGAATAAATAAAAATGTGGTATATACATATAATGGAATAATATTCAGCCTTAAAAAGGAAATTCTGACACATGCTACAACATGGATAAACCTTTAAGACATTACGCTAAGTGAAATAAGCCAAACACAAAAGGACAAATGTTATATGATTCCACTTATATGAGGTACCTAGAATAGTCAAATTCATAGAAAGAGAAGGCAGGATGGTGCTTGCCAGGGGCTGGGGAGAACAGGAGGAAAGGGGAGTTAGTGTTTAATTGGTACAGAGCTTCACTTTGGGAAGATGAGAGTTCCAGAGATGGATGGTGGTGATGGTTGAACGATAATGTGAATGTACTTTATGCCACTGAACTGTATATTTAAAGATGGTTAAAATGATAAGGAAAAAAAAAAGAAATGAGTGCTACTTTGTAATGGGAGAGAACAGACAAGAGAAAGAGAAGGACAAGCATATTGAGCAATATAGAAGCAACCTGGAATCTGACTTGGCAGAAATGGATAGGAATTTTTAAAAACAAGAAAATACAATGTTCAAATTTTAAAATATATATACATATATATTTTTTCCTTCTGTAAGTTCAAAGCTTTCCAAAACCACATTTTACCCAAAAAGCAAATCTATCCTAGAGTCCTGTTTCTCAAAAGGAGGTGTGTGAAGGGTGCATAAAAATCACCTGGGGAGGTTATAAATGCAGATTCCTGGACCCTACCCCATGATGCTTGTGCATGCAAAGATTGTGGAACCATTGCCTTAGAAACAGAAAAGTAAGGAAAATTAAGTACAGATAAATATCTTTTATCCTAAAACACATACACCTAACCTAAATGTATAGGTTTCATTTATTCAGAAGTCTATCCTAATACAGTATTAAAAGTAATAATCACAGCCATAATTGAAAGATTTTCTTGTCACTTTTTTTGTGGGAAGAAAAGCATTTAGAAAATTTGAAAGGTTCTCCTAAATAATTTTTTAAATGGTAATCTTTAAATGACAACTTGTGGGGCATTAAAAATGTTTTATTTTAACTCTTAATCTCAAAATTATTTTTCTAAACTTCATTCAATTATAGTACCCTTCTAGTTACCTTGAAATATCTCCCCAGTACCATTCTGCATCCTGAAGAGAAACAGAACCGTCCTTCATTCCATTTGTAATGGCTGAAGTCATTGGCTTCGGTGGCTTTGGTGGAAGAGCTAGAAGAGAAATGAATATTATTATTTTGTAGATGTAAATTATTATTTGTTTTCTAATTTCCTCAGTCAAACACAGCTCATTAACCAATGTACATTATGATTCAAATAATTATAAATCAAATTAAGAGTTATTTTATGTTAAATGTTAAACATTAGCCAAAGAAATAATCCTTTTAGAACTCTACCAATAATTGCCTGAAAAAATGAAATATTTGAGCTATTTGCGTTTTCTTCCTTCTTATAAAATACTAACTTTTCATTGGATTCCTTTCTCCTAGACCAGTGGTGGGGAATAGAGAACGTCTGTGCCACCATTCTTTCAAGGTGGCATTGTGAATGAGCGGCACTCCTTTCCTCCATGCCAGGAATTGGTCTCAAAATCCACGTCATTTTTTCTTTATGCAGTTTTTTTTTTTGCCCCACCGCGTGGCCTGCGGGGATCTTAGTTCCCCAACCAGTGATTGAAACCGTGATGCCTGCAGTGGAAGCGCGGAGTCTTAACCACTGGACTGCCAAGGAAGTCCCCCAAAATCTGTGTCATTCATGCTTCCAGGTATCCATTACCAGTCCATCAGAGTGAGATGAAGTCTGTTTGTCATCCCTGCCTTAGGCAGAGGAGTGAATGAATTGCATGAATAGACACCACCCAAAATGGTTTTGAAAGCAGTGAGCTGATTCAGCTCAGTTCCCTGGTTCCCAGAAATACCTATTAAATGTCTATCATGTGCAAGAAAGTGCTAAGAAGTGGGGATACAGACTTGAGTAAGCCACCGTCCCTGGCCTTGAAGAGTTTACAGCTTTGTGAAAATGTTTGCCGTGATGTTCGTAATTAGACTGTCCATCTGGAGCATGCCCACTTTTGTCAGGCGCACTGGGGCTCCCTGGCCTTCCTGCCTCTCCAGTCCTGGCCCAATCTGCTCCCTACTTTATGATTTACTGACAATTATCATGAACCAGCTCTTCTCTAAATTTGAACATCACATCCTATGGTTTTGGTTTTTTGTTTTTCACAGTATGCTCTTTCTCACTACTTTCCATAGTCTTCTCTGTACTTCATTTTTCAGAAAAGGATGATATGAGATCTGCTTTATTTAAAAATACTGACTAGGCACCACAGCCTCTGTAGCTGAGGGCTCAGTAGCTTGATCCCATGAAAAGGAGGAGCAAGGCCAGGCAAGTGGGTATTGGGAGAGAAGTAAGCTGTTCACATGTGCATTTATACCTATGCTTTTAACACACTTCCATAAAAAGCATTAATAAAGAAGTGGACATTGAGACACTAGTCCTGACTAAAAATCAGTTGATTCTGCCTTTGTGATAACTATCAAAGGGTATGTTTCATTCACATAAGAGTACTTATTTTTCATTTTCTGGTGTTAACTTAAGAACACAATATAAAATACACACCAATTGACACAGACTGACTTCTGCACTTGACATAACCATTTACATCCATTCCTTACAGGAGACAGATTAAGTGTAAAAGATGGTCAATTTTGAGTTGCAAAAGTTGCAGAAATGACTTTGGTAGGGTTGGGTAGTGCTTTGTCAAATGGATGTCATAGTTGATTACTAGTAAAGAGAAGGGAAATGTAGTTTGCATTTCTAAAAAAAAAACTTAATAGGGGCTCTATTTTTAGTGGTCATATTAGGAAAAATGATAATCTGTAGAATGAATAGTTATGTTTTGTTACAACTAATACTTTCTTTGTTAAAAAGGTTGTATTGGCCATAAAAAGGAACGAAATTGGGTCATTTGTAGAGACGTGGATGGATCTAGAGACTGTCATACAGAGTGAAGTGAGTCAGAAAGAGAAAAACAAATATCGTATATTAACACATATATGTGGAACCTAGAAAAATGGTACAGATGAACCAGTTTGCAGGGCAGAAATAGAGACACAGATGTACAGAACAAACATATGGACACCAAGGGGGGAAAGTGGTAGGGTGGTGGTGGTGTGATGAATTGGGAGATCAGGATTGACATATACACACTAATACGTATAAAATGGATAACTAATAAGAACCTGCTATATAAAAAAATAAATAAAATTCAAAACTTCAAAAAAAAAGGCTAAAAAAATATATGTATATTTGTACACACACACACAATAAATTAAGTAATTTAAAAAATAATAAAAAGCTTGTATTGGGACTTCCCTGGTGGTGCAGTGGTTAAGAATCTGCCTGCCAATGCAGGGGATACGGGTTTGAGCCCTGGTCCGGGAAGATCCCACATGCTGTGGAGCAACTAAGCCCGTGCACCACAACTGCTGAAGCCCACACACCTAGAGCCCGTGCTCCGCAACAAGAGAAGCCACCACAATGAGAAACCCACGCACCGCAATGAAGAGTAGCCCCTGTTTGCTGCAACTAGAGAAAGCCCACGCGCAGCAACGACGACCCAATGTAGCCATAAATAAATAAATTTATTTTTTTAAAAAGGGTTGTATTGAGTCTTCAATTTCAAGCGTGGCTTAAAATGTAAATATATCACATGATGCATTTAAATACAATGATGCCTTTGAAGCAGTCAAACAGCATTCGTTCTGTGTTTAGAACTACAGAAGAAAATCTCTTCAAATAAAATAGTTCTAAATTAGAAAAAAAATAAACTTTTAATTCTAAACAGATGTCCAAAAAACTTCTCTCTCAAAAGACAACATGAAGCCCCTTCACAAACAATTCAGTCCAAAAGCCATTAAGGGAGAGCTGGTCATGATGGCCAAGAGCTGGTGTCAGAGCCCAAAGCAGGTGAGGGAGGACTATGTCCATGCTTGAGGGCAGCTACACAACAAGGATCTCAGAGCTCCAGCAGGGTGAGGAGGGAATCCTCAAGAGGGCAACTTGGCGTGGGGTGTTGAAGGTGAGTGAAGAAGAAGGGCAGTGGCCTGGGGCCCGGGTGGCACAGAGTGTTGGAGACCAAGCTAACAAGGACATGGTCCTAGGAGGTGGGCATCCCAACACAGTAGGGCAAAGGCAGATTAGGATGCAAAGAGTTTCTAATTGGGCAGGGGATGGGAGGGGGTAGGCAGAATGTAGCAATAACTATGAAAGACTGGGTAATATAGAGAAATGGATCAAATAAGTAAAACTACTATAGATAATAGGAGCTGGGGTTCTCACAGTCTAAAAAGGAAGTTACAAATATGGAAAGGTAGAGAAATAGAATGAACCCTCTGGTTTGGACTGCAACTGCAGCTATTGATGTGAACCCATGGACTTAAACAGATAGATAGATAGATAGATATAAATGTCTGTACTTATAGAAAATACAACTATTCCCTAGCTCTGTCCCCTGAGAGGTCTTGGGATCAGCAAAATCCTAATACGCACACCTAGCACCCAGATCTTGGTTTCTAATGCCATTCTCTACTAAAAGGAGCCAGGGCTCTTTGGAGAAATGGTTGAGGTGGGGCAGAGCAAGTACCAAATGAACCTGGAACATTATGTTGTGCTAAAAAGTAACCAAGTACTCAAAGAATGAGGGGCCATGACAAAAGAACAAAGAAGCCAGCTTGAAGGGGCTCCCACTACCAAATCTGGGATAACTGGAGCATCAATACAAATAACAATAGTAAGGGAATATAAGCCATTCAACAAAACAGGAATCTATGTGTCCACACAGATAAAAATAAATAAATGAAAAAACTGAAAGATTAATGAGGAGGAAGACATATAATTTCGAAGGCCTTCCCACAAATGCTTATTAATCGCAAAAGTATTGAAAAAGACTAATATAATAGTGGAGAAACCTGGCAAATACACCTTAATCAAGTAATCAAGGTTACTACCAACAGTAATGGTGAGATCACGGGCCCCCAACAGGATATACCACGAAGGACACAACATCACTTCTGCCAAATACCTGCCATACATGCATAAACTGAATCTAATCATGAGGAAATCAGACAAACCACAGACAAATCATCAGATAAACCACAACTGAAAGACATTCTACAAAATAACTGGCTTGGTGCTTCCCTGGTGGTGCAGTGGTTAAGAATCCGCCTGCCAATGCAGGGGACACGGTTCGAGCACTGGTCCAGGAAGATCCCACATGCCACGGAGCAACTAAGCCCGTGCACCACACACCTAGAGCCTGTGCTCCGCAACAAGAGAAGCCACCGCAATGAGAAGCCCATGCACCTCAACGAAGAGTAGCCCCCGCTACCCGCAACTAGAGAAAGCCTGCACGCAGCAACGAAGACCCAACACAGCCAAAAATAAATAAATAAAATAAATAAATTTATTAAAAGAAAAAAAAAGATTCTCTCTAAAAAAAAAAAAACAAAACTGGCTTGGAATCTTCAAAAATGTTAAGGTCGTGAAAGTCAAGAAAGACTGAGGGACTGTTCCAGATTGAAGAAGACTAGAGAATCATGACAATTAAATACAATGTGTGAGTCTGGACTGGCTCCTTTTGTTATAAAAGACATTACTGGGACAATGGCAAAACCTGAATGGGATCTGAGGATGAGATGGTAGTAATGCATCAATGTTAATTTTCTGATTTTGATAGTTGTATTGTGGTTACGTTGGATAATGTTCTTATTGGTGGGAAATACACACAAACATGGTCATCATGGACTATCATGTCGGCAACCTACTCTGAGTGGTTCAAGAAATCAAGTTCTTTGTATCGTACTTGCAACTTTTCTTTAAGTTTTAGATTGTTTCAAAAAAACTTCTTTTTTAATTAACAAAAAAGTTATAGATAATACTGTGGGGAAAGGGGAACGATGTGAATATAGGAATGCAGTTGGTCCCCTATCTCACACCATATATGCAAAAATTAACTCAAAATGGATCAAAGACCTAAATGTTAAGAGCCAAATGATATACCTGACAAAAATTGTATCTAGAACACATGAAGAACCTTGCAACTTAACAGAAAAAAAAGTGACTAAAATTAAAAATGGGCAAAGGATCTGAATAGACATCTCTCCAAAGAAGATATACAAATGGCCCACAAGCACATGAAAAGATATTCAATATCATTAGGCATCACAGAAATGAAAATCAAACCGCAATGAGATACCACTTCATACCCACTAGGATGACTATAATCAAAGAGTCAGATAATAACAAGTGCTGGTGAGAATGTGGAGAAATTGGAACTTTCATACACTGCTGATGAAAATGTAAAATGATGCAACTGGTTGGAAAACAGTCTAGTAGTTCCTCAAAAGGTTAAACGTACAGTCACCATATAACCCAGCAGTTTCAATCCTATCTGTATATTTCAAGAGAAATGGAACATACAACCATACAAAAACTAGTATATAAATGTTCATAGCTGTATTATTTATAATAGCCAAAAAGTGGAAACAACCCAAATGAATAAATAAAATGTTGTGTGTGTGAATACATATACATATAAATATTATATTTAGTATTTAATTATAAATTAAAAGGCAGTAAAAAGGAATAAAACATGCTGTAACGTGGATGAACCATGAAAACATTAGACTAAGTGAAAAAACAGTCATGAAAGACCACATATTATATGATTCCATTGTCCAGAACATAAAAATCTATAGAAGACAAAGTAGAATAATGGTTGCCTAGGGTTGAGCTGAAGGGGAAAAGGGAATGACAGTTAATGTATGCAGTTACGTATGCAGGTTTCTTTGGGGGGTAATGAAAATGTTCCAAAATTGCTTGTGGTGATGGCTGCACAACTCTGTGAATATATTAAACACTACTGAATCATATACTTTTTAAGTGGATGAATTGTATGGTATGTGAATTATATCTCAATAAAGCTGTTTTAAAAACAAAAATCAGACTTCTGAAATCACTAGATGGGGGAGAGCTTGCTATAATCCATACTTTTTTTTCTAATTGGCTACTTATTTATACCTATCTTCTTTGAAAAGGGTGTGGCTTATAAAAGTAGCAACAGTTGGAACTATAATTTTGTAGAATTTAAAATTCTTCTACGTATAAGGATTAACAGTTTAAACGTGTGCTATACAAAAGCACTTTGCTATCACTATGAAAGGTACAAAGACAAGGCACTCAAAAGAACAAATCTAGAGGGAATGACACTTAGAAACACCTAACCATAATTCTCAGCAGAATGAGGTAAATAACTATAATAAAAGTAAAGTAGGGTGCAATGAAAACCCAGCAAAAGGAACAATTGATCCTCTCCTGGGGAAACTTCAAGTTCAAACACTGGGCTTCTCAAACCTAGTCCTTACTGAACTGAATGCCATGACCAGGAGGGCCCAACAAGAACCAATTCGCCTCCTTGAATCAGCAGGTAGGTTACAACCTAATCACCAAAAGGAGTCACAGAGACTTGCTGCTGTCTATATTCCTTCTCGGGGGGAGCTCTATACTGAACTGAGTTGACCAGCAGCATGGGGAATCTGCTATTTATGGATAATGACAGTTTACTGATAGCTCCACCACCACCAAACAGATAATGACCACGTCACATGTATTACAGAGGGCTCCCATAGCCTCCTTATAACTTGCTTTTCTCATCTGCAGAAATATAAGAAGAATGAAATGATTATAAAGCTGTTCCTACATAAAGTTGCTAAAAGAACACAATTAAGAATGAATGAAATACTGGCCTATTTCTACATTCTCATCTATCATCACTCCATACATATATTAAACAAGTATTTACTGAATACCTTCTATGTTCTAAAAGCTGGGAATATAGCAATGAACTAGACAGACACAGTCTTTATACTTATGAACTTTATGATCCAAAAGGATAAACTTCAAGATAATTCATCATTCTTAAAATCATGAGTATGTTCAAATTTAGTTCAACTAAATTGAGTCTTCAAACTAAATGTTTTGCTTTCTCTAGCAGTTGATCTCCCTCCCATGTAAATTATAGAATTTACTGGACAAAAGTAAGTAAAAATTTACCTTACATAACCTTCTTATTACATGGCGATAAGCATATTTTTATCTCTATGTCACTTCCAGATTATGATATTATAAATAAAGGGAAAAATTACAAATCACATACATTTTAAGTAGGTCAAGTGGAACACATAAAGGGAGAAGCTAATTAGGGTACATTAATTACCTTTCAACCCCTTGACAAAGTGATTCTTGCACTGAGTAAGCACTGCAGTGCTGAGTGATAAATTAAATGCTCCTGAGCAAATATTGGGCTGGCCAAAAAATTTGTTCAGGTTTTTCCATAAGATTTTACAGGAAAACCCAAAAGAACTTTTTGGCCTACCCAATACCTTCCTACATAAGTATCCATAAAATACCTAGCACTTTTGTTTCTATCTAGTAGACAATGAACAGTACTTCTCTTCCCATTTTGAAAAAGTATATTACAAGTTTTAAAATATTAGCAATACATAAAGATGTTTCAAATCCAGTTTTTAATATGTAGACATAAGAACAAACATATACACATATATGTTTGTGTGTATGTATATACATGCATAAAAACATCTGGAAGAATACACAAACTGCTAATAGTGTATACAACAGGAATGTTGGGAGCAACACAGGAGAGCACTTTACCTATATATGCATGCTTTATTTATGTATGTTTTAAAAAAACAAAAACAAAAATGGTTATGAATAATTTTTCATTTTAATTTGTTGTGTTTTCTGACTTTTTTAAAAAAACTTTCAAAAATTCACTTTGATTTTTTTAATTAAAGAAAGTGTTCAGGGGCTACAATGCTGTAAAAAAATTATTTCTTTGGTCATAATCTACAAATAATGTACAAATAGGAGATTAAAGTATTGTATCAAAGTTAAATGTACTGGGCTTCCCTGGTGGCACAGTGGTTAAGAATCTGCCTGCCAATGCAGGAGACACAGGTTCAAGCCCTGGTCTAGGAAGATCCCACATGCCGCAGAGCAGCTAAGCCTGTGCACCACAACTACTGAGCCTGTGCTCTAGAGCCCACGAGCCACAACTACTGAGCCCACATGCCACAACTACTGAAGCCCATGCACCTAGAGCCCGTGCTCCGCAACGAGAAGCCACTGCAATGAGAAACCCACACGGCAATGAAGAATAGTCCCCACTTGCTGCAACTAGAGAAAGCCTGCGTGCAGCAATGAAGACCCAACACAGCCAAAAATAAATAAATTAATTTAAAAAAAAAACTACTAGAGCTAATAAATAAGTTTGGCAAAGTTGTAGTGGTCCAAGATCAACACATAAAAGTCAGTTATATTTCTATAAACCAGCAATGAACAATCTGAAAGAAAATTAAGAAAACAATTCCATAAATAAGTGGAAACACATCCCAGGTTCACAGATGGACAAAAGCAATCTACAGATCCAATGTAATCCCTATCAAAATTGCAATAGGCTTTTTGTAGGACTAGAAAAAGCAATCAAATTCATATGGAATTAAAAGGGACCCTGAATAACCAAAATAATCTTGAAAAAGAAGAACAAGGTTAGAAGATTCACACTTCCCTGTTTTAAAACTTACTATAAAGCTATAGTAATCAAAACAGGATGATACTGGCAGAAGGACAGACACACAGACTAATGGAACAGAACTGACAAATCAGAAATAAACCTTCATATGTATATGGTAAACTGCTTTAGGACAAGAGTCCAAAGACCATCTTTGGGAAAGTCTTTACAACATGTGGGGCTGGGGAAACTGTATATTCATATGCAAAATAATGCAGTTAAACTCCTACCTCACGCTATAAAAAAAAAAATTAATACAAACTGTATAAAGTTCTAAATGTAAGAGCCAAAACTATAAATATCTTAGAAGAAAATATATAGGGAAATCTTCACAACATTAGATTTGGTAATAATTTCTTCGATTTGACACCAAAAACACAGGCAAAAGGGAAAAAATAAACTGGAATTCATCAAAATTTAAAACTTTTAGGGACCTCCCAGGCAGTCCAGTGGTTAGGAGTCCACGCTCCTACTGCAGGGGGCATGGGTTCAATCCCTGGTTAGGGAACTAGATCCTGCATGCTGCGAGGTGTGGCCAAAAAATGAAGTTAAAAAAAATTTTTTTAACCTTTGTGCATCAAAGGACACCATCAAAAAAGTGAAAAAAACAACTCACAGAATGGGAGGAAGTATTTGCAAATCATAGATCTACAAGGGTTTAATATCCAGAATACATAAAGAACAAATCAACCAAAAACAAACAACTGAATTTAAAAAATGGGCAAAGGACTTGAATAGTATTTCTCCAAAGCAGATATACGAAAGGCCAATAGCACATGAAAAGATTATTATTAATTATTAGAGAACTGTAAATCAAAACCACAATGAGTTATCACTTCATACCTATTAGGATGGCTATTATCAAAATAACAGAAAATAGCAAATGATGGCAAACATCTGAAGAAATTGGAACCCTGGTGCATTGGTGCTGGGAATGTAAAAAGGTACAGATGCTGTGAAAACAATTTGGTAGTTCCTTAAAAAGTTAAACATAAAATTACCAGATTATCCAGCAATTCCACTTGTAGGTATACACTCAAATGAATTAAAAGCAATGACTCAAACAGATACTTGTACACCAGTGTTCACAGCAGCATTATTCACAATAGCCAAAGGCAGAAACAAACCAACGTCCATCAACAGAAGAACAGACAAATAAAATGTGGTATACACATATAAAGGAATATTATTCAGCCTTAAAAAAGAATGAAATTCTGATACAGGTTACAACATGAATAAATCCTGAATGCATAATGCTAAGTGAAATAAGCCAGACAAAAAAGGATAAATACTGTATATTTATCTCAACTTATATGAAGTACCCAGAATAGGCAAATTAATAGAGACAGAAAGTAGAATAGAGGTTACCAGGAACTGTGGGGTGGGGAGAACAGAGGAATTATTGTCTAATAGGTACTAAGTTTCTGTTAGCGATGATGAAAAATTCTGGAAATTGATAGTGGTACTGGTTGCACAACATTATGAATTTACTTAATGCCACTGAATTACACACTTAAAACGGTTAAAATTATAAATTTTATATTCTGTATATATTAGAACAATTTTTTAAAATTGCACAACCAGAATCTTTTCTTTTTGTCTTCCTACACAATACCAAATAAATGGCTAAGGTGATTTCTACTAAAATGGTCATGACAGGGGCTTCCCTGGTGGCGCAGTGGTTAAGAATCCACCTGCCAATGCAGGGGACACGGGTTCAGGCCCTGGTCCAGGAAGATCCCATGTGCCGTGGAGCAACTAAGCCCATGCACCACAACTACTGAGCCTGCGCTGTAGAGCCTGTGAGCCGCAACTACTGAGCCCACGAGCCACAACTACTGAAGCCCACGCACCTAGAGCCCATGCTCTGCAACAAGAGAAGCCACTGCAATGAGAAGCCCACGCACCGCAACAAAGAGTAGCCCCCACTCACTGCAACTAGAGGAAGCCCGCACAGAGCAACGATGACCCAACACACTCAAAAAAAAATAAATAAATTTTAAAAAAAGCTTTAAAAATAAATAAAATAGGGCTTCCCTGGTGGCACAGTGGTTGAGAATCTGCCTGCCAATGCAGGGGACACGGGTTCGAGCCCTGGTCTGGGAAGATCCCACATGCCGCGGAGCAGCTGGGCCCGTGAGCCACAACTACTGAGCCTGCGCATCTGGAGCTTGTGCTCCGCAACAAGAGAGGCCGCGATGAAGAGTGGCCCCCGCTTGCCGCAACTGGAGAAAGCCCTTGCACAGAAACGAAGACCCGACACAGCCATAAATAAATAAATAAATAAATAAAAATTAAAAAATAAAAAAAGAAAATAAATAAATAAATAAATAAAATAAAAAAATAAAATGGTCGTGACATAGACAAAGCACTCTTCTCTTGATAATGGTGCAACAGTTCTCAAAGTGTGATCCACAAACCCTCGAGAGCCCCTGAGGCTTTTTCAGGGAATATACAAGGTCAAAACTATTTTCATATTAATATTTCCTTTTTCACTTAATTATGGTTCACTGAGAGTGTATAAGCATCTTGGATAAAACATAAATCAAAGCAGTGGAAGCAGACTGTACTATTTCATCAGTCTAGTCACTCTATTCTTCACTATCACACACCTGAGTTTAAAAAAAAAGTCAGTTGGACTTAAAAATGTCCAACATAAAGCAGTAAAAAATTTTATTACACCTCTAGCTTTATTATTAAAATATATATCCTTAAAATTTTATAAACCTTGACCCTTGAGTACACATCTTTTTAATATTCTGTGTGACAAAATGAAAAATACATATAAAGCAGTTCTGCACAATGCAATGACAGTTATCTTGAAGAAAAACACTTAAGAGATTGACTTGCAAGCTACTTTCTCCATAGAACTCTATTTTTAACTTTATAAGTGGCTAACAAACTATAATTATTCAGACTTGGGTATTTGGCAGACATTTTTCCTAAAAATAAATAAAGCTTCTCACTTTACAGAAAACTACGGACAGTATTTGTTGCCATTGATAAAAGAGTTTTCAAAAGAATATTACAATTTTTGTAAAACTTGAAAACTTCCCAGTAACTTTAAAACTTTTCTGCTGAGGTCAACAGTGATATTAATATTACTTAATATTGCAGAATGCAATGTGAAAACACCTGGAAGACCTACATAATCCAGTCAACCAATATTTTCAAAAAGACTGCTATAGGCTGAATGTTTGTATCTTATATGACCAGGCCACCCAAGACAGCTGTTTTCCTGCTCTCTGTACATCCCCTGCTCCACCAGTCCCTGCTTCACCTACACCTACACACGTGACTGACCTTCCTTCTTTTTTTTTTTTTTAAATATATTTATTTATTTATTTTTATTTTTGGCTGTGTTGGGTCTTTGTTGCTGCATGCGGGCTAAGCGGTGAGCAGGGGCTACTCTTCGTTGTGGTGCACAGGCTTCTCACTGCGATGGTTTCTCTTGTTACAGAGCACGGGCTCTAGGCACACGGGCTTCAGTAGTTGTGGCTCGTGGGCTCAATAGTTGTGGATCGCGGGGTCTAGAGCTCAGGCTCAGTAGCTGTGGTGCACGAGCTTAGTTGCTCCGCGGCATGTGGGATGTTCCCGGAGCAGGGCTCGAACCCGTGTCCCCTGCATTGGCAGGAGGATTCTTTACCACCACGCCACCAGGGAAGCCCCTGACCTTCCCTTTTAATCATAGAATCTAGGCAATCACCTGCTCCGCACCAGCTAGTGATTGTTTTAATCTTTAGATCAGAACTATCTCCACTATGACAGTTTATCAAAGGCGTGTGAGCCTCTGTTGGTTCCCTGGTAACCAATGAGCCAACCTGATGTGAATCATTCCGCTCCCCCTCCTCCGGTAGCCGTCTGCTGTTTATATAAGATTCACCCACTTATGAAACCACTGATATCTCTATCGCTGACTCCAGGCTCTGTCTTCAGTCTTGAGGTAGAGCAAGTACAGGTAGGGCTTGCAAGCCTGCAGGGTGCAGCCCAGCATATCTCCACAAAATTCTTATGTTAAACCGTAACTCCCAACATGATGGTATTTGGAGGTGTGGGTCTCTGGGAGGTCATTAGGTCATGAGGGTGGAGCCTTCATGAATGGGATTAGTATCCTTATGAAAGAGACCCAAGAGACCTCCCTTGCCCCTTCCACCATGTGAGGACATAGGGAGAACAGACACCTATGAATGTGAAAGTGGGTTCTCACCAGATACCAAATCTGACTGAGCCTTGATTGTAGATTTCTCAGCCTCCAGAACTGTGAACAATAAATTTCTGCTGTTGATAAGCCACTCCATCTAAAGTATTTTCATTATAGCAGCCCAAATGGACTACAACAATTCATGATGTTATAAAATCATACATGGGTAAGAAATCCATTAAAGTACAAGATAGACCAATGGATTGTAATATAACAGAGTTTGAAAAGTTCTTTGATATGGTTCTTGATTCCACATTTCAACTAATCTTTAAGAAACTATCAGAGTTTTGGTAAAGTGTCAAGGAAGACCTTAAACACTAATATTAATTATATTAAAATATCCCTCCCTTTTGCAACTACCTATCTGTGTAAGACTAGACTTTTCTTCATAGACTTCAACCAAAACATATCACACTTCGCAAAGAAGTAAAGGGACTTCCCTGGTGGCACAGTGGTTAAGAATCCACCTGCCAATGCAGGGGACACGGGTTCGAGCCCTGGTCTGGGAAGATCCCGCATGCTTCGGAGCAACTAAGCCCATGCACCACAACTACTGAGCCTGCGCTCTAGAGTCCGTGTGCCACAACTACTGAAGCCCACACGCCTAGAGCCCGTGCTCTGCAACAAGAAAAGCCACCACAATGAGAAGCCCACACACTGCAATGATGAGTAGCCCCTGCTCGCCGCAACTACAGAAAGCCCGCATGCAGCAACGAAGACCCAACATAGCCAAAAAATAAATAAAATTTTAAAAAAGGAGTAAATATGAGAATCCATCTGCCTTTTATTAACCAGAGATTAAAGAGATTCGAAAAAAAAATGTAAACCAATGCCATTCTTCTAACTAAATTTGTTTGGAAATATTTTTCATTTAAAATGTCATTTATGTTACATGTAATGGTTTTGTTATTGCTATTTTTGTTATTTTTTAAAATTCATTAATTTATTTATTTTGGCTGCGCCGTGTCTTAGTTGCGGCACACAGGATCTTCATTGCAGCATGTGGGATCTTTTAGTTGCAGCATGCGGACTCTTAGTTGCGGCATGCGGACTTCTTAGTTGCAGCATGCAGAATTCTTAGTTGCGGCATGTGGACTCTTAGGTGCAGCATGCATGCAGGATCTAGTTCCCCGACCAGGGATTGAACCCAGGCCCCCTGCGTTGGGCGTGCAGAGTCTTACCCACTGGACCACCAGGGAAGTCCCTGTTATTGTTATTTTTAAATGAATAAGGTAAACATTTTCAAATTTTCTCAGTTTTAATTTCTAATACAGTAACAATAGACATAACTCCCATAAACCAAAATGCTTTAGGGTCTTCAATAGTGTTTAAGGGTGTAAAGGGTCCCAAATCAAAAAGTTCAAGAACTGCTAATCTAATCAGGCCTGTGTTC
This sequence comes from Balaenoptera musculus, assembly GCF_009873245.2. Taxonomy (NCBI): domain Eukaryota; kingdom Metazoa; phylum Chordata; class Mammalia; order Artiodactyla; family Balaenopteridae; genus Balaenoptera; species Balaenoptera musculus. Next base: position 38,144,644 of record NC_045785.1, read on the forward strand.
AAATCAAAAAGGAATTTTTTTCACTACCACTTTTTGTTCATGTACAAAAGGTTTTATATATAGCTGAATTGTACCCTGAAACCAAAAAAACGAGCTAGGATAAAGAAGAGGCTCAGGTTCCAATCCTCCAACCTATTCAGAAGGCCATATGTGTTACAGAATAAAACATGCCTCAGCGAAGGGGATCAGAATATACCACCCCAAAGTATGCCACTTTGGCATGAGGATTATTTTGAGCTGAAGGCCATTAAGAAACAGCAGACACAAGAGGAACTCTCTGCCCTCCCCTTTTCTGTCTAAAGGCAGGGCATATATTTCTATTTGTAAAGACATCTCCCTCTCCCATACCAGGAAGAGGAGAATGACTCGATCACCAGAAATGACTTTTATCACAGGAGACAGCACCAACTGGAGTCTGCATAAACAAACCTTACTAAAATGACCCTTATCTTCCATTAATTTCCCCATATATTTACCTTCCCACAATTTACTACCCCTAGAATCCCAAATCCTTTTAACTTTGTCTAGTCACTTCTCCACAATTTATCACCCTTTCTTAAAATGGTATACAAGCTCTCACTGGTTTTTCAAAAAGATTTTAAAAATAGACAAATATTTAGCTAGACTTACCAAGAAAGAAAGAGAGAGGACTCAAATAAAATCAGAAATGAAAGGGAAGACATTAGCACTGATACCACAGAAATACAAAGGATCATAAGAGACCACTATGAATAATTACATGTCAAAAAACTGGACAACCCAGAAGACATGGGAACATTCCTAGAAACATACAACCTACCAAGACTGAATCATGAAGAAATAGAAAATATGAACAGACCAGTTACTAGCAAGGAGATTGAATCAGTATCAAAAATCACCCCAACAAACAGAAGTCCAGGGCCAGATGGCTCCACTAGTGAGTTCCACCAAACATTTTAAAAAGAATTAATACCGGGGCTTCCCTGGTGGCGCAGTGGTTGAGAATCCGCCTGCCAATGCAGGGGACACGGGTTCGAGCCCTGGTCTGGGAAGATCCCACATGCCGCGGAGCAACTGGGCCCGTGAGCCGCAACTACTGAGCCTGCGCGTCTGGAGCCTGTGCTCCGCAACGGGAGAGGCCACGATAGTGAGAGGCCCGCGCACCGCGATGAAGAGTGGCCCCCGCTTGCCGCAACTAGAGAAAGCCCTTGCACAGAAACGAAGACCCAACAGAGCCATAAAAATTAAAAAAAATAAAAAAAATAAAAAATAAAAAAAAGAATTAATACCAATCCTTCTCAAACTCTTACAAATAATAGAAGAGGAAGGGACACTTCCAAACTCATTTTTGTGAGGCCAGCATTACCTTAAAACCAAAACTAAACAAGGATACTTCCAGAAAATTAAAGGCCAATATCTCCAATGAACATAGATGCAAAAATCATCACCAAAATATTAGCCAACTGAATTCAACAATACATTAACAGGATCATACATCATGATCAAGTGGGATTTATTCTAGGAATGCAAAGATGGTTCAACATCCGCAAAGCACCATGTTGTGATATACCACATTAACAAAATGAAGGATAAAAGTTATATGGTCATCTCAATAGATGCAGAAAAAGCATCTGACAAAACTGAACATCTATTAAAGATTAAAAACTCTCAACAAGGTGGGTACAGAGGGGGGACTTCCCTGGTGGTCCAATGGCTAAGACTCCACGCTCCCAATGCAGGGGGCTCAGGTTTGATCCCTGGTCAGGGAACTAGATCTCACATGCTGCAACTAAGAGTTAAATGCCACAACTAAAAATCCTGCATGCCGCAACTAAAGATCCCACATGCCACAACTGAAAGATCCTGCATGACTCAACTAAAGATCCCGCATGCCACAACGAAGATCCCACATGCCACAACTAAGACCTGAGGCAGCCAAATAAATAAATGTTTTTTTAAAAAAAGGTGGGTACAAAAGGAACATACCTCAACACAATAAAGACCATATATGATAAGCCCACAGCTAACATCATATGCAATAATAAAAAGCTGAAAGCTTTTTTAAGGAACAAGACTTTTTTATTTATTTATTTATTTATTTATTTATTTATTTATTTATTTATTTATTTTTGGTTGCATTGGGTCTTGTGCCGTGCACAGGCTTTCTCTAGTTGTGGCGAGCAGGGGCTACTCTTCGTTGCGGTGCGCGGGCTTCTCATTGTGGTGGCTTCTCTTGTTGTGGAGCACACGCTATAGGCATACGGGCTTCAGTAGTTGTGGCACGCAGGCTCAGTAGTTGTGAATCACGGGCTCTAGAGTGCAGGCTCAGTAGTTGTGGCGCACGGGCTTAGTTGCTCTGCGGCATGTGGGATTTTCCTGGACCAGGGTTCAAACCCGTGTCCCCTGCATTGGCAGGCGGGTTCTTAACCACTGTGCCATGAGGGAAGCCCAACAAGACAACTTTTATTCACCACTTTTATTCAAAACAGTTTTGAAAGTCCTAGCCAGGGCAATTAGGCAAAAAAAAAAGAAAAGGCATCCAAATTGGACAGGAAGAAGTAAAATTATCTCTATTTGCAGATGACGATATATTACATATAGAAAACCCTAAGGACTCCACCAAAAAAACTGTTAGAACTAATAAACAAACTCAGTATAGCTGCAAGATACAAAATCAATATATAAAAACCAATTGCATTTCTATACTAATAATGAGCCATAAGAAAGAGAAATTAAGAAAACAATCCCATTTACAACTGGATCAAAAAGAATAAAATACCTAAGAATAAATTTAACCAAGGAGGTGAAAGATCTCTACACTGAAAACTATAAGGCACTGATGAAAGAAACTGAAGAAGACACAACTAAATGGAAAGATATTCCACGCTCATGGATTGGAAGAAAAACTGTTAAAATGTTCATACTACCCAAAGCAATCTACAGATTCAATGCAATCCCTATCCAAATTCCGATGGCGTTTTTCACAGAAATAGAAGAAACAATCCTAAAACTGGCATGGAACTACAAAAGACCCCAAATAGTCAAAGCAATCTTGAGAAGGAATAACAAAGCGGGAGGCTTCAAACTTCCTGAACACAAACTATATTACAAAGCTAAAGCAATCAAAACAGTATGGTATTTAGCATAAAAACAGACATATGCGTCAATGGAATGAAACAGCCCAGAAATAAACCCACACACAAGGTCAATTAATTTATGTCAAAAGAGCTAAGGACATACAAAGGGGAAAGGACAGCGTCTTCAATAAATGGTGTGGAGAAAACTGGACAGCCACATGCAAAAGAGTGAAACTGGACCACCATCTTACACCATACACAAAAATCAACTCAAAATGGATTGAACGCTCAAATATAAGAGCTGAAACCATAAAATTCCTAGAAGAAAACAGAAGGTAGCTCCTTGACATTAGTCTTGGCGATGGTTTTCTGGATTTGACACCAAAACCAAAGGCAACAAAAGCAAAAATCAACAAGTGGGACTACATCAAACTAAAAAGCTTCTGTACAGCAAAGGAAGCCATCAACAAAATGAGAAAGCAACCTACCGAATGGGAGAAAATATTTGCAAATCATATATCTGATGAGACAGTAATACCTAAAATATATTAGGGACTTCCCTGGTGGTCCAATGGTTAAGACTCTGGCTCCCAATGCAGGGGGCCCGGGTTCGATCCCTGGTCAGAGAACTAGATCCTGCATGCCGCAACTAAGATCCCGTGTGCCGCAACTAAAGATCCCTCATGCCGCAATGAAGATCCCACACACGGCAACAAAGATCCTGTGTGCTGCAACTAAGACCCAGGACAGCCAAATAAATAAATAAATAATTTAAAAAATAAAAAATAAATAAAATATATTTTAAAACTTATGCAACTCAATAGCAAAAAAATCTTGATAAAAAATGGGCAGAGGGGACTTCCCTGGTGGGACAGTGGTTAAGAATCCACCTGCCAATGCAGGGGACACGGGTTCGAGCCCTGGTCCGGGAAGATCCCACATGCCGTGGAGCAACTAAGCCCGGGCGCCACAACTACGGAAGCCTGCGTACTCTAGGGCCCACGTGCTGTAACTACTGAGCCCGTGTGCTGCAACTACTGAAGCCTGCGCGCCTAGGGCCCATGCTCCGTGACAAGAGAAGCCACCGCAATGAGAAGGCCATGCACAGCAACGAAGACCCAATGTGGCCCAAAAATAAATTAATTTAAAAAAATGGGCAGAGGATCTGAATAGCCATTTTTCCAAAAAGACATCCAGATGGCCAACTGTTACATGAAAAGGTGTTCAACATCACTAATTATCAGGAAAATCCAAATCAAAACTACGAGATATCACGTCACACCTGTTATGATGGCTACTATCAAAAAGACAAGAAGGGCTTCCCTGGTGGTGCAGTGGTTAAGAATCCGCCTGCCAATGCAGGGGACATGGGTTCGAGTCCTGGTCTGGGAAGATCCCACAGGTCTTAGAGTAACTAAGCCCGTGCATCACAACTACTGAGCCTCCGCTCTAGAGCCCATGCGCCACAACTACTGAGCCCATGTGCCACAGCTACTGAAGCCCGCGCACCTAGAGCCTGTGCTCCACACGAGAAGCCACCACAATGAGAAGCCTGTACAACACAACGAAGAGTAGACCCCGCTCGCCACAACTAGGGAAAGCCTGCACGCAGCAACATATACCCAATGCAGTCAAAAATTAAAAAATTTTAAAAAGACAAGAAATAACGTGTTGGCAAGGATGTGAGGAAAAGAAAACCCTTGTGTATTGTCAGTGGGAATGTAAATTGGTACAACAACTATGGAAAACAGTATGAAGGCTCCTCAAAAAATTAAAAATAGAATTAATGTATGAACCAGCAACTCCACTTCTGGGTATTTATCCCAAAAAAATGAAAACACTGACTCAAAAAGATATATGCACCCCCATGTTCATTGCAGCATTATTTACAGTAGCCAAGATATGGAAACAACCTAAGTGTCCACTGATGGATGAATGGATAAAGAAAATATATACAATGGAGGGAATTCCCTGGAGGTCCAGTGGTTAGGACTCGGTGCTTTCAGGATTTCACCGCTGTGGCCCAGGTTTGATCCCTGGTTGGGGAACTAATATCCCGGCAAGCCGTGCGGCTCGGCCAAAAAAAAAAAAAAAGAAAGAAAAAGAAAATATATACAATGGAATATTATTCAGTCATAAAAAGAAGATAATCCTGTCATTTGTGACAACATGGATGGACCTTGAGGGCATTATGTTAAGTGAAATAAGACAGAGAAAGACAAATACTGTATGATCTCACTTATACATAGAATCTGAAAAAAAAAAGAAAAAGAATGAAGAAAACAGAACTCAGAGAGAGAACAGATTGGTAATTGCCAGAGGAAAGGGATGAGAGGTGGGTGAAATGGGTAAAGGTGGCAAAAAGATACAAACTTCCAGTTATAAAATTAATAAGTCCTAGGGATATAATGTACAGCATGGTGACCATTGTTAATAATACTATATTGTATATTTGAAAGTTGTTAAGAGAATATATCTTAAAAGTTCCCATCATGAGAAAAAAAATTGTAATTATATGTGATGATATTTGTTAACTAGACTTGTGATCACTTCACAATATATACATATATCAAATCATTATGTTGTAGACCTGAAACTAATATAACGTTATATATCAATTATAGTTCAATTTAAAAGAAAAGAAAATAAAAAAATATGGCATACAAGCTCTCAAGCCTAACTGCTTCTTTGGGTTTTCACTTCTTTTCTGTGACATTCCTGTGTATATATGAGTAAACCTTTTCTTTTGTTAATCTGGCATTTGTCAATTTAATTAGCAATCCCCAGTAACTAAACCTATGAGGGTAGAGAAAAAGGGTTTTTTCTCCCCCAAAGGTGATATAGTAGGTACCAAAAATATTTATTAGGCATTCACAAGATATTTCAGTTATCACTAAACCAGACCTAAGTAACATATGCAGAACCAAAAGGCAAACATAAAAGCAGTCATCTCTGTACTAGGGAAAAAGTCCTTAGCAACTCTGGCTTAGTCAGCTGTTACTGGTAGTTTAGTATAACTAGAGATGGCAAACTAGTAGATCAGAAATTGTTTTTATCTTCATAAAGAAAAAGAAAAAATAAACTACTAATTCATGTTTACTCTTTACAGTTAATTCATTTAAGCCATATTTAGATACTGGTTCTGATCAATCAACTAAAGTAAAAAAGGAATTTGCAATGCTCTCTTAAAATCTTTCTGTATCAACCTCTTACATTTGTTTTTTTCTTTTTAATTCTTAATATTTACCCTCTAAATAGTAAATCTTATCTTCTACAAATATCCTTGACATAAAAATTCTGTTTAAGAAAAGTGTTTCATTCATATAAACCTTTGCTGTATGGTACTGAGGGTACTGTGTTTAAGTACTAAGTAAATAAAGAAATTATCCTGTTAAGTGTTGTCAAAGGCAAATGATGTTATCAAGTACACATAACAAACCTGAAGTATTTCATCAGATGATAAATTCTGACTACCTGAATAGAAAGTGTTATCCATGGTACTTTAAATAACCATTTTATTAAAAAAGTACTCTGAATTTCTGGAAACATCAAACCAGCTGTTACTAACCACTGCTAAGGAACCAGGGAACAAGAGAAAAATTCCCAGTACATATATTTGTGAATAATCTGAAATTATACAAGGTTTTAAACACGAAAGTTACAAAACTAAATAATTCTATTCAAATACAGTTCTAAACTCATGAACCTATTTCATTTTAGAGAAATTTTTTAAAAAGAATTAGAACTACTCTGGATGTTGATATAATCTTAGATGTAGAAAAATGCTTAGAAAAGAACGACTGGTTGATCAGGCTATCCAGAGGAAAAAAACAACTATACTCAGAGGGAAGGAAAACTTTTACTTAAATTAAATCTTCAGCTTTTTGAAAACCTAAAAATAAAATTATGGAAACATGAGGAGAGAAAGAAACAAAAACAACATTTCATCCTTCTAAAAGAAAAACAACTGACACCTTTAACCAACCTCTTTTTCAAGGATAATGATTAAAATAAAATTTCGCCCCCAGCACCAGTGACCTGCCACATTCAAATCCAGACCTCACAGACTATTTGGCATACAACAATGAATTACAGAACAATTTTGTTCACGTATGGACAAATGCTATTTTTCTCCACTGAAATTATTTCTCTGTAGTATGCTCATTAGTAACACTGACCCTTTCCTATGTCCCAATAACCAACCTGCTTTGTGAGCTAAATCCCAATCCCAAATCAGATGTTGCTGGCAAAACTAATCTCTGAATGAAAACAGTACATAAGCCAGTCACAACACAGAATTTGGTTTGTATGTTACTGACATTGAGACAGAAAACTGCAATTTCCAGCAGGTATTTTTAGTTGAGATTCTTGGCTCAGCAAAACTGAAGTTATGATTTTATCTTTAGAAACATATATGTTATTTTCTTAAAATTATATTGCTGATTTTTTCTTTGAAAATATATGTTTCTAAAAGACTGTCTCACAACCAAAAAAATGATTTTAACAATTGGTAGAAGTAACATTTAATTAATAATTCAAGGTTAAAACACTTAGATGGAAATAGTAATGTGATCTCCCCTCCCTTTGTGCCTTTCCCCAAGCTAGAGACAGAGTTCCTTCTGATTTCAATTTTTTTTTTTAAGATTGATTGATTGATTGATTGATTTTAGACTGTGCTGGGTCTTAGTTGTGGCACACAGGATCTTTCATTGCAGTGTGCGGGCTTCTCTCTAGTTGTGGCGTGTGGGTTTTCTCTCTCTAGTTGTAGCGTGGGCTCCAGAGCACGTGGGCTAGGTAGTTTGCGGCACGTGGGCTCTAGTTGTGGCGCGAGCTCAATAGTTGTGGTGTGTGGGCTTAGTTGCCCCGTGGCATGTGGGATCTTAGTTCCCTGACCAGGGATCAAACCCACGTCCCCTGCATTGGAAGGCAGATGCTTTACCACTGGACCACCAGGGAAGTCCCTCAATTTATTCTGACACTGCCTTTTTTTGTCCACTCACATGATGTAATTTAGGTAAACAGCAGTTTCTTCAGTTAAAGTTAACTGCTTTGAAGATTCTAATAATAATAATAATAATATCATCTTCCTGATAGCAATGAATTCATGATATTTTCAAAGACTTCTCCAATTGGAAAATACGATGATTACAATATGATAAGTTTTAGACATATTTCATTCAAATAAATAGAATACTGTTTCTTAGTATTGCTCACAAACACACAGAAAACTACTGGTCTAAAATAAAATCTCCAGACTTGGCCATAACCCAGCAATGTAACTTTGCACAATCCTCTTAAACTCTCTTGTCTTCTTATCTATAAAATGTTTGATTATGTCTAAATAGTTCCTCCTGTCCTTGTATTTGGCTATCCAAAAGAGACAGCATCTTAGGCAGATTTCATTTAAAGTTTGCTGTGTACCATGAGTCATATTCCCAACTGATAAGCTAAATGCAATTATGAAGACTATATTTCTAGGTGTTCATAAAAAGAACAACAAGAACCAAAAAAATAGCATTAATATTTTTTAAAGTGAACAACAGAACTGAAGAAAACTAGGATTAGACTTTAGGGGGAGGGGGAGAGAGGGATTAGCAAAACAGAGGCAGGAACTCCTTCCAACTCATTGTATGAGGCCAGTATAACTCTGATACCAATACCAGAAAAAGACAACACAAGAGAAGAAAACTATAGACCCAATATCCCTTAGGAACACAGATACAAAAATCCTCTACTAAATACTAGCAAACCAACTCCAGCAACACATAAAAAGGCTTATATACCATGACCAAGTGAGATTTGTTCCAGGAATGCAAGGTTGGTTCAACAAACAAAAATCAATCAATGTAATACACCATATTAACAAAATAAGAATAAAGGTTTGGTCATCACAGTAGATGCAGAAAAAGCATTTGACAATATCAAACACCTTTCAAGGTAAAAACACTCAACAAACTAGGAGTAGACGGGATTTTCCTCAACCTGATAAAGGGCATCTACGAAAAAACGCACAGCTAACGTGATACTTAATGGTGAAAGACTGAATGCTTTCCCCTAAATCAGGAACAATACAAGGATGTTTTTTCTTGCCATTTCTATTTAATACTACTGGAGGTTCTCACCAGAGCAATTAGGGAAATAAAATATATAAAAGGCATCCAGATTGGAAAGGAAGAAGTAAAACTATGTCTATTTGCATACAGAAAATTACAAGAAATACACACACCAAAAAAACCACTATTAGAGCTAACAAACAAGCTCAGCAAGATTGCAGGACACAAGATCAACATACAAAAATCAATTGAGGGGACTTCCCTGGTGGCACAGTGGTTAGGAATCCGCCTGCCAATGCAGGGACACGGCTTCGATCCCTGGTCCAGGAAAATCCCACATGCTACGGAGCAACTAAGCCCATGTGCCATAACTACTGAGCCTGCGTTCTGGAGCCCATGAGCCACAACTACTGAGCCCACGTGCCACAACTACTGAAGCCCATGTGCCTAGAGCCCGTGCTCCACAACAAGAGAAGCCATCGCAATGAGAAGCCCATGCACCACAACGAAGAGTAGCCCCCACTCACCGCAACTACAGAAAGCCCGTGCACAGCAACAAAAGACCCAACGCAGCCAAAATAAATAAATAAATAAATAAATAATAAAATAAATAAATTTATGAAAAAATTAAAAATAGAAATACCATTTGAGGGACTTCCCTGTCTGTCCAGTGGTTAAGATTCTGTGCTTCCACTGCAGGGGGCACGGGTTTGATCCCTGGTTAGGGAACTAAGATCCTGCATGACGCACAGTGCGGCCAAAAATAAATTAAAAATTAAAATAAAAAAAAAGAAATACCATTTGATCCAACAATCCCAATTTGGATATATACTCATATATCCAAAAGAAATGAAAGCAGGGTCTCAAAGAGACACTGGATACCTATGTCCACAGCAGCACTATTCACAATAGCCACCAGTGAAAACAACCCAAATGTCCCCTGACAGATGAATGGATAAATAAAATGTGGCATATACATACAGTGGAATATTACTCAGCCTTAAAAAGGAAGGAAAGGGGCTTCCCTGGTGGTGCAGTGGTTGAGAATCTGCCTGCCAATGCAGGGGACACGGGTTCGAGCCCTGGTCTAGGAAGATCCCACATGCTGCGGAGCAACTGGGCCCGTGAGCCACAATTACTGAGCCTGCGCGTCTGGAGCCTGTGCTCCACAACAACAGAGGCTGCAATAGTGAGAGGCCCGCGCACCACGATGAAGAGTGGCCCCCACTTGCCACAACTAGAGAAAGCCCTCGCACAGAAACAAAGACCCAACACAGCCATAAATTAATTAATTAATTTAAAACAAAAAAAAAAGGAAGGAAAACCTGTCACAGGCTACAATATAGATGAATCTTAAGGATATTACATGAAGTGAAATAAGCAGTCACAAAAAGACAGAGACTATATGATTTTTCTTATATGAGGTATCTAAAGTAGTCAAATTCATAGAAACACAAAGTAGAATGGTGGTCACCGGGTGCTAAGGGGAGGAGGAAAAGGGAGTTGTTGTTTAACTGGTACAGCATTTCAGATTTGCAAGATGAAAAAGTTCTGGAGATATGTTCTATAACAATGTGAGTATGTTTAACTCTACTGAATTACACATTTAAAAAGGCTTAAGCTGGTAAATTTTATTTTTTTTTAAATCATGGTTTTTAAAACTATATGGACCTGGAATCGTTTCAGTAGGTAGATTTTTTTAATCACTAATTAAATTTCTTTTATGGTTAAAAGACTATATAAAGATTTTTAATTTCTTCTCAAGTCAGTATTGGTAAGTCATTCTTAGTTGTTTTTAAACTGTGCTTTCCCTATTGAAGCTACGTTTTCACAGCTCATTAAATTGTCTGTTTTATCCTTACTTTTTGTAGTTACCAGATGAGCCCTATTAAAAAGTATCAAGTACTCATTTGAAGCCATAATCTATTACATACGGACTTGATCTACAAATGAGACAGATTACAATGGTGACTACTTCTTGTAGAAATTTACAGATGGCAATTATAGGCATCTCCAAACATAAAACCTGATAAATAACAAATCCACACAGAGCAAACCCTACTTTATGAGTAATGTGAGATCATACTTACTAAATTACTTCTGATATGTTCTTGAAGATTCCTTAATGTAAAATATTCTACATTCAAATGTTTCTTCCACTAAAACCACAGAAGGAAAGTGTCAAGACTGGGGAAAAAGGAAATTTAAACTACTACCCTTAAAAAGTCCTTATTTTTGCCCGTTTCAATTCAGCATGAAAGAACTAATTTTCAGTGGCCTTTTCATTGTTGTTTCAAATGAAGTGTTTCCTTTTGTTAACCATAGTAAAAATAATACCCAAATATAAGTGACTGTGTAAAGAGAAAAATAACTTAAGATCAATATACAGATAAATAGATTGATTTATATTTATATTTGAAATCTATTCTAGAAGGCCTACCAAGGAATTCATGAATCAACTAGCAAAGCTGATTGGAAGCCATTATTTCTTCCATTCCTTCCAAAGGAGTCTCAAATGTGACGTGCTCAAGATCTGGATATTATGTTGAGTCCCTTATGACATCTATAGATAGCCTTGGTCTCTTCATTAAAAATAAGCAAAAATAATATTTTTTTTTAGCTGAGCAAAAGGCTCCAGAAACATGATATACTAGACTATTATAGAGATCCTTTTTTTAACGTGGAAAATGTAAATCAAAGAGACCCACTGCAAAAAAAAAGGACTATCCTACCTATCCTTCATAGTCCAAGTTCAAACACCATCATCTCCAAAGTCCTTCCTTCCATTCTAGCCCACAATCCCCCCCTTCCCTTGAATTTCTAAAAGCACTTGTTGGTATCACATTTTGATAGTTATCTATTGCTCATATTATTACTCTTCGCTGAGTCTGTTTCTTTAACTGAGAAATGAAAATTAGAGCAATATCAGAGGAAAATATTAAATAAGATTACTTAAGTAGAACAATGCTTAACTACCCAGTAAGTACTATAATAGTTATTACTCTGACATTTATCAAATCTATGACTCTGAACAGTCACCTTTGCTAAATCTCATTTTCTTCACCTGTAAAGCAGACATAATAATCCCTGTCGAATGACTGTCTGTGTGTGAAAAGGGACAACCAATACTCTTTTGGTTTTGAGAGTATTTATTCATCATTAAGCCTAAGACAACCCCTAGAGTATTACAGTTGATCATTACTAAACCTTTGTACAACATACAGCACTCTTATTACCTTAATACTATAAAATAAGCATTTTATAAACACAAACTTTAATAGCTGCAAAAGAGTTTTTTGCATGAATGTGTCATAATTCACTTAACTATGCCCTCAGTGTTGAGCATCAACCACTCTTATTGATATCTCTACCCAGCTCCTTGTTGTTCTTTTGCCACACCAGCCCAGTACATCTCTCAATCATGGGGAATTATCCAACCACCTGCTTCCTCTGTTTCCATACCACAAGTGCTGAGTGCTGCTGAAGAAAAGCACAACGAGCATGGAATTTGTGCCACTGCAAATTTGCAAGTCTCTAATCTTCACTGTCATTAACTATCTTATTAGTAATTCATTTATATATCAGTGGCCCTTTCCATCCCACACAGCAATCACTCTACACACCTCTTCTTTCACAATTGCCTTCTACCAGAAAAAAGAAGTCTGACCTCACCCACTTTTCCAACCTACATTTTGCTTCAAACCCATCTTCTTCCTTCTAAGTGTTAGACAAAGGTATCTTTCCTCCTCCCCTGGGATAATAATTCCTCTCACCTCCAAACACATCACTTTCCTGTTCCATCAAATCACACCCCCCACCCAAATATTCAACCTTATCTCTGCTTTATTATCTCCACCAAAATATAACAGGTGTTCAACTTTTCTGTCTTTAAAAAAAAAAAAATTCTGTTTCTCAGATCTATGTCTCTCTTTTGCTCTCACTTTTCCTTCACAGCAAGTTTTCTAAGAGTGGTCTATATATTTATAGTCTATACTCTCACCTCTCATCCACTCTTCAACTTACTGTAATTTGATTTCTTCTCAATAACAAGGTCCAGCAGAAACTTTTCTATCTTTATTTCACAAAATCACTTCAGGTTTTACAACGTAAGCCATTTTTTAAAATTTATTTATTTTTGGCTGCGTTGGGTCTTCATTGCTGTGCGCGGGCTTTCTCTAGTTGCGGCGAGTGGGGGCTACTCCTTGTAGCGGTGCGCGGACTTCTCATTGCGGTGGCTTCTCTTGTTGCAGAGCACAGGCTCTAGGGGCGCAGGCTTTGGTAGTTGTGGCATGCAGGCTCGGTAGTTGTGGCTCATGGGCTCTAGAGCACAGGCTTAGTAGTTGTGGCACATGGGCTTAGTTGCTCCGCGGCATGTGGGATCTTCCCGGAGCAGGGCTTGAACCCGTATCCCCTGCACTGGCAGGCGGATTCTTAACCACTGCGCCACCAGGGAAGTCCCTGTAAGCCATTTTTTCCTTCTTGAAAATCTGCCCCTGAGCTTCCCAGAAACCAATCTTCTTCTCTTCCTACCTGCCCTGCTACTTTTGAGTCTTGAATCTAATCATATTGCTTTAGAATACTATGTTTCAGGAGTTCTGTACTACCTGTAAGATAAAGTCCAAATTCTTCAGTGTGGAATATAAGGCCCTTCAGGGCCTGGCCCTGCTTACTTTTCTAAGCTCATTTTCTTATTATTTTCCCACAGGCACCTTTCACCCTAGCCACACCTAAACACCCACAGCTCATCCAAACACACAATACCCTCTCATGCCTTTGTACATATGGTTCCCTGTACCGCAAAGAATGCCCATTCCTCTCTTTTTCTTTCTCCCTCTCTCTCTCTCTCTCCTCCTCTCTCCTCCTCCCCCCTCTTCTTCTCCTTCTTCTCTCTCCCTCTTCCTCTCTCTCTCTCACCACACTCTCCTTCCACCTACTTTTTTTTTTAAGACTCAGGTCATACATAGTTTTATCCATGAAACCGTCCCTCACATTTTTAGGCCTAGGTAAGCACTATCTCCTCTTTGATTCCATAGAGCTTTGCTGAACATTCTAATATAAAGCTTATTGATTATAGTATAGCTATTTACCTGTCTTTGTACTGAAACTGGAGCTCCTTGAGGACACACCTTTTCTTATTTATCTTCGTGTCTCCAGTGCTGAGTGTCTCACTGATAGAAGGCACTTGATAAATATTTGTTGAATTAATGTATGAGATGATCAGCACTTAGGCTTACCATAGAGAAAAAGAGAAGATCCAAGAATAATTATGCTGAAAGAACAGCAGTAGACTTTTATTGAAGGCAGAAAAAGAAAAAAAGGTCAGCCTGAAGACAGAAAAACATTTTTGAAATTTCCCATAGAAAAAAGGTAAAATGAGCCATAAAAAAAGAATAATGATCAGTGACACTTGCTACAAATACTAACCCACTGTTTCTCTTGTCCCAAAAGTTTACCCATCCTGACCTTAGAGCCAAGCACACACTAGAGTCAGGCAGCTTCTAGCAACTGAGATGTGCAGCTGCCTCTAGCAAAGCTTCCAGCACAAGCCCCTCACCTTAACCTCTCTAACATTTCCCTATCAGTATATCACAAAAGCACTGACCTTCAAGAAGAGTACCTGCTATATGCCAGATACTAAGCTAAGTATTATTTCATTATATGTATATGTATATTTGTGTATGTGTGTATATATATAATTCTTATAAAAATCTTTGTGAATTAAGTACGACTACTCCCATTTCACAGATGAAGACTGTTCAATGTCACACAGTTGTTAAGCAGACCAAATTCAAACCAGTCTTCTAACAAAGCACAATCCTCTTTCTCTCAAGCCATCAACTACGTGAAATAGGACTTAAAAGTTCCCAGCAATCTTTCAGGTACTCCTCACATCATGTGTAAGGCTAACTCTAAGCTATCCCTCTATGGCAGATGTTGTAGAATATTCAAAATTAAGATAAGACATTCATTCACCAAGCTCCTTCTCTGCTAATGAGGGCCCTCTCTCTTTTATCTATACTTCTAATTCCTCATTCATCAAATCCTAAGAAACAGGATTAAGTGAAATTTTTATTCTCAAATTTAGAGTCTGCAGTAGATAGAATAACGGCCCTCCAAGGATGTAGACATCCCTAGAATGTTCCTGGAACCTGTGAATATGTTACATTACATGGCAAAAGGGACTTTGTAGATGTGATTCTGTTAAGAATATTGCGATGGGAAGATCATCTTGGATTATCCAAGTGAGCTAAAGGAATCACAAACGTCCTCATAAGAGGAAGGCAAGAATATCAGAGTCAGAGAAGGCGATATGACAACAGAAGCAGAGGTCAGAGAGAGAGAGAGTTTTGAAGACGCAATGCTACCGGCTTTGAAATAGAGTAAGGGGCCAGGAGTCAAGGAACGCAGGCAGCTTCTAGAAGGTGGAAAAAGCAAGAAAATGAATTCTTCTCTAGTGCCTCCGAAAGGAATACAGCCTGCCAACACCTTGATTTTAGAACTTTTGATTTCCAGAACTGCAAGATAATAATGTTTTAAGCCACTAAGTTTATGGTAACTGGTTATGGTAGCAATAGGAAACTAATACAGAGTTTCTACGTATTAATGCCTGAGAGTAAGAGGCAGCTCCGAGATTATCTTTCTGAAGATTAATTTTTTTAACTTAACTGTAGTATCTACTTGCAAATCTTTTCTCTTTTTAAATGTACTTTTAACATTGTTTTTGATATATAATAACAAATCTAGGACAAAAATTATCCACAATCCCATCATTAAATTATTCTTTTCATTTGATCGTATTCTAGTTCTCTTCCTTCACCATACTCCATTTTTATGTATTTGTAGTAATAGCAAGGAATGGATTTTATAGTCTACATTTTTACTAGGAACACTCCATGAGTTTTTGGGGGGTTTTTTGTTTTTTTGTTTTAATTAATTTATGTATTTATTTATTTATTTTGGCTGCATTGGGTCTTTGTTGCTGCGCGGGGTTTCTCTAGTTGCGGCGAGCGGGGGTTACTCTTCGTTGCGGTGCACAGGCTTCTCACTGCAGTGGCTTCTATTGTTGTGGAGCACGGGCTCTAGACACGTGGGTTTCAGTAGTTGTGGCTTGTGGGCTCAGCAGTTGTGGCTTGCGGGCTCTAGAGCGCAGGCTCAGTAGTTGTGGTGCACGGGCTTAGTTGCTCCGTGGCATGTGGGATCTTCCTGGACCAGGGCTTGAACTTGTGTCCCTTGCACTGGCAGGTGGATTCTTAACCACTGTGCCACCAGGGAAGTCCCATGAGTTGTTGGGTTTTTTTTTTCATTTTGCTTCATTTTTTTCTGAGATCCTCCTACCCCTCTCTCTTCCAACCTCAGGTAAGCATCCTTTGCTGCTCCTACAACATTTCAAAAATACTCCTGCCTCAAGGTCTTTGTATGTTATTGTTGCTCACTCTACCTGTAATACTCTTCATTCAGCTAACCCCATGGCTCACTCATTCATTTCCTTTAGGTCTCTGCTCAGAATGTCACCTTAAGAGAAAATATCTGCAATACATGTACAATAATAAACAAGGACTAACACCCATATCTATAATTCCTACAAATCTAAGAAAAAGAAAAAATAGGGGACTTCCCTGGTGGTGCAGTGGATAAGACTCCATGCTCCCAAAGCAGAGGGCCCAGGTTCGATCCCTGGTAAGGGAACTAGATCCCACATGCACGCCACAACTAAGGAGTCCTAGAGTCACAACTAAGGAGCCCACCTGCTGCAACTAAGACCCAGTGCAACCAAATAAATAAGTAAATAAATATTTTTAAAAATAGACAATCCAACAGAAAAACAGGCAAAAGACATGAAAAGGCATTTTATAAGAAGATAACCAAATGGCCTACATACGAAAAGATTATCAACCTCATTAGGAATAAGGAAAATGCAAATGAATTTAAACCACAATGAGATACCACTACACACTTATGACATTTACAAAAATGTAAATGTCTGACAATACCGAGGGTTAAAGTAACATACACTGTTACAAAAGGAAATAGTTCGGCATTCTCTAGAAGGGCTGAGATACACATATTCTATAAACCAGAATTCTGAATCCTAGATATACCCTACAAAAATGTACTGATGTAAAACAGGGCATGTGTGCAAAAATGTTCATAGCAGCACTGTCCATAATAGACAAAATAGAAACTACCCAAATATCTATCAACAGTAGGAATAAACTGTGATACACAATGAAATACCATATAATAAAAAAAGAAGAAACTACAGCTAGGTCAAAACAATATAGATGACTTAATGCTGAACAAAAACCACAAGAGAATACATATGGTATAATTCCACATATCTGAAACTCAAAAGAAAGGCAAAACTAAAATATATCACTTAAGAACAGGGAATTCCCTGGAGGTCCAGTGGTTAAGACTTGGTGCTCTCACTGCCAGGGGCCTGGGTTCGATTCCTGGTCAGGGAAGTAAAATCTCGCAAGCCGTGCAGCGCAGACAAAAAAAAGAAAAGAAAAGAAAAGAAAGAAAACAAGGAAGTAATTGCATAAAATGTCAAGTCAATGGCTACCTTTGGTGGGAAGAAGAGAAGGGGGATATTAATTGGAGCGGGGCATGCTTTTGGCTTCTGGGAAGCTATCTTCAACATCTTTATCTAAGTGGTGGTTACAAGGTTGTTCACTTTATATGAAGTCAGTAAACTGTACATTTATGTTTTATATACTTATTAATATGTATTTTATGTCACAATAAGGTTAAATCACCATATCAGTGAGGCCTTCTCTGACTACCCAAAATAAAACAGTAATTCCTTCTCTGACTTCCATCTCCCTGAGCCAGTAGCTTTCTTTTGTTTTGTTTTTTCCTTTTTTTTTGGATGTGTCACATGGCTTGTGGGATTTTAGTTCCCCAACCAGGGATTGAACCCGAGCCCTCCACAGTGAGAGTGTGTAGTTATAACCACTGGACCACCAGGGAATTCCTAAGCCAGGAGTTTTTTTTCCTCTATAGACTTTGTCTTCACCTAACATAACTATGTATTTACTTCTTAATTTGTTTACTGTATCTCCTCCTGCATAAACAAGCACTTTGTTTTGTTCATTGCTATATTCCCAGCCATTAGAAGAGTACCTAGAATAAAATACACCTTTACACTTTTCTCCATATGATCCAAACCTGTCCTTCCTCTTTAAATTGTGTCTCTTAGTTTATGGTACCACCATCTCCCAAGCCAGAAAACTAAAAATCATTCTAGAGTCTTTGATTTTTCTCAAGATAGTCTCTAAGTCCCATCAATTTTACTTTTTAAATAACTCTCCTATTCATTCTCTCTGCTACTACCTTACTTTAGGCTTTTTTTTTTTTTGGGCGGGGGGCAGGTAATTTCCACTTATTTTTTTTTAAATGATTAGAAGTTAAAACAGAAACATAATCTCTGGTTACAAATATAAAGTGGGTATGTATGTAGAACTATGCGTCAGTAGTTAAGATTGGCTAAGGCAGTCTCTGCTGCTAAAACAAAATTAAATTATAGTAAAAATCTCCATGAGTCCACATGAATTCTTATGCACAGGGTCTCCCCCCAACCTCCATATTGTTCTTTTTTTTTTTTCTATTTACCTTAGGCTTTCATAACATCTTTCATCTGTACTGAAATAGCCTCCTAGAGAGTTTACTTTCTTCAATCTGGCTTTCCTCCAATCTGTTTCTCACTTTGCAGCCAATATACTCTTTTCCCTACTTGAAACCAATCAGTCAGTGGCTCCCCAACTGCCCACAGGAAAAAATCCAGCCTCTAAGTGTAGCATTCAGGGCCTTTCATCAATTGGCCCTCACCTATCTCTCCAGGCTCATTTACCACCACTTCCTACCTCACACTTGTTTCAACAAAACTGAATTAGTTACAGTTCCCAAATACACCAAGTTGTGTGCATTTACCCAGGCTGTTACCTCTCTACTACCCCACCAGTAAACCAATCATCCCCTCTTCTGTTTATACATTTTTCTATTACTATACTTAAAACATTCATTCAATCAATATTTACTGAGTATCTCTATGTGCCAGAGACAGTGCTAGGTACTGGAAACCCAGCAGTTAATTATGGACTCAGCCCTTATCCTGATGGAATTGATAATCTAATAAGGATTAAAGATGCTAAACAACTAATTATAACAGTGGTTAAGGATTATAAAGTGGGTAATACAGTATACAATGGAAATGTATGTTAGATGATAGACATGAGAAAGGGAGGAAGTTATAAAGAGAAGTACTACATGCATTTGTTTGCATGTGGGTACTCCTTAATTACAGTCTGAACTCCTTAAGGACAGGGATTATGCCATCTTTATATCACTAGTCAGGACAGTAAATAGTAACATATAGTAATGTGCATTGACTATATTACAAAGATCACTGCCCTGTTAACTCCTAGGCTAATCCCCCTGGCCAGGCAAATGCAGTGATCTTATTGGCCAGGCCTGGGTCATGTGCCTACCCTTAAAGCCAATGGCTTAGATCAATTCTACCTAAGCCACACTGATTGCAAATAGGGGAGGAATGGTTCCAAGATAAAAATGAGGAAGCTGTTACCCAAATAAGAGGGAAGGAAAAACAAGAAAAAAAAAGAGGGAAGGGAAGCTGGACAGGCAAAAAACAGCAAGCAGTCCTCTCTTTAGTGGACACTGTAATTATCTCCTCAAAACCTATCTTGTTCCTTCTCCACACTGGTAAGGAGTTTATGTGGGACTGACCCCTTCCCCAGCTCCAGGAGTAGGCCCTGATTCCACACAGCAGTAGTTCTCAAAGTGTGGTTTGCAGACCAGCCAAATCAGTAACATCTGTTACAAATACAAATTTTTAGAACCCAAACCTACTGAATCAGAAACTCTGGGGGTAAGGCCTAGCAATCTGTGTTTTTACAAGTCCTCCAGGTGGTTCTGATGCACTCTCAAGTTTACCAGACAGAGAAAGCTACAATTAATAGTTCAAGGAATCCAGATTTTAAAACAGTGATCCTTTGAGACACAGGAATAGTCTAAGTAGTGACAAACTCAGGATTTCTGTGTTATATTTGTGGGAAGCATCCTTTTTTCCCACCCAGAATTGAGGAAACATGTAGTCCCAGGAGCCACAGGCAGTCATCTTATACTACCAGGGAAGCCAGCCTGAGAAAAAAGCTGATATAGGGGAGAGCCAAGAGAAATGCAGAAAAACAGGGCCAAAGCCTGACAGTCTTGATCAAACCCAGCCAGGGACCCCCATTCCCTTTTTTTTTTTTTTAACTGAAGCATAGTTGATTTACAAAGTTGTGCTAATTTCTGCTGTACAGCAAAGTGACTCAGTTATACACATATATACATTCTTTTTTTATATTCTTTTCCATTATGGTTTATCCCAGGAGATTGGATATAGTTCCCTGTGCTATACAGTACAACCCTGTTTATTCCCTCATTCCCTTTCAACTTTTCAACTACACAAACCCATAAATTCTCTTCGCTTACACCAATTTGAGTTGGACTTCTTGCTACTGAAACTAAAAAATCCTGATATCCATTACAACAAGTTACATGTCTATCCCTACACATCTATCTCCATGGGGAGAATGTACTAGGAAATAGTGTCTATTCAACTGTCCAGCCTCTCTCTAAATTAGGCTTGGCAAATTTAGCAAATAAAAATACAAGACACCCAGTTAAATTTGAATTTCAGATAAACAATGAATAACTTTCTTTTTTTTTTTTTTTTTTTTTTTTTTTTTTTTTTATAGCTACTTTTATTTTTATTTATTTATTTATTTTTGGCTGTGCTGGGTCTTTGGTTCGTGCGAGGGCTTTCTCCAGTTGCGGCAAGTGGGGGCCACTCTTCATCGCGGTGCGCGGGCCTTTCACCATCGCGGCCCCTCCCGTTGCAGGGCACAGGCTCCAGACGCGCAGGCTCAGCAGCTGTGGCTCACGGGACCAGCCGCTCCGCGGCATGTGGGATCTTCCCAGACCAGGGCTCGAACCCGTGTCCCCTGCATTAGCAGGCAGATTCTCAACCACTGCGCCACCAGGGAAGCCCTGAATAACTTTCTAGTATAAATATGTCCCAAATTTTGCATGGGACATACTGAATGTATATTATCTGGCAACTCTACTCTAAATGCCCATTGTTGATCCCTAGGAATCAAAAGAGAGGCCCACGTCAATCTCAGTCAGACAAAAGTGATAATTTCTCTCACATAGTTCATGACTACTAGGAAAAAGACTAAACTCCCAAGTCCTGAGCTAACATCCTACAACATCCTACAACATCCTACAATCAGAACTATCTGATTGTCTTAAGCAAACTTCTTTCTAAAAGTCAAACATGTTCTATGGCAGAGAAGTGTGACAAAATGAAATATGTTGCTATATGAGTATTCATAGCTTCTTTTCTTTACTCCCTTGGTTCCTGGCCCTTATTATACAGATCAGAGTAATGAAATAGGCAAAGGAGAGAGCTGAAAGGGAAACAGGTACTCCTGGAAGAGAAACTAATAAGTTTGAGAAAGGGAGGAAAGAAACAAAAACAATGAGACTGTTCAAGTCGCCATAGAGAGTCTGGAAAGTTTTAAAAGAGAGAAAGAAGTTTGGGATTAACCGTGCAAAGATACTGATCAAAAATGGAGAAATCAGGGACTTCCCTGGTGGTCCAGTGGTTGAGACTCCGAGCTCCCAATGCAGGGGGCCTGGGTTCCATCCCTGGTCGGGGAACTAGGATCCCACATACCACAACTAAGCCCATGTGCCACAACTACTGGGCCCACGCACCACAACCAGAGAGCCCGCATGCCACAACTACTGGGCCCACGCACTCTAGAGCCCACATGCTGCAACTAGCAAAGCCCACACGCTGCAACTAGAGAGCCCGTGCACTGCACCTAGAGAAGCCTGCGCGCTGCAACTAGAGAAGCCCATGCGCTGCAACTACTGAGCCCGTAGGCTCTAGAGCCTGTGCACCACAACTAGAGAAGCCCATGTGCCACAACTAGAGAATCCCATGTGCCACAATGAAGACCCAGTGCAGACATAATTAATTAATTAATTAATTATTTTTAAAAAGATACTCTTAAAAAAAAAAGGAGAAATCAGATTTTAAGTAGTAATGCAATATGGTATGAATGTAATCCCCTTTGGCATTTTTGAGAAGCTGGAATAAAGATTTAAATTACTTTCCAATTCAATTTAAATGTTAGGCTGGTGCTTCCTCTGAATGGAAGAGAGGAGATATGTCACAAAGCATCCCAGCTTAATAATAAAAATAATAACAACAACAGATACTGCTCTAAGTGTTTAACATGTACTAATTCATCTAATTGTCACAACAACCCTACAATGGGGTTAATATTCTTCTCCCTGCTATACAGATTAGGAAACTGTCCAGGGTCACAAACCAGAAGTAGACAGGGCTAGAACCGGAAATCCAAGCAGCCCGAGTTCAGAGCTCCTAAACACTGAGCAACACTTCCCTATTTCAAAACAATGTCTATACTCAAGCACTTAAGCATTCCACTAATAAGCAAAAACACATAAATATAGTTTAATTATTCTAAAACACTAACAACTTTAGCACATAAAGTAAAATGACACATATATGGCATGGCTTCCTTCTCTTTAATTTCTTCTCCCCTTCAAAGCCCACCATAGAAACTTAGAACTTTAAGATAATTTTCTTTTCAAAGTTACTTTTGAAAGTAAATTATAGTACAGTCTAGATTTATACAGTAATGTTTATCAAAGCAACTTATGAGTAAGCCTTCATCAAATAACTAAGGCCACATATTATGCTGCTTTGCACTCAGATGGCAGAGATTAGAAATCATAACACTTCAAAAAAGAGAAAAATCCATCCAAAATATATAGTTTTGACATAATTTTAAAAGCTAAATCTTTTAATTACTAAAGCATACTTAAAGCTAAGAAATTAGAAAATAAAGTAATTAAGTCAGTTTAGAAATGACAAGCTACATAACTGGTCATAATATTCAGAATCCAACTACTTTCACCACCTCCTCAGCGTCCACCCTTGCCCAGGCCACCACCATCCCTCAGCTTGTTTATTGCAGTAGCTTCCTAACCAGTTTCTCCACTTCCACCAGCAGCCAGAATCATCCTTTTAAGCCAGGAATCATAATACATCACTGTTCAATACCCTTGGATGGCTTCTCATCACAGTCAAGTTTTTTTTTTTTAATTGAAGTATAAGTTGATGTACAAGTTACAGGTGTACAGAATAGTGATTCACAATTTTTAAAGGTTATATTCCATTTATAGTTATAAAATATTGGTTATATTCCTCAGTCAAGTTTTAAAAGCCAAAGTTCTTACAATGTCCTACATGGTCTTCCCCACCATCCACACCATTACTTGTCTTTAAATCTTACTACTTTCCCCTCATTCCACTCCAACCACACTAGCCTCGTAGATGATCCCTGAATACATGACACACACGCTCCTGCCTCAGAGTAAGTCATATGGTATCCCCTCTACCAGGCACACTCCCCCGCCCTCTCAGCTCCCATATATCTACCTGGCTAGCCCCCTCAATTCCTTTAGGTCAGGCCCTCCCTGTCCTATTATTTAAAATAGCAGGTCCCCCACCCAGCACTCTATTTTTGTTCTCTGCTTTTTCTCCATATCATTTATCACCATCACTATATATTTCACTTATGAATTTGTTTATTCTTTGCTCTCTCCCTTCCCTTAAAAATGTATACTCCATGAATACAGGGAGCTTTGCTGTTCTGTTCACTGCTATACCTAGAACACTATCTGGCAATCAAATATTTGTTGAAAAACATGAATTAATCAATACACATGAACAAAAACATTTTTGGATGCTTAATATGGTCTGGGCATGTTAGTTGCTTTACAGTTGTTAATTCACTAAATTCTCACAACAATCCTACTGAAGTAGGGACCATCATCATCCCCATTTTTTAGGTGAGGAAACCAAAACACAGAAAACATAAGTAAATTGCTCAATGACATATGCTAGGAAGTGGCAGAGGCACAATCTGAACTCAGGCAATCTGATTCCAGAACCCTCTCTCTTAATAGCCCCACTATATTGCCTCTAAATTTCTAATTAATACATTTTAATTGAAAGATATGATCTATGGGTTATTTTAAGTGTCCTAATTTTTAACATCAGTCATTCAAATCATAAATCATTCTACAAGTCCAAGGCTTCATATACCAAACTTACTTAATTTATTAAACTTTGAAATTTGGAGTTTACAGTTTTACAAAATTCTCTCTTCACAGTCATTTACTTGATATACTAATATACTCTATTCCAACACCTACATGACTCAAATAAGGAAACTATCAACCAGAGAAGTTAGCTTCCTCATCTTCTAGAAAGCAATTGGTAAGATAGGAAAAGGCCTGTCTTATATTTAACTCTCAATACTATGTGACCCTGTGAATTCCAATTTGTAAAATGAAAATGGGTTTCATAATACATCACTATACTAATTAGATTTTAGTTTTGAAAAAGAAAAAAAAATTAACTCGTTAATTCTTTTCATTTCCAAACACAGAGATGAGAACTTTGAAAGAGCTATGGTTCTCCAAATTACTTTCCAGATTGGCTACTGTTGTTTGCCTACCTAGAATTCATCCCCTCCTTTTTCCTTCCTAATAGAATCCTTCCCCAGTATAATGCCTCAGGGGAAGTCAACACCACTCCAGATTCAGGCACGAACTCCGTTAGTTTGATAGTAATCACTACTGAACCATTCCTGATGGGTTCAGAAATGGACATACTACCCAATTCTGGCCAAAAAGGTCTGAAAGAAGCCTGCTAGAGGCTTTTGGAGAAAGTTTCCTCTCTCTGTAAACAGAGGCACAGGAAGAGACATCTTCCTTCTTTTAGAAGTTGTGCGTATGGATGTGATGCCTGTAAGCCTATCCCATGGAGAGCAGCAGAATTGAGCAATGGAAAGAATATGGGTTTTTACTGAATTGTTGAATTTCTGTAATCAACCAATGCTGAAGCCTATTATATGAGAAGATAAAATTTCTTATTTCTTAAGCCATGTTGAATTAGGTTCTGCTGCTTACAGCTGAAAACATACTAACTACATACTTTTTTATGAAACATATCCCAGGACTAACCTCAGAAAAAAAAGTTTGTGGTTAAATAGAATTAGTTCAATAAATATGCTATATCCATACAATTGAGTACAATCCTATTATTTAAAATGATGTTAACATGAATAGTTATTGTCATGGGAAAGTGTTCATGACAAATTAAGTGAAAAAACAGCAGGCGTTGGGCTTCCCTGGTGGCCCAGTGGTTAAGCACCCACCTGCCAATGCAGGGGACACGGGTTCAATCCCTGGTCCGGGAAGATCCCACATGCCACAGAGCAACTAAGCCCGTGCGCCACACTACTGAGCCTGCGCTCTAGAGTCCATGAGCCACAACTACTGAGCCCATGCACCACAGCTACTGAAGCCCACGCGCCTAGAGCCCATGCTCTGCAACAGGAGAGGTCACCACAATGAGAAGCCCTTGTACCGCAACGAAGAGAAGCCCCGGCTTGCCCCAACTAGAGAAAGCCCGCGCACAGCAATGAAGACCCAACACAGTCAAAAATAAAAATAAATTAAATAAATTTAAAAAAAAAAAGGTGTTTAACTGGGTGAAAGGTATATGGGAATTCTCTGTACTACTTTGCAACTTTTCTGTAAATCTAAAACTATTCTCAAATGTGAAAGTTTGTATAAATACCTTAAAAAGCAGATATTTACAGTACTGTCTCATTTGAATTTGAAATGAGAAATACACACGTGAAAGAATATATCTGAAGGTGATCACAGTGGTTATTCTGTGTGGTAGGATCGGGAGCTCTTACTTTCTTCTTTTTACTTATCTGTATTTTCTATCTTTTCTACAATGACTATGTAGTACTTTTGTAGTGCTTTTGATAAGAAAAATAAATAAAATTTATCTTAAATTATCTTTAAAAAAAGGTTTGTGGCTAATTCTACAAATGCATATTAGAAGTTCAACATGAATTATACCACACTGAGTGACTCAGCTGCGGAGTTAGAAAGTTAAAAAGGATACATGTGAAAGAACGAACTCTAAAGCAGTATTCTTCTAGCACAATCATTTCAATAAGGCCTTCTCCAAAACAATTTATACACAAATTATAAATTTTGACTCATGATTGAATTTATTTTTTCTTAAGTTAAAAAAAAAAAACTAGGGAATTCCCTGGCGGTCCAGTGATTAGTACTCGGCGCTTTCACTGCCATGGCCCGGGTTCAATCCCCGGTTGGGGAACTAAGATCCTGCAAGCCACGTGGCACAGCCAAAAAAAAAAAAAAAGAAACTGTAACAATACGTATTTAAGATTACATAGCTACATGCTCTGGATTTGTTGCCCTATACCCTTACACACGGGTAGACAACTGATCTGGTCCACAAACAGAACATCAGACAGGAAATCCAAGGCTGGATAATGGTGGATGGTATGACATCATGGTATTGACTTTGGCTTTGTGTTGGCTCATATTCACAGGGCACAGGGCAGTTTTTATATTGACATGGGACATGCAAAATGGTATGATCTGGCAGGCTGGACCTAGCCTACTGCCTC
Organism: Balaenoptera musculus; assembly: GCF_009873245.2. Classification (NCBI taxonomy): domain Eukaryota; kingdom Metazoa; phylum Chordata; class Mammalia; order Artiodactyla; family Balaenopteridae; genus Balaenoptera; species Balaenoptera musculus. The sequence goes on from NC_045785.1 coordinate 38,171,383, forward strand.
TTTTATTAAAAAAATTAGATAACCCTCTTACTTTATATGAACTTACAAATAATATACAAGGAACAAAACATATACCATATATGGGCAAACAATTTGGAAACTGATCTTATAAGGCTCTATGTTTGACCTTACCTTGTTATCCCAAGTCAAGTCCTACACAATCTAAATTTAATTGGTATAGTAACACATTAAGTAAATTAAATCTACATTTAACCCAATACTGTGTTAAAACTAGCCTAACAAACTTTCAAAAACTTACTACTCACTTTAATTCTTCCAAATTTCAAATGTGACTTTTACGCGAAACCATAAAATTTTGCTGATAACATTAAGTATTGTATTTTTTCATTATTTCTTTCATTAGAATAAATTATCTTTATAAGTTTAAAGGTCACATGTTGATAATAAATAATATCAACATTTTGAAACAAGTCATAAATGAAGCTGGCTGAGTCCACAGGTCTAAGATTTAACAAAATATTTGGACACTGGGTATTTAGAGAAAAAATAGATACAAAAGAAATATGACAGCTTGACCTCAAGAAGCGTACCTTGTTGGGGAGATAAGTTATATTCACAAAATAATTAATGCCATAATATAACATGATTTTGTGTCAAAATAACAGACCTTAGCCCTAGGTAATTAAGGGGTTCAGTGCCAGAATTTTCAGAGGAAGAAAAAAAGGAAGAAGGACTTGCAAAGGATCCTGATTTGAAGATGGGGTGGGATGGGCATAATCTAACACAAGAAGTGGCATAACCAAAAGGCTGGAGATGGAAATAAGCAAGGTATATTGAGGGGATAAGCAAGGAATTGGGCAAGATGAGAAATGAGAATAGAGGATTAGTAATTAAGTTGGAAATATAAATTGGTACCATATTACTAAAGACTATGTAAGCCAAGTTTAAGAATACAGCCTCTGCTTAAAAGAAATGGAGAGCTGCTGATTATTTCTAAATAGAGCAGTAAGACAATGAAAATAACATTTCAGTAGGATTAACCTGGCTGAAGAATTCAGGATGAATTTATGGGGGAGGGGGAAAAAATTAGAAACAAAGCAATCACTTAGGAGGCACTGATTAAGAACTTGGGCATTAGAGTCAGGCAGACATACCTGCTCTGCTACTTGCTGGCTGTGAGGCACTGAATAATTTACTAAACACATTTATGCCTCAGTTTCCTGTCTGTAAAGTGGGATACTAGTAGTGCTTATTTTATAAGGTTGTTGTATGGCTAAAAGAAATACTACATATGAAAGCATTTAACATAGTGCTTGTTCTGTAATAACTACTCAACAAATGTTGGCAACAATTACCGTTATTACAAACCATTTCAAATGCGAGGTGATGAGGAACAAGGGCAATAGAAACTAAAAAGAAAGGATGACTTGAGTCGTATTTCCATAGACTCATGAGATGTTATAACTAGAAAAGACCCTAGAGAATTCTTCCAAAAACAAAACGGCCCCAGTTTAAATGTCAAGGATGAGACAAGAATGGAGCAAGATAGCTCAAAAGGTTTTGACTGCAAGAGTGTCCAAAGCAGTAGAGTTAAGATAATTAAATACTATCAATATGCTTTAAGAGGGACTTTCCTGGCGGTCCAGTGGTTGAGACTTCGCCTTCTGGTGCAGGGGGTGAGGGAGCTAGGATCCCATGCCTCACAGCCAGAAAACCAAAACATAAAAACATTGTAACAAATTCAATAGAGACTTTGAAGGTGGTCCACATCAAAAAAAAAAAAAGAAAAATCTTTAAACAAAAATATGCTTTAAAATATAAGCTACAATGAACTGAGTATATAACATGTGCCAAACACTGTGCTAGATTATGATATAGTACTTCTAATTCCCAGAACAACTGTGAAAGGTACATATTAGTTCAATTTTACAAAAGAGAAAATGGATGCTCACAGAGGTTAAGCACTAGCCACGTAACCTTGGACAGAATAAGAAGCAAAGCTAGGTTTGGGACCCATACCATCTGTTTCCAAAGCCTGTGTTCTTTCTACTACATTCAGGCTGCATCCCCCTTTAATATCAATAAAAATTATATCATATCACACAGACATATTTGTAATTATTTTTCTATCTACTTTGTTAAATATGGTGACCATAAACATGTCCAATCTTTTCTACATTCTAAGATAAATATAAAAAATGAGAATAAATTTTAAAAGCATTATAAAATGAAGACTTACCATATTTCTAATGAAACATAGTTGGAATACTATAAACTATAATATATTAAATGAAAGCAGTGACTAATCTTTTTCAATAAGAACATACAGAAAAAGTTGGCATGGCTTTTTACATCATTTGATGATATTAACATTTGTCCCATACTACAGCATCATTAAAAAGCGACACCTAGCTCATAAAAGAAATACCTTACTACACATAGGAGAAGCATTTTACATAAGATGAATCCATCAAATGTTCAGAGTTATAAAGAAAAATTACACCACAGAAGCAGAATGCCCAATCTGCTAATAGTAAGGACCACATGGTGGCAGGTGACCTATTTCTTCAGTGTTGTTTCTCAGCAGATATTTCCTTCAACCACAGGGCCAGTATGCTAGTTCTCCACCAGAATGTTACTTAATCTAAATTTTACCAGGATGAAAATACCAAGTATGCCAAAGCAAGAAAGTTTCCTGAAACAACCTTTTCATTTGGCTTCAAAAAAGTCAGAAGACACTGAGTGAACTGATGAGGATGAGTATAATTTTTGTGACTTTCTGTCTGAATTAAAAAAAAAAAAAAATCCCACAAGGACTCAGAGGCAAAGAATATACAAATCAATTTTCACTGCAAAGTAAAGGAGCTGTTACAGTGGAGGATTACTGGACTGAATGTCAATATTATGACATAGTATGAGTGTGTTTCATGTTTGGTAATTGCAATCATTGTTGCTTTTGTTGTGGTCATCCATGTACAATGCTTGGTGTCAGTCTATTTAGCTCTTGTAAAAATAAAATACAGTGTGTGTGTGTGTGGAAAAAAAAAAAAAAGTCAGAAGATACTTTACTGGGTTGGCCATCAAATTATGTAGTCAAGTAACTACTAAACCAGTACTTCTCAAAGTGTAGTCCAGAGACCAATGAGTCCCCAAGACCTTTTCAGAGGGTCCAACAGGTCAAAAATATTTTCAGAATATCACTAAGACATTACTTGCCTTCTGTACTCTCATTCTTTCACAACTGTGTAGTGGAGTTTTCCAGAGGCTATGACCTGTGGTATCTCAACAGACTGAATAGAGGAGCAGACTTAGGAATTTACATGTCTTCCATTTAAGCCAGACATTAAAGATTAAAAAGCCAGACATTAAAGTTATTTGCAAAAACATAAAATGATGCCACTCTTCCCACTTTGTTTTTTGGGAAATATAGCTATTTTCTCATTTTAAAGTTATGTTAACATGTAATGCTTTATTATTTCTAAATGAATTAAATAAATATTTTTTGACTTCTCAGTTTTATTCTAATATGGTAAATTTCAATAGATATAACCCACTTAAACAGAAACTCTTTGGGATCCTCAATAATTTTTAAGAGTATAAAAGGGGTACTGAGATTAAAAAAAAAATGAGAACCACTTTTCTAGACCTTCCTGTATTTATGTTTTGCCAAACAATTAAATTTTTAATTTCCTAGTGACCACTGAGGAGATGTTGCTGCCGTACAGATTATTTCAGAAATTTGTCTTGATAAGAACAAAAAAGTCTACAGACAATCTTAAAAAGAATTGTATCCATTAGTTTAAAAAATAAATCATTTATTACATCTCCTCAAAATAAATACAGTAACAATGTCAAAACTAAAGTGCAAGCTAATAGACCACTATCTATAAGCTCTGGGCATGAGTTTATGATCACTTATGTACTGGTAATCCTCCAATAGCTCCTATACCAAAAACAGGGCTCTTTGAGAGGTCTATCCAGCAACTGTTCTGTTATGGAATAATCCTGATTCCCAAATCACAACAGGACTAACTGAGATGCTTAAAAGCAATTCTCTGTACCATAATCTTAACATCTCCAAAATAAAAAGTTTTGTTTCATCTAAACAGTTCAATATTTCCCAGTATTTCTGGGAAATACATAAACATTAAGACATCAAAGTCCCATCTGGATCCAATCCTTATGTTGTCAATAAATTGTAATAGATGTAGCAATCCGTGCAGTTATTAGATACCTTCAGGATGCATGGTAATGGTAGTTTTTGAAAATACAGGCTGGAGGGAAACACCTTTCCATACTAGTTTTTGAGGCTGCTGGAAGCCATAACAGATAAAAACTTCACATTTATGCTTCAGTCTAAAATTAAAATGAAAGCCATATTTTGAAAACTGTAATATGAATATTATAGTTAAGGAACCTAAGTCAACAACTGTCTAATTTGGAAGTTACTTAACCCTAGGCTATTGCAATAGCCAAGAAATGAGGTGACCAAAGACCTTAAGTAGAAAAGCACTTAAAGGCTAGAAAGAAATGATGCTCCTTAGGTATTCATTAATTCACATATTTATTAAATTGTCTACTACTTGCAAGACCTTGAGCAAGCTAAGAAGCTCATAAGCTGGTGGGAAGATAATTCCAAAGGGGGAAGTATACATAAATAAATGTGGAAGCTACTCTAGACAGAATGGAAGAAGTTCTATCTGAGAAGTGCTAGAAGAGGGAGGGAAGGATGTCTCCTAACAGAAGGGATCATGGAACATACATTCTGGCATAGAAGGCATCTCACCAGGGCCCTTAACATATATAAGGTTCCAACCCAAAGTGAAAGGCATCCCAGGAAGAGGAAAACACACACAGTAAGGAACAGCAAGTATAAAATAGCTTCCACAGAACTTGTGATGGACTCCAGGAGGGGAACCGACTGGAATATTAGGCTGGAAGCAAAAATAAAGGGACTTACATGACAGGATAAGCAAGACAGGGCTTTTTTTCAGTAGGCAAAGGGAAGCCATTGGACGGTTTTTAAAGTCATCGGAAGATTTACCATTGGAAGGTAAATCATCAGATGATACTTTAATAATACTGTGGATTGGACAGAGTAGAAACGGAGAGAACAGTCAGTGCACTATCACACCAGTCCAGGCAGGAAATAATAAGAGCTTGATCTGGGACAGGAACTAGGAAAAAGGCAGATACAAAACATGCTGCAACCTCTTCACTAAAAATTAACTTAGTTTTAAATGTTTCGAAACTTAATTTACCACACAAAACAAGGTTGTTCACATTATTTACATTAAAAACCATTCACTTCATAGGCAATACTTCAGCATACTCAAGTGTGCTTCCTTTTAAAAAAGCTGTTAGGAATAACTAACTGTATTCTACATTAAGACTATAAAGTGGGCAATAAAGAGCAGCATAACCATACTTTCAATATTCTGACTAGAATCACAGTATGCAAAATTTCTTTTAAAGATGAACATTTTAAACTCAAAAGTTTATTTCCATGGAATACACAAAGTTTGGATCAGAATTTTCTATACAATCTTGTAAGACCCACATTACTACATAATTATAATAGTTCACTTTTCTTAAAATCATTTCTGGACAACTCAACTCAACTTGGTCTACACTTCTACCAGGCCCATATTTCTCAAATATTAGTGCCTTCTTCATTTTCTCCCCTCCTCCCCACTCACCTCTCCGCCCAACAAATTCCCTTTGTATGTCTGCAAGGCAAGAGACTATATGATACAGTATGATTCGAAGGCAGTTCGAATATATAATTCTTATAGTAACAGAAATCTAGAATTATTAACCTTACTTTTCACAGGAGAGGAACCAATGATGTACTAAATTTCCATTTATGTGAATGATAAATGCATCTAATAGAAATGATGCTTTACCATTAGGGGGAAACAAAGGGGGAAATACACACAATAGATGGGTGGCAAATCTCACAAACTTTGCAAAATACAAAAAAAAGCTGCATCTGGATTGCAGTCACAATTATAAAAGCAAATAAAGAAGGCTCCAAAATGAAGGGAAAAGAAAAAATTCTAAGTGATCATTAAGAGTGAAAAAGGTTGATTCAATATTAGTACTAGTTTTTAATATAACATCATTTAACACTCTATCTCTCTATGACTAATTGAAAAAAAAACAAAGAGGATAATTCACTGTTCACAAGGACACAGGAAATAATTTCTACATACATGCTGTAAGACAGTTATACTTCATTACACTTTCATGGGCTCAAATCCTTTCAAAGGCTTCCAAAAACACATAGTCTTATGATAACTGAGATTCCCCAATGACACACAATTTTTTCTGTAGGCTTAGCTATAACACATTTTTTAAAGACATAACGAATTCATCCTTAACAAAAATAGTCACAAAGGCCCTCTACTTATTCAAAAATCATTACATAAAGCACTGTCTATAACTGCAAACAGGGTTTGAAAATCTGACAGCTAATAATCATAAAATGGGGTAGACTTTAAAGAAAAAAAATTACCCAACTTTTCCATTTTTCCTTCCTTTTCCTTTCCTACCAGATACACAAAATGTCTGTAAGGATCTCAGACAAAGCTCTAAAGTAAAAATACAGTGTATGTATACTTTACATCATGTATACTCAAACCTATCTCATATATGTACACATCACATATATTCACACAAAAAAGGTTTCTCCTTTTTTTATGCTAAGAATTGAAGTTACGTTAAATCCGATCCCATAAATGAAGTTAAATCACCATAAATTAAAGAGTAATAAAATAGGGCACGTAGATCTGAGTGACTATATTCTGAAAAGAAAAACCTCAGACTAAGGCCATGACTGAATAAAAACGCCCTATCCCTGAAAATCCCTAACCGGCATTCGGCTTCCGTGAGAGAAAAAGGGGGTCTTAAAACGAATCATCACATAGGTAACCCAGTTTCAGAAGTTAACGAACGTAAAACACAGCGAACCAAACAAGACAAACGTACGAAATGACAAGCTTTAAAGAATTTCCCCAAAGGGAAAGACTGACTTCAAGACTGGGATATAAAGCATCCTTTGCAGGTAGAAGAATCTTTAATTGAAAAAGAAAAAAAAGGGGGGGGGGGGGCGGTGGTGAAGGGTACGACAAAAAACCGAACGACAAGCAAAGGCAAAGAAGTAAAAGAAACGGGTCTCTCCTCCCATCCCCCACCCCAGCCCCCACCCCCACTCTCACAGGACAATAGGATCGGGGTCCTAACTGCAAACTTTAAACGTGTAAACCAGAAGCAGTTTTACTGCAGCTCTAACTGCAAATCTGCCCCTCATCCCGAACCTAGTTCACCCAAGAATACTTCTGCCCTGAAAACATCATCAAGGTTTTGTTAAACACAAATCAGACCCATCACAAGATTCTTTTTTTTCTCCCAAGTACCTGGAGGATCCATTTCAATATAAAATATCAGTTCTGTCGAATAGGGCATCATCACCTCCCTCCAGTCTGCGTCATCGCGGTCCATACTCCACACCGTATTGTACATCGCGCTGTCAGGGGCAGGTCGTCAGGAAATATATAGAAAGCATATATATTTTTTATCTGCTATTTAAAAATCTAAAAATATATATCTGTAAAAGTCCCACTCGGAAATGTACTTCGGGGTTTCCAACGGCCGGTACAAGTCCAGTCAACTACCAGGACAAGGACGGGGTCCTCCTCCCCTCTCCTGCTCTGGCAGCCAGCAAAATGCCCCCCGAACGTTCAATCTACGGGCTTTTCTCCTCGAAGGGGTACAGAAAGGCTTGGGGGGCGGAGGGCAGAAGTGTTAAAAAGCGGCTTCCCCAAAAATCCCTCCTACACAGTCGTTCTCCAAAGAGAAAAGCTCCCACCGCCTTCAAATTTTTCCGCGGAAGCCACTTTTGTGTCCTTCAAAAGAGGGAGAATAGAGGGGGGGCGGGGGAAAGAACGCGCTGGGAGAAAGGTGGATAAGTGACAAAGGAAGGCATAAAAAGGAGGTTGGGTATTGCGTTCAAGTTTCAGGGTCCCACTGGTCTGCGGGGAGAAATCCCCTCAGGGGCCAGGACTCGGGCTCCGTTCCGGTCGGGCTCGGAACCGAAGCTGCTGCAGCCTGGGGATGGGGGCCCGTCCGAGAGTCCAGTTAGCTCTGCTTGGCCGTGCGCTCCCGCCCGGCTGCAAGTAAGCTCGCCAGCGCCGGCTCCCCTCACGCTCTGCCCTGACTCAAGCCACTAGAGTTTCATTTTAACGGCGCGGAGGGGGGACACCCTCCCCGCCCCCAAGCTCTCCCGCTGAGGCGCCACCCAACCGCGCCGAGCAGGGGGGATGGCCAGCATCGCCACTGCCCCTTCCACTCTATTCCGCCTCAAAGTGTTGGGGCTTCTGTCAGGTGCCTGAGAAACTGTTCAGGAAGCTGTCGTCCGCCTCGGCTATCAACTCTCCCCACCGCTCCCTAGGCCTCGGCTCCTTAACCCTCCAACCTCTCTCCCCCCAGCCTCAATCAGAATGGTAGGGCCCGGGCGCTGGCCGCTCGCCAGGAGTCAGTGCCGGGAGCACGCGAGCCGCGCGGGGAGGGAGAGGCGAGAGGGGAGGTGGGGTGGGGGGAAATGAGAGGATGAAGTGGCTGGTGATTGGCTGAGCCAGGTTGCCGGAGCCCGGAGCCTGCGTCTTTTGTCTGCCTTGCTCCAGCTGAGGAGCGGGAGACGGCTGCGCGCCCCAAGCGAGCCAATCAGGAGCCAGCCGGCGCCGGCCGGTGAGGCGGCGATTGGTCGCAGCCCAGTTACTAAGCGGGACAAAGGCAGAAGGGGGAAAGAAAAGAGGAGGAAAAAAAAAGAAGAAAGAAAGAAAGAAAGCGCAAACGGCGGTTACTGACAGGCTCGGCGAGCGCTCAGGGGCTCAAGCTGCCCGGAGACAGGCGGGGCTCCCGCTGAGGCTCGGTCCGCCCGGACGAGTAGGAGAGGGGGTGGACGGGCTGGCGCGAGACGCCTCTGCCCAGAAACTGGCCGCGGGGGAGGGGATCGGACAGAGAGGGCGCGTGCTGTCACTTGGCGGGACGCGCGCTCTTCTGGTCCTTAAGAGGTCCCCGGTTAGAGCCCCTCCCCACGGACCTCTTCTCCGAGCTGAGACAGCTCGCCCCACCCCCCATGATAAGTTGTCAAATAAAGCAAAGGTCCACAAACCCACTTGCAGGACCGTGCTGCTAAGTGAGAGGATGTGCCCATGGGCCCCGTGCAGCCGTCCCCGGCCGCTACCTGAGCCCAGCCGCGACTTCTTCCCTTGAGAAGTGAGGCACTTCTTAAGCAGGCATTTCGCGGTTATCCTGCGCTTTCCACCCCAGGATTTTTGAACCCAGAGGGAACTGCCCACCCCTGAAATAAATGGTGGAGGGCCACAGCAGGCCCCTCAGCTCTAGTGCTCAAGCCGGAAAAAATGCCTTGCAATTACAGCGCGTGTGTGATTTTTGAGATAAATCACAGGTGTTGGAATCCCTCGCCAAAAGAGCTCTATTCTGTTTCCCCGACAGACGCCTTTCCACATACACCCAATCCCTACACCCATTCTTAAAATGCTGAATATTTCCACGCATTTCAGGAACTGCTAATTAACTTGCTGGAGGGACACTGAATAGCCAAAAGCAGATTTGTGTCTCGTGAAGCTTGTGCCTGGAATTGCCATTCTGCATACCCTGCAATACAGTCTGGGGAGGCCAAAAACTGCTCTCTTTCCTCTTTACACAGGAGTAACGAAGCCCATTGTGTTTGGGTTGACAACCTGATTAAAGCCCTAGCAAAACCTCCTACCATGAGTGGCTCTGCTATATTGACATGCCTGTGGAAAAGTTGCCACGTTTCATCCTCAACCTCCTAAAGTGGTTCTGCCTTCCTTAAAGGTGCTCTGAGTTGAGACAGTTCCTGGGAGCAGTCAAAATGTGTATAGACTGGGTGTAAAGTCATGGGTTAAAAAGAGCCAGGAAGAATGAATGGACAGGGTTGAGCTGAGAAAACGTATCAGGATTCTTATATGCTTGCTTGCTTACATTTCTGAAATCCAAATGTGATTCTGGAGCCAAATCAACCTGGGACAGGTCACATTAATTTGAATGTCCTGAACCATTCCTCCAGGTAGAAGATACTGGAAGATCAACCCTAATTTGTGGCTGGTTTCCCAGCAGGCTCTTTACTTCACTGTATCTGGGAGCCAGAAGTACTCACATTTGATAACTCAAAAAGCAGAACAATCAGTCAAGGGCAAGTTGGTTTATTTTTGTTCACGGGTGTCCCTGTGCATTCCCAAACAAAATGAAGGTGAAGAGAGGAAGTGTGGAAAAGATAATAGCTTTCAGATTTCCATAGCAGCTTTTGCCTGGACCACTTCTCATGATTTAGTGGTGGGGATTCAATTTCCAATGCACGGAGCAATCACCCAGGCCTTCCCCACAGCTAAGGCTTTGGGAGATGTAGTGAAGAAACAGCACAGTATATAATGTGTGCTCAAAACTGACACATTGAGTAAAGCTATGTGATTCAACCTTGCCACCTAAAATCATATGACCCAACTGTCCAACAAATAAAGGAGGCCTCCAAAGAATAACAGTGATGCAAGAGGCAACGATGAATCAAGGGGAAGCACACTTCCTTCAGATGGGCTTGAACCAGTGCCCTGCCATGGTGGGAAGTGCCTGTCATATGATGTTGGCTTTACTTTCTTTCAGTTGAGAAATAGAAGTGAGGTTCTGACTGCTTGTCACCAAACCGCCTCAGGCTCTTTGGCAAAGGTAGACAATGTTAGCTCTGGTGCCCTGGATCATTTCCATCCTGGAGAATTATATTTGGCCTGGGTGTGGAGTAAATTCAGCTGTAAGAGCTCAAACTCCTGGGTCACAACCTGCTACTTTGGGAGTTGTTTTTTCCCCTTTGCCTCCTGCCTTTTTAAAATTTAAAGTAGTCTTAGGTAAATCACAAAATCTGCCTTCATTTATATATCTGTGAAATTGGAGATTACCTTCAGATTTATGCAAGCTACTTAGTTTATTGTGAAACACTCTGAGAATGAAAAAAAATGCCACTTAAGTACTTAGAATTAATAGTACCTTTCTGTAACTCCAAACAGACAGAGTGTCCTTCACTTTTCACCCTGCTCTTGTCTTGCTATGAAACAGTTCAAATATGCTCCGTTTCCCCCTCTTTATTTCAGAGATGGGTGAAATATTTCTTCTGTGCACTGAATATAGGGTATGATCTCAGACCTCTCTGTGCCAGCAGAATCAGCCTGGAACTCAGCCAAAAGTTCTTCGTGATTAAAGGTGCCATCTGAGCACACAATATTTTTTTTAAAGCCTTGCAAAATGGAAACATACTTTTATTATTTTTTTAAGGTCACTGGCTTTAACACAGAACTGGCTTTAGGCTTTGCAGAGGATCACTGGACTCAATCCCCCTCTTTTTTTCCTTTCTCATTATCTTCCCTTTGCCACTTGTCTTGTGATAAGGCCAAGTCCGTGCAGCTAAATAAACTCATTTAATAAATGGGATTCCAAGAAAACTCTACAAATTATCAGTTGCAGATTTTAGGACCTTCCCAGCCACGTGCCTTATAAGTTGGGGGTACATCAAGTTTTTATGGAAAAGTTTGCCTTTACAATGTAAAAAAAGCAATGCTAGTGGATCTTCTAGAAAGACATCTCCCCTGGGGATGGATAGTCATCTCTTATGATACCAGTGTCTAACATCTTGGTTTTCCATTTTTTCAGAATGATACCCCTTTTATTTGGCATTTGTAATTTTTTATTTCTCCTCTACATCTTTCTTGAAACTTGGAAAACCATGGTAGGATTAATCCTATCAGCCCAAGGCACTGAGAAATTATGACATTAGATGAATGAGCAGTTTTCATAGGAGTGGCATTTCTCCAGATGCTGCTAAATTCCTGGGCTTATAGGGCTCTGTTTGAGGGCTTCCTCAGACCCTTCAGCACATGATATAGATCTTCTCCCCACTTTGGGTCCTCCTTCAGCTTTGGAGATCACCAAAAATGCAGGTCTCTCTCTCTCTAGCCTAACATGTTCCCCTCTTTTTGGTATCTGCCCTTTTAGCAACACAAGGGCCACCTGGATGGTATGTTATGCAAACTTCCCCTCCATCAAGGCAACAGCTTTCAACTCAGCTCTCACCGGGAGAGAGAGAGAGCAAATGAGATCCAAATGACAGGAACAATAGTCCAGGCTGTTTCACGAGGGCAGGGCACAAACAGGGCAGCTGGTGAGCTCTGCTACCTCATTTAATCTCCATAACCCTGAGGAAGTTTGTATTTTTATTCTCCTTTTACAGATGAGGAAATTGAGACCCAGAGCAATGAGGAGACTTGTTCAAAGTCATGCAGCCACTCAGTAGCACAGCCAGCATTAGAGCCCCAGGTCCTGATGCCTTTCCCACTACACCACACAGCTTCCCACCCCTTCATTCACTTAGCGAATGTTTATTGATGCTTCCAAACACTGGGGATACAAAAATGAATAAGACAAAGTGCCTAACATTGAGTCCAGAGTCCGTAGAGGAGGAGTCCAATTATATGCTATAATAGAGAAACTGACAAAGTGCTATATGAACCCCCAAAACAGTAATGTGCTATATGAACCCCCAAAACAGTGCTATATGAACCCCCAAAACAGTAGTGCTATATGAACCCCCAAAACAGCCCTTAGCACACCGTGTTCAAAGTGTCTGTTTCCAGGTCTAACTGTCCCCTCCTGCTCTTGGAGCTCTTCACGGGTGGAAAGCATGTCCTCAGACCATCAGTGCCCAGCATCAGGCCTGGTGCACAGTGGGTAGCCGATGCATATTCTTTGAGTGAATAAACAAAAGTCACAAGAAGAAATGAAACTCTCCAAGAAAGTTCTGGGGCAGTCTAAGTTCAGGTTACCCTGATAATCCTTCTGTAGTTCCTCAGCTGATTCCCATTTATTTAAAAGGACAAAAAGAAAATTTTTTAACTGTACAGTTTTTGGTTACAGACGTGCGAGGGGCAGACAATGACATTTCTCTCCTGCTGGGTGCCTCTCGGGTCTTCACCACAGACACTCAGTTCCACTACCCTTTTATTTTATCAGCTGTGAATTGTTAGCAAAATTCCAAGCAGCTTGTAGAAAATTCAGAAAAACTCAGCAGTGAGAAGAGAAGCTGGTTTCATTTTCCAGGCCAGCTCATTTCTGAAATGTAACACCATATAGGGCTTTAAAGTACGCTCACTTCCTGTGGTCATTATTTCAATAGTTTGGAACAATTTGTAGTTCATGCCCCCTTTCTGGAATGTACAATAATCTCCCTGTAATTCCAGGGTCTCAAATCTAAAAACTGTCTTATATGTTTCATTGTAGAGGGCAAAATCAGTCCAGTTCCCATATTGGACAATTTTGGTTAAAAAAAAAAAACTAATAGCATTTTTCATTGCTTCTATGAATAATAAAATCACAAACATCCTTTAGAAATATTCTATAAAATCTATGCATTAAAAGAAAAGACGAGACTTCCCTGGTGGTCCAGTGGTTAAGACTCCACGCTTCCACTACAGGGGGCACAGGTTCGATCCCTGGTGGGGGAACTAAGACCCTGAAGGGTGCAGGGAAGGAGGGAAGGAAGGGAGGGAGGGAGGGAGGAAGGGAGGGCGAGCCTCTTGCAGCCTCCCCAGACACCTCTGCATGGGCATCCTTGAAATCTGGGAAAATGGTGCAACCTCTAGGGCTTAAAGATCACCATTTGAATAAGAAAAGTACAGGTATGGAATGTAAAAGGCTTGGTCATCTGTGTCTTCAGATCTGAGAATTTGAAAAAAATGATACACCCACAGTGACTTTTTTGTTAATTCAAGGGTAGAGACTACCTTGTATTCTGCTCATCTTATGCTTCTTGCAAAGGAAACGCTCTGCAAAGATCACTATTATTCCCCAAACTTCATCCAGGATCCTGTTGCTCCCCTCTCAGTACCAATATGTGAAATTCTAAATTATGCAATGTTAGGGCTAAGTAAAGGCACCTAAGGTCCTGATAGTAGAAGTAAAACACCTTAGGTACTCCTAGCATAAGGAAGTGGGAGTTCTAAAGCAATATATTTTCATATAGTGAACAAAAAAAATTTAACTGGTCATCACATATATCAAAAATGTAATATGATAATTGCACCTAAAGTAGATTTATTAAATGTTAAAGGTGGAAGGGAAGAACAATCCAAAATGACAAGCTCTTTCAGTTCAACTGAACCCCTTTCACGATCTACAGTTTATTCTGAGTACTCAGTAAGATGCTATTTCTGTCCTTGTTGAGCCCATCATCTAGTAAGGGAGACTCATGTGAACAAGCAATAATAGTTTCACTGACCTTTGTGCTTTGTTTTTTTTAAATTGAAGTATAGTTGATTTACAATGTTTCAGGTGTACTGTAAAGTGATTCAGTTATACATTCTTTTTCAGATTCTTTTCTACCATAGGTTATTACAGGATATTGAGTATAGTCCCCTGTGCTATACAGTAGGTCCTTTTTGTTTACCTATTTTATATACACTAGTGTGTATCTGTTAATCCCAAACTCCCAATTTATCCCTCCCCCACAGCCCTTGTGCTTTTAAACTGGCTAACTCTCTTGAGGCCAAAAGATCAGGGCAAGACAGCCTCTATTTACCCTCTCCATCTTCTTCTCCAATAGCGCTACTGTTTCTTAGCCTCTTTCTCATCTCCTCGACTGCTATCTTAACGTCACACTCCTCACTGATTCTGTTCTTGCAGCACTGACTTCTGGCTGTGTTCCCTAACCACAGCTCAAATGTGTCCCTTGTCTTCTTTTTCAGGGCAATGGAGGAATCTAGCTCTGTATCCTACCCTGATATAGGGCCTTATGGTTGGTGTTTCTCCTGAGTTCTCCCAGGACCCTGCAAACAAGAACCAGACAATATTATACCCATGAATCGCTCCTTCTCTGAAATCTCAACTCAAACAGATAACTTTCTCCAGCCCTCCCTGACCTTTTTTTTTTTTTTTGCCAAGCATAGGCATTGGAGGAAAATGATTACCATCTCATACCACTGTAGTAAATAGTGGTCCCCAAAAAAGATCTGTCTAAGTCCTAACCCTTCAGAAGCTCTGAATGTGATCTTATTTGGAAAAAGGGTCTTTGCAGTTATAAAGATCTTAAAATGAGATCATCCTGGATTTAGAGTGAGTCCTAGATCCAAATGCAGGTGTCCATATGAAAAAAGGCAGAGGGGATTTGAGACACAGACAGAGGGGAAGGCAATGTGAAGCAGACGCAGAAACTGGAGTAATGCATGTCCAAGCCAAGGAACACCAAAAATTGCCTACAACCACCAAAAGCTAGGAGAGAGGCATAGAACAGATTCTCCTTCAGAGTCTTTAGAAAGAATCAGTCCTGCCAACAACTTGATTTCAGACGTCTAACCTCCAAAATTGTGAGAGAATAAATTTTTGTTGTTTTAATTCACCCAGTTTGTGGTAGTTCATTACGCTAGCCCTACAAAACTAATACATTGCCTGATAATTTAATAATTAAAGACATTTTAATATCAAGACATAGAAAGAAAGAAAGAAAAAAGATATAGAAAGAATATAACTTCAAACTAAAGGATCATCCTTCCCAAGAAATGACCTTAAGTCACTTTAAATATAGTGTTCAAACTGATGAAACGTTGTCATAGACTAGCCCCAGTACTCGGAACCTCAGGCCTAACCCAAGGTGTATCTTTTTAACAATTTTCTCACAATACCTTCAACTTTGTCTCCCCTGTGTCCTTCCAAAAAAGTCACCCTGCTGAAGCCAAATCCCAGACCAAAACAAGAGTCCTGCTTCTGCTCTTACACTCAGGCAGCTGGGGCTTAGGTAAAGAAAAACCAGGTTTACCAAGTTCGCTCTGGGCTGGTCTCTGGTCATAATTGGGCTTCCTTCCTTCCGACGTTCCAAACCTTCACCACTTATCTCAGGTGACTACGTCCCACCCTCAGATCAGTAAATATAACCTGGCCTTTTACTTCACAGAGACCATCAGGCATAACGCCCCCCCCTGCTTACATCCCCTCCAGAGCCTATAAACTTCTACCATCCTTGCTTCCTTGCCTCCCTCTGAGGCAGCATGTCTTTCCTCCAACTGAAAGCTGATCACCCATTCTGACCTCTGGTAGCACCCTCATCAACCTCCTAAAGCATCCCTTCTCCTGTCTACCCAAATGCCTACTAGATAGCCCCAAAACACCTCAAAATCATCATATCTAAGCTGGTTCCTTTTCTAGTTGGGTGACAGGGCCGGATGGGAATATAGGCCCACAAGGAAAAGAGCATGTGCAGATGCCCAGAGGAGAGCATGTGTCTCTTGGGGACACTGGAAATAGTGCCATAAAGGATGTAGAGGATGGTGAGGGATGAAGCTGCAGGGCGAAGAGCCTTGTAAACCAAGATAAGGAATACATTCTTTTTTCCTTTTTTGGCCACACCGCTCGGCTTGCAGGATCTTAGTTCCCCGACCAGGGATTGAACCTGGGCCCTCAGCAGTGAAAGCGCAGAGTGCTAGCCACTGGACCGCCGGGGAATTCCCAGGAATGCATTCTTTATGCTCAGAGCAATGAGGGCAGATCTGTATTTGAGAATCATTACAGATTGCAGAGTGAATTGAAGGGACAAACTGAAGACCATTTGAAGACAAAACATTGTTAAAACAATGTAGGCAAAAGACGGAGAGCCCTGGGTAGATTTGAGAAATGTTTAAGAGGTAGGAAAGGCAACACTTGGTGGTATTAGGTAACCAGCACATCCCCAACCTAAAAAATGGCTCACTGCAATATGAGATTACAACTTTTCTGGTTGAGAATCTTTCTCTTTATTGGTAGTATTTTCCTCCTCTGCTTTTCTAGGTGATACACTCACTTCTGGGACCTCACTGGGTGGATTAACCAGCCCCGAGAATACTGTTTATGGGTTAAGGCTTGAGGGTGTGAGTGGATCGATGACCCAGACTGGTTGGTCAGTTGTCCCATTGTAGTAGACACCTTTTAATACCTCTGGCCAGTTCACCATGACATTTCTCTTCTCAGTTTGTACATGACCTTGCCGCTGGCCATAGTTGATGGGACACAGACTGAGTTAAATTTTCTGTCAGAAATATTTGCAAACAGTAGCCAACACAAGAACTGGTCTCTCCAGGGGTTTGGACGTGTAGCATGGAATCCCTGGAGCTGGCCAGTGTTCAGAAAGCCAAAGAAGGATGAAGAAAATGCTCTGAAAGGAGCAGGGATGAAGAATGGAAAGGACCTAAGCAGTAGTCAACTTCTTTTTTTTTTTTTGGCCGCTCTGCACGGTATACAGGATCTTAGTTCCCTGACCAGGGATCGAACTTGTGCCCCCTGCAGTGGAAGCACAGAGTCTTAACCACTGAACTGATAGGAAAGTCCCCCAGTAGTCAATTTCTTCAGTCTATAGCCTCCTAATGCCCAGCTTTGTCCTTGTTCTAAGGTCAGGCCCACCTCTAACATTTGCAGAGCCCAGGACAATAATATAAATAGAAGCACACATACCATATGTCAAAATACTTAAAAGTTATAAATCAAAGGAACAACCATTAAGTAGAGCATATTCAATCCTCCTATCTTGCTAAATATACTTTCACGTAAACCTGGAAGACTAGGTTCAAATTTAGAATTCATGGATTCTTAGAGTTCTGACTCCCATCTCTTTTCACCCCTGGCTTCATCCTGCACTGTGAAGGGGACCCTTGTGCACATGTCCAAGCCCCTTCCATCCATTCTGCTATAAATAGCTGTCGCTTGACCACCCCTTGGGTCTAAAGGTACTGACATTGACAATGCTGTCTGTCCTTAGGAGAACAGATCCAGGGAAAAGGCCCAATGCAGTCCTGGAAACAGGCTTGGGGCCATTTGGGTGAAGAACTCCAAAAGCATGGTCTAGAAGAAGGAACCGAAGCCTCTGGGTGGGTAAGTTCCCTTGGCTCTACTGATTTCTCATCCTATGAGGAGAGGTGGGCTCAGGACCCTCTAGACCCTGTCCTGGGCCCCTCTTTCTCAGATCTAATAGGGGCTGCTTATATGAATTCTTTGTTTATTTAAGTAGGCTCCAACTAGATTCTTTTATTTGCAACCCAAGAATCCTAAATAAGACTGATGTCTTTACCCTCTCAACCACCGTCCAATTTTCTCTCTCTGTTCCCCATGGGGCCTCTAGTAGTGCCTGGGGGAGGGTTTCCTCATGAACCCTAATGCCTACCAAGTGGGCCAGAAAAAAGGAGGGTTCCCCCATCAGTGGTAAGTTATTTTGGTCAAGCACTGTGACTGTCCTCTCCCACTCTCAGGCTATATGTTATACCTCCAATTAGCTATTTTGAGCTTAATGGGCAGCCCCAAATCCTAAAATAGCACTTTATTTCATTCTTGCATCTTTTGGCACCATACTCAACATCATATCAGAGTTTATGGACCCCGCCTCCCACCTGATTTGGGAGTCCTCCAGAACGGAAGGGCGTTCAGATGCCAGACGGCCAAAAATGTCAAATGTTTGGTACTATGCTATTAATCAGGTCTTGAAGCCATCTTTATTGGAGGATGCTCTGGTCCTATTCCTTGGGAAGTTTTGAGTATTTTCTTTGGAGAGAACCCACACACACACTCAGCTTGGGTCCTGCCTATCATTCCTCTCTCCAACTCTACACTCACATTGAGGATAGTAATGGTCTGCCCTGGACCACACAGTCAAATGCCACTGTGATCACGGTGTCCAAGGCCTGTGTCAAAGCCTGATTCTCAGTGGCCCGTGAGTATAGACAGTGAAGAAAAACCACCGGCATGCTTACAGATCAATAAGAGTCAGGTACCAGAAGAAACCAACTTAGCACTGGGAAACACATGGGCAAATGAGATGTAGTCTAGCACCTGACACATCTGCTCTCTCTCTCGGAATTTACCTGTGATTTCCCACTTTTGATCCAGAAACTCTATTTTTTTTTTTTTTTTTTAGTTTTTTAAATATTTATTTACTTCTCTGGCTAGCCGGGTCTTAGTTGTGGCATGTGGGATCTAGTTCCCTGACCAGGGATTGAACCCGGACCCCCTGCATCGGGAGCGCAGAGTCTTAGCCACTGGACCGTCAGGGAAGTCCCCAGAAACTCTATTTTTTAAATAGTGTTGCACCTCACTATCAGACAGACTTGACAACAAAAACTATAAACCTTCTCTCTTCTTCATTTTTTTAACATAATACTTACTTAGATGCCCTCAAAACTGACATCAGCGTGGGTCAGCAATTGCTAGGACAATCCTGAGCTAAGGAGCTCAGCAAACTTACCAAGGCCTTGAACTCTCACAAGGGAGTGAAGGATTTGACTTCCTTCTGGATTTTAAGCTGACTTATGAATTGGTGAGCTGGGTCTGTCCTGATAATGCCACATTAGAATACAAGTGAATTCTGCAATCTTGGAAGAACTTTTCATAAACATTATGAATATTTCTAGTTTTTCATAGTTGATGGGGCAGAACTAGTTGTTAATAGAGATCTTCTCGTGGCCTGTTCTTACCCCCGTGTGACATTACATGTTATCCTCTTTTACTGAGATCAAGCAAAATTACTTGAGTTGTAAAGTCTCCCAAGCAGTCTAGTATCACTATTGTATTAGTATGACTTTTTCAGATGTAAGTGACAGAAAACTAGCTTAAGCCAAATAAACATACCTAAGTAGAGGTGCTCAAACAATGCTAGCAGGAACTAGATTCATTCTCAGTTCTCCTTCCCTCTGATGTTCCCCCAAATGGTGACAAGGAAAGCTTCCAGCAGCCCCAGGCCTACATTCCACATGCTTAGCAACTCCATCTAACAAAGTGCAAGTTTCTCCATATAGTTACAGAAAAATTCTGAGGGTTGAGTCTCATTGGCCTACCTTGGATCACATGCTCACCCCTGAACCAATCACTGAGCCTAGTTAGATGGAATGTTCTAATTGGACAGTTCTAGGTCATGTGGCACTCCTGGAAGCAGAGTATGGGGTCAGCTGCACCCACCGTAGAATTGGGGATTGAGAATTGGGGAGGGCAGTTTCTCAAAGAAAATCTGGGCAGACAAAAAAAAAAATGTTTACTACTCTTTTTTTTTTTTTTCCTGGCTGTGTTGGGTCTTATTTGTGGCACGCGGGATCTTTGTTGTGGCATGCAGAATCTTTCGTTGAGGCGCGCGGGCTTCTCTCTAGCTGTGGTGCTCGGGCTCTAGAGTGCCCGAGCTCAGTAGTTGTGGCACGCGGGCCCAGTTGCCCCGCAGCATGTGAGATCCTAGTTCCCTGACCAAGGGTCAAACTCGCATCTCCTGCATTGGAAGGTGAACTCCCAACCACTGGACCACCAGGGAAGTCCCCATGTTCACTACTCTTGAAGAGCCATTCTTCATGCTTTTCCAAGGTTTTGGAGAACATGAATATATGTGTATATATATAAATAATGAATATATAAATATTACATATAAATGAATAAACACTTCCAGATAAATTCAAATGACCAATCACTTTCTCCAGTAACCTCTGAACAGTAACGGGGGTTCCTGAAACCCCAATCCCTTCATATTGGTAGACCTACACAAGACAGATAAAATCTACCCTGTTAACGTCCTCTGTAGTCATAGGGATTTTATAATACTTGCTCTGACATCCAATTCTGGAAACAACTGACTCCATAGGAAGTGGCTAAGCCATCCTGTATAAGGAACACAGTATGCTGGACTATTTTAGACTGTCTATTCAGAGCCAGGAAATCCACACAAACCCAGAATTTACTTGATTTTTTTCTCTTCACTATCACAAAAGGGAATCTGTGGGATATGGAACCCAGAGATGATGCAGTTAATCAGTAGGTCTTTAAGGTGATCTAAAAGATCATCCCTTTCAGACAATATAGACTTCCTGCACTATTTTCTAAAGAGTCTGGGTTTCCAACTTCAAGCTTATGCTACTTCCCCTAAGCCCAGTCACAGTCCCTTCTTAAAGAGAGAAAACTATTCTTGGTTTGGGCCTTCCATGACACCTTCTATTTCCACCTTTTGAATTTTAGGAATCCCCCAAATTAAAGCTTAACATAGAGGACCCAGAATGGAAAAAGGGAGGATGGGAATTTGGGGCTCTTCCTTGCCTTGATTTTCCTGTGGCTTCCATTCCTGCATGAGGGTTGAACACCACTGCATGCTTTCGGTAGACACTTTAAAGGGTCTGGACTTGATCCCTATAAGATACCTACCTTTCTTGAGCACTTCCAGGGTCCAACATATAACCACAGATTTTTCACTCCTTCCATCATCTCCACAAGTCCTGTAGGAAACTCAAGCTTCACAATCAGTACTAAAACAAAACCACATCTGACCCATTCTTTTTTTTTTTTTTAATAGATTTTAATGAGTTATTTTATTTATATTTTATTTCTGGCTGCATTGGGTCTTCGTTGCTGCATTTAGGCTTTCTCTAGTTGCAGTGAGTGCACAGGCTTCTCATTGTGGTGGCTTCTGTTGTTGCGGAGCACAGGCTCTAAGCACGTGGGCTCAGTAGTTGTGGCACACAGGCTCAGTAGTTGTGGCGCATGGGCTTAGTTGCTCCACGGCATGTGGGATCTTCCCGGACTAGGGGTCGAACCCGTGTCCACTGCATTGGCAGGCAGATTCTTAACCACTGTACCACCAGGGAAGCCCAGACCCATTCTATTTTCATCACGGGGAATGGCTTGCGTGCTTGCTACTTGTGAATTCACCATCAAGCCGTGCTTAGTACTTGGTGCTTTTCTTGGCTGCTCCTCTTCCTAGTATTTTTCCCTCCACAAGACAAAGATGGGTTCTTCACCTGGCAGGGGATCCTCTTGTGAGGGTTGAAGAGAGCTCAAACTCCAGGCCCATTTCCACTCCCTTTCCCTGATGCTCTTCAACCTTAGGAATGCTATAGCTGGGATTTATTCTTGACCTGGAGCCTCCTCACCCCTCCAGTGTTCTGCCTTTTAGGGGCTCTGAACTGTCCACCCTCATAGCTCTTTCCCCAAACCTGGAAGGCCATCATTAGGGCTCTCATCTGTACTGTGAAGTCCTTCTGTATAGTAGTCATTGGAGTCCTTGCTCCATATCTACAATCACCTCAATTGATGGAGTTTCCTTCATTCCATGACTTGAGCTGCCTCCCTTCCTCCTTTTCCTGTGTCAATTTCAATAATTGGAAGAACCTAAAAGAATACTCTGGGTCTGGCAGCTGAAATTTTCCCCAAAGCCTTAATTTAGGATAGCCCTAGTCCTTGCCTGTTACACAGGGGACTTGATTCACACTGTTTAGAACTTTGGCTCCTGTTTCCTCTGCCTCCTATAAGTGTGTCTCCAGCCCCAATTCAAAAGTAGACATCTTTTCAACATCACTAATTATTAGAGAAATGCAAATCAAAACTACAATGAGGTATCACCTCACACGGGTCAGAATGGCCATCATCAAAAAAATCTACAAACAGGGACTTCCCTGGTGGCGTAGTGGTCAAGAATCCGCCTGTTAGTGCAGGGGACACAGGTTCGATCCTTGGTCTGGGAAGATCCCACATGCCGCGGAGCAACTAAGCCCGTGTGCCACAACTACTGAAGCCTGTGCACCTAGAGCCCGTGCTCCGCAACAAGAGAAGCCACTTCAATGAGAAGCCCGCGCACTGCAGCGAAGAGTATCCCCCGCTCACCGCAACTAGAGAAAGACCCAGTGCAGCCAAAAAAAAAAAAAAAGAAAAAAAATCTACAAACAATAAATGCTGGAAAGGATGTGGAGAAAAGGGAACCCTCCTAAACTGTTGGTGAGAATGTAAATTGGTACAGCCACTATGGAGAACAGTATGGAGGTTCCTCAAAAAACTAAAAATAGAAATACCATATGACCCAGCAATCCCACTCCTGGGCATATACCCAGAGAAAACCATAATTCAAAAAGATACATGCACCCCAATGTTCATTGTAGCATGATTTATAATAACCAGGACATGGAAACAACCTAAATGTCCATCGACAGAGAAATGGATAAAGAAGATGTGGTACATATATACAATGGAATATTACTCAACCATAAAAAGGAACAAAATAGTGCCATTTGCAGAGACATGGATAGACCTAGAGACTGTCATACAGAGTGAAGTAAGTCAGAAAGAGAAAAACAGATATTGTATAACATTGCTTGTATGTAGAATCTAGAAAAATAGTACAGATGAGTTTATTTGCAAAGCAGAAATAGAGACACAGATGTAGAGAACAAACTTATGGATACCAAGGGGGATTGGGGGATGGGATTAATTGGGACATTGGGATTGACATATATACACTACTATGTATAAAATAGATAACTAATGAAAACCTACTGTAGAGCACAGGGAACTCTACTCAGTGCTCTGTGGTGACCTAAATGGGAAGGAAATCTAAAAAAGAGGGGATCTATTTATATGTATAACTGATTCACTTTGCTGTACAGCAGAAACTAACACAACATTGTAAAGCAACTATACTCCAATACAAATTTAAAACAAACAAACAAAAAGTAGGCATCTTTAAAAAATAAAGTAGACATCTTTTCTCACACCCTCCAATAGAGCAGAGAAAAATATCTGAACAACCCTATGGTTATAAACCCTACCAGCTGCTAAAGTGGTCAGAGTATTTGGCACTCAGGCAACTGACACTGAGACCTTGATAGCCTTGAAAACTCCCTTTGCCAGACTCAGAGGTTCTGCTCTCACTTCTCCACTACTGGTATCCACTTGTAGTATCTCAGTAGAATGCCCAACCAAAAGCACACTTTCCTCATACCAGGGGTGGCCTTCCCCCCAAATACTCTCAACTTTGGATCTCATAAATCTCTAACTGGAAGGCCTTTCCTTCCCCCTGTCCCCAGTAACTAGGCCAATGATTCTGGTGGCAGTTGGAACTATCTATTTTCATGTAGAACTTCTAACCATATCCAACACTGAAACTCTGTTCCCTGGTATCTCCCTGGGACTGCAGACTAGTTAACATCTTTAGAAACTTGAGTAAGGCTGTGTTCTCTCCCCTCCTGAAGACCTTGCTGGGCCCAGGGACCTAACAGAAGTTTGCACACCTGTTCAATTTCAGGTTTTCCATAGTTCTTTTGAATCCCACAAGTCATAGAGATTTCTGGAAGTCTACATCTACCACTATGCACAAATTTTCTAATGTTTTCTTGGCCATTATCCTAAACATTTATTGGCTTTATTTCTAGAAGTAGTGGTGAGTTCATGGTATGGATATAAACTTTTGGTAGAGATATAGACTTCAATAAGATTCATAAAAATTCCAGGTGGAACCCCCTCCAAAATATAACCCACATATCCTCAGCCTCATTTGCCTCCAACTACCAAATGAGATTATATTATTTAATAACCTTTTATACCTAAGTTATTCTAGCATGAACACACACTTCCCTATTTGTAGGAATTAACTCCACGTCAGCTATTTCGGAGACTCTCTCCAGGGCCTCTTGAGTCCTCAAGAATAAATTCTTCAATGGCTGGTCATCTTGCCACCATACTGCTCTTTCAGCTTGTGTCAGATGACTCCCAGGAGCTTTAATTGGGCTATGGGATTTGCCCAAAACCACAGATGTTTCAGTGTTCTTTCAGCACCTTCACACTATCTGAGTTGTCAACTCTGTCACCCTCCAACTTTCATCCAAGATTTTCACCAAAACATTAGCTTTGGGTTTTAAATATTTCACAATTCTGAATGTGTTCAACATGACAGAACACTCATTAGACACATAACTGTTTAAAAAGAATTCACCTTTAGGAATTTTATTTAAAATGTGAGATTGAACAGTGTGATGTTAGCAAAAAGGTAGACACATAGATCAATGGAACAGAACAGAGAGCCCAGAAATAGTCCCACACATATATCCTTAGCTGACTTTTGACAAAAGTGCAAAGGCAGTTCAACGGAGAAAGGATAGTCTTTTCAACAAATAGTGCTGAAACAATTAGATACCCACATGCAAAAAAAGAAAAACAACAACAACAACACAACATACCTCACATCTTATACAAAAATTAATTCAAAATGGATCATAGACCTAAATGTAGAACCTAAAACTATAAAACTTCTAAAAGAAAACACAGGAAAAAATCTTTGTGACCTTGGGTTAGGCAAAAATTTCTTAGATATGACATAACAGAGTAATCCATAAAAGAAAAAAATTGATAAACTGGACTTCCTCAAAATTAAAAACATCTGCTTGCAAAAGATCCTGTTAAGAGAATAAAAGAAAGGTACAGACTGAGAGAAAATATTTGCAAATCACATATCCAACAAAGGACTTGTATCCAGAATATACAAAGAACTTAGTTACAAAGAACTTAGTAACAAATCACCTAATAAAAAATGGGCAAGAGATATGAACACTTCACCAACAAAGATATACAGATAGCACATTAAAATGTGCTTAACACCACTAATCAGTAGGGAAATGCAAATTAAAACCACAATGAAACACCACTACGCACCTATTAGAATGGCTTAAAAAAACATACCCTGACAATACCAAGTGCTGGTGAGAATGTGGAACAAATGGAATGCTCATACATGGCTGGTGGGAATTTAAAATCATACGGCCACTTTGGAAAACAATTTGGCAGTTTATTATAAAATTAAACATACAATTACCATATGATCCCTAAATTCCACTCCTAGGTATTTACCTAAGAAAATTGAAGGTTTTTTTAAAAGTATTTATTTATTTTACTTTGGCTGCGCTGGGTCTTTCTTAGTTGTGGCACACGGGATCTTTTTTTTTTTTTAGTATTTATTTATTTGTTTATTTTGGCCATGCTGGGTCTTAGTTGTGGCACACGGAATCTTCGTTGTGGCATGCATTATCTTTAGTTGCGGCATTGGACTTCTTAGTTGCAGCATGTGTGCGGGATCTAGTACCTCGACCAGGGATCAAACCCAGGCCCCCTGTATTGGGAGCCCGGAGTCTTACCCACTGGACCACCAGGGAAGTCCCAGAAAAATGAAGATTTACATTCAGACAAAAACCTGCACACAAATGTTCAAAGCAATTTCATCCATAATCACAAAAAACTGGAAACAACACAAATATCTTTTAACTGGTGAACGGATAAACTACGATATGTCCATAAAATTGAATATTACTCAGCAATAAAAAGGAATGAATTACTGATACACTCAACAACATGAATGAATCTCAAATGCATTATGCTAAGCAAAAGAAGTCAAACTCATGCCTTATGATTCTATTTATGTATTATTCTGGAAAAGACAAAATTATAGAAACAGAAAACAGTGACTGCCAGGGATTGGGATGGAGGGGGGTGTTGACTACAGAGGTGCAGTATGAGGGACTTTTTTAGGATAATAGGACTATTCTGTCTCTTGATGGTTGTGGTAGTGAACTGACTGTATGCATTTGTCTAAACCAGTGGTGCTCAACAGGAGGCAATTCTGCTCCCTAGAGGATATTAGACAATGTCTGGAGACATTTTTGGTTGTCACAATGCAGAGGAGGGGGTGCCATTGGCATCTAGTGGGTAGAGACCAAGGATGCTGCTAAACATTTTACAATGCAGCAGGACAGCCTCCACAGCAAAGAATTATCTGCCCTGAAATGTCAATATTGCCAAGGTTGAGAAATCCTGGTCTGAACCAAAGGTCAGAAAACTACAGCCCAAGGGCCAAATTCAGCTCATCACCTATCTTTGTATTGCCCACAAGCTAAGAATGTTTTTTAGATTTTTTTCATGATTGCAGAAAAACTTCAAAAGAAAAAGAGTATTTCATGAAAATTATATAAATCAAATTTCAGTGTTCATAAATAAAGTCATGCTCATTCATTTATGTATTATCTGTAGATGTACTGGTGCTCCAAAGGCAGAGTTGAGTATTTATGACAGACTGTATGCCCACAAAGCCTAAAATATTTCCTATGCAGCTCTTTACAGTTAAGTCTAAACCCATAGAAATGTACACAAAAAATAGTATATTTTACTTACATAAAAATTTTAAGGTGAATTTTATTTTATTTTGGCCGCCCCTCAAGGCATGCAGGATCTTAGTTCCCCCACCAAGGATCGAACCCATGTCCCCTGCAGTGGAAGCACAGAGTCTTAACCACTGAACCACCAGGGAAGCCCCTAAGGTGAATTTTAAATTGTGAAATTACAGATGTCTACACTGAATTACTACAAGCTGTGCTAAAACACACTCATTTCTGTAAATGTGCTTGTCTTTTCTGGTTTTCCTTATAGAAAATAAATAGTAAATAATAGGAATTCATCACTGGCTGGGCTCTGATGTGAAAGTTTCCTATTTAAAAAATCATATGCGACATCTCTGACCGCGAAGAATTTCATTCAGTCTCCTGGACACAGAGACAGTTCTCCAGAGCAGTCATCTGTGGTGAAGCAGCTAATATCCCGTGCACTTGTCATCAGATCAGTAACAGGGTCTGACTGGGTTTCTCTGACTGTGACTGCCCCTGGACTGAATGGGGCATTTAGCACACTGTCTTGGAAAAACCAGCTGACCATCACTCGCATGGGCCCAAGAGCCTGTCAATTAGCTCCTGTCCACTAGTCCCTGTCCAAACACTCAAATGCCCTGGCCCTATTACTGCAGTCACGTTATCAGTCCCCTCCAGACCCTGAAAGCGTGATCAGGCATGAGCTCCCTGTCTCCTACCATCCCTCATTTCTACTTGGACAAACTGTCAGTTAATTAGCTAATGTGGGTAAAAATGCTTGAAGCTTAAAAATGCTCAGCTGGGCTGTTATGATAATCATCTGCTGGGCCCCCTCCCTCCAATTCCCTCCACTCCAAAGTCAGCCCACAGGACTCCTTGATGCCCATCAATGGGAAAGCTCCACAGGAGGTGGCTGAGTGGTCATTCATGTTCAAGGACAGAGCCTCCCCAATCTCCTAATATTGATGCTATGGATTCAGCCAACTAGTATCGTAAATCCTGAAGCTCAGGGACTGCATTGGCTTTCTTCTTTTAGAGGAACTGGCAGCATGGCAGATCTGGGTTCCCCCAAATTATCAAATTTTAGTTATCTTTGATTTCTTTCTTCAGCTAGATAGACCATTTAGAAAGTCAAAACAGCCTTTGAAAAGATTATGTGGGAATCACAGCATTATTTGCTCCAAGATTACAGAGCTTTATACCTGACATTTCCAGGGCCAAAACTCAATTCTCCATCTCTCAGTTCAAGCCGCTCTGGGAGCCAGGAGAAATCCCTGTTCAGAAAGTTGATCCCTGCAGGACAGAGTGATGGCTAGAGTACCCCAAGCTGCTGAAGTTTTGTGCAGTTTTCAAATGCCAAAACAGGAAGGTTCCCAGGGCAGACACATGTTACTCCTGTCCATCTCCCTTTCCTGAGAGGTATTTCCGTGGAGTGGGACTGAAAATAGTTGACCTCAATCTCCCAAAGCACAATTTCAGAAGAGTTGAGAGCACAGTTTTATTGTAGTCATATCTGGGCAATTCCTATATGTTCCCTGATAATCCTAAGAGAGGAGTTAGAGCATCTTGTTTCACCCTGAATTTCTATCATCCTTCCTCTCCATCTCCATTCCAAAGGCCTCATCGGTACTCATCAGGGCAGTTGTTACAGCCTCCTCCTTCGGTATTCCCATCACCCCCTTTGTCCCTGCTGACCCTCAGCTCTCCTCCTCTGCAGCCAGACAGAGCATTCAAAAACACAATTGTGACTATATCATTCCCTAAAAGTATTTGATGGCTCTCTACAATTTACAGAGTAAGTCCAAAATCCGCAACTTGACAATCAAGTCCCTTCAAAATCTTGTCCCCACTTCCAACGCATTATGCTTGTCCCATATCAGGTAATTTCCCCTTCCCCACCTGAGACTTGAGCATGCCAGTCTCTTTGCCCATGCTCACACCTTTTTTTTTTTCCTCCTGGAATGGCCTCTCCACCTCATCTCCATTCGTGAAAAGCCTTTCCTCAAAATCAGCCTAAATGCTCCCTCTCCAGGAAGCTTTCCATGAGCTTGCCTTTGAACTCCCAGAGCACTTTGCTAGTTATTCTCTTGGGCCTGCTTTTTATGATGGCTGTTAATGTACAGATGCACTCTCTGTACATTATGTATTATCTGTAGATGTTCTGGTGCTCCAAAGGCAGAGTTGAGTATTTATGACAGACTATATGTCCACAAAGCCTAAAATATTTCCTATCCAGCTCTTTATAGCTAAGTCTAAACCCATAGAAATGTACACAAAAAATAGTATATTTTACTTACATAAAAATTTTAAGGTGAATTTTATTTTATTTTATTTTGGCCGCCCCTCAAGGCATGCAGGATCTTAGTTCCCCCACCAAGGATCGAACCCGTGTTCGATCCCGCATGGGACAGTAGGCATCTTAAGAAAATCCTATAACTAAGTGTGCAGCATATAGTAGGTGCTGTTAATTATTAGTGACTGATGAACCAACTGCAGCAGAAAGATGATAGGCTAATGAGAGCATGAATCAGAGGAAGAGAACCACAAATCATTATCAAAAAAGAACGGTCAACAAGGTCAAAGACTTAGCTGTCATCTTAGTGACAAAAGCTTACAAGGCCTGGGCCTTGTGCTAAGCGTTATCACGTTTACTCATCATATCTACTCTGTGATATAGGTACTATTATTATCTGTATTATTAATTTTATTTATTTTTAAAATTTATTTATTTATTTATTTTTGGCTGCTTTGGGTCTTTTGCTGCGCGCAGGCTTTCTCTAGTTGGGGCGAGCTGGGGCTACTCTTCGTTGTGGTGCGCGGGCTTCTCATTGCGGTGGCTTCTCTTGTTGTGGAGCACAGGCTCTAGGTGCGAGGGCTTCAGTAGTTGTGGCACATGGACTTAGTTGCTCCGCAGCACGTGGGATCTCCCCGGACCAGGGCTCAAACCCGTGTCCCTTGCATTGGCAGGCAGATTCTTAACACTGTGCCACCGGGGAAGCCCTATATTATTTAGATGGGAAATTGAGGCTCGGAGAGGGCAGATTCATTGTTTCAGCCACCAGCCTCCTGTTGGTCTATAAACACATCTCACATACTCCCACCTCAGAGCCTTCACACTTGCTCTACCCTCACCTGAAACATTTTCCCCCAAGTATAGGCAGGGCTTGTTGCCTCTCTTCTTGTAGGTCTCTGATCAAATATCACATTATCAATTAGGCCTCCTCTGTCCACCTTATAAAAGGTGGCAAATAACTAACCCCCTGGCATTTCATCTCCCTCTCACTTGCTTTATCTCCATACCACTTATCTCTATCCATCATACTACGTTTTATTTTATTTTTTTTGGCTGTACCACATGGCATGTGGGATCTTAGTTCCCCAACCAGGGATTGAACCCATGCACCCTGTAGTGGAGGCGCAGAGTCTTAACCACTAGACCACCAGGGAAGTCCCTACATATTTTATTTATTTGTTTATTTTCAATTTCTTCCCACTAGATTATAAATTTCACAGTCACACAGCTGGTCAGGGGCAAAGCCCAAATTCAAACCCAGTTCTGACTCCAAAGCCAGATGACAAAGTTACAGTCTGGTGGGGCAAAGGAAGTAGCCTTGTTCTTCATGGCTCCCAAAGGCAAATGCCTTTGATCAGGGGGGAAGCATTAAGGAGGTTGATTTCATCTTAATATGAGTACAATAGAGTTGTTAGCTGGCGTTCTCTCTGCCTCTTAAGAACCAGATAAGGGAATTCCCTGGTGGTCCAGTGGTTAGGACTGCTGAGGGCCTGGGTTTGATCCCTGGTCAGGGAACTAAGATCCCACAAGCCACACAGTGCAGCCAAAACGGAACAAAACAAAACAAAAAACAGATAATATTGGTCAAACCCCCATTCCCAAAAATTCCCAGAAACATTCCCAAAGATTATTGAAAATCCCCAGGGCAATTACACACACATTGTCATAATAACCTCTGTCTCTGCCTCCCTGCTTCCACTATCTGAATTTAGCTTATGGATTGCCTCACATCCCCTGTGTGTTATCCCTGTCCTGTACCTGGTCCTCAATCCTTTGTCATCAAAAACAGTCGCTTACCCAGAAGCTTTGTTACCAAACTTGGGACAGAGAGAACTTAGTATAACCACGGAAAACCTCCGAAATTTAGTATTAGACATTATTGTTCTTCAAAGCCTTTCTGCTACTATGCCATATTATTTGACTTTCCTTTCTCTTCTTCTTTCTCTCCAGCCCTCGCTTCCTGGCCCCCTAATTCTCAAAAGCAAAAACAAACAAACAAAACACCCAGTTATCTTATTCAAACCATTTAACCTCTTTCCTGCCCAAACTCAGCTCTCTTTAACCTCTTCCTTTCTAAAGCCAAGGATTTGGCCAAAATACTTGGGTCATCAGATTAGATCCTTCCCATCTTTTGTCTTAGTTTCAGTCATGGGGAGTAATTTAGTTCTTCCAGTTCATGAGAAAAAAAAACTTTCCTTCGATGTTGACTTTCCAATGATGGTGACCTCGGGTGGCCTCGACCTGCAGTGGCTTGATGCAGGATCTCAGTTCCCCAGCCGGAGATTGAAGTCAGGCCACGGCAGTGATAGCACTGAATCCTAGCCACTAGACCACAAGGGCCAGTGGCCAGTGACAAGACCCCGGCTTGTCTGCTTTGTAGAAATAAATTTCAACAAAGAGACGAAAAGTAGTGAAACAAGTAAAGGGTGTATTGGGAGGAAAAAAGTACGTGTGAATAGACACACACGGGTGGGTTCAGAGAGAGAGTCGTGCCTTCGTGGTAGTTTAAATCACTTATATGGGGCATTTCTTCTGGGTTTCCTCTGGCCAGTCATCTTGCTTACCTGGCTCTGAGTCTGTATTTGGTATAATTCAAGGTGCTCCCCTGTGTGTGCGTGCATCTCTTAGCCAAGATGGATTCTAGCACAGAGGCCTATGGAAAGGTTGACATCACCTGCTATGGGGTGGTGCCCCCTCCCTTTTCGGCCCCTGAGGAGTCTTTCTGCGCACACATGTGTAGTCAGGAAGGTTTTCTTGACCTTGAGAATAAGAAATATGTGGTCTCTTTATCTTTTATCTGGGCAGGGCTCAGCTCCTCCCTGCTCCTGCCATTATCTTATCTTGGAGTATCTGCCACAGGGGTGGTGGGGAGGGTGGTTGGGGGACAGACTTCAGCTGCTCAGCCTGGGGCCCATCTATGTCCTGACTCAATGGGACAGATTACCTTTGAAGGTAGTGAGTACTCCATCCTTGGAATTATGCAAGCAAAGGCTGGACTAATACCTGACTAAAACACTTGGAGATTTGCATATAGAACATGAAGGATCTTCACTGTGTTCTTCACAGTGAAGAACACAGTGAAGATCCTTCAACCTTCAGAACCTATGATTCTGTAACAATTTAGGCACCTTTGCCTTTTCTGAACACCATGCAAAAACCATAGAACTTTTTCAATTGCATATAACAGAAACCTAGTTCAAACTACCTTTAAGGGGGAGGGGGGGTTGTGTTTGTTGCCTCACGTAAATGAAAAGCCAGACAGCTGAATCCAGGGGCTCAGACAAAGTCTCCAGGTATATCTTCTCCATTTCTGGGCACCACTTATCTAGTATTAGCTTCTGTCTTAGGCGGGCTCTCCCCCTGAGTGGCAAAGTCAGCCACCAGCCTGTTCCAGGCCTGCATTCTTTATATATATATATATATATATATATATATATATATATATATA
This sequence comes from Balaenoptera musculus, assembly GCF_009873245.2. NCBI lineage: Eukaryota > Metazoa > Chordata > Mammalia > Artiodactyla > Balaenopteridae > Balaenoptera > Balaenoptera musculus. Next base: position 38,204,105 of record NC_045785.1, read on the forward strand.
TATATATATATATATATTTGTATTTGGTCAGTTTCAATTATGTATACACACATACATCCATTGCTTCAGGAACTTATAAAACTGCTTTGTTAAAAATTATAATATTCCATTTGCTAAAAGAGGAATAGTGACACTAGGAGAGTTGGAGGAAAGAACGAAGGAAATGAATCATTTGAATATATAAATTATCTGGAAATGCAGACCTGCATTCTTTAGCTTCACTCTCTCTACCCCCAATCCCCTAATAGGAGAGATGGCCTCTGTCCCCCAGGTGTTCCAGCAAAAGGCCATCATTGCCCCACTTGCGTGAAATGTCCATTACTAAACCAATCACTGTGATGACTGACCAGGCCAGGGTCTCAATGCCCATCCCTGGAATTCGGGGGGTGGAGAAGGCCCACTTGAATCACAGGGACCAAAATGGAGGAGGAAATTTCCCAAAGGAAAACTGGGAGACTGTAACCACAAGGAGAAGAGAACTCCAGGAAGGTAAAAACAATAGATACCCACAACAATGGCCAACCCCCACCAACTTAGTGAAGGAGACAGTCTGACCTGTAGAAGAATTTACCGGTGAGACTGGACCAAATCTTTGACCTAGTAGACCCCTGCCACTCTGGCCTCCAAGAAACTATTCAGCAACAACAACAACAAAAATGAGATTCCAGTTTTTACTTATCAAATTAGAAGAATTTTTTTATGGTAATACTCAGTGTTATACCATAAGACAGGTACATTTATATCAGGGTGATGGGGTGTAACTGGCACAACCTTTCTGGAAAGCATTTTGGCAATTCATATCAAGATCCTCAGTATAGCACAGGGAACTATCCTGTAATATATATCCTGTAATAAACCATAATGGAAAAGAACATGAAAAAGAATACGTATATACATATGTATAACTGAATCACTTTGCTGTACACCAGAAACTAACACAACATTGTAAATCAACTATACTTCAATTTTACAAAGATCCTTAAAAATATTTTGACCCTCTGACCCAGTAATTCCACTTCCAGAAAAAAATTATAAGAAAATAACCCAAAATATGGACAAAGATATATGTACAAAGATTTTCATCACAGCATTTTTATAATAGAAAGAAAGAAAGAAGTAAAGGAAGGAAGGAAGGAAGAAAGAGGGAAAGAAAGAAAGGGCCTATACGTCTAAGGATGGGGGGAGTGGTAAAATGAAATACGGTAACTCCATATACTAGAAGATTATGTAGTCATTAAAACATTTTTTTAACAGTTTTAAATCATATGAGATAGTTCTTATAATTTTGTTGAATAAGAAAGCAAGACACAGGATTTCCCCGGTGGCGCAGTTGTGAAAAATCCGCCTGCCAATGCAGGGGACACGGGTTCAAGCCCTGGTCCGGGAAGATCCCACATGCCACGGAGCAACTAAGCCCGTGCACTACATACCTAGAGCCTGTGCTTCGCAACAAGAGAAGCCACCACAATGAGAAGCCCAAGCACCGCAACAAAGAGTAGCCCCTGCTGGCTGCAACTAGAGGAAGCCTGCGCACAGCAATGAAGACCCAACGCGGGCATAAATAAATAAATAAAAGAAAGTAAGACACAAAATTATCTATGCAGTATATTAACCATGTAAAAGAAAACCAGAAATGCCCAGAAATGAAAAAAAAAGGAAATACTTTAAAATGTTAGCAGTATTTCTCTCTTAATGGATGCTTTATTTTTTTATTTTCTTTTTACTTGTATTTTCTACAATGATCAAATATTACTTAAACATTGTTTGGGAAAGTTACCCCTTCTCAGCTCCTAAAATGCAGCCACCCCCTTACCATGGCAGTTATTTGGACACCTGGAAAAAAAATACTTAATGAGTGACAGATGAAGGTTAGCAATGTTTTTTTGTATCTTAAAACTTTTCCCCAATCATCCACAGAAAGATCAGTTTTTCTTGTAATTGTCAGTCCTCCCTTAGAAATAACCCATCACTTCATCACACGATTTTTTTTTTTAAGTAAAACAAAGCCTGGGAACAGAACAGAAACCTGTGCTGAACCCTGATATGAAAATGAATAGGCACTGGGATTCCAGCTGCCAGTGAAGTGCCTGTGCAGAAGGGATGCTCAGGTTGACGGATGCCAGAGACCGAGGTAGAAGTGCCTCCATTTCAGGCCTGAAATGCCTGCAGGAATTCCAGCCTGCCACTTTCTGGGCTCTGTGGACACATTCTACCTAGAGGTCCCTCAGATGACAAGGTCTCCCTCACGGCAGGCAACGGCTGGTTGTCAATGATTGCTGGCTGGGAAGACAGAAAACAAGATTGCGCTTCTATGACCTCACAAATTGCACCACCTCCAGGAAGCTTTTCCTGCCTCCTCCCCCAATCCCCCTTACCCCCTCTAGATTGCATTTCTCCCCCAAGGAGCCATGGCTCTGGTGCTTTCCTTGCCCCTCTTAGAACAAATGTCACCATTGATGATGCGGCAGCTGGAACTGTGAGAAGACAGCACACAGACCTTTGTTCACTTCCAGTGACCTTTGTTCTGCCACTCAATTTCTGAGCCTCAGTTTCCTGAGCTATAAAATTGACACAGTAATCTCCACAGCACAGAGCACTGGCACCCTCCAGGGACTCTCTTTGGGAACGATCAGACAACTCAGTCCTTGAGCTCCTATAACATGACTGTGCCCAAAGAAACTGCCTAGCAATCCAGAACCACAAAGGAACACTCGCCAGACCCAGCCCAGTGGTAGCAGCACCCCCAGCCCAGCCTCCCCACGCAGACCTCCAGCCAGCCGCAGCCAGGGAACAGCCAGCCAGCAGTGCTAATGATACCCCTCCCATCTTATGGACAGAGGAATTGCCAGGTGGGACGACAGGACCCCAGTTACTGAGGGTCTGTCCAGGGGTGTGGTCAAAGGCATGTCCAACACTGAACTCAGCTTCCCCTCAAATGTTTTACTCTTCCCGATCCCTGTCTCAGAGAATAGCAGCACCCTGGGAACCCAAGTTAGAAATCAAGATATGCCTCTTATTCATTCTATCACCAAGTCCTGTCGCTCCTGCCTCTCCCAAATCCATCCACTTCTTTCCACCCCAGGGCTGCCGCGGAGTTCGTGCCATTATCCTCCTCCTCACAGGTCTCTTTGTGCCCACACTGCCCCAGTGGGAGCCTATCTCCTCCTGCCTCCAATGAAAACTCAACAGCTCTCAGAAGGGAAACCGGCCTCCGTAACTTTGAGCCCCACCTTGCCCCAGTCTGGCCCCAGCTCACCTTTCTAATCTCATCTCTTTCCACTGCCTGCCTCAGGCCTCCCCGTTTCCCGCAAATTCACTGTCCTGTTTCTCCCTGCCTGTTTTCACTCATGCTGTCCCCTCTGTCATTAACATTCTTCTCTTCTCTCTCTTCCACTGACAAGCTGCTACTCATATTCTAAGACTCAGCTCCGATTTCCACTCTTCCAGAAGACTTTTTGTTCCCCATCCCCACCCTCACCTCCAAACTAGGCTAAGTAGCTTTCATTGCTACCACTTGCTGAACACTGTTCTAAGCACCTTTGCTGTCCTAACTCATTTAATCCTCAAACAAATCCACAAACCCTGGGCCTAGGTTCTCCTATTATTATTTTACAGATAAGAAAAGGTTTGCAGAAGTTAAAGCAAATTTTCCAAGGCCAAACAGTAAGTGGCTTAGCAGGGCTGAAAACTAGGTCTATTTACTTTTTTTTTTTTTTTTTAATAAAAAGAGCTGTCGTGTCCTTTTCTGGTTATAAAAGTAACAAGAAAAAAGCGAAGACGCACTCCTCTTTTTGTCAATTTGTTGAATATCCTTGGTGTGGCATGCAGTATGCACTCAATAGATGCCATCTCCCTATGCCTATACATACATGCTGATTTGGCTAGCGTTTCCTTATAAACTGCTCACACCATTCCTGCAGGTCTGCTTCCTGAAGCTGGAGCCCCAGCACCCAGCAAGCCTACTCCCGCCTGTCCTCTCCTCCACCCTCCTCCCAGTAGTGTCAAGGCTCTCAGGCCTCCGAGGTGTAACTCCAGCTTCGGCTTCCCTGCCAGGCTTGGGGCGGCCCCTCACAGGCCCGGGTATTCCCCCTCGTCTTCCACCCCACGATCTCCAGCGCTATACACGCTCCCCAGCCCTAAACCTTCATATCTCTCCACCAAAAACCTCAGGCCCGGACCTGAGTTCAGCCTGCCCAAGCTGCTCCCCATCCCCTACACTCCTAGCTAGGTTCTTGCTGGTCTTCCAGACCGCCGCTTCCGGCTCCACACCCGGCGTTCCGGCGGGTTAATTACAGCCCCGCCCCCAGGCCGGAGCCGCCGCGGCCCAGCACCCATACTCCCAACACCACCCCTATCCCCGGGCTAGCGGGGAAGGCACCCCCGCCCAGTTCTAGGCCGTGGCGCCCTTGGGTCACGGCCGGGGGAGGCACGTCCAGCCAAGCTCTGGCGCCGGGCGCGTCCCGCTTTACGGAAGAACGTCCGGGAATAAATCCGGAGCGGATTTGCATCACAGCAGCACTGGGAGGGCTCGCAGCAGCCAAAGCCCTAAAGCCGAGGACGTCCCTCTCCCGTCCACCACCCCGCCCGCAGTGGCGGGATCGGGAAGCTGCTGAAGGGAGGAGGTGTGCGCACTGGCCGGAAAACCTGGGGCGGGAAGGCAGCTACTGGGGTGTAATCTTCTCCCCTTAGCTGGGCCCGACCTCACGCTGGGCCTGGGTCCTGTCGAGGGAGGTCAGGGCAGAGCCTACATAGATCAATGGAACAGGATAGAAAGCCCAGAGGTAAACCCACGCACATATGGTCACCTTATCTTTGATAAAGGAGGCAAGCATATACAGTGGAGAAAAGACAACCTCTTCAATAAGTGGTGCTGGGAAAACTGGACAGGTACATGTAAAAGTATGAAATTAGAACACTCCCTAACACCATACACAAAAATAAACTCAAAATTGATTAAAGACCTAAATGTAAGGCCAGACACTATCAAAATCTTAGAGGAAAACATAGGCAGAACACTCTATGACATAAATCACAGCAAAATCCTTTTTGACCCAGCTCCTAGAGAAATGGAAATAAAAACAAAAATAAACAAATGGGACCTAATGAAACTTAAAAGCTTTTGCACAGCAAAGGAAACCGTAAACAAGACCAAAAGACAACCCTCAGAATGGGAGAAAATATTTGCAAATGAAGCAACTAACAAAGGATTAATCTCCAAGATTTACAAGCAGCTCATGCAGCTCAATAACAAAAAAACAAACAACCCAATCCAAAAATGGGCAGAAGACCTAAATAGACATTTCTCCAAAGAAGATATACAGATTGTCAACAAACACATGAAAGAATGCTCAACGTCATTAATCATTAGAGAAATGCAAATCAAAATTACAATGAGATATCATCTCACACCGGTCAGAACGGCCATCATCAAAAAATCTAGAAACAATAAATGCTGGAGAGGGTGTGGAGAAAAGGGAACACTCTTGCACTGTTGGTGGGAATGTAAATTGATACAGCCACTATGGAGAACAGTATGGAGGTTCCTTAAAAAACTAAAAATAGAACTACCATACGACCCAGCAATCCCACTACTGGGCATATACCCTGAGAAAACCATAATTCAGAAAGAGTCATGTACCAAAATGTTCATTGCAGCTCTATTTACAATAGCCAGGACATGGAAGTAACCTAAGTGTCCATCATTGGATGAATGGATAAAGAAGATGTGGCACATATATACAATGGAATATTACTCAGCCATAAAAAGAAACGAAATGGAGGTATTTGTAGTGAGGTGGATGGAGTTAGAGTCTGTCATACAGAGTGAAGTAAGTCAGAAAGAGAAAAACAAATACAGTATGCTAACACATATATATGGAATCTAAGGGGAAAAAAAAAAAGGTCATGAAGAACCTAGTGGCAAGATGGGATTAAAGACACAGACCTACTAGAGAATGGACTTGAGGATATGGGGAGGGGGAAGGGTAAGATGTGACAGGGTGAGAGAGTGCCATGGACATATATACACTACCAAATGTAAAATAGATAGCTAGTGGGAAGCAGCCGCATAGCACAGGGAGATCAGCTCCGTGCTTTGTGACCACATAGAGGGGTGGGAGGGAGGGAGACGCAAGAGGGAAGAGATATGGGAACATATGTATATGTATAAGTGATTCACTTTGTTATAAAGCAGAAACTAACACACCATTGTAAAGCAATTATACTCCAATAAAGATGTTAAAAAAAAAAAAGGATTGGAGGAAACAGACCGGGCCCTGGGGTGGTGAGAGTCCAGCAGACCCCACCCCTGCTGCTAAGACTCTCCCAGCCCTGGTCTTCCTCAGACTGCCGTACCAACCGCCTCGGGGCCCTGGATCCCTGCGGCCTCCACCTCTGTGACTTCTCACAGAGCACAGACAGTCCTGACCTCAAGTCCTAACCCTGGCTTATACTACTGCCCATCAGACTTCTATTCCAACCACATGGGCTAGCCTTGTAGGGCAATTTATTCATCCCACATAGCCAATCAGTGCCCCCTCTGGGCCGTTGCTCATGGTGTTTCTCAGCCAGGAAAAGTCTTTTATCCCTTTGCATCAGCTAAAAAGCTGTCCTTTCTTTAAGCCCAGCTTTAAAACCACGTATACATTTTTGCTGAAGCCTTTAGGGGTCTGTGCCCCTGCCTCTCTAAGCTCCCAGTATACAAAGTCTGAACCTCTCTTTTAGCCCTGACATCTCTCTTGGTGTGTCTACCAAGCAATCTTTGGCAAGTCCTGTTCTCTTTCTGGACCTCAAACTCTTTCCTCACCCTTACAGTGAAGGATCTGGAAGAGATGACTGCCCTCCCCCACCCCCCGCCAGGGTGCCTCCAGTCCTGACCCTGTGAGACAGTGACTTCCTGATTTCCCAGCCCCCTGTGATGACCCAACCTTGGACAGGGCAGGGGTTAGGTGACCATCTGAAATCCTTCCACTTCCTTTGAGCCAGTTAACTGAGGCAGCTGTGCAAGGTTGCTGAGTCTTAGGGATCCAGAAGGTGCTGGGACCCTCAAGGCAGTGAGACTAGTGCCAACACACCATGCTATCCCAGCTGGAAAGTCCCCTGCTCCAGGCCCCAAAGGCCCGTCAACCAGCTCCAGCTTCAGGTGGCAGAGGCTAGCCCATCCCAGAAAGCGAAGAAGCCCACATTCACAGACCCTCCCCAACATGCACACACTATCTCCAGGAATAGTGACAGCAGCCTCTCAACACCCTAAAGATCAGACCAGGACCACCCCACTCTCCAACCCAACCTCCTCACACTCAACCCAGCCCAGCTATCTCCAGTCTGAGCTGAGGATACCCAGAGGTTTCCAAGAGAAGGAGGCTCAGTTCACCTTTTTTCACAGCATGAGCTGTCAGTCCTTACTGCAAACTTTTCTTCTTTTTTTTAAATAAATTTATATATTTATTTATTTTTGCCTGTGTTGGGTCTTCATTGCTGCGTGCAGGCTTTCGTGCCGAGCGGGGGCTACTCTTCGTTGCGGTGTGCGGGCTTCTCATTGCGGTGGCTTCTCTTGTTGCGGAGCATGGGCTCTAGGCGCGTGGGCTCAGTAGTTGTGGCTCGCGGGCTCTAGAGCGCAGGCTCAGTAGTTGTGGCGCATGGGCTTAGTTGCTCCGCGGCACGTGGGATCTTCCTGGACCAGGGCTCAAACCCGTGTCCCCTGCAGTGGCAGGCGGATTCTTAACCACTGCACCACCAGGGAAGCCCTGCAAACTTTTCTAAGTGCAACTCATCACCTTTCAGATCCAGCCAGAGAGACCAGTTCTCCCTAAACTCCTATCCATGGGCTTTCCTTTTACCTATGGAAGCCGCATGAAATAATGCTAATCTGAAACCACAGCACTCAGAATTAAGACAGACCTGGTTGAGATTCCGCTTCTGTTGCTCCCTACTGAATGATCTGAGGCATGTTATTTACCCTCCTTGAACCTCAGTTCCTTCATCCATAAAATGGGAGAAATGATATATATACACAGGGTGGTTGTGGGCATTGTATAAGATTTATAAAAACAATCATCATGGGCACTGACACATATAGCATGTCAAATGTGAGCATTATTTCTATTCCCTGTTCCCTGCATTCTCCCCTGACGCTGCCAGACACTTTCTCTGGAAGCTGAGAATGGAGATATCTGAAGTTGAAACTGATCTGGACAAAAGCGGGACTATAAAGGACTAAAAGCTTCACTTAGGACCCAATTATAGACTTCAAAAAAGAGCAAAGGAGGTTTGGGGCCTAGAGAGGGGACAGCATTTGCCAAAGGTCACACAGCAGGTATAGGTAGGTAGAACAGAAGGCAGGCAGGGAGAGGGAGGCAAATGGGGGTGTGGGTAGAGGTCGAGGCTGAGGTTTTGAGCTGAATCCAAGGACAGGCAGCCGAGCAAGAGGATCTCCAGCTGACATTGCCCCATTTCCCATGCGCAGCAGGTCCTGGCATTTGCCTTTCTCTGGAGCTGCTCCTTCTGGGCTCCTGAGTTTTCACTAGTTTCCCAGAAATGCTAAGTAAATATCCCTGTTGTTTACTGAGTAACCAACCCCATAATCAGACAAGGGTCCCCATACAAAGAGCTGCCTCAAACTTGGCTCCTTCCATAGAGATGCCCGCCCCCAACAGACACCACCCCAGACAGATGCCCTCCACAAGGCCCCCTACCAGGGCCTTGCTGGGGGTGCTGAACCCCACCCCACAAGCTGGCTTTGGTGTACACCATGTTGCTCCAGGTTCAGCACCCCTTTGGAGAGAGGCTGCTCCTGCCAGCAGCCCCAAGAAAAGTGTAGTATATAGATTTTTTTCTGTTTGGTACCTTTCTGACCAAAAAAAAAAAGCCAGGCATGGGTCACCATTCTAATGTGATAAAGAGTCTTACTAACCTACTAACCTTTGAAAATGTCCTGGGCTGATGTTAACCCCAATCCTGTGGAAGTTGGATGCATTAGGGCCGGTGTATTGTGCTACTTGATGATATTTTTCTTCAGGTTACACTTTCTTTGTTTATATAGTTCCCTTCTCTCTCCTCACTGCCACCCCACTCCCCTCATCCTCAGGAACCAGGAATGTGTCCTTATGAAAGAGGTCTGTCTTCTGTCTGGTTTACTGCAGGTGTGTTACCTCACCCTAACTAAGCTCATGTGTCCCAGGCTCTGCCTCCTCCTTCGTGTTCATGTGAGAACTCCTGTGCGCATCCCCAGTGGGGAATCCCCTGGTTTAGACATCCACCCTTTACTAATTGACTTCTCAAGACTTCCATCTCAAGGATATGCTAATCTTGTCATCTGGGACTCAGTGATGCCAGAATTCTGTATTTCTAAGATTCTGTAACTCAGATTGCACCGTGCTAGAATTCTGTGATGCTAAGATTCTGCGACTATGGATTCTATGCATCCAGAATTTTATGATTTTTGTGTTTCATGAATTTGTCATTGACATGGTGACAACAGTCAGGATTCACTTGGCCTGGATTTCTGTGTTTGTTCTCCAGAGGATGCAAGTCTCAGCTCTAGGCTCTTTTCTCTGAATTCGCTGAAGGCAGAGGAAGAAGATGGCTGGATAGGTGAAGGGTAGCACTGCTACCTCCCCTGGGGCTGCCCCGGGGCGGGATATGCCCAGGGCAGCCCAGTCTTAGGCCCATGCATTCAGTCCACCTGCCTCCCCCAAGCCCCTTATTTAGGCTCCAGTATCTGAGGGTAGCAGGAAAAGCAGCCTCCTTTACAGCCCTCCCACCCAGCTTCCTTTCCTCCCTGGACTGCCTTTGGGTCCAGGAAAAGAAAGTTGACTGGGAGACTGGCCTGGCCAAATGGGCAGAGGGGGAGGGTTAAGCACAGGGCAGGGAGCCAGTGGAGGAGATATGGGAGATTCCCTAGGGAGCCCTGCAGCTTTCCCTGAAGGTGAGGAAGGAACAGAGGCCGGAAGTGGGGGTGGGGGTGAGGGCACTGGTAAGGGTGGGGTGACCGGTATTGCATTGTGGGGCTGGAGCTGGGCTTCCGGCCATTGATCCATTGGTGACAAGGGACCTCCAGCCTGGCGCCCTAGAGGCTGTCTGGTCAGCCCCTACCCACTGGCTTTGTGTTCCTGTGCCTAAGTCAGACTCCCAGGAAAACACGGAGGGCAGGAGTTGGGGGTGGGGAAACTGATCCTCCAGAGCTCCTTTCCGGAAGGGCCCACTGAGGCCAAGAAAGGGGGCAGGACTTTCTAAGGATCACACCGGGGTCTGGGGCAAAACAATGACTGAAACTCTGGGCTCCTGACTTCAGCCCAGAGCTATTTTCCACATACTCCAAAGGGCCCCAGTGTTATAAAATGCTCCCGCGATGAGACCATTTGGCCATACTCCATGCTAGAGGATGGGCCCACCTCCAGACCACCTCCCAGGTGTGGTCTGGACCACTCCTTCAGTCCTGCGGGTTAGCTGAAGCTGCCAAACCTGATTTTCCAGCAGTTGCCCTGGCTGGGTAGAGCAGGAAGCCCTCCTCCAGGCACGAGCCCCTCAGGCTGTGGTCCTCCCCTCTCCCACCTCCTGACCTCATCCCTGCTCCTTCTACACCAGTGCCACCACCACTTCCTCCTCCACCTGCCTGCCATCTCGCCTGGGCTGCTCCCTGGGCATTGAGGAATGTGGTCCAGCACTACCCCTCTCTGGTCCTCAGTTTTCTCATCTATAGATGGGAAACACTGGACTGCTTCCTGGGGATCGACTGTAGGGAAGCTCCAAAGAAAAGAGAGACACAAATAGTGGTGGGCCACCACTTGGATGGTGGGCTGGTGCAGTGCTGGGAGCAGAGAGTGGGGTGTGAGAAGGAAGCAGTACTCTGTGGGATTCTGGAGGTGTGGTTGTTGGGGTGCGAGGTGCAAGGTAAAGGGAGTGCCCCTCTGGTTCCCTCAGGTCACCTCTGTGAGAGACAGAGACCATCATCCCAGACTAAATCCCCTCGTTACCAATTTTCAGAGCCCTCGCTGCGGTCCAGTGCGGTGCCTGTGTGCTCTGTTTCATGTCTGTCTCCCACCGAGCCATAACTCCAGCCAGGAAGAACGCCCACTGTCATGCTCACTGCTCTGTCCCCAGAACTTGGCATCCTCCCTGGCACACAGCAGGCACTACTGACCAAGACACAGTTTCAGATTGAAAAGCAGAAGGAGAGGCGCCCTAGGGGCTGGAGATCAGCCAGGTCAGCTCACCTAACCCAGGCCCCTTCTCTGGGCTGCCAGACTGCCCAAGCCTCCTCCTCTGGCCTGGGAGCCCGGTGTTCTCAGCTTCCAGGGAGCTAGGGCTGGGGTGAGAGGGAATGAACTGTATTCGGTCATCCAGGGGGTCACCTAGACTGGGATGGTGGGTGCCCACTGGCTGCGGCTGCCTCTGGGAGCCTGAACGGGGAGGAGAGATGGGAACCTGGGAGGGGGAGGGGCAGTGAAGCAGCCATCATTGCAGAGGGAGCTAAAAATAGCCAGAAGAGCTGATGTCATCGGGTTCCCACAGCTCAGCACCCCGCTCACTCACACACACACACACAAATGCACACACCCTCTCACAGACCCAGATACACACAAACACAAGTGTGGGCATGCATGCATGCATGCGCTTGCACACAAACACACACAGACACTCATATAGGGGAGGGAGTCTTTTCTGGGTCCCAGGGCTGCAGGGGCAGGGAAGTCTGGTGAGTGTGTTTGCATGTATGTGTGTGTGTACCTGGGTTTTCATGAGTGTGATTGCAAGTGTCTGTCTATATGCTTGTGTGCTGTGTCTAGGAGCATGCATGTTTGTGTGTGTGTGTCCTCATTTGTAGGCATGTGTATGTGTTGTTACATGTGTCATGTGGAGAGGTTTATATGCATTTGCGTCAGTGCATATATCTGTTTATAGGCATCTACTTGTATGCATGTGTGAATCTGTTGCATTGTGTATCTGTGAGTCCAGTTGTACTTACATGTCTGCATGTGTTCCTGTCATGTGTCTTTATATGTGTGGGCCCCCCTGTGGGCCTTGGGCACTAGCCTAGCTAGCTTCCAGCTCTGACTGGGTTTCAGCACCTTCCCCCTAAACACTGAGAAGCCTCATCCTCCGCCAGTGCTGTCTGGGCATGATGTGTCAGTGAATTCTCTGCCCCCCTCCTCCTCTCAGGGTCCCAGTCTCTGGCAAGCCTTGGAGTGGATGAAAGCAGACAAAATTCATTTTCTCCTCACAGGCTTCCCAGGGGCCCAGGCCAAAGGTCTCAGTGTTCACTCCCACCCCCAACCCTCAAGGAAGGGAGCCCTGGAACTGGAGCCAGACCTCAGGACATTGGGACACACACTAACTTGTGCATAAAGTGACACCTTAGAGACACAGTCCCTCACAATGTTTCCTGCCACTGAGACACAACTCCATGGAGACACACCTCACGTAAACCCAGTTACACCCGATGACACATGGGCGCACATGCGGAAATCCAAGTGGAAAATCCCCAGGCCTGAGAGCTTAGCACCCTCCCACTTTCTGGCCTCTAACTCAGTCTCACCCCACCCCCAAACACCCCAGCTAAGCTGTTAGTCCTGGAAAATACCAACCTCAGAGAATGGCTGGGGGGCTGAAGATGGTACACCCCCGTCAGAAGCTGACGCTCTCCTCCTTCCGGCCGCCCGCACCCGCCTCCTGACCTTCATTCACTCCTCTTCGTGGAGATGATGTCTCTCTCTCTGACCCACTCATACGCTCACAAACACACCTTGACACACACAGCTGGCAACATTGGCACATTCTTTGCAAAGGTACGTTCAGCCACATGTCTGCTTAGATCCCCATTCTCTTGGTCTCACAAACACTGACCATAACAGGCACACAGAGCCACATACACCTCTCACTCAGGCATTCATGGTTTACACTGGAGCAGTGAAATCTGTCTTTCATGCTATCCTTTTCTGATCTGTGCCTCTACCTCCCTCTCCAAGGATCTGGCTTCTTATACCTTCCAAGATGTTTCCGGAGATCTTTTTCCCTGTGCAGATGGGAGTGCAAGGCAGGAACTTCCCCTACCTCATAGGGCAGATCAAAAGCTGAGGCCAAAGACGGTGTGTGTTGCTGATCTTGTTCTGTCCTTCCACTGTCTTACTGTGAGGGCTGCTGCTGTCGCTGAAGCCTATCCCTGGGAGCATTCAGTCCCAACCCTGCCCTCATACCCTACATAGTCAGCTGGAAACACCTTGGAGTGGAATAAAGCAGTTGGAGCAGAAAGGATTGTTATTTGTCTGCTGTTTACCACCCGTGGCCCTTAGGAGATGCAGGTCCGGAGCCAGCCAAGCTTCTGGACTAGTTTCTGGGCATTTCTAGAGGATCAGAAAGCTGCCAGGTTGACAAAGGTGTCTGAGTACTGAGGAGAGGAAGGAGAGGGAAGAGTGTGAGGAAAGCAGAAGTTCTGGAAGCTCCACTGCTCTTAGATTCTCCCGTTTCCCCAGGCCCTCCACTTCCAGCCAATACATCCTCCGTTAAGGCTCTCAGCCTTTGGGATGCCTGCCATCAAGACCCCACCATACCTTTGGGGTGATAATTCACAGAAGGTGTGTCCCCTACAGTGCCTGCACAAGGCTAATGTGGGGAAAACTTGAGTGGCCCTGTTTTTCCCACCCCCCACCCTGGCTCAGGGCCCTCGGCTAACCTTGCGGTGCAAGGATCCACACCCTGGTGGTGGCAGTGTGGGTGTTGTTGATATCCGTGGCCATGGTGGCAAGATTGGTGGCTGCAGTGGTGGCAGCTGGGCCTTGGGATTTCTGCCGGTACCTTCTGTGGCTACACTTGAACATCCTGGGAAACCGGAGCCGAGGCCAGCCTATACCTGGCCTCCGGTAGGGGGAAATTAAGCCCCGTGGCCAGGCTTCCCTGATGGCGCAGTGGTTGGGAGTCCGCCTGCCAATGCAGGGGACACGGGTTCAAGCCCTGGTCGGGGAGGATCCCACATGCCACGGAGCAGCTGGGCCCGTGCGCCACAACTACTGAAGCCCGCGTGCCTAGAGCCTGTGAGCCACAACTACCGAGCCCACGTGCCACAGCTGCTGGAGCCCGCGCGCCTAGAGCCCAAGGTCCGCAGCAGGAGAGGCCACCGCAGTGAGAGGCCCGCTCACCGCAACGGGGGGTGGCCCCCGCTCGCCACAACTAGAGAAAGCGCACGCGCAGCAACAAAGACCCAACGCAGCCAAAAATAAATAATAAATAAATAACAAGCCCCGGGGCCGAGGGGCACAGACAAGCTGAGAAGGCCCCTTGGGCGCAGGGAACTTCTGTCACGTGCCTGATGGTGCTACTGGCCAGCGCAGCTGAGGCCTCTATGACATACAGAGTCTGTGTAAGAGTGATGCTCTTTATTACAGGTCCTGATCCCCAGCCCCTCCCTTAGGGGTCAGGCTCCCTCACAGTTCTCTCCATGGGTCCAGCCGAAGAGCCAGAAAACCTCAGCTTGGCCCCTTGGAAAAAGGAACTCTGAGTAAAAAAATCACTCCCTCATTTTCTCACTCATCCACGTTAACAACATTAACAATGTTTATTGAGTGCTTACTATGTGCCAAACACAGTGCCAAGTCCTTTGCAAACATAATCTCATCTAATCCCACAACAGCCCTACAAGGAGATTCTGTCATTATTCCTATTTCATATACAGTCGATTCTTGTTATTCGTGGTAGTTAGCCCTAATAAAGTCACCACAAACACTGTATTAGCAAATATTGAGCCAATGCTCCCAGGAGAAATACAGGATTAGATTCATACTAACCTCTGGTCACAGCATTTTGTCAACTGAACAATAACCTAGTTTATTTGTGTTTCTGTTAAAGCCACTTCATTTAAAATATATTGATGTCAATAACATTGAACTCACAGCCAACAAATGGCCAACGTTTGCCTGAATGAAGTTTATCTAACACGTGTATTTTCTTCATAAGGCACATCACAGCCTTCTTGCACTTAGGAACACTAGAGAGCACTTCAGCACTACGCTGGAGGGAGTCTTTAATAGCAAAGTCACCAACAAAAAGCACAAAAATGCAAAAAACATGACGGACACTAAATAGGCCGCAAAAAGAACACTTGTTTACATTGTGAGAGCTGAAACAAGAAGGCAGAGCATCCCCTTGTTCAACCTCAGCTGAGAACAAGCATGGTAGACAACTCAAATTTTTTGCAGCTCTGCACATGTCCATGAATGACCACAAAAGTGCTGTGAGTATTGGTTTGGAGTTATAAATCATTTTTAGTGAGTGGGTAAATTCACTCAGTTAGGCTCACACAATTAGAGGCAGGCAGGGATTCAAATCTGGGATGGCCAAGGTCCAAAGCCCAGACGTTTAACTCCTGCTATTCTGCAAGCATTCATTCATTCAGAAATGTGCACTTAACCTTCTGTGCCTCTCTTTCCCCATATTTAAAAAGCAGACGAAAAGAGAATCTTATAAGATTGTTGTGAAAGGGGAAAAAAGACTTACTATATAAGTTATGCATTTAAAGCATGATACGTACAAATGTTAGTGTTAACAGCCTTCCTCTCTCTCCTGTCTCTTCAACTGCCTCCTCCCATTATAAAAACAAAACAAATTTAAAAATCTTCCATCCCACACCCCCTCTGGCTGTGACTCTCCTTATTCTGAACTTTTCACTCTGTGGTCATTCCCTTATGTCCCAGAATGGGAAGAAAAATCTCATTTTAAATCTCACTTGAAAACCCCATAACTATTCTGTTATACAGACCAGGAAACAGAGGCTTAAACCCAAGTCTAAGAAATGCCCTTAGGGTCACACAGCTAATAAGCAACAGAACCAGGATTCGAGCACTTGGTCTGAGTGACTTAAAAGCCAGAACTTTCCCAGCACCTCGACATCAGGACCAGCAGCCCCGGAAGGACTGACGATGATGGGGATTACCGAGCTGTAGAACTTGGTGGGGAGGGGTCGGGGGAGGAAGGGGGGCAGTGCTTTTGTGGGACCATGGTGCCCCCTGCTGGCAGGAATGGAAGGGGTGTATGCAGAGTGCTGAGAGAGGACTGAGGAGAGAAAAAGGGTGGGAAGGGAGAAGAGTGAGGAGGAAAGACTCAGGGAGGAGAAAGATGGATTGAAGGTTTGTTTTTTTTTAAAACATTTTTATTGGAGTATAATTGCTTTACAATGGTGTGGGGTTGAAGTTTGTGGAGAGAAAAAGACTAGAAGATTAGGAGTCGTTTGCCACTGAGAGGAGGGGGCAGAAAACTCCAAGCCTTGGCCGTTTCCTTGAAAGCACGTGTGGGCATGCCTGCGTGAGAGAGAGAGAGTGTGTGTGTGTGTGTGTGTGTGTGTGTGTGTGTGTGTGAGAGAGAGAGTGTTTCAGTACGTACCTCAGATGTTGCTCTGTTGATTGTTGCTGGGAGTCAGTCCACACAGTTCAGAGTGTGTGTGTGCGTGTGTGAGTGTGCATTTGAGAGCACTAGGAGGTGTTTGTGTGTGTGTGTGTGTGAATATACAGCTTGGGCAGATGTGCGTGCCTCGAGCATGCAGGGTGTGTACGACAGTATCAGCAGGTGCAGGGTAGGAAGCGCCTGTGCACTGCCGTGGTGGAGGGCACACAGTTCTGGGGGGCCACTTGCCCCACCCCCAGACCTCTCTCTTCTTCAGGTCAGGAGGGGCGTTGCCCGTGGCTGGCATTGCCAGGAGGAGCCCCGAGGAGGCTGGGGCTGTGAGGACGGAGCGCCAGGCAGCAGGGGGACAGCAGGGGCAGGAGGAGCCAGACTGGCTGTGGGTGGGGTAGATGGGCAGGCAGAAGGAGGCCTTTAAAGCACCTGCCCTGCCCACAGGTGAGCAGTGCTGTGTGAGAGCCAAGCTCCGTCTCCCCGCCTGCCCACTCAGTGGCAGTTCCCCGGAGCTGCAGTCCCCTCTGGAGCCTCAGCAGATCCCTCTTTCAGAACTCACTACCAAGAACCCTGAACAGGTGATGGCATAGGATAGAGACTATCCCGTGAAGTGAAATCAATCTGGAAACAGGTTTGGGGAGCTGGAAGGGCCATGGGGAGGGTCTTGGAAGAGTCTAGGATTGGTTCAGGGGGAGTGGAAAGCCCAGGATACACAGGTGCCAGGGAAGGGCATGGAGTGACCCTGTAGCATGGGAGTCAGGCTTGGGGTGCCAGTGGAGGAACCTGGGATGTTAGGATTTCAGAGTGCCAGGTGTTGGTAGAGGGCCTGGGCAGTACAGAGGGATAGGGGCATCAGGATGGGAATTGGGAAAAGTCCTGAGGTGTCAGAGTCCAGATGCAGGAGAAGCTTGGTGATTATATGAGTCCAGGATGCTGGAGTCGGTATGTCAGCCCAGGTTGGGGGTGGGGGCAGGGAGCGAGGTCCTAACACACACACATCTGCCTCCCAGGAGCCACCATGCAGTGCTTCAGCTTCATTAAGACCGTGATGATCCTCTTCAATATGCTCATCTTTGTAAGTGTGGGGGTTATGGGCTCCTTGGGGTTCCCTATAGGAGTGGGTCTTAACCTGAGCAGAGCCCGAACTGGGGAAGAGGAGATTGCTATGCCCAGACTCTTCCTGCAAGTTGAGGAGGTGCAGAAGTCTCCCCAGATGCTGAGTCCTGGTCCCAGTAGCAGCCTGGCTGCCACACAGTTGGGGTGGAGAAGGTTAGGGGCATCCTCTCCTTTCCAGGAAGCTTCAGCTCAGGCAGGCTTACAGCAGGGCAGGGTAGGCTAACAGGCTGGGGCCCCAGTGAGGGGAAGGGGTTTGCCCAAGGTCACCTAGTGTGGAAGGAAATTCAGTGGCCTCTGTACGATGGGGAACCAAAAGCACAGAAGGCCCAGAGACATCAGAGCAGAGTGTCAGCTGCAAGCGGCCCTTATTCATTCAACCAACACACTGCCTAAGACTCTGTGCTGAGTGCTGGGGTGACAGGTGAGCAAGCCCTTTCTCTGCCCTTGGGGATCTCAGGTCCAGCAGGCCAGATAGGCAGACAGTTTCAACATAGTATACATGGTCTTAGCACAGGGGCCCATAGGAGGGGCTTGAACCCTGCTTGGTCAGAGAAGACTTCTAGGAGGAAATAGCTGAGGCTAGGAATTTGCACTGAGTGAGGGGGTTGGTAAAGCATGCAGAAAGGCCCAAAGGCAATGAAATCAGATATTGTTCAGAAACCCAGGAACAGATTATATAGGGCATGTTTGAGGAAGCTGAGCAAAGAGGCATGAACCCTAGAGATGGGGAGAAATGGACAAAGTGGACAAAGGACAAAGCCCTTGGATGGTGGCTGAGGGATGGAAGAAGGGGCAAGGGAGACATCATCTTGGAGATGATGACCACGTCTCTGGCAAGAACAACCTAGGGGATATCTCACAGGCAGCTGTGTACCCAGTGGGGTTGCAGCTCACGATATTTGAAAGTCATGTGCCCATAGGTGGTCGTTGAAGCCATGGGAGGGGTGAGAGCACTCAGGGAGAGTGAACTCCAGGAAACTCAGCTTACAAGGGATAAACAGACAAATGGCCACCAGGAAGCAAATGAAGAAAAAGCAGCAGGAAGCAAACCAGGAGAGCGAGGTATCAGGGAGGTCAAGGAGGATATGCCCATGACTAAGCACAGGATGTCACCAGATACCTTGGAGCCACATGAGAGTGGGTTAGAGTGAGTAAATGGGGAGGAAATGGAGACATGAAGTATAGATGAATTTGGAGGAATTGGGCTGGGGGTGAGTAAACTGACTCCGATGTGGTCTGTGCCTTGGGCTTCCTCTGGTTTCAGGAAACTAGACTTTATCCATGTATCTGAAAAAGGCAACAGGACTGCAGGGATTTGGAGAGCAGGGGCTCTGGCCCGAGGGGGTTAAAGGCAAATCTGGTTTGGTTTCCGCCTCTGTTGCCCTTGCCTTGCCAGACTGGGCAGGGCAGGCCTCAAACTCCTTGAAATTTGACCCTGTAGGCTAAAAGCCCAGCTTTCTGTCCTTGGGCAAACATGCCTGGGATCCACCCACAATCTGCCACCTCACTCCTGGTTTCCATAGCCGGAAAGCGGGGACTGGACACCTAGGCAGTGTCAGGCTGATTTATCCACTGAAGCTCTGGATCAGCAAGGCTTTGCTCTAAGAGCTGTGGGAACTGGGCAGTGCCCTCCTCCCCAGTCTAGGCTTCAGGATTCCCTCTGAGCTGGGGGTTGAGCCAGAGAGCCTCTAAGAGCTCTGGCTGTACTCCCTCTCTGGTGCCTCAGTTTCCACTTGGGTGGCAAGGAGAGGTCTAGGCTGGTTCTGGAGGGGAGCCAAATGGGGCCTTGGGGTGGGTATCCCTTCTCACCACCGCCCTCTCCAATGTTGGTAGCAGGTGTAAACCTCAGCCATGCCTCTGTTGCTATGGTGACTGTGGAGACTGCTCAAGGCTCCCACCCCCCTGTTTCCACCTATCAGAGGCCATAGTTGTTCCAGGCACCTGGAGGGGGGAATGGTGGGGGGGCGGGGGGGTGCGGAAGCTGCTGGGGGGGGATGTTCACCTGCTTTTTTTCACCCCTAGCTATGTGGCATGACCCTGGCAGCAGTGAGGGAAAGCCTTGCCCCTCCCCCCACCCTTCAGCTATTTCTGGAATCCCTGATCCCATTTATATCTGCCTAGGTGTTCAGCCTGGTGCTGGCTATGGATGTTCCAGCTCCCGCCTTTCTGGCTCTAAAGGATGTTTTCCTCCCTACAGGATGAGTTTTTAGACTCCATAGTCAATAAAGGGGGAAGTTTCTCATCTCCCATCTCCCTAACTCAATTGTGTGGTAGGGAGCTGCTTGATGGCACTGTTTCAAGGTCTGCCTCTCTGTCTCCAGCTGTGTGGTGTGGCCCTGTTGGCAGTGGGCATCTGGGTGTCAGTCGACGGACCATCCTTCATGAAGATCTTCGGGCCACTATCATCCACTGCCATGCAGTTTGTCAACGTGGGCTACTTCCTCATCGCAGCTGGCTCTGTGCTCTTCGCTCTTGGTTTCCTGGGCTGCTATGGTGCCCAGACTGAGAACAAGTGTGCCCTCATGATGGTGTGTCAAACCCAGCTCCACAGGCCCGTAACCAAGGCCCAGGGTCCCTCACCCTTGACACCAGGCCCTGGGGATCCCCAAGCCCTGCTCTGGACTCCAGGGGCCTCAGCCAGTGGGGCCCCTGACTTGTTTTCATGTGGGGGTGGGTTAGGGCAAGGAATGCATGAGGGACTGTCTCTCCCTAAAACTCAAGATCCCTGTTCTCCATTCAGTTCTTCTTCATCCTCCTCGTCATCTTCATTGCTGAGGTTGCAGCTGCTGTGGTTGCCTTGGTGTACACCACAACGGTGAGGAGCAGGGATGGGGCAAGGGGGGGACAACTGGGCAAAGCACTGCGAATGGCCACCCTCCCTACCAGGCCCTAAACACTGACCTTCCCCACCCAGGCTGAGAACTTCCTGACGTTGATGGTAGTGCCCACCATCAAGAAAGAGTACGGTTCCCAAAAAGACTACACCCAAGTGTGGAACTCCACCATGGAAGGGGTAAGGTGGGCTGGGGGAGATTTTGGGGTGAGGAGAAATAAGCAAGGCCCCACTGACCACCTCTTCTCCTCATCTTCAGCTCAAGTGCTGTGGCTTCAACAACTACACAGATTTTGAGGACTCTCCCTATGTAAAAGAGAACCACGTCTTTCCCCAACACTGTTGCTTTGACCATGACAATGGCACATTAGTGGAACCCTGCACTAGTGTCGAGGCCCAGAACCAGAAAGTAGAGGTATAGGTTGGCCTGGGAGGTTGGGCTGCTTTAATGGCCTCGGAGTGCTGAATGTGCGTGGGGGCAGCTGCTGACTACAGATGCTCTCTCCCCTCCAAGGGTTGCTTCAATCAGCTTCTGTATGACATCAAAACCAATGCAGTTACCGTGGGTGGTGTGGCAGCCGGAATTGCGGGCTTGGAGGTAAGGAGGGGAGGAGGTTGGGGCAGGATATCCCCACGGGCTCAGGGCTGCTTGACCCATGTCTGAGGCCTTTCTGGAAGAGACAGACTTCTAACAAAGCTTCATGTCGAATGTCTGGTGGGCAGGGGACTAGAGCTTAAGGACCCTGATCATGTTTCTTCTTCTCTGCCTGTTCCTTTCTCACCAGCTGGCTGCCATGATTGTGTCCATGTATCTGTACTGCAATCTGAAATAAGTCGGCTTCTGCCTCCGCCACTGCTGCTGCCGTATAGGAACTGGGAAGAGGCACCCCGGCACTGCCAAGAGGCAGTGATCAGCGTGGGGACAGGATCTAACAGTGTCACTTGGGCCGGAGTGGGCCTGGGGCCAAATAGGCACCACCCCCTTCAACCTGTGCCAGACTTATCCTTCCACTGGTGGGGTTGGGGTCCACCTATTTCAGAGCCTCTAAGGTGGCCAATCCTCTTGCCCATTCCTCCAGTCTGCTTCTTAAACCCTTGATACCCTCTCAGGCCAGGGGGTGGGGTGCTCTTGGTGATCCCAGTACTCCACAGGGGGATTAAAGGCACTGCACCGATAGCATGAGCATATGCAAAATCAGCAGTCACCAGGCAGATGTGTAGAAAGCACTTCAGAACTCAAAAACCCATTAAAATGTTTCCATTTGCACTCTTTTTGTGTATCCTTCAGGAGAGGGACCCATCATGCCTAAACTGGCCTCAAACTCCTGTGGGGCTATTGACTCAGAAGGCTCCTAGAAATGTAGCAGAATGGAAGTAGCACGGAGGTGGGTGGCTATTTCTCACCTTCATTTGGATGCCAGGCCTGGGAGGGAGCCTAACAAGGATGGCCAAGAGGACACTGAGGGAGGAAGCAGGGGCTGGGCCAGTCTGCAGTCCTATAATGTGGGAGGACTTTGGCCTGAAAGTGCCGTCTCCTGGGTAGGAGCACTGGGCTGGAAAGCTATGAAAATAAAAAGCTTGTGCCCAAGTGGGGGCAGGGAGACCAGAAATACTGCCAGGGCGATGGAAGAGGGTCATTCCTTAGGCTCTGGGAAGCCCTCCAGAAGTCCCCATCAGGGGACCCAAGCTGCCTACCCTTCTCATGCAGGCACAGCCCCCCACCTGTCCCTGCTTTGGGGATTTCAGAAAGAATTTCATTTACTCTCGGTCTTGGTTGCCCAGTGCTCTACAGATTTGATCTCTTATTTAGTCTTAACCACCCCCATGTTCCAGAAACTGGGCCTAGAAAGGCCAAGTGACTCGTTCCAGGCCCACAACCTCCCATGAAGAGCTGAGCCTGGATTTGGGTCCATGACATCTGACTCCAGAGCCGGGTGGGATCCTGGCTGACATGGGAACATGATTTACTTTTAGGCCAGAATGTCCCAGACATGGATCTGATTGCTGCTGCAGGAGATATAGCACTAAGGTGGGAGGCTGTGGCCAGAGGATATGGTGTCTACTACCAAGCAAAGCCCAGCCTGGCAAACCAGTCCTCCTTGCTTGCCTCTGAGCCCTGGATTCCTCTTCCCAGGTTTTACTAGGGCAACCCAGAACCATCACCCCTCGTGAATCCAAAAAGGAACTGCGACCTAGCCAGTGCAACTCAGTGCCTGAGAGCTGGTCTGTGAGGCCCAGATCAGCAGCCTGCTGGGGGGATGGGCAGGTAGAGCACTTAGCCCCCCTCGTACCTTCACCACCTTTCTATGCCTCTCACACTACCCCACCCCCAGGTGCCTATATAGAGGCTACAAGGGATTTGTCTGCCCTGGGTGGGCCTCCTCCACCTCATTATGAGCTAATTGTTCCTCAACCTGACTGTTGTGGCACCTCAAGCGCTATCTCTACCTCCAGCAAACACTGAAGCCACACACCACCCGTGCCATCACCGAGCAGGGCTCCAGGCACCGCTTGGAGAGGTAGGGGCAGAGAGCTGGTGACAGGGCAGAGTTCCAGCCGGCTCCTGCCTCCCTGGCCAAGGCTCTGTATAAGGAGCTCATGAGGCTCACTTTGCAAGGGCTCTGCAGGCAGACCCCTTCTCCAAGTGTCCTACACTTACTCTCTTGAACCTAAGTCCTTCACAGATTCCTTAAATGTCATGCCCTCTGCTTTGGGCTATCTCAACCACTTCCTCTGGACAATCTCATCCATTTTCTGGTGCTAGCATGACTAACTTAGTATCTTCCTGACTTCTTTGGATCACTGGTTGGGTGATCTGATGAAAATGATGGCTTTTCTCCAGAAAAATGCCCAGATATGGAATGTGCATACAAAGTACCCTAAGGGCCATAGACATCCTTGTTCCTGTGTCTCCACCTGCAGCCCAGTCCTCACTTCCTGATGATGCCCATTCAGCTCTGTCTCATCCACTTCCTTCCCACCTCCACTATACTCACCTGCTCTCTATCACCCCCTCATCCCCAGGTATCCCTTTTTGCTCTCTCTTGCTCCATTTTTGGGGACAGGTGCCCTGGCTCAGACACAAGCTAGGCAGGAAACAGCCTGATGGTTAATTAAACAGTGGGAATGGGGTATAGGGTGGCCGCTCTGAGCTCAGCCCCAAGTAGGGTGGGGCAAAGGTCAGACTCTGTTGTTCTAGGGTAAAAATCTTGGAGTTTGAGACTTGGGAGTCCCCTGCTGGCCAAATGGCCCCAAATGGAAGATAAACCTGTGGAGGACAGTAAAGAAAACTCATCATCCATCATGACCATCCTCTCTCCCACTCATCTCTCTTTCTCTGTCTCTCTCTGTCTCTGTGTGTGTCTCTCTCTCTCTCTCTCTCTCACACACACACACACACACACACACACACACACACACACAGTCACAAGACAATCCCCAGAGCTTTTCTCCTTTTTTAATCAATGACCACCTCATCCAGCTTTGGAAATCTGGACAAAGAGGAGGCTGAGAAGAGGCCTGGTTCAGTGCCTGAGGGTCTCTGAGTGAGTCTGCATCAGCAGGTGGGCCCCTGCTGGGCCTGTCCATGGGTTGGGCACAGCAGTTTCCTGAGTAAGAGCCTGCCCCACCCTCAGGGCAGCACCCCAGTCCAAAAAAAAAAATCAAGGCCCTCCAGGCTTCCGCCTGTTTCCAAGGCCCTCAGGACAGTCAATAAATAGGTTAGATTCTGAGCCAGGCCTGGGAGGAGGGAGTATACAAAGGGCAGGATCAGCTGCCCAGGGATCCCAAAGATTCCCAGGTACTATCCTGCCCTCTCCCGACAAGGAAGTAAATAAATAGACCTCCAACTCAGGAACAGGGATGTTGGAGCAGGGGAACCCTCCCCTGGGAGTTAGTAATTAAGTCTCATGTTAAAAACAAACCAGCCCCAGCCCCTGAGAGTGTCTACAAAATCCTACAGGATTGGGTGAAGGGCTAGCCTGCCTGGGGGTACACAGTACCCAGCCCTGCAGGGTCCTGGAGGAGGTCTCATGTCTGTTCTGCAGCTCCTGGGGCTCCCTCCTCCTTTGGGGGTGGCTCCAAGAAAATTGGGGTGATTGATGGTGGCTTCTTCATTCTGGGAAGATAACAGGAAAACGAATAGGGAGGAGGTCATTAGCTACGTCCCCTAACCCCACTAGTCTTCCATTTCCAAGGACAGAATAGAGTCACTCACGAGTAGGGGGAGGCTGGGACCCCCACCACCAGGAAGTGGTTCCTCTTCCGAAACAATCTCCACAGGCCCCGGTGGTTGCCGCGTACATCCAGGTCCCAGATATGGAGGCACTGGTGGGGGTGGGGTGGGGCAAAGGCAAGGGTTGGAGAGCTGTGGGGTGGGCCCTTAGCCTCCCTCTCCTCAGCAGCCTCCTCAGTTTGCAAGAGGTAGCATCCTCAAGAATATGGATTTGTAAAGGGGCTTAGAAGAGAGGCTCTGAGAGTATGAAGAGAAGGTTCTGAGGTGGAAGATTCCAGAAAGGCTCCCTGTATCTTGGGGAGGGGTATTGCTGGGGTAGGTGTGGTACTGAGGCACCTTGGCAAGCTGGGTCCAGCTGGTGAAGTCATCATCCTTCTCCATTCGGATAAAGGCCACATAGGTGTGGCCCTCTGTGTCTGGCAGGAAAGAGTCTTCACAAGGGTTTTTGCTGTGGTCCAGAACCTCAGCTTCACTGTAGCAGGGAGTGGGGGAGAAAGGCCAAGACAGGGCCCACCTCATGAGTGTGTCACACAAGCAGTGTGCTTTTAATGCTCTACTGCTGCCATCTTGGAATTCTTAACATTTATTGTTTTTTGGCGTTTTTTGGCCGCGGCACAAAAGATTTTAGTTCCCCAACCAGGGATCAAACCCGTGCCCCCTGCATTGGGAGTGTGGAGTCTTAACCACTGGACCGCCAGGGAAGTCCCACTTAATAATGTTTGAACAAGGGACCCTGGTTTTCATTTTGCAGTGGGCCGCACAAATTATGGGGCCAAGACTCCCAGTATTTGACTTCTCCTTACCCCCTGCCTCATACCCCACACTGCCCTAGGCCATACCTGAGCAGCCTGTGAACTTCCACTTCATACGCTTCTTTCTTCAGACTAAAGGAGAGGGAGAAATGGGTCAGGGGAGGGAGTAGCCCCTCAAGGGATGACATGGAGATTGGGGGGCAGCAGGGCTGGGGTAAACACACAGACCACAGGGCTAGTAGGGCCTGCCAGGCACTGCTTATCAAGGCCCCTAAGTATCCTCCCCTTGGCCGTCCCCAGCCCCCACCTGTCCACGTTCCTCAGCTGGACACCTGGAACCGTGTTGAACTTGTGCTTCTTGAAGTAGGCCTCCTGGAATGGATGTGAAGGTGAAAATCAGGGCATTATACTGTCTGGCCCACACCTGCCCGCTGACCCACCACATATCCACGAGGCCCACAAATGAAGTCCTAGACCTATAAAGGTCCCTCTGATTTCCTCCCGTCTTCCCCATCCTCTTGGCAGCAGGCTTGGCAGACTCTTCTTAGCTTTAATCTGGCTCCACCATTGCCAGAGGGCTCATGCTCATACTGGCATCTCATGCTACTGACCCCTGAGCTAGTCCTTGTCCCCAGTGGCTCTCCCTGGGCCTGCTGTTCTAGGGCCACAGAAGCCAGGAACGGCCCCTGCAAAGGGACAGGCTTGACTGGGAGGGAGAAAACTGCTATGACTAAGGTACTAAGGGTGAGGGACATGAGGTCACTCCCCGTCCCTCTCGGAGATGAGTGGGGGTCTTGTAGTAATCAGCCTCTGAAGGCCCTTCTGGCTTCTAGGAGGTTCCAAGCTGGAAACTCTCCATTCTTTAAACTGGGTTGTCTCAAGGCCTCCCTGGCTATAACTGGGGAGTGACACTTTGGACACAGCGATGAAGGGGTGGGGACCTGGGGCCCTCTCTGTTCACTTCAGGCTGAGGCTTAGGCCTCAGCACTTGCAAGGACAGGAGAGGGCAGAGTTTGCTGGGCTGGACGAGTGCGTGGCAGCAGAAATATCCTCCCCACACCCACAGTCTAGTGCTAAGAATAGTAATGATAAAAATAATACCAGCTAATCCTTATATAATGTTTACAGTCCAAAGCATATTATACATATTAACTCATTTAAACCTCATAACTTCACAACCCTATGAGATAGGAGTATTTTTATCCTCATTTCACAAATAAAGAAACTGAGGCAAAAGAAGGTAAGTAATTTCCCTAAGGCTACATGGCTAGTGAGTGGCAGAGCTGGGGTTGCTCGAGTCCATGTTCTTGCCCCATCTACCACACTGTGCCCTATGCCCCAACACCCCTGCCTTCCACTCACATGGAAGTAGCCATTCATGTTGAGGCCAACGATGCCAAAGTGGTAGGATCGGGAAATGTCAGGGATGATGCACTCTCGGCCTCGGCGTTGTTCCGGCATCCGCATCCACATATCCCAGTCCCAGAGCTGGGGGCGTGGAAGACTCTGAGAGTTATGAGGTTTCGAGCTGGTAGGGGACTTCAGTCCACTCACCCTACCCTGCCAGGGTACCTTTTCCGGTGTGGGCCACTTGGGCTCAAGCTCCTCCTTGTACAAGGACTTCCTGAGCACCCATCCCAGCCCAGGCATGGTCTCCACACGGTACAGCAGTGCTGGGTCCTCAGCCGTGTGTTCATACCCCTGGGGACAGGGGGCCGTAATGGGAGGTATTAGCTCGGGGCCTCTACCAACTCCACAGCTGATCCTAGGCCACTCAGCCTACCTGGTCATTCCAGGCAGAGATACAGTACAGGCTGTCGTCCTCCTCCAGCAGGTGGATGGATTGGCTCAGGAAACTGAGAGGCAGGGTCCAGGGGTTCAGGGAGGGGCAAGGACAAACCCAGTCACACAGTGATGCTGGAAGAGCTGGAGATGGGACTCAGGAGTCATGCCTCCTTCCCCCAAAGCCCCACTGTCTCCATTCATCCTTTCTACTCTCTACTCCAGCCCCAACCCCTGCCAGCCTACCTTTGCTCAGGCATTTTCCCCACCTTGGAGCTTGCTTCCTCCGGAAACCTTTCCAAGACCCCTCATTGCCTTCCTCCCTGGAGACCCAGTCAAGCAAAGAGGCCCTACGCAGCTTGGAGCTGCATGGAGGGACACTTCCCTCACCTGAAAAAATCCACAGCGATGTCCAGGTCCTCTTCCAGAACCACAGCAAACTTGGCTTCCTGTAGTGGGTGGGGGACAACATGATCCCAAGGGCGACTTTCTCATCCCCTGTCTCTTCCACCTCCATCCCACTTCTCAGGCAGCACTACCCCCATTTGCCACATCAGGAGGATGAGACCCAGAGAGAGGAAGAGCTTGCTATATAATAAGACCAGACTAATGCCCATGTTTCCCCTCTCTAGGTCCAAGAGTTTTGTCTTTACTACTCACCGGAAACAGGTTGAAAGTGGCAGTGAGGCTGGCCTTGTAGTGCTGGGTGGGGAGTAGGAATAGGGCACATGAGCTTTGGGGTGGACAGTGGGGCCAGGTGTCCACCCCTTCCATCCTTGCCTAGGCGGTACCTGAGACACACGGGCGTTCTTGATGCTGATGGGAGTGTGCTGGATGCCCCTCAGACCAAACAGCGCCACCACGTCCATCGGCTCCTAAGGGGCACGGCCGCTGGTCATCATGTGAGCCACCCACCTCTGCAGGCTCTGACACGCCAAGCCCTGCACATTTCACGGCCCTTGCCCGGGCTGTCTCCCTTGCCAGTCCTCTGTGATCATTGCTACTCAGCACCAGCAACCCTGCACTCTGCTCCGCCCAAAGCCCCCAAGCCCCACTCACCTCATAGTAGCCGTCGATGAAAACTGTTATCATCTGGGGAGACACCCCCTGGGCTGAGAGTAGAGAGCGCAGCATCCTGGGGAGCCCAGGGTTGGATTAGGCCTCTTTGTCCCCCCAAATCAGGACTCCCCTGTGCTTACAGATGGGCCCAGATTCCCCATGTTCACCCCCAAAGGTGAATGGACCTAGAATCTGTTGCCGTTCCGCCCACCTCAAGAGTTCCCCCTGCAGGTACATGAGCCTCGGGTTCCCACCACTGAGCACCTCCTGTCCAGAGATGGATGCAGCCCCCTCCCAGGCTCACCGGTACAGGTAATTGGGCCGGTTCCCCGCAATGACAGCTACAGGCACATTGAAGACCTTGTTGTCTGGGAGCTGAGGGAGAAATAGTGTTCAGCTCTTGCCTCACTCTCTCTTCAAACTGGGATCCCCACATGGGGAAGAGTCTTGAGGGAGAGGGAGACTCAAGGGAAAAGGCAGAGGGTCTTCCCTGTCCTGGCCCCTCCACACACTCAGTCCAACTCCAACTCTAGGCCTTTGCTCACATGGCCTGCTCCTTCCCCACAACCAAGACGCCCTGTCTTTCAGAGCTCAGTATAAATCCTCAGCTCCTGGTTCCCTCCCAGGCTGGGGTAGGCAAAGCCCAACCTGGACCTTTCCTGGGGCCCCTTGCCAAGCTGGGAAGGAGTCCGGGCCTCGCTGCCCAAGGCCCCACTCACTGGGTCAGGGCTGAACTCGATGGGTGTGGGGTCCTTGCAGCTGCACACACTCCCATAGCCCTCGACTTTGCTGCAGAAGCGGTGGCGGCGACGGTTCAGCTCTGTGTCTGCCCAGTGGCACTCTGCTTCTGAGGGAGGGATGAGGTCAACAGGATGAGGGCATGAGGTCAGTGTGGTCTGGAGAACACCAGGCACCCAGTCAAGAATAGAGCCCTGTAAAGAGAACCCAAATGCCTATCCCCAGCCCAGGCACTGCCCTGGAGCCCAGCGCCTGCTAACCCCACCTTCAGCTGAGCTCAGCGGCACATCTGTCTTCAGTAGGACTGGATCGCCCCAGGAGGAGAGGGCAGGTGACTTAGAATGTTTCTCCCCGAGGACAGGACCTGGCAGGGGGCAGAAATGAGGGGCAATGGGGGCCCAGGCTGCAGTTCTGGAGCTTCTTCCCATCTCCCTGCCCACTTTCATCCAGCCTACCACCACCGACTCCTATCTGCCCCCCAGCCCACCCCATCTCCTGCAGTTCTGCTCCTCCCAGCCCCTTAATACTACAGGGTGGATGGCCTATGGTGCTGGCACCTCCTTTTCGTCCCACGAAGGCCCAGGTGTCCCTCCAGCCCAGGGCAGGGCCGGCCTGGCTGCCTAGGCTCCTCAGCAGAGCCTTGGCTGTGTCCTTGAGGTGGAAGGAGCCCTCATCCTGGGAGACCAGAAAAGGTGGTCAGCCTGACTGGCACAGCTCCAGCAGACCTAGCCTCAGGGAACACTAACTACATGTCAAGCACCATGTAAAACCTTTTACTTAAATTAGCTCATTAAACTATCACAACAACCCTTTGTGGTTACTATCATTTCACAGATAACTAAAGGCTTAGACAGATTCTGAGAATCACCCAAGGTCACTAGGCTAATTAGTCCTTAACATGATCCCACACAGTCTGCACCTCTGTCCCCTGCTACCTCCCTGCCCTCTTCCCACCACCCTTCTCCTCCCCTCCCTTATTCTGCTCCAGCTCCACTGGCAGCCCGGCTGTTCCTCAAGCACACCAAGCACCTTCCCAATTCAGGGCCTTTGCACTTGCCATTCTTTCTATCTAGAATGCTCTTCCTCCAGATATTCACATGGCTCACTCACTTCCTCCAGCTTTCTGTGCACAGGTCATGTCCTTACAGAGGCCTCCCCTTTCTAAAATGCACCCCCCATCACCCTGTCTCCCTTGCTTAATTTTCTTCTTCATACAAGTTATCTTTTCCTGACATTGTAGATTTATTTGGCTGCTTTTTGTTGATCTTGCCCTATTGGTGTAAACTCCATAATGGTAGGGACTCTGTCTTGCTTTCCATTGACAAGGATAGGATTGGAACCTGGTCACCTTCCTCCAGAGGCTCTTGCCACTATGCCATATTAGGGGCACAGAACCCAGGGCCATGAGCAGGGCTGGAGCTAGGGGTGTTGGGAACAGGGCCAAGGCAGAGTCACTGACCTTGACGGTGCAGATGAGCACTCGGCCAGGTGCCACCATGTTGAGGAACAGCACCATGGCCTCATCCTCATGAGGCGAGTACGTGTCAAACACCCGCTTTGCCATCACATGGCCCTGGCAGGAGACACACCTCTCATGAGTTAGTGTCACCAGCAAGGAGGGCTCAGCTTTGGCCCTCTAGGTTCCCTACCCCTAGAACCTCACCGTGGCCTGGTTGAGGACGATGACATGGATGCCCCGGCCCTGCTCCCGGGCCTCATCCTCCAGCACCTACAGGGTAGCAGAGACAAGGTCAAGCTCTTCACTCTGGCATTTGAGGTCTGTCTTATGGGCACTTAAAAAAAACAGCTGCATGAAACAAAACCTCCCCTCCTTCCTCTGCTTCTGTTCACACAGTTCTCTTCCAACCCAGCCTGAAGGCCATCTCTTCCAGGAAGCCTCCATAGCACCCCCATCAAAAGAGATCCCATCTTTCTACAACACCCCGACCCCCTGCCAGCTTTCATGACTCTTAGAGCCCTTGACTATCTCTGCCTCATGCTGGAGGTATCACCGTCTAACAGATGGAGCCCCTCAAAGTAGGGCCAGGGCTGACTACCTCCAGGTTCCCAGTGTCCAGGACAAGGACAAGGCCGAGGCCAAAGAAGGGACCAGGAAATAAATAAATAAATGGGACCACGAAATAAATAGATCACTGAATTAACTGCCTACTAATACTAATGATCACTTTTGATAATATCACACTACATATAATACATTTCACATACCTTACATTTAATCCTGACAAGCAGAAATCATTAGTCCCAGTCTACAGATGAGGAACTGAGGCCTCCAAAGTCACACAGCTAGAAACTGGCAGAGCTGCAGTTCCCACTCAGGCAGTGGACCCAGAGCCAGCGGACCACACCCTAAGTAGAATGGAGTGACCGTACACTAGACACCAGCCCACTCACCGTAGTGCCGTCCACTGCCACGTACACTTTGCTGCGGCTTGAGTATACCTCCACATCCAGGACCCGTCGGGGACCACTGCCTCTGCGCCGTGGGGACTCCAGTCGGCCCAGGGCCTCATCTGTGGGTGTGTGACAGGTCATGGAGGTAGTCCCTCCAGCAGTGTCTCACCCCTTGGGATCTGCCCACCATTTCAGCCACAGGATCCCAGGGGACACCCCCTCCACCACCAATCCCATCCTCAGTCTGGTCCTACCATAGTCTTTTTCTGGCTCCGGGTCTTCATTGGCCTCGCTGATTGCTCTCCGCGTGTCCAGGATCAACTTGATGTTGACAATGACGGTCACCAGTAGGAAAAGCACAGCTCCTGTCTGAGGGGAGGGGTGGGGACAACTAAAGAGGGGCACCCCCTCCAGATCACTGCAGGTCTTCCTGAAAGGAGGGCTCTGGCTGAAGCAATGACACAGGGAGAACCTGGGTTTTGCCTCCCTTCCCTCTGTCTGACCAGCTCTACTCCCCCAGACCTGGGTTCAGTTTCACGACCACCTCCTTCAGGGACCCTCCCCTGACCCTTCCCCCTTCATCAGGGCGCTCCCTACCCAGAACTCCTGTATTCTTCCATTTGAGCCTTGATTCCCTTGGTTCCTCCACAATTAGTTCCTAGAGATGGAGCCAGTCCCAGAGAACCATGCTGGGGATCAGAAGACCTGGGTCCTAGCCCTGACTGCCTGACAGGTGTGGGCCCTGGGCAAAGCCTTCCTGATCCAACTTCAGGTTTGTCAGAAGCCTAGGAGGTTGTACTTGGGTTCTGATTCCAGAACTGTGGACCCAACCCACTACCTGGTAGGGACATGAGACAAAGAGGTTTCCCACCCTGCTTGCAGGGTGGGGGCAGCCAAGGTAGGTCCCAGTGCCCATAGCCTAGGCTGCGGTAAAGCTGGGAGGGAGCCCCTGGGAGGTATGGGACACCTCTATACCTGACAGAATCTCCGCAGGGCCCGCTGGTTGGTCAGTTTATACTTCCAGGTAAGATACCAGCTCCGCTTTTTCCGAGCCCCAAAGGGCTTGATGAGGGGGCTGGGCTTCCAATCGTCCATGCCGGATTGGGGGGTCACCACTGTCCTGGCCAACCCATGCCTTCAGGAATCTGAGGAGACCAGAGGGTCACGTGGGGTAAGGTTTTCCTCCCAAAGTCTGATGCTTTCTTGGGGAGATGAGGGAGGACCCCCCAGTAACTCTTCCTTGCAGCATCCATGCTGTGTGACCTGGGAACAGTGGCTCAACTTCTCTGGAAAGGAAACCTTCAGAGGGGTCAGATCACCTGGAAACTCCCCTGGGGCTGGGGAAACTGACAGGACTGCCCATTGTCCCAAGGCTGGAGGCCAAATAATCGGCTCTCAAGGCTCATTAGTCCCTATAAGAACCAAGCCCCAGGCCTTCCTAGTCCTAGGGTGAGCGAAGGGCAGCGACCCCCCCCCCATTAGCCACCCCCTTCTGCCCTCGCCCCCTCCTATCTGGCCCTGCTCTTCTCCTCCCGGGCCTTGGGCCGCCCCAGCACTCGGGGACACGGCCCGGCCATGCCACCCCTCCCGGACCCCCGCCCAGAGACACTCACGGCTCAGGGGGCCCGGGCCCCGCTCGGGCCCCGCTCGGGCCCGCACTGCTCGGCCCGGCGCGCCGCGGCCTCCGCCTCCTCCATGCCGCTCGCGGCCCCGCCCCGGCCCGGGCGGCCCGCCTCCCCGCTTCCGCCGCCGCCGCCGCCGCCGCGGGGTGAGAGGGTGGCGGGCGGCGCTTAGGGCGGCGGCTGGTGTCTGTCCCCAGCGAGTGCCGCTAGTGCTCGGTCCCTCGGCTGCCTTGCAGCTGGCTGGCCGGGTGGGCGGCTGGGGGAGAGCAGGTTCCCCACTCCCAACACTGCGTGGTGGCAAACCCGATTGGGGTCGGAGTCCTAGAGCCTTGGAGTAGACCGCAGGGCACGCCAGGGTCAGAGGGGCTACAGGCCTCGGACCCAGATACCCCTCCCTTTGCTTGGGCAAGGCTGCACCCAGGTCTAGAGCATGCGAGGCCACTGAAGACTACGGGGGAATTAAAAACCTGGTTTTACCACCCACCTAGACCTTGGGCAAGTCACTTCACGTCTCAGCCTAGGTTCCCTTCTCTGTGAAATGAGGATGACCTCATATGACGCTTACTCTATGGCAGTCACTGTTCTAAGTAAGCATCTTACTATATTAACTCATTTAATTCCACAACAACTCCATGAGGTAGGTACTGTTACTATCCTAATCTTTTAGACAAAGAAAATGAGGCCCAATATCACGAAGTTGGTAAAGCTAGAATTCAAACCCAGGCAGCCTGGCTCCAGATTCCACTCTTAACCCCTCACTATACTGACAATAATAACACTTATAGAGTTTAACACATGCAAAGCACTTAGCTTAACACAGTGGTTCTCAAACTTTAGCTTGCATCAGAATCACTTGGAGGACTTGTTAAAACAGATTGCTGGGCCCCATTCTTAGAGTTTTTGATTCAGGAGTCTGGGGCAGAGCAGAATACTGCATTTCGAAAAAGTTTCTAGGTGATGGTGATGCTTGTTTGAAGTGAGTGGGTAGCCGTGGCACAGTTTTAGGCAGGGAAGCAACATAATCCAATTTAAGAGAACATTTACTGTTTTGTGGATAACATGAAAGGGAGACAGAAGAAGCCAGAAGATCGGTTAGATTTTTTTTGAGCTCTCCATATTCCATCTGCTTCCTGAAATGGTAGGATGGTATCCCCAAAATGTTAACAGTGCTTGTCTCAGTAGTTGAGGCAATCAGTGATTTCTCCTAATAAGCATGTGTTAGAATAGAAGAAATCCCAACACATTTTAAAAAGGCACTTTAGAAAGGTGTCCCACAGCGTTCCTCCCTGACCCTCTTCTCTCCTCAAACTCACTCTCCACAGAAGATCTCATCCACTCTCATGAGCTCTCCGACCATCTAGATTCCTAAGCTCATATCTGCAGACTTAGCCTTTCTTCTGAGCTCCAGGTGGACCTGTGTTCAACTACTGGCTGGACATTCTCATAGGTCCCTCCAATTCAACATAACTCCTGCTAGAATCAACTCTTCTCACTCCCAGTCCTCTTCTTGTGTTCCCTTCCTTCATGAATGGCATCAGATCAAACAGCTGGGAGTCACCCTCGATTCCTTGTCTCTCTCCAGCAACCAGTCCAGGTCTGTTTGCTCACCATTGTATTCTTTGTACCACATACAATGGCTAGAACATAGGAGATTCTCCATAATATTTTTTGAAATCATTCGTGTTCTGAACAAATATTTATCAAATGCCAGTATAAACAAATGAATGTTACTGGTCACCAAGTCTTGTCAATCTTACCTCCTAAAGAGTCCTCCTCCATTCAGGTCAAATTCTTTTCCAACCTTACCACCAGCCCCTGTCCAGGCCATTTTAGTTTCTTGTCTTCTAGCTGGTCTCCATGACTCCAGATTTTTACCCCTTTAATTCTTTCTCCTTGCAAAATCCAGAGTATTTTTTCAAAAAGGCAAATCTGTTTTGTAAATCTCTGATTTAAAACCCTTCCATGGTTCAAGGCATACTAAGGAACAGTATGTTACTTAAAATTACAAAGGTAACAAGCTAAAAAATAATGATAGAAATGTATAGGGCCAATGGAAGAAGGAAGTACAGAGTGTGAGGTAAATCTTATTTATCATAATAGGAAGTCAGTAGACAATATTTAAAATTAAGACATAGTGGTATAAGTCTATTGTGGAGTTATGAGTATAAACACCAGGAAAAAATAGCTGAAAGTGGTTGCCTCTGGGGAGTGGGACTAGAGGTGGGAAAGAATAGGTTGCGGTAACTATCTTTTCATTATAAATCCTTCTGTAACCATGGGCTGGAATTACTTGGATTAAAAACCAAAATCAAGCCAAAGCATAAAATGTTTTTTAGGGATCATCATTGCCCATAGAATAAAATCCCAGCACCTTAGAACCATCTTTTATAACCTTGTTACTCAAAGTGTGGTCCCTGGACCAGCAGCATGGCCATCAGCAGAATCTGTTAGAAATGCAGAATCTCAGGCCCCACTCCAGATTTACAGAATTGTAATCTGCATTTTAACAATTCGCAGATAATTCATGTATGCGCAGTCAAGTTTAAGAAGCATCAGTTTACAAGATCAAGCATGATGTAGCCCTCTTCAGCTTCAATACTGGTTGCTCCTTTAGTCTAAATTTAGTGGCTACACTGGATGTGTGTGTGTATCAGTGGCTAGCTAAATTCCAAGCACTGTTTTAGATCCAGCTCCTCTACTCCAGGAAGCCTTCCAAAACCCTCTGTAGTTCTGTTACCAATGTTCCTTAAAATCCCACATCCCTAACTGAGGATGCTTAACCTCATTCAGCAAACATTCATTGGGCGCCTGCTGAGTGCCTGGCTGGACTCAGTGCCAGAGTCAGGAGAAGGCGCTGAGCTCTTTCAGGTGCATATCCAGCATCGCCCAGCCTCACCCATTCCGGAGCCAGAGGTTGTGCGCAGCACTCGAATGTACACACACACACACACACACACACACACACACACACACACACACACCCTCTGCGCGGCTTTTCTGAGTGTTACGGCGCCCTCCTCCCGCCCCCACACAGCGCGGGCGGGGACCCACCGGTTCCGCTCTGCACTAGCTGCTGTGAAAGCAGGACCCCCGGGAGCGGGATCCCGGCGTCCGGTCGCCCAACCCTGTTCAGGCTTAGGCCCGCATGGAGGGGACTGCGGAGTCCCAGACGCCTGACCTGCGAGACGTGGAGGGCAAGGTGGGCAGGAAGACCCCTGAAGGGCTGCTCCGCGGGCTGCGAGGCGAGTGGGAGACGGGAACCTCTGGCGCCCTGCTGCTCCCGGGGGCGCCTAGCACGGGCCACAGCCTGGGGGACAAGATCATGGCGCTGAGGATGGAGCTGGTGAGTGTGGGCTACACGGGCCAGGGGCACGGAGTCTCCAGCATGGGGCCGGAAGGGATGGACTCGCGTCCCCAGAATTGGGCTGGAGAGGAGGGAGTTAAAATCCCCCGCCTAAGTCCTCAGGATTCCGATCAGATCTATCTTTAAGCCCTGGGGTCCATTAATTGCATTCCCCACGAAGGGTGAGTGGAGTATTG
Organism: Balaenoptera musculus; assembly: GCF_009873245.2. NCBI lineage: Eukaryota > Metazoa > Chordata > Mammalia > Artiodactyla > Balaenopteridae > Balaenoptera > Balaenoptera musculus. The sequence goes on from NC_045785.1 coordinate 38,240,573, forward strand.
ATGGGCCCTGAGCACTCGGGGTGGGAGGCTCAGGGTTTTTTCAGTTGGTGTTTTTTTTTTTTTTTTTTTTTTGGCCAAATAATTGGGAGGGGAGAGGTGAGGATTGGGAAGCACTGAGAACCTAGCACAGCACAAATCTTCCCCCTCTCCCCTCACTTTGGGGCTACCTCTGCCCCCAGCCACCATTATAGGGCAACCAGTTTTTTTCTCCTCTTGCAAACTGGGCCCAGGGTTTGTTCCTCAGAGGCTCCAGTATCCACCACAAGACTCAGCACAGAAGAGATTTGGGTGAAAACTGCCTGGGCTAGGGCCACTAAAAACATCCTCTTTCCCCAACATTCCCCCACACCCACTTAAAATATTTGAAAGTTCCTAGAACCTTAGCAGACACAGAGTAGCAGCACCTGCAGTGTTGGTCCCATCACTGCAGACTCAGTCTCCTTCCTACCAACCCCCAAGTACACTGGATATTTGCATCTCATCTGCACTTCCTTGAGGAGAAGAGGAGAAAGCAGGCACCCAACCCCTTCCCTGTTGCTGCTGGTCTAGATTCAGAGCCAAAAGGGCAGTTGGGGCCTCCCAGGCTCCCTAGCGCCCTGGTTCTGTTGAAGGGGGTGATTTACACCTGCCACCACTTTGCGGCCAATTCTAGGGAACTGAGGAATTGCCAGCCACTTTCTGGCCCAGAACCAGGAGCCCACAGTGAGTGTGTCAACTAACAGGTCTTCCTGGAGCCCCACTGTGCCCAGCTCTGTGCCGGGCTGAGCTGTGTGTGTGTGTGTGTGTATGGAGGGGGTGCCTTTGGGAGGGAGGTCATGGGCGCTACCTGACAGCCTGAGAGGCTGGGAGGAGAGATTTGTGGGCAAAGCAATCAGGAAAGGCTCCCTGGGGGAAGGATTTGAATGCCATATGTGCACTTGGCCTTGAAGTTTGGAAGCTATTGCCAAATTCTCCAGAGTAGGGCTGTAACTGTGCCCACCTAAGGGAGGGGTCTGGCTTTGCCTCAGTGTACAAACTTTAGCTCAGGGCCCAGAAAGAGCTAACTTAGAATGTCTTGCTTTGGAAACTAACTTTCACCAAGTGCATGTGCCAGGTATCATGCTGAACATTTTACAAGATATTCTTTTAGTCCTCACAGAGATTTATTAGGTAGGTGATATTTTACAGATGAAGAAACTGAGGCACAGAGAGGTTAAGTAACTGCCCAAGTCATACAGAAAGTAAAAAGCAGAGCCAGGCTTTGAACCCAGGTGATTTGCCTACACTTTACATCTTCACCATTGAGACCAGCTTTGTGCCAGATGCATTAAATGCCTTTCATGTCATTGGAGTGAGAAAAGCAGTCATTATTTTCCCATTTCACAGAGCAAACATGCTTGCAGGTGTTAAGGGCCTTGCCTGAGCTCATACTGGGAGGAGCCATGCCTAGTCTCTCTGGCTCTAACTCTTTTCTGTCTTTGGTGGAGATTACCTGTTCATAAACTTTAAGGGGTACGTTTTACTTTTGATTGGGTCTCTCTGCATTCCTGACCTAGCCTGGCTTGGGGCCCAAGGCTGCCCACGAAGAACTCAAGGGAGGGAGCCTTCTGGGGTCCAGCACAGGGAGAGGCTCCCTATGTGCCCCACGGATTCCTACTCCATTTCTTTCTCCCTCCTCGGCAGAGGTATCTTAGGTTTCTTTATGCACTCTGCCCTACCCACTGGGTGGCACCCAGGGGGACAAGGGTGGGGCAGGGGGGTTTCCCCTGGAGCCGCTTGTGGCAGAACTAGTCCAAGCCCTCTAAGTACTGTCCTTCAACTGTCCCTCACTCAGCTTTCCTGCAGGGAGGGGGCAGGCCTGCCCTTGAGGCCAAGGTCATCAGTGCCTCTAGGCCTCTCCCTCCCCTACTCAAAAGTTGACTGAACCAGACAGACTCCGGGATTTGTGGGAAGGGGAAACAATGACAACTTCCCCTACTTAATCCTCCCACCCAGAGAACTGTTGCTATGACAACCCACCCCCACAGAGCACTTTGAGAAAAAGCTTTAGGCAAGGAGAGAGAAGGTATGGGTTCAAGTCCTGACTCTGCTCCTGAATGATTTTGTGATCTTGAGCAGAGCCCTGACTCTCTTGGCCTCAGTTTTTCTACCTCCTGGGGGAGGGGGCGAGGGGAAAGAGGGGTAACAATAGTCTGGGAATCTCATTCTAAAACCAGGGAGCTAGGACTGAGATCTGTAGGCTTTTATCCCAGGGCTTGATTTAGATTGAGCCATGAGTGAGCCATACTTGTGATCTTAGGGCTGGTCAGAGGGTTTGATGTGTACATGTTAAGGGGAAGAATGGGGAACCTGAATCCCCCTGGGGAGAGAATTGGGTTGGAGTGGCCTCTGAGGCTGCATCTCTCCTGAGCTGTTTATCCCCTTTCTGTTTCCAAAGAGATGGTGTGAAATGACTGTTTCTTTTTCTGGCAAGAAAGCCTTGCTTTCTTCTATTCTGGGCAGTGATGCTGTCACAGTCAGGGAATCCCACTGTCACAGGCCTATAGAATCTGGTCCTCAGATTCATTTGCCACCAACATGATAAAACCCAGCCCCCTGAACCCTAGGACCAGCAGAGGGACCAAGGATAGTAAAGGCAAGAGAATCATAGAACTGAATCTGACCTACCCAATCCTAGGCTAAGCACCATAAACGAACTGGGCAGGACCTGCTGCTCTCAGGGAGCTCATAGTCTGGGTTAGGGAAGAGAGAGACAGACTAGCCACTCTGGCACAGGTGCTGTTGGAACTCAGGGAGGACTTCCTGGAAGAGTCTTCATTATAGAGTGACATGGTCAGATTTGTGCTCTGGAAAGGCACAACTGAACTGGAGAAGACAAGCTGTTTCTTCTGGTTGGAATGACTCTCCATGGCTTTGTCTGGCTAAGTCCCACTTGACCTTCAAGTCTCAGCTCATGTCCTTTATTCTAGGAAGCATTTCCTTACTCCTCTGGTTATGGTCCTCTAGGTACCCACAGCTCTCTCTGTGCAGCATTTGCATCCCCTGGCATTTTCTGCACTGAATTTTAAGTGCTTGTGTCATTGTCTTATCTTAACCCACTAGACTGTGAACTCTCTGAGGGCAAGAAAGGTGTCTTTTCTTGCTTTATCTACACAATGCCATGCCTATAAGAAACACTCAATAAATATTGTTCCATGACTGAATGGCTTAATTCCACCTTAAGGAAGTGTAGGGAAGACTTCCTAGAGGAGGTGGCATTTGAGTTGTGCCTTGAATAAAGTCAGTGGGAATTCCAGTTCAAGATGGCACATTAAACACATGCATTTACCTCCATTCCCCCCTGAAACTCCACTAAAAGCCAGGAGAAAGATTATTTTTAAAGCCATGAAGCCATTATGACAAGAACAGGAGAGAATATGATAGGAACAAAATTTTGGAAGCTGAAAGCAGAAGGAAGAGTAGTAACTAACTTATTATACTTGAAAAAAGCTGAATTCCAAGCCAGCAATGAGGAAAGTTGCAAAGAAACCCATTTTGCACCTCAAAGGTCTCAGGAGTTGGTCTCAGATATTTCTAGATCTGACTGTGCAAATAGAGCTGAATACAAAAGGGTTGATGAATGTCTGTTTAAGAATCATACTTGGGAGCTACCCTGGTGGTGCAGTGGTTGAGAGTCTGCCTGCCGATGCAGGGGACACGGGTTTGAGCCCTGGTCTGGGAAGATCCCACATGCTGCGGAGCAACTAGGCCCGTGAGCCACAATTACTGAGCCTGCACGTCTGGAGCCTGTGCTCCACAACAAGAGAGGCTGCGATAACGAAAGGCCCGCCCACCGCGATGAAGAGTGGCCCCCACTTGCTGCAATTAGAGAAAGCCCTCGCACAGAAACAAAGACCCAACACAGCCATAAATAAATAAATAAACCCAAAGTTTAAAAAAAAAAAAAAAAAAGAATCATACTCGGGGGCTTCCCTAGTGGTGCAGTGGTTGGGAATCCGCCTGCCAATGCAGGGGACATGGGTTCGAGCCCTGGTCCAGGAAGGTCCCACGTGCTGCAGAGCAACTAAGCCTGTGTGCCACAACTACTGAGCCTGTGCTCTAGGGCCCGCGAGCCACAACTACTGAGCCCATGCGGCTAGAGCCTGTGCTCCGCAACAAGAGAAGCCACCGCAATGAGAAGCCCACACACCACAACGAAGAGTAGCCCCCACTCACCGCAACCCGAGAAAGCCCGCGTGTAGCAATGAAGACCTAACGCAGCCAAAAATAAATAAATTTTAAAAAAATACTGGTTTTCATTTATATTAGTGATATAAAATTGGGAAAAAAAAAAGAATCCTACTCAGGGGACTTCCCTGGTGGTCCAGTGGTAAAGAATCCACCTTACAATGCAGGGGACGTAGGTTCAATCCCTGCTCAGGGAACTAAGATCCTACATGCCACGGGGCAACTAAGCCCGCGCACCACGACTACTGAGCTCACGCACCTCAACGAGAGAGCCCACGTGCTGCAAACTACAGAGCCCACGCACTCTGGAGCCCACGCACCACAACTAGAGAAAACCCACGTGCAACAGCTAGAGAGAAGCCTGCACGCCGCAACAAAGAGCCCACGTGCTGCAACTAAAGACCTGACGCAGCCAAAAATAAATTAAATAAACAAATAAAAAATCTTTAAAAAAAAAGAAAATATTAAAAAAAAAAAAAGGGACTTCCCTGGTGGCAGAGTGGTTAAAAATCCACCTGCCAATGCAGGGGACACGGGTTTGATCTCTGATCCGGGAAGATCCGACATGCCACAGAACAGCTAAGGCCATGCGCCCCAGCTATGGAACCTGCGCTCTAGAGCCCACGAGCCACAACTGCTGAAGCCTACATGCCTAGAGACCACGCTCTGCAACAAGAGAAGCCACCGCAATGAGAAGCCTGCGCACTGCAATGAAGAGTAGCCCCCACTAGCCGCATCTAGAGAAAGCCTGTGTGCAGCAACGAAGACCCAACGCAGCCAAAAATAAATAAATAAATAAATAAATAAAATTTATTTAAAAAAAATAAAAGAATCATACTTGGGACTTCCCTGGTGTTCCAGTGGTTAAGAATCCATCTTGCAATGCAGAGGACGCCCGTTCAATCCCTGATCCGGGAACTAAGATCCCACATGCTGCGAGGCAACTAAGGCCACACACCACAACTAGAGAGCCTATGTGCTATGGAGCCTGCGTGCCACAGCTAGAGAGAAACCCACACACTGCAACAAAGAGCCCGCGCCGCAATGAAAGATCCTGGCGTGCCACATCTAACACCCGACGCAGCCAAAAACTAAATAAATAAAATACTAAAAAAAAAAAAAAAAGAATCCCTCCCCAACTGGGCAACCAAGTACCCACAACTCCTTTATCATTGCAGAAGACTGGAAATGTAAGTTTTGGAAAGAATAGAACAGAAGGAAGGGAGGAAGGGGAAGGGAAGAAGACTGGAAGGCAGGAAGGAAGAGAAGGAGGGAAGGAAGGAGGAAAGAGGAAAGGAAGGGGGGAGAAAACAAAGCAGGAGAAACATTTTTAGTATGAAAAGTTTTGTTTAATACATTTAGTTTGGTCATGGACTACATGGTTTCACTGTTAATAAATTTGTCCCCAGCACGAAATAATTGAAGATAATCTCTTTTATCCTGTGTCATTAATAGTCTGTGCAGTCTGTGGTACTTGAGTTATTTATGTCCACATCTCCTTACTGAAACTGTAAGCTTCTGTTAAGCAGGGAGAGTTTCTCCATTATCTTTGTAATTATTAGAAAATCCAGGTACCCAATAATCATTTGTTTAATTGAATTCAACAAATATTCTTCCAAATGTTGTGATGTTCTTCCAAAAACACAAATAATTTCAGGTAGAAAATTTTCTGTGCTTATGCCATAGTAGATAAGTTAACCATAGTAATATGTAAAGCCAAATAGCTACCATTTATTGATTAGTGAATACTTGTCAGGCAGTATGCTATGCCTGTTAATGATCCTTCTATTTCTGAAAATAAACCTTTAATTAGATAGTATCCTCTTTTTACAATGAAGAAATGATGGTTTAAAGGGAAAAAAATATTCCAATTTCATATGACTCATTAATGGCAAAACTGGAACTTGAATCCAGGTCTGTTTAATTCCAGTGCCTATATTTTTCTCAGTGTACAAATACTTGGTCTGATTTCTGGCTTATCATTGTAGGTGTGACTAAAGCAGTTATTTCCTGAATAATTCAATAAACATTTATCAAGTAATATATATTTAAAAAATAATAGAACCAAAGGTCTCCAGGTTGGGAGACACCAAGCGGAGTTTGAGAGCAAGAGGGATTAAATTAAAATATACTAAATGCGGGCTTCCCTGGTGGTGCAGTGGTTGAGAATCCGCCTGCCAATGCAGGGGACACGGGTTCGAGCCCTGATCCGGGAAGATCCCACATGCCGTGAAGCAACTAAGCCCGTGCAACACAACTACTGAGCCTGCGCGTCTGGAGCCTGTGCTCCGCAACGAGAGGCCGCGATAGTGAGAGGCCCGCACACCGCGATGAAGAGTGGCCCCTGCTCGCGGCGACTAGAGAAAGCCCTCGCACAGAAACGAAGACCCAACACAGCTAAAAATAAATAAATAAATAAATAAATTTATTAAAAAAAAAAAATATTAAATGCTATGTAATACCTCTCCCAGCCTTTGCCTTACTTGGCTCCCATAACATTGGCAGCTTTGCTTACATTATACTCTCTAGATGGGTATAATATAGTGAATGTGATGAACCCAAGAAAAAAAAAACACACATGCAAGGTACTACCTACAGGCCTTACCCAATCAAACATCCTAGCAAAATAACCCTTAGTGAGGTTCAGAGCTGGCAAGCCTCAGGCACAGAGAGTTTCCAATCAGCTTTTTAGAGACCACGCTGAAGTATGAGCAGCAGCTAAAGATTATAAAACATCTGATGAAGCCCTTTAACTATATAGACCTATACAAACAGAAAAAAGCGACTTGAATAAAATGGAGATAATTCAGGAAGATAAGAACTTAAACAATCATTAATTATATCCTTAAAGAGATGAGATAATATTGCAGCCATGAACAACAACAGGAAGTTATTAAAAAACATTCAGAGAACTAGAAACAACTCTTGGAAATAAAAACATGATAGGAAAAAAATGAAAAACTCAGTAGAAGGGTTGATAATGTTGAAATATTTCACAAACTAGAATACATATAGGGAGAGATGAAAGAGAAAAAAAATAGAGGATCCTTTCAGGGTGCCCTCTATCTAAATAATGGTATTTCCAGAAAGAACAAAAAAACATATATTGGAGAAGAAATAATCATCAATGAAATAATTAAAGAAAATCTCCAGAACTGAAGCTCTGAGTTTACAGATTAAAAGAGCCCAACAGGGCTTCCCTGGTGGCGCAGTGGTTGAGAGTCTGCCTGCTAATGCAGGGGACACGGGTTCGAGCCCTGGTCTGGGAGGATCCCACATGCCGCGGAGCAACTGGGCCCGTGAGCCACAACTACTGAGCCTGCGCGTCTGGAGCCTGTGCTCCGCAACAAGAGAGGCCAGGATAGTGAGAGGCCCGCGCACCGCGATGAAGAGTGGACCCCGCTTGCCGCAACTAGAGAAAGCCCTTGCACAGAAACGAAGACCCAACACAGCCAAAAATAAATAAATAAATTAATTAATTAAAAAAAAAAAAAAAAAAAAGAGCCCAACAAGTGATGAATTCAGTGGATGAAAACAGAATCACACCATGGCAAATTACTGTGATAATTTAGAAAACTGGGCACCAAGAGAAGATCCTAAGAACTTCTAGAAAGAGTGGCAAGGTGGTCACATACAAAAAGTCAGAAATCAGAATGGCATCAGACTTTTTAAGTGTAACACTGAAAATTAGAAGACAATGGAACAATGGTCTAAATTCTGAAGAAAAATTATTTTCAACCTAGATTTCTGTACTCAGCTAAACAGTCAACAGTGTGAGGAGCAAATAACATTTTAAAGGCATGTGAAGCTTCAACAAATATACCTCCTATGCAGGTATAGTCTATGCAGACTTTCTCAGGAAGCTACTGGAGGAAAAGCACCACACACATGAAGGAGTAATCAATAAAGAAGATCTGGGATCCAGGAAACAGGGATCCAGCTCAGGAGAGAGGCAAAGTTGAATCCCCAAGGTGATAGTGAAGGGAGATCTCTGGAGGACAGTTGTGCAGCAGGGACAGATTGGAGCAGATCAGAAGGCTCCTAAAGAGCTGCCTGTAAGAAGATGGAATAGATAGAACATATGTTGTATTTAAAAGCCTTGAGACGGAAATTCAGACAACAGGGAGAGAGTTTAGGGATGACTTACTGATAATGATATACCAAACTAAGCAAAATAGTAGCAGTAGTAATAATTATTATTATCTAAAAAGGAAAACTTAAAGTTGTAAGAAAGGAAAAGTAACCATAGTAAACCATATGGCTTAGCTGTGAATAGCATTTCCAAATCCTAATAAGGTAAATGCTGAATAATTAATTTTATTGCATATATTGGGCATATGGGGAGATGGGAAGGGTATGAGTATGGCAGAGGAGTAGGGAGTAGGATGAAAGAGTTAAATCCTTAAACTTCTATTGTGTGTGAAGTCAATAGAAAATACCTAAAACTTAAAAATCAATAAGTAGTTATTTGGAAATTAGAAGGTAAGTACCAAAATAAACAGCTAAAAAAGCGATAGTAGCTGTCTTTGGAAAGTGGGATTTAGGACTAGGATGGGGGAACTGTTACTTTTCATAATAAATCTTTGAGAACTGTTTGCTTCTTTAATCTATGTACATCTATCACTTTTATTAAAAGTAAAGCTAGGGAATTCCCTGGTGGCGCAATGGATAGGCCTCTGCACTCCCAATGCAGGGGGCCCAGGTTCGATCCCTGGTCAGGGAACTAGATCCCACATGCATGGTGCAACTAAGAGTTCACATGCCACAACTAAGGAGCCTGCATGCTGCAGCTAAGGAGCTGGCAAGCCTCAACTAAGGGGCTGGCAAGCCGCAACTAAGGAGCCAGCGAGCCACAACTAAGGAGCCCGTGAGCCACAACTAAGGAGCCTGCCTGCTGCAACTAAGACCTGGTGCAACCAAATAAATAAATATTAAAAAAAAAAAGTAAACCTAGGACTTCCCTGGCGGTCCAGTGGTTGACACTCCACACTTCCACTACGGAGGCTGCAGGTTTGGTCTCTGGTCGGGGAGCTGGGATTCCACATGCTGCACAGTGCGGCCAAAAAAAAAAAGTAAAGCTAAATAAAATGAAATTTTAAAAGTCGTGTGTGGCAGGACCTGGGGTTCCCACAGAAATATGCTAGAGGTGAAGCTAGAGGGATGGGCAAGAGCTGTATTACGACAGGCTTTTGAATACCTGCTGCTAAAGTGCTTAGATTTTATTCTCTAAGAGCAGTGCAAAGCCCGAAAAGGTTCTTGAGCAAGGGAGGGACAAGTTCACACTTGTGCTTGGGGAAGACAACTCAGTGCATCTGAGCTAGAAGGGACCCTAGAGATTACCCAGTAAGTCAAACTTACTCCCAGTGCAGACAAGGAGACTGGTGTATAGTAGAGGGAAGCCCCGAATCCCCAGCCAGTGAGATTCTGACCCTTTGGAGCTCTAGCCAACCCTTCCCTCCCACAGCAGCTGCTACCAACAGCCTGAAGAAGGACCAGGTTAGCGCCTTCTTTACCCCCCCAGCTCCTGCCTCATTTTGGCCCAGTCTACTTCCTAATTAACACTTGGCCGCCTATCAGGCTACTCTTTGGATGACTGCTTCTAAGTCTTACTGGTGAATCTGGACTGGTTCAATAGTTAATACCCTGTCTGTGAAGTTCAAATCTCAGTAGGATTGGATTTTAATACTTAGCACTTACCGAGATTTTACTCTGTACCAGGCACAGTGCTCAGTGCCTAAAAAACAACATCACTAAATTCTCTCAGCCACCCTGTGCAGTGAGTGACCTAACCCTATTTCACAAACAAGGAAACCCAGGCTCAAAGAAGGTAAGAAAGTTGCCCACAGTCATATAGCTAATCAGTTGTAGAGCTGAGATTTTAAACAGCAGTCTCTCTGCTTCTAAAGCCTACACTCCAAACCATTCTATTTCCATGCTTCTTGAAAGTGAAGCACAGTTGGTTAGATCACAAGGTAGAGGCCTCTAGAAACATTGGGGAAACCTGTGGCCCAGAACCTGGAACTGATTCCTTCTCCCACTCCCCTAGGCTTACCTGCGAGCCATCGATGTGAAGATCCTACAGCAGCTGGTGACCTTGAACGAGGGCATTGAGGCAGTGCGCTGGCTGTTGGAGGAGCGGGGGACGTTGACCAGCCACTGCAGCAGCCTCACCAGCAGCCAATATAGCCTGACAGGCGGGAGCCCAGGCCGTTCAAGGCGAGGCAGCTGGGACAGCCTGCCAGACACCAGCTCCACTGACCGGCTGGACAGTGTCTCCATTGGCAGCTTCCTGGACACAGTGGCCCCCAGCGAGCTGGATGAACAGGGCCCCCCCGGGGCTCCCCGTCCCGAGATGGACTGGGCAAAGGCTATACCCGGTGGGGAGAGGGCCAGGACTGAGGTGGACCTGACAGCCACCAGGCTAGGAAGCTTGAGGGCTGTGTGGAAGCCCCCAGGGGAGGGGCTCCAAGGTGGACCTTCTGAGCCACCAGAGGATGAGAGTACCAAGCTGGGCTTTGAGACCCACTGGTACTGGGGCCAGTGCCAGGATGATGTGACCTTCCTGTAACAACTCTTCCACCCTTTTGTTCTCCTATGGCTCTTTCATCGCTAGGCCCTGGTCTCCCTCAAATTTATTCTCCCTCAATCTGGGATTAGGAAGAGGCTGCATTGAGATCAGTTACCATGGAAACCTGGCCTCACCATCTCTCTGGTCCCTGGGGAGGCTCTGCCTTTATCCTTCAATTATTGGGTCCCTAGAGCTATTTTCATGGATACATTGACTCTAGAGGCTTGACCTGTGGCTCCAGGTGTGATGGTATCTCTTCCCCTTTCCTCCCAACTGGGATTTGATGGTTTAGCATCCCTACGAGATCACTGATGAAGAGATGGGGGTATAATTGCCTCACCCAACATCTAGGAGCCTCGGCTCCCCTCTTGGCCAAGATGGAGGATTGTGGAGGGACATGGACATTCAAGGCCAACCCTCTATGGATTGGCCCTCCCAGAAGCCTTTGGGGTTGGTAGAGCCACCCCTTCCTGCCTGGTGAGTGATGTCATTTCCTGCCAGGATGGATTAGCCTTTCCTCTGTACCAGTCTTTTAGTGATGATAGGTCAGTATAGGGGTGTCTGAGCCCCTGCTGCTAAGTGAGACCATATCATTTATTCTCCCTACCATTACTTCTTGTGAATGGGAACGTACCACCCTCCTCACAGGAAAGTTTCTCAGTCAGATGTTTGTACTTCTTCTCAGAGAGGTTCTTAGTATTTAAACAGGGAGTTCTCATTTTATCCTAGGGATTCTCACTTCCTCTCTGACCACACGCCTGTCTGCTGCCAGCATTCCTATATCTGTGCTTTTAGGGAGGAAACTGGCAGGAGCCTCCAACTACAGCTCTCAAAAGTCTGTTTGGCCTGCCCTGCCACAGTCCCCTGTCTTACTCTGTCCCTGGGTTGCCCCCATTCTTGTATTCTGGCTCCAAATCTGTCTGTCAGGAGGTTCAGCCTTTGTGTTTCCACACCTTCTCGGTTTCCACTTTGGGCCTCATACCTTTTATATGCAGATGAGTCCCTCAGCCTTCTCTCTCCAAAGCTGATGGGAGCCAGAGGGAGGAGAAGCTTGGGGTGTACCAGAATCTCCGAAAGGGGGAGGTATCTTCTCAGATCCTGTGATTCCCCTGCCCCCATCCTGCCCCAGACCTTCCACCATTGGTTACTAGGATGCCTGCCTGAGGCCAGGACACAAGGAATCCCCTTGTCTGGGTTACAATGGGGGGTGTGGCAGAGAAAGACAGAGGCTCTTTGGTCCTAGGGCCCACATCCTGGGAGGGGGGAGAGTAGGAGGGAAAGGCTGCTTTCCTTCCTCCCTTAGAGCAAGCTTTAGACTCCCGGGACCTGCAGAGGGAGCAGGGCACTGGCTCTGGGCCTGGGTCCCAGGGCCCTAGTGAATTACACCAAAGGAGGGACTCAGGGAACCTGCCAACCTGGGGCTCAGGGAGGAGACAGGCCCAGAGAGAGGGTGGGGACAAAGGCTGTGGCTGATGTCAGAGTATGAATTATTGGAGATTAACTCTTTGAACCCCAGGTAACTGCCCCTATGTTGGTCCCTGTCTTTCCTGGGCCCTGAAACTAGATTATTGGAAGGCAAAAAGGAGAAAAAAGGATGTCAGGTAATCCTTGCCTATTTGCTGTGCCCTCGTGAGTTGGAGGAGTCTTCCTCAAATCCTGGAATAACTCCAGTTTCTCTACTTTTCATTCTATGCTGAGGAAGGGACGGAAGCCAAGTTGATTATCTCCAGTTCCCCTAAACTCCTCAAGTCTGGTTCTGCAACCCCCCACCCCAATCCTTTTGGGGCAATACATTTCCTCCTCTCCTCTCAAAGTGATTGAAATCTCTAAAGAATATCCGTTAAGTCTCTTCTTTGCTGCCCACCAGCCCTCTCCTTACCCCTCTGGGTCTTGGGGCTCCTGACCTCCCCTCAGGCTGGGAATTCAAATATCCTTTCCCAATACCCTGACTCTGTTGCCATTTTTTGGTGACTTATGGGTAACTACCTTTCCACGTGGAACCCTTGTATTCCTTTTCGAAGCTTTCTTATTCATTTAATCTACAAACTTCTGAGCTGAAGAGGTTGTCCGCCCTCTTGTGACCATTATGCACCATTGCTGGAATAGCTGGGTGAAACCTTCAGGCTCAAATATAACCTTAAAGAAGACCAGCCCTCTCATTGCACAGACAGGTTAGACAGACAGGCCTACAGAAGGCAGAGACTTGACCAGTGTCACCCATGGTAAATCTGTGACAATGCTCAGGTTAAAGAACCCAGATCGCCTGCCTGCCAGCCTGTCCACCCACAATTCCATCACTTGACCAGACTGTTTCCCCACCCCACCCTGTCACCACCCAAGCCCAAAGGATCTGAAAGCAATTTTCTCCCTGTTTTAATAGGTTCTTACCCCACCCTAGAGAGGCAGCTCGGTATTTAGAGAAAGAGCCACAGGCTCTGAGGAAAGAGACCCTGGACCAGGACTGGGTAAAGGGTGCATTAATATGGACCACAGATATAAGGAAGATCAATCTTGGACCAACTATTTTTCTGGGAAGGTAGGGCGAGTAGGCCCAGACATCATGGGGGCAGAACTCAACATTCCAGACCTGGACGTGAGAAGCAGGGGATAGCGGTGGGAGATGAGAGAGAAATCCAGTTGGGTCTTGTGGAGTTGGGGAGCTCCAAAGTCAGGGGATTACAGCTCAGCTGGACTGGCATCTGAGGGTATTGAGGGGTTGCAGAGGTGGGTGAGTGGGGCTGCCTGGGAGCTCCAGGTAGCCTAGACATCCCGTCTCAATACCTTAAACTCCATTTCACTACTAGAGAAGCCCAGGAACCCTGGTAAGCACACATTCTTGGTCCCTCCTACCTGCCTCTGGACTGACTGTTTAAGGCTTAGCTCTCCTGTTAGTTTAGACCTTTCCAGGTTATGAGGAGGACCTGTTTAGGAGCTCAAAGAAGAAAAGGGTGAAAAGGGAGAGAGATGCAGAGAGACAAAAGAGAATGGGATGAAAATGGAGGCTTGAAGATATGATCAGAGGGAGCATACTATCCTCCAAGTGGGCTGGGGACTTGTCAGGGCTCGGGGTAAAGGCAGAGATGACAGAGCTCTTGGCAGCTGCAGAAACAGTGCCTGGGAGTATAAGGGGTGGTGCTGGCTGGGACTAGTCCACCAAGGAGATGAGACCATGTGAATGGGCAAGTGTAAGAGCCTGCATTTAGGATGGGGTGGTGAACTTGAGCACTGGACTGACTGGAAGCTCAGTGGCAGCTTAGGTGAGAAATGCTTGGATCTTGCATTGGATGCAGGCTCACTCTGTGCATGGTGCCAGGCACATACTGGATGTTCAGTGACACCTGTTGAATGGAGGAATGAATGTAAACCCACGAAGAGATGTGACTTATAGTTTAAAAAGTGGTTAATTAGGTAGTAATAGGTAATTTAAAGTATTATTCCATTTAATTCTTAGCAACACTGTAAACAATGCATTATTAACAGATCATAAGTGAACTACGGTAGGAACCTACGTCAGTCTGACTGCAGGGGCTTCCAGGAAGTCTTCTCTGATTCCCCACTCCCCTCTCTCACAGACCTTACGCTTCTAGGAGAACAGGTTATGCTGCCCAGCAGCAGGGCCACTGTACATGTTTCCTATTGCTGCTGTGACAAACTACCACAAACTTAACAGCTTAAAACAACACAAATGTGTTATCTTACAGTTCTGGAGGTCACAAGTCCGAAATCAATTTCATTGGGTTAAGTTAAAAGTTAAGGTGTTGGCAGGCCTCTTCTGGAGAGCCTCTCCTGGAGACTCTAGGGAGCAATCCATTTATTTGCCTTTTCTAGCTTCTGGAGGCTGTTTGCATTCCTTGGCTCATGGCCCCTTCCTCCATCTTCAAAGCTAGCAGCATAGTATTTCTTCTCTCTGACCTCTGCTTCCATTCTTACATCTTTCTCTAATTCTGTCTCCTCTTAGGAGGATTACTTTGTGATTACATATCCTTGTGCTTACATTGGGCCCACTGGGATAATCCAGGATCATCTCCCCATCTCAAGATCCCTAATTTAACCATATCTTCCAAGTCCTTTTTGCCATATAAAGTAAAATATTCTCAGATTCTGGGGATGAGGACTTGAACATCTTTGGAGGAAGGACCACTATTCAGCCTTCCACAAGCAGAGATGGAGGGTGGGCAGGAGGATGCATCCACACCCAGAAGGAGCCTCTATGCTTTGTCTAGCCTCCTTAGGCCTGGAGTGAGAGGTGGTGCCAAGGGGAGCTAGCCAGGCCCAGGCCCCATGTCTGGAGAATGGCAAGTGCCTCCTGCATCTTCACTACCAAGGAGAGCTGAGAGTGAAGGTCAGACTCGGGAGAAATTCTGTTTAGGGAACTTTTCAGGCCTGAGACGTCCCTGGTGAACATGGTGGAGGGTTCTAACAGGCTCTGTCTTCAACACTGCCTCCTCTCCACGACCATTCTGTGCTCCCCCTCAAGGCAGAAGATAATTACCAGCTAACTAGCCTGGGCTCTCTCTAGAAAGGGTAGATTAGTTGTCTCTCTTTTAAATTATTATCTTTTTATTCCTTAATAGTTAAACCATGCTCCTCAGAGCGGGGTGAACTCTCATCATCTGTTGATACTAAGTCTCTTTTTGTTTGATCTTTTTTTAATCCCTGATCCCTATCATCATTCCTCTCCCTGACCCAGGCATACACGTTAATGTGTTCAGTATGTGTTTGGATATGTATGTATCTTTGAAAATATAAATAATTATGTGCTTATGTGTTTTAATATATATAAATAGCAAGCCAACCTTTATAATGAATTGCCCCATATTACAGTAATTTAACACAATAAAGATTTATTTTTCACTTACACTGGAGCACAGGTATTCTTGGTTGCACGGCTCTCCTTCACTGCCCATTTCAGGTCCCAGGCTCCTTCCATTTTCAGGTGGTGATAGCCTGATCCTGCATCATAAAGTTCCCTGTCAACTTTTCACCAAATTGTTTTACCATCCATTAATGACCATTTTATTAATTGGTTATTTCACTAGCAATTAAAGAATGATGATTTCCTAATGCTATTATTTTTTCTCTTATTAGTTCTAATTTTGTACAGAAAAACATTTTCACATCCTCCGGGACCATCTGGTTACCCTGAAATAAAGTTCAGACCAGAATGGCAAGATAAATGCTTAAATCTCTTCCCTTATTTATCCCTTTCAAAGTAGTAAGTTGATGTCCTAGCAACTTGGTGTTCAATGATTTTGTTTTGTTTCGCTTTCTCTTTAAATTATTGTTGTGAACTTATAGCTTTTATTTATTTAATGTCTTTTAATCATTTGTAGTTATTTTTGTTTTATATTATAAAAAATCTTGAGTGTAAACAATAGTAGAAAAGATAGTATAATGAATTTCCATGCATCCATCACCCAGCTTCAGTAATTATCAACTCTGGCCAATCTTGGTTTATTTATTCCCTCAGCTACTCTCCTCCAACCAAGATTATTTTGAAGCAAAACTAGATATGATTCCAGTTCATTTGTAATGTTTTAGTTTGTAACTCTAAAAGATAAGGAATTTTATTACCATTATGGCACCTAAAATTAGTAATTCCTCAATATAATAAAGTATAACTATTCAATTTTCTGATAAACTTTTTTTAAAAATTAGTATCAGGATTATGCTGGCCTCTTAAAAGAAGTTAGGAAGTGTTTCCTCCTTCTTTGTCTTCTGAAAGCATCTGTGTAAGATTGGTAGCATTGTTCAGTATTTGATAGAATTCATCAGTGAAATAATACGGGCTTGGAGTTTTCCTTGTGGGGGAGGTTTTTGATAACAAATTCAATTTCTGTGATACATATAGAGCTATTCCAACTTTTAATTTCATTTTGAGTTAGTTTTGGTAAGTTGTGTTTTTCAAAGAATTTGTTTCAATTAAGTTGTTGAATTTATTGGCATGAATTTGTTCGTAACACTGCCTTGCTATTTTTTTTTTTTTTTTTTTTTTGTACATGGATCATCAAAAAATATGGAACGCTTCACAAATTTGCGTGTCATCCTTGCGCAGGGGCCATGCTAATCTTCTCTGTATCGTTCCAATTTTAGTATATGTGCTGCCAAAGTGAGCACCTTGCTATTCTTTTAAAAAGTATTCATTGTAAAATAAAGCACAAGTGTAGAAAACACACAAAACAAATGTAAGGCTTAATGAATTATTCTAAGGCAAACACTCCTAACTAGAACCCACCCAGAAGTCCTGTCCATGTGCCTCATCCCAATTATAATCCCCTTCCTCTGCTGATAAGCAATCATTTCCTGATTACAGTATTCACTTCTTTGTATTTTATTTTATATCTTTATCATCCAAATGGACATCCTTAGATACTATAGTCTTGTCCACTTGAAAACATTTAATGTCTTTTTATTTTATTTTATTTTATTGGAGTGTAGTTGATTTACAATGTTGTGTTAGTTTCAGGTGTACAGCAAAGTGATTCAGTTATACATATACATATACTTATTCTTTTTCAGATTCTTTTCTCATATAGCTGATCACAGAATACTGAGTAGAGTTCCCTGTGCTATACAGTGGGTCTTTGTTAGTTGTCTATCTTAGACAACCAACATAGTATGTATATGCTAATCCCAAGCTCCTGATTTACCCCTCCCCGACACGTCTCCCCTTTGGTAACCATAAGTTTGTTTTCGATATCTGTAAATCTGTTTGTTTTATAAATAAGTTCACTTGTGTCATTTTTTAAAATATTAGATTCCAAATGAGTGATATCATATGATATTTGTCTTTCTCTGTCTGACTTACTTCACTTAGTACATTTGATGTCTTTTTAAATCTCTTAATTTAAAGTCCCCCCCTTCATCCCTTTCTTAATTCCTTACAATTTATTTGTTGAACAACCTGGGCCATTTGAAGTGTAGAGTTTACCACAGTCTGAATTTTGCTGATTACGTACTCATAATGCAGTTCTGAATGTTCCTGTGTTCTCAATATTTCCTGCAAGTTGGCAGCTGGATCCAGAGGCTGAATCAGACTCAGATTTGATCACTTCGGCAAGACTCTAAGAAGCATATAAATCTAGTCTCTATGCCTACAATTTTTTTCAGGTGTTGATGTTTATTGCCTGTAGCCATTAATTCGTTGAGGATGCCATTAATTCTATAATTTTATTTATTCATTGAAATACTTTCATAAAGAGAAACATCCCCTTATCTGCTATTTGGTTTCTGAGGGTACGGTTCACATAGGAAAGGCAGAATAAATGTTTGATTCTTTTTTTACCAGTTTTGAAGATAATGAATTGAATCCCTATCATCCTCCAAAGTTGACCACTTTAAAAAATACCACTATGAAAAAAAATATATATCATTATGAACCTATGGATTTATATATATTTGATGGGTTTCAGTCATCAATTAGAATTGTTGTCATTATTGAACTGCCAAGTGCCCCAACTTTGGCCAGTGGAGTCTCATTTGGCTGCGTTGGGTCTTCTTTGCTGCGCGTGGGCTTTTGGGCTTTCTCTAGTTGCGGCGAGCGGGGGCTACGCCTTGTTGCGGTGCATGGGTTTCTCATTGCGGTGGCTTCTCTTGCTGCGGAGCATGGGCTCTACAGCACCGGCTCAGTAGTTGTGGCGCACGGGCTTAGCTGCTGCGAGGCATGTGGGATCTTCCCAGACAAGGGATCAAACTCATGTCCCCTGCATTGGCAGGCGGATTTTTTTTTTTTTTAAATGTATTTTTTGGCTGCATTGGGTCTTCGATGCTGCCCGCGGGCCTTCTCTAGTTGCGGTGAGCTGGGGCTACTCTTTGTTGTGGTGCGCGGGCTTCTCATTGCGGTGGCTTCTCTTGTTGCGGAGCATGGGCTCCAGGCGAGCGGGCTTCAGTAGTTGTAGCACGTGGGCTCAGTAGTTGTGGCTTGTGGGCTCTAGAGTGCAGGCTCAGTAGTTGTGGCGCATGGGCTTAGTTGCTCCACGGCATGTGGGATCTTCCCAGGCCAGGGCTTGAACCCGTGTCCCCTGCATTGGCAGGCAGATTCTTAACCACTGTGCCACCAGGGAGGTCCCGACTCTAGTAATCTTTGATAGCTTTCCTTACTGTTTGGTTTGACAAAATATCCCTGGGTCATCTTCTATACTTCTTGCCCCAGACTGCAATCAACCATTTCTCTAAGAAGCCTTCAGTTTTTTAAGTAAGAAATTATATTTCAAGACCACCGCCAGGCCTTTTCAGTGGACAGAACTACAGATTCAGTGGATAGACTATATATATAGTACACACACATACACACACTAAAATAATTCAGGAGTACATAGTGATACTTTCAATTCAAATTAAAGACTCAAGAACTTTTACTTAATCTCTTCTCTGGCTCCTTTCTTCCATACTGAGAATCTTAGTTTTTAAGGACACAGGAGATGATAGAATTAGAATATTCCATAATTACTCATTTCTTTTATCTCATACACAAAGCACTCTCAGAATAACAATATTAATACTACCACCAATATGATTACTGAAAACATTAAAAAAGTATTTTGCAAATGCACTTGCCATTCTCCACCTCATTAAACAACTTTGTAGTGAATCTACATTGTCAGGGCATATAGTCATGATATGCTATACTCTTTTTTCTTCTTAGCCCCTATGTAGTTTTAGATCTACAAGTAATCTTATAATATTCACCTTCAGTCCTAATCACTCTACTCATTTTGGTTGTCTGAAGTTTGGTTTTCTACTAGATTCCCCAAGAAGAGCCCTTGGGAACAGTATTCCTCTGAGATCTTACATGTAAGTCTGTGCCTTTATACTTATTAAGTCTTTTGCTAGGTTCACACTTTACTTTCTTGAGTCTCTTAAATATGTTACTTCAGTCATAAAGTATTTGAAAAGTCTAATGATAATCTAATCTTTCCCTTCTAAGATCATGTTGTTGTGTGTGTATTTTTTTAGATGCCCAGAGTATTTTTTTCTTTAAAGTTCAGTCATTTTATTAGAATGTCTTAGTGCTGGTCATTTGGGGACTATATTCTCAGCTTTGAAGTATGATCTTTGAATGTGCAGCTTCAAATTTTTCTTTATTTCAGGAAAATTTTCTTCAATAGTTTTTAGTGTTTGTTCTGTTCCCTTGTTTTTGTTTTCTTCTTCAGGGACTCTATCTATCTATCTATCTATCTATCTATCTATCTATCTATCTATCTATCTATCTGTATTTTAGTCTTCTTGGCCTATTTTCAGTATTGGTCATTGTCTTTCAAATCCTTTTACCTTTCTTCATTTCTTTTTGATTTAAAATGTTTCTTTTCCATTTTATTTATTTAAGGCATTATCTATTGTGTTTATTTGCTGTTGTGTACTTTCTAGTTTGGTCTTCATTTCTAAAATGATTTTTTTCTTTCATTTCTAATTCTCTCCTGAGACCTGTCACCTCATTTCTGAGGTTTTCTTTTTTTTTTTTATTATATGAAACATATATTGTTATTTATCAACATTTTAAAAAGGACATGATATAGAGCAAGTATTGTTTTCCAAACTTATTTGAGCACACAGTTATAGTAATATATCACAAATAAATGGTTCTATAGGAGGAATAAATGAGAGCTCATGTGCAAGAACTAGGGAAAGGTATTAAAGAGAGACGTATTTTCAAGAGTGTGACCATCAGTAGCTTCAATTAATCATGTCTTAAACTGACCAGTTGATTGGAATCCCCTGGCTTAGATAATAACTGATTTTTTTTCTTGAGTCCAGTATAGGGAGCCCCTGAGCAGATGCCAACGTATCTTAGGAATATACAGTTTGGTGCTGAAACAAGATACACATACATTTGAAAAAAAATAAATATATCATCTGAATGGGATGGGGACTAAGTTTGGAAAGAATTTCTCAGGGAGACCTGATTTGTGCATTTGGCTAGGAAACAATTGGCCAAGAGGGTAGGGACATCATAGGATACATAAAAATGGCCTTGGAAGCAGGAATGGGGTGGGATTAAAAAAAAGCATACTGGCTTGCTTAAAGTGGGGGCACCAAAGTAAAGACATTTAAGATTGAAGGAAGATCAAATTTTAGATTTGATAGGAAAGGCACTAGGACCACTGTCAATTTTTTAGTATGCTGGGTGAGGCAAGAGATTCAGGTCAAAAGATTTCAACGGAGACTTCCCTGGTGGCACAGTGGTTAAGAATCCACCTGCCAATGCAGGGCACACGGATTCGAGCCCTGGTCTGGGAAGATCCCACATGCTGCGGAGCAACTAAGCCTGTGTGCCACGACTACTGAGCCTGTGCTCTAGAGCCCGCGAGCCACAACTACTGAGCCCACGTGCCACAACTACTGAAGCCCGCGTGCCTAGGGCCTGTGCTCCACAACAAGAGAAGCCGCAATGAGAAGCCCACGCACCAGAACGAAGACCCAACGCAGCCAATAATAAATAAATAAATTTATTTTTTTAAAAAAAGAAGATTTGAACGTTATTTGCCTGAGATAGTGCTGGAGTTTTTC
Source organism: Balaenoptera musculus (assembly GCF_009873245.2). Taxonomy (NCBI): domain Eukaryota; kingdom Metazoa; phylum Chordata; class Mammalia; order Artiodactyla; family Balaenopteridae; genus Balaenoptera; species Balaenoptera musculus. The sequence goes on from NC_045785.1 coordinate 38,261,853, forward strand.
TCTTTCTTTTTTTTTAACATCTTTTTTTTTTAAATAAAATTTATTTATTTATTTATTTATTTATTTATTTATTTATGGCTGTGTTGGGCCTTCGTTTCTGTGCGAGGGCTTTCTCCAGTTGCGGCGAGCAGGGGCCACTCTTCATCGCGGTGCACGGGCCTCTTGCTATCGCGGCCTCTCTTGTTGCGGAGCACAGGCTCCAGACGCGCAGGCTCAGTAGTTGTGGCTCACGGGCTTAGTTGCTCCGCGGCATGTGGGATCTTCCCAGACCAGGGCTCGAACCCGTGTCCCCTGCATTGGCAGGCAGATTCTTAACCACTGTGCCACCAGGGAAGCCCCTTTTTTTTTTTTTAATTAATTTATTTATTTATGGCTGATTGGGTCTTGTTGCTGCATGCGGACTTTCTCTAGCTGCAGCAAGCGGAGGCCACTCTTCGTTGCGGTGCACAGGCTTCTCATTGTGGTGGCTTCTTCTCCTGATGCGGAGCACGGGCTCTAGGCACACGGGCTTCAGGCAGTTGCGGCCGTGGGCTCAGCAGTTGTGGCTCGCAGGCTCTAGAGCACAGGCTCAATAGTTGTGGCGCATGGGCTTAGTTGCTCCGTGGCATGTGGGATCTTCCCGGACCAGGACTCAAACCCGTGTCCCCTGCATTGGCAGGCAGACTCCCAACCACTGCACCACCAGGGAAGCCCTTTTTTTTAACATCTTTATTGGAGTATAATTGCTTTACAGTGGTGTGTTAGTTTCTGCTTTATAACAAAGTGAATCAGCTATACATATGCATATATCCCCATATCTCCTCCCTCTTGCGTCTCCCTCCCACCCTCCCTATCCCACCCCTCTAGGTGGTCACAAAGCACTGAGCTGATCTCCCTGTGCTATGCAGCTGCTTCCCACTAGCTATCGGTTTTACATTTGGTAGTGTATATATGTCCATGCCAGTCTCTCACTTCGTCCCAGCTTACCCTTCTCCCTCCCCGTGTCCTCAAGTACATTCTCTACGTCTGCGTCTTTATTCCTGTCCTGCTCCTAAGTTCTTCAAGTGCTGAGTTTTTTTAATTGGGATTTATGTTGTTCATTCATATATCATTTTCTTAGTGTCTTTTAGTTTGTTTTCAAATAGTAGGTTGCAGTTTTGATCTGTTTTCTGGCACATCTTTGTGATGTGCTTTCACTGACTATATTAATGTTATTCTTACAATTTTTTAATAATAACTTTATATGGGATTTGACCTTGATACTTTCCTATTGCTCAAAATTAGTTTTCTTGAAATTAAAGAATGAGTCAGGGTTCAGAAAAGCTTTTCTAACATCACAGAGCTCCTTCTTCTGTTATTTTGTCTGGCTTGCTTCCTGGGATTTCCTGGCTCTGTTCCCCTCCTCTACGTTGGTATCCATCTTCTCTTTCTTTGTCTCTGTTGTCCCTATCCTACTATACTTGGATTCCATTCCCAGCAATTTCTCCTCAGGGCTTACTAGAAGGAAGCCCTGATGGGCTGGTTTTGACAGTTCATAGGCGCCAGACCTGCTCCAGCCCCTTAGTCCTTCTCACTGCGGGCCCCTTGCACTCACCTGCTATTTTAGACCACAGATCCCTCCTAAGTTTCATTTACTATTCTCAATTGGCCTCTCTTGATTCCAGTAAGCACCTCTTGACTCTTTGGGGGTTCTCCTGTTCTTATTCTCTTAGATACTATCCCTTTGGTTCCTTCTTTCTCCTTGCACAGATGCTAAACCCATTTAGGTCTGGTGACTATTGGTGGTTTGTCCCCACTTGCTTGTAATTTGGGGTTGTGGAGATAACTTGTCACCAAATTTTGTTGTAAATGTTGTCCATGTTTTTAAAAATTTGACTCTCCAGTTGTTGGGTCAGCTTTTACGTGGAGATCTGAAGAGACTGAAAAACTGTGTGCCATCATAACTATCATCTTCTCAGAATCCCCTCACTTTTATCCTTTGATGTCTGTAGGATTTGTAGTGACATCTTCTCTTTCATTCCTGATATGTATAATTTGTGCTGCTCCACTTTTTTTTTTTTTAAAGGCTACCATTATTATTTTTTTTTAATAAATTTATTTATTTTATTTTATTTTTTGGCTGCGTTGGGTCTTCGTTGCTGCGCACGGGCTTTCTCCAGTTGCAGTGAGCGGGCGCTACTCTTTGTTGCAGTTCGTGGGCTTCTCATTGCGGTGGCTTCTCTTGTTGTGGAGCATGGGCTCTAGGCATGCCAGCTCAGTAGTTGTGGCACATGGGCTTAGTTGCTCTGCAGCATGTGGGATCTCTTCCCGGACCAGTCTCAAACTTGTGTCCCCTGCATTGGCAGGCGAATTCTTAACCACTGCGACACAGGGAAGCCACCATTTTATTCTTTTTCAAAATTTATATTTATATTTATTTTTGGCCCACATGGCATGTGGGATCTTATTTACCCAACCAGGGACTGAACCCGTGCCTCCTGTAGTGCAAGCACAGAGCCCTAACCACTAGACCGCCAGGGAATTCCCCTGCTCCATTTTATTCTAGATTAATAGACTCTTGTTCAGAATTTATCCATTTTGTCAATCTTTTTAAAGAACCAAATTTTGGCCTTATTAATTTTCTCTATTGTTTGTTTTCTATTTCATCAAATTTTACTCTAATCTTTATTATTTTTTTACCTTCTACTTTAATTTGCTCATCTTTCTCTAGCTTCTTGGGTGGAAACTTAGATCATTGATTTTAAGCCTCTATTTTTTTAATAATATAAGCTGTACATTTCTCTCTAAGCACTGCTTTACCTATATCTCATACTTTTTTTTTTTTTTTTTTTTTTTAATTTATGGCTGTGTTGGGTCTTCGTTTCTGTGCGAGGGCTTTCTCTAGTTGTGGCAAGTGGGGGCCACCCTTCATTGCGGCGCGCAGGCCTCTCACTATCGTGGCCTCTCCCGTTGCGGAGCACAGGCTCCAGACGCGCAGGCTCAGCAATTGTGGCTCACGGGCTCAGTCGCTCCGCGGCATGTGGGATCTTCCCAGACCAGGGCTGGAACCCGTGTCCCCTGCATTGGCAGGCAGATTCTCAACCACTGCGCCACCAGGGAAGCCCTCATACATTTTTTTATGTTGTATTTTATTATTCAGTTAAATATGTTTTATGATCTCCTTTGCTATTTCTTCTTTGGCCCATAAGTTAATTAGGAGTATATTGCTTAACTACCAAATATTTGGGGCTTTATAGAGAGCTTATTTTTATTGACCTCTAATTTAATTCCAGGTAATATACTCTGTATGAATTCAATTTTTTTAAATTATTGAGATTTGCTTTATGGCCCAGAAGATGGCTTATCTAGATGAATGTTCCATGTTCCCTTGAAAATAACATGCATTCTGCAGTTGTTAGGTATAATGTTTTATAAATGTCAATTAGGTTAAGGTGGTTGATAGTATTGGTCAAGTCTTCTATCTCCTTGGTGAATTTTTATCCACTTGGTCTATCAATAGATGAAACAAATAGAAAATAAATAGCAAATGGCCGTCTTAAGTCCAAACTTATCAATAATTACATTAAATGTAAGTGCACTAAATACTGCAATTAAAAAACAGAGGCTGTCAAATCTGAATAAAAAAGCAAGATCCAACTGTTGCTCTCCACAAGAGATGTACTTAAATACAAAGATAAAAATAAGTTGAAAGTAAAAGTTTGGGAAAAATAAAGCATGCAAAGACTGATCCAAGGAATTTGGAAATTAATATCAGGCAAAATAAACTTCAAGACAAGGAGTATTACCAGAGAAAAAGAGGGACATTTTATAATGATAAAAGGATCAATACACGATGACTTAAAATTTTTAAATGTGTATGGGAATTCGCTGGTGGTCCAGTGGTTAGGACTCTACACTTCCACTGCCCAGGGCCCGGGTTTGATCCCTGGTCAGGGAACTAAGATCTTGCAAGCCGCCTGGTGTGGCAAAAAAAGAAAAAAATTAAAATGCGTATGTACCTAATAAAATGAGCTTTCAAATTACATGAAGAAAAAATTGGCAGAACTAAAGGGAGAAAAACCAAGCCCACAATCATAGTTGGAGATTTTAACACTCTTCCTTACTGATGATAGAACAAGTATTGTACTACTTCACATAAAATACAGGAATCTTGCAAAAGTATAGTTCCATTTTCCCCCTCTGGCCCAATCCTTTGAGCTACTGTTGTCAGCTGTACTATACCTATATATGTCATAAACCCCAGAATATAGTTTATAATGTTTGTTTGTTTTTAATTTATTTATTATATTTTAATTTATTTTTGGCTGTGTTGGGTCTTTGTTGCTGTGCGCGGGTTTTCTCTAGTTGTGGCGAGTGGGGGGCTACTCTTTGTTGCGGTGCGTGGGCTTATTGTGCTGGCTTCTCTCATTGCGGAGCACGGGCTCTAGGTGTGTGGGCTTCAGTAGTTGTGGCTCGTGGGCTCTAGAGTGCAGGCTCAGTAGTTGTGGCGCATGGGCTTAGTTGCTCCGTGGCATGTGGGATCTTCCCGGACCAGGGCTTGAGCTCATGTCCCCTGCGTTGGCAGGCGGATTCTTAACTACTGTGCCACCAGGGAAGCCCTATAATGTTTGTTTTAACATTTTAAGCCAGACTTTTATAATAACCAACAGTATTAGTTTCCTAGGGCCACTGTAACAAATGACCAAATTTAACGGTGTAAAACAACACAAATTTGTTGCCAAACTTAGTGACGTAAAACAACACAAACTTATTACCTTACAGTTTTGGAGGTCAGAGGTCTGAAATCGGTCTCATTAGGCTAACGTCAAGGTGCCAGAAGGGTTGCATTCTTTTCTGGAGGCTCTAGGGCAGAATCTGTTTCCTTGCATTTTCCAGCTTCTAGAGGCCATCTGCTCTCTGACACTGACTCTTCTGCCTCCTTCTTCCACTTATAAGGACATCTGTGACTACATTGGGTCACATAATCCAGGATAATCTCTACATCTCAAGGTCAGCTGATCAGCAACCTTAATTCCATCTTCAATCTTAATTCTCCTTTGTAACCTATCATATTCATAGATTCTGGAGTTTAGGTCAGGGTTGTCTTTAATGGGTCATTATTCCTCCTACAATACTGACATATTTATTATTTTTGATGATCTCCCTTCCTGTGGATTATTTGGTGTCATTTTCCTTTAGTCTGAAGAACTTTCTTTAGCATTTCTTGTAGTACAGATCTGGTGGTGATGATTTTCTGTTTTTATTGATCTGAAATTATCTTTATTTTGCTTTTTTTTAATTAAAATAAACTTTATTGAGATATAATTTGCATATAAGTAAATGAACCCATTTTAAGTTAGTTTGATGAGTTTTGAAAATGTATAACTCATGTAATCATCATTACAATCAATACATAGAATATTTTCATCACCTCAAAAATTTATCCCATGACCCTTTGCAGTCAGTCTCTCTACTGCCCTGGCCACAAGCAACCATAGATCTGCTTTGTATCCATGAAGATTAGTATTTTGTTTTAGAATTTCATGTAAGTAGGATAATACAACATGTACTTTTTTTATGTGTGGCTTTTTTTGTTCAGCATCATGTTTTTGAGGTTCATACATATTTTATGGATCAGAAGTTTGTTACTGGGACTTCCCTGGTGGCGCAGTGGTTAAGACCCCACACTCCCAATGCAGGGGGCCCAGGTTCAATCCCTGGTACGGGAACTAGATCCCACATGCATGCCGCAACTAAGAATTTGCACGCCACAACTAAGAAGCTGGCGAGCTGCAACTAAGGAGCCTGTGAGCCACAACTAAGGAGCCCGCCTGCTGCAACTAAGACCTGACACAGCCAAATAAATAAATGAAGATTAAAAAAAAAAACTTAAAAAAAAAGTTTGTTACTTGTAATTGCTGAGTAGTATTCCACTGTATGAATATACCACAATTTGTTAATCCATTCACCTATTGATGTACATTTGTGTTGTTTTCAGTTTGGGGCTCTTATGAATTAAGATTCTGTGAACATTCATGTACAGGCTATTTTGTAAACATTTGTTTCTCAAATAAAAGCTCTTTTGGATAAATATAGGAGTGGGATGGATGGGTCACGTGGTAAGTATAATTTTATAAGAAACTACCAACACTTTTCTGAAAATGCTTATACCATTTTACACTCCAACCAGCAATGTATATGAGTGCCAGTTGCTCTACATCCTCACCAACACTTAACATATTGTCTGTCTTTTTAATTTTAGCTATTTTAGTAGCTATGCAGTGGTATTTCGTTTGCATACATTTTCTTTATGTCTTTGAAACTTAATAACAGCTGAATTAAATTAACATCTGAGTCATCTCGGGGATTTTGTTGACTGACTTATAACATTTCCTGTTTCCTCACTTGCCCACTATTTTTGTTAGATACTGGACATTAAGAATGATATGTCCCAGGATTCTAGATTCTGTTATGTTCCTTTGAAGAATGGTTTTTGTTCTTGCAGGAAGCTACCTTGGCTAGACTTCAACTCCAAATCCTCTCTCCAGCAGGCAAAAGCTGATATCCTTACCCAGTTCTTTCACCTTCTAGCTGCTGTTTTTTTTTTTTTTTTTTTTTTAAACTGGGCTGCCTGGTGTTAACCCTATGCATGTGTAGGTTAGCAGTCAAACAAGGATTGGGGGGGATTATTTTATGCAAATGTTGGGGATCCCCCCCTGCTATTCTCTGCTTTCCAGGATTTCTCCTCTAACTCTGGTTGTTCTGCCAGCCCCAAACTCTAATCTCTAACACCTCAAGGCAGTAAAGCTGTGTCTTTTCCCCACCAGAGCTGCTTGCAGGTTGGGGAATGCTCTCAGCAAAACGCCACAGATTCACAAATCTCACCAGTTGCAGTTGTTTTCCAAGGTTACTTACCTCCAGTTTTGCTTACTTTTGGTCACTCTCCAGTGCCTTCAAATAATTTTAAAAAATTTTTTCCCCAAATTTTGTAATTGTTATTCATGAAAGGTTAGTCTGACTGAACTTACCTGCCATCACTGGAAACCAGAACCAGAAATACTTCATTTGGCTGTGGCAAAGCAAAAATCTACGTTTTCCAAGTGCCTGAAACCTTCTTTACCTGCTCAGGGAGCCTCTTCTCCTTTACGAACCTTTGACTCCACATTGAGCACCCCTGGGCCCCCCTGAGCTACTACAGCACCCCCTTTTTCACAAGTAGTGGAACTCCCTGTTTTTCAATGGGCACAAGGCCATCTGGAATAAAGACTATATTTCCCAGCTTCTGCATTTATATGTGGCTGAGGTAATGTAATATAGGTTTTTCAGGTTGAGTTCTTCGGAGTCAGAAGCTGAGAAGGAATTTGGGGTGCTAAATACTCATTACAAATGAACAGCTATGAGAAGAAGGGTGCAGAAACAGGACTGGGCAGAGAAAGAAGTCAAACTGTGAAGCCACAGGCAACTCAGTGGGGAGCTCTGTATCACTTACTGCCTGTCAGAGTGTACCTTGTTGGGCCCAAATTGTTGGGCCTTTATAGTCCCACTCTCTCAGTCACCTGATGCAAGCTACTATGGGATATTATGACCCCAAGTAGAGTGGATCTGTGCAGCATGAAGGAGCCAACTGCCAGCGGCTGTTTGATAATAACCTCATTCTCTACAGATGAGCAGTGCATTAGGGTTCTCCAAAGAAACAGAACCAATAGAATATCTATACCTAGATATATATATTCATATACCTATCTCTATATCTATATCTATATCTATCTATCTATCTATCTATAGAGAGAGATTTAGTATAAGGAATTGGCTCACACTATTATGGAGGCTGACAAGTCCCAAGATCTGCAAGGCAAATTGACAAGCTGGAGACCCAGGAGAGCCAATGATGTAGTTCCAATCTGAAGGCTGGCAGGCTCAAGACCCAGGAAGATCTGATGTTTCAGTTTAAGTCTGAAGGCAGGAAAAAACAGATGTCCCAGTTTGAAGGCAGTCAGGCAGAATGAATTCTCTCTTAGTCAGGGGAGGGTCAGCCTTTTGGGTCTAGTCAGGCTTTCAAATGAGGCCCTCCCACATTAGGGAGGGCAATCTGCTTTATTCAATCAACTGATTCAAATGTTAATCACCTCCAAAACACCCTCACAGATACATTCAGAATGTTTGACCAAATATCGGGGCACCATGTGGTCTAGTCAAGTTGACACATAAAATTAGCCATCACAGGCAGCAAGTCATTTCTTACATCATCCCTGTGTCTACCTTGATGGGCAACATCCAGAAAGTTTTCTTAAAGGGTGGAAAGTCCAATTCTTTGTCCTTTCCTCTTTCCCGCTGGTTTAAATGCAGGCAGAATATCTGGAAATTTAGCAGGAAATTTTGACTGTGAGGTGGAAGTCACATGCTGAAGATGGGGAAGAAAAAAGAAGCTGACAACTTTGTAAAACCCACACTACCAGCCTTGAATTGCCTGTCTCTGGCCTTTTCTGCGAAGGAGAAATAAACTTATCTTTTGTAAGGTATTGTTATTTTGGATTTTCTACAACTTACAGCCAAACCTAATTGTAATTAATATAGCTCCTTTCTCCCTGAAGGACTAGAGTTTATTTATAAATTCATAAATAAGGTAGGTTATAATATTCATGAAGATAGAGACTATATCTTTTTTTTTTTTTTTTTTAATTTTTATTTATTTATGGCTGTGTTGGGTTTTTTTCGTTTCTGTGCGAGGGCTTTCTCTAGTTGCGGCAAGTGGGGGCCACTCTTCATCGCGGTGCGCGGGCCTCTCACTGTCGCGGCCTCTCTTGTTGCGGAGCACAGGCTCCAGACGCGCAGGCTCAGCAATTGTGGCCCACGGGCCCAGCCGCTCCGCGGCATGTGGGATCCTCCCAGACCAGGGCCCGAACCCGTGTCCCCTGCATTGGCAGGCAGACTCTCAACCACTGCGCCACCAGGGAAGCCCTAGAGACTATATCTTATTCAACACTCTTTCCCCAGTGCCTGACATCAGAGTGCCTGGCACATGATAATGGTAGTGACCACATCTGGCACTTTTATATGTATCAGGCATTGTCCTAAGTGTTTTATATACATAATATGTAATTATGAGTCATAGGTATGAGGTGGCTATTATTACTCCATTACTATGTTCATTTAGGTTCAGAGAGGTTAAGGAACATAATATATGCCAAGGTTATAAAGGTAATAAGTGGACAGCTGAGATTTGAACCCAGGCAGTCTAGCTTTTTTTTTTTTTCTTTTGTGCCCGCGCCATGTGGCATGTGGCATGAGAGATCTTAGTTCCCCGACCAGGGATTGAACCCACACCCCCTGCATTGGGAGTGCGAAGTCTTAACCACTGGATCGGCAGGGAATTCCCCAGGCAATCTAGCTCTTAACTACTACTCCATCCCGCTTCTCATAGATGCCTGTTTAGTGAGTAGGTATTCAATAAATACTTGTGAAATGAACGGAAACCCCCAGGCTTCCACACCTGTGGCCTGAAGGGAGCTGAAGCCGTATGTGGGGCTAAAGTGTGTGCAGGCCCAATCATTTCTAGTATCTGGGGCTGCCTAGAGGGGTCTCAGCAGCTGGGCTGCCCCTGGTCTGTGGTGGCACATGTCACTGAGTGAAAGACGTGCACTGGTCTCTCTCTGAGCTTCAATTTCTTCAATTATAAAATAAGGATAGGGCTTCTCTGGTGGCGCAGTGGTTAAGAATCTGCCTGCCAATGCTGGGGATGCGGGTTCCAGCCCTGGTCCAGGAAGATCCCACATGCCACAGAGCAAATAAGCCTGTGCACCACAACTACAAAGCCTGCGCTCTAGAGCCCCTGAGCCACAACTACTGAAGCCTGTGTGCCTAGAGCTGGTGCTCCGCAACAAGAGAAGCCACCGCAATGAGAAGCCCGCGCACCGCAACAAAGAGTAGCCCCCGCTTGCCCCAACTAAAGTAGCCCCCAACTAAAGACCGCGTGCAGCAACGAAGATCCAATGCAGCCAAAAATAATAAATAAATAAAATAAATAAATTTAAATAAATAAAATAAGGATAACAATACCTACCGACAGGGTTTTTGTAAGAATTAAATAATATGTAGAAAGTGCTTGGGAAAGTGCCAGGCATATGGTAAATGCTGACTAAAAGTCAGCTAAGAGTATTATCATGATTTTAATGTAATTGTGGTTATTAGTTCATCTTTTTGTTTTTAAAAATGGCTTTATTGGGATATAATTCATATACCATACAATTCACTTGTTTAAAGTGTACAAGTCAATGGTTTTTAGTACATTCACAGAGTTGGGCAACCGTCATCACAATCAATCTCAGAGCATCTTCATCACCTGAACATGAAACCCAGTACGCATAAGCAGTCCTACTCTTCCCTGCCTCCCTCCTATCCCCAGGCAACCACTAATCTACTTTCTGTCTCTATAGATTTGCCTATTCTGATTATTTCATGTAAAGGAAAATCATAAAATGTGTGCCTTTTGTGTCTGGCTTCCTTCACTTAGCGTAATGTTTTCAAGGTTCATCCATGTTGTAATGTGCATCAGTACTTCATTTCTTTTTACTGCTGAATACTATTCCATAGTATTTTATTTATCCACTCATCAGTTGATGGACATTTGGCATAAGTTCAGCTTTAATCCTCACAATAGCCCTGTGAAGCTGGCTGCTCAGGAATTACCATTATTTCCATCTTATAGATGAGGAAGTTGAGGCCCAGAAAGAGAAAATGATGTGTTCAAGGTCACACATCAAGTTAGAGGCAGTCTTCTGACTACTGGTCAGTTTCCAGTGGCCCACAGATGCAATGATGAAGTACAGGCTTGTGGCTTATGTATGTATATGGATGTACCAGGCTTTTGAGAGGGGAAGGAGAGAGATCATGGTCCAGCAGTTCTGGCCTGGCTCCAGTCTGCAGCTCAGCTCAGCTGGCTCCGGTCCGTCAGCTCAGGGTCCACCAGCTCAGCTCCTGGGAGGCAGGAGCCTCCATCAGGCTTCCTTTCTGTGTCTAGGGCAGATAAGAAGCCCTTTAAGAATCCAGATTTTGGGACTTACCTGGTGGCGCAGTGGTTAAGATTCTGCCCTCCCAATGCAGGGGGCCCAGGTTCGATCCCTGCTCTGTGAACTAGATCCCACATGCATGCTGCAACTAAGAGTTTGCATGCCACAACTAAGGAGCCCGCCTGCCGCAACTAAGGAGCCCATCTCCAGCAACTAAGACCTGGTGCAACCAAATAAATAAATTAATAATAATAATAATTTTAAAAAAAAAGAATCCAGATTTCACTTGGCTGTCTCATTGCCAGATTTTACCTCCTGGGGCCCCTACGGGAGGTCAGCCACACAAGATAAGAGAATGGGGATAGAATATGGAGGATGCAAAGTAGGCTGAGACCCTTAGCTCAATAGGAAGGCTTTCCCCAGTGTGACCTTTCCCTACTCTTCAGTCTCCTGCTCTCACCAAGGCCATGCATCCCAGCTTTTAGTTTCATACACCTGTGCTCTAATACACACTGATCCTTCTCTCTGAGATTCTGCTCTCTGCCAGTTGTATTAATTAATTATTCCTCCTTTTATTTTTTACAACCTAGCTCAAACGTCATTTAAAGGTAATAATAATAGGAACTTCTGCTACTGGGAATATGGGAGTAGATGTATTTTTCCCTATTCCTCCCACTAAGTACAACTAAAAATCCTGGACTTTATATATAAAACAAAAATAAGAAGACTCTGAAAGATAGAGAGAGGAGAGACTGGCTAGGAATCTTGGGATTCCTAGGAATTCCTGAGGAATGACATGGTGGTGAGTTCCCTGAGTTTTCTTAGAGCTGAAGAAACTGGCAACCAGAAATGCCAACGAGTACAGACCAAAAGAGCCCCATAAAAGCCTGTTTTCTCTAGCCAAAGGACCAAGAAAAAGAGGCAGCTCAGCAAGGAGAAAATCGTCTAGACAATAAGTGCCCTGGCCTAGCTAAACAACACAGAAAAAAACTGTAGTACTACCTTACCCATGTCAGCAAAGGCCAAGTGTGCAGCCTAGATTTCCTGCTTTTGGGGGTACCCCAACATCCCCACTTGGGAGGTGTCAGAAAAGGTCAAGCAGGGTGCTGCATTCACATTTCTGCCCAGCAGTAAGGAGAAGTCCCCCTCCTCAGGTATCAATGGAAGCTGTGTAAGGAACCTGGACTTCTACCTATACCTGGCAGTAACTTGGCACAGCCCTCACTTCTCTTGCCTGAACAGTGTCCAAAAAAAAAAAAAAGCCAGCTAAAACAGAAGGTTTAAATAAGATCTAGAGTCTCATAACATTCAGGAAAATATCCAGGTTACAAAAAACAAAAAAGACACTTGCCATATTTTCTATTTTTCGAGAGAAAAGGAAATCCAACAGATGCCGATACCACAATAACAGAGATATTAGAATTATCTGGCAAAGATTTTAAAGCAGCCATAATAAAAGTTCTGTGAGCCATTACAAACATGCTTGAAATAAATGCAAAAGAATAGGAAGTCTCAGCATGGAAACAGAAAGTCCAGTGAAGACAAAGAAGATATAAAGAACCAATTCTAAGTTTGGGACTAAAAATACAGTAACTTTTGATTTAAAAAACTCAATGGATGGTATCAACGGAAGAATGGACAGAGCGGACATAGGAAAGTATCTGTGAACACAAAGGTACAACAACAGAAATTCTCCAGTCTGAACAGGGAGAGAAAAAAAAGGCTCAAGGACTGGTGGGACTAGAGCAAAAGATATGACATTCATGTCAGAGTCCCAGAAGGACAGGAGAAAGAGGGAGGGGGTGAAAAGGTACTGGGAGAAATAGTAGCTGAAAATCTCCAAAATTTGTCACGAAACATAAACCTACAAATTCAAGAAACTGAGCAAACTCCAAATACGATAAACCCAAAGAAATCCATATCAAGACACATCATAAACTTCTGACAATGACAAAGAAAACATCTTAAAAGCAGCCAGACCAAAAAAAGAAAAAAAACACCTTACCTATAGGTGAAAAATAATTAGAATGACAACGATTTCTCATCAGAACCATGGAGGTCAGAAGGAAGTAGCACAATATTTTTCAAGTGCTGTCAATCCAGAATCCTATACCCAGTAAAAACGTCATTCAGGAATGAAGGGGACATTGAGACATTCTCAGATAATGGAAAACTAAGAAAATTTATCACCAGCAGATATACCTAAACAAATAGCTAAAGGAAGTTCTCTAAGCAGAAAGAAAACAATATAAAAGAAGGAACCCTAGAACATCAAGAAAGGAGAAAGAATACAGTAAGAAAAAATATGGGTAAACACAATAGGATTTCATTCTCCTCTTAAGTTTTCTAAATTATGATAATTGAAGCAAAAATTACAACACTTTCTGATATTGTCCTAAGTGTTTGTAGAGGAAATATTTAAGGCAATTATAATAAATGGGGGAGAGTCAAAGGAGGTAAGGACAGTTAAAGATTCTATACTTGAACTAGTAAAATGATGACACCAGTAGACTGGGACAAATTATGGATAAAATGTAATACCTAGAGCAACTACTAAAAAAAAGCTATACAAAGACATACATTCAAAAACACTATAGGACTTCCCAGGTGGCACAGTGGTTAAGAATCCACCTGCCAATGCAGGGGACACGAATTTGATCCCTGGTCTGGGAAGATCCCACATGCTGCAGAGCAACTAAGCCCGTGCACCACAACTACTGAGCCTGCACTCTAGAGCCCACATGCCACAACTACTGAAGCCCGCGCACCTAGAGCCTGTGCTCTGTAACAAGAGAAGCCACCTCAATGAGAAGCCTGTGCACCGCAACAAAGAGTAGCCCCCACTTGCCACAACTAGACAAAGCCTGCGCGCAGCAACGAAGACCCAACACAGGCAAAAATAAAAATAAATACATTTATACAAAAGCACTATAAATAAATCAAAATGAAATGCTAAAAATGTTCCCATAGGGAGCAAGTAATGCAGGCAAAAGGAAACAGAGAAATGAAAAACAGAGAACAAACAGAAAGCAAAACAAAACAAAATGGCAGACTTAAGCATTAAGCCCTAACATAGCCACAATTATAGTTGGAGACCTCAGTATCCTTCTCACAGCAATTAAAAGAACAACTCGACACACAGCCAGCAAAAATATAGACATCTACAATAACACCATCAACTAACAAATCTAATGAATATTACATAACACTCCACCAAACAACAGCAGAATAGACATTCTTTTTGAGTGCTCACTGAACATATACCAAGATAGAGCATATCCTCAATAACAAAACAAATCTCAACAACAATCAAAAAGAGTTGAAATCATATAGTGTTCTCTAGCCACAATGGAATCACTACACATCAATAACAGAAAGATAACAAGAAAATTTCTTAATACTTGGAACTAAAGAATACACTTCTAAATAATCCATTGGTCAAAGAGGAAGTTTCAAGGGAAAAAATACATTGAACTGGATGAAAATGAAAATACAACAAAATTTGTGGGACACAGCTACAGCAGTGTGGAGAGGAAAATTTGTAGCATATGTTAAAAAAGAGGAAAAATGTCAAATCAATAATGTAATCTCCTACCTCAAGAATCTAGAAAAAGAAGAGCAAAATAAACCCAAAGCAAGCAAAAGGAAGGGAAAAATGAAGACAAGAGCAGAAATCAATGAAATTGAAAATTGATTAACAGGTCTCAGTTGATCACTGACTGAATGATGATATAGAGAAGTTAATGCCACTGAAAGAAAAGTTTAATGTTACTACTCACAGTTCCCCTACAGAGGGGAGGCATAGCACACTATGCAAGACCATGGGGGAAGCACCAGTATTGGTCAGGAGGCAGAAAGGAGTGAGGGGCACAATCTTTATTGGGGTTTCCACAGGAAAGACACAGCAGGGCAGGAAAACAGTTTAGGATTGGCTAATTTGAATAATTCTAGTGGGCTTTGGTCTGTTCCTGGTCATCTGGTACTTGGCCCTGGGTGATTTAGGGCAGGGAAAATATTGGCTTGAAGTATGAGGGTTAAATAAAGGAAGTGGTTGGCATATAGACTTGGGATTGGTTGAACAGTCTGTAATATGATTTTCACATGCCTGCAAAAGCTAGGTTGCAAGGGAGATGTAAACAACTTTAATCATTAGTTTGTCCCTGTGATTAATGGGTGCCAAATAGACAAATGTAAAATCTAAGAAAACATAGTAAGAACAAAAGCAGAAAAGCAATAGAGAAAATCAGTGAAACAAAGAGCTGATTGTTTGAAAAGATCAATCTGATAAATCTCTCGTAAGACTGCCAAGAAAAAAGAGAGAAGACACAAATTACTATGGATGAAATAAGGAATATCACTACAGATGCTCAGACATCAAAAAAATAGTAGGGGAACACTATAAGCTCTACACACATAAATTTAACAACTGGAACAAAATGGACCAATTCCTCAAAAAAATACAAACTACCACAACTTATCCAATATGAAATAGATAATTTGAATAGTTCTATAACTATTAAGGAAATTGAATTCCTACTTTCAAATCCCATAAAAGAAATCTCCAGGCATAGATGATTTCACTAGAGAATTCCACCAAACATTTAAAGAAAAATTAATACTAATTCTACACAATAGCTTCTAGAAAATAGAAGAGAAGGAAACACTTCCTAATTCATTTTATGAAGTTAGTATTACCCTGATACCAAAACCAGACAAAATAGTACAAAAAAAAGAAACTGTAGATTAATATCCCTCATGAATGTAGATTCAAAAATTCTTAACAAAATATTAGCAGATAGAATTCAACAATCTATAAAAAGAATCATATACTATAACCATCCAGGGTTTATTTCAGGGATGCAAAGCCAGTTCAATATTCAAATATCAATTAATGTAATACACCATATTAGCAGGCTAAAGAAGCAAAGTCACATGATCTTATCAATTGATACAGAAAAAGCTTTTGACAAAATTCAACAGCTATTCATGATAAAACTTCCCAGAAAAATGGGAATAGAGGGGAACTCCTCAATTTGTTAATGAACATCAACAAAAAACCTACTGCTAATGTTACACATAATGGTGAAAGACAATGTTTTCCCCCTATGACTGGAACAAGACAGGATGTCTTCTTTTGTCACTCTTATTCAACATAGTGCGGGAAGTTCTAGCCAGTGCAATAAGGCAAGAAAAGTAAATAAAAGGCATACACACTAGAAAGAGAAATAAAAGTGTCCCTAAATGCAGATGACATGATTGTTTACGGAGAAAATCCCAAGGAATCTACCAAAAAGCCTCTTAGAACTAATAAGTGAGTTCATCAAGGTCACAGAATACAAAATAAACATATAAAAATCAATTGCATTTCAATATACTAGCAATGAACACGAGGAAAACAAAAATAAAAATACAATACCATTAACAATCACTCAAAAAAAAAAAACTTAGGTGTAAATCTGAAAAAGCATGTACTGTACAGGATTTGTATACTGAAAACTACCCAATGCTGGTGAATGAAATAAAACAAAATCTAAATAAATGGAGAGACATACTGTGTTCACGGACTGGTAGATTCAACACAGTAAACATGTCAATTCTTTCCAAATTGATAAACAGGTTTAATGAAATTCCTATCAAAATCACAGCAAGAGTTTTTTGTAAACATAGATAAGATTATTCTCAAATTTATACAGAAAGGCAAAGGAACTAGAATAGCTAAAACAAATTTGAAAAAGAAAATAAAGTGGGAGGGATCAGTCTACCTAATTTCAAGACAAATACCTACAGTTATCAAGACTGTGTAGGGGCTTCCCTGGTGGCACAGTGGTTAAGAATCCACCTGCCAATGCAGGGGACACAGGTTCAAGCCCTGGTCCAGGAAGATCCCACATGCTGCGGAGCAACTAAGCCTGTGTGCCATAACTACTGAGCCTGTGCTCTAGAGCCCGCGAGCCACAACTACTGAGCCTGTGTGCCATAACTACTGAAGCCCGTGTGCCTAGAGCCCGTGCTCCGCAACAAGAGAAGCCACTGCAATGAGAAGCCCGCACACCACAATGAAGAGTAGTCCCCGCTCACCACAACTAGAGAAAGCCCACATGCAGCAAGGAAGACCCAACACAGCCATAAATAAATACATAAAGAAAATAAATTTATAAAAAAAAAAAAGACTGTGTAGTACTGGTGGAGGAATAGACACATAGATCAATGAAACAGAATAGAGATCCCAGAAATGTACCCACAAATATGCCCAATTGATTTCTGACAGAGGTACAAGAGCAATTCAATGAAGGAGAGATAGCCTTTTCAACAAATGGTTGTTGAAATAAATGTCTAGGCCCAAATGGAGCCACTCCTGCTCGTGGTGACACAGAAATTTAGATAACCTTCATGTCCCCGTAGATGTTCCACTTCAACAGAAACACACTATATCATCAGCCAATCCCCAAATGTCAAGCCAGCTCTGGGCTCTATACTTATTTCCTGTTCCTTCTCACCCCAAATGGGGTTGACTATGTGGCCCCAGTCAATCAGATATTTTCTATTTTTCTCTTCCTGTTCATTATTCTTTATCTTATAAAAGCTTCCTGTCTTTTGCTCCATTTAGCAGTTTTCTGAATGGCTACTGTCTGCTTCATGAAGTGTTAAATTAAGTTTGTATCACCTAAATTATCTTCTTTAATCATTTTTTAACATGGTGCTAGAGCAATTGAACATCGATAGGCAAAGCAATGAGTCTCTACCTAAATATAACACATTATACAAAAATTAACTCAAAATGGATCACATATTTGAATGCAAAACATAAAACTTAAAACTTTTATGAAAAAACATAGGAGAAAATCTTTGGGATCTAGGGTTAGGTCAAGTGTTCTTATTTTTTTTATTTTAAACCTTTTTTTTTTTTTTTTTTGGCCACGCCACGCACCTTGCAGGATCTTAGTTCCCTGACCAGGCATGGAACCTGGGTCCCTGCAGTGAGAGCACTAAGTCCTAACCACTGGACCATCAGGGAACTCCCAGGTCAAGTGTTCTTAAAGTTGACACCAAAATCATGATCCATAAAAAGGAAAAACTGGCGACTTCCCTGGTGGCACAGTGGTCAAGAATCAGCGTGCCAACACTGGGGATACAGGTTCGATCGCTGGTCCAGGAAGATCCCACATGCCGCAGAGCAACTAAGCCCGTGGGCCACAACTACTTAGCCTGCACGCCACAACTACTGAAGCCCGTGCACCCTAGAGCCCGTGTGCTGCAACAAGAGAAGCCACTGCAATGAAAAGCCTGCACATCAAAATGAAGAGTAGCCCCCACTCGCCGCAACTAGAGAATGCCCATACGCCGCAACTAGAGAATGCCCACACGCAGCAACAAAGACACAGCGCGGCCAAAAAAAAAAAAAAAAGTTCAATGTCATTAGCAACTAGAGGAATGCAAGTTAAAATCACAACAATATATCACTTGACACTTACCAGAACAGCTAAAGTAAAAAATAGTGACAACACCAAATTCGTGAGGATGCGGAAAAACTGGATCACTCAAACATTGTTGGTGGGAATGCAAAATGATACAGCCACTCTGGAAAACAATTTGTGAGTTTTTTTTAAAAAAACTAAACATACAAATACTCTATAGCCTAGCAATTGCACTCCTGGGCATTTATCCCAGAGAATAGACTTATGTTTACACAAAAATCTGCAAATGAATGCTTGTAGCAGTTCATAATAGCCAACACTGGAAACAACCTAGATGTCCTTCAACCTGTGACTAGCTAAATAAACTGAGGTACATCCACACCACAGAATACCATTTAGCAATATTAAGAAACATATTGATATACATACGCTCAACAATCTAGATGAATCTCTGGAGAATCATGCTGAGTGAAAAAAGCCAATTTTAGAAAGTTACTATTATATGATTTCATTTATATAACATTCTTGAAATGACAAAGCTATAGAAATGGAGAATAGATTACTAGTTACCAGGGATTAAGGAAGGGGTAGAAGTGAGAGGGGGAAGGAAATGCGTGTGGCTATGAAAGGGCAACATGAGGGATTCTCAGGAGGTGATGGAAATGTTCAGTATCTTGACTGCATTTTTGTCAATAACCTGGTCTGGATGTCATACTATAGTTCCGCAAAATGTTACCATTAGGGGAAATGGAGTAAAGGGTAAAGGGTACATGGGATCTCTCTGTATTATTTCTTACAATTGCATGTGAATCTGCAATTATCTTAAAAATTTAATAATATAATTAAAAAATCAGTAAGAAATTATCCCCTGCCCCACCCCAGGCAAATAGTAATAGTTATCATCAGAGGCAGATTTACCATAAAGCTAAAGGTAAGCTTCAGGGCCGACCTGCACAGACCCTGGGGGTCCCAGAAGTTACTGGGGATTTGTAATCAGTGTTCTAATTGGGGAGAAGCCAGATTGCAACAGGAAGACTTTCTGATAAATTGCCTAGAGGTTTCAGAAGAAAGGGACCTAAATTTCCAAGATTCTGTAATTTTAAAAATCTCATTCTAAATAAATATTAATGTGTACCTAATTTTAATGTGTACCTAATTTTAGAAGGTCTCAATAAGTACTTACAAAAGCTTCAGTCCCCACAAAACTTGGCTCAGCCCCCTCCTTACCATACCATGGTGACTAAGAACAGGGACTCTAAATTCAGATCCTGGGTATTCTCACTAGGTGTGTGACCTTAGATTAGTGTCTCTGAGCATTTCTTCATCTGTAAAATAGGGATGATAAATGGAATATTGCCTGCCATATCAGTAAACAAAGGGTGTCACAGTCATCAGCGATTGAAGCCATGCAGCCAACACCGAAGGGGGTGAGCCCTGAGGGAACTCAGGAAGGAAACAAAGAATACCTGCCATCTAGCAGCCTTCAGACTGCAGCCCCTCCCTAAGGTGAGCCCTGAGGAAACTCAGAATGTGAAAGCACAGGATACTGGACCCAGATAGCTAAGGTGCATATCAAAGGAATGATTTCATTGAGCTCAGAATCTTACATCTTCCCATATATAGAAAAGTGCTAAATTCCTTAACTTGCGATTTCTGGTTTTCTTTTATTAGT
Organism: Balaenoptera musculus; assembly: GCF_009873245.2. Taxonomy (NCBI): domain Eukaryota; kingdom Metazoa; phylum Chordata; class Mammalia; order Artiodactyla; family Balaenopteridae; genus Balaenoptera; species Balaenoptera musculus. The sequence goes on from NC_045785.1 coordinate 38,281,904, forward strand.
TGTAATCTTTTGATGTTCCGGACTACCTGCCCTTTGTTGCAAAACTCCTATGCATCCTAGCTCCCCCCTCGCCTCCTCAGAGCAGTTCTCTCAGGGTTACTTGAGATGCTGCCTCCTGGGCTTGAAGTCCTAAAAATTCCCGCCAAATAAAACATAACTCTCAACTTTTTGGTTGTGAATGATTTTTAGCCCACAGGGACAATGATAAACTTACCTTACCGTTGTGAGCATTAAATGAATTATTATAACTAAGAAGCTTAGAAGTGCCTGGCAGTAAATGCTATGTGTATACCCTTACTATTATTAGTGAGCACCTGGGTTGTGCCTGGCATTATACTGAGAATTTTAAGCACATTAATTTAATTCTCAGAATAGCCAAAGTACAAACATAATGTACATTTTCGGTATGAAGTAATTGACGTTTTGAGAGACTGAGTCTACAGGTAGACTGAGTGTATAGGATTAGGCCTGACTCCAAAACCACACTACCACCAACACGGTTTTCCCTAGGAAAGGAAGGTAGCTTCCTACAAGACACCCCAGACCTTAAATTCACGTCCCCTGGGGGCTTTCACTGCCTTAGCCGACCACGTAGTAGGGAGTCCAGGCGGAAAAACTCCCTCCACCCGCGGCGGGGGAGGTGGGAAGAAGAGGGCCGGGAGGAGCGACATCTGACTCCAACCTCGACCTCCTCTCCAGGTCCGGCACAAACACACACACAGACACACACACACAGACACACACACACAGACACACACACACACACGCACGCACACGTGCCTCCTTTCTCAGCCTTCCGCACACAGGGGCAGGTCCTCCGCTGCCCCGTCGGAGGTAAACTGTCACTTCAGCTGCCGTCCGGGAAGCTCACCGGCCTCCCGCAAACGGCAGTGGACCGGAGCCGGAGTCCAGCCCGCGGGTGCAAAAACCCTGCGGGCGCGGTCGCCCCGCCCACTTCGCCCAACGGCTCCCGCCACTGCAGGCCCCGCCCTACCTCTTAAGTCCCTCCTCCTCGCTCGTCCGTTTAGCCTACCCAGCTCCAGAGTCCAGGCCTCTCAGCGACCACAGCGCTAGGCCTGCCCCCGTCCTTGGGTCGCGAGCGCCGAAGTCATCGAACGCAGCCAATGGATGGTGCGGTGGCGGCACCGCGGGAGGTTCGATTGACCGGGCCTGGCGGGTCCTGGGAGTCCTGGCGGCTGTTAACGCGCGCTTTGGGAAGAGGAAGGTTGAGGCGGAGTGCTTGGGCTGAGGTTCAGCCTTGCCGCTCTTTCCAGCCTCGCCTGGGATAACCCTCCCAAGGCCGGGTCTTCTACTTGTCCTGCCTGGACCCCTGCTCGGCCTCCCTCAGTCCGGCATCCGCACTCCTTCTCCGGACTCGCCCTCCCCAGGCCTCGAATTTTCACCGTAGCCTCTCTCCTGGCCTGTGATTACCCTTTCCCTCCCGCAGCTACCCCCTGCCTTCACGTCCACCTGGGACCATTATCTCGACTGCAGTCTACTCAGTCTGGCAGCCTACCTTGCCTCTTTGCCCCATCCCAGACCTCTACTCATTTCTGCTTGGGTATTTCCTTTTTTGCCTTCTCTTCCGCCTCGGCTGCCTCGGCTAACTGGAGACCGACAGTTTCACAGTTTGGGCCCAAACCTCAGCCCCTGGCTGTATTCCCTCCATCCATGCTCCCTCTTTAATTAGCCCATGCTCTCAGTAATGTAGCAGCCCGCTCTTTACCAGGCTGCTTCTGCGTTCTCAGCTGTTGGGTGCCTTTGACCTTTGGCTGATGGGTACTTGACATTTTATGTTCCTGGGCCCAGAATGGTAAATATGGGCCTAGGGGAGGCTGTGGCTAGCCCTATGGCGGTGTCTAATGGGCTCACTTTCCGTCCTCTCCTTACAGAGGAGGAGCTTAGCTCCCAGTCAGCTGGCCAAGAGAAAACCGGAAGGCGGACCCTGTGACGAGGAAGACTGGCGGCCTGGAGCAGTGGTGAGCCCTCTGCCCTCAAGGGGATGGGGGAGGTGGGGGTGCAGGCTGTTGAGGCAGAAAGGAACCCTAGACCCTGGTTTCTGGGGTTACATGGAGTGAACCCCGTCACCTCCAGAAGCCTCTTTCAGTAAACTTCAGTAAGTGCTTACTATGTGTCAGGCATTGAACCACATAAATAAAATCTTTGTCCTCAAGGTGCTCATTAGAAGCTAATATGCCTCAATTTTCCTGGTTAGGAAGGGGCATTCCAAAGCAAAGAGCTGATTGGGTTGGGCCCTTTGGCTCCCTTGGAAAAAAAAGGGGGGGTCCCCGACAGCAACTAGCATCCCGCTCTTTTGCTCTTTGTCACCTGCCCAATGTCACAGAACAGTAGAGTGTACTGGGCCTACCTTAGAGTCTGAGCTCACTTGGGCCTAGATTGGAGGGGTAATGCCCCTCCAGTCCCTGCAAATAGTCAAGGGCACTATGTTCGACTTTGGACTGGGCTCTGCCTTGGAGGTTTTCTGGGGCTGGCTGTGGGCAGGACCTATGTAACCAAAATCAGTAGGAAGATGTAGTATGTACTTCAGAGAGAGCAATTCAAGAAGCAATGTTTGGCCACTGGAACTTTGGAGGAAGAGATAGCTAAGGAACTTCTCAAAGGCAGTTTTGGGCGGGATTAGTGAGTGAGTAAGTAAAAGCCTGTAGAGAGAGCGGAAGGGGCCTGGTGTTTCTGTTTCAGGTATGCCTTATAGCTTCAAATACCTTGGCAATCTGGTACAAGTGGGTTCTTGCCTGATGGCTCAGTGGGGCTTACTCTGTAGTTGTACTGCTGGTGTGCAGGCGGCTCCTCTACCTGTGAGGGAGACACATTGGCTGCCCCTTGCCACTTACATGGGTCTCAGACTTGAACTTGGGGCAGTACTTGGTGCTGTCTGCTACTGGTTGCTCCAGAAAATGCTTTCAGTGCTGGTGTTCTCACTGCCGTGGTGTGGATGGTTGAGAGTGGTCTCAGAGGCCTGGGAGTTGGGAGCAGCTGTACTCTTGCCCTGCATTGGTAAACTCAGGGAGGGAAGCAAAGGGTCACTCAGTATTCCTTGGGGCTTTTAGAGTGAAGATTTGCGGGCAGCATGACTCTGTGCTACTGATGGACTTGCCCTTCACAGGCCCACTTCATTTACCTCTTCCTGTGCCCCTCAGATTAGGCAAGTTCTTTAACCTCATTAAGCTCCAGTTTTCTCACCTGTTAAATCAGGATATAAACGTGTATTTTAGGATTACTGTGAAGATGATACACGATAATATTGTACATGTGAAGAGTTTAGCACAGTGCCTGGCACTTAATAAGCATTTTAAATGTTAGTTGCCATTGTGGTGAACTCTGTATCTTCCAGACTTCACCTTCCCCAATTCTCTCTCCTAGACTCCTAAGAAACGGAAATCCAGCAGTGAGACCCAGAGCCAGGAGTGTTTCCTGTCTCCTTTTCGGAAACCTTTGACTCAACTAACGAATCGACCACCGTGTCTGGACAGCAGTCAACATGTAAGCCCTAACTGCAACCTGCCAATGTCTGTGTGTGCCCTGTTTTGTCTAGGGAGGCTCCCTCGGTCCTAACACAGTAGCCAGCAGATGCTTTAGTGGGGGCTTTGGGCCTGCCCACAGCTCCTGGGACCTGGAAAAGGCCTGACCTCTTTCCTTAGAGATTGTGTGCCTGACTTGGAATTCCCCTTGTTTATAGCTACTTGGGCACCAGATCTCAGGTGGCTCAGATTGCTGAGGACAAGAGGGTGCAGGAGAGTGAAGGCTATGGCAGGGTGTTGGAACCTGTCAGAGAACTGTCTCTGACTCTGCATATAGCTTCTAAGAAGTACCAGAGTCCTACAGCTTTCATGTGTATCCTCTAGTAAAATCAAAGGTAATCATCAAGTGGCAGGTTCTGTGCATTATCTCATGTAACTCTCATTTTTTAAGATGAGGAAGCTGAGTCTCAGAGAAGTTAAGTAATTTGCTCAAAGTTACAGAGGTGTCAGATCTGCCTAGCTCCATCCAAAGCTTTTTCCTCCAAACTTTCTGAGGGACAGAGTGACACTGAGCTCCAAAAACCCTTGGAATGTGATAAGAGTGATAAAAGTGTCTTCTGTTATTCCTAACAAACCCCTTTCAGCCACACCTGAATTTGCTAATGAGATGACTTTGTAAAGCACTTAACTTTGGGGCTGGTTGCCCGGGGAACCAAACTACCAATGGCCAATGTTTAATCAGTCCTACTCTTTACAAACCCAAAAGGTATGGGAGGGTTTGGAGAACTTCCTGGTTGGTGACTTGGTGAGCAGGAAGTCGGGAAGGGGCACACCCAAAACTCCCCTGGGACAGACGCTCCTGTGTTCACCACCCTTCCAGACCTCCCTCTGTGTGTCTCTTCATCTGGCTATTCATTCATATCTTTTAATATACTTTGTGATAAATCAGTAATCTAGTAAGTAAACTGTATCTGAGTTCTGTGAGCCACCTAGCGAATTAATCGAACCCAAGGAGGGGGTTGTGGGAACATTTGATTTATAGCTTGTGGTCAGAAGCACAGGTAACCAGACGGAATTGAGATTTGCATCTGAAGCAGTGGGGAAGGCAGTCACGTGGGGCTGAACCCTTTAGGATCTGATGCTTTCTCCTGGAAGATAGTGTTGGAATTAAGTTGTAGGGCACCCACGCGGAGCCGAAGATTTGCTTCATGTATGGAAAACCCACACATCTGGTGTCAAAAGAAGTGTAGTATTGAGAGTAGAGGAGACACAGGATCGTGTTTTTCCTTTACAGGGACATTTTGAAGGAAAAATGGGAGTATGTTGATGGGAACGTGTAGTGGAGGTTAGTTATTTGTGCATTCAGCAAATGCTTAAAAACATTTTTACATAATATTTGATGAATATGAAAACATATATGTATAATGTATATAAAATATAAAACAAAATAAACACCTGTGAACCCACCATCCGGGACTAGAACATCATCAAATTCATAATCCCTTTTCTCATTCCCAGAGGTAGCCACTATCCTGAATTATATTCATCATCCCTTGCTTTTTGTGATAGTTTTACCATATATATATAATTCACTAAGTAATACATTGTTTAATCGTTTTCTTGAGCTTTAAAAAGTGGTGTGTAGTCCTCCGGGACTGTTTTCATTCGGGATTCATTTTATTGTCCTCTAGAACTATATGACATAAGTGCGGATGTGCTGGGAGTATGCAAACAGGGGGCCTAACAGTCTGGAGGCTGGTGGAGACCCGAATCTGAGGGACATGCTGATTAGGTTGAGTTCTGAAGGATGCGAGGAGTTTGCCAGGTGAAGAGAACAGGAAGTGTTCTAGATAGAGGGAACAGCCTGTTTGAAAGCTGTGGAGGAAGGGTCCCCAAAGGCAAAAATGCTTCAGGACCACAAAAGTCAGTGCAGCTCTGGAGATGAAGATTTTAGCCTTAGACACAATCAGTTTTAAGTCCTGTAGGATGTCTGGGTTTGCAGATGTGGGTGTGGTACCTAGGAGGGAGTTATGGAGTGGAAATAGATTTGGGGTGATTGGCATAGAGTTTGTTTGACACCTACAAAGTGTATTGGAGTGTCCATGTGAATGTACAGTTAGAAGAGCTTAGGGCTGAGCCCTGAGGAACACTGACTTTTAAAGGGATTGGGCAGAGGAAGAAGAGCGCGCTAGGGCACTGAGCATGAGGTCCCAGAAAGGCAAAATAGTGGGAGAGTGGTGTCATGGAAGTCAAAAGCAGAGAATATTTGAGAGGAAGGAGTGGCCAGCTTTGTCTGGTAAAATAGGGTAGAAACATACCCCTTGGAGTTAAGGTCTTGTAGGCCATTGGTGACCTTGGCCAGAATCACTTCAGAAGAGTGGAAGGGGCAGAAGATAGATAGGAGGAGTGAGAGATAAGGAAGGGGAGACAGACTGCTCTTTCTAGAAGTTTGAAGGGGAGGAGATAAGAAGTCAAAGGACATTTTGTTTTTGAGATAGGAGAGAGTTAAGCATGTTTTAAATGCTGGTGAGAAAGAGCTAGTAGGGAGAAGTTGAGACAACAGGAGAGATCAGGCAGACCTGATAGAGTGACTCTCTGTGGAAGAGGGAAGCTTTGACCTTGGGTTGGGGGAGGGATGTTCTTCTCCCTCTTCTATCATCAGAAGGAAAGGGTGGTATGAATTTTCAGTAACTAAATAAAGTGAGAGCATGGTTTCTCCTCTGCCTCTGTCAGAGTCTAGTGAGTACTGCTACCAGACCAGATTCTTGGAGGCTGGCCATTGCAAGTCTTGCAGGCTCTGCCTTCGGATGTTTTTGGCCATGGGTCCTCACCTTCTTCCACAGTAGTTGCACGAGCCTGCACTTCTACCTGCAGAACTTGTGGCTCCTGGGTTTTACTGAAAGTCTTTTTAAATTTGGAGCATAAATTCTTGGCTACTTAGAGCTTCAATACTAGCCTCTTATATTGACAGTCTTGAAAATAATAGTTTCAGAATTAAAAGCAGAATTGACGCCAAGTTAGGAAAGAAATTAGAGTCCATTTCTTTCCTTTTCCTCTCCTTTGACTTAAAGGTAGCTTTTTGTTAGCATGTTCTATATATGAGTTTCTCATCATTGCTATGGTAATTTAACATAGTCAAAAGATTTTATTCAGCTGCAAAGAAATATGCAAATAAAGAATTTGGGCCTTTCTCCAACCCTGGGCTTGTCATGTTATTTAGTGTGGTGATGAAGTTCAGTTCTCCACATTCCTTTTCTGTCTTCCAATAGATTGCCAAATATATTCATTACATTTTTCCTATTTAAAGTACCTTGAGTTTCTAGAATTTAATTTATAATCTGTATAGAAGTGAGTCAGAATAAAAAGGTAAGAATTGCAGGGCAAGACAGGCTTGCTTTTTTCCCTATTAAAATACCTTATTGCTAGAAGGGAGTATTTTTCATTACTTCTTTTTCCACTAATGTATTCCACTAAGACTACCTTTAGGGTTTCTGGTCTTGTTTTTACCTTGCTCTCTTGGGTTCTAGCTCTTATTTTGTTGAGGTTTACAGGCTACTGTAATTCCCTGAGGGCTCAGGTACATATAGATCAGAACTTTGATGGGAGTTTTCAGTTAGCTCAGGAGTTGGCATTGTGGACTCCCCTGCCTCCTCCTGCCCCAGCCCCGTAGCCCAGTGCTGATTCCAGGCCGAAGTGATGACACAGAGACTTCCTGTCACCCTTGTCCCTTGCTTTTTCTTGGTGATTGGCTTCCCCTCTCTCTCATGTCCTCTTTCTCATGTTTTTCCCTCTCTTGTGCCTTCCCATGGCAGGAAGCTGCTGACTCTGGGCTGATCCACATGGCTATACTCAAACAGGTTGGATTAGGAAGCCATATTGCCCAGTAGTTACAAGTAAGGGCCTGGAATCAGGAAAGTCCTGCAAATGTCATGGCTGTGTGACTTGGGAAACGACTCAGCCTCAATTTGCTCCTCTGTAAAATGGGGATGCCAGTAATATATGGACCTCATAGGACTGTTAATGAGGATTAAATGGTAACATGAATGCGAGGGCTTAGCACTGCATCTGGCATACATTGTTAATCATCATTATTGTTGTCACTTTTGCTGTTGTCAACATTATTTTACTAATACTATCACTCCTTTTACTCCTGCTACCACTACTCTTTGAAGGGCTGTTTAGTTCCCAAGGAGGCTGATGTGAGAGTTGATATGGAAATTGGATGCAGTAGGCAGAACTGATATGACAAAAAAGGAAATGTGCGCTATGCTTGGAAAGATGTAACCCTGTGGGACAGTGGTTGAATCCAGACATTGGAGTTCTGTTAGTACTGGGATTGGGTGAGTTTGTGGTGCTTTCTTCTTAGGGTGCTGCAGCCTAGGGAATAGTTAGGTGTCCTTACTTGGCATGGTCTTTCATGAGCTAAAGGCTCTGAGCCTTGTGGTTGACCAAGGCTAGGTATTTGCTTTGGCACTCTCTTGTCCCTGGCGATTTGTGGAACGTTATGCAAAGCCTCAAAGGTAAAAGCCATTGTACAAAACCTAATGATCTAATATGGAGCACATCTGCTTCTGTTCTAGATGCATCTGAATGAAACGTAATCAAAATACAATGCTCTGAATGTATTACGATGCTTAAACAGGCATTTTAGACTGCATTTGTAAAAATATTATCCCATAACATCTCCAATCAGTCCTGAATCCCTGTTTCTTCTCTTTTTAGGAAGCATTTATTCGAAGCATTTTGTCAAAGCCTTTCAAAATCCCCATTCCAAATTATCAAGGTAAAAATGGAGACTTTTCTATTTCTTAAATTAGTCACGTGTGAATATGCCTGAATAGATTAAAACCTCTGCTTTTGTAAGTACAAGCTTACCTTGGAATTAAAGATGCCAGTCCAGTGGTGACTGTGTATGGGGTGACCTTCCTGGGGCCTGCGTGAAGTCTGTGTTTGACAGCTTCAGCAAAGGCTACCAAGACTAACTGCCCCTCATCTTCTTGGTGGGGATATGTCAGTGTTCAGGAAGCTCCTGGTGGGCCAGGGTGGCTGATGGACCCAGGCTACATTCAGTCCAAGTGAGTTCAGTAGCATTTCCTTTATGCAGTTGGCTCTATCAGAGGCCTAGGTTCTATAGGGTTTCCCCCTGCCTTATGTAGGGCATAGAATTGTGCTAAAACTGGGGCCTGGGAGGGAGGAGGCGAACTCTCAAGACCTCTCAGTCTTGAAAGGCCCCTTTAGGGTTTCAGACCTTTCCAGGATTGATTTGATGTAAGATGAACGAGACCTGGCCCCCCAGAAGTTTGTAGTTGAATGGGAGAAGTCATATGGGGAAAACTCTGATCTGAGGCAGACTTGGGTTATGGTCAGGCAGAGGTGCCCAAACTGCTTTTGGAGAGGTTTTTGGGAGAGGGGGTCATATGGAAGCTTAAGAAAGTTTATATGAAGGATAGGCATTTGAGCTGGGCCTGCTGGAGCTCCTCAACTTAGAGACTTAGGTGACAAATTGTTGGTTTCTAGGTCCTCTGGGCTCTCGGGCATTGGGCCTCAAAAGGGCTGGGATCCGCCGGGCCCTCCATGACCCTCTGGAAGAAGGTGCCTTGGTTCTGTACGAGCCTCCCTCGCTGAGCGCCCACGACCAGCTGAAGCTTGACAAGTATGTGCACTGGTATTTCTTGAGCAGTTCTGGTCCTCTAAGTGCACAAACCTGGAGGGCAGAGGGCATTTTCGTGTGATTTCACCTTGGGACCTGCATATGTTTTCAGAGTGCTGTCATGACTACTGTACCATCCAGAGTGAGTAGGTGGGGAAGGAGAGTGCCTGGGGAAGAACATGTGGACATGTCCAGTTGGTGGGGTTTCCTCATCCATTCCTACCAGGCTCACTCAGGGGCACGGGGAGGGTTAAGGTGATGGCATAGGGAACCCATCTCCGTCTCCTAACTTTCTCACCCTGGAGAGGAATTTGCTATGGTTTGATTGCACCAGGCCAAGGAGGTCCTCTCTTAGGCAGCTGCCTCTGAATCAACAGGACACAACTTTCTGAGGGTGTGCCCTTGCCCGTGTCTGAACTCCGTGTTTTCTTTGTTGTGTTTTCTCAGGGAAAAACTCCCTGTCCATGTGGTCGTTGATCCTATTCTCAGTAAGGTCTTGAGGCCTCATCAGAGAGAGGTAAATGGGGGTGGGGGGGTGAGTTTGGGCTAGGGTAGGGGCTGCACCTGAGGGGCTGTCATCCCTGGGGCAGCAGCAGTGTGGATGCCAAAGTGGGCTGAGTGCTGTTATTCCCCAGGGAGTGAAGTTCCTGTGGGAGTGTGTCACCAGTCGGCGCATCCCTGGTAGCCATGGCTGCATCATGGCTGATGAGATGGGCCTGGGCAAGACGCTGCAATGCATCACATTGATGTGGACGCTTTTGCGCCAGAGTCCAGAATGCAAGCCAGAAATTGACAAGGCAGTGGTGGTGTCGCCCTCCAGCCTAGTGAAGAACTGGTACAATGAAGTTGGGAAATGGCTTGGAGGGAGGATCCAACCTCTAGCCATCGACGGAGGCTCTAAGGACGAGATAGACCAAAAGCTGGGTAGGAGCCTTAACAAACATGGCCGCACTTCTCCATACAACCTGCTCCTGTCTTAAGTGTATCCTCACTGATGGCCAGGGTTGAGGGCAGGGAGGGGGTGGCAGAAAGTAGAATTCCCGTGGAAAGAGTTGAAATAGTTATTTCCAGGCTAAATTGAAGAATCGTCAGACTGGCTTTTTCTTTATGATATTCTCAGATTTGTTCCCTTGACACCTTTTTTGTCGTAGAAGGATTTATGAACCAGCGTGGAGCCAGAGTGCCTTCTCCCATCCTCATCATTTCCTATGAGACTTTCCGCCTTCATGTCGGAGTCCTCCGGAGAGGGAGTGTTGGACTGGTCATATGTGATGAGGTACTTGACACTCGGCTGTCTGGGTGGTAGGAGGAAGTCTGTCGATGTCTTCTCACTGAGAACTGCCATCCAAGGGCTGTGCCGGTTACTGGGGGATGTAGAGGACAGAACATACTGCCTTGAAGGAGGCAAATGGGAGGGAGAGCCCGTGGTACCAATTTGCTGAAAGAGGGGTTTAGCAGAGCTTGGAATGCCAAGGAGAGTGAGGTGCTGTGGGCTGATTGGTTTTGTTGCCTCTAGACAGTTTTCCTAGACCAAAGGACTTTGAAGGGTGGGAGGGATTTGGATGGGTGGAGAGACATGGTACAGTGTTCAGGGGAACAGGTTCTAGGGTCAGAGAGATCTTCGTTCAAATCCTGGCTCTGCCACTTATCAGAGTAAGTGGTAAGTTACTTAACCACCCAAGCCTCTTTTTCTGTGTCAATAAAATGGGGTGATAACATCTGCCTTATGGGATTATTGTGAGGATTAAATGAAGGAAAGCTTTTATCACAGTGCCTGGTATGTCATAAGACCTTGGTACATGTCAGCTCTGGGTGTTTTTTTGTTTTTGTTTTGTTTTTTGTTGTTGTTGGTTTTTTAAAAATAATTCACCTTTTAAAATAATTAATTAATTATTTTAAATTCTGTTTTATTTTTTGGGTGCACCACATGGCATGTGGGATCTAGTTCCCTGACCAGGGCTCGAACCCATGCCCACTGTAGTGGAAGCGCAGAGTCTTAACCAGTGGACTGCCAGGGAAGTCCCTTATTTATCTGTCTATCTCACGCAGGGCCATTTATTGATTGATTGATTGATTGGCTGCGTAGGGTCTTCGTTGCTGTGTGTGGGCTTTCTCTAGCTGTGGTGAGTGGGGGCTACTCTTCGTTGTGGTGCGTGGGCTTCTCCTTGTGGTGGCTTCTCATTGAGCACAGGCTCTAGGTGCGCGGGCTTCAGTAGTTGCAGCACACGGGCTCAGTAGTTGTGGCTCATGGGCTCTAGAGCGCACGCTCAGTAGTTGTGGCTCATGGGCTTAGTTGCTCCGTGGCACGTGGGATCTTCCCGGACTAGGGCTCGAACCTGTGTCCCCTGCATCAGCGGGCAGATTCTTAACCACTGCGCCACCAGGGAAGTCCCTTAATTTATTATGTACGTATGTACTTATTTATTTAATTAATTAATTTTTTTGGCTGCGTCGGGTCTTGGTTGCAGCACGCAGGATCTTCGTTGAGGCATGTGGGATCTTTCATTGTGGCGTGTGGGCTTCTCTCTAATTGTGGCGTGCGGGTTTTCTCTCCTCTAGTTGTGGCATGCAGGTTCCAGAGTGCGTGGGCTCTGTAGTTTGCGGCGCACAGGCTCTCTAGTTGAGGTGCATGAGCTCAGTAGTTGTGGTGTGCGGGCCTATTTACCCTGCGGCTTTTGGGAACCTAGTTCCCCGACCAAGAATCCAACGCACGTCCCCTGCATTGGAAAGCGGATTCTTTACCACTGGACCACCAGGGCAGTCCCCTCAGGTTTGGTTTTTATTCTAGGTTGAGAGGACTCATGTGAACAGAAGCACGGAGATAGGAAAGTCCAGTGTGGATAGTCCATACACCTTGTGAGTCTGTGTTGACTCTCTGGGACTAAGGAAAATACGGCAGTTGTTACTCTCTGGCCTTTTCCAGCACTGTGCGTGAAGGGTGGTAGGGATGCAACTACTTGGAAAGCAGTGAGGGTGGCTGGGAGCTTCCCAGTATAAAGAATTTCCCACGTCTTTAGGAGGCTTGGCTACCCTGAGCCTGCTGCCATTGTTTACATCTTGGGGAAAGTAAGGTCACTTTGCACACCCTGGGGACTTTAGTGTAGAGGTGGCTGAAAGACTTGGCCCCATCTGTCAACTGATTGGCAGGCTTGACTGTGCTCTGGGGACTATAGATTACCCTGTATCTGAGGGTCTTTTGGGAGAGGACAGAGAAGAAAAGCTTACTTTGGGGTACCATGCTTGCTAGTAGTGAGCTGTTTCCCAGTTGAGCTTTTGTCCTTATGAAGAGTCTGGCATGTCTGCCAACTTCTGATACGCTGATGGGCCATTCCCTGGTAGGAGTAAGGGATTTAGCAGATTGAGATGGGGTATGCACGTGGCCACTGCCCAGGACCCTGGCATTTGCTTCATCACCATGGAGGGGGACTGTGCCAGGAGCCTGGTCTAGAGGCCAGGGCATTGGGGAAGGGAAGGGAAGGCAGGCTGTTGAGCCCTTGAGGATTGGGGAGCATCTAGATTTTCTTCTCCTCTATAGTGTTTCGTTTCTTCCTCATCCTCTCCTGTTTTCTGAGCTGACTGGCATGAGGGACCAGGCTGCCTCTTGCCACACTGCAGGGTCCTGGCCCTCCCTTCTGCTCTTCTACCTTTTATTTATTTATGTTTTTTTTTCTTTTTTTCTACCTTTTATTTGTCAGCAGTGTGTTAATTGTCAGAGACCTGAGGAAGCCAAAGTCCTGAAAGATAGTCAGCCTACTCTAGGAGAAGTTTGTCCTGTTTGGATCTGGGAAAGAGAAGGTTCTGCCCCAGGCTTTCATGTTCCCAGCTTCCTCCCAGCTGATGCTTTTCTCTGGAACACAGAAATAATAATGTAATAATAGCATAATAACTGTACAAAATCTTGATCCACATTGTAATCTGAGTTAGACAGGGCAAGTCAGAACACTTGGGATCAGTGTTGGCTTTGCCACTTGTAAGCATGACTGCAGATGAGACTGCTCTGAGACTGTAGAGTAGATAGCACATGGTCATGTGTATCATGGGACATGATACAGATCAAGAAAGAGGATATAGGGAAGCGTTTTGTAAGGTGTATGAACAGAGGAGGGACTGACATCATCATCATCATCATCTCAGTTTTGGAGATGAGGAGACTGAAGCTCAGAGAAGTGCTGGGACTTGAATCCAGGTCTGAGATTTTAAGTCCTGACTCTTTCTTCTCTCTTAATGCCTTGGTTGTAACCAAAGCTTGGTGTAGGGAGAAGCTTGGCTTGGTTATGGAAGGACTGTCCCTGTATGCCTCATCTGGACCCATGTATGTTCCTTTACAAGTGCTAGAACACAAAGCAAGTCAGATGCTGGGAAATGCATTAAAAACAAGAATCTACTCATGGGGCTTATGTTTCAGAGAGACAAGTGGTGGTATTTAATCTTGGTATCATTTTTTGCTTTTAAAAGGATAAGCTGAGAATTCTGCCAGAACAGAAGTTCAGCAGCAGCTTATAAATAAGAACTCTGACAACTTTTCATCTGGCCAAACATTTGATTTGCTGAGATGCCAGCATTTGGGTTTTAAATCCGTGGCTGATGGTGGCAGGAGCCAGGTCTGGAGCCAGGAAGGTCCCACAGGAGCTGGTGTTGGCTTTCCCTTTCACAGAGACCCACAGGGGTAGTGCATCAGTTCAGTTCATTAATTGAGTTATGAAGTACCTGTTACGTGTCAGGCCCTGGGGATCTCATGATTGCCAGCCGTCAGGGAGCTTCAGTTTAGAGGGATCCAGTTGTTTAGAGGGATCCAATGGATGCCCATTTCCCCAGGGCCTTTTGGGTAATTTCTTCACAAGTTTCAAGTCTTATTTCCCTCTTCAGCTCAGAAGTCTTAGCCTTTTGTTTCAGGGCTGTTGCTTGGATCCTCCAGTCACTTTTAAGTTTATTTTCTTTGTTTAGGATGTCTTTAAAATTTTTTTTTAAAACAGATATAATTGACATATAATGTTTTCATTTTAGGTATACAACATCCAGTCATTTTTTTTTTAAATTAAAATTCTATGGGTGTCTGTCTGATTCTTCAATAGCAATGTTGCTTATTCATTCATTCTTCAGCAAGCATTCACTGAGCAGTGTGTTCTGTGTGGGGCTCTGTCCTGTGCACTGTTACAAAGGCAAATATGACGTGGTCTCTGCCTTTAAAAGTTCCTGCCTTGGTGAGGAGATAAAGTACAATCGAATGTGATTAGTATATATAGCAGTAGATAAGAGGCAGAGTAGTATAGTGCCCGGACTTCAGAATCTCACACACCTGAGTTCAAATCTCACTTCTGCTACTTGATACCAGCATGATTTTGGATAACTGTTCACCTCTCTGAACCTCATTTTCTCTAAAAGGGTATTGTAATTTCCTCTCATCTGATCGTTATCTGGGTTTTAGAAGAGAATATAGGTAAAGTGCTTAGTATAGTGCCTGGCACATTAAAAGGATTCAGTGCACAGCTGTTATGTACAGAGTGCCATAAGAGCCAGAGGTGAGAAACCCCAACAGCCTGGGGTCATTGAGGAAGGCTTTGCATAGGAGGTGACATTTGAGGAATTTGCCTGTGGAAGCGAATTGTGGGCAGAGGAATGGCATGGGCAATGAGACCTAAGGAGATCCAGCATTAGGAGTGGTGAGTTATAGTTTCCTGGACTGTGACAAGCTGTGGAGAGTGTCAAAGAAGTCAGCTGGGTCCTTAACTGAGAAGTACTAAGCTAACGAGCTTGGACTTGATCCCACAGATGGGAGAATCAGTGGAGGGTCTGTGTTTAATTGCACTGTGAAAGGCTGGCTTATTTGTTCATTCTTTCACTGGTGGTTGTGTTTTGCGTGCCCTGCCCAGTGTGGGGCTGAAAGGGGCTGGGGGTAGAAAAGGCGCAGGCCTGACCGTGCCCGTGTGATTCTTGGGGAGAGAGGAAAGTTGATAGGGTCCTTTACCGTTTTGTTGAAAAAGGCTTAAAAGAGAGAAGTAACAGGTGTGTATTGGGGTGGGTGATATAGGGATTGGGGAAGAGATGCAAAGAGAGGCAGAGAGAGGCTCTTTCTTTAGATTTCTGAGCTGGCTGGATTCTGTGGAAAGAGGAGAGGAGGAGCCTGGACCAAGTCCCCTTAGCACTGATAGCTGGGAGACTAATACAGGAGGCATCTGGCTCAGGAGGTTCTGGGATGGTTGGGCTAGTGCAGAGGGAGGATTCCCTGAAAGCACGGGTCTCTAACATGTCTGAATGATCTCTGAAGAGGATAGGCAGGCTACTATGGCTCTGGAGGTTGGGGCAGGGAAGAGGAGGGGAAGAAATAGAGAATCCATGCTTTATGGATATAGCATTGGTCTAGAAGCTGAAGGTCTGTCTCTTGAGCCTGGCATTTCTCCCCAAGAGAGTGGGTAAACTCTCGCTTTTGCTGCCCCCTGCCCAGTTCCCAAGGCCTCAGGACCTGTAATGCTCATGATTCCTCTTTGCCTGTCTATACAAGATTTTGCTACTGTTAGGGAGGCCACATTGTGCCCATGCCTAAGTGAGAATTAATTTCCTTGCAGGGGCACAGGCTCAAGAACTCTGAGAATCAGACTTACCAGGCCCTGGACAGCTTGAACACCAGCCGACGGGTCCTCATCTCCGGGACTCCCATCCAGAATGATCTCCTTGAGTATTTCAGCTTGGTACATTTTGTTAATTCGGGAATCCTGGGTAAGAATCTTGGCCTTGTCTGATATACTGGAGAGGAGCCTTGCCTTAGCCTTGGGATTGTAACGCTAGCTGAGGAGAGAGAGGAGAGACCACTAGTTATATGTGGGTCACTAGGCACTCTTCTAGGAAGACTTCTCATGTCAAGGAGTAGCAAAGCCATTGGGAGACCTTGGCTCTGCTGAGCAACTCAGCAAGGCCCACTCTGGTCTTTTTTTCCACTGCAGAGGTGGCAGGGGCTATGCAGGGCATTGTCTCTATGAGCTGGGGATGGAACTACTATCCCCAGGCATTTTTGCTCATCACATCCTAGCTGCCTCTCAAGAGCTTTGGCCTCAGAGCAGACTCTGTATTAGGCAGTTTTGTTTTGTTTTTAACCATTTTTTAGTGTGCAACTTAGTGTCATTAAGTACGTTCACATTGTTGTGCAACCATCACCACCAACCATCTCCAGAACTTTTTTCATCTTGCAAAAGTGAAACTCTACCCATTAAGCAGCAATTCCCCATTTCCCACTCCCCCCAGCCCCTGGCAACCATAGCTTGGGCAATTCTTACACATAGATATCTGTGGAAGGGTTTATTAGTGCCCATTTTTGAACTTTAAAGAATCATATAGCATATTTTCCTTTGCATCTGGATTCTTTTGTTCAATATTATGTGTATGAGATTCATGCATGTTGTTGCCTATAGCAGTAGTTTGTTTTTCACTTTAGTATACTATTCCATTTTATGAATATACCAGAATTTATTAGTTCTACTGTTGATAGACAATTGAATTGTTTCCAGTTTTTTATTATTTTGAATAATGATCCTGTGAACGTTCTTGTACATTTTTTTACCTGAGCATAGTATGCGTTCCTCTGTCATAAGAGTGGAATTGCTGGGTCATATGTTATGCATGTGTTTAACCCTAGTAGATATTCCAGTTTTCCAGAGTGATTGTACCGGCAGTATATGAAAATTCCAGTGTCTCTACATCAGGGGCCAGCAAATTTTTTCTTAAAAGGGTAGATAGTGGGCTTCCCTGGCGGTCCAGTGGTTAAGACTCTGTGCTCCCAATGCAGGGGGCATAGGTTTGATCCTTGGTCGGGGAACTAAGATCCCGCATGCTGCACAGTGTGGCCAAAAAAAAAAGGCTAGATAGTTATTTTAGGCTCGTAGGCCATACTGTCTCTGTCACAGCTACTCAGCTCTGCTATTGCACTATGAAAGCAGCCATAAAATGTAAATTAATGAGCATGGATGTGTTCTAATAAAACTATTTATAGAAACAGGTGGCTGGCCCATGGTTATAGTTTGCTGGCCTCTGCTTTATAGCATCACCAATGTTTATCTTTAGAACACATTTTTTTTTTTTTTAAGTTTAATTTTTATTTATTTATTTATTTATGGCTGTGTTGGGTCTTCGTTTCTGTGCGAGGGCTTTCTCCAGTTGTGGCAAGTGGGGGCCACTCTTCATCACAGTGCACAGGCCTCTCATCATCATGGCCTCTCTTGTTGCGGAGCACAGGCTCCAGACGCGCAGGCTCAGCAATTGTGGTTCACGGGCCTAGTTGCTCTGTGGCATGTGGGATCTTCCCAGACCAGGGCTCGAACCCGTGTCCCCTGCATTGGCAGGCAGACTCTCAACCACTGCGCCACCAGGGAAGCCCTAGAACACATTTTAAAAAAAATTTTAGTCATTCTGGGTGGGTGTTTAGTGATATTTCATTGCATTTATTTAATGTTGAATAAAACTCAAACACCTTTGGGCCTTCCCTGGTGGTCCAGTGTTTAAGACTCCGCGCTCCCAGTGCAGGGGGCCTGGGTTCGATCCTTGGTCAGGGAACTAGATCCCACATGTGTACAGCAGCTAAGAGTCCACATGCCGCAACTAAAGATCCTGCACGTGGCAACGAAGATCCTGCGTGCCACAGCTAAGATCCGGCGCAGCCAAATAAATAAATAATATTTAAAAAAAAAAAAAAGATTGTTTAAAAAAAAAAAAGTTGAACACCTTTTAATATGTTCATTGGCCATTTGGAGATCCTCTTTTGTGAGGTACCTGACCTTTTACATTCCTGGCCAAAACAAAACCCTATACTCATTAAACAGTTGCTCCCTATCCTCACTTACCCCCAACCCCTATCAACTACCAGTCTGCTTTCTGTCTCTATGGACTTGCCTGTTCTGAATATTTCCTATAAATGGAATCATATAATATGGGACCTTTTGTGTTTGGCTTCTTATACTTAGCATAATGTTTTGAAGCTTCATCCATACTGTAGCATGTATCAGTACAGATCTTCCTCAACTTATGATGGGGTTCTGTGCCGCTAAACCCATTGTAAGTTGAAAATATTTTGAGTCAAAAATGCATTTAAGGGTCTTCCCTGGTGGTCCAGTGGTTGACACTCCACGCTTCTACTGCAGGGGTGCAGGTTTGATCCCTGGTTGGGGAACTAAGATCCTGCATGCCATGTGGCACAGCACCCCAACCAAAAAAAAATCATAAAATAAAGTGGTATGTGGCATATAAAATAATTATACACCTTTAAGGAAAAAAAGCATTTAATGTCAAACATCATAACTTAGCCTAGCCTACCTGAAATGTGCTCAGAACACTTAAATTAGCCTACAGTTGGGTAAAAGCATTTCACACAAAGCCTATTTTATAAAAAGTGCTGAATATCTCATGTAATTTATTGAATACTACACTGTAAGTGAAAAACAGAATGTATGGGCATAGAATGGTTATAAGTATATCGGTTGTTAACCCTCATGATCACGTGGCTGACTGGGAGCTGTGGCTCACTGTTGCTGCCCAATATCATCAAGAGAGAGTATGGTATTTCATATTGCTAGCCTGGGAAAAGATCAAAATTAAAAATTTGAAGTATAGGGCTTCCCTGGTGGCACAGTGGTTGAGAGTCTGCCTGCCAATGCAGGGGACACGGGTTCGAGCCCTGGTCTGGGAAGATCCCACATGCCACAGAGCAGCTGGGCCCGTGAGCCACAGTTACTGAGCCTGCGCGTCTGGAGCCTGTGCTCCGCAACAAGTGAGGCCGCGGTGGTGAGAGGCCCGTGCGCCGTGATGAAGAGTGGCCCCCGCTTGCCACAACTAGAGAAAGCCCACGCACAAGAAACAAGGACCCAACACAGCCATAAATAAATTAATTAATTAATAAAAAAAATTTGAAGTATAGTTTCTACTGAATACATATTGCTTCCACACAATCATAGAGTCGAAAATTCATAAGTCAAACCATCATAATAAGTTGAGGACTGTCTTTTTTTGTTTGTTTTTTTGTTTTTTTTTTGTTTGTTTTGGCTGCGCTGCATGGCATGTGGGATCTTAGTTGCCCGACCTGTGCCCTCTGCAGTGGAAGCGTGGAGTCTTAACCACTGGACCACCAGGGAAGTCCCAGTTGAGGACTGTCTTGTACTTCATTGTACATGCTATTTCATCTCTTATAAGCAGTATATAGGTGGGCTATTAAAAAAAAAAAAATCCAGTCTGACAATTGGATTATTTGGTCCATTTACATTTAATGTAATTAGTTATATATTTGGGTTTTGATCTACTTGCTATCTTATTATTTGGCCTTTCAAGTCTTTTCTGCTTTGGTAGCTCTCTGATCCATTCAAACAGAAATTGCCTATAATTTGTTCAGCTTTGTTGTTCTCAATAGAAGGTTGGTCTGTGACAAAGTAGTCTGCTGTTACTGGCAGTGGGAAAGTCATTACTTTTCTATATTCTTTAATGCCTTTTCTCCTATGCTTAGGAACTGCCCAGGAGTTCAAGAAGCATTTTGAATTGCCAATTTTGAAGGGTCGAGATGCAGCTGCCAGTGAGGAAGATAGGCATCTAGGAGAGGAGCGACTGCGGGAGCTCATCAGCATTGTGAATAGGTAATGGGGGGGGTGGGCTAGACAGTAGTACCTCCCTTTGGGTCCCCCCACATTAGGTCATCAGAATTGCCTCCTTAGCCATCCAAAGCCGATCCTTTGTGGCCTTGGCCTTGAGGTCTGGGATTCTCCTAAGAGAGTGGGATTGTGCCCTGACAGTAGTCACTGAATAAATGAAGGGGTCTTGCAGGCTGATTCCCTGCTTTCTCCCTGACCTTGGGTCCTGTGGTCTGGTTTGGTGCCGCTTAGCATCCTGCTGAGGAAGCTTTTTTCTGTTGCTAGACTTCTGAGCAAAATATCCCTTGGAGCATTGTTAGTACTTCAGAAGTTTCCTCTCAGTCAGTCTCACACCTAAAGCATCAGGCGTCCCTTCCCACGTCCCATAGCTTTCTGTGACAGGTAGTAGATCTGAAGGATGGGTATGGCTCCCAGGCTGACAAGGCTCTCTCCAGGGGGGCCACATAGCTCAAGGGGCAGGTACATTCTGGAGTCCTCTGTTGTAGTTATGTATACTTGATGATCTGCTTCCTGAAGAGTCTTGCTTTTGCCAACAGGCACCTCCCTCCCAGGTTAAGATGGCAGGAAGGAGAGTCAGTGTGCTCTTAGGAGCTGCTGCTTAGGTGCCTGATCCTGTCCTTCCTGGTCTGCCAGGTAGTATGGGCATACTTTCATTGAACCTTGGGCCGTGTGGCAGCAGGCATTTGGGCAAATGCAAGCAGAAACTCCCATAAGGGCTCAGTGGTTTACAGCTTACTTCCCCTGTCAGAGCACCAGGCTTAGTAGGAGACCTCTGCCTTCTCTTGAAAGGCAGCTGACCTTCTTTTTTTTTTTTTTTTTTTTAAATTTTTATTTATTTATTTATTTATTTTATTTTTGGCTGTGTTGGGTCTTCGTTTCTGTGCGAGGGCTTTCTCTAGTTGCGGCGAGCGGGGGCCACTCTTCATCGCGGTGCGCGGGCCTCTCACTATCGCGGCCTCTCTTGTTGCGGAGCACAGGCTCCAGACGCGCAGGCTCAGTAGTTATGGCTCACAGGCCTAGTTGCTCCGCGGCACGTGGGATCTTCCCAGACCAGGGCTCGAACCCGTGTCCCCTGCATTGGCAGGCAGATTCTCAACCACTGCACCACCAGGGAAGCCCCAGCTGACCTTTTGAAGGGGAAGAGGGAGTTGTCCGTCTGAGCTAGACTGTTTGAAAGGGTCTCTGTTCCCGTGACTGAGACCCTGGTATAGATATCTTTGCCATAGGGCTGATGGGTTTCTGACATTTGATACTACAAAAGAAAATCAGTCTTGGTCCTTTGGGTGGCAGTTTTATCAGCCCCTTGTCTTTTTATCTTGTTCTCCCAGGTGCCTGATACGGAGGACATCTGATATCCTTTCTAAATATCTGCCTGTGAAGATCGAGCAGGTGGTTTGTTGTAGGTACTGAACTCAACTGAGGGGTGTGGAGTGAGTGGGTAAAAGCTCAGTCCCTGAGGTATGGCTGGGCTCTCAGTGTGTCCTTGGAGGGCAGAAGTGTGGTCCAGCATTTCCTGCTGACCCAGCTCCTTTTTTTTTTTTCTTTTTCAGGCTGACACCCCTTCAGACTGAATTATACAAGAGGTTTTTGAGACAGGCCAAGCCAGCAGAAGAGTTGCGTGAGGGCAATATGAGTGTGTCATCCCTTTCTTCCATCACTTCACTAAAGAAACTATGTAATCGTGAGTTGGATCCGTGCGCTGGGGTCCTCTGTGAGAGTGAGCAAGGAAGGTAGTTCAACCACCTTCACTAAAACTTGTCCATAGTCCTCATAGAGGCCACATGTAATTCTGTGCCTCCACAAGGCATGAGCTCATGTATTGTGTACTCTAAACCAGACCCTTTGCTTTGGAAAATTTAGCTTATCCTTTGCCTGACCCATGCTTGATGCTTGGAATATATAGGACTGTGCGTGAGAGTGTGTGCACACACACATATGCATAAAAAATATTGGACGGGGGAAAAATAACAAACTTTGCCCTGTCTGGTATAGCTCGCCTCTTGTTGGGAGAACACAGAACACACTAGTGAGCAAAATTGTCCACTCATGATCCCAGGTGGCACTAATTGCACACTGGGATTTGGAAACAAGCAAATCTGGTGGTGAGGAAGGTCTGGGTAGGCTTCTAGAGGGCGTTCTAACGAGCATTGAAGTGGAAACTTCTGGAAGCAATGTAGCTGGCATTTTGGAGTTTTTTCCAGATCCAGCTCTAATCTATGACAAGTGTGTGGAGGAAGAGGATGGCTTTGAAGGTACCTTGGACGTATTTCCCCCTGGTTATAGCTCCAAGGCTCTAGAGCCTCAGCTGTCAGGTGAGTCCTTTCCTACCAGTCTTTGGGCTCCTCTGGGAAGAGGGGTGGGAGGTTGTCTCTTTGTGCTAGATCTGTTCTGTCTCATGGCAGAATATCATGAGTAAGAATCCTGGGCCATTGGGATGGCCCATTGGGTGCTGATGGTTGTTGATCTTCCCAGGTAAGATGCTGGTCCTTGATTACATTCTGGCGGTGACCCGAAGTTGCAGCAGTGACAAAGTAGTGCTGGTGTCCAATTACACTCAGACATTGGACCTCTTTGAGAAACTCTGCCGGGCCCGAAGGTAGGGAAGAGCTGTCAAAGGGGTACCTCTCCTACTGTACCCCTAGGAAAAGTAGGTGTTGTGATTGGTGGATATGGACCAAGATGTGGGAGCAGGAGGGACTTTCCAGAAGATGTCTGTTTCCTTATTGCTGCAATGGCCATAACTCCATCTCTAAGCAGAATAGTTCTTTGTCCTTCTGGTACTCCACAGGACAGTCCTAGCCCTTAGCTCCCTGCCACTCCCTTTGGGAGTTCAGGGTTTCAGGCTGTATACGAACAGCATTCAAGCATGGTTGGTTCAGTCCCTTCAGTAGCTCTGGCTCCAAGGGGGCTCTGCTTCCTTCTTGATTTGATCTTTGGATTCCCCTTCAGGTACTTATATGTTCGCTTGGATGGCACAATGTCCATTAAGAAGCGAGCCAAGGTTGTGGAGCGCTTCAACAATCCATCCGTAAGTGCACAGCTCCTGTCCCCACACCACTAATGCAATAACATCAGAACTAAGGGTTGACAGAATCTACAAAGGGGCTCTGCTTTAGGTCTCTCTTGACTTTTTTTTTTCTGGTGGGTGTGGTAGGGTTAGGCTGATTGGTTGGTGATGGCTGTACTGGGAACTGACCTTGTGGGCTGGTAAATTGGCTGGTAGGTAGCAAACTGGTAGTCCTCACAATTGGTCTGCACATGAGAGAACAGTTGGCTGGGCCGAGCAAGATTCTTAGTTTGGGCTGTAAGTGGTTCTTTTTCTCCTTCTTCTCTTTCCAGAGTCCTGACTTTGTCTTCATGCTGAGCAGCAAAGCTGGGGGCTGTGGCCTAAATCTCATTGGGGCTAACCGACTGGTCATGTTTGACCCTGACTGGAACCCAGCCAATGATGAACAAGCCATGGCCCGGGTCTGGCGTGACGGTCAAAAGAAGACCTGCTATATCTATCGCCTGCTCTCTGTAAGGATGGTGATAATGGTCAGCGTAGGTGTGGGTCATGGAATAAGACTTTCAGGACCACCTTGGTTTGTTTCTCATTGCCTCTCTTTGGCCCCTCTGCCCGTAACAGTGGCCAGGCTATGGGCTTAGCCTGGAGC
Organism: Balaenoptera musculus; assembly: GCF_009873245.2. Taxonomy (NCBI): domain Eukaryota; kingdom Metazoa; phylum Chordata; class Mammalia; order Artiodactyla; family Balaenopteridae; genus Balaenoptera; species Balaenoptera musculus. Next base: position 38,305,308 of record NC_045785.1, read on the forward strand.
TCTTTATTCTTCTTTTCTTGCCCTCTCTCACCACCCTGTTCCTCAGATCCTTCTTACTATGCCCTCTGGATGCCTGTGCAGTAGTTAACAAACTCCCCTGTGGCCTCATCCTTTTCACAGGACACTTGCTTTCTCTTACACCTGATTTCTTCTGTACCGCTTGCCTTGTAGTCTTCTCATACTCCATGTCCCACGGGGCTAAGAAGTGGTATTGGCATTCTCCAAGTTCTCAGTGATCAGTCAGACCATCCATCGTATAGTACCTCTTTTGAAGCTCATGTTGTCTTGACTACCCTCTTTTCTTCCTTGCTACAGTCATCTACCTTCTGCTGTTTACCTAATTCATCAATAACTTTGGACACCAGTTCAGTCTTCATTTCTTCCCCAAATCCAGCTATCATCCTGGCTGACTTCAAGGACCTGCAATTTTCCAGCACTCTGGCCTTCACGTTTCCTTGACTTCATCTCTAATGACCTCCTTAACTCCCCCTTTTTTTAAAAAAAAATTTTATTTTTTATTTATTTATTTTTGGCGGCCTTGGGTCTTTGTCGCTGCATGCGGGCTTTCTCTAGTTGTGTCAAGCGGGGGCTACTCTTCGTTGCGTTGCGCTGCGCGGGCTTCTTATTGCAATGGCTTCTCTTGTTGCGGAGCACAAGCTCTAGGTGCGTGGGCTTCAGTAGTTGTGGCACACGGGCTCAGTAGTAGTGGCGCACGGGCTTAGTTGTTCCACAGCATGTGGGGTCTTCCTGGACCAAGGCTCGAACCCGTGTCCCCTGCATTGGCAGGCAGATTCTCAACCACCGCGCCATCAGGGAAGTCCTTTTTTTAAAAAGAATAATAAATTTATTCATTTATTTTTGGCTGCATTGGGTCTTCGTTGTTGGGTCTTCATTGCTGCTCATGGGCTTTCTCTAGTTGCTGTGAGTGGGGCCTGCTCTTCGTTGTGGTGCACAGGCTTCTCATTGCGGTGGCTTCTCTTGTTTCGGAGCTCAGCTCTAGGCATGCGGACTCAGTAGTTGTGGCTCGCGAGCTCTAGAGCTCAGGCTCAGTAGTTGTAGCGCACGGGCTTAGTTGCTCTGTGGCGTGTGGGATCTTCCCGGACCAGGGCTCAAACCCATGTCCCCTGCATTGGCAGGCGGATTCTTAACCACTGTGCCACCAGGGAAGTCCTCCCCCTCATTTTTTTACTCGCGTTATTCCCAAGGCCACAGTATGGAACTTGTAACAGTACCAAAACTACACAGTACCCAGAGCTTTAATACCTCTCATTCTACTCTCATTTCCTGTCCTTCCAGCTTTCTCATACCTCCTATATCTGTTTCAACCTAATGTCCCTAGTTACCCCCGCCCCAGCTCCTCCCAGTCTGGCTTCCCTTTCTATTCAGCCTGATCCTCATTGTGCATCCTTTCAGGCACTCTTCCCCTAATACCTACTCCATGTGGATCCTTATGGCTGTTCTCAGCTTCAGCTTCTGCGCCAGATACAGCTTGCATTTACAGATTGGCACTACCACAGATTCATTCTCCATTTTGAGCAGGGCCATATTTCATTTCCTTCACCAGCTACTTCAAGCCTTCACCACTTTCCTCAAGCTTCCTACCTGGCCCTGTCTTTCCTTCTTTCTGGAGAGACTTTGTCTTCTACTTCACAGAGAAAATGTAGGCTACCAAGCTTGAATTCTCTTGCCTAACTTCCTCTCTTCTGTCAGTCTTTACACCTGCTCTTCCCTTCCATTCTCAAAGGAAAATCATTTCCTTCCTCTCTGTTGGAGGCTTATCATTCCAGCTCTGCTCTAGACCCCTTTCCTATCCTTTCCTTTCTTAGTTGATCAGTTTCTCCTTTATTCCCCTGAAGTCTGTAAACGTTGTCAAGTAGCTCTCACCTTAAAAACAAGTTTCTCATTTGACTAGCTTTAAAAAATAAATAAATAAATAAATAATTAAAAAAAAAAACAAGTTTCTCAACCCTCTGTCCTATTGCAGTGACTACCTTGGGTTACTTTTCATTCATTCACTGTCAGATTTTTCCAAAGCCTACAGATTTACTTCATCTCATCTCCTATTCACTCATCTCACCAGTTACGCCACTGAACCTTCTTTCGATATATTGGCTTCCTAATTGCTAAAACAAGAGACTCTTGATTTTTCTTCTTTGTATATCTGACACTGTTGGCTACAAATCTTAAAATTCTTTTCTCTTTGGAAACTCCACTCTGGTTTTCCTACCGCTGTGATTATATGCACTCATTATATTGACAAGTCTCTAAGTAACTTTTTAGCCCAGATCTCTTACCTGAATTCTCGACCCATATTTCCATCACCTACTGTATATTTCTACTTAAATGTCTTATGAGTATCCCCTTCTGAATTTTGTCATTTAATGGCTCTGTTATCCACCCAACCCAAATCTGGGTATCATCCTACTGGACCATTCTCTGTCTCCTAACCAGATTCTAATTATACCATTGATTTTACCTTCTCAGAATTCCTTAATCTAACCTTCCTCTCCATCCCATACTAAAATCACAGTCATCTGACTTCCTAATTCTTTACCTTTGGTCTTATCATAACCCATTCTTCACAACTACTTCCGGAATGAGCTTTCCAAAAATTCTAATTTTGCTTTTCACTTCCAAGACAAGGTCAAGCTCTTTAGCCTGGCATCCAAGTTTCTCCAGTATGGGGCTTTCTCAGTCCCAGCTCTTACGTACTATACTCCTACCATCCTCTAGACAGGCCAAACTCCTCACAGTCCTCTAGTAGGCCAGGCTTATTGATTTTGTTCTTATACGTGGAATGCCTTCTCTCTTTCCTTGTAAACCATCTATTCATTTTTCAAGATTCAGCTCAAGGATAATCCTTACTTTCAAGCTTTTCAACATTATTCCATTCCACCATCCCTCTTGTGGGTCCCTGGGTATCCTATACAGATTTCTATCATTGTACCAAGTATATGTCTCTCTCCCCCAGTAGTCTATGAGTTTAAGAATAGGGATCATATTTGATTCTTCTTTGTATCCTGGCATTAGCACAGGGCCTGGCATAGGATACCCAAATGACATTTACTGGAGTGAGATTTGGACTTGGTGTGGAGATCTGCTGTTGCAGACAAACCTCAGCCCACCCTGAAGAAATTTAGCGAGGCCCTGGAATCCTCCATCGGTACAGAAAATATTCTGGGTGGGCAGACATGCACAAGTCATATTCCCAAAAGATAGACTGGGAAAATAGGCTTAGATCAGGGGTCCCCAACCCTTGGGCCGGGGACTGGAACTGGTCCACGGCCTGTTAGGAACTGGGCCGCACAGCAGGAGGTGAGCAGCAAGCGAGCAAAGCTTCATCTGGGGCTCCCCATTGCTCGTGTTACCACCTGAGCCATTCCCCACCCCCCACCCCCCACCCCCACCCGTCACCAGTCCGTATAAAAATTGTCTTCCACAAAACCACTGGTCCCTGGTGCCAAAAAGGTTGCGGACCACTGGCTTAGATGAACAGAGGTATTGCTGCAAGACTCTTCTCATTCATCTCCCCTTCTCTTGGGTGGCTATAGTTTCAACCCCTGGGTTTTCCTGCCCTCTGTGTTTGGAGGTGACTTAGCCCTGGCCTCCACACCCTACCCCCACCCACCCCAGGCAGGAACCATTGAGGAGAAGATCTTTCAGCGTCAGAGCCACAAGAAGGCACTGAGCAGCTGTGTGGTGGATGAGGAGCAGGATGTGGAGCGGCACTTCTCTCTAGGCGAGTTGAAGGAGCTGTTTACCCTGGATGAGGCTAGCCTCAGTGACACACATGACAGGTGGGTGGAGTGCCCCTGCTGGCCATTACCTCTGAACACCCTACACAGCTTGGAGATGGGATCTACAGTAACCACAGCTCTGTCCTCTGCCCGCAGGTTGCGCTGCCGCCGCTGTGTCAACAACCACCAGGTCTGGCCACCCCCTGATGGTTCTGACTGTACCTCAGACCTGGCTCAATGGAACCATAGCACTGATAAGCGGGGGCTCAAGGATGAGGTACTCCAGGCTGCCTGGGATGCTGCTTCCACTGCCATCACCTTCGTCTTCCACCAGCATTCCCATGAGGAGCAGCGGGGCCTCCACTGATAACCAGCTGGTCTGGTGTGTAGCTGTTAGAGGAAGGAGTTGGGGAAAGGGGGCTCCCCGCCCCATAGGGCACTGTTGAATTTTGTTCTCTGAGAGAAAAATCATCAAGAAGGGCTGCATGATGTTTGCCCAAAATTTATTTTATAAGAAAAACTTTTTTGGTTAAAAAAAAGAAAGGAATAAAGGTATGAAAGGGACTGAGGCCTGGGAGCAGCATGGTGAGCCCAGTAGAGGAGAGGCCTGGTAGTGGGCACTCCTACACTTCACTAAAGCCTGGGTAACTGCTTGAGGAGGGAAAGCAGGAACCCCGGGGCAGGGAAGGGGGTGGGGGCTGTCCTCAGTGATTAATGACCACTGTGACCTCCTGGCCCCGGGTACTGAGTAAGGAGCCCAAAGGCTCTAAACCCAGTTGTGGGAATGCCTTTGCTGGGCCCCATCAAGGCCTCCAAGACCTCAGTGCAAGGGAAAAAGGAAAAAAGAGAAAAAAGGTGACAGAAAGAGAAAGATAGAATTGGTGGTTGGGAGTTCTGGGCAGCCCATGCCTCAGCCCCTGCAAGCTGATGGTACTGAGCATGGGCCTGTGAGGCATGGGCCCATCACATGGTGCTGACATAATCTGCGAAGGCTTGGGATGAGTCCCACGAGTCGCTAACCACATGGCAGGTGGCCCGGAGCCGTCGGATGGCTTCCCTGGCTGTGACTGCATCCTGGTCCAGCCAGTTCTGGAAGAGGCGCAGGTGACCAAAGGCCCCACGGCCCCAGCGCTCCAGCCGCTTGGCAAACTCCAGAAGCCCATCTGGCTTGATGCAGTTGGAACTGGTAGGGGTGAGAAGGATTAGACACCCAGGAGTCAACTAATCCCTGGTCTGTGTCCCTGCAGCTCCATCCCTTGTCGTTGCCCTCCTCTCACCTTCCCCACGCCCACATGTACCTGATATCCAGCTGACACAGAGAGGAGGATGAATCTTCTGAGAATACATCTGCCAGGGCCAGTAGGCCAGCATTCCCTGGGGAGAAGGGGAGAAATACTCATCACCTCTACCCAAGAACAGGGAACAAGGGTATCCCAACCCAGTTCTGGCTGGGGAGAAGCCCAGACTCCTAAAGCCCCAGCACAACTATATCCCAACCCCCGTCTTCCCAGTGGAGAGGTGTATGCCCTCACCCACTGAGTTTCTAGGTCAAAGGACTGGCTCCTTCCCCCTCTCCCTCCTCAGGGCCCTGCCCCCACCCAGGCGGTTCCCTGGCAGCCGGAGGCCCTTCAGTGTGGAGTTGCCCTTCATAGCAGCAACCATCTCAGGCAGAAATTGGGCCGGGCGCTTCTCAAACAGACGGCAGAAGGAGAAGGTAATCTCTGTCAAGAGAAAGTGGAATAAGTTCTGATGGCAGCATGAGAACTGGTGTTGCCCCTCCGGCCCCAGGGCCTTAGCAAGGGGTATGAACATTTTACATAGAGTCCCAGAAAGAGAAAATAATTTGTCCAAAACCCCAAGCAAGGCTGCAAGTAAGTCAGTATTCAAACCAGAGATTGAGCCTACAGGGGAGGCTCTCTGCACAGACGGTTCTCCATACACTTCCTTCTATGCAGGGGTGGGCATTAGCTACAAGTCTATGAGGGGGCGCCTGGCAGCACATTTATCCCTTCCCACCACCATCATTTGTCAGCCACTGGAAGGTAAGAAAAATTTTTAGGTGAGGCACTCTCCAAGTGAGTAATTTCCCATGTTTAGTATAGGAAGAGTTGAGTAGGGGACCCTTTAGAAGGAAGGTGATGCAGGTTCTGTGATCATTTTATAGTTGACATAAGGCCAAGAAAAGAACAGTGGCTTGCTCACTCAGTGAGACCGTGGCAGATCTGCAGTGAGGACCCACGAATGCCCCAGGCTCTGGATGAAGAACTTACCTTGAAGAGTCAGATTCTGTAGCAAAAACAGCACCTCACTCTGACAGTCAGCCAGGTTCATGTCGTGGAAGCTCAGCCTCTTCAGAGCTAGGTTGTACTCTGCATTGGGAAAGTTCATGGATCTTAGTGTTCTCAAACAACAATGCAAAGTCCCCTTCTATTCTCCCTTTACCATTCTAACTGGGTCCTACCTTTGAGTGTCTGCAACACAAGCCCAAAATCTTGGGGAGAGGCAAAGGTGGCACTATCCAGGGACAGCTGCTGCAGAGAACCTGAGGCCTTCAGTACAGAGCACAGCAGTGGGGCTGGCTGGGCTCCCCGTGGAAATCCCATCTCCAGCTGTTCCAGGCAGTTTTCTGGATATGGTAGGGAGAGAAGATTACAGCTGGCCATTGCTACTTCACTTCCATTGCAGGTCCCATCCTGTCCTTAAAGGATTCACTGAAAAATCATTTATTCATCTACTTGTCCTTGAGTGCCTAATATATGCGAGGCAGTATGCTAATATTCGACTTAGTCCTTGTCCTTAACGGTGCTTTTAATCCAAGAAGACAGCTAATCAGACACGAGTAGCGTATGCAGAATGGTGGGATATGAGACATGCAGGAACTAAGGGAACATACAGCATGGGGACCCAATCTAGTCTAACGGTCAGGTCTGTTCTTGGTTCAGACCCCTTTCTGGAGACAGATCTGCCATAGTCACTCCCTACGGGGCTAGTGTTGGTCTGGGATTTATCCAACCCATGGTTATCTTTAAGAACAGGCTCTAAAGGCAACAAATTACAGATAAGCCAGGAATGTGTGGTGACAGGCCTGGATTAGAGATCTTTTGCGTCCCCACACAAATACACCTGCACACTTCTGTGGAGATAGACACACGCGCATAGTACTTCACCTGGTATCTCCTCATCCCCAATTATGTGGCTAGGGGGCCCTGCATTCCCTGGTACTGCAGGGTTGTCCCTCTGGCTAGGGTGGTCGACACGAATAGAGAGGACCCGCAAGAGGGGCAGGGCTCGCACAATGGCACGTGTCAGCTCCAGGATGGGCAGTGGTGAGAACAGGTCACTGAGATGCAGGGCACGGAGGCGGCATCCAGCCTGGCTTGACAGGGCCCGCAGGCTATCTAGCAGGCGGAAGATATTAGAGCCCAGGCCTATGGCAGGAAAGAGATTGGGTCAGTCATGTGGGAGTATCAGTAGGGGTAATATTCAGAGAAAACTCCAAATATTTCTGTTGATAACTACCAAATCTGAGCTTTGGATCAGATTATTTTAAATCATTCTCAACTATTCATCCGTTGTCTTGCTTTTTCCTCAGGTAACCAGCTTACTGATGTTTCTTCTACTGGGCCATGCCCTCAAACATCAGTCAGGGCAGAGTCACAAAACAGAAGATAGGATGTGGTGGGACAGCATGTGGCTGCTAGCTGAATGATGGGCCCAGACAGCAGCAGAGATCTCTGGACTTTTCCTATAGGTCATGGGGAACATCTGAAAACTAAGCAGGAGAGTGACAGTGATCCAATAGGGAATACTTTTAAATTCATTGGGTGGGAATAGGGCAGAAAACATCCCACAGAAGGGAGTAGGATCCAGAAAGGTTAGGGCAGTTGCTTAATGCCACAGAGCAAATAATTCCTTGGAAGCCACACCTTTATCTCTCCTTGGACTGAGCAGGCTCCTTTTGATTCATTCATTCAACTAAACCTTACCCATGGTAAGCACCTGGTAAGCATGTTTTTTTGCTAGATAGTCATGAGCAGCAGATCTTGTTCCTGCCTATACAGCCTGATAACAAAAGCATATGATGGGAACTGGGGAAGTAGAGTGCTGTGGAAGTAAAAGGATGGGTACTTAACACCCAGTTTAGCTTTCATCAGTAAAGACTCTCTCTGGCTGAGTCCTAAAGAACATAAAAGAGACAGGCTAAAAGGAGGAAGAGTGACTGGCAGAGTGAACTTGGCATATATCAAGACCTGAAGGGGAAAGAGTGGCAGGTTCCAAGAACAGAAATACTCAATGTGGCTGGTGTGTAAAGTATAAGGGAGGGAAGTGTTGACGATTCAACTATAGAGGTAAGCAGGGTAGGCACATGAATGGCCAAGTAAAACAGACATACAGTGACAAGAAGCCATTGAATTTTTAGGTGATTGACAGATTTGCACTTTTGAATATGCTTGGGTTGTGGTGTAAAAAATGAGTTGTATGGTGTGTGTGGAGTCAGGAGGAACTGCTGAAATGATGAATCCAGGTGAGAGGTAATGGTAGTCTGAATTAAGGATGTGGAGATAAATGAATCTGAGAGACTGTACAACCTGGTAACCAAATATATGTGGAGTAAGAGAATCCAGGTTTCTTTTGAGCAACTGAATCATCTGTGATGTCATTGAGAACAGAAGGAAGGTCTGTTTAGAAGGAAGAAGATGCATTCAGGTTGGGGAGTGTGGTTTATGAATCCTGTGATACCTAGTTGTCGGATAAATAGGTCTGGAGTTTAGGAGGAAGATCTGGGCTAATGTCATAAAATGGGGGTGTCTTCAGCATAGTTGGTCTTTGAAACCAAGTCCAGGAAGCATGTGTAAAGTGGGTGAACTTCGAGGCTCTCTGAACATTAAGAATATCCAGAAAGGGAGGAGAAAAAAAATCAGAAAATTTTGACGTAGTAGAAATGAGACTATTTCATGAAGAAGACAATACTTAATAGCAGATGATGCCGAGAATTAATTTAAGATGAGGACTGAAAGGTATATATTGGACTTAGCAACAAGGATGACCTTGGTCACCTCGAGGTCCTCAATGCAGTAGATGGGGTGTAAGCAAGGCTGGAGTGGCTGTGAGAGAAGAGGGCACAGATGACTCTTAAGGTTGTCTCTGAAGGGCATGAAAGAATAGGACAGTAGTTAATAAATGGAATAGATGGAGGTGGTGGTGGTAGTTTTTGGTGGATACCTGATTGAGAGAAGAGAGGCAGCATTAAGTGGTTTATAAGTATGAGTTCTGGAGCCAGGTTACCTGGCTTTGAATTCTAGCTCTACAATTTACTAACTTATCCTGGGCAAGTCACTTGACCTCAGAATTGTAAGGATTAAATTAGTTAAAGAATATTTAAAATATGCCAGATGCATAGTAGGCAGTATATAAAAGTTAGCTCTTATTAAGGCATTTGAAAAATGTGCTTTCCTCAGGCGGTAAGAGGGTATGTATCCAGAGCACAGGCAGAAGAGTTAGCCTTAGATAGGGCAGCCATTTCTCCCATTGTGATGGAGGAAGAAAGGAAGAGTGCAGGTGTAGGAGTTTATAGGTTGGTTAACAATAAGTTGAAGGAGTTATGTGTGATGGCTTCTATTTTCTCTGTAAAGTAGGTGGTCATCTGCTGAGAGGAAAAGAAGGGTTTGAAGTGGTAGGGTAGGAATGGAGCTGATGTTGCAAACAGGGTTCATATGAGGTTGATGACCATGAATGTATATAGTGGCACCAATCTGCAGTTGTGTGACTTTCTCTAGCAGTGTTCAGCAACCTGGGCAGATTGCTGGATTTAGCCAGAACTGAAATTTGGCTAGCTGGGCACAACCAGATAGGAAAGAACTGAGGGCTGTTTTGTAGGTTGCTGGTCTGATTTTTTTAAAAAAAGGTGTCCCACACCTTTTTGTATAGCTGCTTTGATATGACTAGTGAGATCCAACCTCAGCCCTGGTTGGCCCTGTATACACTATATTCTCCCACCTGTCCTTGGTTTGCCTACCATATCTAAGGTAGACTCATTCTTCAGATTCTCACTGTCCCTCAGGAACCTCTGCTTCCAACTAGATCAAGCCTGTAGACCTTGTGTTCATCTTCTCGAGCACCGACAGTCTGCCACTATTTCATGTGTGTGCCTTCTGCCTCCCGTGAAGTGGGTAGGGCCACATCTCCAGCTTCCTGATCATACCCCCCTATTCCCCTCCACAGGGTTGGGCACACAGCTGGTGCTGCTGGGAGACCCAACCCCTGCCCCTCCAGGGCACTCACCATTATAGGAGAGTGTGAGGCTCTCCAGAGACACCCAGGAGCTCAGCAGGTGGCACAGTGTCAGAGCCGCCTCTGTGGAGAGTGGAACTGTGAAGAGCTCCAAGGTGGAAATGCTGCGGAATCTTTGGGAGGCCTCCAGTGCTGGAAGCCCCAGGCAACTGGGATCTGATCCATCCAATGCTCCACAAGCCACTTCCCCGATCTCCATCTCTTCCCCATCCTCTTTCTCACCCGCCACAATGAAAACAAAGTCATATAGGTCTTCAGATTCAGCACCAGACCCCTGACGGGTGCGAGCACCCTTCTTCCCTGCAGCTCGCTTAAAACGCTTTAGGGGCTTAGGCTGTGGGGCTGAGCTAGCTGGAGCCCGTTTAGATGAGGATGTGGAAGAAGAGGAAGCAGAGGCAGAGGAGGTGGTGGCTGGAGCAGAGGGTGGGCGTTTGGTGCCAGGAGCCTCATGGGAAGTGGCTGGAGGGAGCGGCTCCCTCTTAGGGTCTGTCCCGCCTGCTGTCAGGCTCTCCTGTGTGCTCCGGCGTGTTACCCGAGCAGCAGGTGCGGCTCTGGCCGTCTGCTTGGCTTCACTCTTCCGCCGGGAGGCCATCAGGGCTGCAGCACATCGCTCAGCAGCATCCCGGCGAGGCCGGCGTGAGCCCAGCAGGAGGGACCCTTCATCTCGGGATGGGGCCCGGCCTCGGGAGGCCTCTCCACAGAGGCGGCAGGGTGGGCCACCAGGGCCTGGCTGCCAGAAGCCAGCACTCATGGTGAGGATAAGAATGAAAAGGGCTGACTCAGGTACAGGCCAGGAGTACAGCGACACCTGGCTGACAGCCCCATGGTGAATAAGCTGATGCAACAGCTGCCGAAGTGACTGCTGAGCAGCCACATCAGAGAACAGCAGGTGGCGGAACTTGAGGGTGTGCAGGGAACTGGCCAGGGTCTCCAGAACCCTGCGGTTGGGCTCAGCCACCAGCTCAGTTGCACCCTGCAGCATGTTGCAGATGGTGAGCTGCCGGACATGGCGGGAGCTATGCAGGAGAGGTGAGAAGCGCTGGTCACAAAGACGCCTGTCAGAAGACACATCAATGGTCCCACGTAGAACATGGGAAAAAAAGGCCTCCATAAACTTGGCTCGCCAACAGGTCACACTCTGAAAGCAGAGAACATTCCAGACAGCTGTGATACTAAGTGCTACCCATGGAACCCAGTTTCCTTCCTTCCAATAGCTAGCTGTTTACTGAGCCAGGTAACGTTCTAAATAATGTATGCAAATTCATTTAATCCTCACATCTTTGAGGTATATATTACTATTAGATCCATTTTACAGGTAAGAAAACCAAGGCACAAATGTTATTGCCTGTGGTTACACAGTTAAGGGGCAGAATTAGGATCTGAACTCAGGAGGGAATTCCCTGGTGATCCAGTGGTTAGGACTCTGAGCTCTCACTTCTGAGGGCCCAGGTTCAATCCCTGGTCGGGGAACTAAGATCCCACAAGCTGCATGGCATAGCCAAAAAAAAAAAAAAAAAAAGATTTGAACCCAGGAAATTTGGTTCCAGAGACTATTGCTATAGTGCCTCCCAAGTGAAACACTCAACCCTGTAAGTTCTTCCACACTTGTTTTTAGAACCTGATCCTAACTTTCCATTCTTAACACTACCACCTTTGTTCAGACCCTTATCACCTAACATCTGGCTACTTCATTAGCTTCCTGATTCCTCTGCTTGTTCCCCTTCCCAAACTTTTGCACAAGTCCACTGGGTTCATCTTTGTATTAAAAAACAAAACTCTCTGATTACATTATTCTCCTTTAAAACCCCTAATGTCTCCCCACTGCTTAGGGGATCAGTGCTGCAGCACATTTGAAGTTCCTCAGGCTGGCAGGGAAAGCTGTCCACAATATAGCCTCTGCCTACCTGAGAAGCTTTATCTGCCACATCTTGCTCATGAATGCTTTGCTCTGGTGAAACTGGTCACCTCACTGACCCAAACATGCCTTCTTTTTCCTTTCCTACCTCTGCCAGAAATGCTCTCCATTGCCAGATCAAATAGACTTCATGAAAGGACCTACGAACATTTTGCTCTTTGAGGCTGTTCGTCTCATTGACTGTCTGCCCCACTTTCTACCCCTCCCCCTTCCTCTCTTGTTGGAACTCTGATACTGACTACTCAGGTCTTAGACATTGGTAGATACGTCTCATGGTGTTGAGTCTCTGCCTGTATACACATCTCATCCCAACCAGATTAGAAATTCCTGGAGAGGAGGCAGCAAGTCTTAGTTTTCTCCAAGGCAATACTTTGCTTTGATGGGTATGAGATTTCATCAGGCTATTCTGATACATTTAGAAGAACTGAACACAAGTGATTTTTAAGCTTTGATATACATCAGAATTTACTGTGGAGCTTTTTCCCAAAATTCATATGCCATGTACCCAGACTTGGTGATTATGTTACATCTGAGGTAAGGTCCAGGCATCTTTATTTATTTTTTAAACCTTCCCCGGATGATTCTGATGTATATATCAGAGATTAGGAATTACTGCTACCTACCCCAAAAGGACACATTGAGACAAATATTGATATTTCTCTAAGTCCCCATTCTTTCCTAAGGTGCATAGAAAGTCTGATGACTTTGATAAAAGTGCCAGCTCTGCCACTATACTCTGGACCTCTTTAAACCTCTTTCTTCATCTGTAAAATGTGGATAATATCACCTGCTTCACCGGTTTGTTGTGAAGATCAAATGAGACAGTGCAAGTTTAAAGCACCTTGTAAACTGTAAAATACAAAATGTAACTTCTGTTGTTAATGATAATAATTACCCCACATGGGAAATGTGAAATGGGCTGGATGGAGGCAGAGCCTGGTAAGCAGGGTGCTTATTCAGCCTGAAGGTAGTGGGGCCTGAGGTTTCCAAAGGCTAAAAATAAGATACTTCCTTTGGTATCTACCCTGCCTCCGTGCATTCCCTCATACCAGATTGACCCTCAGTTTATATGAGGTTCTTGGCAGGAGGTGGGCCCCTATTCTCAGGCAAAAGTGTCATTCCCTTTGCCCTAGCTATTCCCCAAGACCCTGCTGTGGTAATAATTAGGAACGACTTCATGTTTAAGCTAACTGCATAGCAGCAACAAGTGAGAAAGGCCCCTCCAGCAGCAGTGTGGGGGCCTGAGGGCAGCAGGAAAAAATACCTGGCAACCAAATCTCTACTCAGCCTTAAGTGGAAGCAAAGAGGCTATTCCTGAATCCTTTAATCCTGCCTCATTCTAGCACTTTTTTCACACATTTGCTGGCCCACACAGCCTTGAAAAATACTTGCAGGTATCCCTAGCAAGGCTTCAACTTCACAAGTGAAATAGATGGTTACCATGAGATCTGGGCCTAAAATATGGACAAAGATGTGAACATGAACCAAGATATTGTGGCTGTTTCCGACTATAAGGCATGTGGAATATGAACTTTAGATAACTAAATACTTGGGTTTTTCAGACATTTTATTGGTTTACAAAGACAATAGGAGAGAATATTTGAAATTGGAACACCCCAGACCTGTGATAACCACAGTGAAAGCAGCATGACATAGTGATTAAGAGCATGCACTCCAGAGGCAGACTGCCTCAACTTGAATCTCAGGTCTGCCATTCATGAACTGTCACCTTAGGTAAGTCACTTTTCCTCTTTCTGCCTCAGTTTCATCATCTGTACACTGAGGAAGATAACTATACCTACATGACAGAGTTGTTGTGAAAATTAAATGAGTATGTAAAATTAGTTGACGACTATTGCAATGGCTTCTTTCTCATGAATTAATGCATAAGCAGGTATCAATTCACTGTATTTTATTCCATTACCACCTTGTAGAAGACTCTATGCTAAAACTTAAAAGCTGAAAAATACCTGAGAGATCTAGTCCAAGCCACTCATTTTGTGGACTCATACACTATAGTTCAGACAATGCAAAGTGATTTAAATACTTTCTTTTGGGGGAGAGTAGGGGAAATGAGGCACCACCAAAGAGGTGACATGACATTTGCTTACCAACACAATTAGTCCTTGGCCCATCCACAACGGGCTGGCAGCTCAGGTACTGGTAGGGAAGGAAGAAGTGTGTACAAACTAGGGAGAGCTAAATATTTTCTTGTACTAAACTGTTAGAGCCTGCAAATGCTCATAAACTATATATCGTCCACTGTTTTTCTGATAACAGAAATATTGTTTGTGGAACTATAAGGAAGCAAATCAAAAATCATGTGTAAACCAACTTTTTGGAGTGTATATGTATATGTGATGAGCTATAAGTATTTGTGTTTTTAACACTGAGACAATTCTGAACAGTTTCAAATGCTGGGCTTTTTTTTTAAACATTACATATCACCACATCATTAAACATTTTTACCACCACGTATTTAAATATTTTTAGAATGACTTTATTAATACTTTGAAAATATGGATGTACTATATTTAATAATTTCTATATTATTGAATACTTAAATTGTTTCTAGCTTTTTATATTAAACTTTGCTGTAATGAACATCTGGAAATAAATCTTCATGAGTATCTCAATTTTATATACCATAAGATATATACTTCTTAAAATTTCTAGTTGAAGAATTTGAATATTTTAAAGACTCTTGACAATTATCACCAGATTGCCCACCAAGAAAGTTGTAACATTTCTGCTCCCACCAACAGCATATTAAAATGCCAAGTCCTACCCATCCCTGGAATTATCTTTTAAAACAAAACCAAATTAAAACAAGACTTCACTAATTTAAGAGGTATAATTTTACTTTCCCATTTTTTTTATTATTAATGAGATTGAACATTTTTTACTTTATTGGAGATTTTTGTATATTTTGAAACTTGTCCAAATCTATATTCATTTTATTCTACTGTTCGCCTCTGTCTTATCTTCTGTATCCTTTTATTTTGCAAATACTGTTGCAAACATTCTTTTACGTACCTTTTAAATTGTATTTATAGTGGTTTTTTTTTAACATACCTTTTAAATTGTATTTATAGTGTTGGCATTTTATGTGGCCAGATGTGTCCATATTTTCTTTTTTGGTTCTGCCTATCTACTAGCACTCTCCACCCTGAGATTAGATAACCAGTCACCTTTATTCTTTTTTAAAATTGTTTTGTGCTTTTACTTTTTACAATGTAATCTTTAATCTATATAGAAATTGAGTATACTGTAAAGTGAGGCACTAACTTTAGTTTTTCCAAATGGTTAACCAGTTACTAGAGAATCATTGACTGAATAATCCTTCGTTTCCCCATTGCTTTGTCTCCAGAATATCTATTTTATTCTGCAGATCTCTTAATAAACATATACACTAGTACTACACAGTTTGAAATACTATTGCTCTATGAGCAATCAGGTGCTCTGTCTATCTTGCTCACCACTGTATACCTAGAACCTAGCGTAGTGCCTGGAACTGAATAGTCACTCAATAACTGTTTGAATTATGAATGAAGTGAAGGTTACTGTTATGCAAAAGTGGGAAGTGGAAGCAGACACCCTCTGGAATGGATATGCTCCAAGTCAGGACTTGTGTGTAGGTGACTGTTAGGCCACCAGGCCTGGGGCATCCTATATATTCTGAAATACTCTGAGACAAGGAAACAGATAACAAATAGACATTACTTCCCAGGAAGCTTGAGATAATGGTGGAAAAAGCTTTCTCAAAGAGAAAGATATTACAGTCTCCATCACCTGCTAGTCAACCACACTACTTGGGAGACACTGTGACAAAGTGAATCTCATGTTTCTTTAAAGGTTGCAGGAAGCTGTTGCCGTTTCTCAACATTCTTGTGTCCACTTCTCTTCCTCATGAGGCCTAACTCCTGTATATAATGCCTGATAATTTCACTGGGCCTCAATGTCATTATGCTGAGCTCCAGGGGTTGCATCTAGATCTGGAAGTGGAAATGGAGCTGAATGTTACTGAACCCAGTATATCCCCACAAAATAAATCTCCAATTTCTGATAAGAGCTTGTTCTCTTGTCATTTGGCCTCATTCACTATATAAAGCCCAGTTCAAATACTACTTCCTAGGAAAGACTTTCTTACTCCCTTTTCCTTCAACCTCCTCGCTACACTCGATCATACCACTTGCCCTACCATACATGATGTATTTGTTTGCAGATTTCCCCACTAAACTGATAGTTCCTCAAGATTAGGGATTGTGTCTATACCTTTAATATTCAGCATAAGACGTGGTATGTGGTAAGTTTGAGTAAATGTTTATTGAACTCAATCTGTCCTGTCACCTAATTATGGAGCAGCAAAAGGAATTCTGTTTAAATGAGAGCTCCAGTGAGTTATATATGAACCAATGAATAACAGAATCTTATTATTCTAAGGGCTAAGAGGACCCCTAAAAGTCATCTTGTCCAATATCTCCAATAATGCCGAACTTCTTCTATTGATACATTACCCTTGTGTCAGGTGGTTATCCAGACTCTATTAAACACTTAGTGATGGGAAGCTTATTACCTCTGGAATTAGCTTGTTTCATCACCAATAACCTTAGAGTTTAAAAATTCTACAGTTTAGCAAAAATTTATCCTCCTTTAGCTTCCACCCAGAACAAGTCTGTTAATCCCTCTTTCAAATATTTCAAGACAGTTCATGTTCCCCAAGTCTTCTCTTTTTCAGGAAAAACATCTCCAGTCTTCCAAATGTGACTCACATGATGTGGCTTTGGCTTCTTTCTCCATACTCCAGGGATAGCCTGACCACTGAAGAGTCAAGCAGGTCTATCATCCCCCTTGTCTTTCAGTCTACATTATAGTTACATTAGTTCACACAGCTCAGGATACAGTCATTATATGAGTGGCTTCAGCACAATGTAGACTAAACCCTCTTAATCTTTTTTATACTAGCTGCTGCTAAGCCAGACCCCTCCACCCACTACCCTGATGTCATGCAATTAGAATTTTTAGACTCAAGTGGAGAGTTGGTTTATTCTGCTAAATTTCATCTTGTTAGGTTTGACCATTGCTCCAGCCCTGTCAAGACCTGAATCCAGGTTCTGCCATCCATTGTGATCACTACCTTTCCCTGTTTTGTGTCAGCTGCAAACATGGTGAACAAGCAAGTCAGTGACAAATGTCAAATGAAAAGAACTTTGTGACAAGCCATCAGAGACCTCTTCCCAAATTCATTCCATGCCTGCCCCTGCACTTTACCAGTACCCAGCTTGTGTTTGTGTGCTATTCCTGCTGTCACTGTGCAAAGTCAGGCCAGAGTTCTACCTGGTGCCTTAACTTACTTCCAAACTGGAAGGCCTTGTCTTCATCAGCTCATCCCATAGTCGGCGCCAAATGGCCTGAGTGGAGAGGCCTGTAGAGAGAAATATCACATTTACTTGGCTGCCCCTTGGTCTCCATGAGTGAAGTACATCAGCCTTTTAATGTCCTTTTCTAGGTTCACAGGAGCAACACGGCAGAGTGGTGAAGAGCACTGGCTCTAACGACAGACTGCCTGGCTTTAAATATCAGCAAACCATAGTCTAGCAGTGTAACCCTGGGCAAGTTACTTAATTTTTCTGTACCTCAGTTTCCTTATCTATAAAATGTAGTTAATAATAGCAATTTCACAGAGTTGTTGAAAATATTAAATGAGTTTCTCCAGGTAAAGTGCCTAAGACAGTGCTTGGAACAGGGTTAGTTAGATGAATGTTAGCTGTTAACAGATGTGTCCAATGAGGGGTTTGGGAGGCAGCTTGAAAAATTAGAAAAACTAAGATTCAAAAGATCTGGGTTCGGGACTTCCCTGGTGCTCCAGTGGTAAAGAATCCTCCTTACAATGCAAGGGACCCAGGTTCGATCCCTGTTCAGGGAACTAAGTTCCCACATGCCGTGGGGCAACTAAGCCCACGTGCCACAACTACTGAGCTCGCGCGCCTCAACTAGAGGGCCCGCATGCTGCAAACTACAGAGCTCACGTGCTCTGGAACCTGCACGCCACAACTAGAGAAGAGAAAACCCACACGCCACAACTAGAGAGAAGCCCGGGCACCGCAATGAAAGATTCTGCATGCCTCAACGAAGATCCCGCGTGCTGCAACTAAGACTCAATGCAGCCAAAAATAAATAAAATAAATAAAAAATGAATAAAAAAAAAAAACACTGTAACTGAAGCTTATTTAAAACAAAAAAAGATCTGGGGCTTCCCTGGTGGCGCAGTGGTTAAGAATCCGCCTGCCAATGCAGGGGACACAGTGTTCAAGCCCTGGTCTGGGAAGATCCCACATGGTGCAGAGCAATTAAGCCCATGCACCACAACTACTGAGTCTACGCTCTAGAGCCCACGAGCCACAACTACTGAGCCCGTGAGCTACAACTACTGAAGCCCATGTGCCTAGAGCCCATGCTCTGTAACAAGAGAAGCCACTGCAATGAGAAGCCCGCGCACCGCAACTAGAGAAAGCCCGTGTGCAGCAACGAAGACCCAATGCAGCCAAAAATAAATAAATTAATTAAAAAAAAATAACTTAAAAAAAAAAAGATCTGTGTTCAGGAATTCCCTGGCTGTCCAGTGGTTAGGACTTGGTGTTTTCACTGCCGGGGCCTGGGTTCAATCCCTGGTCGGGGAACTAAGATCCCGCAAAAGATCTGGGTTCTATTTGGCTTTGCTATTAATCACTGTGTGCCTGTGGTTTCTTTTTTATTAGTATAATAGGGATCACATACTTGTTTTATGTTTCACAGGACATTGAGAAATCAGATAAGAAAATAGGTGTGAGGGTACTTTTTGAAAAGCATGAAGTTCTATGCAGGTATCAGGTGTAATATTTACCTGAAGAACATCATGGTGCCTTGCTTACAATCAGTGACTGAAAAAAAGACAGAAAAACACTCACCTTTCTTGAGGGCAGTTTCCTCAATCCTCTCCAAGTAATATATATTGAGCAGAGGTAAGATGCTTTGAAGTATTGGGCCTGGGAGGGCTACAAAAACCAAACATAAAATTTACTTTTTTCTCCCAGAGTTGCAAGCATTATTTATCCTACTGGAAAGGAAAACAGAAGGGCAGACTTCTCACTTGACGAGTGGAACTTATAGAAGCTAACCTAAGTTTAATTCAAACTCTGGTCCACTTATCTTCAGCCACTTAGTTGGCAGCTGGAATTTCAGGGGCATGCATGTCTTCAAGGGTGAGATAATCCCACAAAGCAAGCTGATAGGCTCATTTAGGAGCTGGCAGTTCACTTCTGCCCAAGTCTAATGGACCATTCCGCATTTAAAAGGTTCTTTTGAATATGTGTGATTAAAAAAAAAGTCCTTCATAATCTGGGCCCTACTAACTTCTCCAGCTCCCTGCTTTGCCTCCTACACTTCAGCCATACTAAACTACTTCTTTCAGTTACCTAACTCCCTGCTTTCTGCCTGTGCCTTTGTCATGCTGTTCTCTCCACTGGGAATGTTCTTGCCATTTTCAGCATATCAATTACTCATCTTTCACGTATCACATGCCCTTTATTAAGCCTTTCCTGAATTCCCTTCCCACTCTTCCAAACTGGCCACTTCCATCCTTTGGGCTCCCACTATACCCTGAACTAGCACTTTCCTATGAAGAATAGAAATAATTAGGCTCTATACTCTTAATTCAATATATCTTAAAAACAAAACTTGCTCTTGCTAACTTCCCTAGATCTGAGAGGCATTACAGTATTGTGGCTAAATGGTTTAGTCTCTAGATTGGACAAAACTGGGTGAAATCCTGATTGTACCACTTAATTATGAATTCATGGACAAATTAATGTCTTTGAGCCTCAGTTTCCTCAATTTTAAAATTGAGATAATAATAACTACCTCTTAAGATTATTATTCTTATCCTGTCAAAAGCATCTCTGTCCTGCCAAGAACAAGTCTTAAGATCTTGATACTTCAGAAAATTCTTTCAAAACTTACATTCCAGGATCTCCTTTTATCTTTACTTATGCAATAACTGAGTCTAGATATCCAAGAGCCTAGTACAATTCTTTCTACATAGTAGGTACTCAATGTACCTGCTGAAGAAAAGCATTAATTCCCTATGCTATTATACTAATGTAGTCACTCTACTGCATTCAAGATAAAGTCCAAGTTCCATATCCTGGCATTCAAGGTATAACATACCTATTCTATTCCTCATTTATATCCCTTCCTGCTGCCTTCACTCGTTTTCCCCTCCTCTCTCTCTACACAAAGAAATGCTAGTGCACTACTTCCAGGAAGGCTTTCCTGGCTGTTAGCCCACACTGAGACCTTCCTCCAAAATAGCATTGCTTAGCAGGCCTCTTACTTGGCCCTTCTAAGAGACCTAGCTTGATTCTGTGTGACTGTCCACCTGGGCTAGGCCCATAGGAGCTCTTCCTCCTCTGTCCATAATGCTCCCTTGTTTAGCCATCCCCTCTCACAGCCACAGAGATTCTCATCCCGTTATTCACAAACTCCTCTGTACCTTTCTCCATTCTTCTTAAGCCAGGCTCTTCCTTGCTTCTTTCCAGCCCACATCTTCAATGCTTCCCCTTCCCAACTTCGGGCCTCCACCCCCAGTCCTCTGCCCTCGTAGCCAGGTTTAGCATTCTGGAAGGTCCAGGCTGACACAGCCAGATCCACTGTACCTTCTTCCACATTCCCCAGGATTTTTCTGAGCCTCCTGCACAGATCCGCTGAGACTTTTCTCCCATTGCCCATGAGTCAGCCTGACCCTACTCTTTTTAGCTGTTGGTCCAGGGCCTCCACAATCCCCTCCCCCTCACTAGGCCTGAGGACTTCTAACAGTTTTCCCCCGGCAGACAAGGCACTTGGGCCTATTCAGGATCGGTCCCCACCACCACCACCACCACCACCACCAAGGGCCTTCCTCCATCCCTGGACCTCCTTAACCACTCCACAGTTTTGGGGCTCATTGCTGGAGGCCCAACCCCCCAAACGCCAGAGCCTTTTCTCCACATCGGCCTCCTCACGCATGTAACCCAAACCCCCCACCCCAGGACATCAAGCCCCCACTCCTGACCTTACACGGGCCTTCCTCCTCGCAAAGACACCACCACCACCATTCCTGAGGCCTACTCTAGACACCCCCCCCCCACCCCGCAGGCCCAGGGCCTCCTCTCCTGCCACCCCCTCCCCCTCCCCGGGCCCTCGGCCTGGCCTGCCATCTCCTCACCCAACTTCAGCCCTGGCCTCCGGGCCCCACCCCCTCACACCAGCAGTCAGTCAGGCCCAAGGCCTCCCTCCGCCCCGTGCGGGCAGGCCTACCCCCAGAGCTCTCACTTTCCTCTCTTTCACTCTCACCGTCGGTGCCCAGGTCGCCCACCCGCGCTCTCCTCCTCAGCTGCCAGACTGCGACCAGCGGTACCCACCCCACGGCCCGGCCTCCTCGTGCCAATCCGCCTGCAGACCTCCCTCCTCCGTTACTCGGCCCACCCCGCCGCCGTACTCCCAGGCCCCCCAGCCGGGCTAGTCGGTTCACCCTCCCAGGCCCTCATCCCAGCGCCCTAGGCCGCCCGCCTCTGCTCCTCAGCCTGGGCGCCCTCAACCCAGGCCGGGCCTGGCGGTCTCGGCCGCTCTCAGGCCCGGGCCTCCTTTCATTCCACTCGGACCCCGGCCTCCTAGCGGCGCCGCACCCCCTCCCAGTTCGGGATCCCCGGGCCGTCGCCCCGCCTAGGGCCTCCGTGGCCCTTCCCGCCTGTCCGTCATTCGCGCCTCCGTCGATTGCTGATCTTCTCCCGGCCTCCCTTCACCCGCTCTCTGGCCCTTCCTCGCCGCTCCGGCCAATCCGAGCGGCCTCCGGCGCTCCGTGCCCTGCCCGTCAGTCCGTCGCTCAGTCAGTTTGGCATCCGAGGCCCTGGTCGTCTGTTCGCTCCCTCCAGCCCCGGGCCGTCAGACAGGCCTCGGCGCCTCAAGCCTTTCGGCCTCGCCGGCAGCCCCATCCCCTCGCTCTCCAGTCCACTGGCTGCCCTCGCCCAGCGGCTTGGCCTCCGGAGTCTCGGCCCCCGCGGTCTGTCAGGCAGACGCCGGAGGCCCCGCGCCGTCAGTCTGGTTAGGTAGCCCCGGGCCTGGCCTCCTGGCCTCCGTCCGGGCCTCGCAACCTCGGCCCCCGCCCCCAAGCAGACGGGCCATCCCTGACCGTCTGTTCGACATCCGAGACTCCGCAGCCCGGCCCAGCCCGAGTGTCACTTCGGTGCCCACAGCCCGGCTAGTCAGTCCTGCCTCTGTCGCCCGGCCCGCTTCGCCCCAGACCGGGCCTCCTGGCCTCGCCCCCCGCGCCCCCCGGCCAGGCCGCGGTGCGGGTCCACCTGCCGGTTTGGTCTCCGCCTTTACTGTACCCAGTCCTGTCAGTCACGGAATTCATGCTCCAACCCAACGGTCTGGCTTCCAGTGCCCCGGGCTGGGCCTTGCTCCAGGCCTCCCGGCCTCGCCCCCCGCGCCCCCCGGCCGCTGGGCCGTCTCCGCTCGTTGCCAGAGGTAGCCCCTCACCCCGCGACTTACCCCACACCCCGCTTTCCAGAACCCCCATATGGGCGCTCACCGCCCGCCCGCACAGCTCGAACAGGGCGGGGGGAGCGCTGGGGCCCGAGGCCGAGCTCTTCGCTGGCGCCGCCTCCCGGGACGTGGCCTCCATGGTCGTTGCCGCCGCTACCTCACAGAACCAGCAACTCCGGGCGCGCCAGGCCTCGGGCGCCGCCATCTTGGGGAGGTGCGCGAGCCCGAGAGTAGCATTCGCGGGCCACCATCTTGAAAAGGTCAGCAGTTAGGACGGTTCCATCAGCGATGTGGGGAAGACTGGGAATTGCGCTAAAGGAACATCGAATACTTCTGCATACCTTCCAAGTCTCTTAGAAGCCAGTATTTCAAGTAAATTCCCAGGGTCAATATGTTTGGGTCTGGCGTGATTAAGGGGATAATTCCTTCGCAAATCCTCCTCTGGTGCAAATACCAGCTACCCCTATTCCCTGCCTCTGAGCAGTAGTACATGCCAATCGGAGCGTGTGTTCGCGACCACGACTAGTCTGCCGCACTTCCGGCCAGATCGCCGGATATCCGTTGAGTGACCCTTACAAGTCCTTCTTGATCCTGAAGTGGAATAGGTGCCGCTGTTGCTGCTCGTGTTGAATCCACACCAGCAGTCGGACATGGTGCTGGAGGAAGAGCAAAGGATGATGGCCGGGTCCGGAGATCCCAATGAGGTAAGACCAGGCGAGCAACTCGACCCTCTTCGTAGCCCTGAGGCTCAGGACCTAGCCCGCCAAAAAACGTTTCCCGCATAGAGTTTGCAGGGTCGGGAGAGCTGGTTCCCCCTACCCTTCCCTGGAGTTCGTCGTGTGACCTTGGGCAAGTAGATGACTAGGCTTTCTCTGGGCCTTGGCTTCCCCATTCTATAAATGTGGTGAAGGTTTAGCGAGAGCGAAAATGCTGTGTGGACTAAACTTTTGTAAAAGCAGTGCCTGTGTTTTTAGTCAGTCAGGTGTTCAGAGCCCCTAGTTTTGTCGGGTTTGGGGAGCAAGCGGACCAACCCAGCCCTCGCCTCAGCTCGGGTCGGGAATCCTGCCATATCTTCTGTGGAGGTTCCGGGCAGCTGGCCTTAACGCTAGTTTCTATGAAAACGTGTTTTCTTTTTCTTTGGGTGGAGGGAGAGGGGGGGGTGTCTTTGGGGACAGTGTGGGGATGTGCGGTATAATTCTGTGATAAAAGAGGGAGCTCTTTCCCTGACTGAGAATGCCAGTGTAATAATAATTTATTGGCTGCTTAACGATTCCAAGTGCTTTGTATGTACTAAATCATTTAAGCCACACAATAGTCCTGTGAGGTAAGTATTAGGTACTCTCAGTGTTGCCATTTTACAGATGAGGAAACAAGCATAGAGAGGTTAAATATCTTGTCTGAGGACACACAGCTAGTAAATATTGGAGCCAGGAATTGAACCCAAGCAGCATGGTTCCAGAGCCAAGACTTAGCCACAGTGTTACACAGTTTTACAGAAACCAGCTAGTTTTTTGTTTCCCATCACATTTCCTGTCTTTTCTTTGTTCTCTGGTCACTTCCCGACAGCTGTGGGTTCAGAATAGTTGGAAACTAGTTTATCCCATAATTTTTTCTAGTCTTATTATCAGAAAGAGGACCAGAAAGAAACGGAGCCAGCCTCAGGAAGTTCAGCTGGAAGTATACCAGAAAGTTAAGTAGGGCTCACCACAGCAGTAGATGAGGGAAAAGAAAGTAAACAAGTAGTCAATTTTAAAATAAGAAAACTGAAGTTTGTTACGAAGAACCTGTTCCTCTTGGAGATTGAATCTTTTTATGTAGTGTGACCTTGGTTTTTCTCATTGACATGAAGTTTTACATGAAGTAGTCCATATTCAGACTTGTATTTGGATTTGTTTTTCCAAAACATGCCGTGATACTTTTGACAAAATTATCAAAGACATAAAATGATCAGTGTAGTAGCATTGCTAATAGGGAAAGGATATAAAGGTCTTGCTTCTAGGATGCTAATTTCCGGTTTCTAACTCAGGCAGAATGTGATTTCAGTTTTCTGGAAAAACTTTATTCAGGATGAATTTTTTTAAGAGCAAGGTTAAGAAACCTTGTTTAATGGAAAACTAGAATTTTACCTCCTAAGTAACATCTTCATGTTTAGAAGACACCTTTGCTAATTGTAAGAATAAATAGCCTGGGTTACAGTTGAACCTGCCCTACCCCTCACTCGCAGCTTTGATGAGCTTTGGTCCCTTCACTGAAGGTCATGGTAGAGAATGGGGCAGATTGTATTGGAATTTTGAAAACACAGTGAAGGATCTCTGAGCTAGTTCTTTTTTTCTGTATGTATGCCTTTTCTTTCCCTTCCCCCAAATGTGGACACATGCATGCACGGTCAGGCAAATGCCTTACTTTTGACAGGTTGAGTTGCTAAGCCACAGATTTAGGCCTATGCTGTTGCTCCCAAGGGGAATTTTTTTTACACTGCTCCTCTTGGAAGGTTGTGCACCTGAATCAGGAGTAACAGGTAGGGCCTGATGTTTTCAAGCTTGTGAATGGAGTTGTGTAGACCTTTGGTGCACTTAATGTTGGTAGTCTACTTAGTGTCCTGGGAGCTCAGCAAGCCAAAAAGCAGCGACCAAAACTATCTTTAGTTAAGCTTTGGCTAAAGTAGAGTTTAGGTTTGGCCATTTTCATGTTCCCAATTTAGGTTCAGAGCCTAGAAAAAAAAAAAAAAATGTTAGCTTTCTTCCTAACTTGGTTTGGGGTGTGAGGATTAAATTTAGCTATTTCTGGTAATACTGGGACCTACCAGAATTTAGAATAAAATACTTAAGTTATGCAGATTCCATATGAACATCTGACAGCTTGAATCTTTTTTTTTTTTTTCAGAAAAAATTAAAACATTTAATGGGCATTAATATATTACATATACACTACAGATACAGTTAGGTATTAAATATAGCATAGTATTTGCAAAATCTATACATTAAAATTGATATGGCAGTTTTAATATGACAGCTTGAATCTATATCAGAAAATGTTTAATTAGTGTTTGTTATTCCTAAACTGGGAGCCCCTTAAGGGACTGTTGTGATTAATCAAATCATTACAGATATGAAAGTGCTTATAAACGTTAGAGTGTTGTGCACACTTAAGTTTGTTGCTGACGAACGTGAAATTGTGTGTCCTTGTTGAAATATACCCAGGACTTGTTTTAGTCAGGTAGGGTAAGGTTACAAGCATGGAGACAACTTTTTTTTTTAAATTTAAACTACTTTATAATTTATTTAAAAATAATTTAAATTGTATAATTGGTAAAAAGTTGTTTATATAAGTGGCCCTGTCTAGAATGATATTTATCACCCTTCTTCAAAGCATAACTAAGATGAGACAACTGTTTTTGAAAGAAGAGTTTATTACTTATAGTTCCCAAGAGAAGGGGGCCGGCCACACCACCCAGGGCTACATGGGGAAGTGCTTGCATCAATCAGGAGCAGAAGGAAAAAGGAATGAGTGAGGCAGGATAGGTGTGCTCTAGCAAGTTTAAGATTGGATAATTTCGTGGTGGGCTCTGGGCTTTGGGCTGGTCCCTGTTTGTTTGACACTTAGCCCTGATGTGATTAGTGCAGGGGCAATAATTGGTTTAGTGTAGGAGAGTTAGAGAAAGGTGGTTGGTGAGAAGGGTTTTGGATTGGTTGGTTTGCATATGAAATGCGTGCCCCCAGGCAAGTTGTTTGCTAACTCTAGAAATTAGCCAGTCCTGGGAGGGGCTGTCTCCAGGATTAGCAAGTCTCCTAAAACATCAAACCATCATAAAATACAGAAAATTTAAAAAGATTAATAATGTCTATCCTCAGTGATTACAACATCAATGTGATTGGGAATATACGTGTTATAAAATTGCTGCTGACATTAATTTTGTTTTCGTTTTGTAGGAAGAAGAGGAGGAGGAGGAATTAGTGGTAAGAGCTGTCTCAGGTTTGGAACCTTCTCAGTAAAAGAAAGTTTGAGTTTCATGAAACTCTAAGGGCAATTTAAGGATTCTTGACACCTTAGAGAGAATGGGAGTGGAAAAATCCTTTAATACCTCCTGTACAGTGTTTGGGGGGCGTGTGGGCCTGGGAAGCTGAGTCTTTTCTGTGTTTGGGGCTTCTCCAGTCATGGTATCAGGGAGCAGAGTAGCATCTTGAAGGCCTGGTACTCGATCATATGCTATTTGTGGTTTAATAAAAATTCGAGAAGGAACCTTTCTTAGATTGTCCTTCTCCATGTAACATTGCCTTTGTAGCTGGGCAGCTGGGGTGCATAGGCCTGGTTGTCAGACGAGGGGAATTGAAATTCACAGACATTACATATCCCAAAATGCTGTGTTAACAAGTAAGGCCTCCTATAGATCTACTTCAAGTTTGGCCAGGTTTCCTTTACCACCTTGTTTTTCAGATAGGACTGAGGCTTTCAGTGCATACTGGCAACCCTGGAAGGCAGGAATGTGAAACTTTCCCCTACTACTTAGCATCAGAATTGAATGGGAGACCCCATTCTGCCATTTCTGGCGGCAGTGTGGCTCTGCCAGCTGGCCTTCTGCACGGTAATTCAGAGGCAGCACCTTGGTTTGGTGGTTGTATTAATCAAAGCTTATGATTTGTGGGTTTCCTAAAACCCCCATTTTGGTTTTCTGTGTGTGTGTGTTTCTCATTCAGGATCCCCTAACAACAGTGAGAGAGCAATGCGAGCAGCTGGAGAAATGTGTAAAGGCTCGGGAGCAGCTAGAGCTCTGTGATGAGCGTGTATCCTCCAGGTCACAGACAGAGGATTGCACAGAGGAGCTCTTTGACTTCTTGCATGCAAGGGACCACTGCGTAAGTCAGCCTAAGGTCAGGAAGGGGAAAGCTTACAGTGGCCAGGGAAGACTTGGTGCTGACCACCTTTTCATCCTAGAGGCAGGACAGTGCTGAAACTGAGGCTCAGAGAAGAGAAGTGATGTTCTAATTTACACTGCTAAACAGTGGGGAAACTGGATTTTGTATTTTTAAGTACGAAAGGCTACTCTTTAAAATAATTTATATCCTCCGGTGTGTCTTGTACATAATAGTTGGTACAAAAGTTGTTTGTTTGTTTTTTTTTTTAAGTAAACTTGTGTTTGACTCCCTTACATATAACAGTAAGGTATTTTAATAAATTACAGGGTAGGCAAAGTTCAATATGATTGTTTATGTTAAAACTGATTGGGTGGCTAATAAGCACATGAAAAGATGCTTAACACCATTAGCTCTTAGGGAAATGCAAATAAAAACTACAATGAGATACCACTTCATACCACAAGAATGGCTATAATCAAAAAGATAGGGAGAAATGGGTGAAGGGGGTCAATAAATCAATAAACAACTCCCCACTATTTTATAGTTTAATAGTTTAAATAACTATTAAAATAGTTAATGATCTCCACTCAGGCAACTTTCATAATTTATGCTTCAGCAATCCCAATTTAGGTATTTTGTTTTAACTCTATAATATACAATGCAAACACACAAATGTACATGTACACATACTCATACACAGGCTCATATTAAACACATTGTGATAGTTAAGGAAAAAATTTTTTTTGTTTGGTTTTTTTTCTGGCTGCACCACGTGGCTTGCAGAATCTTAGTTCTCTGACCAGGAATTGAACTTGTGCCCCCTGCAGTGGAAGCATGGAGTACTAACCACTGGACTACCAGGGAATTCCCTGGAAAATTTTTTTTATAAAGACAAAAATCCAACTGAAATCATACTGTCTAGAGATTACCACGTTTTCTGGTATAATACTATCAGATTTTTAAACAAATATGAAATCATAATAAACACATTTACATGTAAAATATTATGAAGAGACATTATATTCCTTTCCATTGATGTATGTTCATATTTTATCCATCCTCTGATTTATATACAATTATTCATACAACTTTTTTTTTCAACATGATTTTAGTGGAAAGAGGGAACATTTATATACAATTCTCCATATCATGAAAAAAAATGTGTTGGTGATGTGGAGAAACTGGAAGCCTCCTATACACTGCTTATGGGAATGTAAATTGGTACAGCCCTGTGGAAAAGTCTGGCAGTTCTTCAAAAGGTTAAACTTAGAGTTAACATATGACCCGGCAATTCCACTCGTAGTTATATACCCAAGAGAAATGAAAACATCTCTACACAAACTTATATACAGATATTCATAGAAGCATTATTCGTAATAGCCATAATTGGAAACAAAACAACTGATAAATGGATATATAAAATGTGATTTATCCATATAAAGGAATATTATTTGGCAATAAAAAGAAATAAGTACTTTACTCAAAAAATTAAACATAGTACCATATGATCCAGCAATTCCACTTCTTGGTTTACACCCAAAAGAATTGAGACTCTGTTCAGGGACTTGAATAGATATTTGTGCATACATGTTCATATTCATAGCATTCACAATAGCCAAAAGGTGGGTGCAACCCAAGTGTCCATTGGTGGGCTGGATAAACAAAATGTGGTATACACATATAATGGAATATTATTGAGCCTTAAAATGGAAGGAAACTGACACATGCTATAACATGGGTGAACCTTGAAAACATGCTAAGTGAAATAAACCAAACACAAAAGAACAAATGTCATTCCATTTATATGAGGCATCTAGAGTAGTCAGATTGATTGAGACAGAAAATTGAATAGTAGTTGCCAGGGGTTGGAGGGAGGGGGAAATGGGAATTATTATTTAATGGGTAAGGAGTTTCAGTTGGGAAAAATGAAAAAGTTCTGGAAGTTGATGGTTGCAGAACAATGTGAATTACTTAATGCCACAGAAATGGATAATTTAAAATGGCTAAAATGGTAAATGTTATGTTATTTAAATACTTTTATGAGGCAACACTAGGTTAAGATCTGGGAATGAGACAAGCATAGTCCCGTTCTACACTGAGTTATAAGCCAGCAGAGACAGAAGTAGAACGGTTAGTAAACTGGTAAATCTCTTGGGTGTAACCTCAGGATGGCCTTTACTGACCCTTCTATTTAAAGTTGCTATTCCCTCCCCCTGCCCCTATTTTATTTTCCTCATAGCATTTATCACTACAAGAAGTATATATATATTATATTTCTCATTGTTCTCTAAGTTCCAGAGGAGACAGCGATATTGCCTTGTTACTGTTGTGACTCACTCAGCACCTAGAACAGTATCTGGCATATAGTAGATGTTTTATAAATATTTGTTGAATTAATAAGCACTGTGATATGGGAGGCATAAGTTTATGTGGGGAAAACAGGAGGGACAGGAGCTTGTTAGAGACAGCTTGCAGGAAATAACATGTAAGTTTAGATTTTGAAGGAAAATTAAAAGATGAAAGAGTTCTGGTTAGAAGGGAGCTAGGATTCAGGTAATTGAAAGGAGTTCACTAGGGCTCACGAAGAGTGTGGGGGTGTCAGAAGGCAAGTGGTGGGAGGAGAGGCAGTACTGTTCCAGGTTATGAAGGCCCTTGGAACTCATGACATTAGAGATGCGAGTTGATGACATCCTTTTCTTTCCCCCATCTAGGTGGCCCACAAACTCTTTAACAGCTTGAAGTAAGTGTGCAGATTCGTTCACCCCAGGCTTCATCACCCGGGCTTCGGGATATTTCCTTATGGTTTGGAACATGCCATTTGTTTCTTATTTGTGTAACTAAGTTCATGTGAACCTCAAGGATTTTTGGCTTAGGCTGGTAGCTTCTGTGTAATTATCAATGATTCCATCTTAATAAAGTCCAGTGATCAGCAGTCTTGCCTTCTGTCCTTTTTTTTTTAATTTAAAATTTTGAAGCATAAGAATATACAGAATAATAATTAACCCCCATGTACCCATTACCTAGCAAGTATATCTCTCTTAATGATAAGGACTTAAAAATTTTACCTTGATGCCATTATGACACTTTAAATTAACAGTAATTGCTTAATATCATTAAATACTCAGTTCATATGAACGTTTCTTTTATCTCAAAAGTGTCTTTTGACAGTTTTTGGTCTCAGTGTCCAACAAGATTGCTTTTCTTCCTTCCTTCTTTCTCCCCTCCCCTCCCTTTCCCCTTTTTCTTTTTTATTATTTGAAATCTATAGATGGTTCATTTCATTTCATTTTTTGGCTGTACCATGAGGCGTGTGGGATCTTTGTTCCCCTACCAGGGATTGAACCTGTGCCCCCTGCATTGCGAGCACAGAGTCTTAACCACTGGACCACCAGGGATATCCCCAAGATTGCTTTTCTTTAAAAATATTTTTTGGGGGGCTTCCCTGGTGGCGCAGTGGTTAAGAATCCACCTGCCAATGCAGGGGACACAGGTTCGAGCCCTGGTCCGGGAAGATCCCACATGCCGTGGAGCAACTAAGCCCGTGCGCCACAACTACTGAGCCTGCGCTCTAGGGCCTGTGTGCCACAGCTGCTGAAGCCCGTGTGCCTGGAGTCCGTGCTCCGCAACAAGAGAAACCACGGCAATGAGAAGCCCACCCACCGCAACGAAGAGTAGCCCCCGCTCGCCACAACTAGAGAAAGCCTGCGCGCAGCAATGAAGACCGAACGCGGCCAAAATAAATTTATTAAAACAAAAAAAAATTTTAAGGGGGAGGGGAGAGGGGTACTGGAGTCAAAGCAAGGTGAGAAAAGAGTGCCTGGCTAGGCGGTGCTGAAAATGGAAGATTTGTTACATACATACACAGGGAATTGATCCAATAAGTAAATATATTGAAGATAATGAGAGCTAGCAGAGAATGGAGTTACAAATATAGGAAAGGATAAAACCAGAATGAAGCCTGCAGTGTTGTTTGTATGAACTAAATAAATACAGGTTTCAATTTTAGTAAATACAGATGCCAATTTGTGTATGTAGGGAATATATACATTCCCTACCTTGGCCCACAGGGCTTCATTCTCCAGTAAAAGGAACCAGGGCTTCTTGGAGAAATGGGTGATTCCAGGGCTGGGATGGGGAAAGTATAAGATGATGAACATTTGTTCCAGAAAGAAGGAAGTGCTCAAAGAATGATAGGGACATACCAAGAGTATAGCCAAATCTGGGACGATTTGAGCATCAAAATATATAATGAAAGTACTGGATTATAACTCATTGAATAAAACAAATCCATGAGCCATACTAATAAATGAATCAACTGAAAGTTCGGTGAGAAGGGGATACATATTAATTACAAAAGAAGAAAGTACACTGTAGAAGACACGCAGACAGCTTAGATGAAAGCTGGCGTCACCAATAATGGGACAAATAATATAGGAAGAACAGCATCACCGGGATTTCTGCGAGAAATAGATAAGATGAATCCAACCAAGGTAAATCAAATTGAGGGACATTCTATAAAATTGTTCACTGTACAAAATAATCCTTAACTTGTGTCGAGGGTGTGACAGTCAAGGAAAGACTGCAGAACCATTTCAGATAGAAGGAGACAAGACATGCAACATGTGATTCTAAACTGGATCCTTTTGTTGTTAAGGATTATTGAGACAATTGGTTAAAACTTAAATGGGGTCTGAAAGATGTCAATGATGTATCAATGTTAAAGTTTGAAATTATTAAAAATAAACCACAGTAAGTCCCAAACGTGTAGAACAGAGGCCAGTTTCAGACTTAAAGCAACAGCTAGTGCTGTGAGCCATCCATAAGCTTATGTCTAGTGTTAGGACATGGCATATTTCCCCATAAAAACAGTAAATAGTGATGAGGCTCTGAAGTATCACTAATAAGGTATGTTGCCCAAGGGATAGGAAAAATGTTGCCTGTTCTAACTGGGGAGACAGGCTAGGTCAGCACTCTCCAATAGAACAGTGTGCAATGATGGCAAAGTTCTATTCTGTATTATCCAATATGCTAATGTGGCTAATGAGACTGAGGTACTGAGTTTTAAATTTTATTTAATTATAATTAAATTTGAATTAATTTATATTCAATAGTCTTGTGTGGCTAGTGGTTATCATATTAGACAGCGGAGGACTAGGAGTTGCAAACAACTACCTGAGTGATAACTGAGGGAAGCAGGCCCTGCAGACACTGGAAAATTGCCTTTTCACTGCAGTCAACTGTTGCTATGTGGAAATGCACAGCCACTGTTGCCAGATCAGTTGTTTTATGTGAAATCTCCCAATTTTTAAATGTGGACAACCAACTTTTTGAAAGCATTAGGCCAAATAAAATACATCTGTGGGCTGGCTTTGGCTCACTAGTTTGCAGTCTCTGGTTGCACATGAGAAAGACCTATATGTAAACAGTCATACACAGAAAGTGAGCCATGCCAGAAATGAGTGCCTTGTGCTTCAGAAGTAATCAGCATACTGATATTCAATATAGCCTGCAAGACTGAGGCTTCATAGACAAACATGGCAATGGAGCGTCTGAGAATCTGAAGGATTATGTTTGTAAAAATGGGGCAAAGGTCCACTTTAACCTAGAAGCTCTTTCAACCTATTTCCTAGCTACAGGGATGGCCAGCATTTTCCAGCCATTTCTGACTTAGAACCCATTTCACGGTGATGTATAATCCTCACAAATACCTATATACAGGGTGCTATTATATTTGTTGTATGTAATCTGATCATTTTCAAACATCTATTAAATTTTCAAACATACAGCAAAGCTGAAATTTTACAGTTAACAGCCCTAAACTCATTACTCAGATTTTAGCGAATATTTAGCAAAGTGTTGCTAGTTTTATCATAGAGAGGAGGGAATTACCAGAGAGAAAGCTCTGAATTCTGCTTAGAGGATGCTTAAGTCTGTTGCTGAATACTAAGCTGCAAATGAATAGAATGAAACTCCATGTAGCCAGGCAAAGAACTACTGGGTAGCTGTAAACTGAATAATTCCCAAAGCTGTAAGCAGAGGGCTAGGAGATGTTTGAGGTTTTTTTTTTTTTTTTAAATTCTATTTATTTATTTATTTATTTTTGGCTGCGTTGCATTTTCCTTGCTGCACGCGGGCTTTCTCTAGTTGTGGCGAGCGAGGGCTACTCTTTGTTGCGGTGCGTGGGCTTCTCGTTGTGGTGGCTTCTCTTGTTGCGGACCACGGGCTCTAGGCGCGCGGGCTTCAGTAGTTGTGGCTGGCGGGCTCAGCAGTTGTGGTTTGTGGGCTTAGTTGCTCTGCAGCATGTGGGATCCTCCCAGACCAGGGATCAAACCTGTGACCCCTGCATTGGCAGGCAGACTCCTGACCACTGTGCCACAGGGAAGTCCCCGAGATGTTTGAGTTTGACCAGCTAGAATTCCGGTTGAACTTGCACCTCAGCAGTAGGGCTAAAACTAGCCATAGAGAGAGGCTACTCAAGATAGGCTATAACTAATCTTAAAAAAAGGAGCCTTAAAAGGATCAAGCTGATTCACAAACAAACAAACAAACAAACAAAACCCTGACTGCCTGCCAGAACAAACTCCAAGACATTTTAAAGAAGACAACAAAATCCAGCCTTTAACAATGTAAATTTCACAATACCGAGCGCTCAGTAAAAAAAACTGCGTGACATGCAAAGAAGCAGGTAAATGTGACCAGGAAAAAAATGGTCAATAAACAGACTCCTGGGCATATAGCCGGAGAAAACTATAATTCATTTATATTTTATTTTTGGCTGCGTTGGGTCTTTGTTGCTGCATGCAGGCTTTCTCTAGTTGTGGTGAGCAGGGCTTCTCTTGTGGAGCACGGGCTCTAGGTGCACGGGCTTCAGTAGTTGTGGCACGCGGGCTCAGTAGTTGTGGCGCACGGGCTTAGTTGCTCCGCGGCACGTGGGATCTTCCCAGACCAGGGCTCGAACCCATGTCCCCTGCATTGGCAGGCGGATTCTTAACCACTGTGCCACCAGGGAAGTCCCGAAAACTATAATTCAAAAAGATACATGCACCTCAGTGTTCACTGCAGCACTATTTACAATAGCCAAGACATGGAAGTAACCTAAATGTCCATCGACAAGTGAATGGATAAAGAAAATGTGGTATGTATGTATACAACAGAATATTACTCAGCCACAAAAAAGAATGAAATAATGCCATTTGCAGCAACATGGATAGACCTAGAGATTATCATACTAAATGAAGTAAGACAGACAGAGAAAGACAAATACCATGTGATATCGCTTATATGTGAAATCTAAAAAAAAAAAAAGAGAGAGAGATACAAATGAACTTATTTACAAAACAGAAATAGACCCACAGACATGGAAAACAAACTTATGGTTACCAAAGCGGGGGAGGGATAAATTAGGAGTTTGGGATTAACATGTACACACTACTATATATAAAATACATAACCAACAAGGACCTACTATATAGCACAGGGAACTATACTCAATATTTTGTAATAACCTATAAGGGAAAAGAATCTGAAAAAGAATATATATATATGTGTGTGTGTATATATATATATATATATCTGACTCATGGTGCTATACACCTGAAACTAACACAACATTGTAAATCAATTATACTTCAATGAAAAATAAAAAAAGCAAATAAACAGACCCAGAACGACAGAGATGATAAAATAGTAGATGAGGACATTGAAATTGCCATTACAAATATGCTCAAGGATTTAGTGGCAATCAACATAATGAGAAGTAGAAAATATAAAAATGAATCAAATAGAATTTCTAAAGCTTAAAAATATCTCGGGGCTTCCCTGGTGGCGCAGTGGTTGAGAATCTGCCTGCTAATGCAGGGGACACAGGTTCGCGCCCTGGTCTGGGAAGATCCCTCATGCCGCGGAGCAACTAGGCCCGTGAGCCACAACTACTGAGCCTGCGCGCCTGGAGCCTGTGCTCCGCAACAAGAGAGGCCACGATAGTGAGAGGCCCGCGCACCGCGATGAAGAATGGCCCCCACTCGCCGCAACTAGAGAAAGCCCTTGCACAGAAACGAAGACCCAACATAGCAATCAATCAATCAATCAATCAATCAATCTTTAAAAAAAAAAAATCTGAAATAAAAAATTCATTGGACAAGATTAACGAAAGATTAGACACTGATAAAGAAGGAAAAATTAGTGTACTGGAATGTTCTTGAAGACAGTAACAGAAACTATAAAAACTGAAGGACAGGAGAAAAAAACACTAAAAATAAATGAACAGGGATTTCCCTGGTGGTGCAGTGGTTAAGAATCCGCCTGCCAGTGCAAGGGACACAGGTTCGAGCCTTGGTCCAGGAAGATCCCACATGTCGTGGAGCAATTAAGCCCATGCGCCACAACTACTGAGCCTGCGCTCTAGAGCCCTCGAGCCACAACTACTGAGCCCACATGCCACAACTACTGAAGGCCACGCACCTAGAGCCCGTGCTCCACAACAAGAGAAGCCACTACAATGAGAAGCCCGCGCACCGCAACGAAGAGTAGCCCCCGCTTGCTGCAACTAGAGAAAGCCTGCGTGCAGCAACGAAGACCCAACGCAGCCAAAAATAAAAATAAATAAATAAAATAATAATAATAATAAAAATAAATGACCAAAGGAAAAGTAAGCTGAGGGACAATATCGAATGGCCCAGGAAAGAGAGGAAGAGGGGGAGGGGGTTAGTGGAGGGGAGAGAACAAATATTTGAAGCAGCAATGATTATAATTTTCCAAATTTGATGAAAATTATAAACCCACAGTTCCCAGAAGCTCAACAGACCCCAACCTGAATAAACACAAAGGAAACCACAACAAGTCACTTATTTTCAACTTTTTGAAAACCAGTGATGAAAATCTTAAACAGAAAATATGTATTACAGGGACTTCCCTGGTGGCACAGTGGTTAAGAATCCGCCTGCCAATGCAGGGCACACAGGTTCGAGCCCTGGTCCGGGAGGATCCCGCATGCCGCGGAGCAACTAAGCCTGTGCGCCACAACTACTGAGCCTGTGCTCTAGAGCCCACGAGCCACAACTACTGAGCTCGAGTGCCACAACTACAGAAGCCTGCGTGTCTAGAGCCCGTGCTCCACAACAAGAGAAGTCACCTCAATGAGAAGCCTGCACACCAAAATGAAGAGCAGCCCCTGCTCGCTCTCCGCAACTAGAGAAAGCCTGTGTGCAGAAACAAAGACCCAACGCAGCCAAAAATTAAAAAAAAAAAAAAAGATCCTGCATGCTGCAGCTAAGACCTGGCAGAGCCAAATAAATATTAAAACAAACAAATAGAAACCACTACAGCTAACATCATGTATAATGGTGAAATACTGAATGCATTCCCCCTAAGAATGGAAGCAAGGTAAGATGTCTTGTCTACTACTGCTACTTGTGTTCAACAGTGTACTGTAAGTTGTAACCAGTGGAGTAAGACAAAGGAAAAAAAAGGTATACAGATTTGAAAAAAGAAGTAAAAGTGACCTCATAAAAGACACGACTTTGTGCACAGAAAATCTGAAAAGGTTTCAAAAAAAGTTACCAAAACAAAATTGCATTTAACAAGGTTTCAAGATACAAGATCTGTTGACAAAAATCAATTGTATTTTAATATGCTAGCATTTTCCTGAAAAGTAAACAAAGTAAGCTTGCCACTTCAAGGAAAACAATTGACAGTATTTGTTGCCAAAGATAAAATCTGCGTTTTCAATGAAAAATTAGGATTTTGAAAAACTTGTATGCACCACTGTGAGTTTAAAAGCTGCCTAACATTTAAAGTCTTTTCTGATGAGATCAGTAGTGATATTAACAAATGTGATTTTTAAAAAATATATATTGTATAATGAATGTGAAAACATTAGGAAGATCCAGGACTTCCCTGGTGGCACAGTGATTGAGAATCCGCCCGCCAATACAGGGAACATGGGTTCGATCCCTGGTCTGGGAAGATTCCACTTGCTGCGGAACAACAAAGCTTGTGCACCATAACTACTGAAACCCGCTCGCCTAGAGCTGGTGCTCCGCAACAAGAGAAGTCACCACAATGAGAAGCCACAACGAAGAGTAGCCCCTGCTCGCTGCAACTAGAGAAAGCCCACATGCAGCAACGAAGACCCAACGCAGCCAGAAAAAAAAAAAAAAAAGGAAGATCTGCATAACTCAGTGAACCAACAATTTCCAAATAACCACTGTAAGATCTGACAAAATTATGCATGATAGACCAACAGATCTTAATGTAACAGACTATGAAAAGTTCTTTGATATGATTTCAGATTCTACACTGCCACTAACCTTGAAGGAAACTATCACTTGTCAAATTTTGGTGTAGTATCAAAGAATATTCACAGTTACCTATAAAGGTTATAAAAATACCCCTCTCTTTTCTAACTACGTATCTGAGGCTGGATTTTCTACATATACTGCAACTAGAACAACAT
Source organism: Balaenoptera musculus (assembly GCF_009873245.2). Classification (NCBI taxonomy): domain Eukaryota; kingdom Metazoa; phylum Chordata; class Mammalia; order Artiodactyla; family Balaenopteridae; genus Balaenoptera; species Balaenoptera musculus. The sequence goes on from NC_045785.1 coordinate 38,343,117, forward strand.
ATTACAACACATTGAAGAAGAATATCTGAGAATCTAGCTTTATTAAGCCAGACATTAATTTGCAAGAGATTTGTAAAACAATGCCACTCTTCTGACTAAATTTCTTTTAGGAAAATATAATTATTTTTCATAAAGATATTTATGTTAGCATGTAATGGGCTTATTATTGTTATTTTTAATGAATAAATATTTTTTAAAATTTCTCAGTTTTAATTTCTAAGCTGGTAAATATTGATAGACAAAATAAACATCTCAATAATTCTCAATAATTTTTAAGATTTTAAAGAGGTCGCAAGACCAAAACATTTGAGAATCATTGATCTAGTCCAACCCTCTCTCCCTTGTTCCCCCAATTTCTAGATGGGTAAACTGAGGTTTGGAGTGGGAAGGGGCCCTTCCCAGGGAGATTGTGGCTGTGGTTCTGACACTCCATATTTGGTGTAAGCCTTTGAAAACAGGTGTGTCTGGGATACCTCCTCTCTAGTGTATTGACTCTTTCTTCACTGGATCCTTACCTGGATTTAAATGTCTTTTTTTAAAATTTAACTGTTATTTTATATTATAGTTGATTTACAATGTTGCATTAGTTTCAGGTGTACAGCAAAGTGATTTAGTTATACATATATCCATTCTTTTTCAGATTCTTTTCCCATATAGGTTATTACTATGAGCTTTTTATTTTTATTTTTTAATTTTTTTATAGATTTATTTCATTTATTTATTTTTGGCTGCGTTGGGTCTTTGTTGCCGTGCGCGGGCTTTAGTTGCGGTGAGCAGGGGCTACTCTTTGTTGCAGTGCGCAGGCTTCTTGTTGTGGTGGCTTCTCTTGTTGTGGAGCACGGGCTCTAGGCAAGTGGCTTGAGTAGCTGTGGTGCGCGGGCTTCAGTAGTTGTGGCGCATGGGCTTAGTTGCTCCGTGGCATGTGGGATCTTCCCCGACCAGGGTTCAAACCCGTGTCCCCTGCATTGGCAGGCGGATTCTTAACCACTGCGCCACCAGGGAAACCCTGAGCTTTTTTTTTAAAAAAGGCCTTTCTCTATACATGTACCTCCCTCCACCTTACAACTGCTAGGTCCCTGTAACAAACTTCTCAAAGAAATTGTTTACACTCACATCTCTTTCTCATTTTTCACTCCCTCATTCAATAAATATTTATTGAGAGCCAACAATGTATCATATACAGTTCTAGGTGCTGATAATTCAACAATGAATCAAACAAAATTCTTGCTCTTTAAATATTACATCCTAGTGAGGGGAGACAAATCCAGAAAAATTGTCCAGAACTTGTAAATGGGCAGAAGAGGATTACTGGGTGATCTTTTATTGTAGTGCTGGGGTATACCTTTGATTGACTTTACATTGACTAGGCTATCTTACAACTTTGTAGGGGTAGAGGTTAACTTGTAGAAAACTGATGGCAATGCAAATCTTGTCTGAGAGCAATGCAAATAATTCCTATCCATAGAAATGCAAATGAATTTTTGTCCAGTAGAGATGGAATTTAATTCTCTCTGGTAAAAGATAATCCCCAACATTATAGTTTATTGCTTAATAGGATATTAATGTTTTTGCAACTATTAGCAAATTCATTTCAGCATTCCTTTGGCTCATAATCTAAATCTCTGAAACTCAAATTCTCATTTGAACAAGTCTTACCATCTCACTGGTTCCCTCATTATTTAGGATAATAATGGATAAGCAGTTTATTATGATGAATAAAATCTTTGGCATGTGTTCATTTTATATTTTTATAAGTTATGTTTTTAACCTTTTGAAAATTATTATTTAGCACACTATAAGAAAATAAATACATATCAGGTGATAATAAGTCAGAAGAATAAAAGCAGGGTAAGAGGACAGCTATTGACTGGTAGTGTAGTATATACTAGTGTAGATAGGGTCAATCAGTCAACAAGTCCTGTACTTCTTTCTCTGAACTGTAAGGGGAATCCATCTTCTTCTCTCCATCTTCACTGCCACCACACTAATGCAGACCATGGTCTTCTCTCATCTGATCTCCCTGCCCTACTCCCACCTACTCCGATCGCTGGCTATCAGATGTTCATTTGTAAAAACAATTATCTGATCATGACCCTCCTTTCCACTGGCTCCTGTGGTGGAGTCAAGTTCTGTGGAAGCTTAAAAAATTTGGGAGACCCTCTTTAAGAAAAATAATACAAAAATTAGGTACGAGCCTTGAAAAGGGCAGTGCAAATGACAGGTCCTGAAACTTAAGCTTAATTAGCTTCACTATAAAACCGCCTCTGCCTAGAAGTCTAGCCTCGTTTTTCTCTAACTCAGGATCTCTCTCTGTACTTCTGCCTAGAAGGCTCTTCTCGCTCCATTTTGCCTAACTAACTCCTTCAGTACTCAACTGTCAGCTACCAGTCCTCCCTGATCCCCCAACTGGGTTAGGGGACTTTACAGAGTCTGTACAAGCATCCAAACGGAGCCACCACTCTCCGCGAAAAATTCTTCTTTTCCAGACCCTCAAAAACTCCCTACGCTGGGCTGGGTTTGCATCTGCGACGTATCGGTGGGCGGAGCCCCAGGAAAGAGGCGTAACTCTCTCCCCTTTTCGTCCGCAGTGGGGCGCACCACCTCTCCGGAACCTGCGCGTCTCCCTTAGCGGTTCCGGTCGGAATTACCCGGCAGCACACGCCGACATGGCTGCGCTGGTAGGGAAAGGTGTGCGCGACATGCTGAAGCGTGCGGACTTCATGACGGTCCCGCGGAGACAACGACATAAGAAGAAATGGGTGAGGTCCCGTGGCAGCAGTGTCTCGCCACCACCCCTCGGGAAACTTCTCCAGCCCTCCCACTTCCCGCACCCCCAGTTAGGCTCGCTACTCCCGCGCCTCTGGATCGCCTTGGGCCTCCTTTCCCCCGTCCCTCAGGGGGCGTGACTAGGCGCCTCCCGCTCACATCTGTTACGTCATCGCCTCTGTCCGCCCTTTTATTTCGTCAGAAGTCTTCGGCTTTCCCTCTTAAGTCTGCAGACTCCAGACTCCGCCCCTCTATGTTACGTCATCACCTCCGTCCTCCTTTCAGTTCTGTCACGCCTCTTGTTTCCCGGCTCTTGGTTACCTTCCCCTGGGCCCCCACTAACCCTTCCACTTCCCTTCCTCCCTCCCCCTCCCCCTTTTTCCTCCTCCCTCTCCCCTCCCACCCCCCGCATGACCTCTTCTCCTTTCCTCCTAAACCTTCCAGCCCGGCCTCTCTCACCCCTAGGAAGGTGACATAGCGACTTCCCCTTCCCTCCTTCCGCTGCCCTCCGGGAAAGGATTCAACCCCTTCCTCAGCCTCGAGCCGCCTCTGGTGCCCAGGAAGTTACAGTAGCCACCCTCCCGGCCTTTCCCCAAACCCAGGCAAAAGGTGCAGCGACTCCTCTCACCCCATGGACTCTCCCCACTTATCCAGAGATCCTTTCTCTGGCCTCACTTGTAGCCCTGGAATTTCTTCCATAACCGGCCAGCCCCCCTCCCTACCCCGAGCGATTCCTTCCCCGCCCCCACCGCCCCTCTCCCCACCCCCACAGACTCCCCTGCGCCCAGGAAGATGTTCTTTCGAACCCTGTTCTCCACTCCTAGGAAGGCCCTACTGCCGGGAGCCTATCCTCTCGGGTTCGTCCTCTCCAAGTCCTTGTGTTGACCGGTTCCGCCTTGTGGCGTCACCCCCTGCCCGTCCGCGGAGCCCTTATTTCAGCTGGATCAGTCCCCTGAGAACACCATGTCCCTGTCCTCGAGGCCCTTACATTGACCAACACACTTATGGCTCTTACTGTGGTGGATACCCTTCCGCCCCAGTAACCAACCCAGTGACCTCCCCTCCCCTCACTCATGTGCCTTTGGAAACTGGCCCCATGATTTCACCTTCCATCACTCCTGGGACCCAGGGAACTTGCCCCATGATTTCACCTCCTGTTACTCATAGGCCCCTGGGAACTGGCCTCATAATTTCACCTCCTCATGCTCACTGGCCCATGGAAACTAGACCTATAATTTCCCCACCCCTTTCTCACAGGGTTTTGGAAACTGGGCCCATGACCTCCACTCTGCTCTCTTCCTGGTCCTCAGGGAGAAGTTATAATGATCCTCCTCTTTCCCCAGCATCTTCCCCACCCACTGGCAGCTTTTACCATGGCCACGTTAAGCATCTAGACGCTTGTGAACCTAAACCACAGCTTGACGCCCCTCTTGGGAAAAATTACTGTGGCTCCCCACTTTCTTCTCAGGCAGGCACATCTTCTTGTCCCAGCTCACCTCAGAAGGGCTCTTATCACTATTCCCATCTTCCCCCAGATGCCCGCATACCTGCCCCTGGGAGCCCTTACTGTGCCATCCGCCTACCCCCTGGGAGTACTGGCTCTCCTTGCTCGCCCCAGTCCCAGGTTTCCAGGAAGCCTTGCTTTGAGTCCATTTACTCTTGGGAGACTGGTGGGAGCTCTTATCTCTGCATAACCCCAGGCACTACAATTTCTGGTGCACCCTGTCCCCAGGAACCACCTCTTCCCCTGTCCTCCCACTGTCCTTGTTCTGCCTTCTTTCCTTCACCTCCAGGCAACCAGTTTATGTCTCCACCCCAGGCACCCCACTGCAGAAGCTATAAGGAACCCCCTCTCCCTACCCCAGTTTGCCCCCAAGCAAAGTCTCCCAAATCCTCAGAGTTAAAACAGCCATGTGCTCCTCACAGATGTCACTCCCTGGTCACCCAGCACACTCCTCCTGACCGGCCCATGTCCCCTAAGGCCAGCACCTCTCCTCCACCTCCCTCCTGCCCTCCTGGTCTCTCCGGTCCTTCTTGTATGGTGACATCCATCAAAACTTGCTCAAATTCCTGCCCCAAAGAACTTCCCCAAGGGACTACCACACCTACTGTGGTCCCTAGAACCCTCAAAACAGTTATCCCCACTTCCCTTCCCCTTCACCTTCCTTGTGATCCTGTCTTACCCAATAGTTATGCTCAGACCAGCCCCCGAGGACCCCCCATTGGACCCCCCTGCAGTACCCATGTATATTCTGTGGTTTCCCCCACCCGCCGCGATCCCTGCCTACTCTCTGGTTCCCTCAATCAATCCGCAGGTCCTCTTCAGTGTCATAACCAGCCTGTGGCGCCCCCCTGTGGCACCTATAGCACTCCCAGGGGCCCACCCCAACCTCATCGCCAGCCTGTGGTGCCTCCTTGTTCTACGCATATCTATTCTTTTATCCCTTTGAGAACACCCTTTGACCCCCCAAATTTACCCATTGCCCCCCGAGCCTGGGGCCATCTTGATACTAGGCCCTGTGGCCTCCATGTCTACTCTGTGGCTTCTCGAGACTGCCGCAAGGAGTCTCCCCAGATCCCCTACAGCTGTCCTTTGTCTTCATCCAAGAGTTCCAGCTGTAGTACTAATGCGAACTGTAGTTCGACTGTTGTTGTTAGTGAATGCCAGAGTAGTGACAGCCAGAGCAAGAACACCCTCCAAAGCACAAGCTGGAGCCAGAGTGAGAGTACCCATAGCCCTAGCACAAATTGGAGTCAAAGAAAGAGTTTCCATCTTAGTAGAAGTCTGAGTGGGAGCAATAGTACCCATCAAAGCATAAATCAGGAACAGAGTGAGAGTCCTCAACTTTTTGAAAGTCAGGGCCAGAGCGAAAGTACCCAACACAGCAAAAGTCAGGGCCCGATCAAGAGTGCCCTCCATAACAGAAGTTGGAGCCGAAGCAAGAGTCCTTGCCGTGGCAAAAGTCGTGGCAAGAACAAGAGTCCCCACCGTAGCAGAAGTCAAGGTCGGAGCAAGAGTCCCCACCATAACAAGAAATGAGGGCAGAGAAAGAGTTCTGACCAAAAATCCAGGCTAAAGCAAAATTCATAGACAGTAACAGGGCTGCCAGCCATAGCAAGCATCCCAGCTGTGGCAACCAGGACCAACTTGTGGACTCCTCAGCTGAGGCCTTTTTTACCTTTCAGTCTACTTCTGTGCTCTTCAAGCCTGACTCATGCCCCTCTCTGCTACCCTCATAGCAGTCATCCTGTAAGTCCCCACTTTTGTTCACACCTCAAGGTTTCTGTGAGCTCTCCTCATCCCACCTTCCTGGAGTCTGGGGACTTTCCCAAAATGTCCCTCAGCCCTGTGATTCTGAGCATTGTGGTGTCAGTCACTGCATGACCTTAGGTAAGTTACCCTCATCTCTCCATCAAATGTAGAAGGTTGATATTTTTTGTGTCCCACTGCGCTATCTCTTGTGGTGCTCACCTAAACTAGGAGACATGAAAGTGCTTTAGAAAATGGAAGGACTGTTCAGAAAGAAAGCATCTTCTATTTTTAAGCTTGATGCTTCACCCAGGGCCTACATAGTTTCTACCAACCTTCTGTAGACTCTTCTCAAGAGTCCTCTCCAAGGCCTCAAAGGAGTACGCTCTTTATTGGTGACCCCCACATGCTATTGTGAGAGCTATAGCTTACTTTCACAACACTGAGACAGAAAGGCTGGTTCCCCACTGCTTGTCTCTCACACACTTCTTTGGCAGGCAGAGGCAGGATGCAAAGACAGAATGCAAAGACAGGAGTGGGCACTAGCTGGATCCACGTTTGCCCCAGCGCTCTGAGGTACTGGTGGGGTCAGGCAGTAGGGGATAGAGGCAAGACTGGAAGACCAATAGGCCTGTTCTCGTTCTTTTAGGCTGCCACAGAGCCCAAATTTCCTGCCAGTCGACTGGCTCTGCAGAATTTTGACATGACCTACAGTGTGCAATTTGGGGATCTTTGGCCATCGATCCGGGTCAGTCTCCTCTCAGAGCAGAAGTATGGTGCACTGGTCAATAACTTTGCTGCCTGGGATCGTGTGAGTGCTGAGCTGGAGCAGCTGAGTGCCAGGGACTTCGTGAATGAAGCTATCTTCCATGGGGAACCAGAACCTGAGAATGGCCAAACTGCAGCTCCACCCCCTGCCTCCTGGGCCTGCAGTCCAAACCTTCGATGCTTCACTTTCGCCAGAGGGGATGTCAGCCGTTTCCCTCCTGCCAGGTAGGATCTGGAGTTGTGTCTGGGGCTGTCCTGAGTGTCTGCTGGAAGTAGACAGGAAGAGACGCAGCTCCTGTCCTGTTTAATAGGGATCTTAATACTGCTGATATTTACTGAGTACTTATACATGCTGGGCATTATCTCCTTTTGTTCTGTCAACAGCCCTCTGAGGTGGGTAATATTATTGTTTTTCTTTTACATTTGAGGAAACTGAGGTACAGAGAAGTTAAGGTACTTACTTGCTTTAGGTCCCTTAGATAGTAAGTGGTGAAGCTGGTAAGTGGTGAAGCTAGTATTTAGACCCAGGCAGGCTGACCTCAGAACCTGCACTTTGAACCTGCTTAAGTGCCCCACTTCTACTTCCTAAGTAAGAAAAAAAACAAAAAACTAAAAACCTTTTTACATGAGCACCCTCTCCAGTTAAAATGTGTGTTATTTACAACTGCTTTCTCACTTGCCCCCATCAAAGTGAGTAGGACAAGTAACCTCATGATACCAAATAAGAGGTGGGACTTGCCTAGGAAATGGGGCTTGCTTAGGGACACAAAGTTAGTACCAGACCAGACTGGGGTAAAGAAAAGGAGACCTTCCAGTCATCTTATCCAATGCTCAGATGTATATGAAGTTGAATGAAAAAAGACTCTGTAATAAAATGCTAAATTGAGAAAAGGAGAGCTCAGTGTTAGCTGTAGGAGGTGGGAATTGATCTTTGAAGGACTGATTCATTCATTCAACAAATATTTATTGTCTACCAAATGCTAGGCACTCTTAAGTGCACAAGTCCTCATGGAGCTTGCAGCCTAGTGAGGGAGATAACTGTTGAAAAACTATTTATGGTTGTGATAAGTGCTACAGAAAAAAAGTACAAGATGCTATGAAGTCTTATAGTTAGGAGATCTAATGCCGAGGAAGTGAAATTTAAGCTAAGACCTGAAAGCTGAGTAGGAATTAAAGCTGGTGGCATGGGAATGGGGATGGGAGTGTGATGTGAGGCTACAGAAGAGGACTGGAGCCAGATTTTGAAGGTTTTACAGGCCTTATGGGATCATGGACTTTTTCTCTAAAAGGAAGAGGGAGCCATGAAAGGTTTGTTTGTTTTGTTGGTGGTGGTTTTTTGTTTGTTTTTGGCCACACCATGTGGCATGCAGGATCTTAGTTTCCTGACCAGGGGTCGAATCTGTGCTCCCTGCAGTGGAAGCTCAGAGTCTTTTTTTTTTTTTTAATATTTATTTATTTATTTATTTTTGGCTGTGTTGGGTCTTCGTTTCTGTGTGAGGACTTTCTCTAGTTGTGGCAAGCGGGAGCCACTCTTCATCGCGGTGCGCGGGCCTTTCACTATCGCGGCCTCTCTTATTGCGGAGCACAGGCTCCAGACGCGTGGGCTCAGTAGTTGTGGCTCACGGGCCTAGTTGCTCCGCGGCATGTGAGATCTTCCCAGACCAGGGCTCGAACCCGTGTCCCCTGCATTGGCAGGCAGATTCTCAACCACTGCGCCACCAGGGAAGCCCGGAAGCTCAGAGTCTTAATCACTGGACATCCAGGGAAGACCCAGCCATGAAAGGTTTTAAGCTGGGGAATAACATGATCAGATCTGAATTTTTAAAATATCATTCTGGCTGCTGTGTGGAAAATAGATTGGAGAGGGGCAAGGCTAGAAATGGGGTTGTAAATTAGGAGGCTTTTGCAATTGTCCTAGCTGCGGGTTTGAGGGAAGGCTGTATGCTTAAGAGAAGTAAGAGATGAGGTTGGAAAAGTACATGGGGGCCATGTGTGGGAATCTTGAATGTCAGGAGCTTGCAGGTTCGGGGAAGGGGATTTTCCTGGTGGTCCAGGGTTGCTTATAAATGGCTGGAATTACCAGGGCTGGGTAGCTTCAGAGATGTGCCTTTTAATTCATATTGCTGTAATTGCAATATGTTCATCTGTTCTAGAGAACCACTGAAAAGGGTTTCTGAGTAGAGGAAAGGTAATGTACAGTGGTTAAGAAAACCTAGGTTTGGATCCTGTCTTCACCACTTATTAGACATGTGGCATTGGATAACTGAGCCTTGGTTTCCTTATCAGGAAAGTAATCTGGAAAGTAATGGTAGTAATAGCTGACAGTATAGCTCACTATGTGCCAGCTACTGTTCTAAGTACTTGTCTTCTATTACTTCCATTAATTCTTACACTAATCCTATCTGATAGGTACTGTTATTACAGATGAGGAAACTGAGGCACAGGGAAGTTGAGTAACTTGCAGAAAGTCACACAACTGATGAGCAACTGGGCTGGATTTGAGATCCAGGCAGTCTGGCTCTAGAATCTGGGTTCTCCTGCCTCACAGGGTTGTGGTGAGGATTAAAGGAAATGATGCGTATTAAACACCTAGTATAGTACCTGCAATATAGCACTCATAAATAGTATCTCTTACTATCGATGTTATTCCCATCAAGGTTGTGCTTCAGGAAGATCATTTTAGTCACTGTGAGGAGGGCATAGATTGGAGCAGGATTAGAGACCAATTTGGAGGCACTGGCTTTAGGCAGATCCATAGAGTAAGACCCATGTGGTTTCCTAAGTTGCCTGAGGAACAACTTAGACAACATAGAGGGGAAGCAGCCCTCTATGTTTAAGTTTTTTTCCTTCTTGTCTTGATGGGCTCCCTGTAAATCAAGGGGATCTTAATCTCTTGGGAGTTCAAGGATGTATTTAGGGAGTCCAGGAACCTTCTGAAATTGAGAAATTGTTGTGCTGCCTGTTTTTTTTTTTTTTTAGTTTATTTATTTTTTATTTACTTATTTTTGGCTGTGTTGGGTCTTTGTTGCTGCGCGCAGGCTTTCTCTAGTTGCGGCGAGCAGGGGCTACTCTTCTTTGTGGTGCGCGGGCTTATTGCGGTGGCTTCTCTTGTTGCGGAGCACAGGCTCTGGGCGCACGGGCTTCAGTAGTTGTGGTGTGTAGGCTCAGTAGTTGCGGCACAAAGTGTGATTTGACTTTGAAAATATCCTATCATGGCCTGAGCCCATTTGTGAACGCCAGAGGTGTTGTGACCTCAAGACTGGGGATTGTAGGTCTTGTAGCTGATTCTCAGTGGTGCTCTGTCTTATATCTTGTCACATCTTTCTTCCAGAGCCTTCCTGTCAGGTCAGCAAGGACCAAGTTTCTGCCTCCTTGAGGCTGTCGCCAAAAGCTGTCCGTGCTGAACCGTGTCTCAGGCTGAATGGCTGCACCACAGTTGCCCTTATGACAAGTGGGTTGGGAGTGAGAAGGCCTTCTGTGACAACAACCTGTCTGTTGTTCCTCTCTCTCTACCCACATGGGTGCTGCCTCTCTCCATGCCTTATTAGCTCTCATTTGGACTCTTTTTTTTTTTAATTAATTAATTTATTTTATTTATTTAGTTTGGCTGTGTTGGGTCTGTGTTGCTGCGCGCGGGCTTTCTCTAATTGCGGCAAGCGGGGGCTACTCTTCATTGCAGTGCGCGGGCTTCTCATTGTGGTGGCTTCTCTTGCTGCAGAGCATGGGCTCTAGGTGCGTGGGCTTCAGTAGTTGCAGCATGTGGGCTCAGTAGTTGTGGCTCACGGGCTCTAGAGCACAGTCTCAGTAGTTGTGGCGCACGAGCTTAGTTGCTCCGTGGCATGTGGGATCTTCACAGACCAGGGATCGAACCCGTGTTCCCTGCACTGGCAGGCGGATTCTCAACCACTGCGCCACCAGGGAAGCCCCTCTCATTTGGACTCTTGTAACAGCTTTCCCACTGGTGTCTCTGTTTCTAATTTGTTCTTTGTAGCCCACCTAGCTTTCTAAAACTCTAACTAGCCGATCATGTCATTTTCTTGAAAAACTTTTGGTAACTGCTTACAGGTTATAGTCCAAACTCCTTAGCATAGGGTTTAAGACCTTTTACAGCCTTGGCCTCTATCTGCTTTCCAACTTCAATCTCATGTACCTTGTATTTCTAACACACCAGATTTCTCACTGTGTCTGAAAGAAGGTATGAGTTTGCATTCATCTGTGCCTTTGCTTTTTCTTTTTACTTCTGCTTGGAATGCTCCTCTTCCCTTTTTTTTTTTAACTGAATGAAGACCCATTCCTTCATCAGATCTAACTCAGGTAACTCTGACTCTGACAGGCACAGTGGATGGCACTCTTTTCTGAACCCACAAAGCACTTTGTATCTCAATATGTAACCTAATAAAACTGAGTTCCTACTACATGCCATTCACTGTTTCAGGTGTTGGGGATGTTATAATGAACAAAGCAAGACAAAGTCCCTACCTTCGTTCTAATAGGGAGAGAGAGAAGGGGTAAAATACACACAAACCTATACATATAAAGTGAATAATAAATACTTTAAAGAAAAAGAATGCAAGATAGATAGATGGGAGTAGGGGGCTGCTACTTTTAGATGGAGTAGTCAGGGTATGCCAGTGCCTCTTTGATGAGGTAACTTTTGAGGAGGACCTGAAAGAAGTGAGGAAGCAAATGAGGGATATTTGGAGGAAGAGTGTTGTAGGCAGAAAGCACAACAACTACAAAAGCCTGAGACAGGAGTATGCATGGCTTAATTAAGGAATAGCAAGATGGCTGGTGTGGCTGAAATAGAGTGAGTTGATCTATGTTTTAAAAGGCTGCTCTGGTTGCTATGTAGATGAATGAGTGAGTAAGTACACAACTGAGTGTGGGTCTGAGAAATGAGTTTTTGCTGAGTAGAGCTCAGTAGCCCCTGAGGGCATGGACTTGTGACCTTGACTTTCAGTGGGTCTCCTGACTTGGAATTTGACTCTAAGGTGGTCTCCTCTCTTCTAGGCTTGGCAGCCTGGGTGTCATGGATTACTACCTGATGGATGCTGCCTCCTTGCTGCCTGTCCTGGCCCTCGGCCTACAGCCTGGTGACACCGTGCTTGACCTGTGTGCCGCCCCTGGGGGAAAGACACTAGCATTGCTTCAGACTGGCTGTTGCCGTAAGTCAGAGGGCTGGTGTCTTGGCAGGGAGGGCTCCCGACCTCACCCAGTCAAGGGCACACTAAATATGATGGGCTTCTGGTCCGGGTCACAGGTAGGATAGTGCTTGCTTGCTAAGCTGGTGTGTTTTTTCTGTTTGCAATGATTTTCTCTCTTTCTCCGTCAGTTGGCCAGGGAAGACTGCTGAGCAGAGCAAGGTCTCTGAAGGCAGATTAAAACAGAGCCCTGATTAATCTACCACATGACACTTTCCTCCCTCTGCACCTGTTTACTTTGTGTCTAAGATTAAGCTCCATCCCCTTAGCCTGCCATCTAAAGTGATAAGATCTGGCTGCAGCAGCCTGTTACAGCTTTATTTTCATTTTTTAATAAATTTATTTATTTTTGGCTGTGTTGGGTCTTTGTTGCTGCGCGCGGGCTTTCTCTAGTTGCGATGAGTGGGCTTCTCACTGCAGTGGCTTCTCTTGTTGTGGAGCACAGGCTCTAGGTGCGCGGGCTTCAGTAGTTGTGACTCACAGGCTCTAGAGCGCAGGCTCAGTAGTTGTGGTGCACAAGCTTAGTTGCTCCAGGCATGTGGAATCTTCCTAGACCAGGGCTCGAACCCATGTCCCCTGCATTGGCAGGTGGATTCTTAACCACTGCGCCACCAGGGAAGTCCTCCGTTATAGCTTTACTGTGTCATTCTGCCCCAGGCTTTGTGTGTTTCTGCCAAAACCTGCTACTCTCTGTTGCCTGAATAAGCCTCCAACTTTGCCATGTTATGGATTCTCTCTGGAATACCCCCACTTTATCACAGCTGGCCTGTCAACGCCCTTTAAGCTTTCCAGCCTCAGCTCAAGTGTGCCACCTCCTGGAAATCTTCCCTCATGATCTCTGCTGGCCAGTTGAGAAGTGCTGCCTCTGTCTCCTGTGCTCCCACACCATGGGCATCACCTTTGCAACTGTTAGCACATTAGCCTTGCATCAGAGCTTTACTGGGTATGCATCTTCTTCCTCCTCAAGACTATAAATTCCTTGAGGACAGGCCCAAGTCTTACTCAGTAGTATAGGCCAGGCTGGGCCTTGTACATTGTAAGTGTTCACTTCAGCCATCCATTGGCCGACATCCTGCCTTAAATAGGCAGTATTTTTATCTTGAGAAATATCCACAAGGGGGCTGTATTTTTCACACTGATCCTGGAGCTCAGCCAGGCTTAACTTGCCATATGCCCTAGCCTTTTTGTTGGGCCTGGATCCTTCTTTTCCAGTTCTCATTAGCCAACTTGCACAGTTTGAGTTAGCTTCCAGCCTCAAGGTAGGTCCTACAGGTGATTCAGAGAGGTACCACATTTGATCACTAGCTTCTGGCAGTCCAGAGAGAATGGAGAAGAAATGTTGATATGGTTTAATGGGTCCAATTCAAGGGAGCCCAGCCTGTGTACTGGGCTGTGTTAATCTGACTGAGTGCTGTGAGAATCCATCAGAAGGGGGAATGGATAAGGTAGGGTTACTTGGATGAGGAGGGACTGGAACTCAGAAGAGGAAGAAGGGCCAAGGAGAAGTAACTGAGAGTTGCTTTTCTAAGGTATGCTGAATTACCAACACCTCACCCTTATCCCAGCTCCTCACTCAAGTGGCTCTGTGAGCCCAAGGAGATAGGAATTACAGGGTAAGAAGGGACCAGCCCTCATATTTTATGGAGGGGGAAATTGAGCTCTAGAGAGATTAAATAACTTGAATCTTTTACATGAGTTGGAGGTAGAGGCAGAAGTGGAACCCAGCTTTTCTTTTCTCAGTTGATATCCTGCTGCAAATTCCTCTTGAGCAGAGAATCCAATTTTGACTTCTTTGAGTGCCCTCAAAAATTGGGACATATTTCTTTGTGGGAAGACTAAGCTGGTTCACCATTGGATAAGGTATGTATTCTCTAGTTCTTCACCACAGTGCCCACTGCTCCCTTTCACTCCTTGACTCTGAGGCCAGGTGTCAATTGCCATTTATCATTAAGCTTGCAGTAATAGTATTTCTTATAGTAGAGCCAAGAGCAAAGTGAGATATTTCTTGAACTCATGTCTATCACAAAAGGGAAAATGAAAGGAAGATGATGAATCATTTAGGATTAGGTTTGGTCATATACAATAGAAAACTCAACTAACCGGCTTAAAGAAGAAATGTTTATTTCTCTCTTACATAAGAGAGCTGGGATATAGGCAGTCCAGGGCTGGTATGGAGACCCCACAATTATCAGGGGACTTGGGCTTCTTCTTTCTTTTTTGCAACCTATTTTATTGCTGGCTTCCATCCCCAGGATTGCCTCATGGTCCTCATGACTGCTGGAACTCCAGTCATCACATTCAAATTCCAGGCAGGAAGAAAAGACTGGACAAAAGGGACACATCTCCTGATTGTATCAGCTCCTTTTAAACGTTTTCCCGGAAGTCCCACACAATAATTTTGCCTACAACTCATTGACCAAAACTTAGTCATTGAGTCTTACTTAGTTGTCAAAGGAGGCTGGGAAATGTAGTTTTTTGGGGAATATTGCTTCCCCCTCCCTCAAATAAAATTGGAGTTCTATTACTAAGGAATAAGAGGAGAATAAATTTTGGGTAAATAATGTGTAGTATCTACCAAAGATGAAGAGAGACACATATTTCAAGAAAAGTGGGAGAGAACGTATTTCTTTAGAAATAAATGTTTTAACCTGGTCTGCTTTATTTATTTACATAACCTTTCTGGCCTATGTCGGTGTTTGCCTTTGCAGCCCCCACTCCAGAGTGTCTAGTACTGTGCTGTGCATGTAGTAAATGTTTCTCCTCCACCTGACCCTGCCCCTGGGGTCTGCATTGATTGGCTATGCCTGAGAATTGGTCTGACTTTCCATTAGCACCATTGCTGGTGGGATGTTTTCTTTTGCTGTGGCCTCTGAAGTTGCTTTATTCCTGCGGGCATAAGATGTTCATACTACCCAAAACGTCTATAGATTCAGTGCAATCCCTGTCAAGATTCCAATGGCATTTTTTACAGAAGTAGAAAAAACAATCCTAAAATTTATGCTCCCACAGGCAATCTCGCTGCCAATGATCTCTCCACTTCACGAGCAGGCAGACTACAGAAGGTCCTTCACAGCTATGTGCCTCAAGATGTCAGGGATAGGAATCGAGTTCGAGTCACATCATGGGATGGCAGGAAGTGGGGAGAACTGGAGGGGGACATCTATGACCGGGTGAGTGATTCCTGACCTGGGACATCCAGCTAGCCAAATCTGGCATCCCCATCCTGGCTCTAGGCCCTGAGGGGGTAAGATCTAGCCATATATATTTGAGGATGTACGGCTGACTGTGGACCTGGCCAACTCCCCATGGATGATTTGGTGAAAACAGCCATCTGTAGAATTGTTAATTCAGTTTAGATAACTGGCTACTATCTTCATTAGAGGCAGTTAGCAAAAAGAGTTTGAACTTGTCTGACTGGAAAAAAAATTATTAGGCTTATTTTATTTTGCAACTCACTTGGTTATACAGTAACCCTCATTAAATTAATATGAATTATCTCATTTATTTTTGAATATTAATACAGTACATGGTACAAAATGCAGAAGGCACAGCATGGTATCCAGGGAAAAGTATGTTTCCCTCTTACTCCTGTCTCACAGCCATCTACTTCCTCTCCCTATAGATGACTATTGTCTATATTTTCTACTGTATCCTCTTAAAATATTTTCTTTGTGTATATACAAATATAAATGTGTATTTTAAATCTACAAACAATAAATGCTGGAGAGGGTGTGGAGAAAAGGGAACGCTCCCACACTGTTGGTGGGACTGTAAATTGATGCAGCCACTATGGAGAACAGTATGGAGGTTCCTTAAAAAACTAAAAATAGAACTACCATACGACCCAGCAATCCCACTGCTGGACATATACCCTGAGAAAACCATAATTCAGAAAGAGTCATGTACCATAATGTTCATTGCAGCTCTATTTACAATAGCCAGGACATGGAAGCAACCTAAGTGTCCATTGACAGATGAATGGATAAAGAAGATGTGGCACATATATACAATGGAATATTACTCAGTCATAAAAAGAAACGAAATTGAGTTATTTGTAGTGAGGTGGATGGACCTAGAGTCTGTCATACAGAGAGAAGTAAGTCAGAAAGAGAAAAACAAATACCTTTCGCTAGAGAAAAACAAATACCGTATGCTAACACATATATCTGAAATCTGAAAATAAAAAAATGGTTCTGATGAACCTAGGGGCAAGACAGCAATAAAGACGCAGACGTAGAGAATGGACTTGAGGACACAAGAAGGGGGAAGGGTAAGCTGGGACTGAGTGAGAGAGTAGCATTGGCATATATACACCACCAAGTGTAAAATAGATAGCTAGTGGGAAGCAGCTGCATCTCACAGGGAGATCAGCTCCGTGCTTTGTGACCACATGGAGGGGTGGGATAGGGAGGGTGGGAGGGAGATACAAGAGGGAGGAGATATGGGGATATATGTATACATATAGCTGATTCACTTTGTTATACAGCAGAAACTAACACAACATTGTAAAGCAATTATACTCCAATAAAAATGTTTTAAAAAAAAAAAGGAATGATAGTATATTATGTTTACTATTCTGAACTTTGTATTTTTTTAAATTTAATAATGTGCCTTGAAGTTCAAGCTTTTGTTTTTGTTTTTGGAGTATAATTGCTGTATAACAGTTTATATGTACTTAGGATATTGACAGAGGTTACTAAATCACTCCCTATGGAGGCCAAATCAGTTTCATTTCTACTGGCAATGAATAAGAGTACTGTTTCCTCATATCCTGCCACCACTGATGTTGTCCAACTTTTTGGTTTTTGCCAAACTGAAGCATCTAATTTGCATTCTGTTATGAATGAAGTTGAAAGTCATTTCATATATTTTTTTTAATTTTAAAAATTTATTTATTTTATTTTATTTATTTTTGGCTGCATTGAGTCTTTGTTGCTGTGCGCAGGTTTTTCTCTAGTTGTGGCGAGTGGGGGCTACTCTTGGTTGTGGTGTGCAGGCTTCTTATTGTGGTGGCTTCTCTTGTTGCGGGGCACGGGCTCTAGGCACATGGGCTTCAGTAGTTGTGGCTCGTGAGCTCTAGAGTGCAGGCTCAGTAGTTGTAGCGCATGGGCTTAGTTGCTCTGCGGCATGTGGGATCTTCCCGGATCAGGGCTCGAACCCGTGTCCCCTGCATTGGCAGGTGGATTCTTAACCACTGCGCCACCACGGAAGCCCCTCATTTCATATTTTTAAGTTATTTGTATTTTCTTTTAATTGGCACATTCTAAAAACATTTACTTAAAACATATACTTCTAAAAATGTAAAAATTATGTAGCTATTGTCTCTGTGTTGTCATCTGACACATTTGTCCAATCTGTCCAGTTCTTGCCATCTTGCCTCAGCCACTCTAAAAAATTGAAAGAAAGACCAAGGCTTATAGAATCTTGGATACCTTGAGAGACCTGCTTCCCACCTGTGTAGGAATCCCCTATTCAGCTTTTTTGGTATGGGGGCAGCAGATTGGAGAGAGCATGACCTCTGCTGTCGGCCTAACTTGTTTCTGTATCACAAGGTTGCCACTTACCTACTTTGGGAAAGCTGCTTGATCTCGCTGAACTTCAGCCTCTTCATTTGTAAAATAGGAAATACTGCTATGTAAGATTATTATGAGGATTCATAATGAGCATATCCAGGGAAAGTGCTTAGTACATCATCTGGCCGTGAAGATTAGGCAGGTAGTAACTATCATCGTTATTCAGCCTGTGCTTTCACACTTTCATTGACAGGGGCTCACTGAGGTTTGGTGGTTGAACACCTCTGCTGTTAGAAAATTCTTCCTCTTATTGAATTAAAATGTGTAGATTTTATGGTATATGGTTGAGTACAGGGATTCTAGAGTCAGACTGCTTGGATCGGAGTCCTGGCTCTATCACTTATCAGCCAGAGAAGTTTGGGCAAGTTAACCTTTCAGTTTAAGCTTTAGTTTCTTCATCTGTAAAATAAGGATAATAGTAGTGCCTATCCCATAGGTGAAGATTAAATAAGAATGCATTTAGCATAGCTCCTGGTATATAGAAAGCATTTAATAATATTGTCGTCACAATCCTTATTATGTTTATTATTTCCATTCATCGGTCCTAGCTATGCCTTTTAGAACAATGAGCTGCCTCCCATTTCACATGAAAGTGCTTCAAACATTTGAAAACAGCTTTAATGTCCTGAAGATGTCTTTGTTAATTTATTTGTTGAACAAATAGTTGTGCATACTATAACATAGTAACACATACTACGTGTTAGGCAAGGGTGAAGCACTTTAGATGCAAAGAAGAATACTATCTCAGGGCTCCATACACTCTTGGTAACTCTATCTCTCCCCCAACTCTACCTGGCCATCAGCTGGAGTGCCAGAGCTCTGCATTTTCATGGCAAGATACCTACCTGCCTCCCCACTCACAGCTTTCTTTTTATAGGTGTTGCAGTTATACCTTTACCCATCTCTTTATTTTTAGCCTTGTTGAATCACTTCCTTTTAGATATGTCTCTTATATACTGCATGGAGTTGGGTTTTGCTTTGTGAACCAATCTGTAAATTTTATTCTTTTAAAACGGTTGTCACTGATATATTCGGTTTCGGCTCTGTCAGATTATTTACTGTGTTTGTTTTACTTACTTTATTTAGGAAGGTTTATATATATATATATATATATATATATATATATATATATATATATATATATATAAATTATTTATTTATTTTTGGCTGCATTGGGTCTTCGTTGCTGTGCACGAGCTTTCTCTAGTTGGGGCGAGTGGGGGCTACTCTCATTTGCAGTGCACGGGCCTCTCATTGCGATGGCTTCTCTTGTTGCGGAGCATGGGCTCTAGGCACATGGGCTTCAGTAGTTGTGGCTCACGAGCTCTAGAGCACAGGCTCAGTAGTTGTGGTGCACGAGCTCAGTTGCTCCGTGGCATGTGGGATCTTCCCAGATCAGGGTTCGAACCCATGTCCCCTGCATTGGCAGGCAGATTTTTAACCACTGTGCCACCAGGGAAGTCCCAGGAAGGTTTATATTTTAGTTCTACATTAGATAATTTCAATATGAAAACTCTTTGGGGGTTTAATTCTACTGGTGGTTGTTTCTGCTAATGCTTGCTCAAGGAGGCTTGTTTCCCTTTAAATTTTGTGGCCATTTTTATCACCTTTCATAATTTTCTAATAATTTTTCTGTTGGAGTATAACACAGAAGTGATCAAATCATCAATTTGCTGCTTAAAGAATGATCTTATAGTAAAATATATTATTACTATCCTTTCAAGAACTATGATACTACCAGCATCCCAGAAACTCTCTTATGCCCCTTCTGTCTTCCTAGAGGTGATCACTGTTCTGACTTATAAAACCATGGATGTACTTCATATAAATGTAATCATATAGTATGTACTGTTGTCTGACTTTTTTCTCTCATTATGTTTGTGAGATTCATCCATGTTGTTGACCCTGGCAGTGGTTTATTCATTGTTGTTGCTGTATTATATATTATGGTGTATATACAGAATTTATAGTCCTTTCTATTCGTAATAGACATTTGGGTCACTTCCAGTTTGGGGCTATTACAAACAACACTGCTGCGAACATTCCTGTAAATGTGTTTTGTTGCACTATGTACACATTTCTGTTGAATTTCTGAATCATAGAGTATGTATATGTTCAGTTTTAGTCAGTACTGTCAAAGTTTTCCAAGTGATTGTGCGAGTTTACATTCCTACCTACAGTGCATGAAAATTCCTGGTGTTCCACAATCTTATCAACATACTATTTTGGGACTTCCCTGGTGGTCCAGTGGTTAAGACTCTGTGCTTCCACTGCAGGGGGCACGGGTTTGATCTGTGGTGGGGAACTAATATCCTGCGTCCTGCGTGCTGTGTGTGTGTGTATGTATGTGTGTGTGTGTGTGTGTGTGTATGTGTATATATATATATATATACACTATTTTTTCCTCATTTTAGCCATTTTGGTGGGTGTGTAATGGTATTTGCATTGTGATGTTAATTTTTGTTTCACTGATGACTAATGAGTTTGGACACCTTTTACATTCTTTCCTATATTTCTCTCCTTTTTTCCATCATGATTCAATCTGGATGTCATGTTTGAACTGATTCACCAGTCCTTTCTTACCTGTGTCTAATAAGCTGTTAAATACATCTGTTGAGGTCTTTTTAAAAATTGAGAAATAATTGACATATATATTAATATTGTATTAGTTTTAGGTGTACAACATAATGATTTGATATATGTATATATTGTGAGATGATTATCACAATAAGTTTAGCTAATTAACATCTATCACCACACATAGTTAACAAATTTTTTTCTTTTTTTTTTGGCTGCCATGCGGCATGTGGGATCTTAGTTCCCTGACCAGGGATCGAACCCGTGCCCCCTGCAATGGAAGTGCGGAGTCATAACCACTGGACCACCAGGGAAGTCCCACAAATTTTTTTCTTATCATGAGAACCTTTTTTTCTGGCTGCACCATGCAGCTTGTGGGATCTCAGTTCCCTGACCAGGGACTGAACCTGGGCTACAGCAGTGAAAGCTCGGAATCCTAACCAATAGGCTACCAGGGAACTTCTGAGAACTTTAAAAATCTACTCTCTTAGCAACTTTCAATATATAATACAGTGTTGCTAACTATAGTCATCATGTTGTACATTATATCCCCAGGACTTATTTCTTTTATAACTGGAAGTTTGTACCTTTTAATCACCTTCACCCATTGCGCCCACCCTCCACTCCCTGCCTCAGGTAACCACTACTCTGTTCTCTGTATCTACTAGTTCTTTCTTTCTTTTACATTTTGCATATAAGTGAGATCATACAGTATTTGTCTTTCTCTGTCTGACTTATTTCACTTAGCATAATGCCCTCAAGGTCCATCCATATTGTCTCAAATGGAAGAATTTCCTTCTCTTTTATGGCTCAGTAATATTCAGTTGTATATATATTCCACATTTTCTTTATCCATTCATCTGTTGATGGGCACTTAGGTTGTTTCCATGTCTTGGCTACTGTAAATAATGCTGCAGTGATCGTGGGGGTGCAGATAGCTTTTCAAAGTAGAGTTTTTGTTTTCTTCAGATAAATACCTAGAAGTAGAATTTCTGGATTATATGATAGTTCTATTTTTAATTTTTTGAGGAACCACCATACTGTTTTCCATAGTGGCTGCAGTAACTTATATTCTCACTGCAACTATTGAGTTCTTGATTTCAGTTATTATATTTTCCAGTTTTAGAATTTCCAGCTGATTATTTTAAAAAAAATTCTAGTTCTATAGAAATTAGAAATGATAAAATTTTATGTCTTTTCATCTAACTTCTTGAACATATGCATGATTTTTTCAAATACTATGATAATTCTAATATTTGGATCTCATGGGTCACCTTCTGTGATCTGTTTTTTCTCTTGGTTTTTGGTCATTTGGTTTTGTCTCCTGGTATTAGTAATTTTTTTGTTAGAATGCCAGACATTTTGTGTGAAAAATTGCAGGGATAATCTGAGGCTCTAGGTATCTTCCTCTAGAAAGGATTTGATTTTCCTCAGGCTGACAGTTAACATCAGAGCAGATCATCTTAATTCAGCCAGAAATTAGGCTGATTCAAAGCTGGAGTTTGTGAGGTCTGTTCTTTTTCCAGTTTACCTTTATACCTAGGGTATTTAATTTCAGCACTCTAGCTCAAGGCATGAGGTGTTTCTTTACTAGGACCTATACTCCTTGGTGTGGACTCTGAACTGCAGTTTTTGTCCCCACAGTTCCATAAGACTGCTGAAAGTTCTGTTCATTTTCTCAACCCCTTATTTGTCACAGTAGAGCTGAATGGTTCTGGCTTACCTACCTGTACTTTTTCCTCTCTAGGATCTTAGCCCCTCAGTTCTTGGTTCTTTAGTAGATCTCTAATGATTTCAGATAGATATTTTAAATATTTTGTCAAGCATTTCTAATTGTTCCACCAGGAGCGTTGGTTTACAAGCTATTCTGCTTTTACTAGAAGTGTAAAACCTGATTTTGTTTTTTGTCAGCTTATGATCATTGCCTAGTTAATTATAAGAGCCCTGGTTTAATGGTTGATTTTCATTCCTCCAGAAAGGAACCTGCGTTTGCTTTGCCAGGTGTTTGGGGGATCGCTCAATCCAGGACCATTTATTGCTCTGCAGGGGGTTTTCTGGATCATGCAGGCATCATGAGTTCGAACCTCCTATCTGAGTGGTTACAAATTCTCAGGGAGACTTTTTTTTCTTTTTGCCTAGAGTTAAAGCCAAAACAGACCTGAGGCAGGGAGTGGAGGGTGGGCGCAATGGGTGAAGGTGATTAAAAGGTACAAACTTCCAGTTATAAAAGAAATAAGTCCTGGGGATATAATGTACAACATGATGACTATAGTTAGCAATACTGTATTATATATTGAAAGTTGCTGTCTTCTGTTGTGTCTGATTTTTCTTTTTTTGGCTGTGCCACGTGGCATGTGGGATCTTAGTTCCCCATCCAGGGATTGAACCTGTGCCCCCTGCATTGGATGCACAGAGTCTTAACCACTGGACTGCCAGGGAAGTCCCACTGTGGCTGATTCTTTTTTCCCTCTAGTTCATACTTTGATTGAGCATGTAGCCCTTTAAGGATTTTGACTTTTCTATGGATTTCCATTCCACTTCTGTACCTCAAGTGCCCTGTTTTCTGCCCTCCAAGGCTTTGGGTTACTAGGGATTGATAAAAGATAGAAGCCACCTCCAATGGGCACATGAAAAGATGACCAACGTTGCTAATTATTAGAGAAATGCAAATCAAAACTACAACGTGGGGACTTCCCTGGTGGCACAGTGGTTAAGAATCCACCTGCCAATGCAGGGGACACGGGTTCAAGCCCTGGTCCAGGAAGATCCCACATGCTGCGGAGCAACTAAGCCTGTGCACTACAACTACTGAGCCTGTTCTCTAGAGCCCACGAGCCACAACTACTGAGCCTGTGTGCCACAACTACTGAAAGCGGTGCACCTAGAGCCTGTGCTCCGCAACAAGAGAAGCCACGGCAATGAGAAGCCCACACACCTCAATGAAGAGTAGCCCCCGCTCACTGCAACTAGAGAAAGCCCCTGCACAGCAACGAAGACCCAACACAGCCAAAAATAAATAAACAAATTAATTAAAAAATATAAAGAATCCGCCTGCCAATGCAGGGGACATGGGTTCAATCCCTGGTCCAGGAAGATCCCACATGCCATGGAGCAACTAATCCTGTGTGCCACAACTACTGAGCCTGTGCTCTAGAGCCTGCGAGCCACAACTACTGAAGCCTGCACGCCTAGCACCCGTGCTCCACAACAAGAGAAGTCACCACAATGAGAAGGCCGCGCACCACAACAAAGAGTAGCCCCCACTTGCCGCAACTAGAGAAAGCCCACGCGCAACAATGAAGACCCAACGCAGCCAAAAATAAAAAATAAAAAGAAATACTACAATGCGGTATCACCTCACACCAGTCAGATTGGCATTTATTAAAAAGTCTATAAATAATAAACACTGGAGAGGGTGTGGAGAAAAGAGAACCCTCTTACACGGTTGGTGGGAATGTAAATTGGTGCGACCACTATGGAAAATGGTATGGAGGTTTCTCAAAAAACTAAAAATAGAGTTGCCATATGATGCAGCTATCCCACTCCTTGACAGATGTCCAGACAAAACTATAATTCAAAGAGATACATGCACCCCTATGTTCATAGCAGTATTATTTACAAGGGCCAAGACTTGGAAGCAATCTAAATGTCTATTGACAGATGAATGGATAAAGAAGATGCGGTACATATATACAGTGGAATACTACTCAGCCACAACAAAGAATGAAATAATGCCTTTTGCAGAAACATGGATGGACCTAGAGATTATCATACTAAATGAAGTAAGTCAGACAGAGGCAGACAAATATCACAGATCACTTACATGTGGAATCTAAAAAAAAGATACGAACGAACTTATTTACAAAACAGAAACAGACTCACAGACATAGAAAACAAACTTATGGTTACCAAAGGGGAAGGGGGGAGGGATAAATTAGGAGTTTTAGGATTAGCAGGTACAAACTACTGTATATAAAACAGATAAACAACAAGGTCCTGGGAGTTCCCTGGTGGCCTAGTGGGAAGTGTGCTATAGGGAATATAGTTCCCTATAGCACAGGGAACTGTATTCAGTATCTTGTAATAAACTACAAAGAAAAGAATCTGAAAAATAATATATATAATATCTATGTGTAAATATATATATTTACTGAATCTCTTCACTGTATACCAGAAACTAATACAACATTGTAAGTTAACTATACTTCAATTTAAAAAAATTAAAAAAAATAGAAGGCATCGACTTCAGCTCTGGAATCCCTCCCTGGACTTATGCTCCTGGTTTTTCTTTGGCTTCTGAGGATTTCTCTAATTTTCTATGAGCTATGCATTTAAAAGTATTTTAAAAATATATTTTATCTGGCCTTTTTAGATATTTTGTATCACAAGGGTTTCAAGATACCTAGTTTACTACGTTCCTGGAAACAGAAGGTATTAATTTCTTCTATCGTGTGGTTTCTAAACATCACAGTGGCCCTTCTCTGAGCATTCCTATGCCCTTCTCTGAGCATTCCTATTTAGTTAATGTCTCTTTTTCCTGTGAATGCTAGCCGCATCACATTTCTTGAGTTACGACCTGACCAGAATACAAGGTAGTCATTATTTCTCTTACTCTGTGTACACTGTATCAATTCATTCAGCCTAGGAGTACATCAGAATATTGAACACTGGGTCATTACTAATTTACTCAGAATTTCTGCTTGACTGAAAATTTACAGATCTTTTCCACAGATGATTTTACTTTTTTTTTTTTAATAAAATTTATTTATTTTATTTTATTTATTTTTTAGCTGCATTGGGTCTTCATTGCTGCACGCGGACTTTCTCTAGTTGGGGCAAGTGGGGACTACTCTTCATTGCGGTGCACGTGCTTCTCATTGCGGTGTCTTCTCGTTGTAGAGCACGTGCTCTAGGCATGTGGGCTTCAGTAGTTGTGGCTCGCAGGTTCTAGAGCGCAGGCTCAGTAGTTGTGGCGCACAGGCTTAGTTGCTCTGTGGCATGTGGGATCTTCCCAGACCAAGGCTGGAATCCATGTCCCCTGCACTGGCAGGTGGATTCTTAACTACTGCACCACTAGGGAAGTCCTGATTTTACTTTTTTGAAATGTAAATACAGGACTGTTTTTTGGGGGGGGGGGGTGGGTAGGTTTTTTTTTTTTTTTTTTTTTTTGGTCTTTAGTGCCCATCACAGAGTAGGCTCTTAGTAAATAAATGAATGACTTTATTTATTTATTTATTTTTGGCGGCATTGCGCAGCTTGTGGGATCTTTGTTCCCTGACCAGGCATCGAACCCAGGCCCTCAGCAGTGAAAGCGTGGAGTCCTAACCACTGGACCACTGGGGAATTCTTCAATAAATGAATGACTGTACATCTCTCACTTTAAAACTTTTCCATATTGGATATGACATTGTTTTAGCATAAGATAATTTTGAATCCTGATCCTGTTATTCAATATATTAGCTACCCTTTGGGTATTATATCATCTGTAAATTGGATGTTTTCATTCAAATAGCTAGAGACAGAGTCAAGGACAGAGCCCTGAAGCACTGAAGACTTCTTTTTAGGTTGATATCAATTACTTAATTCAGTTTTTTGTATGTTGGTTTTGGTTTTTTGACCAGCCATGTGTATACTTAGATGTACTATTTTCCCACTGATTATTTCACAATTGTCCACCAGGTTAAAGTGAGAAGCTTTGTCAGATACTCTGCAGTGGGGGGATGGGCCACGGAAGCACTCTGCAGAACCCTCCAGGTCAAGGGCCTAAAACACCCGTGGCCTAAGGAAGAGGAGCCTGTAAGGAACCCTAATACTTTACCCTTTAACACTCCTGGGCAGGTGCTGGTGGATGTGCCCTGTACGACAGACCGCCACTCCCTTCATGAGGAGGAGAACAACATCTTTCAGCGTTCAAGGAAGAAGGAGCGGCAGATGTTGCCTGTGTTGCAGGTGCAGCTTCTTGCGTGAGTAATAGATTTACAGAAACTCAGGACTTCGGGCCAGAGTGCTGTGGGGGTGTCTGGTCACCTGGGGGGCTTGGGGGCTAGAAGCTGTTGCCAAGACCATTACCCGTAGAAGGGTCTTCTGGCTGGGAATCTGCCTGGAGGAGACAGTCATCACTGGATGGTCTTTCTCTGGGACATAAGGACTCTATGTGGAGATTGGTTCAAGATGGCGTAGTAGAAGGACGTGCGCTCACTCCCTCTTGCGAGACCACTGGAATCACAGCTAACTGATGAGCAGTCATCAACAGGAAGGCACTGGCACTCAACAAAAGAGATACCCCACATCCAAAGACAAAGGAGAAGCCACAATGAGATGGTAGGAGGGGCGCAATCACAATAAAATCAAATCCCGTAACCGCTGGGTGGTGACTCACAAACTGGAGTGAAGGTTCTGAGCCCCACGTCAGGCTTCCCAACCTGGGGATCTGGCAACGGGAGGAGGAATTCCCAGAGAATCAGACTTTGAAGGCTAGTGGAATTTGATTGCAGGACTTTGACAGGACTGGGGGAAACAGACTCCACTCTTGGAGGGCACACACAAATTAGTGTGCACATCAGGACCCAGGGGGAAGGAGCAGTGACCCCACCCATAGGAGACTGAATCAGACTTACCTGCTAGTGTTGGAAGGTCTCCTGCAGAAGCGGCAGGGACAAGGACACTGGTGGCAGAAGTTCTGGGACGTACTCCTTGGCATGAGCCCTCCCAGAGTCCGCCATTAGCCCCACCAAAGAGTCTCTAGGCTCCAGTGCTGGGTCACCTCAAGCCAAACAACCAACAGGGAGGGAGCTCAGCCCCACCATCAGCAGACAAGTGGATTAAAGTTTTACTGAGCTCTGCCCACCAGAGCAACACCCAGCTCTACCCACCACCAATCCTTCCCATCAGAAAGCTTGCACAAGCCTCTTAGATAGCCTCATCCACCAGAGGGCAGACAGCAGAAGCAAGAAGAACTACAGTCCTGCAGGCTGCGGAACGAAAACCACATTCACAGAAACATAGACAAAATGAAAAGGTAGAGGACTACATACCAGATGAAGGAACAAGATAAAATCCCAGAAAAACAACTAAATGAAGTGGAGATAAGCAACCTTCCAGAAAAAGAATTCAGAATAATGATAGTGAAGATGATCCAGGACCTCAGAAAAAGAATGGAGGCAAAGATTGAGAAGATGCAAAAAATGTTCAACAAAGACCTAGAAGAATTAAAGAACAAACAAACAGAGATGAACAATACAATAACTGAAATGAAAAATAACACTAGAAGGAATCAATAGCAGAATAATTGAGGCAGAAGAACAGATAAGTGATCTGGAAGACAGAATGGTGGAATTCACTGCCGCAGACCATGATAAAGAAAAAAGAATGAAAAGAAATGAAGACAGCCTAAGAGACCTCTGGGACAACATTAAACGCAACAACATTCGCATTATAGGGGTCCCAGAAGGAGAAGAGAGAGACAAAGAACCCGAGAAAATATTTGAAGAGATTATAGTTGAAAAATTCCCTAACATGGGAAAGGAAATAGCCACCCAAGTGCAGGTAGCGCAGAGAGTCCCAGGCAGGATAAACCCAAGGAGAAACATGCCGAGATACATAATAAATAGACAAATATTAAAGACAAAGAAAAATTATTGAAAGCAACAAGGGAAAAATGACAAATAACATACAAGGGAACTCCCATAAGGTTAACAGCTGATTTCTCAGCAGAAACTCTACAAGCCAGAAGGGAGTGGCATGATATATTTAAAGTGGTGAAAGGGAAGAACCTACAACCAAGATTACTCTACCCAACAAGGATCTCATTCAGGTTCGATGGAGAAATCAAACGCTTTACAGACAAGCAAAAGCTAAGAGAATTCAGCACCACCAAACCAGCTCTACAACAAATGCTAAAGAAACTTCTCTAAGTGGGAGATACAGGAGAAGAAAAGGACCTACTAGAACAAACCCAGAATAATAAAGAAAATGGTAATAGGAATATACATATCGATAATTACCTTAAATGTGAATGGATTAAATGCTCCAACCAAAAGACACAGGCTCACTGAATGGATACAAAGACAAGACCCACATATATTCTGTCTACAAGAGACCCACTTCAGACCTAGGGACACATACAGATTGAAAGTGAGAGGATGGAAAAAGATATTCCATGCAAATGGAAATCAAAAGAAAGCTGGGGGACTTCTCTGGTGGCGCAGTGGTTAAGAATCCACCTGTCAATGCAGGGGACATGGGTTCGAGCCCTGGTCCAGGAAGATCCCACATGCCAGTTGCAGAGCAACTAAGCCCGTGCACCACAGCTACTGAGGCTGTGTCCTAGAGCCCGTGAACCACAACGATTGAGCCTGCGTGCCACAACTACTGAAGACCGTGCGCCTAGAGCCTGTGCTCTGCAGCAAGAGAAGCCACTTCCATGAGAAGCGTGCGCACCGCGATGAAGAGTAGCCCCCGCTCGCCACAACAAAAGAAAGCCTGTGCACAGCAACGAAGACCCAACACAGCCAAAAATAAATAAATAAATAAAATAAATTTATAAAAAAAAGAAAGCTGGAGTAACAGTACTCATATCAGATAAAATGACTTTAAAATAAAGAATGTTATAAGAGACAAGGAAGGCCACTACATAATGATGAAGGGATCAATCCAAGAAGATGATATAACAATTATAAATATATATGCACCCAACCTAGGTAGGAGCACCTCAATACATAAGGCAAATGCTAACAGCTATAAAAGAGGAAATCAACAGTAACACAATAATAGTGGGGGACTTTAACACCTCACTTACACCAATGGACAGATCATCCAGACAGAAAACTAATAAGGAAACACAAGCTTTAAATGACACAGTAGACCAGATAGATTTAATTGATATTTATAGGACACTCCATCCGTAAACAGCAGATTACACTTTCTTCTCAAGTGCACATGGAACATTCTCCATGATAGATGACATCTTGGGTCACAAATCAAGCCTTGGTAAATTTAAGAAAATTGAATCAAGCATCTTTTCCAACCACAACGCTATGAGATTAGAAATCAATTACACGGAAAAAAACCGTAAAAAACACAAACACATGGAGGCTAAACAATATGCTACTAAATAACCAAGAGATCACTGAAGAAATCAAAGAGGAAATAAAAAAATACCTAGAGACAAATGACAACGAAAACATGACGATCCAAACCTGTGGGATGCAGCAAAAGCAGTTCTAAGAAGGAAGTTTATAGCAGCACAATCCTACCTCAAGAAACAAGAAAAGTCTCAAATAAACAATCTAACCTTACACCTAAAGGAACTAGAGAAAGAAAAACAAACAAAACCCAAAGTTAGTAGAAGGAAAGAAATCATAAAGATCAGAGCAGAAATAAATGAAATAGAAACAAAGAAAACAATAGCAAAGATCAATAAAACTAAAAGCTGGCTCTTTGAGAAGATAAACAAAATTGATAAACCTGTAGCCAGACTCATCAAGAAAAAGAGGGAGAGGACTCAAATCAATAAAATTAGAAATGAAAAAGGAGAAGTTGCAATGGACACTGCAGAAATACAAAGCATCCTAAGAGACTACTACAAGCAACTCTATGCCAATAAAATGGACAACCTGGAAGAAATGGACAAATTCTTAGAAAGGTATAACCTTCCAAGACTGAACCAGGAAGAAATAGAAAACATGAACAGACCAATCACAAGTAATGAAATTGAAACTGTGATTAAAAATCCTCCAACAGGGACTTCCCTGGTGGAGCAGTGGTTAAGAATCTGCCTGCCAATGCAGGGGACACAACTTCGAGCCCTGGTCTGGGAAGATCCCACATGCTGCGGAGCAACTAAGCCTGTGTGCCACAACGACTGAGCCTGCACTCTAGAGCCCACGAGCCACAACTACTGAGCCTATGTGCCACAGCTACTGAAGCCTGTGCGCCTAAAGCCTGTGCTCTGCACCAAGAGAAGCCACCATAATGAGAAGCCTGCGCGCTGCAACGAAGAGTAGCCCCCGCTTGCCGCAACTAGAGAAAGCCCACGCACAGCAATGAAGACCCAACGCAGCCAAAAAAATAAATAAAATAAATTAATTTAAAAAAGAAACAAACGAACAGAAGTCCAGGACAGATGGCTTCACAGGTGAATTCTATCAAACATTTAGAGAAGAGCTAACGCCCATCCTTCTCAAACTCTTCCAAAAAATTGCAGAGGAAGGAACACTCCCAAACTCATTCTATGAGGCCACCGTCACCCTCATACCAAAACCAGACAAAGATACTACAAAAAAAGAAAACTACAGACCAATATCACTGATGAATATAAATGCAAAAATCCTCAACAAAATACTAGCAAACAGAATCCAATGACACATTAAAAGGATCATACACCATGATCAAGTGGGATTTATCCCAGGGATGCAAAGATTCTTCAGTATACGCAAATCGATCAATGTGATACACCATATTAACAAATTGAAGAAGAAAAACCATATGATTATCTCAATAGATGCAGATAAAGCTTTTGACAAAATTCAACACCCATTTATCATAAAAACTCTCCAGAAAGTGGGCATAGAGGGAACCTACCTCAACATAATAAAGGCCATATACCACAAACCCACAGCAAACATCATTCTCAGTGGTGAAAAACTGAAAGCATTTCCTCTAAGATCAGGAACAACACAAGGATGTCCACTCTCACCACTATTATTCAACATAGTTTTGGAAGTCCTAGCCACAGCAGTCAGAGAAGAAAAAGAAATAAGGGAATACAAATTGGAAAAGAAGAAGTAAAACTGTCACTGTTTGCAGATGACATGATACTATACATAGATCATCCTAAAGATGCCACCAGAAAACTACTAGAGCTAATCAATGAATTTGGTAAAGTTGCAGGATGCAAAATTAATGCACAGAAATCTCTTGCATTCCTATACACTAACATCAAAAGATCAGAAGGAGAAATTAAGGAAACAATCCCATTCACCATTGCAACAAAAAGAATAAAATGCCTAGGAATAAACCTACCTAAGGAGGTAAAAGACCTGTACTCAGAAAACTATAAGACATTGATGAAAGAAACCAAAGATGACACAAGGAGAGATATACCATGTTCTTGGATTGGAAGAATCAATATTGTGAAAATGACTATACTACCCAAAGCAATCTACAGATTCAATGCAATCCCTGTCAAATTACCAATGGCATTTTTTACAGAACTAGAACAAAAAAATCTTAAAATTTGTATGGAGACACAAAAGACCCTGAACAGCCAAAGCAATCTTTTTTCTTGAGGGAAAAAAGCGGAGCTGGAGGAATCAGACTCCCTGACTCCAGACTATACTACAAAGCTACAGTAATCAAGAGAATATGGTGGGACTTCCCTGGTGGCACAGTGGTTAAGAACCTGCTTGCCAATGCTGGGGACACGGGTTCGAGCCCTGGTCCAGGAAGATCCCACATGCTGCGGAGCAACTAAACCTGTGTGCCACAACTACTGAGCCTGCGCTCTAGAGCCCACGAGCCACAACTACTGAGCTCACGTGCCACAACTACTGAAGCCCGCGCACCTAGAGCCTGTGCTCCGGAACAAGAGAAGCCACCGCAACGAGAAGCCCGTGCACCGCAACAAAGAGTAGCCCCCGCTTGCCACAACTAGAGAAAGCCCGTGTACAGCAACGAAGACCCAATGCAGCCAAAAATAAATAAATTAATTAATTAAAAAAAAAAAAGAGAGAATATGGTGCTGGCACAAAAACAGAAATATAGATCAATGGAATAGGATAGAAAGCCCAGAGATAAACCCACGTAACTATGGTCAACTAATCTATGACAAAGGAGGCAAGGATATACAATGGAGAAAAGACAGTGTCTTCAATAAGTGGTGCTGGGAAAACTGGACAGCTACATGTAAAAGAATGAAATTAGAACACTTTCTAACACCATACACAAAAATAAACTCAAAATGAATTAAAGACTTAAGTGTAAGGCCAGACACTATAAAACTCTTAGAGGGAAACATAGGAACACTCTTTGACATAAATCACAGCAAGATCTTTTTTGACCCACCTCCTAGAGTAATGAAAATAAAACCAAAAATAAACAAATGGGACCTAATGAAACTTAAAAGCTTTTGCACAGCAAAGGAAACTATAAACAAGACAAAAAGACAACCCACAGAATTGGAGAAAATATTTGCAAACGAATCAACAGACGAAGGATTAATCTCCAAAATATATAAACAGCTCATGCAGTTCAATATTAAAAAAACAACCCAATCAAAAAATGGGCAGAAGACCTAAATAGACATTTCTTCAAAGAAGACATACAGATGGCTAAGAGACACATGAAAAGCTGCTCCACATCACTAATTATTAGAGAAATGCAAGTCAAAACTACAGTGAGGTATCACCTCACACCGGTCAGAATGGGCATCGTCAGAAAATCTACAAACAGCAAATGCTGGAGAGGGTGTGGAGAAAAGGGAACCCTCTTGCACTGTTGGTGGGAATGTAAACTGATACAGCCAATATGGAGATCAGTATGGACGTTCATTAAAAAACTAAAAATAGAATTACCATATGACCCAGCAATCCCACTGCTGGGCATATACCCAGAGAAAACCATAATTCAAAAAGACACATACACCCCAGTGTTCATTGCAGCACTATTTACAATGGCCAGGTCATGGAAGCAACTTAAATGCTGACAGATGAGTGGATAAAGAAGATGTGATACATATATACAATGGAGTATTAGCCATAAAAAGGATCGAAATTGGGTCATTTGTAGAGACATAGATGGACCTAGAGACTGTCATACAGAGTGAAGTAAGTCAGAAAGAGAAAAACAATATATGTGTATATTAACTCATATGTGTGGAATCTAGAAAAATGGTACAGGTGAACTGGTTTGCAAGGCAGAAATAGAGACACAGATGTAGAGAACAAACGTACGGACACCAAGTGGGGAAAGCGACGGGGAGGGTGGTGGTGGTGATACGATGAATTAGGAGACTGGGATTGACATATATACACTAATATGTATAAAACAGATAACTAATAAGAACCTTCTGTATAAAAAATAAATAAATAAAATTAAAAAAAAAGAAAAGACTGTGTGGTAGGACATGCATAGCAGGATGGGCTGCACAGATTCACTTTTACCTCTATGCTAGTCCCCATGTCAGTGAGTAGCACAGGTTTTTTGTTTTTTTGTTTTTTTTTTTTTTCTTTAAACATCTTTATTGAAGTATAATTGCCTTACAATAGTGTGTTAGCTTCTGCTTTATAACAAAGTGAATCAGTTATACATATACAATAGGTTCCCATTTCTCTTCCCTCTTGCATCTCCCTCCCTCCCACCCTCCCCATCCCACCCCTCTAGGTGGTCACAAAGCACCGAGCTGATCTCCCTGAGTAGCACAGTTTTGAAAAATAGTTACTGAGGTTAAGGCTCTGTAGAGCTGGGGTAAGGACTCAGTCCATATCCAGCATCAGGGTTTGGTTTACAACCAGAGTCAAAGATCAGGGGACCATTTCAAGAGGACTTTTGGAGGAGAGCCCATGGAGTAAGGTTGGGTTGCTCTCAGCTTTGAGAACAACTTTCAGGTGGTGTCAGTGTGGAAGGCACTTCAGAGGCTAACACAGCTACCCATCCCACAATACACTCCCCTATCCTTCCAGCTTCTTCTGATGCGCTTCTACTTCTGGGAAGCTTACTAGTCACTGCTACTCTCTCTTTCTGGTTACAGGGCTGGACTCCTTGCTACCAAACCAGGAGGCCACGTTGTCTATTCCACCTGCTCACTCTCACACTTACAGAATGAGTATGTGGTGCAAGGCACCATCGAGCTCCTGGCCAATCAATATGGCATCAAGGTTCATGTGGAAGACCTGACTCACTTCCGAAAGCTTTTCATGGACACATTTTCTTTCTTCCCGTCCTGCCAGGTTGGGGAGCTGGTAATCCCAAACCTCATGGCCAATTTTGGGCCTATGTACTTTTGCAAAATGTGTAGAATGACGTAGCATCACCCTGTTCCTGAAGTCCTGTTGTAGGAAGACAAAGGGTGTACTCTTGTGAAGACCAGTGGCAGAGGTGCACTCTGGCCTGTCTCCATCCCATTCAAGTCTTTCTATAGACAGTTTTCAGCAGTAGGAAGTAAGAGTTTTTCTGTCCTGCTGTCCAATTGTGGAGCATCAGCACGTTTCTAACTCACTTATTACACTCCACTTCCAACCCCTACTCCCCAACTCTGAGCCTGTGCTAAAGGTTCCTGCCCCATTAGGGGCTTAGGAGGAGGAACCTGTGAGCAGGGCCACTCTTTAAGCTGTAAACTTGGGAAGAAGCATTTAGCCAATAAAATTGTTGAAGCTCCATGGAGCTGGGACTGTAGTTGGGGGGTCTCACGTCACTCCAAGTAGTGTTAGTTCCTTTTGTACCCAGGTACCCAAAGCGCAGGACCTCAGCCTGGTTACAGAGCCCATCTCACACTTGAGGTGAGAGTTCTGCATGATAAGTCTTGAGCAGCCGAAGGGCTTAAACAAGCCTACCAAGTTTCTCCATATGTCCCATGATCTAATTTAAGAAACAAGTAACTAAAATGTTAAGCCAGTGCATAATAATCTGCTTACTTACTTTGAGAAAGCTCTCTTGAGCTGAATAATTCCAGCCATTCCTCCTGCTGTCAACAGCACTGCTTCCCAAATGTGGCTGGGAAGAGGTCTAGTGGCTCCAGTGGCTCCTGTGCTCTAGAGCCTGCGAGCCACAACTACTGAGCCCACGTGCCACAACTACTGAAGCCCATGTGCCTAGAGCCCATGCTCCGCAACAAGAGAAGCCACCGCAATGAGAAGCCCGCGCACCGCAATGAAGAGTGGCCCCCACTTGCTGCAACTAGAAAAAGCCCATGCGAAGCAGCAAAGACCCAACGCAGCCAAAAATAAATAAATTTTTAAAAAACTAAAAAAAAAAATTAAAAAAAAAAAGAATGTTCATAGCAGCCCTGGTCACAAAAGCAAACCCAAATGCCTATGAGAGTGGACAAATAAAATGGAATATTCGCACAATGGAATATTATACAGGTGTCAAAACAAATGAGCTACAATAACACATAACAATATGAATGATTCTTAGCAAAAATATATTAAATGAAAAGTTTAGTCCCAAAGATTAAATGTAGCATGATGCCCTTTAGAAATAAAACTTTATTCTTTTTTGTTATTATTTACATACGATATAATGTATCAATTTTAAATGTACCATTTAAATGAATTTTGATAATTCATTATAATAGTATAGCCATCATCACCATCAAAATATAGAAAATAATTCCATCTTCTAAAAAGTTTCCTTGTGCTCCTTTGCACTTAATCCCGTTCTCCCACTCCTGGTCCCAGGTAATCACTAATCTGCTTTCTGTCACTATAGTTTTGCCTATTCTAGAATTTCACATTATGGAAGAGAGAGTTGATTTACAGCTGGATTGCGAAGGCTTGTGTCTTTATCTGGATGTCTGTTTTTTCACTCTTGGCCGAGGTAAGGGCATTGGTATTTCTAATGTGCTATTTAAATCTGAAGCTCCCCTGGTGACTCCCAAGGTCACTTTATTTACCGACGGTTTACAGCTGGCCTAACTGGTTACATGTGTGTGGCTTGACTACATGGCCAGAGTAGCGTAAAAAAGGTCTGAGCTCTCCCACAGCCAAGATTCCCCACACAGATCATGGAGATTCAACCCAAAGATAGAGTACTTTGCTTCACATCCTTGCTAATACTCGGTATTATAAATTTTAAACTTCACATCCTGTCCCAATGCATTATGGCTTTGCCACTTCCTTCACCAAGACACAGTGTCTCTTTCCTCACCCCTTGAATCTGGGCTGACTGCATGATTTGCTTTGACCATTTAAATTTGGTGGAATGAATGTTGTGTAAGTTCTAAGCTTAGGCCTCAAGAGGCCTTGCAGCTTTCACTCTCACCTTGGAACTTTTCTACTGCCATGTGAAGAAGCCCAGGCTAGCAGCTGGAGACATGTGAGGGACACCAAGCTAAGACCTTCTAACCTCAATTAAGTGGTTAAATGACCCAAACTGCATGAGTGACTCCAGTCAAGACCAGCTTAGCTTGCTGATTCCCAGAATCATTAGTAAACAAAATGGTTGTTTTTAAACCACTAAGTTTTGGGGGTGGTTTGTTACACAGCAACAAATAATTGACACGTGTGGAAAACCCAAATCTGACTGTCATTTACCTGCTTACTATCCTTTGTTCTCTCTGCATTGCCTGCAGGATCAAGTCCAAACTCTGCCCTGGCCCCTGGTTGTTGATTCTATCTCTGCTATCCTCCAGTGCTCCCTTCTCTCACAAGTTCTTTGTGTATCCCAAGCATAACCTGTCCCCTGGTGCCTCTGTATCATGACACCTTGTCTTCTCTGTCTAAATGCCCTTTTCTCTCTGTTCTTGCTAGCCCAGATTTCCACCCCCTCCAGGAGGCTTTCTCTGATTTTCTAAAGCAGACTGAGTTGTTC
Organism: Balaenoptera musculus; assembly: GCF_009873245.2. Taxonomy (NCBI): domain Eukaryota; kingdom Metazoa; phylum Chordata; class Mammalia; order Artiodactyla; family Balaenopteridae; genus Balaenoptera; species Balaenoptera musculus. The sequence goes on from NC_045785.1 coordinate 38,379,779, forward strand.
CCTTTTCTGTGCTTCCCCAGCCCTCTGTATATATTATGAGTATAACACTTCCCTTGTGTGCTTTCTCTCCTCACCCCATCCCCAAACTGAGAATTATTCGGGGCAGGAAGCTAGTATCTTGCATCTCTAACCCCCCAGCACCAATATGTTTGGTACATAAAAGGCATGAGTACAGACTGAGTATCTCATATGTGCTAGGCCTCATCCAAGATACTAGAGAGAGGGGTGATCAGAATGCACAAGGTCTTTGTTCTCAAGGGATGTACAATCTAGTGGGAAAGATAGATAAGAAATTACAGATGAATTACAACTAAATTACAAGTGAGCAAAGTACTGAGAGAAGTGTACAGTGCGTATACCTGGGAGACCTAACGTAGCCTGGAGGAAGACGTGTTCAAACAGACCTGGGGATGAGGAGGAGTTAGATTAGTGAGGCACAGGAGGAGGTTGTGTGTGTGTGAGGGCTGTCCTCCAGCAGAGATAACAGGCCGTGTGACTGAAGCTCCTGAGGCTGGAGAGATAAATTCCGGGACCTGAAAGAGGTCTAGTATGTTGCATCGCAGAGAGAAGGGGACGCTTGTGAAATATGAGGTCAGAGAACAGGCGGAGGCCAACTGCACCAGGGCTGGCAGGCTCTGAAGGAGTGAGTACTTGGAGTAATTGGAAGCCATTGCAGGAGTTTTAAGCTGGAAAGTGACCTGATCAGATTTCCATGGGCCTCCCACTGGGAGTATGGTTATCAATAGTATTTGCTGAATGAGGAAGTTAAATAACTGATTCAACAGAAAATGCTTCTGAAGGTCAGTCCAATACTTAAGCTTCCTCAGCCCTCCCCTCTCTGAGTAAAGGGAGCTGCTGAATTCCCTGCTGTTCAGACTGAAGTTTGAGGTGACCCACTAGGAGGCACACTGGCAAAGTCAGGTGTACCTGGGGGAGTGACCAGGATGGAGAGGAAACTGAAAGTTCCATCCTGGGAAGAAGAACTGGGAGCATTAAGCCAAGAGACAGCTGTTCTCTTGCTCTCTATACATCCCCTGCTCGACCAGTGCCTGCTTCACCTGCACCCTACTCATCTGACTGACCTTCCTACATGCTTGCCCCAGGCCCCAGCTAATGATTGTTCTAACTTTAGCCACCGTGATAGCTTATCATAGGGGTAGTGAGAGGTGTGCCCTTCTGCTAGTTTCCCTGGTAACCAATAAGCCAACCTAACATCAATTCCCCCTATAACTGGTAACCTACACCTACCCCTGGGAGTGAAGACTGCCACCAAGTCCGGCCCCGCCAAGTCCAGCCCCGCTGCAGAGGGGTGTCGCTCCAGGACCTTGCACAGACATGTAAGCTCCCTCTATCCATTAAACCGCTGATGTCTCTGTTGCTGAAAAAGAGAGAGAGAGTGAGAGAGAGAAAGAGAGAGAGAGAGAGAGAGAATGAGAGATGCCTGCATCTAAATAGGACTGTTCTGAGGCAGGGGGTGCAGGTGTGTTTTGAGTGTCTCCAGGGTCAGTAGGGCTGGGGTCAGTAGAAGAAAGTTGTAGTGAGCCAGATTGCAGATCAATAGAAAACCTTTAAACTAGTGCTTTCTGGACTGTGGTTCACAACCATAATTCATTCGTGGTCATGGAATCAATTTTTTGCGTATGGTAGGCATTAGGGTTTTTCAGAGATAGCTAGTTACTCCTCATCCTGAAGGAAAGGTTACTCCTCTTCCTCAGAAGGGTTGCCTTCCCCACTCCCTCTGCAGTTGGGCATGGCTATGTGACTTGCTTTATGGAATATTAGTAGAAGTGGTGTCTTTCTTCCACATTTCTGGATGGAAGCGTTGAGAGTGAACATCAGGTTTGCCATGTCATTCCCACCACAGTGACCATGGAAACATATGTTGAGACGGAACTTACATCAGCCTGAGTGCCCAAGTGACTCTGTTGAGCAGAACCCCCTGTGGACCTGCATTAGACACGGGGCGAGAGTGAAAAATAACTGCCGTGTTCAGCCTCTGAGATTTTGTGTTGTTACTGAAGTATAACTTGGTCTCTCTCTCTCTCTCTTTTTTTTTTTTGGCTGCGCGGCTTGCGGGAACTTAGTTCCCCCACCAGCGATTGAATCCGGGCCCTCAGCAGTGAAAGCACGGAGTCCTAACCACTGGACCGCCAGGGAAGTTCCTACCTTGGTCTCTTTTGACCTATCCAGAGGGCATGGATCAGCTCCTTATTTTTTTTCTTACTGATTTTTTTTTAATCAAAGTATAGTTGATTTACGATATTGTGTTACTTTCACGTATACAGCAAAGTGATTCAGATATATATATATACACACATATATGTACATAATACTTTTTTTGATTATTTTTCATTATAGGTTATTATAAGATATTGAATATAGTTTCCTGTACTATACAGTAAATCCTTGTTGCTTATCTATTTTATGTATATTTTTAACAAAAGAGAATAAAATAGACAATTTCAGATGCAAACCAATCTATAGTGACAGCAGATCAGTGGTTGCCTAGGGGAAGGCTAGATTACACAGGACCATGAGGAAACTTCTGGGGATGATGGATGTCTTGATGATGGTAATGATTTTACATGTATATACATATGTAAAAAACTCATGAAACTGTATACTTTAAATATGTGCAGTTTATTATGCACCAGTTTTATCTCAATAAAGCTATAAGATATATGCATAGAAAACAACACATTTTAAAAGATCATATACAAACAAAAAGATAGGCATTAAATTATGAGTTGCTTATGGGTGGAGGGAGGATAAGATTGGGGAGCAAAGATAAAAAATAAACAGATAGTATATGAGAGGGGCTTGGATGGATCAATGATGATAATGTCCTGTGAATTGAGGGGTATGATGAATTCAATCCCTCTGCTCCTGATGGCATAAATGGATGAATGAACAAACTATTAGTCAAGAAAGGTGGCTGGTGGTATGCCTTTCTTCTTGAGTTGTGTTGGTCTTACCTCCCAGGAGGCTTTTCCCCTGACTCAGAAGGTTAACTGGTCAGGAGACGGAATGTGACCAAGAAGTGGGCAGGTAGGCTGGGACTCCTACAATGTCACTGTCCCTTTCTCTTTTTTCCCTTCTTTGTCTGTTCTAGGGGACCAGAGTCACACAGTTCCTCTTTGTTCTGTTCCTCGCAAGCCCTGATTCCCTTAGTGGTTGCCCTTCCCAAACTGGGGCACTTCATTTAGAGAGTATTTCATCACACTCGAATCTGGACTGTTATTTTATTTATTGAAGGGGCAGGGAACAGCCCCAAAGTCACAGCAGTTCCAAAACAGTACTCTGTATATTCCCAAGACTGTCCTCACTGCCCATTCCTGCTTGGACCCTCCCCAGGTCTTTCATGGGGAAGACCCTGGCTCCCTCTGGTGTCTTAGACTGCTTCTCCTTTTTCTTCAATTTGATATCACCTGCTTTCTATCTTCTAAGAATTTTACTTTTTGGGGGGTTTGTTTGTTTACCAATAATGCCTCTGTTATTCTTTTTGTTATTGTTATTCTTTTAAAAATATGTTTTTCTGTTATTTTAATGAAGAAGGTAAATGCATGTGCTTCATCTGCAAAATGCATGTGCTTCATCTGCCATCTGGAACCTGAGGCCTCTGAATTGGGTCTTGAAGGATGAATAGAAGTTTGCCAGGCAGTGTGTTGCAGGGTTGGGGTGAAGATTTTGGAGGAACATCGGACATTAGAGGCCAAGGGAAGTGTGTTCAAAGGCACAGAATAATACTGGGACCTAAAGTGTTTGAGGAAGGCCGAGAAATGAGTTAGGACCTTCCTTTGTACATATGCTCATTCTGACAGTCTGCCAGAGTCGTTAGATACTGAGTTTTAACCCTACCCGTCTGTTCCCCCAACTTACAGAACCAGATGAGGGCATCCACTAGAACTGTGGGCTCTGTCTCTCTTAGATGCCCCTGTTTGTGAAGGAAGTTGTAAGCAGGTTGTCGCCAGCTTGAGCAGAAGCCAGAGAGCTTGGTAGCTGAATATCCAGACTGTCAGCATAGTGACATCAGAGTCACTGAGGACAATGGCCCCACACCTTCTGGTTTCAAAGGGATTCACCTTGGTAGAGCCAGGAATTGCAAAAATTCCAGTCCTAGAGAGCCAAGGGCAAGAGGCCTCTTTGGGTGGTATCAGGATTCAGTAGCAGGCAGCCCTAGAGAGGACCAGAGTCACCTGAGGGAACCTTGGGCAGGAAGATTTGTTTTAGACACAAAGAAGTTCTGTCTACCTCTAGTCAAAATTCTGAATGTCCCTCAAAGGTATACTGATTTTACAAAAGCCATCCTCACTTTGCAGAATGGTTCCCCAGATGAGTTCTTTAAATAAATTTATGTTAAGATTTGATTTATACACAACCTACCAAGAATATACCCTCTGTGAAGTACGAGGTGAATATGTAATGATGTCCTACCGATGCTTCTTGAGAAGGGAGGCATGTGCTTTTCTGCATGTCTGGTTTTCAAAAACTGGTTTGCCACCCATGAGATGTTTTCTTCCACACCGTCTTGGATACAAAGGTTATGGCATACAAGCTGACTCAGTACTCATATTGATGTCACCAGAGCCAAGTGAATAATGTGTAGCTCTCAGGATCAAAATTAAAATGTTTCCCTAATAAAATTGCTATTGCTATGGCTCATTTTTAGTCACATTATTTTATTCTATTATTTTATTTTATATAGCCCTTGCTATATGTCAGGCACTGTTCTAAATACTTTACTAAAATTAACTCATTTAATTCTCAATAACCAATGAGGTAGTACAATACCTCCATTTTACAGATGAGGAAACTCAGGGGCAGAATGGTGAAGAAACTTACTCCACAGTTTCAAATAAATTTAGGAGGGAGAAAACATTTTGTGTATATCCAAAGGATGACATGGGTTAAAACAGGTTGAGGAAAACAGATTAAGTGTGAGATGTGGTTGGTGTGTTTCCAGGCTAACGACCAGGAACTTTTTTTTTTTAATACAAGAAATTTTTTTTTAATTCTTTTTTAAATTTGTTTTTTAAGATTTTTGGCTGTGTTGGGTCTTTGTTGCTGCGCCCGGGCTTTCTCTAGTTGCGGTGAGCGGGGGCTACTCTTTGTTGCGGTGTGCGGGCTTCTCATTGTTGTGGCTTCTCTTGCTGCGGAGCACGGGCTCTAGGCGCACAGGCTTCACTAGTTGTGGCATGTGGGTTCAGTAGTTGTGGCTTGCGGGCTCTAGAGCGCAGGCTCAGTAGTTGTGGCTCTCGGGCTTAGTTGCTCCACGGCATGTGGGATCTTCCGAGGCCAGGGCTCGAACCCATGTCCCCTGCATTGGCAGGTGGATTCTTAACCACTGCGCTGCCAGGGAAGCCCAGGAACTTTTAATAACAGTTCTAAAGTCTAGATGTGTGTATCCCTGTTAAAGAGGTAGCAGTGAGTCTCAAAGATCCAGGTCTGACTCACAGTGGGCCCTCATTCACTATGGAGTATTAAGCAAGTCCCTGGTTGTCTGTGGGCCTCAGTTATTCATCTGGGCCATGGGGATTGGGAGGTATGTCAATTAGCTATTGCTTTGTAATAAACTAACCCCAAAATTAGTGATTTAAACAACCATTAAACAAATAACAAATAAATTTAAACAACCATTTATTATTCTGAGTCTGTTGGTTGGCTAGGTTCACTCATGTATCTGCATTCAAGTGGCTCTGCTCATCTTGGCTGGGTTCTCACCTGTGTAAGGGCCTGAGCAGGGACAACTGGCTGAGGTTCTACTCCACATGGCCTCATCCTCTGGAAGGCTAGCTTGGACTTCTTCTCATGGCAGTGGCAGGGTTCCAGGAGAGAGAAAACAATTCTCCTGCAGCTTAGGCTCAGAACTAACACAACATCCCATGCACTGCATTCTGATCGTTAAAACAAGTCACAAAGTTCAGCCCAGATTTACAGGGGTGGGGAAATAGCTCCCTTCTGAAGGGAGGAGCTCTTTGCAAAGAGCGGAGACATAGAAAGCTGTGGTATTGGAATCGTTTGCCATAGGAGACAAACTCTCCCCTCCCTCTGGGGAGAGTGTAAGAGTAGGGGGCCTCTGAGGTGGTTGGGGAGCTCAGTCAGCTGAGGTCAAAGACCTGTCAGTGCTTTGAAAATTATAAACTGCCCCACAGGTAGTGCTTCTGAGTGCGGTATCCTGTGTCACTTGTGGAACTGTAAGTTCCTTGGAGCCAGGCTGTGCCCTGCCCCTGCCCTCCCCTTCTGTATTGAGGAAAGGCTCACAGAAGTGAAAGAAAACAAAGCAGAGCAGTTACTGAGAACGGGGGCACACTCCCTCTTCTCACCCCCAGAACAAAGACAGGCTTCAAACCCTCTGGAATCTGAGAAGCTTCCTCCCCTTCTGCATGCTCTACCCCTCATCCTTTCTGCCCTGCCCCTGCCTCCAACCGAACTTGGCAAGGTATTTACCTGTCTTCCCACTTGACAGCTGAGGATACATAAGGATGACTTGCTCAAGGTCACCAGCTAGTGGGGGAGGACCCTGATACTGCTCAGGAAACCCACCAGGGCCTGCTTGAGCAACTGCAAATACAAGTAACTAGTTTACACGCACCACCTGAGGGCAGGCACGTGCTGTTTTGTCTCACGGAATGGTGTGGTGTTGAATTACAGATGCTTTTCTAGTAACACAGGTGGAGCCCTGGAAACCCAGCCCCACTGGATTCTCACATCCACCTGCTCTTCCATTCCATGGTCTCTGCCTCCAGCTTTCCTCTGCCCGTCCTCCTCCACATTGCCTTTCCAAAGCATTTGTGTCACATCTCTGTTTAAAATAATGAGTCAATGTTTATTGAGCTCTTACAATGGACCAGGTGCTGTTCTCACCTCATTTAATTAGCTGAATTAACTCTTTTGAATTAACTTCCCTTGAATTAACTCATTTAATCTTCACAATTCTATGAAGCAGTCACTATGATTATCTCCCATTTTGCAGATAAGGAAACTGAGGCACAAGAGGTTAAAGTGACTTACTGAAGGTTACACAGTAAGTGGCAAAGTTAGAATTTGAACTCAGAGAGTCTGGTTCCTGAGCTTGGGCTTCCCAGGTCAGAAAACCCCTCTCTGTAGGTCTCTAATAATAACAACAACAATAATATACTGATTAACATGCATGGATTGCTTTCTATAGGCTAGTCCCGGTTCTGGCTGCATTTCATGTATTAGCTCATTTGGTTCTTACAATAGTACTAGAGAATTGGCCGGGGGGCGGGGGTACTATTATCCTCATTTTACAGGTAAGGAAACTGGGGCACAGTCACACAACAAGGATGGGTTACCAGACACTCCAGCTCCAGAGGCAAACTTTAAACCACTGTGCTATCTGGCTTTCCCAAGGGCTATTCAGCCCAAGGGCCCAGCATCCAAGGCTCTTTGGATTCATGCCACATGATCTCTGCATTTCCACCAAAGCATGTCTTTTGTTTCTTGGTCTATGCATGTTTTTTCCTTCTCAACCAGACCTTGAGCTCCATAAGGCCTGATTGAAGATCTGGTACCCCCTTCAGTTTCCCCAGCTCACAGCAAGGATCTCACAGATTCCTCCTAACAATCTTGCGAGGTAGGCATTCATCCTTTTACAGGAAAAGGCACGGATTCAAAGAGGTAAAGACAGAACTGGATGGACAGCAGTGTTTCAGCAGACAGAGTTTTCCAGCCACAAAGCACTTTCCCGCATCCCATCCCACGAAGCCTCACTTCCAGGGGCAGTAATGGTAGTACTGCTTGATGGTTAAGAGCAATGGTTTAGGATCAGACCTGAGTTTGAATCCCCACTCAACCACCTCTGTGACCCACAGAAGTCATTTAACCCCTCTTGTCCTCAGTTACCTCATCTGTAAATGAAGATAATAAAAATGCTTTCCTCATAGGTCTGTTGGGAGGACAAATGAAATAAAGCACATAAAGTCCTGTGAGAGAGGCCTAGATGGGAGAAGTATTATGTGTGTGTATATATAATCCACCCACCCCCCTAATGAAGGGTGTCAGGTCCCCAGACAGAAGCAGTTCTTTCTGTTTCCTGAGTGTGAAATCCAGGAGGGCCCAGGACTGGAGAAGAGTGACCCTGGGAAGGCCAGTCTGTGGGAGGTGGCTGAGCAAAAGGACAAGTGATGGGTGCTCTGGCCATGAAGAAGAGCCCAGGGAGGGAGACACCAGGTCCCAGGGTGGGGGAGGAGAGGGGGCAGCAGGTGGGCTCCCTGAGAGTAACATCCTGTGGCCATCTCTGCCTGGCACCCCAAAGCCCCACGCAGGGGAGAGGTGGGTGCCCTGTGAGGCACGGCCCAACCCAAGGTTCTCCAAGGAAGATGCTGCTAAACTGTTTGCGGGGATTAAACAGGTCCGGGAGCTCAATCTATCGCTGCTCTCCGTCCTATTTTCCGCAGGGGCTCTGGCTGGACCGCTCTTCCGGGAGTTGGGGCTCTCGGGTGCGCCGGGCAGAGGTCGGGCCGGATGGGGGCGCCGAACCGCTGCTACGCTCGAGCTTCCGAGGGCGCCCAAGGGAATCGGGTGCTCCTCCCACTCCGCCTGGCCCAGTGCGTAAGGACTGGGGAGCAGTCTTAGCCGAGCTGCCGCGCTTGACCTTGACGGTTGCGCTTTACCGGCATCTGGCCGGCTGCCAGGCAACAGCGCGCCGCCCCGCGGGTCTGCGGCTGCGGCACCGCCACTCCCTCCCTCCAGCGCAGGCGGGCGCTGGATCCCAGGTTGATCCAGGCCGGGTTTTGCGGCGAAGTCCGCGCGTGCTGATTCCTCATCGGTTGCCCTCGGCAGCGGTTGGCGGCGGGAGACCATGGTGCTGGATGAACTCTGGGACGCGCTCTCCGGGCCCTCCGGGGCTACCCTGGCTTGCTTCTTGGTGGCGGCGGCCTTGGCCCTGCACTGGTCCAGTCACCGGACGGCGCGGGGCGCGGCGGCCCGGGCACGACAGAGGCAGCAAGCGGCCCTGGAGACCATGGACAAGGCGGCGCAGCGCTTCCGTCTCCAGGTGATGGCCGGGGTTGGAATCGGGGTCTGGGGGAGGGCCTGGGGTGGCGGCAGCACTTTCAGCCGCCCGGGCGCGCGGAGGGGCGGGCGGCGGGCAGCGCAGGTGTGTGGGCAGCGCAGGTTCGTAACTCTCCGAAACTCCTCTCGCCGTAATGCATTCCGTACTCTTTCTGAGCCAGGTGGGGCCTAGGGGAGGAAGGGAAACGAAAGGGACAGGGCAGGTTGTCGAAGGCTGTCGCCGCACTGGGTCAAAGAGGAGCTTTGCTCTGGTGCCAAAGAATCTCAAGATCACTGACTATTAGGACGCTAAAACGCAAGTGTGAGAACCAATAGGATGCTCGGGTTTAGGACTTTGGAATCATAAGGTGATGGCCAAGGGCATCTGGAGAGCTTACAGTTCAAACTCACTGATTTGTGCTTGAGGATGCTAAGAGGGAGCTGGGGAGGGACTTGCCCAAGTCCACAGGGAGTTACTGGTGGAGCTGGACCCCTGCCACCTAGGCTGTCGAGTATGATGGGTTATAATCCCTTTGCATGAATAGGTTTAGGTGGGTGATCTGTCAACAAGATTTTATCCTCTGGATCAGCTCAGTGTGTGTATGGGGGCGAGGGAGAGGCCTAGAAAGGGAGGCTTTTCCCCCAGGTGTATGACACACTGGACCCAGTTCCAAGTCAAAATGCTGAACTCAGTTCTTATGTGCTGAAGGAGGGAAGACCTGCCCCGAGTGTTTGATAGGATTTGGATCTGACAGGTGGGAAGGCATTCCGGATAATGGGACAGCACGAGGCAGGAGCTGGAACTAGAACCCAGATGCCTGGTGGGACCATCCAGCCTCATTCCGCTGGAGAGGAGCAGGGGAGAAAGATTAGGAAGAGAGACCCTGGCCTTGAATGCCAGGCCCTGGGTATGGCCTTGATGGCCATGAGGTTTTAGCTGGATGTAACGGTATGGATTTACTCCACACCATTCCTGGACCAGGAAATGTCATATTTGTTTATTTATTGAAATAAAAATGTATCTGGTTCCAGCCTTCACTCATCAAGCTGGCTGAAAAGTACACAATCAGTCAGTTTTTAGGTATTCAATCCAAACTGGTCACGTTCCCTACTTGAGCACAGGTTTATCACTGTCTGATCCTCCTTCTCTGGCTGGCCTCCTTGGTGCCCCGCTCAGGGATCCTTGCAGTGATCCCAGGCTCAGCCTAGAGACCCTCGGCTGCTCCCGAGGCTCCAGCTCCTGTGCAGCTGGCTAGCTGAGTTCTGCCAGCACCGAGGGCTGTATGGAGGCAGCTGTAAGAATCTGCCCACAGTTCGTGCCTACAGGACTCCCGTCCTGGTTGCAAGGAACCCACCAGCTGGTAGGGGTGTGGGGTGGTAGAAGGGTGGGTCTTCCCTCACTTCAACTCCAAGCATCAGCATCTACACAGTTTCCTTCTGGAGCAACAGTCTTTCATTATTTTTAAGAACCGACTCTTCCAGGGTAGAAGCTTTGGCCCTGAAATACCAAAAGCTGTTGAAACAGCCTCCGTGGGGCAGAGCCTGGCCTCGGAACACCAAAACTTGGCTCTTGCAGATGGGAAAGCAGGGAAATCACCTTTTGGCTTTCCAGTGACTGGGAGAAGAAAGGGAGAACTATCTTAGGAGCCTCAATGTGCCGACCAATCAGCAAAGAGGTGAGGTCTTCGTGACAGAAGCTTTGGGAATGGGTAGGAGGTGGGCAGTTTAGCTGAGCTCATCCAGGGCCTTGGGACGGGGCCCGAGGTTAGCAGGGCCCTGGATGAATACAGCAGCCTGTAGTACAGCTCCTGCCTGATAGACCGCAGGAAAGCTAGTTGGGACCCAGATACCTCCTGTGTCCCGAGGCGTTGCTGGAGGAGGGGGCGTACTAAGCACCTTCTGAACATCGCAAGATGGTTCATCTTTCTCTGGACTCTAGAGCAACTTTAGAGTGAGGCGTATTTCTTTTATTCTCTGTTGACCGTGTGAGGCTTAACCTGTAACATGCCCATTTGTTGCATTTGTTTCCACCTTGCCCCCTGAATGAGTTTCAATATGCTTTCTGGACTGAAGAGAGGGCCCACCATTGCCAGAATATTATGGCTGGGAGAGCCATCCCAGAACACCTGCTTATCCCTCTGTGCCTCCGCACCTGTAGTTTTATCCTGAATGCCCTTCCCACACATCCCTTACAAGCCCTTTTGTCAAAATCCCACTGGATTACAAATGCCACTTCCTTCAACTGGATCTGACCTGTAGTTCCATCTCCTGGTGTCTCCAAGACCAACTTGAAGCTGATTTTAAAACAAAACAATTCAATGAATGACTTGAAGAACAGTATGGTTTTTGTTTCGATCAGTATCAGTGGCCTACATGATCAAATGGAAGAGATATCTTGAAATAGGACAAAAGCGATTTAAAAAAACCCCATGAGTGAAAATAAAAAAGACTTCGAGGACAATCTAGGATACCTGAAATTAGGACAGTAGGTGGTTCAGAAGGAGAAAAACAGATGGAGGAGGGGCAGTGATTCAATGATAGCTATAGTATCCTTTGCTTGAAAAAGTAGGCATACAGATGGCCACATGCTTGGTGAGACGTTATTTGTGCACTTCCCTGCATTCTCCATACTAATTTTTTTTTAATTTATTTATTTTATTTATTTATTTTTGACTGCGTTGGGTCTTCATTGCTGCGCGTGAGCTTTCTGTAGTTGCGGCGAGCGGGGGCTACTCTTCGTTGCAGTTCATGGGCTTCTCACTGCGGTGGCTTCTCTTGTTGTGGAGCACAGGCTCTAGGCGCGTGGGCTTCAGTAGTTGTGGCGCACGGGCTTCGTTGCTCCGCGGCATGTGGGATCTTCCCAGACCAGGGTTTGAACCCGTGTCCCCTGCATTGGCAGGTGGATTCTCAACCACTGCGCCACCAGGGAAGCCCCACATTGTGGGTTTTTCACAGACATTTTTTTTTTTCCTGTGAGGTTTCATCAGAAACTGTTAACTATGGTTTCCTTTTCAGAAGAGGAACTGGGTAGGGTGGTCCTAGAGGTGGGGGGAAATGTTCACTTTTCATTCTGTATACCTTTAAAAAAATACGTCACTAGGGGTTGTCTCGTGTGTTGGTGGGGAGATCATGGATCCATTTTTCTTTTTTTCCTTCCTTGTAGCTCCCTGTATTATTTAAAAAAAAAAAAAAAATCCCAAGTGAGTGTTGTATCCACTTAACAAATTCAGGGAAGAGGTAGAGTGTTCCTGATATTGAGGCCGGGCTTCAAAGGCTGTGTGGTGGGCTGTGTGGTGGGTGTTCAGCTCTGGGCGTGTGGTGGGTGTGAGGGGACCATGTTGCATTGAGGGGGTTCAGGGGAGTCTGACAGCACCACGGCCTGGAAGCATCTCCTGGAGCTTGTGGTGTGAAGGGGACTTTAAGGGGAGAGGCAAGGTGGGCTTGGACATTGCCCTATCTGGCCTGGCCGCAAAGCTTGGGCGGGGCAGCCGGTTGGGTGGCCCCTGTCTGACCCAGGAGAGAAAGGATGTGCACTGGCAAGGGTTTTGGTAGAGGGGACAGAGAGATAGCCATTTGCCAGAGCTACTTAGGGGGCTTGGTGACTGGATGTGGGTGGGAAGGAGAGGGGGGGAGTCGAAGATGGAGGGCAGCGTCCTTCCCTGAGGGAAGAGGAGCCAGTGGAGAGGGGTGGGGAGGCACCGAGCTCAGGGGAACGACACAGGGACAGAGGGAGAAAAGGGAGTAGCCCAGAGAGTAGGTCTGAGCTCAGTTGGGTCAGTCAAAGGACATGATCTGGAGGCTGTGAGATAGGCAGAGGGCCTGGAGTGGAAGCCATGAGAAGGAGTGACTTCTCCCAGCATCAGAGAGGGAAGAAGAGGTGCCAGAGGAACCTCCAGGAGCCTCTGTCTCTCCCCGCGTCTGGCTCCTTCTCAGGCTTCAAATCACATCTGAAATGTCACCGCCACCTACCCAGCCCATCTGAATCATTCCTCTGTTCTTTCTGTCACAGACTCCGTTTATCCTTTCTCACACTTGCCGTGGTCTGTCCATTCTTTGTTAACTTGTTTTCTTTCTTAAAAAAATTTTTTTTTCTTTTATTCTTTTTCAAATTCTTTTCTCAATTAACTTGTTTGTTTTCTTGCAGGTAAGCTCTGAAAGCAGAGACTTGTCTGTCTTGGCTATCTCTAAATTCACAGCCCTAGCTAGTCCTCAGCACATAGTAGATGCTCAGAACATGTGTGTTGACTGAATGAGCGGATGACAGAAGTAGCGGAGAGGTGGGAGGGAACCCCGGGGAAGGGGGTATGTCTGTGCCCAGAGGAAACTGAAGCGAGCCCTCTGAATGCTTCCATGAGACTTGGAGCAGAATGAACAGAGTCAAGTGTTTGTTGTATTCGGCAACAAGGAAGTCCCTGGTGACTTTGGCAGGAGCAGAGGAGGGTAGAGATGAGATGTGGTGCCTGCAACTCAGATGTCCCCCTAGCCCTATTTACTAATTAGCCCAATACCCTCGAGGGGGAAGCCAGCGGATGTTTGCAGGCAGGGGCTGACCCCAGAGACTCTGGGGGACTTCGAGGCCTGGCAGTAGGTGTCTGATCAAACATCTCTTCTCCTTCAGAGAGCTCTTCCCTGACCACCCTCTACCTGTGTGCCGCCCACTCACTGCATCCATTTTATTTTCTTTATTTCTTGCTATCTAAAATTCTTATTTACTTATGAATTATCTGCTCACCCCCAACTCTGCACCTTGTGTAAGCTCCCCCAAAGCCTGGATGTGACTTTTTTGTTCACTGCTGTATCCGCTTGCCTAGCGTGGTGCCTGGTACGGAGTAGGTGCCTAATGCATATCTATGGAATGAACAAAAATACCCTCTCTTTTGGATGTGGCTCCAGCTCCAACCCTAACCACCCAGGACAGGGTTTTCTGATTTCTGCCCTCCCCTGACAAGGTGTTGAGTAGTTAGGTGCAGGTGGACAGCCAGTGGGCAGCCCATGCTGAATGGGTAGAGAACTATAGTTTATCTGTAAGTCCTAGGCAAGGCACTTCCCCTTGCTGAGCCTCAGTTTCTTTAGCTGTGCAATGGGAATGGTAGTAAGATTTAATCCAAACATGGAGCACATTGGCATGGTGCCTGGCACACAGTAGGTAGTCATTGGTGGTCCCTGTTAGTAATGATCTAATGATCAGCCTGGGCATGGCCTCTCCCTGGACCCCCCTCAGGTAAGCTTCTTGAAGAGATAGATCTGTACTGTCCACAGGTGGCAAGGGCCTGCCCAGGCTGGACCACATTTGTGGTGTCAGAGCTGCAGGTTGGCACATCTGTCACGGGTTGGCATGTGACAGTGAGCACGTGCTTGTTAGGTGTGGGGATTTGGGGGCATGGGCCACTGGCGTCTGCTGCAGGCACATGGGGCCTGCGGGGAGTGGGGGACTGATCCGAGTTGTCTCCCCAGAACCCTGACCTGGACTCGGAGGCACTGCTGGCCCTACCTCTGCCTCAACTGGTACAGAAACTACACGGTGGGGAGCTGTCTCCGGAGGCTTCACTCTTCACCTACTTGGGAAAGGTAAAGCCTGGGAGTGACCCTGCTCCTTCCTCCCCTTTCTCTGCAAGGCTGGGGGGAAAACCTGGCCTGGACTTTGTCCCACTGAGAGCCGTGTTGGGATCACAGTGCCAGGGAGGTAGGGAGGGAGCCAGAGCTCTGTGTGTGTGTGTGTGTGTGTGTGTATGTGTGTGTGTGTGTATGTGTGTGTGTGTGTGTGAGAGAGAGAGAGAGAGAGAGAGGGAGAGAGAGAGAAGAGAGAGAAGAGAGAGAAGAGAGAGAATGGCTCTGTGTGTGTATGTGGGGAGTGGGGGAGGGGCGGGGGGGGCACTGAGCATGTTGTCTTAGCTAGAAACCTGGCTTTTAGCCCAGACTTCCCTCTCCCTCCCACCCCCACCCCATCAGTCACCAAGTCTGGTCTGTTCCCTTCCTATAGCTGTCTCTAGTCCATCCCCTTGTCTCCCCCTCTTCAGCCACCCTGGTCCTCCACCACCATCTCCCTCTGGGACCAAGCGCCAGCCTCCTGGCCAGGTGCCCTCTCAGCTCTTCAGCATCCTCTCTGGCCAAGGCCTTCTGTAGCTTGGGGCACCAGCGGCTCAGCCGCTGGCAGTTCCCTGGCACCCAGCGCCTGCACTGGCTCGAGTGGGGCTCCTTGTACCGGTGAGGCTCTTCTCCTTCTCGCCCCGCTCAGTGCAACAGGCTCCCGGGAAGAGTCTTCAGGGCTCAGAGAGGAATCTCTGGAGTCTTCCAGGAAGCCTCCCATGACCCTCCTCCCCTCCCAGCCTGAGTTAGGGTTTCCTCTTCAGTGTTCACTTTCTAACAGCACATTTCTCGTCACACTGTAGGGCTTGCCTTGTCTTTCTCTTTCCCAAGGCAAATGTGGGCTTTTGGTGGACAGAGTCTTATTTGTCTTTGCACCTTAGTGCTGAACGCTATGTCTTTTATATAGTAAGTGCTCAAGAAATGTGTTTGAAACGAAATGAAAGAAGGAATTGTGCTTTGTGAGTGTGACTTGTCTATATATGACATAGCATTTTTTTAACATCTTTATTGGAGTATAATTGCTTTACAATACAATGTTGTGTTAGTTTCTGCTGTATAACAAAGTGAATCAGTAATGTATACATATATCCCCATATCCCCTCCCTCTTGCGTCTCTCTTGCGTCTCCCTCCCACCCTCCCTATCCCACCCCTCTAGGTGGTCACAAACCACCGAGCTGATCTCCCTGTGCTATGCGGCTGCTTCCCACTAGCTATCTGTTTTACGTTTGGTAGTGTATATATGTCCATGGCACTCTCTCACTTCATCCCAGCTTACCCTTCCCCCTCCCTGTGTCCTCAAGTCCATTCTCTACGTCTGCATCTTTATTCCTGTCCTACCCCTAGGTTCATCAGAACCATTTTTTCTTTAAGATTCTATATATATGTGTTAGCATATGGTATTTGTTTTTCTTTTTCTGACTTACTTCTATGAGTGTGACTTGTATCTGATATGATTTCTTGGAAGAGAGCATGTGGTAGTGAGTGGGACCCCTAAGCAGGTGGACATGAGTGCCAGGGGGACTGACGGGTGTGTGTGAGAGTGGTGTGAGTGACTGCAGCTGAGAGGGGGGCAGAGAGGGACTGTAGAGAAAGGACTGGACACCCCTGGGCCGGGTGCACTGAGAGGACACAGTCTCAACAGCCGGGGTTGCTTCTAACGAATCAATGTCCCTGAAAAAGCTCCTGCCCCTCTTAATCATCCACAGAGAGCATTCTGGCTACAGATTGGCCTCCTCTCTTTCTGCCCGGGGCAGGAGACAGATTTCTGTACCTGAGTGTGGCAGTAGGGCCACACCCATGTTCCTGTCAGTTGCTGTCAGTCAGCCACTCCTCCGTGAGACTTGATTATCAGCTTCAAGGGTTCCTGGGGGAGGGGAGGCTTCACCTGGGCCTGCCTGGGGCAGAGGAGCTGGGAGGCTCCCTGGGAGGCTGTAGCCTGGGTCTAGACCTGCCCTGCACTGACTCCCAGTGTGACCTGACACGGGGATCTGCCAGCCTCACTGGGCAGAGGGTGCCGCTTGGAGGAGGATGGGGGTGGGGTGGCCAAGGGTCATCCTCCTCCCAGCTCGGCCCCTGGGGGGCATCTGAGGTCAGTATCTTGCCCCTTTGAGTTCCCTGGTTGTGTCCTGGCCCTGGGAGTACTCTCTCTCTCTGTCCGTTTTGGAGTTGAAGGCCAGAGACAGCCAGGGTGAGGCCGGAGCCACATGTCCCTAGTGAGGCGAGTGCTGGGCCTAGGTTATCCTCTGTGCCCCTGGGTCATGTTTCTGGTTACCCTTTCCCTGGGCGGTAAGGGAATTTTAACACAACTGAAAAAAAAACAAAAAAGCCAGCCTCACTTTGTCTTGTATCCATTTCTCTCTCCCCCAGGCCTGGGAAGTGAACAAAGGGACTAACTGTGTGACCACCTACCTGGCAGACTGTGAGACTCAGCTGTGCCAGGTCCCAAGGCAGGGCCTGCTCTACGGCGTCCCTGTGAGCCTCAAGGAGTGCTTCAGCTACAAGGTGTGCCCTGCCCCAGTCCCTGCCAGCCAGCTCTGTGTCCTGGGTCACCCTGGGCCCTCAGAGGAAGTACCAGGTCCAAAGGCCTTGAGAGGGCACCATGGGTATGCCCTACCTTGGCCTGTGGGGTGGTGGTGGGAACAGACCCTGTGCTGCTGAGGCGCCCCTGGCTCGTCAGCCACGCCCCTCTCGCCCATCCCTCCTTCTAGGGCCAGGACTCGACACTGGGCTTGAGCCTGAACGAGGGGGCGCCAGCAGAGTGTGACAGCGTGGTGGTGCAGGTGCTGAAGCGGCAGGGAGCCTTGCCCTTCGTGTACACCAATGTCCCCCAGTCCATGTTCAGGTTGTGTCTCGGGTGCGGGGTGGGGGCAGGGGCACCGGTGCCAGTGTGACATGGGCTGACCCCTTTCTGCTTCCTCCAGCTATGACTGTGGTAACCCCCTCTTTGGCCAGACCGTGAACCCGTGGAAGTCTTCCAAGAGCCCAGGTGGCTCCTCAGGGGGTGAGGGGGCCCTCATTGCGGCTGGGGGCTCCCCACTGGGCTTAGGCACCGACATCGGAGGAAGCATCCGCTTTCCCTCTGCCTTCTGTGGCATCTGCGGCCTCAAACCCACAGGGAACCGCATCAGGTATGGTGTAGGTGGTCGGGGGAGGGAGCTTTTGAGTCTCTTGCTGTGTGACCTTGGCCTAGCTTCCCACCTCTCTGGGCTCCAGGCAGGGATTCCCTGACTGGGGTTTTGCTGGGAGGTAGTGTCACAGCACCACAGTCCTTGGTTCCTAGTTTCCAAAGTGGTGAGAGAGTTGGGAGCTGCTGTATGGATGTGGGGTTGGGCAGAGGATGGCCATTTTCCATTTCCAACATCTTGTGTTTCTTATCCAGCAAGAGTGGCCTGAAGGGTTGTGTCTATGGACAGGTAGCAGGTGAGGTCTGTGGTTCCCTCTATGCCCTGGAGGAGGGGGGTCTGCCTCATCTGCCTCTGCCCCTGCTTCTCCTTGGGGCAGTGTTGGGCCCCCAGGCCACTCTAGGTCTGAGTTCCTACACCTTGTCCCTGCTCACACTCCTGGGCCATGGCCCAGCCCTTGCCTGGACCCGGCCCCAGAGCCCCTTGGGGCTGGGTGATCTCTCTTTCCTCTCCACCCTGCCCCACAGTACAGCTCTCAGTCGGCCCCATGGCCCGGGACGTGGAGAGCCTGGCGCTGTGCCTGCGAGCGCTGCTATGTGAGGACATGTTCCACCTGGACCCCACCGTACCCCCCCTGCCCTTCAGGGAGGAGGTGAGCCGGGGTGGGGGTGGGCATGGGGTGGATTCAGGTCTCACTGGTGCTCCTGAGCCCAGAGAGCAGCCCCCGCATTGCAGCAGGACTTGGAGGTCCTGTCTCCTGAAAACCACCCCCGCGGGGCGGGGAGGGGGGTGAGGGGGGGACGGGGGGGGGGCGGTGTCTGAGGCCAGCAGCAGCGCCTCTGCAGACAGCCACCAGATGGCGCCCTTGCCTGCATTTGGAAACCCTGAGGTTTTCAAATTGGTGGGCTGGGAGCAAGAGCTGAGGAAAGGCCCACCTTCCGGCCCAGCCTGGGGGCTGTCACTGCGGAACAGGAGTGGCCTCGAGGCTAAGAACAGCTTGAGAGAGCACTCCTGTACCTTATCTGTGTTTGAGCCCCAGTAATTAGGAGCCTTTCCTACAGTATTCATGTCCCTATCCCCAGCCTCCAGAGGGATGCTTGGCGCGTAGGCTGAGTGAGTTAAGGACAGTTAAAAGCGGAGCTGTCTCCCTCCCAGAGAAAGCTGGGATCTGTGGGCAGTGGCAGATGCTGGCTCCCCAAATATCATCAAAACAGCCTGTTGATCAGATAAGGCTGAGTTTAATGCTTTCTGTGGTGGGGGGGAGTGCTGCCTCCACAGAGCCTTAGCAGCATGGGGGAGGGGCGTGAAGTTAGGGTATTGAAGTTGGTTTCAGGTGGATATTTCAGTGTGGGCCATTGGTTAGGATTGGGTACAGATCACGATGTAATAGGTTAGGACTGGTGGATACAGCAAGGTGAGGATTCTGAGGAGAGGGGTTCAAGGAGTCTTAGAGGATAAGCCGTCATTTGGTGCTTCTATTGAAGAGTTGATGGGTCTTTTAAGAATGACTGATAAAGTTATCTGTACTTTATGTACAACACATTCAGGAGTAGTCAAGTTAGATCGATGTGGGCAGTGGAATAGTAAAGCCATGTTAATGTAGACAGTGAGCTCTGTGATGTAAGCGCCATTTCTCAGCAGTCTGGCATTTCTCCCTACAGACCTCTTGCCTCACCCAGCCCAGGTTGCCTTGGAAGGGCTGAAGGCCCTGGGGCAGGCAGGAGATCTGGGCTGGGGGTGGGGTGAGCTACCCCTCCTCAGCAGAGGAGATGTTCTAAGTGAAACCACTCGTTCAAGAGCCCCTTCCTGAGCGGAGGCGAGGAGGTGAGGCTCCTGTCCTGAGGTCTGGAACAATCTATTACGGGAGCCAGGACTAGCATTCTCGAAACAGGCCGTGGAGAGCCTCGGCTCAGGACGCAGGATACCTAGCTTCCCGACCTAGTGTTGTAGCTCTGCCCTGACAAGTGGCCTTGGCTGAGTCCCAGCCCCACTCTGGGCCTATCTCCCTATCTAGACCTGAGGCCTCAGTTTCCTCGTAGGACCAGTGGGAATCCTCATTCTTGCTCTGCACACCTGCAAAGTCATTGTGAAGGGGTCAGATGCAGAAGGGGCTGGCCTCACTGGCAGTCAGTTTTCGGGGGATCTAGGGTGCAGCCTCAAAGCTGCGTCTGGGGCTGAGTAGCTGCTCTGAGCTCTGGGAGCCCTGCTTGGGGCCACCCTCTCCTGACCTGACTCTGACTCCTGTGTGTTGCCCCCAGGTCTACACAAGCTCTCAGCCCCTGCGTGTGGGGTATTATGAGACTGACAACTATACCATGCCCACCCCGGCCATGACACGGGCCCTGCTGGAGACCAAGAAGAGACTCGAAGCTGCTGGCCACACGGTATGGAGTTGGGAGCCCACAAGTCCTGGCATCGCCCCTCTTTCAGGGAAGCCTTCCTGGTACCCATGGCTGCCACCCATCCCTGGCATCCTCCCACCCTGATTGTTTTGTGGTTGGGGATGGGAATTCGGTCCCTGGGGGACCAGTAAAAAGGGACTGATCAGAAGTATTGGGGTACATGATTGATGGTGAGCTCACCCCTGTGCTGGGGATGTGTGAGCTGCATCGGGAGGGCCTCGTCGACCACAGACCGGGGTGCACAGCTGTCCAGAGGTTCCTGGGGCCCTGAGATGGCAGGTTTGGGGATGTTCATCTGAGACAGGCTTATGTGTGGCTCCAGACTTCTCTCCTGATGTGCATCTTACAGGGAGTTACCACGGGCCAACAAGGCCACCGTTGCGGCTCCAGTGAGGGTACCGTGAAGGCAGGGTTGGTCCAGTCCATGCTCGGGGCTGCCTGGGTAGCATGGGGGTGGTGGGACCCAAGGGTTTCTAGGTCTGGGAGTCTTACACTCCTCAGTCCCTGCAGCTGGTTCCCTTCCTGCCAAGCAACATACCCCATGCTCTGGAGACCCTGTCGACGGGTGGGCTGTTCAGTGACGGTGGCAAGAGCTTCCTACAGAACTTGTGAGTGATGTTGGGTTTGGAGGTCTGTGGTGGGATCAGGACATGGGGAGACCCAGGAAGAGCAGCTGGGTGCTGTAACCCCGGGGACAGGCCAGGCTGGGGGAATATGGAGGACAGGCCTCGGCTGAACGTGAAGAAGGTCTGAGCATTCTGGGTAGGGACCTTGCCACCCCTCTGATGGCAGGCTGAGCCTGGCACTACCTTGCCAGGGAGTCTTTGGAAAGGTGCCAGCTCAGGGGGAGGCTGGATTGAGCGTCCGTGGCCTCATCCTGAGCTGAGCTGGCTGGGAGGTAGGAGGTAGGCAGGGAGTTGCCTATCTGTTTGGGGAAGATTGAGAGACAAGGGTAGGGTCAAATAGGAGGGCAGGGTTGTAGACGTCATTCTGTGACTCCGGGCTCTTCTGACTTGAGCCATGTCTTTCTCTTTTGAGTAGGACCTCAGTTTTCTTGTCTGTAAAGTCAGTAGGTTGGACCAGACCAGCTCTAAGGGACTTCGCAGAGCTCATGTTTAGAGAAGCTGGTTCCACTTGGGTGTTTTCAGTCCTTAAAGGTTGACACGGGCAGAGGACAGGCCTGTGAAGGTGCCTCCTGGGGACATGCCCAGACTGACTGGACTTCCCCCAGTAGCTAAGTGTGGTCCAGGCTTCAGCGGAAGGGGCTACCCCTCACTCTGGCCCTGGGAATGAGGCTCCAGGATCAGCCGCCTGAGACCTTTCCCTGAGATCTAGAGCAGAGATAGCCTCAGAGACAAGGATCACGGTGCCCACTCAAGATTGCGCCACTCGTGCCTCCAGGCCAGTATCCGCATCCATGGGGGGAATGCCCTCAGTATCACGCCCTGGCCAGGGAGATGCTGCCTGTAGTTCTTATTGCTTTAAGCTGAGTTTGCCAGGCAGGGAGACAGGGAGTCCTGCCTTGGGGAGCTCCACTGGGTGTGGGTGGAGCCCAGGCATCCCAGAGGGTCTGCAGACACAAGCCACATATTGGAAAGGAGAGGCTGAGATGAAGGGGCTGGAGAGCGTGGTTACCGGAGTCTGGTGAGGAGGGAGGTAGAAAGAGTCACTGAGTAGAGACCGGGGGGGTGCAGTAGGTGGGGGTGAGCCAGGACGAATGCCTGGGGTGGATGTGTCTGGACTGGACCCTTTGTCTCCCAGCAAAGGTGATTTCGTGGACCCCTGCTTGGGAGACCTGATCTCAATTCTGAGGCTGCCCAGATGGCTTAAAGGACTGCTGGCTTTCATGCTGAGGCCTCTGGTGAGGGCACAAGGAACAGAAGGGGTGGGGTGGGCTGGGCGGGAACCTCTGGGGCTCTTCCCCCCTCCCTTTAGCCTCCTCTTCTTCTCAGCCCTCACCCAGTCTCTTCTCCTCCCCCCATGCCCTTTGATCTTCAGCTAACATGCATGCTGAAAGGGGTGCTGACCCAGGACATGGGGGGAGGGACAGAGGGAGGAGGCACGGGCAGCTTGGCCTGAAGAAGATTATTGCCACACCTGGCCCAAAGCTGAGTCACTGACTGTGTCTGTCCTTCTGCAGCTCCCAAGGTTGTCAGCCTTTCTCAACAGCATGAAATCTCGGTAAGAATGTTTCCCATGCCCAGATGCTTGCCCCCCTTTTCTCCTGACCTGGGTCCAAGTGCTTTCCAACAGGAAAAGATGAGAGAAGTAGCTTCTGAGGCTGGAAAGGGCCCAGGCAGGGTGGCAACCTCTGTGGCTTTCGAGGAGGATCTTGAAGATGTCTTAGCAAGGTCCAGGAAGGCCTGGAGAGCAAGGACCTGAGGGAGAGCACAGGATGGGAGAGGGTGGAGAGGAGGAGACTGTCCTGGCTGGGCATGGGTGGAAAGGCCCGGGAGGGAGCTGGCAGGCGGCAGGAGCGGGGGATGCTGGGAACCCATGAGGGGTGCTACTCTTTTAGAGATCAGACTACACTTCGCCCTCTCCTGCCTGCCCCTCAGTGGCTCACGCCGGAAAGACTGGGAATAAATTGCCCCATTCTCAGGCCCTGACATCTTGTGGACTTGCTCCTTCTGTTACCACCAGGCATTTAGGACCTTGGGTGGCCTTGGCCTCTCCTGTGTCCTGAGGGTAGCTAGGAGTCAGGCCTAAGTCCCTCTTGGGGACTCAGTGGGACATGAACTTAGGGATTAGAACTTCTGCCCTGCACTACTTTCCTCTCAGAGTGCCCTGGAATTGAGAAGGGTCCAAGGAGGAATGAGATCTGGGAGGTGTTGAGAGTAGGGGTCTGATGTTGCTAATCCCTGTGGCTGTGATCATCATGGTCGGTGACCTCACTCCCTCTGTCCAGGTCAGCTGGAAAGCTCTGGGAACTGCACCACGAGATTGAGGTGAGGCCAGAGCCTCTAGACTAGAGTAGGGCGGGTGGGGGGTGGAGTTGGACAGGGCACCTGTGTTGGGGTCTCTCGGCCACTGGTCCCACTGGTCCCTTGGAGTGGCCCATCGTTCTCCCTTCCACTCCCTGGATTGGGCCACTTGGGGACTGCTGTCAGACCCTCACTTGCCCAGAGACCCATCTTAGGGGCCTGGGTCAGCCTGGGGCTCCTGTCCTGGATACCTCTTTGCCACTCTGGTGCTGCCTGTAGCCAGCACTCCATGGCCCTGCCCTGGTAGGAAGAGTGGTGTCTGTGGTTCTGTGGAGCAGTTGATGCCCCCTGAGAGCAGCCCTGTCTGAATACCCCGAGGTCCTCCATCCCACTGTGGTTCAGTTCACATCCAGGGCAGGTGCAGGACTAGAGTCACCCCAGCCACAGTGCCTGCGTTGGAGAGTCCATGTAATGGGCTGGGTCCGAGTGCTTCACCTGGTGTACGGGTGTCCTCCCCAGGTGTACCGTCACTCTGTGATTGCCCAGTGGAGAGCAGTGGAGCTGGATGTGCTGCTCACCCCCATGCTGGGCCCTGCTCTAGACTTGAATGGCCCAGGCAAGGCCACAGGTGAGGCTTGCAGCCCCATCACAGCCCTGTCACCTGTCTCTTCTCTTCTATGAGTTCAGCACTTTGCCTGGTGGGGCTGCTGGGAGGTAGAAGAAGAGGAGCCCTGCGGTGGGTTGCACCCCTGGGGGAGGACTCTGCCCTTGAGAGGCTCACAGTCTGGTTGGCTGGAGAGATGGGAGTCATGTGGGATGCCTTGGGAGGGAACGAGCTCCCTCTCCTCAGCACTATTCAAGTTGGAGATCTTGTTACAGAGTCTGTGGTTTTGGGAGGTGGTATTTGAAGTCCAGGTGGGATTTAGATGAACCAGGAAAACAGCAACAACAGTCCAGGTGGGGGGAAGCTGCAGGGCAGAGGCACAGGGCAAGCTCGTCAGCAGGCTCTCCAGCCTGCCCTGAATCTGGATTCCTGGGCTCTGTCACTCTCACTCAAGTCTCAGCCCTAGGAGAGAACCTCTCCCTGTCTGTGGAGGCAGGGTGCCATTTCACAGGGTGGAAGACTGGGGCTCAGAGAGGACAGTTGTCATGGAAGGTCACCCAACCTGCTCCAGCCACATGTGCTGTGTCTCAGGGGCCGTCAGCTATACTCTGCTCTACAACTGCCTGGACTTCCCTGCGGGGGTAGTGCCTGTCACCACGGTGACCGCCGAGGACGAGGCCCAGATGGAGCATTACAAGGGCTACTTTGGGGATATCTGGGACAAGACGCTGCAGAAGGTAAGTCCCTTTTCCCCTGGACTCACACCTGCTCCCCTTCCTCTAG
The DNA here is from genome assembly GCF_009873245.2 of Balaenoptera musculus. NCBI lineage: Eukaryota > Metazoa > Chordata > Mammalia > Artiodactyla > Balaenopteridae > Balaenoptera > Balaenoptera musculus. The sequence goes on from NC_045785.1 coordinate 38,404,216, forward strand.
TGGAGGAGACAGTATAAACACGAGTATCCTTGTCTGTCTGTCTTGAGAGCTTGTTTGGAGGTTCTAGCAGGGGAGCGCAGCTACTCGTATACCCTTGACCGAAGAACGGTCCTCCTCTATCGGGGAAGGTCGTCCTCTTCGACGGGGCGCGCAGCTTCGGGAGGGACGCACGTGGAGCGGTGAGGGAGGAAGGGGACACCCGCCTAGCCAGCCAGATCAGCCAAATCAACCCTGGCGATCAATGGGGTGACAGATGTCACAGCCAGATCGCCCTCACATCCTCTTGTCTGTCTTTCTTAACGCAAGACCCCTAAAGACTGCGGGCTGGCCCTGCTGTGCTGCCCCTCCTCTCCAGCTGGGATGCTTCCTGGGCCCAGGGTGGGGTCCTGCCTCGACCCCTCCCATCCTGATGCCTGTGTCCCCTGCAGGCCGTGAAGAAGAGCGTGGGCCTGCCTGTGGCTGTGCAGTGCGTGGCTCTGCCCTGGCAGGAAGAGCTGTGTCTGCGGTTCATGCGGGAGGTGGAGCGACTGATGACCCCTGAGAGGCAGCCATGCTGACTACCGCCGCCTGGCCCTAGAGGGCCTGAGACCCACTGGAGCCACGCCCAGCGTAGTCAGGGCACAGCTGCCATCCTGGAGGAAGTGTTCAGCCTGGGGCAGAGGCTTCCAAGTCCCTCCCCCTCGCCCCTGCAAGAAGCCCAAACCCGCTGAGTCTGGACCTCGCTCCCTCCCCCGTTCCCCTCCCTGCCCTGACACCCCCAACGTGGCAGCCAGTGGGCATGACATGGGCGAAGGCCCACTAACAGTCAAGAATCGGTTCCTGGTCTGTGTCCTTTCTGGAAGTCATCGTTAGGGCACTGGGGGTTGGAGACCCGACCTTCTAGAACCTGACTCCAGCCACGTCAGTCTCCTGCTCCAAAACCTCCTCTGGTTCCTGTCACTCGCAGGATGGACACAGGCTTCTCAGGATGGGCGATGCAGCCCCAGCACTTCACACCCACCCTTCCCACCGCCCTTAGACTAAGCCCTGCTTTGTTAGACACTGTCTTATCTTTTCTCCTTGCCTCTGCTGGGAATGCCCTTTCTGCTTCCCTACCATTAAATCCTCTGAGGCCCAGCTCAGATCCCTCTTTCTCCTTCTGAGCCCTGGAGTAGGTGGGCTGTTTCCTCCCAGTCTGCCCTGTGTGGTGGGCATCCGCGGGTGGGTCGCCGCCCTTAGCACACTGGCTCTCCTTGACGGCAGGGATACTATTTCTACATCTTTGTCCTCAGTGGCCAGCACAGGGCTGGGCACAGGGCAGCGGGGAGTCTGGGATGCTGCTGGGGAGAGGACCCCGCAGGACTGAGGAGGCGAGCACAAGACAAGGTGATCTGGCAGAGAGTGCTTGCAGGGCCAGCCCAGGACTGGAATGTTCTGGGAAGGCTTCCTGAAGGAGGAGTACCTGTGTTGAGTATAGACGGTCCCCAGGGCTGAGATAGGGGACGAGGACATCCCATGGAGAAGGAACAGTAGTACACCCAGAATGGGCACAGGAGGAGCAGCGGAGATGTAGGTGGGGGTCAGATCAAGGTGGACTTGGAGGGCCAGTTCAGGAACTTGAATCCAGTCTCAAGGGCAATGGGTCGCTCTTGAAGGATCAGACAGGTGTGGCGAGGAGAGTAGGCTGGAGGGGCAGAGCCTGGAGAGGGTAACGAGGCTGCTCCATGATCCTAACGTGGGGAAGGGGGCCTGGGGCCTGAGCTAGGGCCCTGGCCCAGGTAGAGAGAGAGGTGGTTTGGGAATTGACAGTTGGGGGGTGGAAGTGAGCTGTCTCAGCTCAGGCTCAGCTCTGCCCAGTTTGCCAGCTCACCTCTTACTGGACTGCTTTGCCTGGTGGGCGGAGGGTTAGCTCATCTGGATGACTGGGGGCTTCTTGGGTCCACCAGCACAGCTGCCTCGCTCCTCCCTGGCTCCAACCCTAACTCGCCCGCTTGCTGTCGGAGATGTTTCTGGCCTGAGCCCTCCGGCAGGGTGGGCCCCTGGCTCCCACCTGACCTACTTCATATTCTTTTCAGGGCAAGCTGCTTTCCCGAGGCTCCCTTCTCCACCGAGATTTTCCTGCTTCTCCAGTGGTGCTTTCCCCTCCAAGTCACGTGCCCAGTGGCACCTGTACTTTCTGCCAGTGGCGTCCCTGCCTCAGTGGGGCAAGTCTCAGGGCAGACATGAGGCCCTACCTTGGGGCTGACTAGAAGCCCCGACACACATGGATGCCTAGATTGGGGTGACCAGGCAGCTGCTGCACTTTGCCCTGATTTCTCTTAACTGCTGCGTCATTTTGCCTCATATCCTTGCATAAAACCACGTGCCATCTGCCCCAGCTTTCTGCCCCATTTCTCTCTTAGGTTAATGATAGCCTCGTGCTTTCAGACACGAGGCTGCCGTGGGGGGCCACCTCTCCTCCATTCCTTCCCTGGTTTATTGATGTCACCCTTGGACCCAAGCAGGGCCGTGCCCAGCCCCATGCTTAGTAGTGCCGGAGTTCCGCCAAGCCTGGCTCCCATCCCTGAGAGGCTCCTGGGCCTGTGTGTGTGGAGGATGTTGGCACAAGCACATTGGCTCTCTTGTGATCAGGGCCGGGGGAAAGGGTAGATGACGGGGCCAAATGCTGCTGAGGGCGGCGGAGGTGGTCAGTGAGGAAGCGAGTACCCCCTGCGTTCCACCTCCACCTCTACACTGTGGTCCAAGCCACCTGCCTCTCACCTGGACACTAGTAACCGAACTGGGCTCCCTGCTTCCTTCCTCACCTGTCCGCCAATCCATTCTCCATACAGCAGCCAGAGTGATCATTTAAAACTGTATATCAGATTGAGTCACCTCTCTCCTTAAGACCTTGCAATGGCTTCCCAATCACCCGCAAATAAAATCCAGTCTCCTCCTCAAGTCCTGCGAGGCCCCACGTGACGTGGGCCTTGCCCACCCCCCTGCCTCCTCCTGGATGTCTCTTCCTCTCGTTCATCGTGTGTGCTCCAGCCACATGAGCACCCTTTGGTCTCTTGATAATCTCAAGCTGGTCCCTGCTCCAGAGCTTCTGTGTTAGCTGTCCCTCTGTTTGGAACACTTGGCACCAATGTCACCTTCCCTGATCACCCACTTGGCAAACAGTTCCCCTTGACACCTTCTAACATGCCACCCTTTGTACTTTATAGCATTATCACTATCTGGAATCATACTTTTTTTTTTTTTTGGTCTCCACTCAGGCAAGCTTCCTGGGAGCTGCACTTTGTCCTGCTCAGCCTGATACTCAGCATGTGGAACAGTGCCTAGAAGGTGCTTAGTTAATTTAGTGAACATTAACTGAGCATCTACTAGGGACCAGGTGCTGTATTGGGTGCTGGGACTGCAGTGATGAAGGCGGCAGACTAGGGTCTTGTCCTCTCGGAGCTGCATTCTGGAGGATATTCGTTGACTGAAAGGAGGCAGGGAGGCAGGCAGGTGTGATAGTAAAGACCTACGTATTTAATGGTGACTTTTAATCAGGACAAGGGGGGAAGGACATTCTGAATATGAGCCATCTACCTTCTGGGCACTTTATAGTCATCATGTCATTTTATCCTATTAACCCTGTTGTGGGTGTTTGTGTCCCTATTTTACAGAAAGGTCCCACAGCTAGAAGCAAGGGAGTTAGAATCGATATCTGATTCATTCTATGTCAGAGCCTCTGCCTGGTGTCCCATGATGCTGAGGCACAGAGGAGTGACAGCATAAGCCAGCCGCCTCTTCCTGTCTGACCAGTGCAGCGGCCTCAATACCCTCTAAGTCACATGGCTACTTCCTGGTCTCAGCCTTTCCCCTACTCCCCGGTCCACTGCCATAGCTTCTTGCCTGGCCTCCCCTCTTCAGACTGGTCTTCTCCAACTGTCTTTCAGAGGGCAGATGAGTGACCTTTCTAAAAACAAATCTCATCATGCCTAAAACCTTGTGCTCAGTCCAGACTCCTGGCTCTGACCCACAAGGCCACGCTTCACCTGGCCATGCAACTGACCACTCTGGATTCCTCCCCTTCCTTGGGGCCCTGAGATGGTGCCCAGGGCACTGCACACTTCCCACCTCCATGCCCTTTACTCACTGTGCTTGCTCTGCCTGGAATGCTCTTCCTCATGTCTCCACCTGAAGATCCCCCCCTCCGTCCCACTATTCCAAGGTAAGGGTGGTCATCCTCTTACAACTGTCAGGCTGTGTTGAAAGGGCTTCTTGGTGCTTCTGTTCATGCTCGAAAGCAGGGGCTGTGTCTTAATAATAGAATCCAATATTGATTAGGTTGTGGAGTTGATAATCCATTATCTCATTGGAAAAAGTAGGCATTATTACTTCCATTTTATAGATGAGGGAACTGAAGTTCAGAAAGTGTTGCTGATTTGTCCAAGGACAAAGACTTGAACAGAGAAGAGTTGAATCCACATGCCCGACTCCAAACTTAGTGTACTTTCCTTGTCTGTGCAATCATCCCTAGAATAGGCAGTAAACACCCTCTGGGTGCCAGGTTCTGTGCTAAGTGACCACAACACTGGAGACAGAAGCCACGTCCAGGCACTGTGCTCCTCTGCTGGTGTCTGTTTACAGAAGGGTTGTGATATTGGAGTTTAGGACATACAGAGAACCTGCCACTTGTCCCTAAAAGGCACCATCTTTTAGGGTCATCCCAGAGCTCCAGCTTGTTGAGAGCCTTTGGGATCCTGGCTCTGTTGCCCACTCTTTCTGCTCTGCCTCCTAGCTTTGTCCATCCACAAATCTGAGCAATGGACCTCTCCAACCTCATCCAAGTCGCCAATAAACAATCAATCAGATCAGAGCCATGGAAAGAGCCGTGGGGTGTGTCACCCCAGGCCACCTGCTCAGACAACCTGGGCATAAGAGATTACCACATAATTAAGTCTCATCAAGTCCTGAGCGTCCCAGCCAGCCTTGGCGAGACCTCCCAGGTTTCCTACACATAGATTGGGAGTGGCAGCCCTGTGCACCTGAGGCAGATGAAGTCACCTGGGGTCAGGGCTGTGTGGGGTCTGCCCTTGCATGTCCGGCACCCAGCACGGCGCCTGGTACTCAGTGGGTACCCAGTGAAGGCTTGTTGAATGGAGGAGTGGGTGACTTGTTATTAGTGAACCCTTTTGGCCCCACCTGTTACTTCCTTCTCTCATCCTAAACAGGAATGTCCTGGTCAGCCCCTGTCCTCAGCCCTTTTCACATTTATCTTTCTACTGCTGTGACCTTGATTTGTGCCCATAAGGACAAATAGCTCCCAGTATATATTCAACCTGTGACTTTCTCCTCGTCTGCAAGTCTTCATCCATCCAGTTCCCCATCTCTATACCCCCTTCATCTCCATCCATCCAATAAACGTATTGAACTCCTCCCACAGGAATTACTTCAGGGTAACCAATCAGAAATAGTCCCTGCCTGAATGGAGCTTTCATTCTTCTAGCAAACAGACACCAAGTGCACAATCACATAAAAACACTTGTTAGAAGTGCAGTAAAGCAGAAGCACTACTTTATTTTATCAGAGTAAACTAAGTGGTACCTGGTTCATCCTGGGTGTGTGTGTGTGTGTGTGTGCGCGTCAGGGAATGCTTCCGGAAGGAAGTGACATTTAAGCCAAGAGCTGCATTGTCACAAAAGCCAAGGAGTGAGTGTATTTCAAGAAGGGTGGAGGCAATGGCTTCACATGCTGCTGAATTAACTTCAGGGAGATTGTTGAGATGATTTGGCATAAACCAGACTGGACTGGGTGGAGGAGTGAGTGAAAGATGAGGAAGTAAAGGCAGCAAGTGTAGATAACTTGAGAAACTTGGCTGGGAGTGGAGGAAAGATGTCAGGGTGGTAGCTATGAAGGATGTAGATCTGAGAGAATCTTTGAAAAAATTTTAAATTATTTTTTTAAGATGGGAGAGACTTAAGCGTGTTAAATGCTGCTATAAAGGAGCCATAGAGGTAATAGAGGAGCTACATCGAGATAAAGGCGGGAAGGGAGGGTTCGACCCATCTATCATTCCTCCACTTAAGAAATATTACTGAGCAGCTGTCGTGTGCCAGGCACTTTGAAAAAGGCTGACAAGGTACTTACTTTTATGGAACTTATTTTTTTTAGGGAGGAAGGCAAGAAATAAGTAAATAAGATAATTTCAGCGAATGGTAAGTGTGATAAGGAGATAAAATGGGGTGATGTAATGGAGGGGTGCAATCAGGAAAGGGTGATGTAACAAGGCCCCAGGTGCTGCAGGGGTGGTGCAGCTACCAGATGGCCTGGGGGAGCTGAGCCGTCAGGGGAAGCCAGGGTTCAGTGAGGGGGGTGGGTGTGGACAAGGGAATGGTGGGGGAAGAGGAGGAAGGACGCGGGGAGTTTGCTGATGAGGAGGGCTAGTTCCAGAGGCCCCTGGGAGACGATGAAGAGTGTTAGAGGGTGGATGACCTTGGGATTACCCTGTAGGTCATGACTCCACATCCGGCCCTGGGTGACCCTGGGTGCTCAGACTCAACATTACGAACCACAAATCCATCTCCTTCCCACCAAATCTGCTTCTGACTTCCCAGTCTTGAGGGTGCCGCCACCATTCTCCTGTTCACCGGTGACTGGCAGCCTGAGATGTGACAGACTGCTCCCCTCTCCTCCTCTGATACAGAGGACTGGGCCCAAACAGACAAGAGTGGAAGGGCTCCCAAATCAAGTCCCTCCTGCTCTACTGCTGCACGTCTTTCCCATCTTTCCTGCCCCTCGTCCAGGAGGTTACCTCCATCCCCTCACCCCACCCCCACCCCGCAGATTCCTTCTCTGCACGCTCTCCCTGCTGGTAGGGAGCTCCTAGTCCAATGAGGAAATGGGACATGAGTCTGGAAGGGACAACCAGTAGACTGGGGAGGCTGGAATCCCAGGGGCAGCAGTGTGGCCTTGCTTTGGGAATCAGGAATGAAAGTCTAGCTGGGCTGGCGGGGGCAGGGGTGAAGGCTATGCCTGCCTGCCTCAGTCCTCACTTCCTTACATCATGTCCCCTGGGATGGATGCCTTCTGAGCTCTGCCTGCCCCCCAAGTGTCCCTTCCTTTCTTCTCTGCCTGAGCCCCAGACACCCGCAGAGTGAGCTGCTAACTCTGGGCGGCCGTGGGCTGTTCAGTCCTTCTCCCTGTGACCTATGAGCCATGTTAAGGGAGTTGGCGATTATCCTTCAAGCCACAGGCAACCCCATCCAGAACTGGTGCGGGTCAGATTAGCATGCTGGTGGGGTGTCTGATGGGTGGGATGGGGGAGGAGGATGTGAAGGAGGTGTGATCAGAGCCTGGTCACCTGCCCACCTGCAGTCTTGGACTCCTCTTCAGGCTAGTTTCTGCCAAAGCCCCTTCTTCTGCATGGCCTGAGGAACAGGGGACTTTGTCCAGATAGGGGATAAGTCCAGATGGGAGTAAGAACTGGCTGGGAGGAGGTTGGGTTCTGTCAACACCTGGGACCGTGGCTCCTGCCTCTTTGGAGAACAGGCGTGGGAGTGTGCTCTGGCTGCGTAGCTGACAAATAAGAAGGCAGCGCTCTTGAGGAAGCAGATGGTGCATCCGCACGACGCCTGTGGCGGCTTGGCTGTCTTACTCGCTGGTGGTGCAGCAGGCTCCAGCCCTGAGCAAGATCCCAGGGCGCAGAGCGCAGAGAGGGGGCGCTGCAGCAGATGGCAGCCCTGGCACAACGTCTCCGGCAGCAGGTGAGCGGACATTGACCCCTGAGGCCCCCAGCCCTCAGTCCCAGTAGTGGGTCCCACGTCAGGACAGGGCCCCTCCTGTTGCCCCATCTCCTTCAGAAGACAGGGAGCAGCACCCCCCTCAGCTCCCCACCCTGGCTCCTTGTGTCCCTGTCAGTTCCTCCTCCATCTGTGTCCTTTGAGCCCCTTGAGGTTGGGGGCGGGGTATTTTCTCTTTCTCCCAGTGCCCAGCACAGGGCTCAGCAGCATTGTGGGTGTTTACCTGGGCTATTTGTTGAAATAAAATAAACTGATGGAGGTGATTGGAGGTAGGAGGCCAGGGCCCTTTCAGCCCCTGAGCACCCCCAGACCCCACTGGGACAGGACCGTGGTCTACACATTCTGCCTCTCACCCCCCCACCCCCCGCCAGCACGGGGCTCTGCAAATGTTTGCTGAGCACATGACAGGTGCAAAGCACATGGAGTCACTGGAGATGGGATCCTCCCAGGAAGCTATGTTTCTTAAAAGGGGGCTTGGACAGCTTGGCTGGGGATAGTGCAAGGCACTGAGGCGAGTCACTGTGGCTGGGCTGGGCCTCGCAGTGAAGCGGTTGAGCTGCGGGTAAGTCAGCAAAGCCTTCCCAGAGCGGCAGAGGGAGCGGGAGAAGGAGAGGCATGGAGACAACTTTGCACCATGCCTGCGGTTTGCCGTGTGGCCTGCAGGATGTGACAGTCCCTCTCTGGGCCTTGGGCTCCCCAACTGCCCCAGGAGGGGTGGGCTGGTGATGTCTTGGGTGATAGTGGCGGCCTCCCTCTGGGAGCCCTGGGAGCGGGGGTTGGGGTAGTGCCTGAGGTGCTGTCCCCGTGCTCTGGAGTTCCTGAGTGTCCTCTGCTGTCCCCTGGACGGTGATTGATGGCCCAGGCAGCTTCTCTGCCCGAGCTGCTGCAGTTCCTGAGAATGTGTATTAATATTAATTGGGGCTAATTAGTTGGATAAATCAATCTGCCCCAAGAGAGCAGCTGCCCCTCCCTGGTTGATGAGGAGGAAATCTGGGCTAATGGGGTTGCTGTGGCGAATCCGTGTGATGGAGAAGATTCCTGTGTGCGTGGGGAGGCCGCATCTGTGTGCAGTGGTGGGTTTAGGTTCCTTTACTGCAAACACCAGGGTCTGCTTGTGTGTGCCTCCTGCTGGCGTTTTATTGTGTGCTGGATGGGTGTGTGTCTGGCTGTACGCTGCTTGGGTTTGGTTACGGGCCTTGGTGTATGTGCCTGGCTGGGTGTGTACGTGTTACTAACTGGCATGTATTCATCTAGGTATGTACGGCTGGCTTGCGTCTGCATGTCTGGCTGAGTGTGTGCACATGGGGTCGTGTGTCTGATGTGTGAGGAAGTCTGAGTCTGAGTGTGTCTGGGCATCTGGTTGGTGTATGTGTGGGTGTCTGGGATAGGTAGTTATTGGCTGGGTACCTGGAGGGGCTTGTCTGATTGGCTGGAGGAGTGTAAAGGGTTTGGGGTGAGGTTGCCCATGGTGTCTCCAGCCTTCCCTCAAGGCCTCTTGGCTCTCAGCACCTTATTCTCTTCCCAACATAGCTACACATGTCTGTCCTGGGCACCTTCCCAATCAGGTCACTCCTCTGCCAGGGTTACCCTCAAGGCCTCAGATGGCCAGCTTTCTGACCCAGGCAGGTGGGAGGCTGAAACACAGGTCAAACCCTCACAGGATTCAAACAAATCCAATTCATTTCCATTTAGGAAAATTTCACAAAGGATTCCCCTGGGTCTTGCCTCTGCTGGACCCTGGGGGCAGATTCATTATACAGATGCTGAATACAGAAACAGAGCTGTGCAGACCACGAGGGGAGGCAGCTCAGCTGAGGGTGGAGAAGGCCAGATGCCCAGGGAGCTGTGGGGCTCAGCAGGAGGGGTGATCTCTTCTGTCTGGCGAGGGCTGGTGGGGAAGGCTTCACAGAGAGGTGGTGTTGGAACTAAGCCTTGCAGGGCGTGTAGGAGTTTTCCAAAAGGAGGAAGGAACAGGAAAGGCAGTACCAGAGAGAGAAAAGCCTGAGATAAGGCAGTGTTTCTATAGAATACTTAGAAAATAATATTTGTAGGGTCCACTGGCTGAAGGCTGCTGCCTAGGAGGCTCTGGTCACCTCAGGTGGAAACTGGCCACCCTGAGGGTTGAGGGGTTTTATGACATTAAACATATTTAACAACCACTTTGGAAATATGAATAATAAATCAATCTACTAAAAACTTCAAAATATATTTTCTTTGATTTTCAAACGACACGTGGAGGCAGGACGAGCTGAGCGTGGAGAAGGCCAGACGTCCCTGGACCTGTGGGGCTCGGCAGGACGGGATGATTTCTTCTACACTGTTGGGCGGGCCAAAAAGTGCCTTCAGTTTTTTAAGTAAAAATAAAAGCCACATTTTTCATTTTCACCAGGAACTTTATTGAACGACGTATTCACCCTTTTGTTCCACTACCTTCTGCCATTTTTCAGGCAACTTCATAATTCCATCTTCCCAAAACTTTTTATCTTTTTGAGCAAAGAACTGTTCCAGGTGCCTTTTACAGTCTTCCAGGGAATTGAAATTTTTTCCACTAAGAGAATTTTGTGAAGACCAAAATAAATGGAAATACGAAGGTGCAATGTCTGGTGAATACAGCGGATGAATCAGAACTTCCCAGCCAAGCTGTAACAGTTTTTGCCTGGTCATCAAAGAAACATGCGGTCTTGGGCTTCCCTGGTGGCGCAGTGGTTAAGAATCCGCCGGCCAGTGCAGGGGACACGGGTTCGAGCCCTGGTCTGGGAAGATCCCACGTTGCCGTGGAGCAACTAAGCCTGAACGCCACAACTACTGAGCCTGCGCTCTAGAACCCTCGAGCCACAACTACTGAAGCCCGCGCACCTAGAGCCTGTGCTCCACAACAAGAGAAGCCACCGCAATGAGAAGCCCGCACACTGCAACGAAGAGTAGCCCCCACTCGCCGCAACTAGAGAAAGCCCGTGCGCAGCAACGAAGAGCCAATGCAGCCAAAAATAAAAAATAAATTAAAAAAAAAAAAAAGAAACATGCGGTCTTGCATTATCCTGATGGAAGATTATGTGTTTTCTGTTGACTAATTCTGGATGCTTTTCGTCGAGTGCCGCTTTCGTTGGTCTAATTGGGAGCAGTACTTGTTGGAATGAATCGTTTTGTTTTCCGAAAGGAGCTCACAATAGAGGACACCCTTCCAATCCCACCATATACACAACATCACCTTCTTTGGTTGAAGACTGGCCTTTGGTGTGGTTGGTGATGGTTCATTTTGCTTGCCCCATGATCTCTTCTGTTCCACATTATTGTACAGTATACACTTTTCATTGCCCGTCACAATTCGTTTTTTTTTTTTTTAATAAATTTATTTATTTATTTATTTATTTATGGCTGTGTTGGGTCTTCATTGCTGAGCGCGGGCTTTCTCTAGTTGTGGCGAGTGGAGTCTTCTCATTGTCGTGGCTTCTCTTGTTGCAGGCTTCAGTAGTTGTGGCACATGGGCTCAGTAGTCGTGGCTTGCGGGCTCTAGAGCTCAGGCTCAGTAGTTGTGGCGCACGGGCTTAGCTGCTCTGCGGCATGTGGGATCGTCCCCGGGCCAGGGATCAAACCCGTGTCCCTTGCATTGGCAGGCAGATTCTTAACCACTGTGCCACCAGGGAAGCCCCCATAATTCATTTTAAAAACGGAACATTTTCATTACGTTTCAGTAGAGACTCACATGTGGAAATATGGTCAAGAAAGGTTTTTTCGTTTAACTTATGTCAACCCAAACATCAAAGCAATGAAATAACCAAACTGGTGCAAATGATTTTCAACACTTAATTTGGATATTTTGAGTATGTCAGCTATCTCTCACGTGGTATAGCATTGATTGTTTCTCAATTATTGTTTTGATTTGATCACTATCAACTTCAACTGGTCTACCCGACTATGGAGCATTGTCCAGCGAGGAATCTCCAGTACTAGACTTCGCAAACCACTTTTGACACGTTCGATCAGTCACAGCACCTTCTCCATACACTGCACAAATCTTTTTGTGTGTTTCAGTTGCGTTTTTACCTTTCTTGAAATAATAAAACATAATATTGCCGAAAATGTTGTTTTTTCTTCCATCTTCAATATTAAAATGGCTACACAAAAATTCACCAATTTTGATAAGTCCTTTTTTATTTTTTTATTTTTTTTTTTTTTTTATTTTTTTATTTTTTTATTTTTTTATTTATTTATTGTTGGCTGTGTTCGGTCTTCGTTGCTGCGCATGGGCTTTCTCTAGTTGCGGCGAGCGGGGGCTGCTCTATCATTGTGGTGCGCGGGCTTCTCATTTCGGTGGCTTCTTGTTGCGGAGCACGGGCTCTAGGCGCGGGGGCTTCAGTAGTTGTGGCGCACGGGCTTAGTCGCTCCGCGGCATGTGGGATCTTCCCGGACCGGGGCTCGAACCCGTGTCCCCCTGCGTTGGCAGACGGATTCTTAACCATTGCGCCACCAGGGAAGCCCAAGTCCTTTTTTAAATGCAGGGTGATATGACAGCTGTCACATACAATCTAACAAAATTGTTTCAAATGAAGTTAAAGACAACTAAGCGCTACTAGAGCCATCTTACGGAAAAAAAACGAACGAACATTTTGGCCCACCCAGTCTATACTAAAATGGCTTAAAAGCAATATAAGTTGAGGCTCAATTCTTTCATCAGATTATTCTAATAATTTCCAAATAATCTGTTGATTTTTAGAAAATTTGTGGGGATTGTCTGATGTGGCTATCATCTTTTGAAGATGTCCCTATCTTTCAAAGCTCTCTCAATAAACTGAGTCATTAGGTGACTTGCAGTCTCATTAAGTAGAGACTTTCTCTCAACACCAATGCATCCATTCTTGGGCTGAGTCTCGCTCAGCTTCTGCTGAAGCAGTAGCAGTGACACTCACAATTCCTAGGTCTTCTAATGCCCTCCAAGATTTTATATAGTCAAGCGTCTCTGTTGTCAACTAAGTCATAAAACTGTTATTAGAATGTCATATAAATTACATCGAACCTGATCTTACAGGCCTCGGGAGAACCTGTGTAACATGGCGGTTAAGAGTGTCGTAGTTAAGAGAGTGCTCGGCTGCCTGTGTTCGAATCCTGACTCTGATGCTTACATTTAAAATAATTTCCCTGTGCCTTAACCTCTTCATCTCTACAATGGGGTGATGATTATAATTATAGTACACAAGTAAGTGAATAAATGTTTACAGTGGGTATACAGCAAACACTATCTAAGTGACAGTTCTCATTTTAGCAATAAAACTAATGTTGTCTTTGCTGAGTGGGCTTTTAGTGAGTTTCAGTGAATTTATTCTAGTAGATTTGTTCCATTCATCAGGTTGGTGAAAAGCTTCCTTGGGCCCTTGAAAGCCCCCCACCCCAGCACTGGCAAAGGAGCAGTCCCAGCAGAGGCCTGCAGGGCCCCCATTTGTGTCTCCTGGCCTGCTCTCCCCACCTCTCCCCAGATTCCCGAGAGGCTGCCATTTTCTCCAGTGGCCACGCAAGGACAGCTGCAGGGGAACGCTAGCCTCAGGGGTCCAGATGGACGCTGGGCACTTGCCCACAGGGTGCCACCAGGGGTGCCACCTCTCCAGGTAGCTATGTGGGAATCGGGGTTGGCGTTCAGTCTTGGTGGAGTGCCCGTGGACTGGTGGGTGCTGGGTGGTCCCTGGTGGGCCTGGTGGGGCTCCTCAGGACTGGGGAGACAAGGGCAAGGGATGAGCACAGGCTGGCCCTCCGTGGCCCCCGAGGGAGTCAGAGGCTGTGCCTAGAGGAGCCCTTTACTTGCTGGGCTGCGAAGAGAGGATGCAATCCCAGGGGAGTGCTCAGGGCGGTGGCTCTTTGCTAAGTGACTCAGAAGGATTTCAATATTTTTTAGGCACGGAGGGTGCAGCTGTTGAGGTGCATTCTAGCCCAATGCTCGCCCTGTCCAGGGTGGTGCATATCCAGGCCCTCCTGAAAGTCCTTGTGTTACCGACTAGGGTTCTTGGCCTTCCCCAATCAATAGAAATTGACTAGAGGCCAGACAAGAAATGCAGGCAAGGCTTTATTGGGGCCCCTGCTGCAGTGGGGGGAGCGAGAACAAACAACAGGCTCCCTTGCTTGCTCGCTCCCCGAAGGGGGGCAAGCTTGTTTCTTATATGGGGTGAGGGTAAGGGTGTGTCCCGGGGTCGGGCTGGAGGGGTGGCTTAGGTGTTTTGCCCACCCCTTAGGTGGTGTCGTGTGCAGGGGGCATGCGCAGCACCCTGCTTTTGCTCCCGACACCCTGTTTTTGCTCCAGGTTCTTCAAAAGTGGCAGTTGGGTTTTTGGTCTCTTTGTAGCTTTTGGGTCCAGAATTTGCCCCAACTGTGCATGTATGCAGTCATTTTTAGTCCCATACAGTTTCTTTGTATTTTGTTGCTGGAGAAGTGTGTCCAGGTGCAAGCACTGCGGCACAGCAGCAAAGGGGCCCAGGTCCCAGCAAAGGGGCCCAGGTCCCAGCCTGTCTCACTTGTGGCAAAACAAGCTGGGGAGCTCTGAGCTGAGGCACAGAGATGGCAAAATGGCACGGTGAATAGAAGGATTGGGCAGCAGTATACGGGAGGGGAATAGGCAAGAAGAGGCTGGTGAGATGGGCCCACCGGGACCCAGGCAGAGAAAGGGCCTAGTGCAGTGCCTGGCACCCAGGAAGTGCTTCATCAGAAAAGCTCCCCTCCCAAGAGCCATCAGAGGGTAGCAGTGAAGCTACAGATGACTTGGGCTTAAGTGTCCCCACCTTTATGACCTGGGGCAAGAAAGTTAACCTCTGTGTCCCAGTTGCCTTCATTGGTGAAATGGAAATGATAATAAAAGCACCCATTTAGGGCTTCCCTGGTGGCGCAGGGGTTAAGAATCCGTCTGCCAATGCAGGGGATACGGGTTCGAGCCCTGGTCTGGGAAGATCCCACATGCCACGGAGCAACTAAGCCCGTGTGCCACAACTACTGAGCCTGCGCTCTAGAGCCCGTGAGCCACAACTACTGAGCCCACGTGCCACAACTACTGAAGCCCGCGTTCCTAGAGCCGGTGCTCCGCAACAAGAGAAGCCGCTGCAATGAGAAGCCCACGCACCGCAACGAAGAGTAGCCCCCGCTCGCTGCAACTAGAGAAAGCCTGCGCGGCAATGAAGACCCAACACAGCCAAAAATAAATAAATAAAATAAATAAATTTATTAAAAAAAAAAAAGCACCCATTTAAGGGTTTTGGTGAAGATTTAATGAAATGGGACAGGCAGAGTGCTTGACGTGTTCCTGGTGCAGTAAGTACTGGGTAACTGCAAATATTGGTGTATCTATGTGTGAACACGTTATATGTTTATGGTGAAAGCCTTGTAAACCATCCTGAAGAGAATGGTGTTGCAACTTTATTCTGAGGGCAACTGGGACCTGTAGTCAGATTTGGGTTTTATAAGTTCTGGAAAGGATCACCCAGGCTGTAGTGAAGAGGCTGAGCTGGAGGGGTAGAGTCTAGAGGCAGGGAGGCCAGTGAGGAGGCTGTAAGAAAATTGAGAGACAGAGAAGGTTCTAGGCAGGAAGGAGTCCGAGGAGTCAGAGGTGGGAGATTTGAAGGAGGCAGGGCCACCTATTGGCATTGTGTGTGGATAAGAGAATGGTCACTGGGGCTGCACAGGCCAGTGTGAATCCAGGTCCTTGGGTAAACAGCTCTCTGTGCTTCAGTGTCTTCTGCTGTAAAATGAGAAAATAACATGACCTACCTCCTAGGGTTGTTGTGAGGAGTAATATGAACTATTATATGTAAAATGCTTGGAATGGGGCCTGGCACGTATGAAGTGTTGTAACACATCTATCTTACATGTGATTGTGTTAGCATTTATCAATCCATGGTCAGAACTTGGGTCTGTCAATATTATGACATAGTATGAGTGTGTTTCGTGTTTGGTAATTGCAATCATTGTTACTTTTGTTGTGGTCATCCATTTACAATGCTTGGTGTCAGTTTATTTATCTCTTGTAAAAATAAAATACAGTGTGTGTGTGTGAAAAAAAAAGAACTTGGGTCTGAGGATCCAGGGTGATCTTGAGGTTCACTGCGTTGGTGACACAAGTATCATCAGTTGGGAATCTCATGAAGAAGAACAGGTTTGACAGAAAAATGATGAGTCCTGGATGACTGTGGGTCCGTGGGTGGGTAAATGGGTCTGAGGCCTGGTGGGAGGTGGGCCTGGACTGGAGAAATGGGGAGATCTGGGCGCTGTGGGGCCCATGTGGCCGCTGAGGTTGCCCAGGGAAGGTGGACAGGTAAGGAGAGAGGAGAGCCAGAGGAGACTGAGCAGGAATTGCTGGAGAACAGGGGAAAGTCAGGAGAGTTGAGGGCAGGGAGAGTTTCCAGAAGGAAGGTGTCTCAGAGTCAGAGGCTGCAGAGGAGAGTAAGATGAGGACTAGGAAGAATCCAAGAAGCCTTGGAGCCCCCAACCTCCCAA
Organism: Balaenoptera musculus; assembly: GCF_009873245.2. Taxonomy (NCBI): domain Eukaryota; kingdom Metazoa; phylum Chordata; class Mammalia; order Artiodactyla; family Balaenopteridae; genus Balaenoptera; species Balaenoptera musculus. The sequence goes on from NC_045785.1 coordinate 38,420,433, forward strand.
GAAAACCCCTTTGTCTCCCCCTGCTCCCCTCCAGGACCAAGAAAGCTCCACCCAACCCACACTCCAGCTTGCCAGCGTCAGGGTCTCAGCTGGGACCATGGAGGGCAAAGGGAGACAGCTTCGCCTTCTTGAGTGCCCGCTGTGTGCTAGGTCCTTGTCACCTCACTCTTGCCCCTGACCGGAGTCCTGAGGACTGGTTCAGGCCCTCCCTCACACCCTGAAGGGCTGAGCTTAGAGCAGCTGGGGGGCTTGTCTGTGCTCACCTGCATGGCTGACCCCTGATTGACTTCTGGTCCTTTCCTCTCTGAGGAGACCTAGGCCATGGGAGGGGAGCTGACCAGTGCTGTGGTCAAGGCTGGCTCCCAGCTCTCCTGCCACCCACGCTGGATCTTGCCCTTCCCCAAGGTCAGACCAGCAGGGGTGGGAGGACTGGAGAAGAAGGAAAGGTGGGATGCCGGGCTGAGCCCTGAAGGCAAACCTCACAGAACTGAGCCTCACTTTCCGTAACCGCTGTGTCCCAAGATGTGCATGTAGAGTCACTCCCACTCCACTGGTGTCCCTGCTGGATAGTGGTACGAGGAGCGGGGCAGGCCTTCTCTGTGCCGGGCCCTGGGCTGGACTCTGGGGAGGCAGACACAGAAGAGGACACCTGTGTCCCTGTAGGGCTTTCATGCCAACCGGGAGACAGACCAGGAGACGTTTTTAATGCTAAGGATGAGCACAGGAACATGTGCTGAGCACACTGTGTCCGCTGGAGTAAGTGGGCATGATGTTGAGTGTGTGGGGGGCCCTGAGTGGAGCAGTATGACATCTGCCCGCCCCCCAACTCCACAGGAGCCAGAGCTGGACCCCAAGCCCATTCTTGGAGCTGCCCCAGGAGAGGCTGGCCCAGAAGCTGCGGGCTGACAAGCTGAGTCTGGAGAGCGTCCTCTGCAGCTACCTAGAGGGGGTGGTGGTCGGGGTCAGGGCCCAACCCCGGGGCTCTGCGTGGAGTGGGGGATGTCACCCGTCGTTGTTCTACTTAGAGGAGTTGGGGGACAGGTGTGACCCTGTGGCGCTGCAGCCAGCTTGGGAGGTGACTCGTGCCACAGTCATCTGTCACTTCTGCTCTGAGTCAGGGTGGGCAGAGGGGATGGGGTGACTCAGTGCCCTGTGCCTCGCCACCCCCTGAGCCCCCCTCTGGTCTCCCTCAGTGCTGCTCAGGCACTGAAGGTGCACCAGGAGGTGAACTGCCTGACAGATGTCCTGGGGGAATGTGAGGAACAACTGCAGGCATTGAAGAAGATGAAGAAGAGGGAGCGAGGCCTTCTCTACGGGGTCCCCATCAGCCTCAAGGATACCTATGACTGCATGGTGAGCCCTGGGGGTACACGTGCATGTATACACATGAGCATCTGAGTGTGTGACATTGGGCAAGTTACTTAATCGAGGCTGTACAATTAGAAAGTGGCCAACTGGGAAACCGAACCAGTGGTCGAGTTCCCAAACCCCATCTCTTAACCACCGTGCTCTTCTGCCATCTGTGAATTCTTCTAAGGGTGCAGCACTTGTGTCTCAGAGGGCAAGAGAATGCATGTGAGTGTGAGCGGAGTGGGGGTGAGAGTCTGTCCGCTGGCTGATTCCACCCTGACCCCCAGGGGCTGGAGCTCATGTCACTTCCCCGCAGGGCCATGACTCGACGTGTGGCCTGGCCCAGTTCCCGGAGAAGCCGGTGGCCAAGGATGGGGTCATTGTGAAAGGGCTCAAGGCCCGGGTAGCTATTCCCTTCGTTAAGACCAACATCTCCCAGACACTGCTCAGTTCTCTGCAACAGGCAGGCCGGGGCCGGGGCTGGGCCCAGGACGAAGAAGCAGCTGAAAGTCTAGACTCAGGGCCGAGGGTGAGGTGAAGGCCGGTCACGCAGACCTTGGGACCCAGGTTCTTGGGCAAGTCTTCTCTGCCCTCTGAGCCTCAGCTTCCTCATCTGACAACGTGTGGGTGGACTCCATGCTCCCTAAGGGCCCTCAGGTCCCAAGGTTCTGAAAAGTTACATCTCTGTTTCTATTGCAGCTTCTCTCTAATTGTTCTTATTCTCTATTCTCCTCCCCTCCCCTGCACCCCACTCAGCTGTTGGTGTATCTATTTCTATCTGTTTCTGGAACCTATTCCCAATTCTGATAGCAGAGCTGTGGGCTCCTTGATCCTTATTTGAGGAGTCGTGGTTGGTCTCTCTCTTGCAGCAGCCCCTCCCCTCAGCTGAAGGGACACCAGGAGGTTTCCAGCCCCCCGGGTGGAGCTCACCAGCCCTGGGGGTGACTCTGAGGGAGGTCGGCCTCTCTATGGGTAGGCCAGTCTTCTCCAGTTAAACCTTCCCCTCCCAGCCCCTTTTCTTCTGCTTCCCTCAGCTTTGATTGCAGCAACCCCATCCATGCACAGATTCAACCCTTTGAACTTAAAGAAGACACCTGGGGGCTCCTCAGGGGGTGAGGGAGCTCTCCTGGCAGGAGGGAGTTCCATCCTGGGCATGGGTACCAACACTGGTAGCAGCGTCTGCATTCCAGCCAGCTTTTATGGTGTCTGTGGCCTCTGGACCACAGGATACCGCCTCCGGCACTCCGTGGTGGGTTCCTCCAGCCCAGCCTGGAGGAACTAGGGGTCTGGTCCACACATCAACTCTCATTAGCTCAGTACTAGGGGAAGTGGGTAAAGGTAGGAGGGCTTCAAATAACTCCTGCCTCAGCCACAGCTAAACACACCATGTTTGGTATGGGTGGCAGTGGAATAGACTGTCCACTCATTCATTACTTCATTAATTCATTCGTCTGTATATGCATACATCTACCTACCCTTTCCTTTACTCATACATCAACCCATCCATTTATCCATCTATAACAATTCCTCATCCATTCATCCACCCATGCAGTCATCATCCCAGTCTCTATCCATCAAGCAATTTCACCATTCATCTGCCATTTAATTTATTGGACAAAGACAGACACTGGACTAGGTACTTGGGATGCATCAGTGAACAAAATGGACAAATATCCCAGCCCTTGTAGAACTTATACACATCCTTCCTTCCATTCGTTCATTCATGCATTCATTCATCCATTTATCTCTCCATCCATCCACTCAACTGGCCATCAATCAATCCATATTTGCCTCCATTCATCCATCCACCCACCTCTCCATAGGTATTTCCATTAATCTTTCCATCTATCTTGCATTCATCCACACATCTATCCACCCCTCCACCTATCTTTCAACCCCACTCTGAGTACCTACACTGTGTAGCCCCTGTACTGGGGACACAGAACACTCTCAGACCTAGCCCCTGGCCCTATTGTGCTCTTAGACATCCAAATGGCTTAGTCAGCAAGTGATCGAGGGTCAAATCTTGTGGGAACTTACAGGATGAAGCTGACATTTTCTTCAACAGAGATTTATTAAAAGCCTAGATTTTAAACTTTCAGAGGCAGGTCAAAGGCAGGGAAGGCTTCCTGGAGGAGGCAGCATTTGAGCTTGGATTTTTAAAATTAATTAATTAATTAATTAATTTGTTCATTTTTGGCTGCGTTGGGTCTTCATTGCTGCACGCAGGCTTTCCCCAGCTGTGGCGAGCTTGGGCCACTCTTTGTTGCTGTGCGCAGTCTCCTCATTGCAGTGGCCTCTCCCATTGCGGAGCACGGGCCCTAGGCGCATGGGCTTCAGTAGTTGTGGCACATGGGCTCAGTAGCTGTGGCTCGTGGACTCCAGAGCACAGGCTCAGCAGCTGTGGCGCACGGGCCTAGTTGCTCTGCAGCATGTGGGATCCTCCTGGACCAGGGATCAAACCCGTGTCCCCTGCATTGGCAGGCGGATTCTTAACCACTGAGCCACCAGGGAAGTCCCTTGAGCTTGGTTTTGAAGGATGGACATGCAGAGCTGGAGTGGCATCTAGAAGGCTGTAATTCTGTAAGCAGCCTATTTTGCCTGGAGCAATATGGGTGTGTGGAAAGGCTAGAAGGGGAAGTTATGGAAGGAGTTGATATTTTAGAGCCTTGAAGGGCAGTCAAAGAGCTCAGATTATGCTGTGGGCAGTAGAAAGTCATGGGAGGGTTTGAAGTAGCTCCCATTCTTGTGTGCTGGGTCCCGGGGGAGTGCACTGGCTGGGGGCTCAAGCCTCTTTGGGACCCAAGTCCTTCCCTTCAGGTGCTGAGCTGGGCTCTGGGTGGGCGGGGTTTTGCAGCTACTCCGGAGTTGCCTCTGCTGTCAAGGGCAGGAAATCAGGTGAGGTCTTGTCTGCCTCTGGCCACATCCATTTAAAGGCAAACCTGCCTGCCTTTCTCCAAGGACATTTCACTTGTCCTGTATCTCAGACAGACTGGCCCCACTGGTGATCAAGGAATCTGGGAGAAGGTTCTGCATGGCTCCCTAGTCTAGTGACTCTTGCCCCACTGAGAGGTGCTTCCTGTTCTTTAGCTTTAACCTCTCCTACTGGTCTCTTGATGTTCTGCCCCAGATGAGGGTCTCCTTTCAGGCACCATAGTTGCTTTAGCCAGTCTGCCGACTCCACCCGTCCTCAACCCCTGACCCAGGTTGGCCCCAGGGCCTCTTCCTTTTGCCCTGATCATGGCCCTGGTCCCCACCCTCCGAGGCCAGGCAGTGGGGGTCCCCAGAGCAGAAAGGATGTGGTGTATCTGCCTCCCTCCGCCCCCTCTGTGCAGTGACCACAGCGGCTGGCCCCATGGCCCGGGACGTGGAGAACCTGGTGCTGTGCCTGCGAGCGCTGCTGATTGAAGACGTGCACCCGCCGGACCCCACCGTGCCCCCCTGCCCTTCAGGGAGGAGGTGAGCCAGGTGGGGAGCAGGCCTGGAGGGCTCCCTCCCCCCGCCCCTCATTCCTCAGTGGCGGGTCTGCTGTCTGACCATCCCCTGTGAAGCCCTCCTTTCTCAGCCCAGGGTGCAGTGCACAGGAAGCCCACACGCTCCATCAGTCAGCTGGATGCCCGCTGCTTTGGCTTCTCTGTCGCCCTGAGCCGTAGAAGATATTACCCCCAGAGAGGGACTCCAGCATCATATACCCAACACACACAGACAGCGTACTCAGCAAGTGTGGTTTAGAGAGCCTGGTATCGAGTGAAGCTGGGCCTTTAGGCCTCTAGGTAACCCTGGCCAAGTCACGTCTCTTCTCTAGGCCTCAGTCTCCACACTGGTACAATGAAGAGGTTGGACCAGAAGACTGATGGGGTGGAGGTGGGAGCAGGGTGGGCCCCACACTGTGAGGAAGTCATCCCCCTTCGGTGGTGGGGACTCTGGGGCTCACGCCTATGATTCCCATAGCCGGGGTTTCTGTTACCTCCATCAAATGGCTGTAAGGAGCGTTCTGTCCTCGAAATCCCCCCTCTCCGACCTCCCAAGCCCCAGTGGCTCCTCCCTGCCCTGCCTCCCCTTTGAGAATTGCCGGGCCAGTCTCTTCACCCCCGTGAGCCTCAGACTTCTACCACACCGGGTGGCTGTGAAGGTTAAATGAGCTCACAGTAAAGCACTTGGCAAGGGGCTGGGTCACAGTTAATCAGGCAGCTCGAATTCTGTCTCATCTCTGTGTGGGGTGAGGGAGTGGGCATGGCACAAAGGCTTCTCATGCCCTGCTGAGGGGCTGAGGTGGATGGAGGTGAGAGGTGATGTGGTATCCTCTCTCTAACTCCTGAGGGATACAGAGAGAACACAGGGCAGAGCAGGAGGAGCTCCAGGCCCTGACTCGGCCTCTGTCTCCCCAGGTTATCTCCTTCTCTATCCCCTGTGCAGTGTATGCCTTCTTACACCTGTACGGCGGGGGTCTGTTTGCTGATGGAGGGGCCACCCTTCTGGAGAAGCTCTACGTCTGCTGGGACTCAGATATGGGGCATGGTGGAAATGGGGAGGGGGCTGGTGGCAACTTGAGCCCTAGGAGGGGAGCTGCGGGCCCGGGCTGGTGGGATGCCTCTGGCTAATTGTGTGACCTTATGCAGCGAGTCACCCACTCAGGCCCCGTCTTCAGGATGCACACATTCCGGGGGTGGTGCTGGTGGGAACAGAGTGTTTCTTTGGGTCTGACCTCCCTCTGTGGCTTATCTACCGAGGGGAAGCTGGGTGGTGGGAGCCAGCTGGTGGCTGAAGGCTGTAACTGACCAGCTCTGTGTCTGTGGTTCCTCAGTAAGGGGGACATTGTGGACCCCAACATGAAGGACATGGTCAGCCAGCTCCGCCTGCCAGACCCACTCAAGTGTTTCTTGGCCTGGTTCCTGAAGTACACAGTGAGTGTGGGCCCAGAGTGGGAGGGACTGGGGGGAAGGGGCCCAGAGAGGACAGGGGCTCAGAAAGGGGAGGGGGCTCCCAGGGGGGTGAGGTCGGGTCAGAGAGGAAGAGGAGGCCCAGAGAATGTGGTGGTTCAGAGAAGGGCTCAACGGGAGAGGAACTGAAAGAGGGGGGATGGGGCCAAAAGAGAGGAGTGCTCTCAGAGAGGGGAGGGGGCTTCAGAGAGGCTCAGCGAGGGGGAGTTTCAGTGAGAGGGAAGGGGATTTAGAGCGGGTGGGACCTAGAGGGGGCCCAGGGCTTGGTGCAGTGGTCAGGGGCTTAGGGAGGAGCAGAGCAGAGCTGCTCTTCCTGGACCCCCGTCCCGGGCAGGCTGGTGTTACCCTGTGGTTTCTGAAGTTGATCTCCCCCTCTCTCCCCACCTCCGGGAGCCCCGGACTGGCCAGAATTTGGAAGAGATTCGTGGAGTGGGGTGAGTAGTCGAGTCTCCTCAGGTCCAGCTCACAAGGGTTTTCCATGGGAATTGGGTGAGGGTCATGTGGCTGGGGGGTGGGGTGTCTGCTGGGGACAGAGCTGTTTAGACTTTGGGATCTAATTAGGGTTTTAGAGTCATGCCTGACATGGGGTTAAATTTAGACTTTTGGGTGTGGTTGGGACCGGGGCTGGGTTAGATATGGAGTTGAGCTCTGAGTGTGTGCTAGAATTGGGTTAAGCTGGGATAAAGGTTGGGCCTGAGTTGAGGTTAGGTTTGGGTTTGGGTTGGGGTTAAGGTTGGAACTGGGGTGGGTATGTGGTTGGGAGAGGAGGCTGGTTTGGGCTTGGTTTGCTGTTGGGCTTGGCCTGGTGCGCTTGGAGTTGAGGTGCTGTTTGGAATTGGGGCTGGAGCAGCCTGAGGGCTGACCTGGGGCCTCGCAGTTTAGGGGAAGGGACCTGTGGTCTTGAGGGGGACTGTGGGTCCCTTTGGCTGGTGGTGGTGGTAGGGCTCTGATCAGGGGATGTGTACTCTTGGGGACATTAGACAGGCAAGGTGTCTTGGCCAGGGGACAAGATACAGGGTGATTCCCTCTATCGGCTGCCAGCTGATATGCAGCCGGCATTGAGGCCAGACCCTGCCTCCTGGGTGTCATGTCCCCATTTGTATGAAAAGGAGTCCTCCCGTGCTGACCTTTGGACTTCTCAGTCTTCTCCATTCCCCAAGGACACCCAAGAAACTGTGGGAGCAGCACACAGCAGTGGAGGCGATGTATGCCTGGGGAGACCTTGAGGGCCTGCTGGAACAGGGGCAGCAGACACCTGAGTGATGACAGGAGTAGCCCAACAGGGGGTAGATCTCTGTCTTGGCCGGCAGGGCATGCCCAGCTGCACCTGGGTGGTGACCTAGGAGGTTAATGTAGTCTGCCTCCCTGGGGCCAGGTTGATGCATTGTCCCCAAATCACTGTAGCTTCAGACTCCCCTTCCCATCCCTTCACCTTGGCCCCTGGGAAGACCCTGACATCCCCCCGTCCTGCCCCCATCTCAGTCTGCATCTCACAGCCTGGGAATTCTTCCTGGTGTTTAAGCTGACTCGGCCTGGCAGCACATGACCTTGTCCTGAAAACACTGACCTCTGCCAGTCTTACCCCTCCTGCCCACCACTATCCCTGCAGGAATATCAGCAAGAGTTCATAGCCAAGTGGATGTCCCTGGACCTGGATGTGTTGCTGGCACCAGCTCTGGAGACCCTGCCTTCTATATCGGCTATCCTGCCACGGCATCAAGTGAGAGGGCACTGAGTCTTGGCGGGGGGCTGGTGGGTTGAGACTAGGAGTCCAGGACTTTTGAGTCCTGCCACTGTGGCCTTGACCTCTGATGCTATTCACTATTTTTAAAATTTTTCTTAAGTTGAGAAAAAAATCAGATTACATAAATTCCCCGTTTAAAGTGTACAACTCAGGTTTTTTTAGTAGGTTTTTAGTATATTCAGAATGTCACCACCACTATCTAGTTCCAGAACATTTTCATCATCCTGAAAAGAAACCCTGTACCTGTTAGCACTCACTCCCAATTTCCATTCACTTTTTTTTTCTGTTTTCTTTTGGCCGCGTCCTATAGCTTGTGGGGTCTTCGTTCCCGGACCAGGGATCAAACCCGTGGCCTCTGCAGTGGAAGCGTGGAGTCCTAACCACTGGACCACCAGGGAATTCCCTCCATTCACTTTTTAAATGAACTTTATTGTAGTATAATTTACATGCAATAAAATTTACCAATTTTGAGTAACTTGATGAATTTTAACAAATGTATATATACATGTATAACCACCACCATAATCAAAATATAGACTCTTTCCATCATCCTCCAAATTTCCCTCATGTCCTGTTGCAGTTCACCCCACCCCTACCTCCAGCAACCACTGGTCTGCCTTCTGTCACTATGGTTTTGCCTCTTCTAGGATTTCATATAAATGGAATCATAAGGTATAAGGCTTGGGGGTCTGACTTCTTTCTCTTAGCATATCCATGCACTCTTTTTTTTTTTTAAATATTACATTTAAAACATTTATTTATTTATTTATTTATTTATTATCTAGGCTGCGCTGGTCTTAGTTGCAGCACGTGGGTGGGATCTTCCTTGCGGCATGCGAGATCTTTAGTTGCGGCATGAGGGATCTTTTAGTTGCAGCATGCAGACTTCTTAGTTGCGGCATGCATGTGGGATCTAGTTCCCTGACCAGGGATCGAACTCGGGCCCCCTGCATTGGGAACGCAGAGTCTCACCCACTGGACCACCAGGGAAATCCCCAAATGTTATGTTTTTATTTTTATTTATTTTTTGACCCCATGGCATTTGGGATCTTAGTTTCCTGACCAGGGACTGAACCCGCACCCCTTGCAGTGGAAGTGCAGAGTCTTAACCACTGGACCGCCAGGGAAATCCCCCCCATTCACTCTTAACATGCTTTCTGCTGCCTCACTTCCAAAGGTGGCCTCAGCCCAGCCCATCTGCAAATGCAAGCCTCAGCACAGGGCAGCAACCCATCCCCAGCGCAGGTGCAGGTCTCAGAGGTGATACCATGCAGAACGCAAACCCACCTCAAGCCTGGATTCCTCTCCTCTGGGTTCCGCCACGTGGCTGCCCAGCGGCACATCCCACACCTGGCTCTGCTCTAGTGCCCTCTGTCCACCTCACTGCTGCTTTGATGCTCACTCCCTGAACACAGGTGGCTGCTGGGAGGAGCTGCCTTTTCAACTCAGGATTGCATTGCGCACTCCAGCCCTCTTGGAGCCCCATGTACTGGAGGGCATGGCTGAATCCTCTGCCGCCCACTAGCTGTGTACCTGTGTACCTGTCTGCCACCTCGGTTTCCCATTTGTACATGCGGGATAGTAATCCCCATCTCACGGGGTGGAGAGGAGTCAAGGACTCTGCAACACAGAGAGGGGAGCACAGTGCCTGGCACTTGAGTAAGTCTTTGCAAAGCAGATTCTTTTTTTTTAAATTTTTATTGGAGTACAGTTGATTTCAATGTTGTGTTAGTTTCAGGTGTACAGCAAAGTGAATCAGTTATATATATATAATAATAATCAGTTATATATATATCCACTCTTAGATTCTTTTCCCATATAGGCCATTACAGAGTATTGAATAGAGTTCTCTGTGCTATACAGCAGGTTCTTATTAGTTATCTATTTTATATATAGTAGTGTGTATATGTCAGTCCCAATCTCCCAATTTATCCCTGCCCACCCATCCCCTGGTGACCATAAGTTTGTTTTCTACATTCGTGACTGTACTTCTGTTTTGTAGATAAGTTCATTTGTATCTTTTTTTTTTTCAAGATTCCACATATAAACGATATCATATGATGTCTTTCTGTATCTGACTTACCTCACTCAGTATGACAGTCTCTATCTAGGTCCATCCATGTTGCTACAAATGGCATTATTTCATTCTTTTTATGGCTGGGTAATATTCCATTGTATATATGTACCACATCTTCTTTATCCATTCCTCTGTTGATGGACACTTAGGTTGCTTCCATGTCCTGGCTGTTGTAAATAGTGCTGCAATGAACATTGGGGTGCATGTATCTTTTTGAATTATGGTTTTCTCAGGGTATATGCCCAGTAGTGGGATTGTTGGGTCGTATCGTAGTTCTATTTTTAGTTTTTAAAGGACCCTCCATACTGTTCTCCATAGTGGCTATACCAATTTACATTCTCACCAACAGTGCAAGAGGGTTCTCTTTTCTCCACACCCTCTCCAGCATTTATTGTTTGTAGATTTTTTAATGATGGCCATTCTGACTGGTGTGAGGTGATACCTCATTGTAGTTTTGACTTGCATTTCTCTAATAATTAGTGATGTTGGGCATCTTTTCATGTGCTTTTTGGCCATCTGTGCAGAGCAGATTCTGATTTTCTCCTTCCCTCCACTGTGGGGAGCAGGAGACAGCTGTCAGGCCGACTCCCTGCACTGAACTGGCTATTGCAAGCAGAGGACTGCAGTTCCAAGAAGGACCCTGAGGGAGTGCTCACCCACATTCTTTCCCACTGAGTCTTTTCTGAGCAGATAATTTCCTGGGCTTACCTGGATCTTCCTACAGGTAGCTCTTCCTACTTGGCCCTGTACAACATCCTGAACTTCCGTGCCGGTGTGGTACCCGTCACCACCGTGATGCTACAGGATGAGGAGGAACTGGCCTTCTACAGGGGCTACTACAGAGATTGTTTCGACAAAAATTTCCAGGAGGTCAGTTTCCCTCTCTGCCTCTCTCCCTGTTGGGGTGGATGAGGCTGGGGTAGGGCCTTTCATTCCTGGTGTTTACCCTTTACCACTTGGGATGCAGTTTCACCCCATCCCTGAGGACACACTATCTGACCTCCAAGTCAACCTCTGTCCTTGTCAGGGGAGAATACTTTGCAAAAGCAGTGGTTTCCTTAACACTTCTGTAGGGAAAGTCGATCCCAGAGGCAGGGTAAGTGGAGCAGGGCGAAAGTCCCTGGTTAGGAGCTTACTGTGTAACTGAACTGGACACTGCCCCTCTCTGGGCCTCAGTTTCTTCTCCGGGAAAACGGGATTTAAAACATCTACCTTGCGGGTTTGTGCTAAAGTTTAAATGGAAAAAGAGTGAAGCAATTAACATAATGCCTTGTACGTAAGAAGTGTTCAATAAATGCTACTATTACTAATTCAGAGAGGGCTTCACAAAGGAAATATTTCCATGGACCTATTTAATTCATGGTCTAAAATAACAACCCTGACTTGGGTGAGAGAGAGGAAGAGAGAGAGGGAAAGAGAGAGACTGGCTCTGAAAAGTATGCATGTGTCTGAGTCAGACATTAAGTAACTTATTTTTTCTGGAAATTGATTTTAGTGCTAGAGTTACCCAGTGGAACTGCTGACCTGAATTCTGAGAAGATAACAATAATGATACTATCTAATGTGTCTTGAGCTCTTACTCTGTTCCAAGAGCTGTTTAAAAGTGCTGTATATATATTAAATCATTAAATCCCATAACTGTCCTGTGAGGTTTTGCAAATGAGGAAATGGAAGCACAGACAAGTTAAGGGACTTGACCAAAGCCACACACCCAGCTGAGGAGAAGGAGCCAGGACTTGAAGCCATGTGACCTGGCTCCAGAGACAAAGGCAAATAAGGGCTTATATGATAGCATCATAAAGCAATGAAAACATGTTTGAATGCCTACAAGTATGCCTGGATTTCATGGCAGGGACTCAGGCCCAACCCCTATGTTCCTGGGCCTGTGTTTGGGGTCAAGGCACCCCTTTCAGTGTAATGAGAAGTGTGATGAGACTCTGGGTCAGGGATTTGCACATTCTTCTTTCCTTTGCTGAGAACACTGGGGTGGATACTCGGTTTTATATTTCATCCTTGTATTCAGCTCTCTACACAGGGAGCAAGTTTTATATCTTAACCCTGGAGAATTGTAGCCAAAGCAGAACTGTTTTCCCAGGTTTTGTTGAGAGCTGAGGAAGCCTGGAAATCTAAGATCCAGGACATCTCTACCTTAATATAGACTGGGGGTGAGATATTTGGATTAATGCACACCTAAAGGTGGTGAGGAAGGCTGGACAAGGGCTCTGTGAGCAGGAAGCAGGCTTTGAGTCCACAGACCCTCTCTCTATGCAGGTGGTGAGAGGATCTGTGGGGCTTTTGGCGGCTGTGCAGTGCACCTCTTTGCCATGAGAAGAGGAACTGTGTCCCCGGTTCAGGAAGGAGGTGGAGGCCTTGGTCAAGAAGCACAGGGAATCCAAGTGACAAGACACTCCTTCTCCTGGAGGCCTTTCTACATCCTCATCTAAGTCTGCTATCGACGTCCCTTCCTTCTCATGAATACCAGATCTGCCTCATTTCTCCTCCTCCTGGAAGCCCACCAGACTTTTTCTTTGTTGTCCCTCTGCATGTCTGCTCAACACAGATGCCCCAGATTATCCCAAGATAGGGAGCAGGATGAAGTGCTTAATAAACACTTTGACTGGCCAGCCTCGTGATCTCTGGTCTAGGTGGGGAGGTGGGGCTGTAGCCTCCTGGTTGTCTTCTGCCTCCAGCTACTCTCCTCCAGCTCAGTCCCCAAGATACTGTCCCACATTGCAGCAGAGAGGAAAGAGCCCCAAACTGAGGGGTTGGAGACCTGGGTCCAAGTCTTGGCTCTGCTACTGGCTTGCTGTGCAATGCTAGGTAAGTTACTTCCTCTCTCTGGACCTCAGTTTTCTCATCTACAAATTGAGGAGGTTAGATTTGATGAGGTCCATGGTAACTGCCAGTACTTGACTATTAGTGAGCTGTGATTCCTAGGCATTTCTTTGATCAAGAACTTGCCATGGCTCCCACTGCTTTCTAGAGAAAGTTCCATAGAGCAAGGCCAAGGGAGTGAAGCCAAGTCAGAACAGACCCTGTGTTGGGACCTAAACCCTGCTCACAGTCCAGCTGCTAATTTAAAAAAAATAATTTTATTTATTTTATTTTTTTTGGCTGCATTGGGTCTTTGTTGCTGCGTGCGGGCTTTCTCTAGTTGTGGGGAGCGGGGGCTACTCTTAGTTGCGCTGTGCAGGCTTCTCATTGCGGTGGCTTCTCTTGCTGCGGAGCACAGGTTCTAGGCACGCGGGCTCCAGTAGTTGTGGTGCGTGGGCTCAGTAGTTGTGGTTCATGGGCTTAGTTGCTCCGCGCAGCATGTGGGATCCTCCCAGACAAGGGCTCGAACCCGTGTCCCCTGCATCAGCAGGCAGATTGTTAACCACTGCGCCACCAGGGAAGTCCCCCAGCTGCTGATTTTTTGGCCTGACACCCAGCACCTCCTGAGGGCCTCCACAGCCTCCTATGGCATGGCTCCACCACAGCACAGCCTCCCTCCATCCCCTCAAATGGGAGCCTTCTTGCCAGCACAAAGGGTGCTTCTGCCTCTGTGCCTCTGTTCATACTGTTCTCTTTACATAAACATCATCACTGTTTTCTCTGCCCTTCAAGCCCTGTTTCAAATGCCACTTCCTCCAGGAAGCCTTATTTGAGCCCTCCAACTCCCCCATGATCTTCCCTTCACCTGAACTCTCTTGAGGTTCTCCCCCATCAAAACTTCCCCTTCCTCTATCCCGTTCCTCTTTGTAGCCTTACTTCCAATCAACCAGGCAAACTAATGAACTCATTTCTCCCTGCGTTTGATAGCCCAGACTTCCTGGAGATAATATCTCAATGCAGATGAATGTAATTCATCTAACCATCCATCCATCCATCTATCCTATATTTGCTGAGTACCTCCTCTGAACACAAATGATGGAATTTTAGGCAGAAAAAGCCCTGAGTTTAACTAAGATGGAGACCCCAGGAATCACACCAGAAAGGGAGCCCTGACTCCACTTACAATAGAAGGAATCATTTGGGTTGTTCAGGTGCAGGCTGGACAGGGCTATTGCTGACCTCACCATGGCCTCCACCCCTCTCCAGGCTTTACTGCAGAGTCTGAGATCTCTGCTGGAGAAGGATCCTCATGGTTTCCCCTCAGTCAGGGTTCGTAGGGCTGGCTCCTACTCTGTCCTTCCTCCCCCATAAGAGGGAGGTCTAAGAGGCTCAGAGATGTAGGGGGCAGAGAGGTTTTCTATCTCAAGTGCCTCCTGCCTCCTCCGGACGCAGGGAATACATCCCGCTGGCTGCACCAGTCTGGGCACCAGGGGGCACCATTGAGCTTCACACAGTCCAGACCTTACCTGGCCTTCTCCCCTGTCATCAGGTCTTTCCCAGACTTAACTCCATTGCGCAGATCGCAAATCAGGAAACTAGCGGGTGGAGATGAGATTGGAGGACCAGGAATAAGCCAGGTGCATTTGCAGATTTTAGGAGATGGGGGCAGAAACCTATTTTTGGCTGAAATCAGCTTGGGGAAAGGGAGTGGCAGATACCAGCCCAAGGGGCAAAGTAAGTGGGAAACCTCATCCTGGGCAAGACTTCCCTACAGGCTGGGCTTCTCTCATTTCTCTTGAGCTGACGTTTGGGGTCAACAATTGCCTTTCTCTCCAGTCCCAGCTCCATCTCCTGTGCTGACCTCTAATCTTTCACTTCCTGCCAGCACCATCTTCAGCTGAAATCACTCCCTGGTCTGTGTGACTGTGGGCAGGTCACTGGCTTCCTCAGACCCTTTCTTCATAGGGGCTTCTCTGAGGCCTGCGTGGGTGCATATGGGACCTCCAGGCACAGGGCATCGGCTCCCTCTCCCCTTCCAACTCCATCAATACTTCCATCGTGGAGGGCTTCATCTGAGTGTCCACATGTCCAGGTTCCGGCTCTGCTTCCTCCAAGGCCTTGGGCAAGTCTCCCAGCTTCTCTGAGCCTCAGTTTCTTCTGTAAGATGGAAATAATGATTACATATGACACGGCCTCAGGATGAGACATCCACAGAAGGTGAAGGCCAGGTGGAAGAGGACATGGGCTGCCCCTCCTCAGCCTGGGAGTCACAATGGGGATAGAGGCTGGTTCAGGTCTGGGAGTCTGTGTCCAGAATTCCCAGGGAAGTGCCAGCTCCTTCTGGGGAAGCCAGTCTGAGAGCCTGAGGTTGGTTCACTCATGGGGAGGAGTTTTGCTCAGTAACAGGAAATTTTCCGGGGGGGTGGGTGGTTGGTTCTACAAAGGCTGGGACTGAGGCCCCTGACTAGGACCCTTTGAGTTCTGGTGCAGTTTCTGCACTGTGGGATGCAGATAAGACCTGTCTCCTTTCTGGGCCTCAGTTTCCCCTTTGGCTGCAAGGGGAAGGGGTGTCCGTCCCCTCCCCATTCAGTTCCAAGTCTCTGACGGTCAGCCTCGCTTCGCTGCCCAGCGGCTGTCCGGGCCTCTGTGCCCCACCCACCGCGATCGGGTATATCCCCGCGCCAGGTCTCCCGTGGGCCGGACAGACAGACCCGGCGGAGGCGGCCCTCCCCGCCCGCACACTGGCGGACAGACGGCCGGACGCAACCCGCCCCGAGTCCGGCTGGCTCCCCGGCCGCTCCGCCGCTCGCAGCTCCGCGCACTGGCTGCCCCGCCCGCCGCCCTCCCTGGGCGCCCGCATTAAAGCGCATATGCAAGCCATGAATTATCAACTGAAAGGAGTCAATTACCGGCTCTAAAAACGAGTGTCTGCGCCCGGAGCGCCCGGGGCCATCCGCCTATTTACGGAGTGATTTCCCCCGCCCGGCCTCGGGAGGGAGAGACTGGAGAGACGGGGCCCGAGACCGGGAGGGAGAGAGTGACGACGGGGAGAGAGGCTGGGAGAAAGAGATCCAGAGACCCGCAGAGACAGGGAGAGAGAAACTGGGAGGGGAGGGCGAGACCGAAAGCCTGAGATCTAGAGAAACGCGCGGAGTATCAGACAGGCAAAGGCATCTTGGTTCCTTCTCCCCTGAGCGGGGGCGGGAGAGGTGAAGCCCCAGGACCGTCTAGGCCCGTTCCCTCTCCCCCAGGGTCCAATTCTCCTGTGCTGGGGGAGGCTGGACTCCTGGGGCCCTGGGGATAGATCTGGGGCTCAGAGCGTGACAGGGTGAGGAGCACAGTTTGCAGAAGGGCCTGTCCTGGCAGGACACTGTGTTGTCAGGTGACAAGGAGGAGTGGGTGAAGAACAGGGACAAAGCAAGGACAGAGCCTGATGCACGGGAGTCTGTGCGGCCTCTCAGCATTGAAAGAGAAGAGGTGAAACCAACCCCAGTGGGCTCAGGAAGTCTTGTCTGCCTCCCAGGTTCTCACCCAAGCGGTTTCCTCTCTGGAAATGCTTTTCCTACTGGGCTCCTACTCATTCTTTGGCTCCAGGCCTCCCCAGCTGCTCTGCCTGCCTTAGCCTCAGCACACACCCCATTCTATTCCATGATCCAGGTGTGACTTTTCCATGTGATCAGTAAGTACCATAAGGGCAGGTCCTTGGTTAGTATTGTGCCCTGTGAAGGGAGAGACATAAATATTTGCTGAATGAATGGATCAAGGAGTGAGCTGGGCTAGAGGGGACCTTGGTCTGGCCTGAGGATGTGACCAAGGACCAGAGTTTGGATGGGAAAGGCCAAGTGTAAAGCACTCTGTTCTGATCACATGGAAGGCTTCAAGCAACCTTGGTGCTAGTGTGAGTTCACAGTAACTGAGTCCAGCCCTTGCTGTGCAGAGGGTGAGTGATAGGAGGGCAGGAGCAGTGGCAGGGAGGGGAGGGGTTGGGGGCAGGAGACCTGAGACCTGGCTCACCAACACCAGCAAATTGCTGCCAGAGCCCCCAGGGCTCTGCCTTTAGCGCTTCAGGTCCTCTTCTTCTGCAGTGGGTGGGGACAAGGAACCCCCAGGAAGGAGGAAGGAGCAGGGTCTAAACAGCAGAGGGAAAAGTCTAGGCTTGGGAATCAAGCAGAGCCTTTTTCTTCTAGCTGTGTGGCCTCTGATAGCCTCTTAACTTCTGAGCCTCAGGTTCCTTACCTATAAAATGGGGACAGTGCAATCACTTTTACACTGAGTGTAAAATGAGTGTTCTCACATCTGCATAGCACTTTCCCTCAGAGGAAAAGACCCTGCCTAGAGTAAGAATAGCTACCATCTATTGAGGCTTAGAGGTGCCAAGTGCTGTGACTAGTGGGTTATCTTTCTCTTCTTCTCAACAGCTTTCTGAGGTTGTGAAGTCACTTTGCAGACAAGGAAATTCAAAGAAGGGCAGGGTTTGGGAAGTGGTAGCCTCGAGTTTTGAAGTCAGGTCTGACTCCAGAGCCTCCTTAACCCTCGTACCACGGGGCCTCCTAGACTTGGCCCGTGTACCCCTGTCCTGTTTCTTCAGCCCTTCCTGTCTGACTGAGCCCAGGTCTACTGAGGGGGCCACAGCAAGTTGGGCAGGATAGCTCACGTCCAGCAGAGGCGGCCTGTGGGGTCTTGTTCCCACCACGGTGTGCATGGGCCGGCTTCTGGCCTGATGAGTCTGCAGCCCCGCCGTGCCATTAGCTGGCAGCCAGAAGGGGTGTCTGCAAGCGCCAACGCTGGGGTTCCTGCGGCTGCTCGCCTATTAATGGCTGGTGGCTTCGCAGTGATTTATTAGGGCTTCTTCATTTCCCCTTGGTCCGCTATAAACATATTTATATCACCAGAGTGACCGATAAATTTCCCTTATGAATCCCGTTATCTCCCCCATTAACCATCCGTCACCTTTTATGCGGCCACAATGGGCTGGGCCAGGGCACGGGGGGCTGGGTGGGAGGCCCTCGGCCTGCAGCCCTTGTGCCTAGTGAACTCTTCACCTCCCCCACTGCTCCCCAGACAGAGCAACCGCTGCTGCCTTGGAGCTGCCTCTAGGACGAGGGCACGGGCCTCAGTACAGACTGGACCAGGCGGGCCCGTTGAAATGTGGCCTCCTCCAGGGTCTTAGAATAGGGAGGTCCCTCTTGGGGCCACCCTGAGTCTCTCCCACTGTAGCTCTGGCTGCTCTTCCTCCTCTCCCCACCCTCAGCTCTCACCCTCATCCCTCTAAGTGCAGCAGAAAGCTAAGACACAGTTAGATGTGGTACTGGGGGCCAGATGCCAGCTGGCATTTGCCAAGCACCTCCTCTGTGCCAGTCACTTTACATTCATGATTTCATGTGATCGTCATCACAATCCTGGGGCCAGACATTTATATCTCCATTTGCCAGATGAGGAAGTAAGGCTCAGAGACATTAAACGAAGAGCCCAAGGTCACCCAGCCAGAGGGCAGAGAGGTGATTAAGGGACTTTCTGGCCCTAAAGCTTATGCTTTCAACTACTGCAGTCTACCATCTCTTCAGATGCCCTGGTCTAGGAGGGATTCATCCAAGAAAGTTTTCCAGCAGAGAGGGCTACAGAGCAGAGGAGGAAGGAGAAGAGAGGGGAGGGAAAGGGGCCTCAGTGTAAGGCTGGCAGGGAGAAGGGGGCAGGGCCGTGGGAGTGGGGAGTGATCCTCACTTTGGGGAAACCTGGACCCCTGTTCAGAGTTAGGCCCCAAGCTGCTGGGAATGGGGGCAAGGTCTCTCAGAGCCCTAAGGCACCTGTCCTGCCCACATCCGGCAGGGCAAGGGGCCTGGTGCATGGCCTGGGCTAGTAGACTAGGGCTTGGCTTAGACCTTCTCAGCTGTGTGACCTCAGCCTTCTGTCTATACCTGGGCATGGAGGATTCTGCCCTTGGAGTACCTGATATGTCGGCTGCCTTGGGAGATGGCTGGGTTTTTGTGGTGGGGGGCTGCCTGGGAGTCATGTCTCCTCCACCTTCCTCCCCAAAGTCAGCCAGAACTGCTGAGAGCGTCTCTAGAGCTAAGATGACCCACAATCTCCAATGGAGAAGAATCTCTAGACTTAGGTAGACCAAAGTCCACCCTGAGCCTTGGCACTGCTTCTCTGGCCCAAGGAGGATGGGCATAGGCATTTTACGGATGAGGAAGCTTCAGCCCAGAGAAGGAAGGAATCTGAGCAAAGAGCTGAGCCCAGGGTTAAGGTCTGGTGACTGGGAGGGGACTCAGCAGCATCAGAGCCAGGAGGTAGCAGAATGGAGCTGAGGATGGGACTGGAGTGTAGCCTGCTGGGTCTGGGTGGCCATGGGATGGGGGTGCAGTTCTATGAAGGCTGTCTAATTACTCCTGTCTCCAGCAGTGCCAGCCTGAGTGGTCTAGGTGTGGCTAGGGCAGAGGGGATTAGGGGCTTAACACCCCAAGGAAACAGATTCTCCTCTGACTTCAAGAGGATGTGGGCAGGTCTTTCTTTTTTCTTTTTGTTTTTTCTTTTGGCCAAGTGGCATGTAGGCTCTTACTTCTCCGATCAGCAGGGATCGAACCCGTGCCCCCTGCAGTGGGAGTGTGGAGTCTTAACCACCGGACCGGGGAAGTCCCTGTGGGCAGGTCATTCTGGCCATTCTCCTGCCTCCCATGGTCCACAGGGAGGACATGTTGGGGGTGTTCACAAGAGCTAGTCCATCTACTTCCTGCTCCCCTCACCCCAGCACCCGAGTGGGGGAAACAGCCACGCTAGGAGGAAGGAGGCCTGCTGGAGCACGTTCTGGCCCTTTCTGAGCCTCAACCCTAAAAATCTCCAGCTTGGACTCCAGACTCCTTGCTGCCATATGCCATGGGGACACCCCTGCCCTCAGATGAGAGCTCCTGAAGTGTGGACCAGGCCAGAGAGAAGCAGGCACCACAGCCAGATACTCTGGTTGTCTCTCCCACAGCGGTCCTCAGCCTCGCTGTCTCCTGATCTCCCTAGCTCTTCTTCCCCCCTCCTTCCCTTTGCCTTCCCTGTCCTACCCCTACCCACTGTCTGTCTGTCTGTCTGCCTGTCTGTCTCTGGGCTGGCAGTTCTCTCCCCCATGTCCTCTCCTCTCTGCAAGGTTGGAGGGAGGGGTAGGGCAGGAGTGTGCCTGTGTGTGTGTGTGTGTGTGTGTGTGTGTTTGAGAGAGCGCAAGCGCTCCCTCTCTCTCCCTTCCCACCCCCCTACGCTATCCTTCTCCCACACTCACACACACACTCTCTCTCTCAGTCATTTTCAATGTCATAAATTTCCACGTCTCTCTCCTCCACTCGGCTATTACCTGCGCCTCCGTCACTGGCCGTGCTCTCGCTCCCAGATGGGCTAGGCCATCTCCGCTCTGCAAATGACTCAGGGAGAGAGAGGCAGGGAAGGAGGGAGAGAAAGGAGCGGAGAGACACCAGGAGAGATTGAGAGCTTGAGAGAGAAAGCGAGTGAGCAGAAGACAAGAGACTGAAGCAGAGAGGGGGAGAGAAGCAGCCCCAAGAGACCTCAGCCCCCTCTTACTGCCGCCTCCAAAAAAAGTCGCCACCAACAGGGAGCCTGTGGCGGGGAGGGGGGCCCATCTCGGCACCGGGGCAGGAGGCGTGGTGCTGGCTCTGGGGGTGGAGTCAGGTCACCTAGCTCTGCTCCCCGCCCCACCCCCTGGGACTTGCTGCAAGTCCTTCCCCTCCACTCAGGTTTCCCGTGGGCCTCCACATGCCAGCGCTGTGCTAGTGGGGAATCAGACACCTGGTATTCCTCCCTCCAGCGGCTCCCAGCCTAGGGGGCAGACAGACTGGGGGCTGTTCCCTGGGTGGTACAAATCTGCTAGAACCCCGTGGGGACACTTACGGATGGGGGGTGGTGGTGTTCAGAGTTCCCACAGCTGAGAGTGGGCTGCCTGGGAGCTGTGCCTCGACCTTCAGAATTGGAGGCTCTCCTAGATCTGGGCTTCTCACCGTCAGTGTGAGACCCCCTCCTCCCCTCCT
Source organism: Balaenoptera musculus (assembly GCF_009873245.2). Lineage (NCBI taxonomy): Eukaryota > Metazoa > Chordata > Mammalia > Artiodactyla > Balaenopteridae > Balaenoptera > Balaenoptera musculus. Next base: position 38,441,379 of record NC_045785.1, read on the forward strand.
GCTATCTTCATAGCAGCTTTTAGATTTCCCAGTCCTGGTCTTTGGAAGAGAGAAGGGCAAGGAAGACTCAGGGGGTTTGGGGGAGAGAGCATTTCCAGGAGACCCCATAGGATGAAGAGTGAAGCAGAGGGTGTCCGGGCAGTGGTGTAGTGGCAGGACCCGGGAGAGTGTGGGGACCCAAGTCCCTCAGATGCTGCTGGGAGGGCCTCAGTGAAGCACCAGCTGGTGGTATTAATGATGGTGCCTGTGGGAGCTGCTGGCGGTGCTGGGAGGACATGTTTCCTGGGCCTGGTGCTGATACCAGAACCTCCTGGAAGTTTCCTGCTTTTACTCTCAACACCTCCAATTTCTTTTAAAATGCAGATATGATCATACCACTCTCTTGGTTCACCCCTCCAATGACTCCACGTCCCACCGAAAAGAAAACCTAAACTCCTCACCGTGGCTTCCCAGGCCTAGTCTCTTCTGACCCCACCCTCCCCTCCTGCATCTCCCCTGACTTCTCTCTCCTGACAGGGGCTAGAATGTGCCCAGGGTCTTTGCACTGACTGTTCTCTTTCCACCCGGCTGGCTCCTCATCCCGCAGCTCGAATGTCACCTGCACGGAGGGGCCAATCCTGACCACTCCATCTAATGATGGGTTGATCACCCTGTTAACTCTATTGTGGTCTTCTGAAGATTTATTTTGTGGCCCTTTTTACACTCTGTCATTATTCGTTTACTTATCTCTTTGCTTGTTTAGTGTCTATCTCTTCTGATGGATTGTACCTTCCACGAAGTCAGAATCATGTTTGTCCCATTCCCCAAAGATAGTAACTGCCATATCACAAATCCTCAAGAAGTACTTATTGAATGAATGAATGAATGAATGATGTTGATGTAGGTGAATCCTCCTCACCTTGGTGTGTTGGGACTGATGTTTGAATGGATGTTGAGGCTGGACTGATGATCTCAGGGTTGCTGTCCATCTGGCAAATTTGGAATCCCAGTGGGATAGATTTCAGTCCAACAGGGAAAGGCATCTTGCCCTGATGTTGGGAATTTAGCCTGTGATTAGGATCAGGCCTCATAAAAGAGTTTTCCTTGACTGAAGCCCACATACAGGAGTCCCTCCACCTGTGGGTAAGCATATATACACAGGCACACACACACGCACACACACACACACTCTTACCAAAGGCTTACTCAGAGCCCTGCACAGAGTGGCCTAAGTTAAGGCACACTCACATGCATACACAGAATCCCCATAGATGCCTGTACACACCAAGGCACACACAGGGACAAGCCCAGTACCCATATTCCTACATATGCCAGACAACCTCACGGGTATATTCGTGGACAGGTGTACACATATACACACACGTACAAATACTACAAGTACTTATGTGTGCAGACACAGTCATAAAACAACATAATTAAACATTAAAAATGACATCAATGGACAAGACACCTGTTCCCTTGCTTACTGACTCAGGAGTCCACACCATGGAGTGACTAACTGGGCTCTGAGCTGTCCTCCAGCAGGGGATGCACTATGCTGAGTGGTCCACACTCTCCTGTCTCATCCCTGCACCTCCCCCTGCTCCACTGCCCCAGCCCTCATGGTCTTGTGAGAGGCCCAGGCTCCGGCAGACTCAGTCAGGGGCCAGAGACAGGGCTCAGCTAGAACCAGGGTCAGGGCTTGGTCTGTGGCCAAGGTCAAGGTTCACTGGATGACTGGGATCAGGCTCATCTGGGAACAAGGTCAAAGGTCAGTCAGGGGCTGAGATTTCCTTGATGCCCGGGTCTCTGCACACAGGTTTACCCACATGTGTACCATCCCAAGGAGCTGCTGGTGGGAAAGAGACGTAGGGTCCTTACTGTGTGTGGGCCTCTGTGGCTGGTGGAGGGGGGGGTAGGGGGGGCCCGGCCGGGCAGATAGCTGTGAGGTATGTTTCCATCTCCGCGGGTCGGGCGGGCGAAGCCATTTCCAATCTGCTCTCTATCATTTTCAATATCATTAATCCCAGACACTCTATTTTCCATGCCTGCGCAGCCAGGCCCCCGAGTGTGCGCCGTGTAAAGTGACACATATTCATCACCGGCTCGTGGCGCCGGCGCCGACGCTGATACAATATTAGTGTTGCCCCCCCCCGCTCGGGGTGCGCTCTGCCCGGCTCCCCGATGGCACGAATCCATCACCTGGAGCCCGTGTCACTTTCCCCAGCAGCCACATTTGTTTGGGCACTTAGGAGGTAATTGTGGCACATTAGCCGGGGCGGGCAAGGGCGCTGGGTCCCAGGGAGGAGGGGAGGCTGAAGCATCTTATTCCATAGCCCGAGCCCACCCTGGCCTGGTGCCACTCCTGGGCTCATGCTGGGGTCCCAGAAACCTGGGTTCTTGCTCACCCTTGGAGGGGGTGGCTCGAAGAAGCCAGGCCCCATCAGGAAGTCTCAGAAGGGTGCCCCAGCTCCCCTGTGAGCCCCAACATTGGGGCTTAGTCTAGATGGGGCCCCAAGCTTGGAGGTGATGGCTTTGAAACCATTCCAGCCATATCTCAGCACCGAAACTTAAGATGTGGCAACGCCAGCCCTCCTGGCTCCATTTCAAGTCCCATATGGGAGAGGGAAGTGGAAGGGAGGCGGGACGCTGTGCAGCCCTTGGAAGCCCAACAGTGAGGGAAAAGTTGGCCCTGCCCTGGTAACCTGGGTCTGAGAGGGGAGGCCACTAGTCTTAGAAGGGTGACATGGCCCAGCCCTCAGGAGCCCTGTCTGAGTCCAGGTGGAAGGAATGTCACCCAGCCTGAGCAGTAGTTCATGGCCCAGGGCAGGGTACTTTTGGGAAGACTGCCTGGAGGTGGTGAGCCAGACACAGGGACAGCCTCCGGCCAGTGGGAGGCCCAGAGTGGCTGCAGTGGACGGAGGAGCAGCAGCCGGGGTCATTGATCTGGGCAGAGGCCAGGCTGTGCGGGGGCAGGGGTTCTCCCTCCTCAGACCGCAGGGCTAACACCCATTAACCTCGTCAGCAGACAAATTGCCCGTCTTGTCAAATTCCCATTTAAAATGCAAACTCGATTTGACAGAGTAAACTGAGCGGAGGTGGGAGCGGATAATCCAGTGGAAGCTCATTAGCAGGGCCCAATGAGAGGGCCTGCCGGGATGGCCTAACGAACCTGCCGTGATGAACCTCCCAGCCTTTTAACATCCCACCACCCGCTCGATACTCACTGGCCCTACTGCCCACCCCCCTCAAGGAGCCTGGGGACCCCAGCTGCCTGCCACCACCTTCGGGCAGGTGCATCTGAGAGCTCTGGAAGCAGACAGAGCTGGGAACCAGCCTCTGCCCTCTGCCTGCCCACTCAGTGGCCTTGGGTGGCGACAACAGCAATTGTGTCTCCACACTCCGCACCGGGGTTCCCACTGGGACACTGTGTGTCTATTTGCTGAAGGCAGCCTGTGAGTTGGCATTATTAACTCATTTACAAATGAGAAGCTTGGGACCCAGCTCGAAATCAGCGGGCAGAGCTTGGATGTGAACCCCAACCCGTCAGACTGCCACAGTTACACTTGTAACCACTGCGCCGCTTTGCCTTCCTGGATTGTAGATGGCCGTCCTCTCCTCTCTGCTTCCCTGGTTTCTGTGCTGTCACTGGCTGTGTGGGTCTAGGAAAAGGGACTTCCCTTTGAGCCTCATTTTTCTCATCTGTAAAAAATGGGCAAACAACAGCCTCCCAGCCCAAGGGATACGGTAAGGAGAATTTTAGTAAGTACCTGGTTTAACGAATACTAATAACCATCCAAGAAATATCTACAGACAACTTAGCCTGGGATGGGGTGGGGAAGGGGGGTGTGAAGGGGAGAGAGGGGAACTGGGTTTTCCCAGGAAGTAGCTCATGAGCAGACATGGGCCCCTCCTGGCTTCCAGGACCTGGGCACCCCTGGACTCACACCCTCTCCTGCCTTCCCAGCTCCCTGCCCGGGCCCCTCTCAGAGGAAAGTAGCCTGTGTGTGGTCGCTCTCACAAGCCTGGAGTGGGGTTGACGGGTCTCCCACCCCCTAGAGGGAGGTGTCCTGGGGCAGGTGAAGGTCCTGCTCACTCAGCCACTCCTTCTGTCCTGTGTTGCAGTCAGGCTGCTGCTACCTGATTCAAATAACTGCAATAACGGACAGTTAAGAGCCCTGGTTGGGCAGCCGCCAACAGCCGATGGGCTGTCGCTCCATCTTGCCTCCCCAGGGCACCCCCAGCTATTCCTTCAAAGGTGCACGCGGAGCCCCTGAACCGGGCTGGGGCTGCACCTGCCCCTGCCACCACACGGGGCGCTGTGCTGTCCCACCGCAGTGGGAGCTGGTGCTGGGTGACCTTGGGCAGTGGGCCTCTTTGGGTCTCATTGCCTGTCACTGGCATTGCAAGAGACTTCTCACCCCCAGTCTCTACCCTTCTCCCCGAGTCCTTCACAGGCACCAAAGCAGCTGCTCTGAATATTACCACTTCCCCACCGTGACTCCTTACTCTTCCCAAGGTAAAGCCCAAATTCCTCAGCTGGTGGAATTCGAGGCCCTACACAATCTGGCCTCCGTTTGGCCTTCCAGCCTCTCACATGACACAGAGGGTCCTGAACTCTCCTGTTCCTCTGTCGCTGCCGGGCCGTGATTACCCTCATATCCTTGTCCACACCACCTCCAGACTCCGCACCTCCCCTAGGGGATCCTCTTCAGCCCCTCTCTGCAACCCTCCTCGCCTGGCTCTAGCTGGAAGAGACCCCTATGAGACCCTGGGCCCTGGCTACGCGGCGGGGTGGGCTGCAGAGGAGGAGAGGCGGGGTGGGTTCTCAGCCTCCCCCCAGTTGTCTGCAGAGCCGTCCTCTGAGGCTGGCCTAATTCCCTTCAGAGCCTGGCTCCCATCTTCAGGGTGGTGCTTAGGGAGCTGAGAGCCCAACGTTAATGCCTGAGAAAGTCGTGGGTGGATTAGAAAGCGAGGCGGATTAGGGCCAGAGCTGGTGGCTGATGCAGGAGCAGAACCCCTCCTCCTGAGGAAGAGGAGGCTAATCCTGCTTAGCGACTGAGGAGCCGGCAGTGCTGAGGGTAGGGGGGCTTCTTCCCATCCACCCGGGGTGCTCAGACCTGCCCGGCCCACCAGGCCCAGCCTGGGCCCAGGCCAGAGCAGCATACAGAAGACCCCTGCCCGTCCTCCAAACTTTTGGTCCACTGGGGTCCCCCAACCATCTCTGCCTTGTCCCCAACACTGCCCTAGCCCTTCATGTGACCCCAAACCTTCTCATCCTGCTGTGCCCACCCGAACTGCCCTTTCTAGCCATGGCGCCCGATTTTCATAGCTACCCGCGTGTCCATGAACTGAGCCATCCCACTGAGACTCCTGGTGCCCCATCGATCCGTGCTGCCCAGAGAGCCAATAGTGGATGCTGCAGTGCTGCCCAGATCCTCCCTGAGGGCCGAGGCACTCATTCCTGCAGCCTCTGGAGTGTTGGCTGCTGAGGGCTCATGGTCAAGTTCCTCCCCGGGGTATTGCTCTCAGCTGCCTCCTGCAAGGTTATGCCCTCTCCCTGGAGACAGTCCACAGGATGGCTGGTCAATGCAGGAGTACAAAGCTCTGGCCCCTTTACCTCCATCTGGGGCGACTCTGAAAGGCCATCCCAGCACCAGAGTTTTCTGCGGGATTGGCTGAGGCCGCCGCTGCAACTGCATCACAGCTCAACCTCTCCCTCTGCCCAGTCCTGTCCTGCACTGCTTTGTGGGCTTTGCTCCCCAGAGCACTCCCCATAAGCCCCCATCTCTGTGAGAAGTCTCACCCTTCACTTTCCTTTTTAAGTCTCAAGGTCAGGGAGAGAAGATTAGGTTGATCAGTGAAGGGCCTAGATTCCGGAGCTCCTGACCTAGATGCCTGCAGCCCAGCCGGGTGAGGACTGGCAGTCCTTTCCCCGGGGATTAATCCTTGGCCCCTTTGGTTTCAATGGTGTAGGCATCCTGTGGACTGAGCGGGGAGAGAGGTCCTGCCCTGGAGACCCAGTCTGGGATCCTGGCCTGAAAGAGGAGCCAGATTCTGTCTAGGGAGCTGATTGAGGAGAAAGCACCTGGTCTGAGAGCTTAATCTGAGGGAGGAGGCAGGTCACTTCCTATGAACCTGGTCTGAGAGGAGCAGCAGAATTCTGCTTGGGGAGCCTAGTCTGTGGGGCAAGAAAGGACGCTCCTTAGGAGCTGAGTCTGAGGAAGCAGACCAGGCTCTGGACCAAGAGAAAAGGCAGACCCTACCCAGACTGTCTGCCCCAGGACCCTCCACCCCACCCTCTGTCCAGGTCCTCCACTGCCAGGCTTGGCTTGCTCTCCCAAGGGTCAGCCAGTCACTGTGATGCCTGAACGTGGGAGGACTGGGTTTCTAAGTTAATGATGGGGTGTGTGTGAGAAGAATAGGAGGGACACCCACTATGGGTCCTTGTTCCATTAGGCTGGAAGCTGTGGCACATGGGGACAGAGATCGTCCTGGATGTAAGCAAGGTCTCTGAGAAATTCTGGTCCTCCGGTAACTTGAGAGCAGGGCTAGGGGACTGGACGGATTGACCTTTGAGAGTCAGTTTGGGAGGCAGGGGTCAGTTGAGGGGGACCACTCCCCTCTGTTCCCTACCTTTGATGGACAAATGCTAATGACATTACCAGCGATTGACCAGAAACAAATAAATAATTCAGTCTGGCTTGAAAATGGGAGAAAAGTACTTAAATGCTATTGACAAGCCAGTCCCTGGCCTCATTACCCATGCAGACGCAGGCTTCCACATCGACCATGCCCCTCCAACCCCGATTCCTTCAAACCCCACTGCGGGCAGCCTCAGGCTTCCCTCCCACCAAGCTGGCCCAGGCTGAGTGTGGAGGGTGACCTGAGGAGACCAGATGGAGGGTTGGGCCGTGTGGCTAGAGGTACCCCCAGGAGGGACAGCAGTCCCAACATCCTTCCCCCTTTCCCAGACCCTCCCAGTGGCCTCTGTTCCTGGGAAGGGTGTTCCTGGCCAGTCCCTCTCCAGCCCAGCCCCAGGTGTGCATACACAGGGCACAGGCGTGCACGCACACGCACACACAGAGCCCAGCAGCTGCTGCATCCTCTTCCAGGACAAGAAGAGTGGTGACCCCCGGGGCGGCTGTCAGTCACCGTGCTCTCGGGGAATACAAACTCATTAAATGTTTCCCTGCCTTGTTACAGGGGCCCAAGTCCCCGAGTCAGGCCTGAGGAGGAGGAGGAGGAGAAGGAAACAAATGTGCAGCTGATCCTTTAAAAGCACATCCTGTATTCCTGACCCCTGGAGAAGAGGGATTATCGAGGGGATAATCCCACGGAAGGGCCTCACCGTGGGTTCCTCTGGAGTCAGGAGTTGGGATTTCCAGTTCCTGTGGCACATGGAGCTCCCCCAAGCAGCTATTCTGCAAAACAAAACCTTTCTATGCTAAGGGTCTCCCTCTCTCTTCCTTAGTTGCCTGGGCCTGACTCCCCTTCACGGTGCCTCCGCTGGCATCAGCTGGTCTCTTTAGGGAGAACTAGAGGTGCCATCCTTCCTCTGGCCTCTTCCCTGCTGGCAATACGTTTACGCCAGAGTCATGGAGCCTCCCTAAGCTTCCACAGTCAGAAGCCAACAATGCCTACTGGTTAGAGAATGGGGAGCCTCAGAGACCCTTCAGCCCAGTGGGCAAGCTGCCTCTTTGCTGGACGGCTCCTGAGCTGGACTCAGTGGTGGGGAATCTGGGAGGGAGCGCTGTAACGTGGGCCTGGAGGTGCAGGATGCTCCGGTGGGTATGAAGGGCCCACTTCAGCCCAGCCCAGGAAATAGTTCTAAAAGGGACCCCATCCCTTTGTGAGCCAAATAACCTGCTCCTGGATGTGGGCCGAGGCCCTGGTGGCACCCCCATTGCCTATCACTGGTGGTCAGACTTATCTCCTCACTCCCTTTGGAGACCAGACCCCCACCCTGCAGTCTGGAGGGTTTGGGCTGGGGTCACCAGTCCTGGCTTCTCTCCTGGTGCCCTCTCTGCTGCCTGCCCAGATCCTGCTCCCACGAGGGCTTGGCCCCAGAACCTCCCAGAACCAGCCTCTCCCTTCCACTTCCCCCACCCCACAGAAGTGCAAGGACTCTTCCACTTTCCCATGCACGCCCCACCCACCTCAGCGTGGGCTAAAAAGCTCTGCGCTCCTGCTCATCATCCGTAAGGCCCTTCCTCCTCTGTGTCTCTTCCCACCCTAGAGTCCCACGGGGAGTCATTTATCCGGATAGACTGGCTCTCCTCAGTGCAAACATTCACAGGAGCATTAACAGGCCTAAAACCCAATTAGCCTTCAATTACTCAGGCCTCAGCCAGATTTTCCGTGATGGGGACAGGGGTAAGGAATGTGTTTGGGCCTGCCTGACGGTAGCTCCCCTCCATTCCTCCCCTGCCAGGCTCCGCTACTCCCGTCTGGGCCAGTCTGCTCCCTGCCGCGCTCCCTCCTGCTCTTCCTTCCTTCCCTCCTTCCCTAGCACTCTTCTCTCTTGCTCTCCCTTCCTTCCACATCCCTCTTAAAAAAAAGCAGTATTCTTAAATATTATTAGTACATAACCAACACATGGTTTGAAAAAACCTTATTGTAAAAGCGTAATGCAAAAGAATGCAAAGTGTAAAGCTAAATCCCCACCCTACCTCCCGCCCCATAAATCCCAGTCAGTAATCGGGGGTTCTCTTTACTTTCAGACATTTGATTCTATACATTTACACATACACACCACACGTAGTTTTAAATGTTCTTTTTTTTTTAAACATTTCAGATTGGGACCCTACTATTCATATTGGTGTTTAATTAATTTGGCTGCGCCGGGTCTCAGCAGTGGCACTCGGGATCTTCGTTGCTGCGTGCAGGCTCTTAGTTGTGGTATGCGGGATCTAGTTCCCTGACCAGGGATTGAACCGGGGGCCCCCTGCATTGGGAGCGCGGAGTCTTAACCACTGGACCACCAGGGAAGTCCCCATATTGTTTAATGACCTACTGTATTCACTGAACAATATATCATATCGGCTGCATCTCTCCATGTCAGCGCACAGAGCTCTTCCTTCTTCTGGGTGCATAGTAATCCACCACGTGGCTGCCCCATGATATACTTGGTCAGTCCTTTCTTGATGGACATTGAGTTGCTTCCGAGGTTTGGGATGACAAGCATCATTGCAGCGACCACCTCTGTCCCTATATGGCTGTGCACAGAGGCCAGTGTTTCTGTGGGACAGATACCTAGAAGTGGAATTGTTTGGCCCCAGGGGATGCGTATTTAAAACGCTGATAATTATTGTCAAAATGCTCTCCATCTCCAGAACCTCCAAGATTATGCCAATTTGTACTCTCAATTCTCCATTTCCTCTGCTCTCATCAACACTGGGTATTATCTTTTAAAATTTATTTTTCAACCAAATAGGGAAAGTGACATCTGATTTAATTTGTACTTCTCTTCTTCCCATCTACTATCTCCCTTCACCTCTCCTTTACTTCCGTGTCCCACTCCCTCCCCTTCCTCAATCCCATCCAGCCTGCCTTTCCTCTCTCTCTCTCTCCCCCCCATCCCCATCAGGTCCTCTTTTTCCTTGCCTCCTTCTCCCCTTCCGCTCCTTCTTTCCACTCTCTTCCCCACATCTTCTCATCCCTTTGCCTTCCCTCTCTCCTCCCTCCTCCCCTGGGTACTACAATCCTGGGGGGAGGGGCATCCAGAGAAGCTATTAGCTCTGCCCCCCTAATACTCTGAGTCCTGCTCGCCTCTTAACACCTCCCTGAGCCTGGGCCTCTAAGCCCCATCTCACTCGCGTCTCCCTCTAATCACTAAGGCTTATTTCTGATTTTCTGAAGTGACAAGGAGCTGGGTTTGGGGGAGGGAGGGCTGTCAGCCAGCATCCTCCAGGATTGAGGGAGGGAAGATGCAGGGAGGGAGGCCTGGCTCATGGGATGTGGCAGTGGGGACTCCAGCTAGGCCCTCCTCACTCTATAGGCCCAGATTCTCCAGCCCCTTCTGCCTCGGCTTATGGTGTATATACTTCCACCCTCAGGGTGTTCTTTTAGGCTGTCTTCTCTGGTTTCTTTTGTGAAAAGGAAAGTGACTCCCCCTTCCCCCAGGGAGCTCCCGTGGACAGTCTCAGTCCTCCACTGTGCCCCCTCTTCTCCCTCCCCTGCTGCCACCATCTCCCTCTGCCCCAGCCCTCTGATCCCCAAGGTGGGAAATGCCTCCATGCAGAGCACCCCTCACCTCCATCTCCTGCTTCTTACCCGTGGACATCCCGGTCTCCCCTCTCCTGCCCCAAATCCACTCCTCCAAAAGCTCAGTGAATTGGCATAAATTTAATTAAGGACAGCAAGCAAATCTCTTGTCATTATAAAGACATTTAAGGTTTAAAATATGTGCTTAGAGTAGAGGTCTCAAGAGAGGTAGGATGAGGGAACCAGAACTAATTTGAGGGAGTTACACTTGAGCCCCAGTTCTAGCCCCACTGTGTGACCCTGGACGCTCCCCTGGCGTCTCTGAGCCTTTCCGTATCAGTCCCCCAGAACCTCTAAGAGGCCCAGCAGGAGTACCTTACTCCTGCCTGGAAGTGTTCTCCCTGCACTAATTTAATTACGTGGCCAAACTGGGCCCAGGCTGGGGAGGTGGTTAATGGCAGCTGCAGAGACAGTGGGTAATCAAGAATTAATTAAGCGTTTCTGGGGATTCCCGAGTCTGGGCCAGGGATTTCTGGGAGCTTGGCTATGGCTGCGCAGGGGGGGCCCCTCCAGCTTCCCCTGTGCCCTGCCCCTGCTCCTGCTTCCTCAGGAGTTGGGGGAAGCAGCAGGCCCTAGCTCCAGAGAGGCTCTGGGTGCAGGGCTCCCCACTGAGGCAGTCTCTGATCAGTGGGATATGGAAGCACACAGGGGCCAGCACCTACCGGCCAATCCAGGAGCCAGCAGTGGAGTGGGCAGCGTGGAGCTGGACGGGCGCCTGTGCGAGTGGGTCTGGACATTGCTGTTAAGGGCTCAGCCCATGTTGAGGTTGGGGCTCAGTCTAGGCTGGGCAGGTGGAAAAGGAAAGGTGGGGCCTCAGCCTCTGGGCTTTGGAGTCAGGCAGCCTGAGTTGCACGCTCAGCTTTACTACTTGCTATGGGCTGGTGCTCTGCCCCAAGGCCTGTCCCCCAGCTCTTCATGGAGCAGGTTCCTCCCTAGTATTCAGTTTCCACAGAATGCATCACCTCCTCAGGAAGCCTTCCTTGACCACTCAGGCTAATTTGCCTCCCCACCCCCGAGTTACTGTCACATTCCTCTGCCTTATTTTCTGTTCACGTATTTCTTGACTTATTTGTTGTGTGCCCCCTGCCTTCTTCACTAGAATAGCGTTCCATATGCAGGCAGAGCCGGGTCAGCCTGGCTCACAGCTGGATCCCCAGAACCTAGCAGAGCGCTGCCCTTAGAAGGTGTGCCCGGAAGGAAGAGGCCTCTCTGAACCTGTTTCCTCACCTGTCAAATGGGGGATATTCACACTCTGCAGACTCTCAGGTCGTGAGGGGGATTTAGAGCCCGGACTCGGGAAGCGCTGAGCACCGCGCCGGCCCAGAGCTCGCCGCGATGGCGGTCACGACGTGATCAACTTCATCAGCGTCGTCCTTGCCACCGTCATCATCACGGGCGAATTTCCTGCCCCACCTCCCGGCTCCGAGCCCCGCCGGCTGCGGGGTGGAAGGCGCCCGCCGGGGTTGGGGCCTCGCCAGGCCAGGCCGGCAGACCCGCCGCGGGCCCCGCTCCTTCCCAGGCGCCCCCGCGCCGCCGGCGCTTTGAAGTCCCAATCCGGCAAATAGAGTCAATCAATTATGAAGGGAACAATCTGGCGGCCCCTCGGGGAGCGGCGGCCGAGCGATCCCGGGGGATTAGGCCGCAAATCGCGCTGAGCCTCCCTAAGTGACAGCGAGAGAATCGCACGCGGCGGCGGCGGCAGGAGCGGGAGGGAGCGCGGCCGCTAACCCGATTATGCAGATCCGCGGGGGGCGCGGATTAGGCCGCGGGGGCGGCTTCGCCCTAAGCGGCTCGGGGATTTGGGAAAAGTTTACTCGGGCGGAGGGGGCGGGGCCTCCCCCGGGCGGGCTGCCCACCGCTCCCAGCTGGGTGAGTGGAGGCCGCAGGACCGCAGAAGAGCCCGAGGTGGGGCGCACCTGAGACGCCGGCACGGCAGCACCTTTCCAGGCACAAGCTCACACACACACACACACACACGCGCGCGCAAAGAGTTACACACGATAACCCTACGTACATAAGCCCACAAACCCACACATCCTGGCTCGCCATCACCCTTCCAAGTTGCAAAAGCACGTGAGAACACACAGAGGCGTGCACACATGCCCCCAGGCTCAGCGTCCCACGTAAGCCGTAAGCCGGGCCTATGATCGCTCACACACTCACACAGCAGTGGCTCACGGTCACACGAGCGTTCACGTACACACTCGCAGACACAGGCAGACGCTCTACCATTCACAGACACACCATCCTGCATTCAGATGTGGTGCCTCCCTGCCGCCCCAGCAGACACCCCCAACACAGGTGGAGATGTCAGCCACAGGATGGCCCATGCAGACATGTGGTCAGGGGCATAGTCCCCCTGGAAGGACCCTGAGGACAAGCATGTGCCAGTGTCTGTGAGCGTGAGTGTTTTTGAGTGTAAGCCTGCCAGGATGGCCCATATTTCTGGAGTCTGGGCCTACTCTTGGGCTTCTGCAACGGGGTGGAAGGGACTGAGGCATGACACTGAGTCCCCTTGGTGACTCTGGCTGGGGGTCCTCTCTGCAGGCTGGGGGTCCAAGACTTTCCTCACCAGGTCCTCTGGGCCTGCTGCTTCCCTGAGGTGCAGTCAGGGAGGAGGTTGGGGAAAGAGGGCAGTAGCTTCCCCCTACCCATCCGGGAAAAGGGCACAGAACCCAGCTCCAAGACAATGGAGGGCAGGCTGTCAGGAATGTCTCAGCCACTTTTCATGTGTAAAGTGTTCAGTGTGTATGACTGGGGTATGTGCAGGGAACACACATGCTTTCATGCTCAGTGTATGTCCATGTATGCTTTTGCGGTTGCTGGTATGTATATCCTTAGCCTCACACCCCTCACACAAACATCACAGCCACATATAATGACTGAGGGCACACAGTGACCACAGACAGGCACTCATTTTGGACACACAAAATGACCATGGACACATATTCTTAACACACACACACACACACACACACACATACAGCACGCCTCTGAGAGAGGCCAATCCTTTGCATGGGCAGACAGTGAACACTAAATGGAGTCACCTTCTCAGTCCCCACAGCTGCTGTCAAGGTGGCAGAGGGCAATTACTGTGGCATGGAGGACACCCCACCCCATGCCCTAGGCAGTGATAGAGTGATCCTGTGGCTGACTCGATCAATGGGGAAGAGGGGTCAGGGTTAATGAGTCTTTAGCAAGCATGGCACTGGCTGCTGCCTCCAGCCCCTGTGCTGTGTGCATGTGTGCCTGTGTCCATCACACACACCATTGTTGTCACTGGAAAGAGGGTATATGTGTGTGTGTGTGTGTGTGTGTATGAGAGAGAGAGAGAGAGGGTTATTTTCAGAATCTGGGATCCACCTTAGAGTGGTCTGGGCTTACCCCTGGACCCTGGTCAGTGGGGGAGGGAGGTTCTACGGTGGGGTGAAGATGTGCTCTGGTGTCTCAGGCTGCTGGGCATGGTAGGCGGAGAGTCCCCTCCCTGTGTAACTACAGCCAGGCCCTGATGCTGTCTGGGCTTGGTTCCCTCATTGGCCTCCTGCAACCTTTCTGGTCCTGAATCCCTTGGAGGTGAAGCTGGAGGAATCAGACCTTCAAGAAGAAATTCTCTTGGGTATCCCTGACCTACTGGACAGGACCTGTAGGTCCAGTTGGCCAGCCCCTCACACCTAAAGTGCCTGGCCCCCCATGGGGCAGTCAGGCCTGATTTCATGCTCAGGAAGGATTCCTCTGGCTGCCAATGGGGCAGATATGATTAGCTGGCTGCAGGGAGGGCTGAGTCACAATTAATCAGCAGCCAGGCTGTGGGGAGGGGCCGCCCAGGCAGGAGCCCACCACAGGGGTACACAGGGGGAGGCCTGCAGGATTAAAGGGAATGAGGGTGGGAAAAGCACCCCCCTACACACACCCAGGGTTCCTCCAGGGGGAGCTCAGTGGCATCTCAGTGGTCCTTAGCTGGGTTGGGCCCTCCTTCCCCCCAGCCTGCCCTGATCCAAATCCTTCTGCACCACTTGATGGATATGTATCCTTGGGTAAGGTACTTCATCTCTGTATGCCTCAGGCCCCATCTTTAAAATGGGGATAAGATAATCCCTTCCTCATAGGATCTATATAAAGGAAATGTGAAGCATGTGGCAGAGTGGCTAGCAGAGAGTAGGTGCTCAAGCTGTGGGAACTTCTGTTATTGTTACTACAATATTATAATTAGTTTAGAAGAGGCAGACCGCAGAAAAAAATCCAACAGCCGATGAAATCTGACACCCCCTCCCCCAAAGGAGGGAGGCTGGGGAGAAGGGAGACCCCTTGGGATCCACGACAATTTCCCCTCCCGCATTCAGGTTTATTACCTAGGAGAGCACACACGGGTCAGGGGAACTAGTCTGGGCAGTCTGCCCTGAGGGGAGGCAGACAGAACCCCCCTCCCTCCAGCCCCCAAGTACAAGTGTGTGAGGAGTGGGTGGGGAGAGGGAGGCCAATCTGAAGTGGTTCAGCGGCTCAGTTGTTTCAGGCCAGAAGCCATTACCTTCCTGGAGAGAGAAGCCCATGGCCCATCTGAGGCTGGGGGCAGGGGCGAGCAGGGTGAGGATTGGAGTGAGACCCCATGTCTGCCTGGGGCCTTCTTGCTGTCTTTTCTCTTCTCTGACCAGGTGAAGAGGCAAAGTCCAACTCACTCTCCTCCAGTTTGGGCATGTTCCACGCTGGCCCTGGGGGTGAGGGTGGGGACCAGCAAGGAGGAAGGGGTCCCTGCCCACAGTGCCTCGAAAATTGATTGCACCTACTGTGTGCAAGACCCCTAAGCATCTCCTGTTTACTTTGTACCCTCGACACAGCTGGAAACCAGCAGGGATATTCGAAAGAAAGGCATCCAATTATCTAGCCTGGGGGGCAAGACTCGGCAGCAGGAATCAGAGGATTTCCATATAGGGGTTGCAGAGGTGGCCAACAAGAGGGAAGGGGGATGCTCAAGACCCTGCCTGCTGGGTTTGCACAGCAAGTGTGCTGTTTTATGAAGATGGCTTGCCTGCTTGGGGTGGCTTGGTGCTGATGATTGAGGAAAGGGCTAAAACTTCAAGCTCAGGGAAAACATTCTACTAAATTTCAGGCCTGGAACCCACTCAAGCTCAACGTGGCAATTTCTTGAGTCACCCCCAAGGTGGGTAAAGGGGGACAGAGATGGGAGTGGCAACTTGTGATGGGCCCTGGAAAAATCAAAGACCAGTTCTTATCTGTAAAGGACAAGAGGGGACCTTGTGTGTCTCTAGGGGACAAGTGTGTCCCTAAAGAGCAAGGCTGTCTCAGTACCATGGACAGCAAGATCCTTCCTCCCCTTCCAGCCCCAAGTAGAGTTTATCTGTCCATTTATTCACTGGTGTTGGGTGTGTGTTGCGGGGTGGAGGACTGGAGAAGAAATGGGACAAGGAGAGGAATGAGGCTGTGTCCCTGCCACTTACAGGCTGTCAGTAGGTTGAGAAGACAGACTTCTAAGTAGCCAAATGGGGGGATTGTGTCTGTGCTGATGAATCTGTCCTCAGCCCAACTGTTTGTGAGGTAGAAGGTGTCTTTCCACATCAGAAGCTCTCAGAATGCTAAAAGGGTGTTTAAACCATACTAGGTGTCCTGGGTGAACTGAGAAGTCAGCTTTGCAAAGCACATGTTGCAGGCTCCAGCCAACCTTAAATTCTAGCTGGCACCTGAATAGCTTCGTAGCAATTTAAATTTCTTTGTCTGTCCTTTCCAGGTCTGGCCACATGAACAGGTCTGAATCACTGGGAACATTCACACCTCTCAAGGCACAGAGCCTAGGGAAGGCAGAAGCAAGACTCTGTTCTGGGTAGGCTGTGAGTAGCAGTGCTGAGAATCTGGTGGTGGTTGAGATTGGCATGGGGCTGATGATCGTGGAGACGGAGACAGCCATGGAGGTAGTGGTGATGGTACTAATGTGCTGACAGAGTGTGGCAGAGAGCTGGGGTGCTGATATGGTGGAGGTGATGGGGAAGTACTGGCAACAGTCAGAAGGTGGCAATACTGTAGGCAAAGAAGTAGGCCCTAACGGGAGATAGCTTGGCATAGTAGATAAGAACTCAGCCTGGGACTTCCCTGGTGGTGCAGTGGTTAAGAATCTGCCTGCCAGTGTAGGGGACACGGGTTCGAGCCCTGGTCCGGGAAGATCCCACATGCCGCGGAGCAGCTAAGCCCGTGCGCCACAACTACTGAGCCTGTGATCTAGAGCTCGCGAGCCACAATTACTGAGCCCATGTGCCACAACTACTGAAGGCCACGCGCCTAGAGCCTGTGCTCTGCAACAAGAGAAGCCAATGCAATGAGAAGCCCGCGCACCACAACAAAGAGTAGCCCATGCTTGCTGCAACTAGAGACAGCCCGCGTGCAGCAACGAAGACCCAACGCAGCCAATAAATAAGTAAATAAATAAATAATAAATTCTAAAAAAAACAGAACTCAGCCTGGGTTCGACTTCTGCTTTTGACATTTGCTAGCTGTGTGACCTTAGGCAAGTTATTTTAACTTTTCTGTGCCTCAGTTTCCTCATCTGATAATAACAGTGCCTACCTCATAGAGTTGTCATAAGGACGAAATTAGTTAATATATGTAAAATACTTAGAACAATGCCTGGAACCTGGGGAATACTATGTAAGTGACAGCTGCTAATACTATTAAGGAAGGCAGTGGAGGTGGTGATGATGAGGGTGGAGATGGTGGTAATGAAATTGATAATGGTGAGAACAGGGATTATAATGACAACAACACTATTTACGGAGTACTAACTATGTGCCTTGCGCTATTCTAAGCTCTTTGTATGTAGGAACTTGTTTAATCATTTTAACCCTATGAGCTAGCTCATATTATCCCCATTTTAAAGATGATGAAGGTAACACAGCTAGTAATTGGAGGAGCTCTAGAGCCTGTGCACTTAACCACTTGCTGAGTGGCAACAATGATGGAGTGGGGCACAGCGATAGCGAGTGCTGTGTACTGTGGATGGTGGTAATGGAGCGGGCCTGGGCAGTGGTGGTGGTCCTGTAGGAGGTGCAGGGGCAGTGAAGTCACCTATAGGAGCATCCACTAGCCAAGTTCCCAGTAGTGCTTTCGGCTGCTGAGAGGAGGCTCTGCCAGGTTTCCCTGGTGCTGTGTGTGTGTGTGTGTGTGTGTGTGTGTGTGTGTGTGTTACTGACCTTTTGTATGGTTCTGCTCTGAAAGCAGGTAGGATAGCAAGGACCTTCCTTTCTGTTCAGCAGCAGGGGCTTTGGGTCCCCGGCAGTGAAGTAGGATGGAAACAGGCAGACTCTCCGGGCACAGTGTGGCAAAGCCGTGGGCTGGGGCTTCCCATTTGTCCTCCACCCGCTTCCTGGGATTTGGCATCCTCTGACCCCATCCCTGCCCAGGCCTTGAGCTGCCTGCCAATGCCTGGCCTGCACTGATGGAGCAGACAGCAGCAGAGGCAAGCTGCCCAGCCCATCGCGGAACTCTCTCGGCCTCGCCTGCCCAGCGCTGGCTCTGGCCTGCCTCCCGCTTGCTGCAGCGCTGAGGGGGGAAGCCTTAATAAAGAATCCGCCTCTGCGCCACCGCTCCCGCCCGCCAGCCTGTCCCTATTATCAGCACCATCAACGGCGGCAAATGACACTCGCGGAATCTTGACTCCAATCTGATGCCTGGTCCCCGGGGCCGCAGAGAGGCGCAGGCTGGCCAGGCTGGGGGGCTGAGGAGGGGCTGCGCAGTAATAGGATGTGGCCGAGGATGGTCTATTAGCAGCGCCACAACTGATGATGAGCCCCCTCCCCAGCCCCTTGGCGTCCCCATCCTCCCA
The DNA here is from genome assembly GCF_009873245.2 of Balaenoptera musculus. Classification (NCBI taxonomy): domain Eukaryota; kingdom Metazoa; phylum Chordata; class Mammalia; order Artiodactyla; family Balaenopteridae; genus Balaenoptera; species Balaenoptera musculus. The sequence continues at coordinate 38,459,449 of NC_045785.1, forward strand.
TGCCCCCCCAGCCAGGCATACAGGAGGCTTGTGGAGGCAGCGGAGCTCGGGGAGGGGGCTGCTGCAGGGGTTGGGCTGGGGCATCTTTAAGCCTGGACACCAGGCTCCCTTGGGGAACCTGGGGGTTGGGGGAGGGAAGTTGGAGAAATGAGGCCCCTCAGACTCTCTCCTTCTGACCACGTGCTGGGGAGGAAGAGGAGTAGGGAGCAAGGGGTCCCTACTGAGGGAGGGTGACTTTTTCCATTCCTACCTGGGAGCATCTGGGGCTCCAGGTCTGGAAGGATTCTCAAGAGCATCCCATCCAGCCTCCTTCTCCAGCCTCTTCTTGAACTCTCTGAGACATGGGAAGCTCAGCACCTCCCTGGCCACCTGTCTCATTGCTTTGTGCTTCCTCATTTGGAGTCCTGAGTGGCCTTTCTTTCTTTGTACCAGGGCCCTGAAACACCTAGGGGTACTCACCCCACAACCAAGAAAACCTCATAGGATGTGGAGACAGAAGGTGTGTCTCAAGTCTGCTTCCCCGGGCCCCTACCCCTCCTCATGGCCACAGATCTTCTGGCCTTTGTGTAATGCGTGTGTGGAAAAGTTCTAAGACGCTGGGGGGCAGATGGATGAACCCACCACAGGGCCCTGGATAATGCAGGACAGCCAGGTCCTAGCCCAGCTCACCTGCTGGGCGACCATGGGAGAGCTACACACTGTCCACCCTAGTCTGCCTCCCTCTCCCCTCCAAAAGGCCCTTGCTGAGAGAGGGAGGTAATGAAGCTGGCTTTTCTCCCACAGGGGACGGGGCAGGTGAGCGCTTTGGGAGGCAGGAATCATGGATTTGCGGTGGGACAATCTGTAAGTATGGTCTCCTTAACACCCCCTCCACCCATGCATACACAACTGCAAAGGGGTGGAGGAAGACGAGGCTGAGAGTAGAGTGTGAGCTTGCCCCTTCTCTTCTTTGGGCCTGGCTGTTGGTGCTGGGGGCATAGTGTGTGTGTTGGGAGGGGGGTGCTGGGAGGCAGGGTCAGAACACAGGGCTCTGTCCTGCCCTGAATGGGACCCGGCAGGCTGGAAGCCCGGGCGCTCTGGACTCCAGCCCAGCTGGACAGGGCTCCCTTCCGAGCTTTGCAACAGGAAGGAGGGGCTGGGCCTGCCTGTGCGAGGACCCCTGGGGCCTGGCTCACAACCATAGCCCCCCGACCCCACCCCCAGGTCTGGACCTCTGACCACAGCACTGAACTCAATCTGTTCTGCCCACTGCCTCCACCATGCCCCGTAGTCCAGAAGCTACAGAAGTCCAAGCTGTTTGCCTCTGCTGAGTGCCTGCCCTCAGTGCCCCAGCGGGGGCCTGGCCATCAGTCACAGGGCTGGCTGGACACGCAGGGCCGGATGTGCACCAGTGGATGGCAGGCGGCAGGGGGCACTGACTCCTGCTCGTGAGCCCCTTGGTGGCCTCCATTCACTCTGCACCTTCCCTGCGCCATTTGCTCTTGCCAAGATCACCTGTGCCCTCACCTGTGCACATCCTTCTTTCTCCATCACCTGTGTCTACCTCACCTGTCCTGTTCACTATGTCCTCTCACCTGTGCCCCTCTGCTCTGTCCCCTCTCTCCTCCCTCATCAGATTCCTCTCCCCTGTCCCCTCCTCCCTAGTCTCTGGGCCACAGTCTTCCCCTCTCTTAGCCAGTTTCCTGTGTTAGTCTCTCCACCCACTTAGCCCCTTAGGGGCTAAAAAAACCAAGATTCAGCCTGTGACATTCCATTTCCCCGACAACTGCTCCTACTTCAGCCAGGCCCTCCCCTTTTCCAATCAGCTACCAGTAGGGAATTGGGACCCCAAGGCAGGATAGGTTCTTTGACCCAACTGGTGGTACAGGTGAGAGAAGGAGACCTTGTGTGATTTTGGGGGAGAGGGGTCACTTGGCCCCGGGCACCCTGGGGAGAGGGTGCAGTTCTGGAGGTCCGGCAGCAGGGGGCGCCCAATCCTTTCTCTATTCTCAGACCCCACAGCTGTAATTGCCCAGAGCCGGAATAGCCCACAGGGGTGAGTGTTGAGTACACTGTGGGTTGGAACCCTAGAGGGCCCTCAGGAGAGTGTGAGCTTTGTACAAGTCTGAATTTGGCCTTGTCTTGTTTGCTTTTTAAAGAAACTCTTACCTGTTTCCCAGATTCCCAGAATAACTTCTCTATTTGAACTCCTACGAAGGATGAATGAGCTTGGCCTTAGACCTCCGGGGTAGAGGGAGGTGGAAGAGGTGCTGTCGTTCCTCTGGGGAGGACCACCTCCACTGTCCTCAACCCTGGAGACTGGCATTCTGCCTCTCAAATCGTCCCATCTGCGGGAGATAAGGAGTAAGAGTCTCCCCTCGGCTTCCCTAAGATTGCTCCCTTCTCATCTACAGGCAGTGTCCTCCCTCCACTGGACTAACACCTACACCAGCTGGGGAAGGAGCACGCCCAAGCCAAGCCCCGACAGACCTGTCTGGTGCCCAGTGGTACGGAGGAGAGGAAGGGGGCTGGGAGGTGTGGGCCTTCCCTGTGTGACAGTGTGACCATGTCTGTGACACACTAATAAATAGTGTGTGCAAGTGTGTGCACAGGTGTGTGTGTGTGTGTGTGTGTGTGTGTGTGACAGAGAGACAGAGAGAGAGAGAGAGACAGAGAGGGAGAAAACAAGGTTTGTTCTGTTCTTTTCACAGCAAAACCTGAGACAGGTGCTACAGTGCACCCCCTTCCCCCTCCACACACACTTTGGGAAGGGGCTGAGCCTGGGTGTGAGGTCAAAGCAAGTGAGTGTGACATTGACTCCAACTAGGTGGAGCAGCCCCTTGGGGCATGCCACCAACCTCCTTGTCCTCAGTGCCTAAAAGCTCACCACTAAAGTTTTGATCTTTCGGAAGGAAGGAAGGCACTGCCCCAGGCTTGCATAATATCATAATAGTCATGGCTCTGGGATGGGACAGCATGAGGGGCCCAGAAGTGACTTGGAGACAGAGTGTGGCAGGGGACACTTGCTGAAGAAGGCTAAACTTGATGGGGAGGGGTCTCCCATAGCCCTGTGACCTGGGGCAGGCAGGAGGGAGGGCCTGGTGCAGTCACTTCAGGCCCATAAACACCTTTCTGGGCCTCCCATTTTGCTGGGAACTGGAACTGAGATCCTCAGTGTAACACCCCCCTCTGCCCCAAGCAGGCCATGGGAGGTTGGTAAATATCGTAATCAGATTAGTGAGTGGAGACGGCAGAGGCTACGGTGGGAAAATGCTCTGGGTTAGCCTGGCCCCCACCCCTCTCCTGGGAATCCAACCCTCTTGCCCTGCCCAACCCCTCCCCTGTGGGCCCCAAAGCCATCTTGGCTCTTCAGTGGCCTCTGCTGGCCTGGGTGATCCTACCTATCACCTGGCTCTCTCTGGGTTTGGTGGAGATTTCTGCATCCTGGGTCTCCTCAGGCCGGGGGAGAGATGGGGCAGCAGAAAGCCCAGCCCTGCTGACACCCCTCCCCTCCACTGGGCTGCTTTTCTCAGACCACTGAGCCCAGGAGGGACCCCGGCCCCTTCTTCTGGTCATGATGATGTGCTCACCTGTGAGACTGGGATGAAGCCTCAGGATTCCAGGGTGATCACAGCTGGAGGGAGTGTCTGGTGGGAGGCGTGGGTTTAATCAGGGTTGAGTCAGAATCACTTCCCTCCTCAGTCTTCTCCATGAGAAGGTGAGTACAGGTCTGGGCACAAGGGGCGCAGGAAGCCTGGCCAGACGGGATGGAATGGGGCAGAGATAGCCAGGTATATCCCGGGGGAACAGTAGGAACATCAGGTCAGACCAGGATGGGAGGGGTTGAGAGAACAGGGGTTGGTGTGCTGTGGAGGCTGGAGAGCTGGGAGACTGGAGAATTAAGGATTGGGGGCTGAGAATCTAGAGAGTGGAGATTGGGAAGCCAAGAGGTTGGGAGCTGGGGGTTGGAACTGGGGTTGCAAAATTAGGAGACAGAAGACTGGAGCTAAAGGATTTGGGTCTGGGATACTGAGGATTGGGATATTGGGGGGCTGAGGATTTGAGGTATTGGGGAATTTAGGGGCTGAAGGTTAAGAACCGGGGTGTTGGGGGACTAGGGGATCAGGACCTCAAAAGAGGTTGAGGCGTTTGGGGCTGAGGAATGAGGGGGCCCGTGGAGCTGAACGTGGAGAGAGAGGAAGTAGAAAAACGTCCTCACGGGCAGGGAGAGGTATCCATGGCTGGGTGGGAGAAAGTGCTAAAGGTCCCAGGCCAGGCCCCCCTCAGCCTCTAAGGCCGAGCTGGGGCCACTGGGGCGGGCAGCGGGCCTCTCCTTTTCGGGCTGTCAGAGCGGGTTAGGCTCCAGGAATTGGTTCTCTGGATCATCTCCCGGGAGCCAGCCCCTCCTGGCAGCTTTGTTTGGCGAAAGCGCAGGGATTAGCGGGGCTGCCCCCCACACCACCTCCCGGCCGCCAGCTCCTGGCGCTTTCATCCCTGAAGGTCGCTAAAGCCGCAGTGCTTTGAGATTAGGTCCCACAAAGGGGCCCCTTGTGCTCCAGCCAAGCCTTGGGGGCAGGAAGGGGAGGGGGTCCCAAGAACTCAGTGCAGACTGAGCCCCTGAGACAAATCCTTCTCTCCTTCCCTGGCGCATCACGAAGGTCTCCCTGGCCAAAGGCCGAAGACCCCTCCCATCTCCCTGCCCCCAGCTCAGAGACTGCGTCTTCAGTGGAGCCTGGTGAAGGGCATTTCAGGGCAGTTAGAGGTGACTCCCAGGCATGGCCTGCCCGCCCCCGCCCCTCCCCCCCCAGCATATCAGCATCCACCTGTGGTCATCTCAGGGTGGGGAGGGCTAAGGGCACCCAGCGTAGAGGCCAGAGTGGGTCTAGACCATAGACTGAGAAAGAACATCTGTCCCACCTGCTCACTGAGTGGACGGGGAGACCAACCAGGGTTGGAGAGAGGAATGGGCTTGTCTTGAGTCATACCACATTGCAGGCCCAGCTGGGGCAGGAATGTGGTGAGCTCCCCCCTTCGCCCAGGCTAGCAGTCAGCAGGCCTTCTTGATGAGGTGGGGACAGTTTTGTGCTTCCTGCATGGAAGAGAGTAATATTTTAAAATGTGGCTTCCAGCATAAAGTTGCCAGCTACTAATTTGTCCATATAAGGGCACTGAGAGAAAACTAGCAACTGCTGTCAGAATGATTTCATAAAAGAAAGGATATTTTCATGTCAAAAAAGTTGAAAAGACATAATCCCAAATAGAGAGGATAGAGCTTCATATTGAATAGACAGCTTTAGGAACAATTTCCTACAAAAATCTTATTTTTCTCTTTTCTTGATGTTTGGGTGAAAGGTCTTGGGACTCTTAGACCAGGTGACCTCAGAGGGAGTGCCTGCCCCAAGGGGCTGAGGGTCTTAGGTCCTATGCATCCAGGTCCCCTAGATCCAGGTCTTCCCACCCCTCCATGCCAGGGGTTGGGGGGCAGCAGCTGTTTCGGGTCTGGCCCTGGGGAAGTTGGAGGAAGATGCCCTGAGATTGGGCTGCTCCTTAGGGGCTCCGCTGAGAGGGCGGTCTTCGCCTTGTCCCCCTCCTTGCCAAGGAGACACATGAAGAGGAGGGGAAGGGAGCAGGTTTGACTGCAGGTCGATAGAGGAAAATTTCTTCCTGTCCTCTCGCTCATAAAATGTTTGTGGCCAACATATTGCACAACATTCCCAGAGAGGCCACAAAAGGCAGTACTCGGCTGGCGGGGTCAAATAGAGCTCGTGGAGCCCAGCCCCCTGCCTAGCCCCCCACCAGGGTAACTGGGGTGCTGGTGGTGGGGATATGGGGTTAGTCTGAGGAACATTGAAGGTGCTCAATAAATCCCTTGTGAGAAAGAGCCTACAGGCTGCAATGAGAGGTAGGAACTGACAGTATTAGCCAATACTTATGTGCCATTTACCACCTACCAGGTACTACGCTAAATGTTAACTCATTTAATGTTAACTCATTTAATGTTAAATGTTAACTCATTTGATCCTCACAGCAGCCCAAGGGGTAAGTACTAGTATTTCCCTCATTTTACAAGTAAGAAGACTGAGGCATGGAGTTAAGTGGCTTGCTCAAGGTCACACAGTTACTCAGTGGCTGAGGCTAGATTTGAACCCAGACGGTCTGGCTCCAGGGTCCATGCACTTAATTACTGTGCATGTGATACTGCTCTACTGTAGTCCTGAGCGAGGGTTACCTCTGAGTCCCCACGATCGCCTGGCCATGCCCTCCCCACTTCAGGATGCTCCATGGTTTTTCTACGGTTTGGAGCCATCAAGAGGTGCTTGTCATTTTGCAGACACTGGGTAGAACGTAAGTGTCCCCTTGCCTAGTTGTGGTAGTTTAAACAATATGTCCACCAAGTTTTCAATACTTCTTCCTTTGAGTGGTAGAGCTTAATTCTCCTCACTTTGAGTATGGGTTGGATTTAGTGACTTGCTTATAATGACTGAAACTTAGCAGAAGTGATGTCACTTTTAAGATTAGGTTACAGCTTCAAATAGAAGACTACAGCTTCTATTTGACCTTTCTCTCTCTCGGATCCCACCATACAAAGAAGTCCAAGCTATCCTGTTGAAGAGACCACATGGAGGAGAACTGAGACACACCAGCTGAGAGCCAGCACCAACTGCCAGTCCTGTGAATGAGCCTTCTTGGAAGAGGACCCTCCAGCCCTAACAAGACTTCAGATGAAGTAGCCCTAACCAGTGTAACTGCAACCCATGAAAGACCCCAGGCCAGAACCACCCAGCTAAGCTGCTCCTGGATTCCTGACTCTCAGAAACTGTGATATAATCAATGTTTGTTTTAAGCCACTTAAGTTTAGGGGTAATTTGTTATTCAGCAATAGATAACTGATACACTTGGTCAACCTCACTGTCCGGAATCTCACCATTAGAGCTTCACCTATGGGTGGGTTAAGTCACTGTCACCTCCATGTCTCTCCCCAACCCTGAGATAAATAACAACTGGCTGATGCTGATTTGCTGACTCAGATAACGGCTAGAGGACACCTCCAATCTGGCTAGGGGATGTCATTCTGGGAATGGTATGTGGCCACTTAATCATTCTGAACCCACCCAGGACAGGGGTGGTCACCAATGAGCAGCTTTGACAGAGCTGTATGACTTCACAGCTTTCATATGTGGCAGCTTCCAGAAAAACCACCCCCTGCTTTAGCTGACAGCAAAGGGGCAGGGCTGTCATGGGGATGAGGGCTTGAGGAGAGCTGAGCTCTGACAGGAGTAAGGCCCAGGTTCCACAGATTCCTGACATTCCTGGGCTCTCTCCGTTCCTTGTCCAGTAGTGGCCAGAGCTGCATTCATGAGACCCCTCTCAGTGTCTTCCAACCCGCTTCAGAATCCCCACCCTTGGCTGGCCACTGGTCAGAAGTTAGCACAATGTGACTGTGTACATCTTAGTGTCATGGTATGTAGGTGTGAGTGTGTAGGGCATGAGGTGGAAGATATTTGTGTGCAGAAGCATGTGCTGGTGGGAAGCATGCATTTGTGCACGTGTGCATTTGATTTGTGGGTTTCTGGGTGGGAAGGAGTGTGTATGCTGCTGTATTTTTGTGTGTACCTGCGAGAGTTTTTGTATACATCTATAAGAATCAGTGTATCTGCATGATGGCTTTATTGGAGTGGGGGCCTGTGCACTTCAGTCTGTGTGCCTGTCTTTGCTGCAGTTGGGATGCGTGTCTATGTGTCTGGCTTTCCACAGGCAGGTACCAGCGCTAGGAGAGCCTGGGCTGTGGTCCTTCAAGGGTTAAGAGAAACAGGCACCGCCATAACTCTTAATCATAGCTTTGCAAGCTTAGCCAGTGCCCCTGTTGAAAAATGTTTCAAAAAGCAAAATAAATGATCTTTTAGTTACAGAAGTATTGATTTTGCCCACATCTAGTAATAAAGAGCAAGTCACCTGTAGCTAAAACTCTTGTAAAATATATTTTATACTCTAATAGTCTGCAGATAGAGTCACCCGCTGAGCACAGATGACAAATCTCCCCAGCGCGGCCTGCGCCCCCCATATTTCACGTCAGGGACGCAGTGGTGGCACAGGCAGCGACACAGCTGGGCCTCCCTGCGGGTGAAGACACAGCGGCCTGGTTGGCCAGAGGAAAAGAAAAAGCCGGCTTCCCGGCACCAGGTCCATTCCCCAGGCCCCAACCTCCAAGCTCAGCACCAACCTGGCTCACGGTGGAGGTTCCAGACCACCTGCCCTGCAGAAAGAGCTCCCCTCCTAGATCCGGATCCCGCAGAAGCAGCTCCCCCAGGCTCTCAGAGCAGGGCTCTGGCTCTCCTCACTGCCTAGCTGCAGAAGCTGACAGTTTGGGAGTGTTGAGGCTGGATCTAAGAGAAGAGTGAACAAGGGAGTGGGGACTCCTTCCTGGTTTGAAGCCCAGTTACCCTAGGTGTGCACACACACGTTCACACAGGTGCCACACGCTGCCCCTCCCAGGCCCCCATGTACACACAAAGGCACACACTTAGCCCCCAGCATACACATACACAGAGGAACCCTCCGTACGTTCAGAGGGACCCCACCCTGTGCAAGTACACACATGGACACTTGGCTTTATCCATGTACCCAGACACACACCCAGGAGCTCATCCAGGGCATGTCCAGTTCCCCCACACAGTCCTGCCGTGTATTTAAAGAACCAGACTGTGTCCACTCTACCCAGAGAGTTCTTTCAAGAAATAGACTTGTCTGAAATGACCAAATAGTTACTTTGCTTTTGGGGATCGCTCCTTTCCTTCATTATCTATGTTATATCCAGATAAATCTGGTCCCGCACACACCCACATATAACTCTCCCCACCCCTCTCTGCAGGTGGGAGGGCAGTTGCTTAGTGAGGGCACCCTGGTCTCTTGGCCTCTTTTACTTCCCAGAGCGGTGCAGCCAGGGATGAAGCCCAGGCCTCGGAGGCCACACACCTGGTTCCAGTCCCTCTTCTGCCCTGATCTGCTGTGTGGCCCTCAGCAAGTTTCTGCATCTCTCCGAGCCTCTGTTTGGATGGTGCCCAACATTTCCCCCCAGGCTTCATGGCCTCCCTCAGAGAAAGTCCACCGGACTCACCATGTCCCTGGTCAGGGTACTCTTGGAGAAGTCACAGTGTCCTCCCACCTCCATAGCCATCCAGCCGGCCTTGGGCCACCTCACCCCCGACAGTAAGATCACCTGGAGCAAGAGCGGTCAGAGGAAACTGAAAGACACGGCAGGAGAACCCCTCCTCCCAAAGCTGGGAATAAACAGCGTTTTCCAATCCCTGATGGCAACGGGGTGGGTAGGGGAGGTGAGGAGGGTGGAGAGTAGAGGGAACCTCTGGGAGTGAAAAGGTGAGGGGCGAAGTCAGCACTGAGGCAAGGCTGAGAGATGGTGGGAAGGGGCCAGGAGCTTGTGGGGGATTTGGGGAGTGGTTGGGGGGCAGGAGCTGATGGGGGGAGGGGCCCCCCAACAGGTAGCGCTACCCCAGCTAGGGGAGAAGGAACTCGCGCGGGGCAACTAAGAGGGTGTGTGTGTGGGGGACGCTTTGGGGTGGTCGGAGAGCGCCAGGAATCCACAGGGGTATCTTTGAGCGGTGAGGGCCAGCAGCCGGGTGGAGGGGGGGAACAGAGCAGGTAGCTGCCCCGCGCTGGGCTGAGGGCGGGGGAAGGGCTCTTTAAGCGGCGGCCGCGCTAATAACCTGTCCAGGAGATGGCTCGTGGCAAATTGCTTTGTTAGTCTTGTCAGCACGGCCGGGGCCGCCGTCAGCGCGCGCCATGGATCACGATGATGAATCGCCGCGGATCGCGCAGATGCGGGCGGCCCGCGGCCCTGCCCGGGGCTGGGGGTGGGGGTGGGGTGGGGAGCGGGGCCGCGGGGGGCCGGGCCGCCGCCGCCATTAGCTCTCGAATTAGCTCTAAGCCGCCCACCCCCCAGCCACTGCCCGGGGGAGCGCCAGCCGTGGCGGTGGGAGCGGGCCAGGACGGGGAGTGGCACCGGGGCCCCCACCCCGCCAACCTCGAGCCCGGATGAGGCCTCCAAATCCCGGCAGATCCGGACGCAGAGAGTGGGCCTCCGGGAAGGAGCGCGGGGCGGCACGGTCTCCAGCCTCCCCGGCGAGCCTCCGACATCGCAGCCGGGTGTTCCCGCAATTCGAGGGTATCCTCTGCCCGTCTGGGGCGCCTAGAGAGTGGCCGCATCCGGGCATCCGCCCCCTCCCCTCTGGTGCTGAGTGGGCCTCTCCTTCAGAGTGTGTGTACGTGCGGGGGATTAGGGGGGGTTGGGTTTGGCACTGCTGCTCTAAACTGAGTCCAGAAATGGCAGGGCTGGGGTCTGCCCTGGGACTTTCGGGGAACCTCGGATTCTCACTCAGTTCCCAGATCTTTTTGCACAGACGTCTGGCACCCAGGCGTCTCGGTTTCCAGGCTGCCCGAAGCTCTGTGAGCACCCACTTTTCCAAAGTTCCTAAGTTAACCCCTCCCTTGCCTACCCACCACCTTGGTCCAATTTAGAAACATCTCCCCACACACTCATGCGCGCAGCCCACAAAGGCACAGTCTGCATCCATATGTTACATATTTAAACCTGTACACACATATGTTACATACAAATATAGGAATATATACCTGCAACTACAACATACGCATAACTCACGGGATAATGAATACACACAAACACACAACACCTCCCAAAATGCACAGCCGCCTCCACTCCCAGCCCCAGTAGCCCCCAGAAAGTCTATTGGGGGCGGGTCCCCAACCAGTCTGGGATGCCTTCCTTTTAAGCCCTTTGAAGGTGTCAGCCACAGCCTTGGGGCGGTGGGTGGGGAGGCTCTAGGAACAAGCTAGGGAGGGAGGCCCTGAATCATTTCCATTTCTTAGCTCCTGTCTAGACGGTGGCACCTGCGGAATCATTTTGGTAAATCAGTAAAACCCACCCACATTGTGGCATGCCAAGCTCTCCACTGCCCCAGACCTCCCCAAAGACACCTTCCCCTTAGCCCTCCTACCCTGTTTTCCTCTCTGACTTTCTGTCCCAGCACATGCCAGGGATTTTGTGCACCCCTCCCCACAAGAATCCACAATCAACTCAGAGCCCAGCACTTTGCCACCATGTCTCTGGAAGTGCACAGGGGTGGGACTGTGAATGAGCAGCTCATGGTGTCCCCTTGTGTAGAGGACCAGTGTGTACCCTGAGGCTCTAGGCATACTGGCCACCCAGCCACCACCTCCAGACCTCTAGGACTGGGACAGCTGGCACTGGCCAGGGCCTGGGTAGGAGGCAAGCAAGGGTTTCCCCAGCTAGGCCCAGAGTCTGTGTGGCAGACATGTCCCTTCAAAGAGCAGGTGCCTAGTTGAGCCCCATGACCCCCCACCTGGAGCCCTCAGTAGCCCTCAGCTCACCAGCAGAACCTGTGCTCTCCCTAACAGTCTGCTTCCCAAGTCTGGGCCTGGCCCCAAGTCCGGCCTAAGCGAGGTCGGAGTCCTCACCCCCAAGTCTGCCCAGCAGCCCCTGTCCTGTCTGAGGAGGGTACTAGGGAGGGATAGGTTGGAGTTGGGTCCCCGGGCAAAGAAAGATGATGCTCCCTCCTGCTGGAAAGGGAGACCCAATTGCAGCCAGGATTCCTCTTGTGGGGAGTGCGCTCAGCAAACCTCCCCTGGGACTACCAAGCAGGGATGGCTAGGGGCAGGGAGGGACTCCACATCTGTGCTACCATGGGAGGGACTTTGGTGACCCCCCCCTTCATTTGTGTGTCTCTAAATGTGACCCTCTGCACGTGCACCTGTATCCAGGTCTGCGTGTGTGACTGAATGACTAGTGTGCATAGGAGGTGATAATTTTCTCGAGGATGATCTGTGTGCGTGTGTTCGTGTGTGGAGGGCAGCCAGCTGGGGGCGCAGCGTCCCACCATTTCTCCAGCGCGTGGAGCGAGCACCTGGCCGCTGTCCCAATTACCTAGGCCAAAAAGTCAGCCTGGGCTTCCCTTCCTTGCCCTTCCCTTCCCTCTTCTCGTCTCCCCTCCCTCACAGGGCCAGATCCCTGAAGGGAAATTAAAAGGTTATTTAAAGCCCCCGCCTCCACCTTTCTTGTCCCTTTAAATGGAGCCTAAACGGTTTTGTTTTGGCAGAAGAAATCTTTTCTGGAGCTTGGGGGTGGGGGATCCTGGTGGGAGGGAAGGGTCTAAACGGCCTAATCCTCTTACCGCCCCCTCCTCTCCCCTCCCTTCTGAGGCCCACCGCTCCCCGCCCCCCTCTGAGGCACTCAGTCCCTAACTCTGCCTGGGGATCGACCCTCAAATCTGTCTGTGGCCCCTTCTGGCCTGCCCAGGCCAAAATTCCTGACCTCCTCCACCCAGGCCAGGACTCTAAAATCTACTGGCAGCATCGGCCAGTCAGTATCTCCTGCCTCTCCATGCCTTTGCCCCTAAGGAAACAGCCAGCTTCCAGGAGCTAGACCCAGGAGCTAGACCAGAGGGAATGCCAAACCAGGGCCCAGCTGCCCAACCCTGAGCGTAAAACCCGCGTGCCTGCCCTGTGTCCGTCCTGCACTCAGCCACCTGGATTCACAACCACGCTTGAACTCACAGTTGCACAAGGATTGGTTACACACACAAAAAGGACTTATGGCCATATGAGGCTCTGCAGTTACACGTGGACTTGTGGTCACGGGAGCATGGGTCACAAGGACACACTCCACATGTGACTCACAGTCGCTACCACTGTCCTAAAGGCAGGCCACACAGAATCCCACTAAACAGGGACACACACCATACGCACCCCACAGCCTACCCTCCCTTGGCCAAGCACCTCTACAGTCATAGAGCAGCCGTACACGGAGCTTCAGTACAGTCCTTTGCCACTCCAGCCGCACCAGCAGTGTGGGCGTTAACCTGCCCCTCTGGCACACAGACACCTTTCAGGAGGCCAGCCTTCGTCATTGCCAGGCCCCAGAGCCAGCTCGAGAACACGTCTTCCTGTGAACAGGTCCTGCTTGGAGGGAGTGGGGCACTGGTAGGAACGGGGAGGATACCAGGCCCGAGGTTTTCCCCATGTAGTCCAGGCGGCAGGTGTCTGTCCCCCTTGAGACAGGTGCGTGTGCTTCGTGTGAAGCTGAGTCCCAGGCCAGCAGCCTCTCCAAGAGGCCTCCAACTGCCAGACAGGTGACCGGCTGCTAGGAGCGCCCTCCTGTGTATGGGCTGAGTGTGTGTGGGGTGAGCTCTGACGGCTGGTGATGGGATGGTGTGGTGGCACTGGGCTGACAGGGCTGCGGGTGGTGTGGGACTGATAGGGAGTGTGTGTGTGTGTGTGTGTGTGTGTGTGTGTGTGTGTGTGTGTGTGTAGCTCTGGACCGATCTCAAAGAGGGACGGTGGGCGTGGGAGTCAGTCAGGGAGCTCCCACGCCATCGCTTGCTGACCCTGGTGCTAAGCGCCCAGCTGCGGGTGAGTCTTTGGGAGGGGACGGTTTCTCAAGACCCCTCTCGCCCTAGGGATTGGCCTATGGCTTCTGCAGACTCGACAGAGGCAGAGATCCGGGGACCGGGAGGCCGAGACACGGAGATTCGGAGGAAGTGACGGACGCTGATCGGGCCCACAGACCCACGGACTGTCGAACCGGGGCAGCCTAGGCCGAGAGCCGCTTTGCCTCACCGGCGGGGCGGGGCGGGGGCGGGAGAGGCGCGTGATTGGCAGCCACCCGGGCCATTAGGGAGCGCGTGGGCCCGCGCGGGGCGCCCGGGAAACGCCGTTTAAAACTCCAGCCCCCGCCAAGGCGCGCGTAGATGGCAGCGGTGGCGGTGGCGGCGGCGGCGGCGGCGGCGGCGCGGGCCGGGGAGACCAGGTGCGAGCGGGCGGGGCCGGCAGGACCGAGACGGGACGGGGAGGACGCAGGCCGAGAGCTCTGGGGACCGCCACCCCTCTAGTGGTCCTGCAATCCCGGACCCGCTAGGAGGACCGGAAAGTTTGCTTGGGGCCAGGGACTTGGAGACAGACAAACAGACTGCGTAGGGACAGAGGAAGGAGGAAAAGGCCAGGGAGACAGAGTCTGGGAGAGACCGGGAGACAAGCAGGGTGAGACGGAGGGAGGGATACCCAAGACTGACAACGGAGTCAGAGAGAGGGAGCAGCCCAAGGAGCCAGAAAGAGCGCAGAACTCGAAATTCCGAGGCAGAAAGAGAGAAGAGAGAGCCGTGGGCAGAAACGCGCCGAGGCAGAGACGGAAGCCTCGGCCCGCGGAGACGCAGGCACCCGCAGAGAAAGCTTCGGATCCGTCACGGTTTTGCCTCATTTGGAAGATATTACTTCGTCTCTGAAAAAAAAAAAAATACAAAAAAGGTTTGGATATTAAGCGGAGACAAATCTTTCTCAGTTTGGAGGGGGCGGGGAGGAGGTGGCCGGGGGTAATGCGGAACAGATGCGGCCCCGGGCTTCGCGGAGCCCGGGGCCGGGGCTGGGGAGGGGGTGCGGCCCGCAGCCCAGGACCCCGCCCTGGGAGCGCAGGGGCCGCCCGCGCCTCCCCAGCTTCCGCATCCACGCCGCCCGGCGACCCCCACGGTGACCCGGGCATTACCAGGGGTCTCGCATTGGTCCGGCCCGCGCAGCTCCGGCTAAAACTCCACCGGCGGCGAGTGAGCCTTTTCTCTCGGGATTGCGATTCTGCACGAATTCTCCGGTCGGGGGTGGTTCAGCGCTCAGCCAGCTTCTGTCCTCGTAAATGCAGCCTCGGGCTGGAGTTCCCCAGGTGGGTGTTTGGGGCGCAACGGGCCTAGACCCCTGGAATTCGTTTTGCCTCCCGCGGCCTCGGCTGGCATGGGTCGGGTGAGCTGCGTGTGGAACCACAGGCTGGGGCCAGCCCCCGGAGCCTCTTCATGGTGCTTCGGGTGGAGCGGTCAAGGGGCTGGGGGCACTGCCAGGGACTCTCCTCTCTGGGCCTCCTAAACCGGGTAGCTGTGACCCGGTTCTGGACGGGGACAAGCGGTGTCCCGGACTCTGCCGGCTGAACTTTCTCGTCCATCACAAGTTTCCGGGCTCTGAGCCCGGGCCGCGGCAGCCCTGGTGGTGCGCGTAGGGGGCCCGAGCGGAACCTCTCCTCCTCCAAATTCGCCCCGGATCTGGGGCCCGAACTTTCCCTGATTCCGGTGTGTGTGTGTGTGTGTGTGTGTGTGTGTTCCTCATGCTAGTGATTTGTCCGATGAGGGAATCCGGGATTGAGGGGTGGGAGGAGGCCGGGATCCGCGCCCTTTCCGCCCTTTTTCAGTGTTTCGAATCCCCCAAGCAGGGAGCCCGCGAAGCCTCTTGCGCAGCCTTAGGGCCAGTCCGCCCAAGGCGCGGGACGATCTTTTTCCTTTTAGAAAAGTCTGCAGAGGCAAGGGGTCGATCGGGCTAGTGCTGGTTTTCGAAGGCGGCTCCGGGTTAAGGACGTCGGGGAGAGAGGAGGGCTTTACTGCCTCGATCGGCCTTGCGTGTTGGGGGTGGGGGGGGGGGGTACTGTTGGCCTCGCGGCGGCTGTTTGCGCCGCAGCCGCGAAATTGTGCTGTTCCCAGTTTGCAGCCGCGACGGCCGGGTGGCCGGGTCTTTCCCACTCGAGCTCGGGATCCTGTGCGCTGCAGGCGGGTTGGCTGGGCCCGGCCTCTTACTAGGAGGTCCTGTCGTCTATTAGTTTTAGGTGGGGTGGAGTGAGAATTGTTTTCAATTTTGCAGGGATTCGTGTTTCACTTCTCTTCATCCTCAGTCTTTCCCCAAAAGAGAAGGCAGCCTGACCAAAGGGTCGGTGAATTTAGTCCCTACCTCCCCTCTCTGCAAACCAGCTGGGCTGATGTTTGTGTAGGCGGTCAGAAAAAAATCGAATTTGCTGCCCAATGAGAGCAAATTATCCGGACAACTGGCTCAAATCTCTCTCCTCCGTGGCCGGGGTAGATACAGTCTTTGGACAAGAGGCAGAGAATCACTACTCAGGATGGGGGTAAACACCTTCCTCCACCCGCTCGGACCTTATGGGCGCCGACTCTTGTTGCGAAGCGGGAACCTGTGCGGCCAGACGCACAGACCCCGCGTACAAAGTGGAACAGAAGGGCAAAGGTGCAGAGGAGTGGAAACCCGCCCTGGGCGAAGGCAACCTCGAAGGTGAGCACCCAGGCCTCCGATGGGCTCCACCCGACCTCGGGCTGGCGAGTCAACTTCAAGGGCAATGGGTGAGATTTTGGAGGACCCCTGCACTGGTCCCCACCACTTTCACACGCAGAATCCTGTGTATCTCGAAATTGGAGCCGTTTCTGTGCTCCGATGCAAACATAACTTGCTCTGGAGACCCAGCCCCGCAAAGCCCCTCAAACGCAGCTTAGTGGATCTTTAGGAAACAAAAGTTTTCAGAGGACCCCGAGCTGACAGTACTGTGGCCCCTCAGGCCTGGAATGGGGGGTCAGCCCACTGCCCTCCCCCCCCCGAGCCCGCTGCCCTGAAACCTGGGTTCTGAGGGAATGCCCGATTGAGTTTGGTGATTAGAGCACTTGGACTTGCCCGTAGGTTGCAGAACCTGACCTAAGGGCAGAGGCCCCTCCCTCCCCAATCTCTGAGCTAGTCCTGTACACCCACACATTTTGGGGCCATCCAGATGGACAGACACATAGGGATACACACACATACACACGCTGACCGCCACACAGAGTCAGAGGCATGGGTTAGAGTTACCTGGGCTATGGGTGGCTCACTCAGACGCATACAGGTGAGAAGTCACACAGGTAGAGGAACACACACATAGGGGCACACAGGCAGATCTGCTGGACACATAGAACTCCTTAGACAGATACCAAATACACAGGTTAAACGCACACGGACACTCACGCATATCACACAAGACACCCCCAGGGCACCCATCAGAGTCCCAACAGCGCCACTTCTCCCCCTCACCCGGTTCAGCCCAAGGGTCCCCCGGCCCACAGCTCCCGCCCCGCCTCTGCTCCCCTGATTCCCACCACTAGCCTGGGGCCTCAATGCTCACTCCGATGCTTACTCCCCCTGTCAGGTCTCTGGTCCTTGAGGAGCTAACCCCCACTTCTCCCTCGTTCCCAGTCCCCCCCTACCCCCATCCCCCAGTCCCGCTCGGCCGCCCCGCGGTGCCCATGTAAATGACAGCAATAAATATCTAATCAAGGCCCCGGGCGACGACGCCCGTCGCCCGCCAAAGCCCATTACCGAGCAGGCGGGCGGGTTAGGGAGGGGGGCTGGGGGGACGGTGAGTGGCAAGCCGAGCATGTGGTCCGTTCTGGACCTTCGTTCTGCACTGAGTACCCATCATCTCTGACCTTGGGCGAGTCATTGCTCCTCTCTGCGCCTCAGTTTCCCCTTGGGTAAGACGGGTGCTGAGCTGGGCTCTCCGTTATCCTGGCCTGCCCTCCCACCATCCAGCGATCTCTCTTTCCGCTTAGTCACCTCTCTGTTCTTCGGACAACTTATTTGACTCGGCCCAGTGCTGCCAGATGGGCGGGCATCCCAGCTCGCAGAGACCGAGGATCTCAGCTCTGGCCCCGCCTGTTCTTCCAACTTTAGCTGGGTTTCCGGCAGCGGCAGCGGCGGGGAAGAGTGCCCTGGATCTGCGGTCACCAGGCCGAGTGCATTTCCCTGACGGGGTTACTTCTTGAGACCAGTCTACCGCCACTGCAGGCGCTGCTTCAGTGTGTCCCCAGGTCACTGGAGCCCACTGGGTCTCGCGGCCCCTTCCAGCCCCCACGGGTCTGTGCCCCAGGGTTGTTTGCTTCCCCATGGCCGCGCGTCCCTGTATCTATCCATACTTCTGTCCGAGCACGGGGGCATCCGGAATCTCCGAGTCAGCACGACACACCCCTCCAGCAGCCCGAGGCCCACACCTGGGCCAGGAGCAGGGACTTGCTGTCCGTGTTTCATGCCTGGCCAGGCCTGGGTCTGGATGATCCTGGGGCGACCCAGCTGGTACCTGCGAGACTCCGGGCCAGGGCAAACCCGGCGAGTGAGGCCGCCTCCTCCGTGCGGGTGTGAGGTGGGAATGCTGGTGGCCCACCCTGCCCTGCTCCACTCCAGCTCGGTCCAGGTCTCCTCGGTCTTCTCTGGCTCTCTAGCTGCATCTCTACTGGAAAGGAAGAGGAGAATCAAGCAATTATCCTGACAGTTCGATTCCCAGGGCCTGCGGTCAGACCTCCCCCGAGCCAGCCTGTCCTCCAGAGCAAACGCTGGATGGGATTCGAGAAAAAAACAACAAAAATTGGCCTTTCTCATTTTCTCATCCTTCCCCCGCCGCATTTCCCTGCCTTAAAAAAAAAAAAAAATTAACTCTAGCTGCCTGATTTCTTTGCCCCCCCCCCCCCCAACACTGAGCACATCAGAAAAACTGAGAACAGTAGGCGGAAGGGCCTCCCTCAGTCTCGGCCCATTAGCCTGCAGGGGGCTAATTACCCCAATTAGCGGCTGATTTATAATTAATGGCTCGGACCGAGGGATAATTGGATGTTAATGGATAACAGTTTGTGTAGGGAACTAAGCGCCTGGGCTCCTCAAGAGGGCCCCGGGGCCGGGGTCTGTCCTGAGACCCACCCGGAACTCTGGGGATCTCTGCGCTGGCGCTCCTCTTCCTCCCCTCTCTGTTCCCATCCCTAAGCCAAGAGGCTAGGTGAGAATCTCCTTTGAGAAACTGATGAGTTCTAGGTGCCTGGAGACCAGCACCCCATCTGACTTGACCCTTGCAAAGCCACACACCCTGAAACCCACCATCTGAGGTCCTTGGCTCCAACTTTAGGACCACTTTGGGGGCCCTCAGCTGAGCTGGAAGGGGAATGCTGGAGGACAGCCCATTACCTCACCACATGGATCAAGCACATTAATCAAGGGGTTAATGGTAGCAATGTGCTAATCATGGTGCCTGTATCAAATGCCACTGGGGGGTGGGGCATGGCCAAGACGAGAGCAGTGGCCAGGGCTTGGTGTGGGACAGGGTCAGGGCTCAGTCTGTGGCAAAGTCAGGGCCGAAGGAAGCTATGGCCAGGAGGTGGCTTGGCTTCTGGTGGGGACATGGAGTCTTCCCTGCTGGGTAGGGCAGGGCAGGCAGGTGAGGAGACTCTGGGCCCTGGCTCCCTCAGTTCTGGGTTTTGCTGCCCTTCTCACATCTCCCAGAGCTTCACCCAGGGCATTTGACCATCTGACCATTCTGCTAGAATTTGAGCCCCTGGAGCTGGAACTCATTGCATTACCCCAGAGTTCATTGCCTGACAAACAGTGGCTCTATCTTTACTTGTGGGATGAATGTCTCATGTCTCCTGTGCTGGGTAGTGAGTACTTGCTCTGGAGCCAGACCCTGCCTGGCAGGAGCCCCAGATTGGTGAGGTTAAGGGCTCTTGGTGTGCACTGAGTTCACGCTTTGGAGTTAGACTCCATGGATACCATCTTGGCTAAGTTGAGTAGCTGTGTGGCTTTGGGCTCTGTCTCTGGGTTGCAGCTTGCTTACCAGTCAAATGGGATGAGATTGTTGTGAGGATTAAATGAGATGCTGCCTGTCTCAGGATGGCTGGTAAAAAATAGTTATTATGATATCTTGGGTGAAGGGCAGGCAAATGGGCAACTGCAGTTTGGTGAGGTAATGCTATGATGGAGAGTTCAAGAAGTCACCTGACCCAGCCTGGCCTATCAGGGGAGGCTTCCTGGAGAAGGGGGTGCGTAAGTCTAGTGTGAGGGATCAGGAGTTCTCCACGTAATGCTGGTGGAGGGACAGTGTTCCTAGAGGAGGAGGCATGGTGACTGTGGGGAGCTGTGTCTCAGTGGGTGGGAGGGTGCTGGTGCAGAGGGTTAGGAGGCAGCAGGGTGGGGAAGTGGAAATGACAAATATGTGTGTCTCTAGAATGTGTCCTTGGCTGTTCTCTGTGGTTTTGCTGGCCATATCGAGTCGCTGAATTGTGGGCGCCCTGGCTCACCCTCCTGGGAAGTGAGGCATGGCTGAGGGGAATCTGGTGCCTGGCAAGGGGAGAAAGAGGCTGGTTCCTGGGCGCTCTGCACTTTGGCGTGCCTGACACTGACAGTGGAGATTCGGGGCTCTTGGAGGGTTCGGCAGTGACCTGAGAATTGATCTGGAAAATAAACAACATCTGAGAGGGAGCAGCTGGGTATATTCTCATCTCAGGTCTGCCCTTAGCCCTGGCGCCTTCAGGGTCCTTGGTCAGGGTAAGGTCGCGGTTTCGGTGTCCTCTTGTATCATATGCTCCCATTGCTGATACCTGGCAACTCAGAACAGATGTGGGAATAGGGGTGCTTACTGGGATGGTGGCTCAGGCTTTCCAGTTCCCAAACAGGTCAGCCAAGGGTGACTCACCTTCTCTGAGCCTCAATTCCTCATCTGTAAAGTGGGAATAATAATAGTGCCTCCCTCAGAGAGTTGGGGTAAGAAATTAATGAGGTTACCATGGTTGAGTATCTGGCATGTTCCGGGCACAGAGCTTCTCTTAAAGTCCTGTAAACTAACACAACATTGTAAATCAACTATACTTCAATCAATTAATTAATTATTCTGGCTGGGGCGTAGCTTGCAGGATCATCTTAGTTCCCTGACCAGGGATTGAACCCAGGCCCCGGCAGTGAAAGCGCTGAGTCCTAACCACTGGATGGCCAGGGAATTCCCAACTATACTTTAATTTAAAAAAATGTTTTGAATAAAAAAAAAAATCCTGTACCCACTAACTCAGAGCTGGAAGGCGTCTGGGTCATCTTGGTCAGCTACCCCCTACCCACTCACACACAGTCATGTGCACACACGCACATTCATGTGCACACACGCACACACACGAAGGACTCTCTCCTCCTCAGCTTCCTCAGGTGGCTGGCCGACGCTGGGTTACACACTTCCCCTGACCAACCAAGATTTCTCTCCCTCCTGGGGCAGCCGTTGGGTCAATGTTGTAACAGAAGAGGTCAGGGATGGTAGGGTCCTAGCCAGGGTCAATAGCAGCCTGGGGTTGGGGCAGGAGCCCTGGTCTGGAGCTCCCGGGTTCATGTGTTCGTGTTCTTCTACCTGCCTAGCTAAAGTCTTTTGGTCTCCAAACTACTCGGTAGGAGGAAAGGCAGCAGGGGCCTCTTCCCCGAGAGGGTCACTGGGGAGCCTCCAGGGCTGAAGGGGTGGTAGCATTTCTCAGGGCAGGAAGTCCAGGGCAGCAGGCCCCCTACAGTCCCTCCCACTGCTGTTGGCACCCAGGGCTAGTCCTCACCAGTGCCTAGCTCTCGGTCACACTCTGGAAATAAATACCAGGTAGATCCTCGGCAACCAGGGTTCCTGTTCTGCCTCTACCCCTTGGTAACTGTGGGGCCTCGGGCAGGTGACTTTACCTCTCTCAGCCTCAGTTTTCTCACTCCTATAGTGGGGGTAATAAGTCCTACCTAGTAGGGTTGTGTTGAAGCTTGTTAACATGAGCAGAAGAGGGTTTGGCTCACGGTAAATGTTCAGTAAGACGTAGCTGTCATTGGTAGTGAGATAATATGTCTGACCATGCTTGGAACAGAGGAGGCAAATTGCTCAGAGAATTTTGGTTCCTCCCCTCCTGCATTCTTTCCTTTCCTTTAAACAAATTTGTTCTGCTTGGTTCTTCACTGTATGGGGGAATGAGCAGAAATGGAGGGGGAATTAAAAGTTCAGAAAAGGAGAGGAAGAGGCGAAGAGAGATGGGGTAGTTCTGTGGGGTGGCTGAGCCGGGTGTGGCTGAAGGAAGGGTCCACTTTCCTTTTAATCAAAGATGCCTTACGTGTGATTTCCTAGCAGTGCTGCCGTTAATTTATAAAAAATGCCCCCTAATAAAATTCTGCTTGATTCTTCGATTGGCTGGGCATTAGGCCGCAGCCAGCAGCGACGCGGGGACATAACGGATGCATTTGCAGATTTGGAAAATTAAAGCCATCTATATGGTGCCTGTGGTGGGACATCCGCCGATCTGCTTGCTTAATGAAATATAAAGATTCTTTTAACCAATGTAAGCACAATTCGACAGCTTGTGAAACACGGCCGCTCCATGATGGATGGCTCTCCTGGCTCGCCAGGAATTGCGGGGTGGCACCTTTTAAATATATAATTGATTCTGTTTGGAGTGTGCAGTGGGCTGAGCCCATGCACAGCCCGGCCTGGGGCCAGGGGTGCAGGGCCCTGTTTAGAGGCTCCGACTAGCCCTGCAGGACTCCAGCCTGGGCGGCTCTTGGCCTCCCCCTAGGACCCACAGCACTCAGAACTGGATGTGGATGGGGCTCTAGCTGCTGGGCCTGGCTGAGGACCCCGGGGAACAGGTCTGGGCTGCCCCTTGGCTGGAAAAGTGCCTACCGGGCAGGGTTCCCCCCAGTCCCAGACTTATAGTGCTGCGGAGAGAGAAGGTGGTGGTAGCAGGGCCTGAGGACCATACTGGGCTGTGCTGGCCCTGCCTCCCCTACCATCTCTTAGCTGGTGAGTCTTTCTCATGCATGCAAGATTTATTCTTTACTAAGCACTGGCTGTGTACCAGGCTCTGTGCTAGGTGGTACAGAAACCCAAAATGGGTAAAACAAATCTATTTATTTTCTCTGTGTTGATCTGTCTTGCTCTCTGCATCAACTCCATCTCTTTGCTTTTTTTTCTTTCTTTCTTTCTTTCTCTTTGTGTTTCTCTCTCAGACCCTGTTCAGGGCCACATGACTTCTGAGGGTGTCATTTAGCGTACGTTCCTCTGGTCATACACACACACACACGTTCACACACACCAGCCCACAGACATATAGAGAACCACAGACACCCACCTAAACGCAGATGCATACACAGTCGTGTGCCTGGTCACAGTCGGGCTGCGTACACACATGGCCACACGTGATCACTGAAATGAGCTGCAGGCCTGTGGCTGTGTGGTACCACATCTGTGCAGCTTGGATGGTAAGCAGCAGCATCAGTCAGGGGCCCCTCTGTGGCCTCAGAGGAGACCTGGGGCCCTGATGTCCATCTGGAGAAGGAAGAGAGTGTGAGGCTGGGGAGAGAGGCGCTCAGCTGGGAGGATTCAGGCTTGCACAGCCTCATCTCACTACACACACTCACATGTGCACACACGTGCATGTATGAGCACACGCACTGGGGGAAGGTGCTTTTTCTCTGCTGTTGTCCTATTGCCTTGGATCAAACCAGAGATGCTAGAAGTCAGGGAACGGAACATGCCGGAGTAAGAACCTGTGAGTGGGGTTAGGAAACACCAGCTGGTGGGAGGAACATCACCTCACCTGTGGAAACTTGTTCTACCACTTCCTAGGTGCGTGGCCTTTAACAAATTATCCAATCATTCTCACCTTCCGTTTCCGCATCTGTGAGATGGGGGTGATAACAGTCCCTACCTCCTAGGGCGTTGGGAGGATGGATGGGGATGTCTGATGTATCTGGGGCACTTAACAAATAGTTGTTATTATTAATTCATTCATCCGATCCTCATCTCCTGAGCCCTGCCTCTGTGCCAGACCCTGCAACTGTGCTGAGGTAGGGAATCCAGAAAGGCATGAGATACACTTTCTGCCCTCAAGGAGCTCAGTCTAGTGGGGGAGAGAGAAGTGTCATCACACTACCGGTCCAGGGCTAGAATTAAGAAAAGCCACGTAAAGTGCTTTGTGTGGTGCCTCGCTCAGTGTGTTCAGTAAATAGTAGCTGTTGTTGTTACCATCATTTCTGTGACCTGAGCTTAGTTATGTGCAGGCTGAAGAGGGGAGAGATGCCTTCTCAGGGGCGGGTGGGGAGTGCCCCATTTCTGAGGAGTAGGTGTCAGCTGAGTAGCCTTGTCAGGTCAGTGGGAGGAAGGGCAATGATGTTTCAGGTGGAGGCCCAGCAGGAGCAAAGGCATGGAAGTGACACATGGGAGTGGCAGGTAATCTGGTATTGCTGGGTACCAGGGAGGGGGAGGGCATCAGGCTGGAGGGGAGGGGTGGGCAGACGCCAGACTGCGAAGGTTCTGGAGGCCGTCAGAGGGCCAGTGGGCTGGGGCGGTTTTGGGGCCGCGAGAGGCACCGCTCCTGGCGTCCGTTAATAAAGACTTGTCGTGCATCCAAAACTGTGAGGTCAGCAATAATTAAGTCAATTAAAATGTCACTTACCACATTAACAACAGTAGAATTTTAAGGCCACAAAGCCCCTGAGTTTGGTGGGGGAGGGGCATTCCAGCCCAACCGGGGTGGGGGATGAATAAAATTACTTCTAAACTCTGTTCCCTCTTCCCCACATGGCCCCTGTGACACGTTTTGGAGCCTGGCTCCATCCCCACATCCCTTGGCACACAAAGATAACCCTCCCCCCACCCGCACCCTCAAAAAGGAAAGAAAGAAGGAATATAAACGTGAAGATCACCTGTAATCCCATCTGCTATCTCCCAGAGATAACCTCTGTTAACATTTCAGGGTATAACCTTCCGGACTTTTTTCCTATGCATATTTATACATACATTACAGAAATGGGATCACATCATGCATACTGTTACCTATTTCTTCCACTCAACAGTATATTGTGAGCATCAGCACATACAGATACACATCATTGTTTTAAACTGTGGCACCGTCTTGCATTGTGGGCACGACTGTTCCCACATTTACTGAACTAATCCTCTCTTGATGGACAGTGAGGGTTCCAATTGTTTGCCATCATAAGCAAAGCTGTCATAAATATTCCTATATCCATATCTCTGCATACTTGAAGGATAAATTTCTAGAAATGGAATTGTTGAGTCCAATGATGCTCTCTCTAAAGGCTTTTGATGCAGGGAGTAAAGAGCTCTTTTGTCAGTGAGGTAGGAGAAGGACCATTTCCTACTCCCCTCAATAACCCTGGGTAATAATTTTTCTTCATATTTGCTAATCTGATTGGTGAAATTCTTATTTTATTGTTTCTATTTTTATTTCTTTGGTGACAAGGAAGGCTGAGCATTTTTTGGTCATACGTCAGACGGCTATTTGTTTTTCTTCCTTAATAAGTTGTCTCCGGAATTCCCTAGTGGCCAGTGGTTAACACTCTATGCTCTCATCGCCAAGGGCCCGGGTTCAGTCACTGGTCGGGGAATGCAGATCCCGCCAGTGAGGCGCGGCCAAAACCAAACAAACAAACAAAGTTGTCTCTTCATTTACTTAGCCCATCTTTTATTAAGGTGACCGTCTTTTTGTTTCTATATAAGAGCTCTTTGTATGTTATGGGTATTCTCTTTTATTTTTATTTGTGCTATTTTTTAAATCAATTTTGCTATGTTATGTATGGTAAATATTTTCCCAGGTTTGGTGTTTGCCTTTTAGATTTCTTTATGGTACATTCTATTATACAAATGCTTAAACACTTTATGTTGCCGTGTCCATCACTCTTTTCTCTTAGATCTCTGCCTTTGGGGTCATGTTTGTGGTACATAGAGTGGGATTCTGTAAGTAAGTGTTGTTGGTAGGTGTCATGTGTGAGTGTCGACTCAGAAATCTGTAAATCCAGCCCTCAGCTCCCAACTTGTATATCCAGCTACCAATTTAACATTCTTTTTTTCTTTTTTTCTTTTGGCCACGCCGTATGGCTTTCGGGATCTTAGTTCCCCGACCAGGGATCGAACCCGTGCCCCCTGCAGTGGAAGCACGGAGTTTTAACCACTGGACTGCCAGGGAAGTCCCCCCAACTTAACATTCTTACTTGGAAGTCAGATCCATATTTCACACTTACCATGTCCCCAAAAAGCCGTGATTTTCATTCCCCTGCTCCTACTTCCCAGAGCCGCTTCTCCCCTAGAGCTCCCGATTCAGGAAAAGACCCATCTTCACTCAGTGGCTCAGGCCAAAAACTAGAGTAATCTTTTTTTGCCCTCTTTCCCTCACATCTTATAACTGACCTATCAGCAGTCATGTCAATTCTACCTTCAAACTATGTCCTGATTCTGACCACTTCTCCCCCCTCCACCCGTACCACCCTAGTGCAAGGCACCTCGGTCGCTGGCCTGGGCTTCTGCAGTGGCCTGGTCTCTTCGCTTCTCTTCTTGACCCTCTGCAGTCTGTTCTCCATACAGCAGCTGAAGTGAGCTTTTAACAACAAATTGTCATGGTCCTCACCTATTCAAGACCATCCAGGAGCTTCCCATCACACTCAGGATAGAATTCAAACTCCTTACAATGGGCCATGAAACCCCCTGGGATCTGGCCCCTCCTCTCCCTCCCACCTCACCTCCCCCACTTGCCCCCTCCCCCTCTGTGCTCAAGCCACCCTGGTTTCCTTGCCGTTTCACACACACACCAAGCTTATTCATGCCTCAGGGCCTTTGTCCTTGCTGTTCCTTCTGCCTGGAAAATCTCCCCCTCCCCACCCCGAGTCCCCCGACCCCTGAGATTCACACGGCTTACTTCAAACATCATAGTGCCCTTTCCTGACCACATGTTCTAAAACAGCCTCACCTTGCCTCTTGTTATGCTCTTCCTCTGCCTTAGTTTTCTTCAGGGCACTTATTCCTGTCTGACTTTATTACATACGTTTATTTGTTGTTTTATAGCCTTCCTCCCTTCGAAGGTAAATTCCATGAAGGCAAGGACTTTGGTACTTAGTATGTGGGTGCTTAATGAATATTTGTTGAATGAATATGTGTAATACATGAATGTGTATGAGTATCATGTTTGTGTGTAGATACATCTGCGTGGATAGGTATCTGTGAGAACATCTATGTGTGGAACTGTGGAAGTAATGACATTGTGTTTGTGAATGTTGATGAATCTGTGTGCAAATTTGACTGCTTACGTGAATGCTTTGCTGAGAATGTCTGCGTATGTGTATTTGTGCATGAACCGTGTGTATGCCCGTGTGTGCATGTATGTGCTGTGGATGTTTGGTGATGTGTCCACTTCAGTGAGGGTGGGGAGCTGAGACATCTGGACACGTTCTTCCTCTTATCAAATGGACCACATTCCAAAAGTGACGTTTCAGGCCGATACATGGTGGGCACTCAGATGAGGACTGCAAGGGTCTGGAGGAGCCCTGGGGCTGGTGGGGCCCCGGCAGCCTCATGCTGATGCGAGCCATCTCAGCAGAAGGGATGTGCTCTCTGATGCGTTGGCCAGCAAAGAATGAGGCTGAAGCAATGTGGGGCAGAGCAGGCCTTGCACAGGCTGTGTGGCCTCAACATGTCACTGCTCTTTCTCCAAGCCCCAGTAGACTCATCGGTAAATGGGGTTCATTGCTCTTGGCCTGCTTGCTTCTTGGGAATACGGTGAGAATAGAGGGAGGCAATGGCAGTGTGTGTATCACAGTCATAGTAACAGTGTTCTTAAAGCTGTGCAGCATATGAGGGTTGTAATCCACTATCTCATCAGAGCGAATGCCTCAGTGTTCCCAGGCCAGCTCTGGACTTGGCCCCGTGTGAGCCTCAGTGGCTGTTTGTTGAATAAATAATAGGTGTGTGAGCAAAATAATGATGTACAAGTGAGTAAGTGCCTGGGTGATTAAATGAAGAGATGACTGCATGAGGCAGCAAACGGACTGATGAATCCCAATAAGTAACATGTTTGAGCACACGCTACGTGCCAGACCCTATTGTAAAGGCTTCTCTTAATCCATGCAACCAACCCCATGAGATAAGTACTATTACTAACCCCATTTTGCAGATGGAGAGACTGAAGGTCAGAGAAGTTAAGTGACTTACTCAAAGCCACAAAGCTCCCAGGTGGCAGAGTGGAGATTCCAGCCCAGGCAGGCTGACTCCAGAGCCCAGAGCACTAAACCCTACACAAGTCCTGCTGCGTGAATCGATGAATGAGTGGGTGAATGAATAAATACATGCAGGAGCCCTCTTGCTCTTAGCTGTGGGCAAGGCAGGCCACTTTCTGACGGGGAAGCAGAATCTCTCAGGGGTGAGGTGGGCATCCAAGGCCCGGACCTTGGGTGGTGTCTCTGCCAGGGTAGAGTGTGACCGCATGGCCTCACTCACGTCCCCTCCCTCTCCCTGGTCTGCAGGCACATGCCGCGATGCAGCACTACGGGGTGAACGGGTACTCACTGCACGCCATGAACTCGCTCAGCGCCATGTACAACCTGCACCAGCAGGCGGCCCAGCAAGCCCAGCACGCCCCTGACTACCGGCCCTCGGTGCACGCGCTTACCTTGGCCGAGCGCCTGGCTGGTAAGGGCCGTTTGTGGGGACGGGGGCTGGGGGGTGGAGGAGAGATCTGGGGGAAGAGGCTCTGGAAGGTGAAGACAGGAGGAAGTACTGGGAACGTTTACTCTGGGAGACTCAGGAAGACGTCAATTCAAAATCTGTGTGTGAGTGTCCAGAGCACCCTTGTTAGCCAGCACTGTGCTGGGCCCTGGAGCTGCCCTATGCCTTCAGATTCCCTTAACCACCCTGTGAGGGAGGGATTCATTAGCCTGTCTCACAGATGGAGAGACTGAGGTAGGAGGTAAGGGACTAGCCCAGAGCATTCCAGCTCGGAAGTGGCTGGAGTGCCCAGGGAGTCCCATCTGTAACAGCTCCCATGTTTTGATCACTGACTGTATGCCAGGCACTGTGTGAGGCGCACTCTCTCTCTCTGTGCGTCTAACCATTCAACTCGAGTAAAGGGAGGTTATTATGTCCATTTTAAGGACAAGGAAATGGAGGCTCAGAGAGGTTAACTCTAGGCAGGGCCGGGGTAGGAGATTAGAATGTGACATTATGGCTAAAAATCTGAGCTTTGAAGTTACAGACTTGCAGTCATTGTAGGGTCTGCCCACTCACCTCTCTTCTCTGAGCCTCAGCTTCCCCCTTTATAAACAGGGAACATGTTGGAATGTTCCCATAGGATGGTTGGGATGTTATTTGAGATAACATACTCAAGGTATTCAGTAAGGGCTTGTAGGTGCTCAGAGGAAATTATTACCCAGGTCCCAAGCGAAGTGCCCATGAGGGAGCCGCAGCCTGGTCCCCCCTCCCCCAGTTCAACTGATTGTTGCCCTGCCCTGGCAGCCCCTCAGTGAGCATGGGAAGGATTTGATGCCATAGGTGGGGAACGTGATTTCCTGGGAGGTGAAGCCACCCACCCCATCCTGTCCCAGGGCAAACCTCAAGCAGCTGGTGAATTGCTCTGGCCCTGGGCCAGGTGGTCCTCAGAGGGCTTTAGGGCACTCCCAGGGAGACCAGGTGCCCAGAGACCCATGAGAGGGCACGGCAGGAAGAATGTGGCCAGGATCAAATGGTGGGGCAGACTAGAGAAGCATGATCAGCTGATGCAGTCAGGGAGGGCTTCCTGGAGGCCATGGAGCAGGAGTCAGGCCTTAAGAGGGCAAGGAAGGGGGACTAGCATGAGTAAAGGCACAGAAATGGGATGGGATACGAGGCCTGGGTAGGGGTTCCGGTCTGGCAGGGAGGGTGAGGCAGCCGCTTCTACTCCTCTAGACCCTGCCAGGCTCTGGGAAGGGCTCAGTGGATAAAATGGAGCCCCTGGTCACCTTCTGTAGATTAGCATGGGGTCGTCAGTCTCCAGTATGGGAATGTGGGTGCAGTCCTGCCTGGGCTATGGCTGCTTCTCTGGTTTGGAGTGAATTCCCTGTGCCCAAGCTGCTGGTGACCTTTGATCCTTACCATGTTCCAGGGCTCACAGAGGAAGAGTCAGGGACAGAGGCTCACCTCTGCTGGTGGGGACAGAGGAAGTGGAGTATTCAGTGCTCCCACCAATTCTCTAGTCTTAGGAAGGAGGGATATGAGCTCCAGGCGGGCCTTTGTATGGAGGCCTCGCCTTCCAGCAGGAGGTTTTGCTGATGGTACAGAGAGCCTGGCCTCCCAGGCTGTGACTCCCTGCCACCTTTGTAGTCCCTGGAGCCAGCAGCAGAAGGCTGACCTGTTGCTCCCACACCCAGTGTTCTACTGAGAGGGGTCCTCACTCCTTCCCCTCCCACAGCATGACCAGCGTGAGCTCAGGGCTCGGTCCAGGCTGGGATTAGTGCCAGTTTGTAAGAGGTTCAGGGTTCCCTCTTTACACTGAAGAAGGAGCAGCCCAAAGTCTGAGGCTTCCTGGATACCCAGTTGCCTCCTACTTCCTCGTTCAGAGTGTGGCGTTGACTTCCCAGTCCCTGGAGTGCAGGGGAAGGACCTTGGCAGCCCAGTGCAGAGGTTGACACAGCTTGGGTTCCCTTCAGCATAGATAGTGCAGGGTCCACTTATGGGTGATGGTAGGCGGGGAGAGAGAGGTTAACTGTCCATCCTCCAGGGACTGGTCAAGCAGAAGGGTTGGAGGCTAGACAGCAACCCCAGACAGATATCTATGCTGGGAGGTTCATGTTCCCAGCACGTGGGCAGGACTTTGGAATCTGTGGTCCACCAGGCCTGTCTCCCCTCCAAGCCTGTGGTGGTTAGTACCTGCTCTCTTTGTCCTTCCCTCCTGGAGGAAGCAGCTAGAAGGGTCAAGACCACACGCAAGAAGCCTTTCCTGTGTTCTGAGGGCCCTGCCAGAGCCAGGGTTTCTGTTGAGACATAAGAGCAGGAGCCTCAGGTCCTGCCATCAGAGATTCATAGGACAACGGGGACGATGAGATTCATACCCAGAGGACATAGGATCAAGTGCCAGTGAATTCCATCTACTCAGTCAGACCTCACCTAACTGTACCTTGCAGATAAGTCATGGCCTGGCTTCTCATGGTCGGGACAGTATTCTGTTGGTATCTAGAATCTAAGGGTCATAGGCTATTAGAAGCTTTGTGACATGGACTTCCAAATTATTAGCATCATGTACTCTCAGAATATTATACCCTTATTATTCTGGGACTTTAAGGATTTTAGGGCAATGCCCACCCACCTACCTACCCACCCACCCCAAACCAAATAAGGAAGATCCCCCTCAGTCATATTCCTGACAGCCATTCATAGAGATGAGCTAGACCTCAGTGGTCCTGATAGTGAATGATGGGGTGGAGCGATCTTGAAAATCCAGCCACATGGAGAGGAGATGGGTGATTTCCAAGGGGGAAGGACCAGGGTCTTGCTCTGGCAGGAACACAGTGGGTCAGAGCAGGGTAAGATTCAAACTCTATTTCCCATAATTAAATGGGCCCCCTCTCCTTGCCCTCCAACGGCTGTACATTTCAAGACATCATCTTGGAGGCCCGCTATGGCTCCCAGCACCGCAAACAGCGTCGCAGCCGCACGGCGTTCACGGCTCAGCAGCTCGAGGCCCTGGAAAAGACCTTCCAGAAGACTCACTACCCGGATGTGGTGATGCGTGAGAGGCTGGCCATGTGCACCAACCTACCTGAGGCCCGGGTACAGGTAGGACCCAGCTCCTCTAGCTAGACCTTGCAGGCAAGCACCAGCCCATCAATCTGGCTTCCTGCTGTCCAGGAGCCAGCACTTCAGCCCTCGGTGCCAAACTGCAACGGGTGTCTCCATGAATGCCTTCAGTGACAGGGAGGGTGGGCTGGAAAGGATTGTGGGTGTGTGTTTGCTACAGGGCGGGGGCAACCTTGTCACTCACATTCCCTGCGGGAGCACCCTGCTCCACAACTCTGCTGCCCCCCCCCACTCCTGCTGCTCCCCCCTGACTCCTGCTGCTCCCCTTCCCACTCCTGCTGCTCCCCCTCCACTCATGCTGCTCCCCCCAACTCATGCTGCTCCCCTCCACTCATGCTGCTCCCCTCCTACTCATGCTGCTCCCCTCCCACTCCTGCTGCTCCCCCTCCACTCATGCTGCTCCCCACCACTCATGCTGCTCCCCTCCACTCATGCTGCTCCCCTCCTACTCATGCTGCTACCCCTCCCACTCCTGCTGCTCCCCTCCACTCCTGCTGCTCCCCTCCCACTCCTGCTGCTCCCCTCCCACTCCTGCTGCTCCCCCTCCACTCCTGATGCTCCCCCCCCACTCCTGCTGCTCCCCCCCAACTCCTGCTGCTCCCCCTCCACTCCTGCTGCTCCCCCCCGACTCCTGCTGCTCCCCTCCCACTCCTGCTGCTCCCCCTCCCACTCCTGCTGCTCCCCCCCCACTCCTGCTGCTCCCCCTCCCACTCCTGCTGTTCCTCCTCCACTCCTGCTGCTCCCCCTCCACTCCTGCTGCTCCCCCCCAACTCCTGCTGCTCCCCTCCACTCCTGCTGCTCCCCTCCCACTCCTGCTGCTCCCCCCCGACTCCTGCTGCTCCCCCTCCACTCCTGCTGCTCCCCCCCCGACTCCTGCTGCTCCCCTCCACTCCTGCTGCTCCCCCCCGACTCCTGCTGCTCCCCCCCCCACTCCTGCTGCTCCCCTCCACTCCTGCTGCTCCCCCCCGACTCCTGCTGCTCCCCCCCGACTCCTGCTGCTCCCCCTCCACTCCTGCTGCTCCCCCCCGACTCCTGCTGCTCCCCTCCACTCCTGCTGCTCCCCTCCACTCCTGCTGCTCCCCCCCGACTCCTGCTGCTCCCCCCCCACTCCTGCTGCTCCCCTCCACTCCTGCTGCTCCCCTCCCACTCCTGCTGCTCCCCCTCCACTCCTGATGCTCCCCCCCCACTCCTGCTGCTCCCCCCCAACTCCTGCTGCTCCCCCTCCACTCCTGCTGCTCCCCCCCGACTCCTGCTGCTCCCCTCCCACTCCTGCTGCTCCCCCTCCCACTCCTGCTGCTCCCCCCCCACTCCTGCTGCTCCCCCCCCACTCCTGCTGCTCCCCCTCCCACTCCTGCTGTTCCTCCTCCACTCCTGCTGCTCCCTCTCCACTCCTGCTGCTCCCCCCCAACTCCTGCTGCTCCCCTCCACTCCTGCTGCTCCCGTCCCACTCCTGCTGCTCCCCTCCCACTCCTGCTGCTCCCCTCCACTCCTGATGCTCACCCCCACTCCTGCTGCTCCCCCCCGACTCCTGCTGCTCCCCCTCCACTCCTGCTGCTCCCCTCCACTCCTGCTGCTCCCCCCCGACTCCTGCTGCTCCCCCCCCACTCCTGCTGCTCCCCTCCACTCCTGCTGCTCCCCCCCCGACTCCTGCTGCTCCCCCCCGACTCCTGCTGCTCCCCCTCCACTCCTGCTGCTCCCCCCCCGACTCCTGCTGCTCCCCTCCACTCCTGCTGCTCCCCTCCACTCCTGCTGCTCCCCCCCGACTCCTGCTGCTCCCCCCCCACTCCTGCTGCTCCCCTCCACTCCTGCTGCTCCCCTCCCACTCCTGCTGCTCCCCCTCCACTCCTGATGCCCCCCCCCACTCCTGCTGCTCCCCCCCAACTCCTGCTGCTCCCCCTCCACTCCTGCTGCTCCCCCCGACTCCTGCTGCTCCCCTCCCACTCCTGCTGCTCCCCCTCCCACTCCTGCTGCTCCCCCCCCACTCCTGCTGCTCCCCCTCCCACTCCTGCTGCTCCCTCTCCACTCCCGCTGCTCCCCCCCAACTCCTGCTGCTCCCCCCCACTCCTGCTGCTCCCCTCCCACTCCTGCTGCTCCCCTCCCACTCCTGCTGCTCCCCCTCCACTCCTGATGCTCACCCCCACTCCTGCTGCTCCCCCCCGACTCCTGCTGCTCCCCCTCCACTCCTGCTGCTCCCCCCCCGACTCCTGCTGCTCCCCTCCCACTCCTGCTGCTCCCCCTCCCACTCCTGCTGCTCCCCCTCCCACTCCTGCTGCTCCCCTCCACTCCTGCTGCTCCCCTCCCACTCCTGCTGCTCCCCTCCACTCCTGCTGCTCCTCACCCTGTTCCCAGGTGTGGTTCAAGAACCGCAGGGCCAAGTTCCGGAAGAAGCAGCGCAGCCTGCAGAAAGAGCAGCTCCAGAAGCAGAAGGAGGCTGAGGGCTCCCACGGGGAAGGAAAGACTGAGGCCCCGATTCCAGACACCCAGTTGGAGACTGACCAGCCCCCCAGCCTGCCCAGCGGCGACCCCCCTGCTGAGCTTCACCTGAGCCTATCTGAGCAGTCGGCCAGTGAGTCAGCCCCTGAAGACCAGCTCGACCGGGAGGAAGACCCCCGGGCAGGGGCTGCAGATCCCCAAACTGAGAAGAGCCCTGGGGCTGAGAGCAAGGGGCTGGGCTGCAAGAGGGGCAGCCCCAAGGCAGGTGAGGCTCGGCAGCAGCTGTGGGTGGGCCGGGGCCCAGCCTAGGGAGGACAACCAGGTCTAGTAGCACGGGGGCCTGGCTACGCGAGGGGGGTCAGAGCAGTGGTAGAATTAGCCTTTGTGGCACTGAACCTGACCCAGAGAAAGGACTTGGCCATAGCAGGCCTGTTCCAGGTGGTCACCCTTTAGTTGCTGAATCCTGGAAAGGTCCAGGGAATTCGGGGGGTCGGGGGAGAGGCTCTGTGGCAGGGGAGGGGTACTTGGGGAGCTCAGGGCAAAAGCTATTTATCACGCATTGTGGAAATTTTCCAGTATTTTAACAACCAGTACAGATGTACCAGTGCATATTGGGTGAGTACCATATGGGTACCAGAGAGTCCCACATGCAGCAGAGACTCAGAGCTGTGTTTTTGAAGGAACAGAGCTCTGGCAGGAGGCATAGCTCAGACACAAACCCTGGGCTCAGGCAGGGAGGGGATGGGGCTGTGAGCTGAGAACTGGAGGGGAAGGGGAGCCACAGACAGGAGAGGGGAAGGGGAGGTGACCACCCTTGAAAAGAAAAGGAGTCTTTGGGAGGGACATTTCTGTGCTACCTGATTTGCTTATGGCTCAGCCATTCCCCATGTCAATCTGTGATTCTGTTGTGACGATTTCAAGAGTAAATAAAACTCTTTTGTCCCACCAAAACCAAACAACAACAACAACAACAACAAAAAGAAAGAAAGAAAAGAAAAGGAGTCTCCCTAAGAAGTCAGACATGGGGGCCTTGGCAGAGTCTGGTGCTCCTCCAGGAAGCTTGGGTCCCTCCCTCCCGGGATTCTGGGGGATGCTCAGCCCTGGCTGAGATGGGTGGATATGGTTTCAGCCAAAGCCTGTCCTGTCTGCAGCTCCAAGGGGGTGGCAAGGCCGAGGCAGCCCCTCCTGGCAGACCAGTGCCCTGTCCTGAGTCCTCGATTCTTGGTTCTCTGCTTGCAGATTCCCCGGGCAGCCTGGCCCTGGCCCCTGCAGCCCCCGGGGGCGGCCTCCTGGGCCCCTCCCACTCTTACTCCTCATCCCCGCTGAGCCTCTTCCGTCTGCAGGAGCAATTCCGCCAGCACATGGCCGCCACCAACAACCTGGTGCACTACTCTTCCTTCGAAGTGGGGGGCCCGGCCCCTGCTGCTGCTGCGGCTGCCGCCGCCGCTGTGCCCTACCTGGGCGTCAACATGGCCCCTCTGGGCTCACTGCACTGCCAGTCCTACTACCAGTCGCTGTCAGCGGCCGCTGCTGCCCACCAGGGCGTATGGGGGTCTCCACTGCTGCCCGCACCCCCCGCAGGCCTGGCACCTGCCTCGGCTGCCCTGAACAGTAAAACCACGAGCATCGAGAACCTGCGGCTTCGGGCCAAGCAGCACGCGGCCTCCCTGGGACTCGATATGCTGCCCAACTGACTGCTTGCCTCCCACCCAGCCAGGGCTCTTGGGTGCCCCCAGCCCAGCCCCATGGTTATCCCAAGACGGCTCTCAGGGAGTTAACTCCAGGAGCCCAGGGACCCCGGAGCCTTGGAGTCCTGCTTCCTATCCCTCTCCCCCTCCCCCCGCCAGAGCTCCAGCCCGCGGTGAAGCCCACACCTACGCCCTCTGCATGGCCCTGCTTGGATCCCACGGAGGCTGAATGGGGAGGAGGTGAGAGGCTGGTGCCCCCAGCTTTCCTCGGGGAGTGAGAAGCTCTCGCTGGCTAGATCCCCGCCTCAGCGTCACCTCCTCCCATCCCTCCCTTCCTCCCCTTCTGTCCCTAGTCAGTTGGTGTGTGGAATGTGAGATACATAAAGCTATATTTTCAGGCACCTGCCTGCCCCAGGCCCCCTGCCCCGCTCCATCTCTTCTCCTCTGCTGCTCCTGCCTCCACCTGCAGCTTCCGCATCTCACTCTGGCCTTCCCTTCTCTCTGTCTCTCTGTCTCCCCCTTCCTTCTTCCCTGACCGCTCTCTCCCTGTCTCTGTCCAATTCCCCACCCCTTCTCTCCCCAGCCTCTGTCTTCCCCTACTCTGGATCTTTCCGCATGTCTCTCCTCCCTGCCCCTGCTTTCTTTCTTTGGTGCTGGCTGTGTTGGTGTCGTCAATTCCCAAGCTATGTTTTGTTTGGGGTTGTGGCTTTTTAGTTTTAGTAATTTTGCTTCTTCCTGTTCCTCTCCTTTTGCTTCTTCCCTGCCTGTCTCCTCCCCGCCGGCACCCTCTTGAGGCAGCTGTTCCTTTGCATCCCCAGTAGAGGTGATATGGCCCTCGCTGGAGACCCTGGAACCACTGGAGCTGCAGGCAGGAGGGGGCACTAATTGCCCCCCTCCCCCTAGCCCAGAGTCTAGAAGGGCATGTTCTCTTCTCTCTCTTTTCTAGCTTTGAGGCCCCCCCCCCAATACCCCTGATTGAGGAGGAAGGGAGTGGAGGCAGGAGTCAGAGTGGGGCGGGCAGTAGAATGGCAAGGCAGCATCTCTGGCTGCAACAGCGTTCATCCAGGCCTGATCACAGGGCTCTAGACCTCTCTTCGGTGAGACTTCCCTGGGTGGAGGGAGGCGGCAGGGAATGGATGCTCTCAGAGAAGAGTCTTCAGAGGAATGCGGTCCCACGCCCTGGGCCTCCAGGTTCAAAGTTAGTGTCCAGGGCAGGGGTGTGGCTAAGCCAGGAGGGAAGGTCGGACTCCAGCTCCTGATCACCGTAAGCGCAAACCATGCAGCAGTGCGGAGTCTCAGGCTTCTGCTGGCGTCCTGTCCCAGAGCCAGCTGTCGAAGTAAGGGCTTCTGTCCAGGTAGTCACTGGCTCGGAAAGGTATGCTCCTGCTTTTGGCCAGGAACCCAGCCCAGCAAACTCCCTCTCCAGGTGGAGTGACCTTGAGTCAGCCCATAGCCTCTCTGGGCCCATTTCTCCACCTGGGTTAGATGGCCTGTAACGTCCTGTCCAGCTCTAACATTCCGCACGTCTGTGCTTACAACCTTGCGGGGCAGAAGTTTTTAGTTAAATTAATAACAACCACGAAAAGGCTCTCAAAAGCACAATGTATGAATTAGAAAATGACTGTTGCCTTGCTGTGGAGCAGTGGGTGTCGCACGCACAAGCCCCTTCATGGGTACAGCCACAGTCTCTGCATCTCAGTTTCCCCAGTAAGTATAATGGGTCCTTTCAAGTTGAGACAATCTGGATTTGATCCTGTTTTTCTTGAGTTTTAGTCCAGCCTCTGTGGTCACCCCATCTCTAAGCCTTCACATGGTCTCAGGGGCTCAGGGTAAGGGGAAGGAAATGGCTTGCACAGATTCTGGGTCATGATGCCCAACCCTGTGCAGCTCACCACTGAAGCCTCCACACCCTGCTTAGGGAAGTTGCATCTGAAAACCAGGGTAAAGATTCCTAAGGCTTACCTCCTCTCCCAGTGGGAAGAGAGGGGGGTCTACTGGCAGGACTGCTTTGCAGAGTAGTCGATGCCCATGACCCTTGGGGAGTTCGTCTGGGCTAGGGCAGATGGAGAAGGCTTTGGATGGGAGCAAAGTGAGGGGGATGGTAGCTTGGGCCAAGAAAGCTGTTTGAACAAAGCAGTGGAGTGAGACTTTGTGGATGATGGGGAAATGGTGGCTGGCTTCATGAGAGGTGGGGCTGAGGATCCTGAATCCAAGATCTCACCTGGATGTGGCAGGGCCCAAGGCAGGCAGGTGAGGGTTTCTGAACAGGGGGATCAGTTGAGCCAGGATCAGGTATCTGAGATTTGGAAGGTGAATCCAACAGCCACAGGAGATCAGAGGAGAGACTTGGGCAGGGAGACAGGAGGGTAGCAGAGACTCTAGGAGACAATAGGGATTTCTGGTTTATCCTCTGCGATCAGCTCCAGGAAGTTCTGTTTCTGAAATGAAAGCAATCTCATCTAGCCCAGGCATGGGGACTGAAGCTTTTTGCCTGTCCCTGGAGGCAAATGACTGTCACTGGACCTTGGAATCCAATAGCTCTAGACATTACCACCTCCTCCAGGAAGCCTCCCCTGACTTCCCAAGGAGCAAGTCCACCCTGGAGTCATGTTCTCTTATGGCAGAACCAGGCCCACCTCCAGCTCAGCCCATCTTCCCTCAGAGCTTTGTCAATACTTCCTCATTCAATTGACCCAATTCCACCAGCCCAGAGAAGGCAAGGAAAGTATATGTCGTCCCCTTCCCCGGGCAGATCTCAACGTAGCTTAGGGGACCAGCCTCAGTGACTGAAAGCAGCTAGAGAGCAAGAGGGGAGAGTACTTGTAAGCGGTACCCTGCATCTCCTATGAGCTTGGGGCAGGCCCACCACACCTGAGACTGAGGCTGAAGTCTCTCCCAGGTTGGCCTGGTCATCTCAAGGCTGAGAGCCAGAGGCTCTGACTGTTCCTTCCAGGAAGGCCTCATTCCTCTCTCCCTCCTGTTTGAGGTCTCCATTTCCCTGCTTCCTCACTTCCCCAGAGCATGATCCAGGGGCCTGGGCCCCCACCCCGACTCCGCAACAGCGGGCTGTACAGACTGCTTTCCAAACCAGCTGTTTTGTGAACTTTTGTGCTTAGAGGTCGTGCCAGCCCATGGCAAAACCACTGTGTACCATATTTATTTATTCTGTTAGTTGAAAAAACAAGACTCAAATGCCCTTCCCCTGCTCCACCCCCTGCGTAGTACAGCATGACACTCTGTCCTGTGTATCCCTCCGTCTGTCTGTCTGACTTCCTGTGATGTTGTGACCTGTTCTTTGTCCTACTTGGCTAATAAAAGAGAATCTGGCAGCACAGCCCTCAGTCCAGGTTCATTCCCAGAGATGCCCGTGGTGGGCTGAGCAGATGTCGTCTGCCTCAAGGTCTGCTCACGGTGATCCAGCGCTGTGGCCAGTGGTCACGGTGGTCTAGCACTGTGGCCAGTGGGGGAGGAAGGCAGGACTGCCTTGTGATTGGCCACTCCCTCCAGGGCCCTCACCAGTCTGTGGCTGGTGTGCCACTCTGGGGAGGTCATGGGGAGCAGAGGGACCAGGGCGGGGAAGGGTTCCACCATCTTCTTGGGCTGCTTGGTCCTCACCCAAGCCTGTGTGGCAGGGCTGCTGGGGGCTAGGGCCAGCTGAGGGTATTCGGGGTAGTCTCGGCAATGGGTATGTAGGACGGAGAGGGGCGGGGGTTCTGTGGGAATGACAGAAGGGCACACTGGATCTAAAGCCAGAGCTGCTCTCCAATGGGATAGGCAGCTTGTGGAGGGAGGGAGCCCATTGTCCTCAGAGGTGAGGAAGCAGAGGAGGAAGAGGGACTCTACTGTGGTGGCTGGATGGATTGGAGATTTATGAAGCTCCTTTTAAGAAAAAGACGACTGGCAATTTCCCCTACTC
This sequence comes from Balaenoptera musculus, assembly GCF_009873245.2. NCBI lineage: Eukaryota > Metazoa > Chordata > Mammalia > Artiodactyla > Balaenopteridae > Balaenoptera > Balaenoptera musculus. Next base: position 38,498,732 of record NC_045785.1, read on the forward strand.
AGCCGTCATGGCCCTTCCCCGGGGTTCTGCACAGAGGGTCTGCACAGGGCCCCTGAGCCAGAAGGGGTGGTGCAGGCTCGGGGTTGGGGTTTGGGGGTGAGAGTCCCCTCTGGGGGTTTCCTGGGAGGAGAACACCGGCAGACCTGACTAGTGTGCAGGGAGCTGCTTGCTGGGCTTCCCAGGGAAGGCGCCTCAGGCCAGAGGGACCCATGGGGCCCTGAGCCCCCCATTTCCCAGGTCGCTGCTGGACCCTAGGAGGCACATTCCTCTCTCCCCAGTGGGGCTGAGGATTAGGGCGGGGAGCACGCCCTTCACCTTGCCTTCCCACCTCCCTGGGAGGGGCTGGCTGATCAAATGTCTGCCCCAAATCTCCTACTGCCCCTCCCGGACCTGAGCCCTGCCTACCCCTACATACCTCTGCCCCAGGTATACACCTTCCCTGGTGGAGAGGGCGCCCCGGGAACTCTGCAGTTCAAATCACTCATGCACTCAGCACTTACTGAGCACCTGCTGTATGCCTGGCCCTGTGCTGGGTACATAGAAACGAGTAAGGAAAACATGGTCCCTTCTCTCAAGACAGTACAAAACAGGGTTATTTGAGGTTCAAAAAATAGAGAACCATGGGAGTTCAGAAGAGGGGTCCCTAGCTCAGCCCAGGGAGGTCAGAAAGGACCCTTGGGAGGGGGACTTTTGAGCTGAGTCCCATAGGTCCAGTGTTCACTAGGAGGGCAAGAGAGAAGAGTATCCTGGGAGGCACAGCACACACAGGGCTGCAGGACCTATGGCTGGTGAGCCCCGAGCCCTGCGGGAGCCAGGGCCTGTCCAGGTGGGGCTTGAGAAAGGTGGGGGTAGTGTCAGGGGCTGACGAGGGAAAGGGAAGCTGGGAGCTTGGACTCAAGCCCAAGGGGCGTTGGGAGCTATTCCCAGTGGGGGAGTGGGGTGATCAGATCTGCATCTTAGAAAATCCTGACCCCCCCCCCCATACCTTTGCTGCATGGTGGCTCGGGAGGAGGTAAGGAGACGGGAGAGGAGGCCACTGTCACGTCCTGGTGGGAGGAGGGTGGCATCAATGTGGACTAGGGGAGGAGGGGTGGGAGGAGGGGTCAGACTGATGAGAGATTTAGGAAGTAGAATTACTATGGTTACTGCAGGCTTGGGAGGGGTCAAGGGTGCTCCTGAGTCTCTGGCTTGGTGGATGGGGACCCTTGGGCTGGCGTGAGGGGAATGAGCCCGAGTTAGACTGGTCTTTGGGGCACCTTTAATTTATTCAAGGGAAGATGCTGGGATGTACTAGATCAGGGCGCAAAAGAGGGGTCTGTCTGCGCTGCTTAGACTTTATTTAATAAGTACTTACATAACACTTTCTCCGTGACTGGCACCTCACAGATATTGTCATTTAATACTCACATAATGCTATGTGGTATTATTATCCCCATTTAACAGATAAAGAAACTGAGGCACAGAGATGTTAAATAACTTGCCCGTGACCCCACAGCTAAGTATTGGGCAAACCAAGGTATGAACCTGGCTAACCTCAGAATCCATGCACTTCACCTTGGTGGTTGTCAACAGAGACAGAGAATGAAACCATGTCACTAAGTAAGATCACACAGGGGACTCTGAGGATGGGACCTCAGCGAAACACTGACTACAAAGCAAAGAAGATTCTGTTATGGAGTTGGGACAAGCTGTTCCCGGCTTGCTGTTGACTTTGGGCAAATAACTGCCCCTTTCTAGTCCTCTGTTTCCTTTTCTGTTGACTGGGAATCATTAACTATGTCCAGCCTGCTTCCTGGGAGGCTTAGGTGAGATCAAGAGGAGAAGGGTCTGGAGGAGGCCGAGGGGCTAAGTGGCCTGTGCCTGGCACGCAGTAGGTGCTCAGACAGCCCACGGTGGGTGAGACGAGAAAGGCATAGGGGCTCCCTGGAGCTTCTCCCTGAATCCTCGTTTCCTTAGACCTTGGCCCCTGTTTTCCTTCGGTCCAGGGTTCCTTGGGGGCCCTTTGGAAGGGGCACCATCTGAGAGGGTCCTGGGGGATTGACCCCTTTAGGGCGGGGTGGGGCGGGGTCCGCCCCTCCCCCATTTCCCACAGAGCTGCCGGGCCTGGAGCTCCCCCACCTCCACCCCGCCCCGTCTCTCATTCTCCGCTCCCTTCTGGGAAAGCCGATTAGGAGGCAGCCTCCTGCCCGCCCCCCTGACAAGTTTGTCTGAACTTCCAACAAAGGCCCTCAGAGGGCTACAGAGGGAGGGCCCGGCACCAGGAACCTGACACCACTGGCCCAGGATCACCCGGGCAGCCTAGGAGGCAGCTGTGCAGCTCTGCTCACCCTATGCAGGCAGGAAGGTCTCCCAGAGGGGACCTGGCCCCTCCAAGGCCTGGGGGCTGGCAGGCTGGGAGACATCTCCCCCTGGGAGCCCCTCCTAACGGGGACAGGGCCAGCCCCAGGAGGACAGGTGGGGCTCTGCATACATTCTCACCCACAGTCACATACACACACTCCCAACTCCCAGGGACACTTGTACCCTCCGCTGCTCACAACCACACACACACTCACACACGTATCCTCTCTGTGATACACACGGGACGTGCTGACTTCTGCATTGCACCACACAGTCTCAGGGTGTCTGTGTGTCTGTCTCTGCTACGCTTGCACACACCACCCATACAAGCCCTCAGCCTCGCCTGGAGGTTGCACACTTGCCCCACTCCCAGATGTGCACTCTTCCTGGCTTACACTCCGCACAGCATCCCCCCAATGCTGGGATAGTGGCTCCAACTCCCCCCTACACACAGGCCTCCAAGCCACACTGCCAGCTTGGTGCCTGGAGATACTCCACGATTGCTGCCCTGGGCCTGCTGAAGACACTGCCCAGATACCCGCACGAGAGTCAGACCCGGGCCCGAGCTGCCGTTTAACACCCTCGTTCCCTGACTCCATGCATCCATCCTCACACGCCATCTGCTCTCTTGAGGACACCTTGGGGACACATAGGCCCCTGGGCTCAAGCCCTGTATTGTTCTGATGTCTCCATTTCAAAATCCTTAACTTTTAAACAAAGGACCCTGCATTTTCATATTGCCCCGGACTCCACCAATTATGTAGCAGCTCTCACTCCCTCATCACAATCTCCCTCAGTCTGACTCACTCGGCCCTTCTGAGGCTTTAGAAACTCAGAGTCTCCAGAAAGCTCTCAACTTCTCCCACCTGCCCGAATGCCTCCACTTTGTCTTACAGCTGAGCCTTCCCTGTCTACCCCCATCTCTCACCAGGCAGCTGAGTGTGATGGGTAGAGGGAACCACTAAGAATATACTACACTTCTGTATACCTCCTCCTAGTGCGATCTTGGGGCTCAGTGTCCTCATCTGTAAAACAGCCTAATGATAACACTGACTTCGGGGTTCTTTGTGAGGTTTAAATAACATCTGTAAAACACTTAGCACAAAGCCTGGCATTTAGTAAATACTCAATAAATACTTGTTTTTATTGCTATGATTACATTCTTACAAGTGCTGGCGAACAAAACTAGACTGGCCCTATGATTGTCTAGTGGGTAAAATAGAGATTACTCGAATAATCACACATACATAAATGTGAAGTAGCAGCAGTGAATGAGGAGCACAGGTCTCTAACCTCGTGAGGTTTACAGCTAACAGGAGAGGCAATCTGAGGCAAGGATCAGGGATTGGTCTGGAACAGGGCCAGGAATAAGTCTGAGGCTAGAATCAGGGATCAGTCCAGGGCATATCGCTTAGGGGACAGAGGTGGGGCTCAGAATGGGGCCAGGGTCAAAGCTTTGTGTGTGGCTGGGATCAGGGATCATTTGGGGCTGGGGGTAGGGCTCAGTCTAGGGCAAATCACAGCTCAATTAGAGGTCAGAGTTGGGGCTCAGAATGGGGCCAGGGCAGAGCTCAATTCGGGGCAGGGCTGAGCTAAGTCTGTCACTGGAACCAAGTCAATTTCATTTCTAGCAGTGACTCACTGTGGGGCTGTTTTAATAAGCTGCTAGGCTTCTGTGAACCTCTGTTTTATCATCCGTAAAATGGGGAGATCTCTGTCTACCCCCCAGCCTGTGGGAATCCAGTGAGCTAATAATGGAAGCGGAGGATTAAACCACTGCCACAGCTGCTAATGATTCTAAGCCTGGCCCCCTGGGGTGCTCCTCCCCCTGCCAGGCTGGGGAGGCTGTGCCATCCTCACCTAAGTCCCCAGCTGTGGGGAAATCGCCTGGGATCCGTTCCAAGAGGAGTCTGGAGATTTCACAAAGCCCTTTGAACAACAAAGGCCACAGGAGCGATATTTCCTCCTGGGGGCTGACTGCCCAGTGGTTCCTTTATCTTGGCAACCAGGGTTGAAGAGCCATTCTTGGAAAGAGCTCGTGTGGGGCGTGTGCGGGTGCGTGTGAGTGTGAGCATGTGCTTACAAAGCTGCTCTTTGTTGCCGTCCCCACCTGAGCGGCTGCAGACCTGGAAGCCTGGGTCCTTCAGAGTTCAGCCCATCCATCCCTCACCTCCACACAGATGTGCTGGGCAGCCAGGAGGGCGGGAACACTTTCTTTTTTACCTTAAGATTTTCCCGGAGGAGAGAACGCCAAGAAACAGGAGCCCTAGTGCCTCAGGAACAATGCAGGCTAGGCTGAGGTGGATGCTTGACGACATGGGAGAGATGAAAGGGAGTTTTGGTCTTTTAGCAGGTGCAGGGCATCCTCGGCCCTGGGGTCCCTCCCCAGCATACGCGGCCCCTCTGGAGGCAGGGCCGACAAGATGCCTGAGAGGCTTGCCTCATTCAGACTTACCTTCAGTCTGCTCTTGGTAAGCCACCTAGAGAGAGACTGTGCAGCCAGCAAGCCCCGACCTGCCTCTCGGACTGTGGGACATGGGAGAAGTCCCTCTCTGGGCCTCAGTCCCTGTGTTTAAGCTGGGCTTGGACTGAAGCCCCTGACTGCGCTGGGTGGAAGCTCCAGGTATACAGGCAGGACCTGGAGTAGCTGGACCTGCAAAAGGAGTCTTTCTGCCTGTCTTTTCCTCTCCCGTTCTCCTGTTCTAGCTGCCAGGATCCCACTAAGCCCAAGCGAATGGACAAGGGTGGGGTGGCGGTTGCCTCCTGGAGGGCCTGGTGTGTGGATGGTCTGGGGATTCCTGCTACAGGTTCTCAGAACAGACATCCTCCAGTTCAGTCCCCATTTGGGCAGGAGTCACTAACACCCAGACCCTGCCCACGAACCCACAGGGACGGGAAGCTCATTACCTTGCAGGGCAGCCTGCTCCAGGTCTAACTGGGAAGTTCTTCCTCATTTAAGCTGAAACCTGCCTCCTCCTCATCAGGCCTGGCCTGGGGGGTGGGGGTGGTGTGCACACAGAAGACATCTATTCACACTGTTCTGGGACGTCCAACCAAACTGGACCACGTGGCACCTCCCACACTCACTGTACCCCTTCCCACCTGTCTGCTCTTGCTGATCAGGCCTTCTGGGGAAAGCCTGTTCACTCTTCAGAACCCATCCATATGCACCCTCGCCAGGAAGCCTCACCTGATCACTCCTTAGCCCCTCCCTCTCTTGACCCCTTTTGGCCACCCAGGGACGCCGAGATGGAGCTCCCTGAGCAGGACTTGGCACGGGCAGAGCCAGGCTCAGAGTTGTTGCGGAACCAATACTGCACCTGTCTAACTGAACTGGAGGTGCAGTGTGAGGGGTGGGCTCTGCCTGGGACCCTGGGAGCCCGGTTCCTGTCTGGCCTTGCTTTGCGGCCCTGGGCAAGCCCTGGCCTTTTCTGGGCGTCTATTTCCTGTGTAGAGGTTGGAGGGTAGTCTATTCAGGCCACCTGCCTGCCTTGTATGGCCTTGCTTTCTGAATGTCCTGCTGAGTTTTCTCTTCTGTGTGATATTCACCCCCTAGTTTCCTCAGTTGTTCCATCCAGGGCCTCTCCCCATGCTGGACCACATGACCCCCTGTGGGTGCAGCTGGGGCTTGGAGGCACTCGTGGCAAAGGCCCAGCAGCTGCCCAAGGAAGTGGGGTGAAGGGGTGTCCAGGGATGGTGCCCAAGGACCAGTGAGCACCCTTTGGCCATGCAGGGCCTCGCCCTTCTCCTTTAGAGATGAGGCTGGGCCTGAGGCTGAGGCTGTAGTCCAGTCCCTGTCTCTTCCTGTCTCTTCTCTTCCTGAGGATGTGGCCCTGTCTTGGCACAGGCTTTAGCTCCGTCCTCTCCGTCTTGAGCCCCAGTGCCCACACTTTAGGGACCACCCACCACCAGTCTTTGTGAGGTGGATAGGAGGGGTCTCAGTCAACTAATGTTTACTGAGCACCATCTATGTGCCAGACACAGCCTGGGAACTGGGGATGCAGTGCTGAACGAGACTGTCCCTGCTCCCAAGGCACTCATTGCTGGTGGGGAGACAGACAACAGGTAGATAGGTGGTGAAACAAATATGTTTGGGGTGTTGATTAAAGGTTATGAAGAAACTCAAATACAGAGTGGGGTCAGGGTGCAGCTGAGGAGACGGATGGAAGGAGCAGACCAAGAATGAGGCCAGAGAGGACCAGACAGATCAGATCAACAGCCAGGTGGACAGCTGGTGAGGAAAGAGGCTGGCGCAGGCCTGGAGGCTCCACTGAAGGCTCCACTGAAGGCTCTGGGGGAGAAGGGGTTGGGGTGGTGGTGGGATCTATTAAGCTGATGACTCCAGGCCCTAATCCTGTGCCAGGCCTAGGCGGGTAGTGTGTGTGGGGGGGAGGGGAGCACCCCCGCTGGGGTGTAATTTCACGCTGAAGGGCCTGATGGGGCGTCCCAGGCACTGATCCTTTCTGGATCAGAAAACTCACTTCCCTTTGTCGCATGCAGGGCGATTAATGCCTTAACCCTTTGTGGGCCGGCCTAGGGCCAGCCCCGCCACCCCCCCTCCAGCCCCTTGGGACCTAGCCCAGAGCCCTTCACCTCCAGCCCCGTCAGCTCCTGGACCTGGTCCTGTCTGCAGAGAGGGAGAAGCTGTGACTGAGGACACCAGGAGACAGCTTTCCAAGCAGCTTTCCCATGTCCCTGTTCCCTGGAATGCAGCTGCCCAGGCCCTGTGCCCCCAGAGACGTGAACTCCCCACCCCTATCTGCAGGTTCTCTTGTAGCTCAGTTCAAGTCCCGTCTCCTTCAGGAAGCCTAGGGTCTAGTCCACAGGCCACCACAGCCTTCCCACATGTCCTGCGAAGGGGCGCCCACTCTCTCCCGGGGGTGCCCCTCCCAGCGGCCATAAGCAATACAGCCATAACCGCCTAGTCCCGCTGACCTCGCAGCGAGGAATGAACACTGCTCCGCCCCACACCCCCAGAAGGCCAGGTCCCCTGACCCTCAGAGTCCACGCCTCCAGTAGCACCCCAGGGATAGCCCTGGACTTTCTGTCCAATGGTGGCATTGCAGGCCTGGGCAGCTCACCAGCGGCAGCCCCTGCCTCTCCGCCCGCTCGAGATCGCGGCCCCCCTCTCTCCCCGTCTCTGTTCAAAGCCCCACCAGGAACTTGTCGCACCTTCTTTGGCCCCTCCCCTCGCTCCTCGCAGCGTAACTTCGCCGCATCCCGGGGCAGCCCCGGCGGGTCGCCCCTCCCAAGCTCCCCTGGGGTGGGGGCAGAGGGGCAGGGACCCGGGCTGGGCCTCCCCTAAGCTCCCCGGGTCTCTGAAACCCCAGCCCCGTTAAAAGAAAGCCCCTAAATGTTATTTACACTTCGGAGTCTTAAAAACCATTAACAAAAGCCACTTAATTCAATTATCTTCCCGGCTGGCTCGGTTCTCAGAGCTGAGCGCGGGCCTCCCCTTGCCGCCCCCCCTCGCCATACCCCCCCCACTGTCATTGTGTCGGGCTAATGAGGTAAACTGAAGCGAGCCCTGTCCCCCCTGACAGGTTTATGAGAATTTAATAAAGCGTGGCCGGGACCAAATGAGTTGCCTCAGCCTGGGAGAGCTCATTGTCTTCGGCGTCAGCGTTTTTGACTCGAGCCGCCCCTCCCCCGCCCCGGCTCCCGCCTGGCTCGGCCCCCACCCCCGCGCCAGTGCCCCCCAAGGTGAGCCTGGGGAGGGCCTGGCAGAGGCCCGTTCGGGCCCGCAGGGCCGAAGCTTCCCGGGCCAGCCCTGACCTGGGCAGTGTGCCCTGCGGAGGGGCTGCGTGGTGCCTCGCGGACCCGCCTGTCCTCACACACACACACCAGACCCCGGGAGGGTACGGGGACCTCCGGGACTCCTCCTTCCCGCCTCCCTGCTCCTGTCTCACCCGCCAGTGCCAACCTGAGGCTGAGGCCTGGCTGGAGCCGCCTTGAGCGTGATTCACTTTCTCTTGCTTGTCTGCAACAACTGGCCAGAGTGAGGGGGAGTCTCTTCCCGCCAGGGTACACGGTGGGGACACGGGGCCCTCAGTCATGACCTGGTCACCTTCTCCCTTTTGCCCTGAAAGGTAACGAGGGGTGGAGCACAGCCCAGTGAGTGGAAGGGACTTGCCCAGGTTTCAGCGGGAGTCAGAAGTGCAGATGAAACAGGCGCCCAGGCTGGGGGCCCCCAGACGCACAGGCAGGCGGGCAGGCCTCACCGGAGCTCCAGGGGTATCAGGAGAAGGCCCAGCTGTCCTTCGTCCCTCATGTCCCGGACAGCCTAGAACTGGCCTTTCTCTGTCTGGCCTCTCAGGGATGCAATGTCTAGGAGTTTCCGGACCATTCAGAGACCCAGAATTCCTTCTTTCCCCTTCCAAAGGGTTTCCAGAAGTTACTTCCTTCTGGGGCTGAAGCCTGGCCTGAGAACCCCATCTGGAAGGTCCTGAAGTCAATGGGGTGTGTGGGAGCCAGTCTTAGGGATCAAGGCTCAGTCTGTGACCATGAGGAAACCTCAGTCTTAGTTCAGGGTCAGCATTCAGTGTATTGATTAGGGTCAGAGTTCAGGTTGGGACCAGATTCAGGGCTCTGTGACCAGCGTCAGGCTCAACCTGTTACTAGAATCAGGCCTTAGTGCATGCATCAGGGCTCAGTCTGTGACCAGAATAAGGGCTTAATGTTTGTCCATGACCAAGACTCAGTCTGTGCGCAGATCAGGGTTCAATTTTTGATAAAGGTCAGGGTTCAAGTCAGAGCTCAGTCTAAGATCAGGATCAGGGTTCACTGTATGGCCCAGGCAGGGTCAAGGCTCAGAATGTGATCAGGCTCAAGCTCAGGTCAGGACTTAGTCTAAAATCAGAGTGAGGGCTCAGTCTAGGACCAGACCCAGGACTTACCTGTGTCCTTGATAAAGGATGTCTGTGTCCAGCATCAGGCCTCCCTCTGTGGTAAGGTCAGGTTCCAGGGACGGAGGTGTCACTTAGTGAATCTGGGTGACTTTAACACCCACCCCCTTCGTGCACACCCAACTCCCTACTCCCCACCTCCTCAGTAGAGGAAAAGGCAAAGTTGTGCAGTCTGGCTGGGCTGTCACCTCTATCCCCTGTCATGTGCCCAGGGTGCCCTCTGGTGGTACTCCCTAGCAGTGCCGGTTTTCTCAGTCTTAGCCCATCCATCTGGCCATCTCCTACATAGGGGAGCCTGGCCCTCAGGTGCATCCATTAACGCCCATCTAGCCAGCTCTATATTCCTGCGTCACCCCACCTCCCCACAAAGCAGAAAACAAGAACTGACCAGGAGAACTCCCACACGCATAAGGAGCTTTTCTCCCTTCCTGTCCAGAATCAGGCATCTTGATAAATCCCTATTTCCGGCGGCCCAGAACCTTAGCTGTGTGATAACATTCACACCCTTTACTCATTCAGTCATTTGACAAATATTTATGGGGCACCTACCTTGTGCCAGGTAGGCACTGAGTGCACAGCTGTGAATAAGCCAGAAGTCCCAACCTCTTCGAGCTCACATTCTACTCACTTCTCCCTGATCCCCAACTCCTAGTGCACAGACCTCACCAGAAAGGCACTGGCATCAGCGGAAGATTGGGCAAGATTCAGAACTGGGCAACTTCAAGTCCTTTCTCTCCCCTAGAGTCAGAGGCTGCACTACTCTAGGTTCTGGTTCCTGGTCTTCATCTCTCCTCATACGCCTCATCTGGACTCATGGCTTCACCACCACCCACAGGTCAATGGCTTCTGCATCTGCCTCCCCAGGGCTCTCCATCTGGAACTCGGGCCTGCGGCTCCAGCTCCTACAGGACAGCTCCACTGGGTTTACAGACCTTTCATCTGACCACAGCCCTTGCTTTTCCTCCACCATATGCCCAGCTGCTCAAACCAAAATTCTAGAACTTCCTTCCAGATTCCTCTCTTTCACTTCCTTAAACTCCCCTGACAGGGAGACCTCAAAAATGGGTGTCGAATTGGCCCAGCTCACAGCCACCACTGTGGTCCTGACTCCCAGCGTTTCCCACTGCAATGACCTCCTAACCTGGCCCCTCTTTTCCCTCGTGTCCCTCAACATCTATTTTCCACATAGCAGGCAGAGTGAGCTGTGCAATCATAAATCAGATCATGTCACTTCCCTGCTTAAAACCCGCCAGTGGCTCCCATCTCATGGAGAATAAAATCCCAGCTCCTCACCCTGCTTACTAAGCTTTACAGGAGCTAAGCACTACGCCCGCTCCCACCTTCTCCAACTTCATCTCCCACCCTTGTCTCTACAGCCCTTCTTTCTTGGTCTGACCCATGGAAGCCAAGTTCATTCTCACCTTAGGGTTGCACTGGCCATTTTCCTGAGCTTGAAATGTTCTTGCTCTAGACCTATGCGTGGCTAACTCTTGTCAGAGCTCAGCTTAAATGTCACCTCTCAGAGAAGACCTCTCCAGCCATCGAAGTCCCTCTGTCACACCTTCCTATTGTGATTTTCTGCACAGCGCTATCAACTAGCTAGTATTTTTTGTCTTGTTTACTTATTTAATTCTTTAATACTCCCCCAAGCAGAACGTAAGCTCCTCCAGAGCTTGTTCACCAAGTTATGGGTTCATAGTAGGGCTCAGGGATTATTTGTTGAATTAATTAGTAAAAAATGGTCCTAAGTGGCCGCCCTCGTTTCTTCTAGTGGGAAGAGAGGGAGAGGATCCGAGTTCCCGGCCCGTAGTGGGCTCCCTTGTCTTGGCCCTCTGGGAGGTGGCCTCACTGTGCCACCCCTGAGCTCCCCCAGGCCCCAGGCGGCACCCCTCCTTTCAGAAGGACCAGCTATGTGTCCTCCACTGCAGCCCCTGGACCTCTGAGGACATACCCTGGTGCCTCAGTTCTGAATCTCAGGGCCAGGAGTGGGAGTGGGAGCGTTTAGCCTTCATCCCAGGACCCCTCGGCAGTGTCCCAGCGGGAGGTGCCAGTCCCTGCTCAGATTCCTCAAGGTCAGGGAGCTTGCTGCCTCTGTGCCGTCAGAATCACCTCCTCTCCTTCCACAGAAACCTGCTCCCCACCCGCTGGCCCCCTGGAGCCCCTCTCTGCCCTCAGGGCCTGGAGCCTGCCCGGGAGGGGCCCGCAGACGTGCGGGGACAGGGCAATCCTCCAGCCTCCTTGTGTGTGGAGACTGCGGCTGCCCTTGGGCCTCGCTGGCTCCACGGTGGACGCACTGCCCTAGGGGGGCCTGAAGGGATATGAGGGGAAGGGTTCCCGGGTGTGGCAGGCCTGGAGGGATACTGGGGGGCTTTGCTAGGGCTGGCTGATTGGAAAGTGGGTCCTGGGGTATACAGCATATCTCCTGGTGTGCCTGGGGAGGGAGAGGAGGCACAGACGGGACAAAAGATGACCTTCAGCTGGCGGTGACAATGGAAGGGAGACTCCAAGGAGCCATGCTCCACAACCCGCCCTCTGCTGCCACCTTGATCCCATTCTATTCACTCACACCATCGATCTGTGGCCCACTTCCTTGAACCCTATCACATGCTCACTCTCCTCCCCAGCAGCCAGGCTCCAAGACAGGATCTGCAAGTCTTCTTGTAGAAGAGGAAGAAACCCTGATGGTGCTACTCCAGGCCTCTGCCAGCAGGAGGGAGAGGGGTTTGGGCTGGGCCTGGCATTCCTGGGCTAGAATCTGGGGTGCCTCTTCTTAAGAAGGTGGTGGGAGAAGGGTGGGCCACACTCCAAGACGGCATCAGCAGTGGCATCAGCAGTGGTCCCTCTCACCTCCTACTCTTCCAAGGCAGCAGGTGGCGTCTGAGGCTGCCAGTGGACCAGAAGAGACAGGCCTGGAGCCTGGGGAGGTGGCCTTCCTTACACACACACACATATGCATGCAGGTGGGGGTGGGGAAGTACTCTGAGAAGAGGTCATCAGCTCCAGGGGCTAGATGCTTCAAAGGTTAGGACCATCGACCCGTGCTAATTAATAGAGATGACTTGCTCAGCGCCCACTGAGAGGGAGTCACTCTTCTTCAGGTCAGTGGGAGGGAGACAGCAGGAGAGGCAGAGGCAGAGAAGGGGTCAGAGGAAGGGAGGAAGAGCCCCAGGGCTGGTGGAAAGTGCCTGGGCCGGGGCAGAAGAGCAGCAGAACCCAGCCTGGAAAGAGAAAGGGAGGCTGATGAAGCCAAGGGCAGCCAGCCAGGGGTGGTGGGCCAGTGCGTGCCACCATCACTGGGCACTGCTTGCCTGGGTCCCTGAAGTGAGAGGAGGGGCTGTCCCAGGGTTGCAGTGTCTTCCCCCCAGCCCCCAGCCCCCTTGTTTCTTCTTGCAGGGCAGCCTGCATTTCTCTACCAGGCACTCTCACCCACGTGGACAGAAGACAGGCTGAGCCCAGACTGCAAGCTCAGCCAGGCCAGGAGAGAGGTGTAGGCTTTGCAAGACCTGGGGAGCCCTTCTTGCGTCACCATCCCTGCTGGGTGACCCAGCCCTCAACCACCAACACACACACACACACACACACAAACACACACACACACACACACACACACACACACACACACGCTCCCACACAGGTGTGATGTCAGACAGTGTCACCCAAAATACTCCCACACTCGCCATCTCATGCACGTAGCCAGGCTGTCTCACCCACAGTCACTCTCATATACTCATCCAGCCCCCCATCCGACACCCTGTCTCCACAGACGTTCACAGGCACCCACAGTCTCAGACAATCTTTTGTTCACAGTCACGCACTCCTCTCCCTGGGGCTCCCTTCCAGGTCTCCAAGGGGGGCTGGTGCTGGGATGATGAAGCACTCCGCCGCAGGGTGGGAGGGCCGGAGACTCCAGGGTGCTGTGTCAGAGGCCTCGCAGTCCGCTCCTCCCTCCTGCGCTGCACAAGGGCGGAGGACGACTCCAAAGGTGATTTATTAAAGAGCGAGCGAGGTACAGCGGGAATACACGGTGCGGTTCACACCGAGACCTTCAGGGTGGGAGGAGCCCTCCCCCCCACTGCTCCCTGTCGGCCCCAGCTCAGCTCCCCCCGCTCTAGTCAGGCAGAAAGGGTGGAGTGTGCTCAACACAGCTCCATCTTAGGGATGATCTGGCTCAGATCAGATCCTCCCCCATTCATCCCAAAAGGTCATGTTGGGGTAGAGACAAGGAGGGCGGGGAGGGACAGAAGGGGAGCGGGCAGCCTTTCACAGCAGGCGGGGACAGGAGACAGCCCAGGCTGAACCCCTCCTTTTTCCCCTCTTCCTCCCACCTCTTGGGGGCGCGGGCCTCGCTGAGAGCCCCTCAGAGTGGCTCTGCTCACAGTGCCCAGGCAGGGAAGGTCCAGCAGCCCCGTTTCCGGACGTCTGGGGAGTGAGGTAGACTAGGGCCCAGCAGACCCCACCCTTTGAGGGCCGTGCCTGGACGCCATCGTCACACTCCCCCCTCCCTCCCCCGGAAGTTCCAGAGATGGGACAGAGAAGGCCACCTGTGCCCCAGCACCGGACCCGTATGAAAATCTTCTTTTTCTTGTCTCTCCTCCTCCCTCTCTTTTTTCCTAATGGCACTGATGGGAGGGAACCGGGACAGGGGAGTCAGGGCCGGGGACCCGGGCGGCTAGGGGGCGACGCGCTCCCGGGGCAGGTCGCGCCGGACCCCGTCGGCGCGCGGCGCGTAGACGGCTGCGGGCGCGGGGGCGTCCAGGGCGAAGGGGCCGGGGCTGGGGCTTGAGCGGCCCGACGACGCGGCCGAGGCGGCGGGGCTGAGCTGCACGGCCGTGGTGTCCTGCGCCGTGCGCTCGCTGCTCTCCATCTCCAGCGCCACCCGCCCGCCGCCCCCGCCCTGGCAGGGACCCGCGGCCGCCGTCGAGCGCGAACGGGGCGCGGGCCCGCGGCGGCGGCTACACACGCAGCAGGCCGCGAAGAAGCCGAGCGCCAGCACGAGCAGCGCCGGCCCCGCGATGAGCGGCGCGTTGTGCCCCGGGACGAAAGAGGCGAAGGCGCCCACCAGCGTCACGTTCACGCCCGCCAGCAGCACGCACAGGCCGCAGGCGCAGAACAGCGCGGGGGACGGCGGGCCGGGCAGCCGGCCTTGAGCGCGGCCCGCGGGCGCCCGGGCCGGGGGGCCCTGGCTCTTCTCCGGGGGCGGCATCGGCCTGGGGACTCCGGGCACTCATCCAGCTCCCTCCTGCCGCCGGCCCCGGCCAGCCCACATGTCAGGGGCTCAGCTCACAGTAGTCCTGTGGGCACAGAGCAAGGGAGAGGTCAGCAGGGCATCTGGGCTTCCAGCCCCACTTTCGGTTCTGTGGTTACATTCAGTGCCTGGGAGTGCAGAGGCCATGCCGTCTTGGCCAGCCCCTGTCTCTGCCTCTGCCTTTGGGAAGCAACGGCTCACCCCCCATGGGAAGAGTCCCTTATCCCATCAGGTCCCTGGAGTTCCTCGTGGCTAATCTTGCCATCTTCCCTCCCTCCCCACTTCCTTATGTCCTCCAGACAGTCACAGGTCCTCCACGTCCTCTCCTCCAGGAAGCCTTCTTGGGCTAATTAAGTGAGTAAATAGGTGTAAAGTCCTCGGCACAGTGCCTGGGTGCTCACTGAGTGATAATCATGATCAGTAGTTCTAATCAGAGGCCAGGTGGCAGCTCCTGGGACTTAGACAGCTTCCTCCCTTGAGTGGTGGAGGCCCTATAAATCATCTGCTCTAGCCCCAGCTCGTCCAGAAGAAGAAACTGAAGCTCAGAGAGATCTAGTGATTTACCCAATATCCGGGACCGGGACCTCGTGACCTGCTGCCTGGCCTGGGCGTCACCACCCTAGGCTCTGATAGGCATAGCAATGACATTAACTTTCCTGAATATCAGATGAGGCCCTGGGGTGAGTGACCACATGAGAGTGAGGAACTCCTGAAGTTTTAGATGGTCAGTGAGAAGAGACAGTCCCTACGTGGGTTGGGCTGGAGCAGACCCAAGGCCCCGGGTCCTTACCAGACTGGGCATTCTATTAGATTCCACTCCTACCCCCATCCCATCCCCCAGGAGTCTAGTGTTGAACCTGGACTCAAAAGCCCAATCACTGGGTACTAGGATCCCTTTCTAGGATTTTCTCCGTTGTATCTGGTTGTGGGATCTATCACTGGATTCTGTAATTCTGGGAATGCATACAGAAACAAGGGTAATGTCATCAGAGTCTGGGGAGTTTAAGACTTCTATTTGAGAATTCTGCTCTATAACATGAAATCACAGGTATTAAGGCCCTCGAAGGATGAGATCATAGCCATGGAGCTGTGTTAGAATTGTGAAAAAGTGTTGGAAAAGGGCTCTGAGTTGGGGTGGGAGGGGAGTAATTAGATGGGACTACTGGTTGGCATGGAGCATGCTGGATGAGTAACGGAGCATGACCTGGACAAGTGGCCTAACTCTCTATGCTTCAGTGTTAACACCTGTAATGTGGGGCTAATAAGAGAACCTACCTGATAGGGTGTGGTGATAACTAAATGCTGTAAGCTAAATCAAGTGCTTAGAACAGTGCAGGACATAGTGAGATTTCCATGTTAGTCATGTCATAGTGGTGGCTGATAAAGAAGGGGCTCTAAGGTCTCAGATCTGGAGGGGTCAGTCATGTCAAGTTTGGAAACAGAACTGTTAGTCTGTCCCTCAGATGGAAGTGCCTCAGGGACAGGCCCTAAATTATCCTTCCTGAGTCCAAAGCCTGTACACAGAGGAGTTGGAGAGAATTTGATGATGGGGTGTGTGAAAACGAGGACTAGTGCTGGGGAGGGGCAGCTCAGGTTGTCACTCTGGACACAGGTAGGAATCAGCTTGGCCCAAGCAGGTCAGAGGGTCTGGAGGCCACCTCCGGGCCTGCCCAATGTGATGACTCCAGGGCTTCCTCCCCTGGCATCACAGTGGGAGGTGGCACCAGGGGAGGTGACAGCTCTCCTGCGACTCCAGCGAGAAGCTCCTGGCTGACACACTAAGCTGGCAGGAATTCAGAAATCCCCAAATCCTGGCAAAGAAAGCATGTGTTGACCCTTGAGGGCATCTACCAAACACAGATTCCTCAGGAAGCTCCATATTTGCATGAACCATCTTTGATCTGCAGCTGTTGGTTCTGCCAGGCAGCAATAGCAGCCGCTGAAGGGGTACAATTTACTGTTTTTAAAGCAGCTTCACATCCATGACATCACTGAATGATACACCTGCTTGATACTTATTAACAGCCACGTCTTACAACTGAGGAAATGGAGGCTCAGAGAGGGAAGTTGATCTGGGTCTAGTGGCTGGACTAAAAGGAAGACCAGAATCAGAGAACACATGGTCTAGTTCACACCGTATGCAATCGTGCTTCATTTTAAAGAGAAGGGTTTGATCCCCTTGGTGTTGATGTGGAGGTAAATCTCAACACTTTCTTCCTGTTGCCCTCAGGAGGGGCTGTGAGATTCCCAAATTTCACCCCTTCTGTACCTCATCATTATCTGACATTGTCCTTCCTATGGGGAAGGCTCTGTCTGAGGCTGATGGAGGGAGCCCCTGATGGAGGGGATAGTGTCTGGCCTTTCACCTTATCTCACGGCAGATTCCTGAAAGCTGACACTGGACAAGGGTCGGGGGGTGGGGGGGCGGCCTAGGTGGCTAGAGGATCCAAGGCTCTCCTTTCTTTTCCCTTATAGAGAAGACTCTTTATCTTTGGGTTTTGGCAGTTTTACTATGATGTACCAAGGTGAGATTTTCTTTGTATTTATCCTTTGTGGGCTTCCTGATGCTTCCTGCAATCTGTGGCTTGATTTTTGCCCATTTTGGAAAATTTTCAGCCATTATCTTTCCCCCTATTCTCTCTCTTCTCTCCTTCTGGAAACCTAATTGCATACATGTTCAACCATTTGACATTGTCCCACACATCTCTTATACTCTATTCTGTATTTTCTAGCCTTCTCCCCCCACCGCCCCCCCACCCCATTTCTCTCTGGCTATTTTTCTACCGATCTGTCATCCAGTTCACTAATCCTCTCTTCACCTGTGTCTTCTCTGCTGTAAAATGTCTATTCAGTTCTTAATTTCAGTTGTTATAACTTTTCAGTTCTAGTATTGCCACTTGATTCTTTTTCATAGATTTCAGTTTTCTACTGAAAAACTCTCTCTTATGTATTTTCTTGAACATATTAAACTCTTTGAAGTCCATGTCTGAAAACTCCAACATCTGAATCTCTTGTTTCTATTGTCTGTTTTATTGCTTTTGGTTTTGGATCATTAAGTCTTATCTCCTGTAATGCCAGATCATTTTTTTATTAAACGCCCAACATTGTAGAGATAGCTTGAGGCCCTGGATGATGTTGTCTTCCTTTAGAGAAGATTTACTTTTGCTTCTGACATGCAGCTGAAGAAGGGACAGGCCCAATCTAGGACTGCACTGACTGGGAGCTGTGTTTCAGTCTTCCTGAGTCTGGTCTATATCTGGTTAACCAGTACTCCCAGAGGATAGCCTTTTGGGGCCCCCAACTAAAAGCTGGAGGTGTTTAACAGGGCCTTTCCCCTTTTTAAGTCCTAAATTCCAATTTTGACTTCCCAACTCCATGGCCACTGCCCCCTACAAACTGGAAAATGCCTTAAGGGAAAGAGTGAAATAAAATATTACTTCTCTTCTCTCCAGGATCTTGGCCCCTCAAGTCCTTACTGCCTTGGTAGCTCTCCCATGCCTTTAAACAGATTTCTTAAATGTTTAATCCAGCCTTTTTAGTTACCCTCAGTGAGTGAGTTGGTCTGGTACAAGCTAGTCTTTCTTAGCCATAAACAAGTCTAGATGAGAATCTGAAATTAGCACTTTCAGATTGCTAACCAAGTTAGTTGTGTTATGTTGAGCACTTTGCAATAACATCTAATTTAATTTTCACAGCATGAGATTAAGTATTATTGTCATATCCCCATTTTATATATGAGGATATTGAGGCACAGAAAGATTCAAGTTTCCCAAGACCATTGAGTGGCAGTGGTGGTGCCAGGACTTGAAAACTGGTGTCTTGACACCAAAGCCTGAGTTCTCAACCCAGTATAGCGCTAGGTTTGCTAAGTGCTTGTTGAATGACAGAAGCACAGGGCACAGGCTTCTGTAGATAAGCTCCTGTAATCAGCACTTATGCTGCTCAAATATCAACAGCAGAGGAGGACGGGGTGTGTTTTGTGTGTCTCTTAAGGCAGGTAAACTCACTTTGCTCCTTCCTTGGCTTAGCACACTCAGTTCAACTAAAGCAAATACCTGCCCAAGGGCTGAGCTTCCAGGGGCTAATTGCCAACGAATGATTCTTACCTGCTCCTGGGAGGCAGAACTGACTCTGGAATACAGACTACTCCCAGAGTCTCCACCCCAGGCAGAGAAGAGGCTAAGGGCCGATTCCTGAAGTTGCCTCCACCTTGGTTAATTGGGATCTGGAGCACGCAGGGGTGAGGTGTCGAGGTCGTTCAGCTATTGCAGTTCAGTCTGCAGCACCATTTCCACCTGGTGGACTGTGGCCCTCCAGCTGGGGCTGTCGGATACTGTTTTGTAGCGAGGGCTCTGGCTTGCTCTGCTCTGGGGGTCGTTGGTGCTGTTCACCAAATCTTTTTGGTACTCCCGCCTTCTGAACACATGTTATGATTGCACTTTCTGGCCAGTTTGTGATTAGGTGGGGCTGTGTGACTAGTTCTGGCCAATGAATTGTGCCATTCGTCACTTCCAGGATGGAGTATTTAATTTCAGAAGCAGGACCCTCCGAGTTGGTTTTATTGCTCTCCCTTCAAATATCCCTTCAAACCCTTTCTACCTCATCCCAAGGCCAGTCTTCAACCCCATTGCCTGAGCAGGAGGGAAGGTCATTGCTCTGAATCTTAAGTTTTAGAATTGGAACCTTCTCTTTAGTGAGCACCCCAAGCTGCTGAACCTGTAAAGATCATCTCGTTCAATTCCTTCATCTACAGAGGGGGGACACTGAGGCTAGGTGTGAGGAAGTTCAGGGAGGGAGTCTGTGGCCATGCCAGACCAGAACCTGGCCTTTTCCCACAAAGCCAGGGCTCTGACCATTGCCATTCAGCTGCGCATGACCCTGGTCAGGCAGCCAGAGTCCCCCCTGCCCTGCCTTGGCCTGGGAGACCGTGTGGACTCTATTTGGGAGTCCAGGCCATAAGGCAGTTTGGGGCAGAGGCAGACACTAGGGGCTGGGCCTCAGATAACCAGGGTTCTTGACTCTGGTCTAGTTGGGCAACTTGGGAGGGCCAGGGGCCCTCTCTGGGCCTCAGCTGCTGAATGTAAAGGGAAAGATTTAACCAGATTATTGACTCTGAATCTGTCCTCCTGCTGCTGGTGGTTTGTGAAGGTGGACATGGAAACCAATCAGAAATTACTGCCAATATATCAGAAGATCTCAAAAAAACAGTACATTATCTGTAATATGGCTGTTCTTTGCTTTGGGCTGGGATTAAGTCATTCCCCTCACCCTGCCCTGCAGAAGTAACCTGCTGCTCTGCTGTTCAGGGTGGGGGTAGGGTGGGGGGTGGCTCTGATTTTGGGGAGAGGGGCGCTCACGTCGAACAGCAACTCTGTGCTAAGCACTTCCCCTGCACTAACACATTTAATCTTTCCTATGACCCCGTGAGCTGTTGCCATCCTGAACCCAGTTCACAGTGAGAAACTGAGGCTGGGAGAGGTGAAGAACATTCCCTGGTTTACTCAGTTGTGATAGGTAAAGCTGGGATTTGAACCCAGTTCTGTCAGATTGAAAAGCCATGTTGTTTCTGCTACACCAGAATTTCTACTTACAGAAGGTATAGAGATATTTGATTATTTTAAAAATTAGTAATTGATTATTACTATCCAGCCAATCATCAACAAGCTTGGGGCCCAGGGAGGATGGTCCTCATAGGTGGATGCAGAGCTCCTAGAGATGGGGTCTCCGTCTGAAGCCCCTCAGGTCAGCCTGCCCCACCCAGTCCCTGAATCTGGGATGTCTGTGTTGTTCTAGAGCAGTTACTTGACCAGGGGCAGTTGCCAGGCCTCCTGGTCCCAGGTTCCTGCTGCAAGGGTCCAAGAGCCTCTGGGCAAGGGGGCTGGGGCTTCCGTCCAAGCATCAGGCACTGGTCCCAGCACCCTGTCTTCCATATGAGATTGAGTCCCTTATTTGCTCAGTCTGAGCTCTTTCCCCTCACTGTGAACCCCTCTGTTTTCCTTAGCTTTGGCCCTTCTGTTCCCCTTCAGTCCCAGAAAGTCTGGGCCAGCTCCCTCCCCTGGCCTCCCCATCCACCCCCCTCCATTCCACCCCCATCGTCAGGGAACCTCCCACATCACCATTACTCAGTGCCAGCGTATTAACTACTCTGGAAACTCTCAGCTTCTGCCAACTGAATTCTGCCTCCTGGGAGCCCCCAAAGCTGCCACCACCCCCACCCTAGCCAATCCCACTGCTCCCCTACTTCTGCCCAGGCAATAGACATGCGAGAGAGTGCGCGCGCGCGCGCGCGCGCGCACACACACACACACACACACACACACACACACACACACACACGCACAAGGCTCACCCAGATTCTCCAGGCTGGAAACAAGAGAATGAAGAGAATGAAATCTGGAGGTGTGGCTTCCCAGCTCCTGCGTCTGACACCTGGGCCCCATGATCCTCATCCCTGAGTGCATGTGCACACACACACATCACACGTGTACACTCAGTGGCCAGACATATCCAGAAACACACACACAGATGCATTACACACTGAGAGCTGCAAACACAGGCCAACACATAGCCAGACAGAAAGACACTCTGAGTTGCCTGCCTATCTGGTAGAAAGAAGCTGTTGCCCAGCAGAGGTACCTCTGGAGACTTCTCTTTGCCTGGGAGTGTGGAGGTGGACTGCAGGTTGGCTGCAGTGGAACTGCCCTTCCTGCCCACCTCTTTCCAAGGCTTTGGGAGGCGCTCTTTCTACTCCAGCCCAAGTCCCCTGAGGGACTTCAGCATCCTTTGCACAACTGCCCCACCCTGCACCCTCTTAGTTCCTTGGCTCCTCATTTCCAACGCCCAATTCCTCCGTTCCACCCCAACTATGCTCCCCCCCGTTACCCCAAGGACCTCATCACCCCTGTCATTACCCTGAATCCTTCCACCTCTGAGAAACCCAGCCATCCTACTCTTGACTAAACCCCATTGCTACCACTATAGAAACACCTGTACAGCACCTACTATGTGCCAAACACTGTTTTAAGCCCTTTATATTATTAACTCAAGCCCTATGACAACCCTATAGATAGATGCTATTGCCATCTTCAATTTTGGATGGGGACAAAGAGGCTCAGAGAGGTTGAATCACTTGCCCAGGGTCACAGACATGGTGATAATATGTGGCAGAGCTGGGATTCAGACCTAGGCTGTGTGTCTTCTAAATCTGTGTTCTTCACCACGACTCCACAGCCTCTTGCTGTTAACAGTGCTCTGATCTAATGCAATCCTGGAACTCTCTACATTTTCTCCGTGAGCCTCTTGCCTCTGCTTCTTTCTGCTTCCACCCGAGAACCCCCACTGCCTTACTTCGCTTACCCTCTTGCAGTTTACCTTGTCTTGCCCCTTGTTCCTTTGTCCTTCTGCCAAAGCTGCCCAGTGATGCCTCGACCCTGCATCAGTCCAGCTTTCTGTCTCCTCCACGTTTGTGCCCAAACTGCTAAGCTTTGTAGGTGAAAAGAAAATCACCAGCTGGGCGGCAGGGCCCTCGTGCATCCCTGTCTCTGGCGCGACTCAGGGCCTCAAGGCTCCCGGGGAACGTCCCCCTTCCTAGTCGGTGCTCAGCCCTTCTCACCGCGCCTGCACCTCCTGGAGGCACTCGAGCCTCTCCTTCTTGAAACCAAACAAAGCCCCCACCTCCCCCACACCTGCCTGCATCTTGAGAGCACTGTGTGCGCTCCCTAGTGTACCTCCTTCTCAGAGGTCAGTCCACTCCCATCGCGCTTCTGTGCCACCGCGCTCCGAACCCGCTTGCTCCAAGGCCGCCAGTCACCTCCTCGGTGCTGAATTCAGTGAGGACGGTTCAGTTCTTAGCTAACTTGACATCTCCACAGCTTTGGACCCCTGAACCCTCCCTCCTGGGAACATTCTCTTCCTCTTGGAAACAAGCCCATTAAACTTCATCTTCTCCCACAAAGCCCAGACTCCCAGCCGGAAACCTGGCTTCATCCTTGCTCCTCCTCCTCCCTCAGGCTTTCCCCCCCCACATTTCCAATCTAGTCCGTTACCAGCCCTGCAGATTCTTCCCTCCAGGGATCTAGAACCCATCCCTTCCGCTCTAGTCTCACTGCTACCCCACTCCACTCTCCTCCCCCATCGCTCCCTGCTGAAACCCCTCCTGGGCTCTCCCAGCCCTGGCTCCCTCCAGGCAGCCCTCTAGATTTTGCTGGAGCGGAGCAGAACTCGCCAGGTGTGGTCAGGTGGCCACGCTGCTCCTGTTGCCTCTACTTTCACCTGGCTAACTCCAGCTCAACCGTCAGAGCGCAGCTGGGACATTGCTTCCTTCAGGAAGCCTTCCTTTGCCTCCGTGATTGGGAACTGCTGTGTCCAGGTCTGTCTCCCCCACTGGTCTACCTTGAGGACCAGGATTATATCCACCTTGTTTGCTGCCACATCCCCACTGGAGTGTCTGGGTCTCCGCAGGTGCCCAGGAAATATTGGTTAGACAAATGGTTAAGGTCAGAGGGGCCACTGTGGCCTGCCTTTATCTGTCTCTTGGTTTTGAAGTCGCTCTGTGCCCACTTCTCCCTATTCCCTCCTCACTTTGGGTCTTGAGAGGGTGTGGTGGACAGCTGGGTGGGGACTGGAGGTGGATTCTAGGGCAGGTTCTTACTGAGTTAAAGACCGGGGAGGGATCAGGGTAAAGCAGAGGGGCCCAAGGCAGCCTCTCCATTCTGTGTGTCCCCCTTCTCCTGTTTCCCTCTCTGTCGTTCTCATCTCTTTTCAGAGAACTGTGCTCAAGGTTACAGGTGCTTGACCTCTTGTCTGGGCACTACTCAGTTCCCCTGGGGTTTAGGGCTGGATAGAGTATCTCCTCCAATCCTAAAGCTACCCTCCCCATCGTCTCCCTTCTCCTTTCATCCCCTTGCCCTCCCTCCAGCCTCCCCCAACGCCTGTAGCTTGCACTTGCCTGAGCCGGTCCAGTGGACACTTCTCTGCCGGTCCTGCCCCGGGAACCCCCAGGGGAGGAAGGATCCCTAGAGAGGAGGGCAGCCAGGGGGGCGCCGACTTGGAGGGGGTTGCTTGGGGGAGCGGCGGCTGGCCCCCCTCACTCACCCGGCTGGCGGCTTGCAGATCCCGGGCTTAGCGGGTGGGCGGGGGCGTGAGGGCGGAGGGGCTCCAGGGAGCAGCTCCCGGGGACCCCGAGGTGCCGGGAGGGCCCTGGCTGTGGGCTGCGCCGGGTCGGAGCGCCCATCTCAGCTTCCTTGCGGCCCCTCGGCTCCCTTGGACCCCCCACGGATCAGCGTTCCCACCAAGTCTCTCCTCTTTGGCTCCAGCTCCGTACCGCCCTTCTCCCCTCCCCGCCTCTAGGTTT
The DNA here is from genome assembly GCF_009873245.2 of Balaenoptera musculus. Taxonomy (NCBI): domain Eukaryota; kingdom Metazoa; phylum Chordata; class Mammalia; order Artiodactyla; family Balaenopteridae; genus Balaenoptera; species Balaenoptera musculus. The sequence goes on from NC_045785.1 coordinate 38,522,574, forward strand.
TAAGCTTTTCAAGCGCCTGGCAATGAACCTCCAGCCGCCCACACACTCTCCAGTCTGGACTTCGTGAGTCCGGGATGGACACATTGCCCTTCACTCTAGAGCGAGGGGTGTAGGTCTCACTGGCTCTGTCTTCAGTTTCTGGCGGATTCCCAACCCTGGGCGGGGGTGGGGCTTGGGGGGCGGATGGGAGGAGGATGGAGCCGTGGGAGCAGGAAGATTTTTCCAGGGATGGGGCTTGTTTTCAGCAACCCTTCTCCAATCACCCTCCACAAATCCTGCATCCTAGAAAGAGGTGTGGCCACGAGCCCCTTATACAGCTCCTGGTGGGATTTGGTGGGATTTGTAAGGGTTTCTTTGGGGGTGGGAGCGGGGAGGGATTGCTTGGCCTGCCTCCAGGCTGGACTGTGTTGGCGAGGACTGGGTGGGAGTCTGAGGTGCTGATTTTCCAGGACCTGGGGGAGTTCAGCTGGAGGAGCATCTCCAACACCCCCTTCATTCATTCACTCATCCATTCATAAATCCGCCCTGATGTGAACCACGTGCCAGGCAACCTTCATCCTGACAGTGGCCTGGGAGGGACCACTCATCTTCCATCTGCAGATGAAGAAACTGAGGCTCGAGGCCTCACAGTCTGTTGCCCAGGCCCTGGAGGGGGGAGGGGGGTTGCTGAACCAGTATGTGAGTCTTATCCCTAGACTCCAGCTCCAGCCTGGTCAGTCCTCCAGGTTGGCCCAGTGGGGATGTGACTTCCAGGGGGCTGCCTGGACCAAGCACTCCCCACCTTTGGTATAGTCTCAGCACCCAGCCCAAGGCTGGCTAGGCACACCCACAGTTGAGGTCAGAACAGGGCTATTGGATAGAACTGATTTCATTTATTGAACAGACCGCTGTCCTATAACCTGTCCCTGTCCCCCCCACCCACCCCCAACACTGAATGGAGGGTTCCGGACCTGCTCAGAGGGGAGAGGGCGCTTTCCCCTAACACTACCCACCGCACCACCCCTGTCTGCTTGGCCCAAACTCAGCTTCTTCCAAAGCATGGATGGGGAGAAGTCACGTGTCTCCACGCGGCCACTACTGGGACCAGGTGAAGGGGGTGGGGGTCAGGAGTAGAGATGCAGTTGGGGAGGAGGTATCTGGACACTCACTTGGACTGGGAGAAGGGAGTTCTCAGGAAGCCCATGGCAGGGGAAAGAGAGGGAACAGGCCCAGGCCTTGAGAACTCCCAGAGTTTCAAGGGTCCTTGGAGCCTCACCCAGTTCTTCCCCAAAGGACATAGCTCTTGCCTTTTCACGTGTTCATTTCCTTATTTAATCCACTCTGATGCCCAATGCTGCTCTGTGCCTGGCCCTGCCAGGCATCTGGGATACCATAGCCCTGCCTGGGGGAGATCATGGCTGGGAAGGGTTGATGGTGGGTGAGGGGGGGACCACAATCCCTACAGCTCAGGCACCACCTTCCCCACTTCCACCCCATCCACCCCTAGGCATCTCTTTGGGGTGCTGCTGGTGAGGAGGAAGATGGACCGGAGGAAGCGTTTCCTTACTGATCAAGGAAACCAAGCCTGAGTTATTGTTGATGACGATGATGTTGAGGAAACGGAGAAGGGAGAGGGAGCAAGCGGGAGGGAAATGCAAGGAGGGGAACACTGACTTCCCTGGGGCTGGAGGAACCAAAGTCTCCCCAGCCCACCAGCATTTGTGAAATTTGTTCTATCCATGGAGGTCTGTCCCACTGTGGTCAGGGAGCTGGTCCCTGGGGCCTGTGCAGAGGGCAGCAGAGGGTAGAGCCATGGGTGGGGAGAGAGAAGAGGCTTGGATGCGAGGTTTGGGACAATCTCTCACCATGGGACTTGATGAGTCCTTTTCCTGCAGGGCCTCAGCTTTCCCATCTGTACAATGGGGTGCTCTCTCCTGCTTTTGGTGTGGTTTTCCAACATCCCCTGGGTACCTTCCACGTGCCTGGCCCTCAGCGCCCCCACTCTCGTGAGGGGGAAATAGACAGAGGCCACTCAGAGTGCTGGGGGCTGTGATGGAGGGGAGCCCTGGGGCTGTGGGAGCACAGAGAAGTCAGGGAAGGCTTCCAAGAGGAGGTGTCATCTGCACTGATCCTTGAAGAATGAGACTCTTCCTAGCTTGTCTTTCGCTCACCGACCAGGACAGAGGCCACATGGAGAAGATGTCTCCGTAGAGGTCATACAACTCTGCTTCACCCTGAGGTCGCAAGTGTATGAGGAGTGGCGTGGAGGGAGGAGCAATGTTTCCTGTACAGCCTGGCTCCAAACCCTGTACATATGTGAAGCCTTGAAGTGGCTCTCCCGGGAAAGCCTAGGGAATTGTTTTTCCACTAAATTTAAGCCATTTAACATTTATCGAGCACTTACCGTGCACCCTGATGGTAACTGGAAAAGGGCAATAGACAGTAGGTTTAAACAGGATTAGTAACTGTTTTGTGAAAAAGAAGACTTCAACCTGCCTGGAGGGTGTCGAGAGAGGGAGACAGAGGCTGGTGGAAGAGGATGAGGAGGGCACTGTGGTTAAGGGGACACTTAGAAGGAGGCCTTTGAGGGTGGGGGATTTGATAGGCAGAGAGGAGCAGAGTGGGGGGCATCCAGGAGAACACAAGCCAAGGCTTGGGAGCTGGAACGTGTTTAGATGGTTCCGGAGCAGTGAGAGGGTGGGGAGAAGAGGAAGGCTGGAGGTCTTGTTTGCAGTCAGACCGTGAAAACCCTTAAATAGTGGAGTCAATCCCCAAGAGTCTCAGCGCAGGGCTCAGCTCAGGAGACACCTCCTCCTGGAAGCCTCCAGGTCCGTGCGTCACCTGGGCTCCTGTCAAGGCAGCGACCATTTTGTTTTTCTAGGCTATGCCGCTGTCTGGTTCACTGCTGCTCAGGGACCGTTCCTGAGGAGCTGCCTGGAGCTTTTGATATTCAGGGGAGTCTGGTCCAGGCCCTCCATGCAGCCCGTGAGCTCCTGAGGCCCAGGGCCAGGCCCAGACCTGGTGTGGTTCCTGTGAGCCTGCGGTTCACTTCCCTGGCCAGGCTGGAGCAAGAGACTGGGGTATCACTGGGCCCCAAATTCCAGAAGATCCAGCCAGTAGAACAAAAAGGGAAGAAAGCTGAGCTGCAGTTCAGAGAGAAAATCCAGGTCAAGAGCCTGAAACCAGAGACACCGTGGTCCAGGCCCCACCCCACCACAGGGAATCCATTTCCAATGGCCTTGGTGAAAGCAGGTCTGGCATCTCCAGGACCTGGTTCATCTCTGGTTTGGACCCAGGCAGGCTCTGAGATTGGGGTAGCGGGTGGGAAGAGAGGGCAGGGCAGGGGGCAGCCCGTCAGCCCCTGCCTCAGCCCTCCCCAGCCCCCCGGCCCCCTGGCTTCAGCTTCTCCAGGGTTCTGCTCACGGTGGACAGGCTGCTGCGGGCTCCTGCGGGAGAGGCCAGGACAGGGCTTGCTGAGTAGACAGGTCCCGGGTCAGAGCCACCCAGAGGGACCCGGGGTCAGAGCGGGCTAGAATGGGGAGGGAGGGAGGCGCGGGTGGTCAGAGTGGCCCTTCTGGAGGACAGCAGCATGGTGTGGGTGTTAGAGGCAGGACTCGGGGCTGAAGGCCTGGTTTCTGGACGCACCACTTCCCGGCTGCCTCACGTAACCTCCCTGTGCCTCAGTTGCCCCATATATAAAGTGGGGCTAATTATAGCACCTGCCTCATATGGCTGTTCTGAGAATGAAACAAATTAACATATGTAAAGTGCTTGGCACGGTGTCTGGAATGGAACCTTCTGCTGAGTGCTAGGCACTACCACTGGCAGCAGACCCTGAGGGTGGAGGCTTCTTTGAGAAACTCTTGCTCTGGCATCTTCCAGTGTGTGGGGATGAGGGAGGAGGGAGATGCCCAGTTTCAGGTACCAGGTCTCAGGTCTGAGAGTTGGATTCCACAATGGGAGAGGAGAGTGAGAAAATAAGCGGGCCTAGGGGAGGGAAGGGGGCAGTGTGGTGCCCTGCTGGGCCTGACAGAGAAACCCTGGGGACCAGAGGAGCTGAGCTCAGCTGGGAGCAAGAAGGGTTTTGACTAAGCTCATGGAAGAAATACCCAATGCTGCTGCCTCCCTGTGATTGGAGAAGTCCCCTCTGCACTTCCCTCAAGGTTTCTCTGGGGCCCCACAGAGCTGTGCACCCAGAGGGGGAAGATGGCAGATGGACTCTGGGATTTCTGGAACTTACCTTCTTTATTACCATTGGTGCTGGATCTTCCTTCCCTGTGGTCTGGCCCTGGCTGGGGGTGGATTCTCAGGCTCCCTGTAGGATGAGACCACCACAAGCCCCCTGGTTACCAAGCCATTCTCAAATCAAGTCCAGCTTTGGGAAGGGAAGTCCTTCTTGTTGTCTACTCTCCATCCCTGCTGCTGTCTTTGCTCCACTACATTCCTTTACGTCTCCCACATGATCTGAGCTGATCTGGGGAGGGGAGCGAAGGTGGGAGAAATGGGCACTGGAAGGAGAAGGTGGCAGATTTTTAAGGAGGTGGGGGTCCCGGGGAGACCCAGGGATACGTAGCCCCACAGGATTGATGGAGATGGGAGCACATATGTGGGGAGCTGAGAAGAGGAGGGGAGCTGTACAAGGGTCCTAAGGTCTCACACACAGCCAGTACCAGCGACACACGTGGGCTTGGCTCCACTGCAGAGTGGGCCACAGACTTACAAACAAAGTGTCTCACACAGTCCTTGGCAGGCGGGTCTGCTGGGGGCCGGGGAGAGGACTCACCTATCGTAGGCAGGATGTGGTCCAGGTTGAACCGAGCCTTCAGGAAGGGGTAGGCAAAGATGAGGAGCCCTGAGAAGAGAGACACAGAGGGGTTCCGTGATGGGGAGGGAGCCTGTTTAGTTTGAGCTGCATGAAGCTGTGGGCTGTGAGCCTGGGGGTGGATTATGGGTGAGCATGGGAGGAACCCGAGTGGCAGGGTTGGGACTGTGGGTGTGTAAATGCAGCCTGTGAGTGTGTGCGTCGGGGGTTCCCCAATACCCGGCCCCAGGAGGGGTTGGGGAGCAGTGCCGGCCCCAGGAGGGGTTGGGGAGCAGTGCCGTCTGCGGAAGGGGCTACAGGCTGGGAAGGCCCAGGCCCCTGGCTCCACACCGCCCAGGTGATGAGCAGGTGGCTTTCCTCCTTCCCAGCTGGCTGGAAATGGGCCCATTGACGCTCCCCAACTCTCTGATGCCCCCCTCCTAGGGCCCCCAGGGCAGGACTGGGGGTGCTCCTCAGTGTGCTTCTTTTAGCCCAGACCTGGGGAGGGGGTAGCAGAAGAGCGAGTCCTGCTCTGCCCACTCCCAAGGGTCTGTGGCCCTTGGCCTGAGTTCACAGGTACAGATGCCCAAAGCCCACCAACCTCGTGCTTCTGGTTCTGCTTGTGGCCCAGGGTGGTGGAGTGGGGCGAGGGATGGTACCCAACACCGCTGTGGGGAGGTGAGTGGGACTGGCCCAGATAGACGGATAGATGCCTGGACAGACATACCTGCTGCTGGGACATTTGGGAAAAGGAAAGGAAGCCCTCTCTCTGAGCTGGATCCTGTCCTGGCTCAAGGAGGGCCCCACAGAGAACTCTGTCCTCTTCCACCTGCCCCCCATCAACTCAGCCCCAACAGGCTTATGAGTCCCAACACTAACCCAAGAGCCCAGGGCTTGGGACTGGGAGCCGGAGCTCGAGCAGCCCAAGAGGGGTGGTCGCCAGCTCCTCCTCCACATCTCCTGGCCCCTGCAGCGTGCTGTGGGAATCTCACCCCAATCTCCCTCTCCCTCCCCGTACCCCTGATGGCTGCCTTGCTCACACCTCTCGCTTCCATCCTCCCCAACCAAATTCCTGATGACCCAGCTCTTCCCTCCATTTCTCGTTCACCTGACCATGGCCCCAGCTCCCTCCCTGAGCCCAGCACCTGCTCACCTAGAGCAGCGGCACCAATAAAGATTCCGCCCACGGCAGCTGCAGCTTTGGACACGGAGACACCAATGATGATGCTGCCGGCCACCAGGCCGAGGGCCACGCAGGCCAGCTGCAGGCAGCGGAAGTCTCTGCTGCTGATGGGGATGTCCATGCAGGCCCACCCGGCCAGCGGAGCCTTTTCCCCTGAAGAGCCCTGGAGGTCTCAGTCCTCTCGGATGTCTCCTTGCTGGAGCTCCACCTTTAGGGAGGGAGTTTCTGGGCAGTAAGGTTCTGGGCTGGTAACCCTTGGCTTATCTGCAACCCTATCCGACAATAGTCTTAGCTAGGATCTCTCCCAGGTCGCCCCAGCTTACTCTTCCTCCCCTAAAGGCCCCTGAAGCTGGAAGCCACTCTCGGGACTTCTGCCTGGTCACATCCTGCCTTGGCTGCCAGAGTTCTGGAGAGCTGGGACTGCCCCACGGGGTCCTCCCCTGCCAGCCTCCTCTCGGGAGAGCTCAGCCCGAGCTCCCCTGCCCAGGACCTCCTGCCCCAGCTCCCTGGAGCCTACTCAGCTGCCGCTGAGCCTCAGCCTATTAAAGTTTAAAGCAATGGAGGTGGGAGGGGCGGTGGTCCAGAGGACGTGGCTTCCACAGAGATGCAGGCAGCAGGAGGTGCTGAGTTATTTATGAGGTCGCAATGTGATCTGCTGCCCACAGGCCCACTAGGGCAGTCAGCCCAGGTTCCACTGTTGGTCCTGGACGGGGCAGGATGAGCGGGTAGCTTCACAAGCGGCTCGGCAGCCAGAGATGTGAGGAGACTCCTTGGCCACATGCTCAGGACCCACTCTGCTGTCCGTTTGGTTGGATGTGCACCTGGGGGCCTCTGCTTGGGGACTCAGAGACAGAGGCATGGAAGGAGACCTGGACGAGGCTCAGGAGACAGGAACAGCGACAGGGACAGGAGGAGGAGTGGGAGAGGGTCCTTCCAAATCCCCTCGCTAACCCCGCCTCTCCCCCCTCCTCCCCCCTCCCATCAACCTCTGGGCCCCCAGGCAGGGCTGAGAGGTCCTAGTTTGAGGACGATCTCAGGCGACCCTCTTCTCCTCAGGTAGGCTTCCTTTCAGTTGCCAGTGGGCTGAGAAGGTGAGCCCTTCCATCTGCCCTGGGATCCCTGGCGGGGGGCTGACAGGGAAGAGCAGTGGTGGGTGCAGGGGTGGGAGGAAACACATGCAAGCTAGGGGGCTAGGGCTGGGAAGAGGAACTGGCAGGGGCTGGGTGTCAGCAGTCGGGGTCAGGAGACGGGGACAAGGCTGGCGCCTCCTGACCTCCGGGCTGAGCTCTGCCCAGCCTGTCTGACCTACTTGCAGAAGCCACCAAGTCAAGGCCGGGCAGCGGTAACCCAGCCCAGGCCGGCCCCGCACCCCAGTGCCAGCCCTCATCACTAATTGCATTCTCTGGCCCTTAATGAATCAGCACAGTTCCCAGGGTCCCATCACCAGCCCCACTGGCCTCTCTTTGGATCTCCCATCTCTCCCCTCCATGTCTGCCGTCCGATGCAGCCAGGCCCAAGGCCTCTGGCCTCCACCTGCCTCCACAGCTCCTCCTGCCACACCCCCCCCACCTGGGTCTTCTCCTCTGTGGCCCTTCTGCTGAGTGTGTACCTGGCCTCTGCCATCTGGAGAACTCTCATTCTGCAGGACCCTGCTTGGGCAGCCCCAACTCTGCAGAGCCATTCCTGATGGCACTTGAGTGGCTGCATCCCCACACTGAAGTGCCTGCCACCTGTCCCTACGCTCTGTCTCCTCTGTAGACGGTGAGCCCCCTGAGGGCAGGTTCAGGGAGTGAGCACCACTGAATGGATAGAGGGCACCTGGGCTGGGCTTCTGGACACAAGGACAGAGCTCGGGGAGGGCTTGGACCTGTACGACCACCTCGGGTTGGCAAAGAGGAGGGCCGCGGGCACCATGGGACCTCTGTCTCTAACAGGAGGCTTTCCTGGGTGGGGGTAGGGGTCTGGGAAGGCCAGGGTCATCTGACTGAGCTTCAGCTGAAGGAAGGCCCTGTCAGGAAGCTGGAGTGAGGCCTGGGCGGGGACACGTATGAACTCAAAGGTGTGAAGAGAGGAGGGGTGACCGCAGAGCACCGATGGGCCCCAGGGCCATGTTCCCGGCCCCATACGAGGAAGGCCCTGGAGGTGGGCATCCCAGCCACAGCTGCTGCTGCCAACATCCCTTGTGCCTCTCGCCAGGATGAGGTCTGATTATTCCTCTAATTAGGCATCAAATGACATCCCATGTCTCTGTCACACATAATTTATCCCCCACTGACTAGTTTTAGAAGGAGCCATCAAAATAGTTGTCCATGAAAACGTGTTCCTGAGACATGAAGCTTTGGGAACCTGAACACCCTCCACAACGCCCCCGGCCCCTATTAAGTGTCTGCGTAACTCTGGCCGGGCAGGGCCTGTGCCGGCTCCTCTCCTGCTGTCAGGCTGAGGGCGGCGCTCCCAAACCATCAGCAAGACAGAGGCTCCCCGGCCACATCTCCGAGGTGGGAACCTTGCACTGTGGGCCTCACTTTGCTCATCTGGTGAATGGGGATGGGGATGGCAGGGGCCACAGTCAGGGATGCCTGTGCATTGTGAGTTTCAGATTCCAGACACCCTGACCTCTAAAAGCTGGAGACAAATTCTAAATTAGAGTTTCCTTTGACACTGTAAATCTCTCAGGGCACAGAGGCAGAGCAGAGCATATGGAGGAGAGACACATTAAGCCACCGTCAGTTACAAGATCACAGAACCTCCTAGCTCCTTTCCAGAACAGATGGGGAAACCGAGACATGGGGAGGTGGAAGGACGGCTTCAGAGTCCATAATGGAACCCAACGTCCAGATTCCCCGCTCAGCTGGGAAGTACGCTAGCACATCTCTAAATTATCTTATTTGAGGTGGGAGGAATTGGCAACCCCATCATCAGAGGGAGACATGGTGTTCAGAAGAATCAGTCAAGGCCTGCGTCGTTCCCGCATTGACAGGAGTGTCACTAAAGGCTACTGGAAACTTGTGACACCTGCTCCTCTGTTGATTACAAATGTAGAGAGGGAGACTTGCCAATTCTTTCCTCAATACTGGCCGTACCAGCTCTGAAAAAGAAAGTGCATGCTTGCCCTTGGGTGATGAGCTTACTGTCACAGGTGGATGAGATGGGAGCCCAAGGCTCTAGAGCCTGACCACCCCACACTTCCCCATCCCCAAGCTCAGAGCCCTCCTAGCTGAAGCCTCGGCCCTCCAGGCCCCCGGATCCAGAGTGTGGCTAGGCCGTGAGTCACTGCTGAATTCTGTCACAAAATCTCTTTGACAGGGAGGCCAGGGCTGGAGGGTGCCTGCCTATGCTCTTTCCTTCCCGGAAGCACCAAGTCCAAGGGTGGCATGGGGGTGGGGAGGAAGAGTGGGTGAAAAGGCCTCAGCTTGGTTTAGTTCTGTTTATTTTCCTTGAGGGATGAGGACCCTGGAAAAGAGTTTGATTAATTCACCGATCCCCTGGGGGACAGGCAGCTTTCCCGGACTGTTTGGAAGCTGAAGTCGGGGAAGTGGCTTCCAAGGCAACTGCTACCATGGCAACAAGAGTGCCAGCCGTTGGGGGGACCTTGTTTCTCGCTGCTCCCCTCAGACCTCAGCAGCTGGAGCAGTTGGCGTGGGACTAGGGCACTGCTGTTCACCGAGCTGGATCTGGAGAGGGGCAGTCAGCCAGAAGGGAGGAGGGGCCCTCAGAGCTCAGGCAGCTGGACACTTGGAGGGAGAAAGACTCCATCCCTGTACCTGAGCCCCCAGACGGAGCTCAGACAGGAGTCCTCAGGGTCCACTTGAATCAGGACGGGCTGGGGCCGAGGCCTGCTGAGACTGGATTTGAGGCAAGAAGCCTGAGGTCCAGGACACTCCAGCCCTCTCCTGAGGGCAGCCCGCACGTGAGCCCTAGAGCTGGGGCTCTGGCTGCCACAGTTCCAGGCCCCAGAGCCTCCCTCAGCATGTCTGCCTCTGCCCAGCACAGCCAGGCACATGGCCTGGTCCCCAGAAAGGGCAAGGGACTTCCCAAGGTCACCTAGTGAACAGTGGTAGAGGAAGGACTAGGACCCAGGGCCCCAGCCCCCAACCTGGCTCTTCACGTGGCATAACAGCTGCCCCGTGGGGACAGGGACCCCCGTCAAGAGGGACAGAGCAGCCTGCCAGCAGGAGGATCCCACAAAGGGCCAGAGGCCAGCCCCGTGTGGAAAGGCCAGACACATCTCCACCCACACAAGCCAAGAAAAAGGTTTCTTCATCTCCATCACTGGGGCCCAGTTGAGCAATTCTGCCCCAGGAGACAACAATAAAAGTAAGTACAACCATCACGGCTACCGTAATATTTATTGAGCACTTACTATGTGTGCTTGGAACTGCTCTAAACACTTTACATTTATTAATTTGTAACTTTCACAGTAGCACCACGAGGTAAGCACTAGCCCCCCCAATTTTTGGTTTAAGAAACTGAGACCCTCAGAGATTGTGTAACTTGCCCAGGGCCCAAGGCCAGTAAGTGGAAGAGCTGGGATTTGAACCCAGGTAGCACAGCTCTGGGTATCAGGTCTCTCTGGGAAGAATTCCAGTTCTACCTTCCTAGCTCTACAGCTGTGGGCAAGCTACTTCTTTCCTTTTTCTGCTTGGTTTTTCATGTTAAGTGGGGTAAAATAGCACCTTACCTCATATAACTGCTCTGAGAATTAAATGAGATAATGCCTGTGAGCTTCTCAGAAAGTACTTGTTACTGAGTAAGTGCACAATAATGCCAGCAAAACTGAAGTAGGCACAGTAGCATTTAAGCAGAGCTGTGGATGAGAGAGGCCTTGCCAGGTGGACCTGGGGAGTGGGATGGGTGGAATACTCGGTCCAGGAAGCTCCTGTAAGTCACATCCCTGCTGGGCCAACCTGGAGGATTGACCAGGGTGGGGTTGGAGTCCAGAGACAAAAGTCACACCCTGGTTCCCAGTCCCCAGGGACAGGGAGACTTTGGGTCAAAAGGCTCAGATTCTGCAGGCCAATTTATCCAGCCCATCCCACACCGGGTAGATGAAGAAGGGACGTGAGGATGTTAAGGGTTCCTGCAAAGGAAGGACCATCAACAAAAAGTATGTCCTCGTTGACATGGAGGATTCACAGTGTAGAACACCTGGCAGCCTGGCCCATGACCTGCCCCCACAGGGAAGAGCCCCGCTCCCCATCTCGGCTCTCTGCTCCCCCAGGGAGCAAAGCTGGCAGCAGCGCCCAGTCTTCTGCCCTGACACTCAGAGCTCCCTCTGCCACCTCCTTGGGAATTTCTAAAGGCACTCCCCATACAGTGCTCTGAGTCTGGTTCTGAGGATTACTAAGGCAACACGCACAGAAGCCTTCTGCTCGAAGAACATGAGGACTGTGGATTGAGGCGCCATCTTTCTTTGTTGCCAACTCTGGCAGGACAACCACAGTCCCAGGCACACGATGGAGCCTCAAGAAAGGCTTAGTGCTGCTTCAGACAGACAGGACTCTGCTCCACTTGGGTGGGTGGGCTGGGCTGGGTACAGGGCACGCCTGTTAAAGCTGCTTTTTGAAGCCAGCTTGCGTGATGGTTGCTGACACGGCCTCTTCCACTGGATAGGGAGAGCCTAAAAGGCAGAGGCTGTTTCCCACTTATCTCTGGGTCCTGGCACAGAAAAGGAGATCGACAAATGTTTGATGAATTTCATTTCCTCACCTAAAAAAGAGAAGCAATGATCTCTCCTTCACCTTGTGTTATGGATCCTCTGAAGTGCTATATTCAGAGGTCCCGACAAGGGGCACCCCCACTCGGCTGGACCCAGCCCCTCTCTAGAAGGCCTGTCTCCTCCTCAGGGTTGCAGGTAAAGAAAGGACCACCAGGAAGGCACTAGAATTTAAAACAGTTTTATTAAAATAAGCACAATGCATAATAGCATCCTTGTGTTGTAAAAACATCTGACATATGCAAATCGATTTTCTTAGATAACTAAGCAGCTCGGCTGATGCTCAGCTATCAGCTCCCCAGCAGAAGGCACCACATGGCTCAGACCAGGGTGGCTGGGCAGCCTCCGGACTGGCTCCACATCAGGCACAGAGCTCCTCAGTGCCCCAGACCTGCGCTGCCCTCCACACCGGGCTCGAGGAAGGAAGCAGCAGACACACTGGTCTCTAAGTCACTCATCATCTGAACAGCTTAAAACCAGTTAGAGTAATAGGAAATAGCTCATTAAAACCTTCCAAATGCATGGAAATTCAGGAGAGAAGAGTGAACCCTAAGAGCTCTGGAAAGTCCATGGGCTCACAGTGGGAGTTTAAAGTCTCATCTTTGTCGGAAGAGCACGGTTAGAAAAAATGCCAAATATTGTAAAAACACGAAATAATACTGACTTTAGCAGCAATCCCAAACAAGGAAGAGGATGATAAATGACGGACACATTTTGGTCATGGCAAAGAAAGATTATGTGCTTCTCTGCGCTATCGACTGGAAGACTGATCTGGCTTCCTGAATGCAGAAGGCTCCCTGCCCTTCCCTGAATTGAGGGGATGGCTTCGCTCAGCCAAGGGGGAGGACGTCCGGAGGACAGAGGAAGGTGGAAGGACCGCCAGAGGGGGGTGACAGTGCAGAGAGAGGGAAGAGCCTCTGTCAACTGACGCTTCTCAAGGCTGGCTCCCTGAAGGCCGCAGCCCCAGCCAGTGAGAGCGGGCTGGATCCTCGATCCGCAGGCGGGTGAGCAGGTGGGCAGGAGCCCAGTAAAGAGATGTCCCTGCCGCAGGCGATTATGCAAAGTGACAAGTGATAGTTTCCCTTTCAAAGACAACCCCTTCGGAAAAAGCTTTTTCCTTGAGGACTCTGGTGAAAGGAGGACGAGAGCCTCTGTGGATGAAAAGGCCTGGATGGAGCCGCAGAGCAGGCCCCTCACAGGTTTCCAGCGGGGCAAGGCCTGGGGCCCGGAGTGGGTCAGAGCGCTGTGGGTGTCGGGCTCGGTTGCGTGTCTCCACTGCGGCCTGCCTGGGCCAGCGCCCTCCGGCGGGCCAGGCGTGAGTTGGAGGGAGGGGAAAGCTTCACGGAGCAGAGGCCCTCAGCCAGCACCTCTGACTCCTTCGCCAGTTCATTCTCCTCGTGCTGAGACAGCTGGCGGTTAAGGGCGATGGCCTCGGCCGCAAAGAGCGTCAGGTCCATTGTGCTGCTATTTCTGCAGGGATCGGGGGAGCAGAGAAGAGAGGGAGGCAGGGCTCAGTGGGGTCCGCCAGCCAGCTCCTCGACACCCGCACCAGTTGCTGCGGTTCTATGCTCCCACTGGATTTTTCTGAGCTGGCACAGGCTGCTCTCTGAAGAAGTTCTTGCATGGGTTTGGAATCTGACTTCACTGGGGCTGGAAAGGCTTTGAGCCTCAAGGACAGTCTCTGGACTTAAGAGTTGGGACAAACGCCGCCTTCCATACAGAGCCCCCTCTTCTGAGCCCTGCACACGCTCTACCAGAGGAAGGGTCACGGCACTTGAAACTCACCCATGTACATCCCTCTCCCCCGTCAGGACAGGGGGCTCCAAGAGCAGGGGCTGTGCCTTTACGTCTGTGTCCCCAGAACCCAGCTCAGGGCTAGCATGTAACGGGCACTCTGGGTTTGCTGAATCAGCTTTCTCAGGTGGATCTGAGGTTTGGAGCCTCAAGGCATCTGGATGCAGCTCTAGAGAATCAGGGAGGAACCCAAGCTGGGCCCAAATGAACTGTTGACTATAAAGGTGTAATACTTCCCTGTTTAACTCCCAGAAACTGGCCAGGAGGTTGGTTCCCAGAGGGCTTCCCATGAGGCTTTACTTAGCCCTGGCCCTTGGGGAATAGGGAGTGCTCACTGGGAACATGATCTAGTGTTAAAAGGCACTAGAGTCAAACACATCTGGGTTCAAAGTCCCACTCCCTAGGCTACTGTGTAGCCTTGAGTAAGTTAACTTGATTTATCTATTCCTCAGTTTTCTCATCTATAAAATGGGGCAATAGGAGCACCTCTCTTTTAAATGTATCGTAAAGCTTATGAGATTCAATATATGTAAAGCCCTTAGTACGATACCTGGCGGGTGGTTAAGTATTTCCTGTACAGTGGCCATTATTATTGTTTGTCTAGTAGTGTATATGACACTTGGTCCCTCTGCCTTACAAGGCCCCAGGTTCCTGCTACTTTCACCAACCCGCACCAGTAGAAGGAAACCTTGGTATGCTTCGGGCTGTAAATAGTGATTTCCAGTTAGGATTCATGTGGATCCACAAAACAGGTTTTCCTCCTGCAAATAGCCTAAGGCGGGATCTTAAAGATGCTGGGGCAGGGGAAGCCATCCAGGTGGAAGAAGAGAAGAGAGGGAGCCAGACCTAGTGTGGAGGGAGACAAGGAAGAGGAGCGAGGAGAGGGAGGCCAGGAGCCCATTCAGGAAGAGGATACCTGAGCCTAGAGATGGGCTCCCCGTCCCCCACGGGGGGATGGGCCCCAGTGTGGCTGAGAGCTTGAGGGGAAAGTCAAAGCCAAATGAGGAAGGGCGTGGAGTGCAGCAGGAGCATTTACCTCTGGAGGACTTGCGGCGTGGGGAGTCCCCTTTCTGGAGCTTGCTAGAACGGGAAGGACAGATGTGTGGGTAAGTGCTGCTCCCTCTTTCGAGAGCTGCCCCCACCCAAGCCAGCGGAGTGGGTAGGTTACTAGAGGCTCGGGCCCAGCACAGGGACTTGCCCATGCGTGCTTGCAGGGTCAGACCTTCCAAGGAGACAGAAAGCAAGGTACAGCCCCCAATCCAGCTGCCTCTGCATGGAGAGCCCTCTCTTTACCTGGCAAAGTCCTAATCACCCTCCGAGACCCAGCTCCAGGGTCACTTCCCCCATGAGACAGTCCCCCTTCCTTGCTGCCCCCCAACCCCTGTCCCAAGCAGAGGTGGGTCCTTGTCCTTTGGTGCCCTGAACACTTTTGATAACACCTTTGTCGTACTATCCTATCATTCATTCCCTTGGTTCCCTCTCCCCATCAGAACATGAAGACAGGGCTTGGTTCTCGCTCCTCCCACTACTGCCAGTGTCTGGCATGTGGTAAGCGCTCAGTGGTGCAGCACTTGGGTGGCTGCAGCAGCTCTTGGGTGGCTGGGAATCAGCCACTTGGAGACCCATGGATTGGGTTCCCACCTGTAACGGGCTGGCAACGCTTGCTTCCTTCCACTGTCAGGGCCACTGAGGCTGGCTAGGGACTGGCAGACCAAGGAGACACAGTAAATCACAGGAGGTCTGGCAGACCCCTTGGAGGGACAGAGGTCTGGTATCATGATTAACTGAGGAGGATGGTTAAAAATGTTTTCTAGTGAAGACTTGGAGCCTTCCTTTGGGGAAAACACCAGCCTTTGCCTTTCAGGAAAGCTGCAGCCAGACCCCAGCAGCACAAGGGGAACCTATGAGCCCCCAATGCAGCCGCACAGCAAGCAGGGTGGGAAGGCCTTGTTTCTGCGCGCTCTCAGCTAACGAACTTTCTGTATTAGGGGATGGTGCTACCATCCAGGCTGCTCCCTCTGCTGTGTGCCTCTGCCAATAGTGGGACGCACACGGAGAATCTCCCAGAGGCCTCTTCCATTCCAGGGGGCATGGGCCGCCTGGGGCTTAGTCTGTGGCCAAGGTTAGAGCCGAGTCAGTGATATCTGTAAGGCGCTCGGTGTGGGGTTAGGGCAGGGGTCAGTTCAGTTCTACGTGCACAGGGGCTGAAGCTGCCATCCAGCTCCCTCCAGTTGAGATCAGCCCCCGGGGTGTGAGAGCTTCCTCATGCCTTGCTGCAGCCCTGAAGAGGTGGACGCCCCCACCCCCCCAACCAGTCACTCACCCCCTGCACCCACGGGTGCTGCAGAACTTGGGCGGCACTCAGTCTCTGTTTCGCGTCTCGAACCAGGAGCTTGGAGATGAGGTCTTTGGCCTCGTTGGAGATATGAGCCCAGTCCTTGTCAGGAAACTCATACTTGCCTTCCTGGATGCTCTCAAACAGCTTGTTCTAGGTAAAGAAGATTCCTAGTGAAGCCACACTGGCCAGGGGATGGGCAGGATGTGCCTGTCATGGTCTGATCACGTGGGTCCAATCGACCTCAGCTGCACCTGCAGCTAGTGGCCTGGGTATTTCCCAGACTAGGGCCCCTTCCCCAACCCCCACCCTCCCCTAAATCATCCAACCACACAGAACGCCCTGGGTGGGTGGGATGGCGATGCTACTTGGAGGGCCAGGTGGGTGATGAGTGAGGAATGTCCACTAGAGAACAATGCCCAATTCCTCGGCCCTTCATCCAGATAACCGGGCTCATCTCCCGCCACCAGCATCCTTATCCTTCCTCTTCCTCCCTCGACATACACCGCTGTTTCAAACCTCCTATCTTTGCTCGTGCTGTTCCTTCTACTTGCATTTCTTGCATCTCTTCCCCTCCTGGAGGGGGCCAGACTCCTCCTTTGAGACTCACTCAGCTCAGGAATGATCTTCTCTAACAATCCTCCCCTGAACTCCTCTCTGGGCTGAGGGCCTGATGATCTCCATCTCACCTGGTGGCTGCTCTTGGACTGAGAGGGAAGGGCACGATACACCCCATTCCAGATCAGGCACAATCACCAAGCCCAGTCCTGCTTGGCCTACCCCAGCCGCCTGACCTCCCAGCAGGCCCTGTGCTCACCTGGCACACTGTGCAGACCTCTCCCCGGTCCCAGCCACAGTCGGCTCCGCAGTGACCCACAAAGGGCGGGTAGCCACTCAGCATGATGTAGAGGACCACACCCAGGCTCCACAGGTCACAGCGCTTGTCGTAAAAAGTGGCCTCATCCGTGAAGACTTCTACCACCTCAGGGGCCATATATTCTGCAGAGCCACACTGGGTGGGGCCAGAGGTGGAGAGGGGGAAATGGCAGAGAAGAGAGAGGCTTAGTCACAGGCAGGGGACCGTAACGGGACTTGAGCAAGAGGATGGAGTTGCAGAGTAAGAAGCTGTCGAGAAAGTGAGCCAGAGAGCTTGACTGGTGCCACGCAGGCACTTAGAAAAGCTGGGCCACTGGACATTTGTAAACTGAGTCCTATCATTCCCCACAATCCACAGGACGAGTTAGTTCCAGGTCACCTTCTTATCTTCTCAGGTCCTTCTCCAGTAGGCAGAGACCCTTGATCAAGAAGCTCCAGGAATCTCTCCCTGCCCTGGCTCTCTGTAAACAGTCACTCAATGAGCAGGTACTTCAATGTACCAGGAGCACAGCTCTTGGGAGGAGATCCAATTCCATAAAGCAAGGATTTCTTTCTTTTTTTAAAAAACTTATTTATTTATTTATTTATTTTTGGCTGAGTTGGGTCTTTGTTGCTGCGCACGGGCTTTTCTCTAGTTGCGGCGAGTGGGGGCTACTCTTGGTTGCGGTGCGCGGGCTTCTCATTGCGGTGGCTTCTCTTGTTGCGGAGCACAGGCTCCAGGCATGTGGGCTTCAGTACTTGTGGCTCACGGCTCTAGAGCGCAGGCTCAGTAGTTGTGGCACACGGGCTTAGTTGCTCTGTGGCATGTGGGATCTTCCTGGACCAGGGATCAAACCTGTGTCCCCTGCACTGGCAGGTGGATTCTTAACCACTGCGCCACCAGGGAAGCCCAGCAAGGATTTCTTAAAGTGAAGTCCTGCCAAGCTTCCCTGCTAGCTTTGAGCATGGAAGAATAAGAATTTAGAATTAAGAGATCATCAAAGCTAGGAGAGCTCTTAGAACAAAGCTGATTTCCTCACTTCTCCCATTTATGGATGGGAAAACCAAGGACTAGAATGGGACAGGGATTTGTTCAAGCACATCCATGGCAAACCCAGGTCAAGAATCCAGGATTCCTTCCTCCCATACTTGCATGGAAGACTGCTGATAAAAACAAAACAAACTCTTTTTGCTTCCCTCTTCATTATTTCAGGCTCACCAGGAGGCAACCCTCCCCCCAGCCCTGCAACGTACACAACTAATCGGATGGGAAGATGGTGAGTGGAGAAAGGACGTTTTCTTTGTTATTGGCAATTAGAGTTAATGACTTTGAGAATAAGGTAGCTCAGTGTAGTAGAAGCTAATACAGAGACATCTCTAATAATGTTGCTTAGAATGAGACATGGGCATATTTAAAAACGTCTTAAAAAAAGATTATTAGGGACTTCCCTGGTGGCGCAGTGGTTAAGAATCCGCCTGCCAATGCAGGGGACATGGGTTTGAGCCCTGGTCCAGGAAGATCCCACATGTCGCAGAGCAACTAAGCTCGTGCGCCGCAACTGCTGAGCCTGCGTGCTGCGACTACTGAGCCTGCGTGCTGCAACGAAGAGTAGCCCCTGGCTTGTCGCAACTTGAGAAAGCCCGCGCACAGCAACGAAGGCCCAATTCAGCCAAAAAAAAAATTAGGAAAACTCACTTTTGAAGCGTGCAAATCTCAAAAGAATTATAATAATTATAGTATATCCAGTATGTACAGGAGATGTCTTAGGAAGAAATAGCTCCCAGCAGCACCATCTGAGCAGGAAATGGGAAGTGAGAGAAGCAACAGGATAACTCAGCCAGGCCTTTACGTGCAAAGACCTCTCAGTTCTTGCCACAGAGGCCACACTCCTAACCTTCACCGTAAGGTGGACGCGCCCCGACTCCGCCATGGGAATGGGAGCTGTCCACACGCTCATATGCAAAAGCGTGGGCCTGAGAATAGTGTCTGTCTTCACCTGGGTCAGGAGTCAGGGCTCAGCCTGTTATTATGGATATAATTTGTCTCCTCATGAGCAGTGGACCCACCCCAAACTGAAAGCTCTAATGTCAGTTCCACTAGCACCTAAGCAGGGGTGGGGTGACGGATGGGGGTGGCTGTCAAGATAGGAAGTGAGGCCAAACAACAACTCAGGCAGCAGCAGATACACTCGGTTTCCCTTCCTTAGCCCTCTGTTCTGGTCTGCAGAGCATTAGGGACAGGAGCTCAGAAGGAGAGGGCACAGGTGCCCAGCCATACATACTGGAGTGGTCAGCTCTGGTGTGGTTATGGGGGTGCAGGAGTTGTTCAGTTTCACCCCACTGCCCAAGTCAAAGTCACAGATTTTCACCGGAGACACCTGAAAAGGAAAGCAGGAAGCAAAGTTACAAATAGGAGCAGCCAAAGGGCGTGAGGAGACAGCGTGACTATGTGGGTACACTGCCACAGTGTGGCTGCCACACTGAAGCCCAGCTTTACCTGGCAGTCATGTTCCCTCTTGTTGAGTGAACTAGAAATCACCTGAGGATTTGTCCTAAGGTGTCCTCTTCTCCATGCTCCTTCCTTATTTCCCGACTAGGAGAAAATGTGTGCACTACATGGGGTCAGACTGTGGTTGTGAACTTCGTATAAGACAAGGAGCAAACCTATGGAACTCTTGCCAACAATGTAGGTTGCAACTCAGAAGTTAGAGAAGTTAGCACGTATTCCTGAAAGACTCCTTGTAGCTCACTCACTGCAGGGCAAAGGAGTTTTGCATAAAACCCTTGAGCACCTCAGGTGGCTTAGGGTGACCAACCTGTCTTTGCTTACTTGGGGTTTTGTTGGGTTTAAGCACCGAAAAGTCCTGCATTCCAGGAAATCCCTCAGGCCCGAGCTAACTGGGATGGCTGGTCACTCTAGGCAGCATCAACATAGCAGCCCAGTCCACTGGGACTAGATGCTGCACCCGAGACTGCAGAGAGCGTGAGTCATCTCTGGAGCCGAGCGGGAGGCGCTGTGTGCATGCATGAGAACGGCCTGCGTGGTGGAGTAGCACAGCGAGCGAGTCAAAAAAAAAAAAGTGCTAGTCCCCATTCGCCATTTACCTGCTGCAGCTCCCACCTCTGTTTCTTTCCTCCCTCCCTTTTCTCTGCCTTACATTCTAGCTTTCTTCTTCTCTTTTTCACTTAGCTTCTCTTTTTCATTGTGGTTAAAATACATATAACATAAACATGCCATTTTAACCATTTTCAAGTGTACAATTCAGTAGCATTATTACATTCATACTGTTGGGCAACGATTACCAGTATTTTTCCAAAACTGTCACATCACATCAAACAGAAACTCTACCCATTAAGCAATAACTCCCCATTCCCCTGCTCTCCAGCCCCAGTAACATTTAATCTACTTTTCATCTCTATGAATTTGCCTATTCCAGATATTTCATGTAAGTGGAATCACACAAAATTTGTCCTTTTGTGTCTGGCTTATTTCATTTAGCATACTGGTTTCAAGGTTCATCCATGTGGTAGCACGCGTCAGAACTTCATTCTGTTTTACGGCTGAACAATATTCCATTATATGGATATACCACATTTTGTTCACCCATTCATCTGCTGATGGACACTTGGGCTGTTTCCAGCTTTGGTTATTATGACTAGTGCTGCTATGAACACTGATGTTCAGGTCTCTGTCTTCAACTCTTTTGGGTATATACACAGGTATGGAATTGCTGAGTGCTATGGTAATGCTATGCTTAGCTTTTTGAGGAACTGCCAAACTGTCTTCCACAGTGGCTGAACCGTTTTACATTCCCACCAGTGATGGGGAAGAGTCCCAATTTCCCCACATCCTCATCAACACTTTTTATTTTCTATTTTCTGTATTGTAACTATCCCAGTAGGTGTGACATGGTATCTCACTGTGGTTTTGATTTGCATTTCCCTGATGACTAAGGATGTTGAGCATCTTTTCGTGTTCTTACTGGCCATTTGCATACCTTCTTTGGAGAAATGTCTTTTCAAGCCCTGTGCCCATTTTTAAATTAAGTTGTCTTTTTGATATTGAGTTTTAGAAGTTCTTTATATATTTTGGATATTAAACCCTTATCAGACATATGATTTGCAAATATTTTCTCCCATTCTGTGGGTTGTTTTTTCACTTTCTTGATGATGCCTTTTTACACTCAGTCTCTCTTAATTTTAATGTCAGCCATAAAAAGGGGGAACAAATCTGTGTCATGAAGATCAAATGAAACAAAGGACATGAAAGTACACTGTAAACCAGAGACACTATGACAGAGTAGTTCAGAGCACCAGTGGAGTCTGGGGTCAGACTACCTTAGTTTTAATCTCTACTACTTATCAGCTGAGTGACTTTGGGCAAGTTTCTAAATCTATCTAAGCTTCAGTCTCCTTATCCCCATAAAATGAATATAATAATAGTGTCCACCTCATGAGATTTTATAAATACTAGATAAAAGAAGTGTAAGTGCCTGGTACAATGTTAAGTGCTCAAGAAATGTTAAACATAATTATTAATAATAACCATAGTGATAATCATGATAAATTATAAAGTTTTATGCCAGAGCCACTGACAGGAAGTCACAAGATTTATTTGAGTGAATACATTTCTATTCCCCACAAAAGCATTGTAAGTAGCAGGCTGACTCACATGTTCCCTCACAGCCACTCCTTATTTATGAGCTCTCCCCTAATCCAGACCAAGACACGTGTGTCATGTATACACACACAGCTAGGAATGTGGGCCATCAAAACCACCTGGGCCTAAGTCCCTCCTAACAAACAAAGACTTTGTCAAATTCATACATGCTATGAAGATGCAAACACTTCCATTTACTAGTAGATTAAGATAAAGATTAAAATAGGTTGCATTTGTTCAACACCAAGTAAAAACGTCTTCTTTTTAATGGGCACCTTTGGAAATAAAAATGGAAGCAGAAACCCTTTTCAAGGACTTGCTTCCTAATTATCACTTCTAGTGGTGGACACCGGCAGGCATATATACCATAACATAAACATCATTTACAGGCAGAGATTTGCTTGATGTAAGATGGAGTTGCTGTCTGACTCACATCTACTGCTCTAAAGGTAGGTGCATTGGATTAGAAAACATTCATTTTGTGCAGGTCTCATATATTTTACAAACACTCAGGTTTAAGCCAATCTGCTGATAAAGAGCACAGAAGGGCCAAGGATTAGCCCTACTTGGGATGTAGAAACACTACACGTTAGGTATAATATTCTCATGTGCCTATAATAATCAGTTCAACTTGGTACCTGAGGCCGAGAGAGCTGCTAATGATTTACATTGAAAGTAAGGGTGGCTTCCCTGAGTCAGTATGAACTGTGACATCCCAAATCAGGCCCTAAGTACCTTTTCTGGAGATTCACACAATATATTTTCTGGCTTCAGATCACGGTGAGCAATGCCTGAAATGACAAAGAGCAAAGAAACGGTTAACATATGCACTTGATTATCAAACATTCCACACACAATTAATTTTTTCCAAATGCTGTTGTTCGCAGATTAATTCCCAATTATGGTACATTAAAAAATCAACGAGCTGCAGGAGGCAGAAATAACCAGAAACACAAACCAAAAGCACAGTTGATTCTGCAAGTTCTTTTGAAGCGGAAGCTTTAGAAGTCAGTCAGGGATAAGAAGGGCTAAATGAATCCCAGCCAGCCTACCTCTCAGCACTGCACTGACAACCCAGAATAAGCAGCCTAATACGAAGCACAGCAAAGAGCCCTGCAAACAGCGATGCTTGGAACAGCAATGAAGAAATAATTAGTGCCTTGTTTAAGAGCATCTCAGGGGGCTGGGACTGCTCTACCTCATTTCTTCTTGTGTGGCCGATTCAAAAAAAAATGATTCCTTCCGTGGGACTCCCTGAATGTTCAGAGGATCAAGCGTTAGTTAACAAGTCTCCCAAAGCTTGTCTGGTTCCCTTCTCACCTGCTCTGCATGTCCAAGACAGTCCTGCCAGAAGCTCAGCAAGGACTGCTTTGGCCCGAGGGTGCTGTTCTTAAGAGAAACCTCTCCTGTATTTTGGTCAGACCTCCTTGAAGGAGACTGCGGATTTACAGCCTACCCCGTGAGGCATTAAAAGTTGCTGACCTGGCCAAGAAGGCACCTGGGGGCAAACCCCTTCTAACCAAAGACAGGGACAAAGAACCAACTCATGGCCATGGTGTTCTAGTGGTGGACACAGAAATCTCCCATTCCTTTTTCCTCCTGCAGAGTGTACGGCACAGAGATAGAGGGCTGTAAAGTCAAGCAAAAGCCAAACGGCTACTGCTTGGAAGTACTGGGAAGCAGCAGAGGATTCGTGGAATAATGGGGAAAAGCAGACTCTGCTTCATTACAACTCCCTTGCTGATCAACTTCTCAGGCAGCCCTCTAGATCCCCAGCAGGAGGCACTTCACTAGGGAAGAAGAACCTGAGCTCCAGCAGGCTAAGTAACTTCATCAGTCACCTAATTGAATGAGAACCCAGAGTGACTACGTCCAGGCTGCACAAATTGAGCTGGGCTGCAGCTCGCCGCGCTAAAAGTGAAAGATATTTTCCATTACAGCAAGTGCTCCCACAGAAGGGTCGCGAGCCACACGCGGAGCCTTACTCTCCAAATAGGTGCCGATGGCCCCGCTGTCCCCCGGCCTGCGAACTGAGAGCCAGGCCGTAATAGTGGGCCTGCCTCAGTGAGCACACCAGCCATCGAACTGCTCCAGTTCATTTCCCAGAGGTTGAGCTGCAGTATGTCCAGTATTTAAAAGTATGGAACTTGTTTCAGGCTGACCCATTCTAACCCAATTCATCTTTCCAGCATGAAGTTATTTAGAAAACAGCCAAATTCAGCTGCAAATTGTTTTTCATCACCTCCAACTTCTAGTCACATGGGCAGCTGGCCAGCTAGATGTTAACTAGCACTTCAGAACTCCTAAGACACCACCAGCCTCTGTTCCCTGTAGTGCATTCTGGTAAAAAAAAACACACAAAAAAATCTGCCTTTACCCGCCTCCAAGGTATGGATCTTATAAAAAGCGTGACCCAGTTTTGCAATCTACAGAGGCGGCTTGGGGAGCAGTTGTAAATCTCTGTCAGGCAGGTGTTACGTACATGCATCCCAGCTTTCAGAAACAGAACTACTGCTATTCATCATGCTGTGCAAAGTACAGACACTCCCTTCTAGGAATTTTCATCCCATGTGCAAGTCAGGCCCCCAACCTGGGCAGCGTCAGCATGGAGCGCTCTCCTCAGCCACCGGAGGAAGCGAGGTGGACTGGTGAACCTCCCCTCCGGCACATGCCTCACCAGTCTGCACGGTTATCACTGGCACATAGCGGGATGCAGGATGCGGAAGCAGCATGCCTGCAAGTGGACCTGAGCGCTCACAACCGATGAGGCTGGCCAACGTCCATGGAAGTGAAGGGAGCAGAACTAAGCCTCAGGGCACGCGCTCCACCCCCATGCCGGCCAGGCAGAGTGCGTAATTTTAAGGGAATCAGTATGCGGAGTAAAAATGCCTTCTGCCTGGCGGGGGAGGAGGGTGGAGGAAATGTTACTGAAGAACCACTATGTGCCGGGCACTATGCTCCACCTATATATGTATATGTTATAAGTATACAACACATATGCAAGAGACACACAATTATGTAAGCGAATCAATATATATAAAAGGCCCAGGATAGTGCCTGGCACATAACAAGCGCTATGTAAGTGTTAGCTACTGTTGATGATGTCATTATTATCTCTCTTAATTCTCACCATAGCTCTAGGAGGTAGGCATTGTTACTGAGAGAGCACACAGCTGGTAAAAAGGTGAAGCCAGAATTCATTTTTGCCATGGCACTGCTGTTAGGCAAATTTTAAAAACATATGCAATAGTCAAGCATATTTCAAGAAATGCAAAAACGTATCATTTGCAAAAATATTTAATTTACTACAAAAGTTCTAGCTAAGGAACTGTAAACTGAAGTGTAATTCAAACAATAGCAGCTTGCTATTTACACAATGTTCAACAGATACCTCAAACTCACCATGTTAATAGAAAAATGCATTTCCCATTCATTGTGAACAATATATAAAACTACACGTATACTACCATGCCAATTTTGAAAAGAGAGATACAGGTGATATATTTTAAAAGACTAGACTGAATAATACCCAAATATTTATACTAGAGTCTAGGTCATATTATGCATGATTTTTGCATTCTTCATTAGTAAAGGAAAAGATCATACACATATACACACTCAGACATACCTCGTTCAACATGAAATTCATTTTTTTTTACTCCTTGCTCTTTCTCCTGTATCCCTATCCTGCTTAATAGCTCCACATCTACCCACCATTCACATCAGAGATCTAGAAGCCACCCTGGCCTGCCCCCTCACCCTCCTGGGTGGGCCTGCTAGCTGCACCAGCTCCTGGCCCAGCCCTCTACCTGGCCTGCCCCTCTCCCTTGGTCCTCAGAGGCAACCAGCCCAATCCACCCACCACGGCCAAGGCCTGGCTAACCTTTGGTATGCAGGAAGTCAAGGGCTGCAGCGACATCCTGCACCACTCGGCTGGCTTCTCGCTCGTTGAAGTGCTTCTGCTTCTGGATGTGGGTCAGGATGGAGCCTGGAGAGCAGAGGGACACAGAAGAATGCCTTTCAGGCTCTAGTAAGTGTAACTTCTCAGAGGCCAGGTTTTCAAAAGTTTGGGGTGGGGACATAGGCTTATTCATCGCTAAATGTCCAGCACCAGTGTGGTACCTGGCACAGAGCAGGTACCAGCACAAAACTGGACCAAACAGAACTGGAAGCCTATCTTCTGTACCTGTCTATGATGAGCACAGAAGGGAGAGAGAATACCATTTAAGTGACCAAAAAATATTAATGCCACTGGGGCAGATTCGGCTTCTGAAATCGAAAAGAACTAAAAGTGAATCCACACGGGGTTGGGGGCCTCTCTAGAGGAACTTTTCCTCCCTTGCATCTGATCTCAGTCCAAACAAAAGCACATGCCTTCAAATGGAAAAGCCACACCTTTACGCGTTATGTAAAGGTCTAGTAAAAGGGAAAAAAATGGCTTTCCCCCCGAACTTTCCCATTTATTATTATTATTGTTATTATTATTATTATTTTGTTGGCAATGGCTAACATTTACTGGGTAGTTAACTATATACCAAGCACTATGTGATACTCTTTAAATAGATTATCTTATTCTCACTGCAATTGTACAAGATGTACAAAATAGAGTCATCCCCATTACACAGCTATAGATGGGGAACCTGAAGCCAAAAAAGGTTAAGCAACTTGCTCAAGATCATACACCAGGAAGTGGTGGCATCATCAGGACCCAAGCCCAGTAAGTCAGGTCTCGGAGCCTGTGCCGACTTCTCCTCAGCAGGACCTATGGTCTGACTCCTGGGGGGATGGGTTTTCCTGAGCCAACCACACACTCTCTTTACCCGCTGAGTCTGCCCTCAGTAGAGCTGCGCTCTAAGTGATACAGTTACTGACGACCCTGGCTGCGTCAAGCATCTCAGATAGGCAATTCATGGTGCTAGTGTGGTTGGGAGGGGTGGGGTAGACACAGGCACGAACATATGGCTTGGCTCCATGTGGTCTGTGCTCACCACTGGAAGCCAGTATTTTTGGGCAGAAGGTGTCATCTCTGTATCCTAAAAATGGCACATGTTTACTTATTATCTCTGGTTTTTGTCATGGGGAGGGGATGAAAGATCTTTCACTTGCCAGATTAAATAATCAAAGGATCCCAACATGCTGTGGAACATTCTGAGAAAACTGGCTCTTGGCTAGGTCTCAGGCTTGCTCTACTGTAGTGAGTCTCTTATTTTCAAATTTGTTAAAGGGGAGAGTGGCGAGTAATACTCTACACACTTCTAAGATAGCCCCCAGCACACCCAATTGTTACAGCTGACATTTATTGAACCCTTAGCGCCTACGGGGCACTGACCTAAGCATTTCACATGAATTATCTCATTTAATCTTCACAGTGTCCCAGTGCTGTCATTATCCTTATTTACAGATATAGAGAATACTGTTGGGAAAGATTATGTGACTTGCTCAAGGTCACACAGCTAGTAAGTGATGGAGCTCCCTTAACCACCAAACCCCTCCGTGTAGCCCTCCACTAGGCTCCAGACATCCTCCCTAACCTTCACCTTGCAAATGCTTCCTAGGGCTGGGTGAGTGACGGGGAGAGAAAGGGCTTCTCTATGTCAGAAAAGCAACTTAAATATATATTCCGGTGATCATGTGTGTGGGTGATGGTGGTGATGGTCGAGAATGGCATCTGTCCATCTGAAGGATGGCACCTTCTGGTGAGCCTTTTTAGACTTCACAATGAATGCAAGAGCTCCCACCCCATAATTAACTTCATTAAATAGTGAATGTGTCAAAAAAATGGATTGATAAATTGATGACTAAATGTATCTATATATGAGTCCTATTATAATGAGAAGGCATTTATAGAAGTCCACACAGGTGACATTCTGAGTTCTGCAAAATGCTAATTACATCCTTCCCTCCGGCCTCCCTTCTCCCAAATCAAGGGCAGTTTTAAGTCCTTCATCCTTTTTATTAGCTTGACTCGTTTTAGAAGTCTCTGGGATTCATGATGGATGATCACCGCCCTGGGTCTTAATCAGAAGTCCAAACACATACTCAACAGTAAGTACCTCCTTGCAATTTCTCAAAGACCAAGTAAAACCTTGTGTCGTCTTCAAAGAACTCAATCAGCTCCAGAATGTTCCTTAAATAGGGAAAATAGTATTATATATTGAAGCCCACTTACAAATACACAATGAAAAAAAAAAACCCAAAAACCAATGCCCTGTAACAGGGCAGAAATCAACTTGAAATCAGAATGCTTATTAAAGCCCCGTGTTTGAGAAGTAGCCAATGGTGTTAGCAAGATTCAGGTCACCTTATCTTTCCATAATGTTTAGTCTCTGGTGTTTTCACCAAGTCTGTGCTGTCAAACCCCAACCCTAAAACCCACTAGGTAGAGTTATAAAAATGTCCCGGTCACATTAAACTGAATAAAATCTGCAGCCGACTGGAAGCAATTGCGGCTAATAACACTGAATAGTAGGTGTGTGTCCTGGAGGCAAGCAGCAAATAATTACCTGCCCTCCCTCTTGCCCATAAATCACGGGGCAGTATTTACATTGCCTGGAGAAAATGGAAACATCTGTCAAATAGACTTGGGGCCTAACGTGGGCACCGCTAGACCCTAACTGCTAAGCGCTACTTAATGAAACGGCCGCGTTCCCGGCCACTGTAGCACTTGTGGCCTTCCCCGGTGAGCACTCTCTGCCTGCCTGAGCATTACTGCGCTCTGCCAACAAGGTCGTCTTGTAACTCAGTAGGGAAGCCACCAGCCTGGATATTGGAGGTGTTGGGGGCTTTTTTTCTTTTAAAGAACGAAATAAACCAAGTAGAGTCTGTAATGCTGAACTCAGAAGCTGCAGGGCTGAAAATAAAAATCTGTCCCTCATAAAAAATGCTGACCATTTTGGGAGACACCGGGCGTTTACTAGCAAAAAGGTGTCCGAATAAGATGGCCAAATGGCCTAATTTGAAAGAAGATTGTAGAGGCAGTGCCTGGAGTTAAATCAACAGCAGCCCCCTTCCTCCAAGCTTAATGACAAAGCCATCAATACTGGCCACTGGCTCCCTGCTGACCCTGCCATGGAGGGAGAGAGAGGGGGGAGCAGCGTCTTAGAGGTCACCCTGATTTAAAGCCACAGTGGGAGAGCCATTCATTTGGAGAGGGTGGTGAGTAGACTAAGACGGGGCTAGAGACCACCTTGGCCCAGTTATCAAGCAACGAGTGTTAAACAAGGTTTCAGGACCCTTAGTAGAAGCTGCACGTATGTAAATATGCGAGGAGCAGAAAACAGCGCAAATAGTCTTGACAGTTCTCATCATCCTCATCTATTAACTAAAGCAGGTCCCTACAGATTTCTACTAGGCAACACTCAGTGAGCCTGCTTTCCACAGGCGCTTGAAAGAAATAAAACCCCATTTTTTCCCAAGCAGCCACTGATTCAGATTGCTTGCTCTTCTAACTTGCATAAATTCCTGATATGTACCGTATTTCAGCCTAAATAGAAGACAGCTTCTTTGCTGCTGCTGCTTCTCCTCTTTCTCTCTCTCTCTAAACATTGAAAGATGGAAGGAGTTATACACAGTTGTGGGGGAAAGAGTGAGAGCTAACTGCTGGGGTCAGGAGATGGTAAGAATAACTTCCTTTTTTGCAGCCAAGCATCCCCCCAGAGAAGCAGCAAGTAACCCAACACTATACTCACTTGTTTCCTTGACACTGATACAGCGTCTCCACCTCCCGAAATACCCTACTCCGACTGTGTCCTGCATGTTTTTCAATGATCTGTGTGAAAAATAAAATCTGTCATATACACCCACCTGGTCAAAACACCCCTCAGCGGGTGCCCTCTGGGAGAGTGCAAGGCCAAATTCAGCCCAAATCCAGTTTCAAGCGCAAGTCTGGAGTAGGCCTTGCGGCTCTCTCAGCAAAGCAACTGACAGGCCCCAGGGCTTTCTAGCCCACCTGGGCTTGTTTGACTCTGGCCAAGTACATCACCATCGAAGCCTGTGAGGTTGCTACCCGCAGCCGCCCAGGGGAGACCGAGGCAGCCAGCAAGACAAAGAACCAGCTCTGCCAAGCTCCTACCCTGAAGGCATCTCTCTCTGCTTTAAGGGTAAGAATTTACAAGCTCTACTAAAGGATCTTCTAGTGCTGGAGGAAGAGCAAGGGGAATAAGGGATACAGTGAAGAGGAACTAAAGCCCCAAGGCCCAGCTCAGATGCCACCTCTGCAATTCTTCTGAGAATCTACCTTTGGCAGGCACCGTATTAAGTCATTTAGGTACATAATCTCAGTTAATCCTTAATCCTTACAATCCCGAAAGATAGGCAGAGGTAAAACATTTTGCCCCCATCTCTGGTAAGTGGCAGGGCTGCAATTCAAGCCCAGAGCTGCCTCCAAAGCCCTTGCTGTCCTATACCTGCTTATATCCTACACAGCTTTTTCTCACAGAACCTAGAGGCTCTGTCTCTCCTATGATATTGTGGGCTGCTCCCCCTCCCCACCTGTACCTGGAGATGCTTGGCAAGTACTGACTGAAGGAATGGGGGAGCCAACAGCTGAGCAGGTGGTTTACACAGGGACTGGCTGACCGTGCACATCTCTACAGACCCATCCAGAGCCCCAAACCGTTGCTAGTAGAGCCTGTGGGCAAGTCTTCTGCAGAGCTGGCTCTGCCTTATAGTCCCATGTGTGGAGTGGGCGGACATCCGGTTCCTTCATTCCAAGACTGCTGTCAAGGACACTTCACACTTCTCCAATATGCAGCAGCACAAACATCCACAATCGACTAATTTTCTAAATAAGTACACGTCTGTTAGTAGACCACTGGACCCATTTTCTGAGCTGTCAGAGAGGTGAGGTGCTGGGGCACAGAAGCTATTCAGCTCATTTGTTCACCAAGCAGATCAAAGTCAGGAAGAACTTTCTAGCAGGCAACTATTCAGCAATGGCATAATTTTCTCTGAGGAGGTAATGAGCTCCTGCTACCAGGGATGGGGGTGGCGGGTGCCAAACACGGAAAACTATGTGAAGAGTTACAGGGGAGGCTGAGGACCAGATTACCTTGACATTCCATTCCAACCATGAGACTCTAGGATTCATCAGTTGGATGCCTGTAGGGAAAGTCCTAATAAAACCAAGTACTGTGGATTCAGGCTGGAGAAGTAGTCCATGTCTGGGGAGCTTTCAAAGAACAGAAGAGACGTGAGACATGGGCAGAACTGCTGAAACCAAAGAATTGCCAAGACCAGGTCTGGTGTTTGCCCAAAGATGCCATGGAGCATGAAGGAAGGGCAGCCTTGAAGAAATAGCTCTGTCATCCATAAATGTATTCACATCTTTGAATATCAATTTACATTTGTGGTTTTTACCACACTTAGGCATATTTTTTTAAAAAAATTACTTGTAATTTATACTGATCTGTTTCCAACAAGGAATCGAGAT
The DNA here is from genome assembly GCF_009873245.2 of Balaenoptera musculus. NCBI lineage: Eukaryota > Metazoa > Chordata > Mammalia > Artiodactyla > Balaenopteridae > Balaenoptera > Balaenoptera musculus. Next base: position 38,553,327 of record NC_045785.1, read on the forward strand.
AATGCTTTTGTTACCATATGAAGCAACACTCCAGCAAAAAGGGACATGGCTTAGCAGAAGCGTTCTCCTTTATAAATCCAGCTGGGACTAGGACTATGACCAGTTGGTTAAAAGAAGAAACATTTCTTTCAGGAGCCAGTTTGGCTGAGTTTGCCCATATGAGGCAGCACTTAGACCTGGTGGCTCCGGCAGATGATTTGAAAACTTTGCTGGATACCAGAATCACCCGGACAGCTTGTTAAAATTAATGTTGCTGGGGCCTACCCCTAGTTTCTGATTCAGGAGGTCTGGGATAGGGCCAGGTAATTTGTATTTCTAACAAGTTCCCAGGCCATGCCGGTACTGCTGGTGCAGGGACCACACTTTGAGAACCACTGCTCTAGATCCATCTCTTCTTCCATGTAGAGTCAGCAAACGGAAGCACAGAGGGATACGGTGAGCCACTCCACGGTCATGCAGCTGGAAGTCACCTCTCCTGCCACAAAGCCGAGTGCTCGGTCCTCATCACCACATTGCTGTACATCACTTGTAGAGCATCTTGTAATTTATAAAATGTTTCTGCTTCTACCAGTTCATTTTTGTTTTCATCTTCATAACTACTCCATGAGACAGGAAGGACAGGTATTATTATCTTCATTCTAGAGATGCGGGAACTGAGGCTGAAAGAGGTTCAGTGACTTGCCCCAAGTCAAACAGTAGTAGTTTGTCAAAAGAGAGATTCAGATAGGCCCTCTAATTCCAAATCTGACTGTCTGCTCCCTGAAGCTAACTTCATTCATTAGAGGCATTGTGCTAAGCACTTTACACATATTAACTTATTTAATCCTCATGACAATACTATATAGGTTCTGTTATTACACTCATTATACAGATGAGGAAACTGAAGGACAAAGAGGTTAAGTAACTTGCCCAATGTTACACGGCAAGTAAGCAGAGAAACCAGTGAATCCAGTGAATCCAGCTTCAGAGCTCCCATTCTTATTAAGCCACTATATCACAGAATATAAAATGTATCTGGTTTAGGACAAGCTAAGACTGACTACCTGCAAAGTAAAGCCTGGCATCCAGATGAGACACTCACTTTGACAGCATACTCCTTGCCATTCTGCAGGCTCACGGCACCCTGAACTTTGGCATAGGCTCCCTCTCCAAGCAGCTCAGAGGTCAGTTTGTACGTATCTAGAGGTGAAATGGGTGAGAAGAATAATAGGATGAGTCACCCCTTTGCATAGAAGGAAAGAAGAGCTGTGTCACTTGGCTTCCCCAGTCTGACAGCGTAGGCACACGAGGACTCCGCAGCTCTCAATGACGAGAGGCTAGTGCTCCCAGCCGCCTCGGGACTCGGCTTCACAACAACCAGGCCACATCGCTGAAGGATCTTGTTCCTCATTTTAGAGATGAGGTCAGTGAAAGAGGTTCAATTCGGCACATGCTTCCCGAGTACCTACTATGTGCCAGACGACATATTAGACTCACGATAGGGACACAGCGAGGAATAAAGTATAGTCCCTGCCCTTTGAGAGTCACGATCCAGTGGGGAAGACAGACACATACACAAGTGACCCCAGAATAAACCAGGCAGTGGTCAGCACTCTACTATCACAGAGGGACAAGACACAGTAAAAAAGAGTGGGGGAAGGGAAAGGTTAAATCTGTTCAGGGAGTCTGGGGGATCCTCACAGAAGGGGTGTGATTTGAATGGACATCATTCATTCATTTACTCATTTGTTGAGCACCTGCTATGTGCCCAGCTCTGTGCTAGGAACTGGTGATACAAAGGGGAATAAAGCACTGTTTTATTTTATACCACACACAATGGAAGTCGGAGGTTTCTGAGACATTTTCAGAAATCACCGACAGGAAATAGGAGACAGAAGTAAGATGCAAACGGATGCCTTGAGGTTTTTAGGGTGCTGAGTCAGAGCGGTTCTAACACAGCAACAGGCTTGGGTGAAAGTATATTTAGGTGGCCTGCCCAAGGCCCACTCCTCACAAAGAGCACAAGCTCTCTGACCCCCTTCCAAAGGAAGCCATAGCTCTATCATGGTCTCTGCCGAGGCCTCTCCTCCCTTGGTCTCCATTTGTCAGCTTTTTCCTCTTGAGGCAGCCTAGCATTTAAACCCACAGACTACTGAGCAGAATACTTTTAACCGTGAAATTAGATTTTATCACTCTTAGTCATGAGAAACCCCATAACTGCACAAGCCATCCTTGAATAACAGGAAATACTCTCGTGTTCATTGAAAGAGAAAGACCTGTTGATTTGGAAACTATTCTAAAAAACCTTGGGACTTTTGTTCATTCCCCAACCCCCTCTGCCATACACACACATCTACTGTTAAAGACAAACAGACAAAACCTACACTAAGCACCTTGTTGGTTCCATCAAGGTTTGGTCTCACAGCTGTTTGTAAGAAAGCACACTGCTGTTTGTAAGTATTTTAAATGATGTGCTTCTCTTACAATGGACACTTGGGTATTAGCCTTTGCATGTGTCAGGATAGGTTGGTAGCTGGAGGTCCAATATTCCTGACTCATAAAGGGCTTGTTTTTAGGACCACTCTACAAAACAGTCAATTCACTAGTATGTCTGCAGTGTTGGAAAGAGGGACCGTAAAGAGAAGCTATTTCAAGTTTCACAATGAAAGAAACAAAATAGATGACGGGGGCTCGGTCACTCCTAGGAGTAGCTACTTATCCTTTCAGTCCTTCGCAGGAGTGTCCAGTGAGTCACTTCATCCCATCTGGTGCCCAGTGATAACAGGACCAGCACTGAGCCTGGTGCCTCACACACACTGTTCAAAATGTTTGACGACTCAACATCGTGTCCCCTGAACACAACATGCACTATTAAAACAGAGTCAAACTCATCCAGCACAAGTAGTTGCAATCTCTATAAGCTGAATTCTCTGCTTATAGAAGACTGAAGTTTCTTTCCTTCTTTCTTTCTTTCCTCCTTCCTTCTTCCCTCCCTGCCTTCCTCCCTCCCTCTTTCTCTCTCTCTTTCTTTCTGCCGCGCCACGTGGTTTGTGGGATTTTAGTTCCCCAATCAGGGATTGAACCCTGGCGACGGCAGTGAAAGCACAGAGTCCTAACCACTGGACCGTAAGGGAATTCCCTATAAGATTTCAGTTTCATTTGCAGCCATGGCCCTTGATGTTCCCTCTTCCTCTGACATGGCTGTTCTACCTCTCGGCAGCTCCTCCAGGACAAGCTGAGGGAAAGATCACATCTGAAAAGCGGTTGAAACATTCCAGGCGATCTCACTCCATGTGCAACTGTGACACATTGGCCTTTCTGTTCCCTGATGAAATGCTCAGACCATTCAGAGGAGGCTTGTGCACCATCCAAGAGCTTTTCCCATCCGTGCACTCTGTCACCTCTTTCTGTAAACTCTCTCACCCCTATCTTTCACGCCTATCACACGGAGAACCATGAAGCTGGCTCTAAGATGATGCATCCTATGACCTTTACCCCTGGGCTACCAGGACACTCCTCCCATGTCTGGGAAGCCACCAACCCAGCTCTAAGAGATCAAAGAGAGTGACCAACCTTCAAACTTTCCTGGCAAGGAGTCAGTGGCCCGGGCCTTCCGCTTCTTCTTCTTCCTCTTGTCACTTTCTGCAATGGGAACGGGTTCACTGCTGCCCATCTCTGGGAGAAAAGAGGAGATGGAAGGGAAATATCACTGGACTGATCAAGCGATAAGTTCACCCAAAAGGAAAAAAAGGAGGGGGGGACCCAGGAGCTTTACACTCACGTTTTTAAAATATCTATGAGGGCTATTTATCTGTTTTGACCCAAGAGGCAAAACTAAAAGCAAAACCATTATAGATCATTAACTGTGGAAAGGAACTCAGACAGATAGGCTAGATTAAAAGAGGAGAGCAGAAGCCTGCTGTAACCAAGCTCATTAGCACATGGATTTAGATCTGCTCCCAAACTGAACAATGAATCCTTAAGCAGAATCCCACATGTGACATCCTCCTTCAGCCTCAGCACCAGAAAGGCAGGACCCAGGGAGCTTAAGCAGGAAGGGAGGTGGGTTTGTGGCGGGGGGGGGGGGGGGGGTCCATGCAAATGAAATCACATGCTGCTCAATAACATCCCTGTGGATGTGCATAGGGACTCAAAAGGCCCTCAGTGGAGGCTGCCTCTGTGACGGTACAACAGGGCAGGGGGTGGGTTTGAGGACGGCCCTAAATTCCTTCATGTCCAAGAGCACAGACTTGAGTGCCTGGGAGGCCAGCGCATACTCTCCCTCCTCAGCTCCTTATTTGAGAGGAGGCGGTAGGGTCCATTCAGAAGCCTGCAGTTGACGGGTCTACACCGGGTTGCTGGATGCAGTCATTTATTGCAAAAACATTATTATCTCTCTGGCAAGCACCTGGCTCCCCACCTTAAAGGGAGGATTTGTGAGGCAAACATTCAGACATTGGACAGATTGGGCAGGAAAGGGTAGGGACAGAAAGAATAAGCATGAAGACTGAGAGGGGGAAAGAGAAAAGGAGGAATAATGAACCAGCAGCCAATCATAGTCCTGTTTCTAAGACACTCGAGTAAGGGCCTTCCCATGTTAAAGATAAATTACTTATAGAACATGTCATGCCCTTGATCCAGAGTGGAGCCTTAATACTCTTCGCCTGCAGTTAGAAATAATAAGATTTCTCTGAAGTCTCTGGGTCTAAATCCCCACCAGGGTGATTAAACCTTTACATCCTTCTAAAATAGAGGCGGTCGAGCACTGATGGGGCATACAATGTGAGAGACTTTTAGACCAACCTTCAATAAACACAGGCTCTGGGTTGCTGGATTTTTTTTTCTGAGGTTTTGAAATGGAAGCTGGCTCTTTGCCCACTGAGGGGAAAGGCCCACTCTCTTCTCAGAGGACCCCAGCTGAACATGATCAGAAAAATGGCAAGTCTGCTCAGGAAGATTGATTAGAGCCTATGCATGTCTACTGCACACTGTTCTCAGAAGCAAGTACACACAACCATTAGGAGAAAGCACACAGAACAATGGCACGTTTCAATACCACAATCCAGAACCTGGTTAAGCAGCCAAGTGTCTGACAGCTCAATTGAGGTGCATTCTTCCTCCCATTTTTAGGATCTGATGACAGCAGACTCTCATTTACACCTTAGAGAAGATCAACATGTGGAGAAAAGGAATCCACAGAGGATCTCAAAGTATTACTCTAGCCAACAGCTTCAAGCACAAGATATACCTGGGGACTGCAACATGCTATGAATTCAAAGAACTGAACTTAAACATCAGCAGCCAAAGATCCACCCTCACCAAGGGAAATTAAAAGGAAAAGAGCTGCCCAACATAGTGAGAAATTCTACAGAAATAAAACACAGGGTCACTCATCTCCAGCCCCCCAGGAAAGGGGTACTGGCCATTGGGACAGCAGGCTGAGAAGGAGGGACCACTGTCCCTCTTGCCCTGCCCTTGAGTGCAGTCCAGTGGCACCCCTCCCCACCCCATCTATTTTCTCACCAGCACTGCGAGCTGAGTGCAGTGAGGACAGATTTGGGATTCACTTCTCTTCCTCCTTCCCCTGCGCACACTCTGAAGGAGGGCAGAAGGACGAGCAAAACAGCCCAAAGGCAGCAATGGAGAGGAGCAGCAAGACAGCTGGCAGTGTTACAGTTCATGGGGGACGCTCAGACATACTTATGACTCTAGCTAGAAAACCCCGTTAGCTGCAATTTATACTTGGTTTTCACCACAGCAGGGCTGAGGGAGCCTCTCGTGGAAGAGGCATACCTCTGAGCACTGCCGCATACACGATATTAGATTTTATGGCTTCACACACAAAAAGATCGAGTACCTGGTCTATTCTGCATGGATTTCAATGGAAGAGGGTGCGCCAGAAGGGACAAATGGTTAAGACTTTCCTTGGAAACAGAACTTGTTGAAGGAGAGTTGTTTTTGAAACTAGGAAGAAAAAAATGTAGGAAGACAGTGAAGTGAAAAAAACATGCTTAACTTCCCTGTTTACAGCAGGGGAGTGGGATGGAGACGTGTCATAATCTTACCAAAGGGCTGAAAGCTCTTCACCTGGAGCCTGTCCATACACTCTATTGGGACCTTAGTTTATTATGCACGCAATCATTTGAGAAAGGCTTCCTCAGGGTGCGAGGCTCCACAATCAAGCTGGCTTACCTCCTTCCCTTGGACTAAGAACTCCTCTCAGCCATCAAAACCCAGCTCAAAAGTCTCCCCACCTTAGAGTAAGTTAAGGTTTGCACAAACACTTTTGAAATCTATGCAAATAGATGGCGTTACTGCACAGAACTCGAATCCGGTGCTCCATCCTCTGTTCCCAAATACCCTGTTAGCAGCTATACTAGAGCACTGGTTTTATTTGGCCTTGAGCTCTCTCTACGGTTCCTAAAGGCCAGGGCTATCCTTGCCTGTTCATCTCTGCGTCTCCTATAAGTTGTGGTGTGGTGTCAGACATGTATCAGGCATCAGAAAACATGCACTGAAATGAGTACGATATGAGAGGACGCACATCCTCGGGGTTAGGTGCAGGCCTGTCACACAGGTCCTCTAAGTAACGAGTGCACACGCTGAAAGAAACGTAGGTACACCTTTGCCCTGCAGGCAGCACAGAGTAAGACTTTACTCAGTCTATGAATTCCCTGATAAACTCCCTCTCAACAAAGCCCTATGACTCAAAAGGTCCTTAACTTTCTAGCAAGAAGCCTGGTCTTTGCTATAGGATTGGGTGATGTGTCTGCCATTTCAGAGGAGGGAGTGAGCACTTCCTTCATGTCTGTAGACAGACCTCAGCTGGCGTGGAGGCTCCCAGCACTTCACTGCCTCCAGCCCTTGCTTTCCTCTTGGGCCAGGCTTGGCGGTCGGTCCACTACTTGTGTATCCGCGAGGAAGAGCTGGAGAGGAAGCACACTGCTGACAGGGAAGGCTCGTGGGCTTGGCATCAGGATACCTAAGTGAAAGTCCGGTTCAGATATTACCAGACGTAGCACCCAAACCAAGTTACTTTGCCTCTTAGAGTCTCCGTTTCCTCATCTACAGGTTAGGTTTAAAAATAACACCTGCCCTTTCCAGCAATACTGTGAGGACCCAGTGAGCTACTTATATAAATGCACTTCAAAAAAACATATATGTATGCATAAGTCTGTATGCTCACACAACAGAGTAGAAAGATTAGACAGAAATACACAAAATTGTTAAACTACTACAATCTGAAAGAGTGCCTATTATGTGCCAAGCACAGGTATTTTACATACATTATCTCTAATTCTTACACTAATCTCCAAAGTAAATATTTCACCATATTTCAAGTGAGGAAACTGAGGCTCAGAAGTTAAATTATCTACCGAACACCAAACATCTAGTTAGTGATTTAACTTGGATTCAAACACAATGTTGCCCTTTCAAGTCCAGGTCACATCTGATCTATAGTAGTTTTCTCTGTGTGATAGGTGATTTTTATTTTCTTCTTTATATTTTTCAGTATTCTCCAAATTGTATACAATGATGATTATTACTTTTTTAAAGTGCTATTATTGTTTCAGTCAATTTTCATTTTTCAACAAAATACACAGTAACATTTCTCCAATGCACACTGGAATTTAGAGTCTGATTGTACAGTTTTACAAATTATACCTAGATTTCTTTATATTGAAATTCAACAGTAGGTAAAGAAAAAATATTTCAGGAATACTGGGGCCCTGATTTTTTATAATCTTGGAAAAAGAACAAATGGCATTTTAACTTTTATCTTTATAAATGCTATTTTTAAAAAGGAAAAACTTTGTGAAAAAACCCTCAAATAACGCATTGAACATCTGCACCTGAGATACACCCTTTTAAATTCTGGTCTTCACACTGTGTGAGCTTTGGCAAGTTGCTTAGCTTCTCTGAGTATCAGTTTCTTCATATACAAAATAAGGTCAGAGTAAGGCCTGGCCTCCCTAGATCACAAGGCTTTTGTGAGGATCAAATAAGAAAGGAGAAGTGAAAGCACTGCTGACTTACTCATTCAACAAATACTGTTTTTTATTTGGCACCTACTGATTGCCCAGTGCTAGACAGTGAGAACACAAGAGAAGACACAGTCTCTGCCCTTATGGAATTTAAATCCACTGACATGTAAAACGATTTCAATTCAGTGGGACAAGTGCTATGACAGGGGTACCAGGTGCTGTGGAGCAAAAGACAGGTGGCTAACTCACTATAGGTCACTAGTGACTAGTTTGGTCACTAGAAGAAGGGACAGCTAAGCTGACACCTGAAGGATGAGCAGGAACCAGCCAGGGTTGGGGCTGGGGAGAGAGACAGAGGAGGTGCATGAGCTAAGGCCTGAAGGAGAGGCAGCGTGGCCAGCTAGCGCCACTGCAAATTGTTCAGGCTGGCTGGAGCACACAGTATGTGGGGAATGATGACAAGTCAGCTGAAGGGGTGAGCAGGGGCAGATCATATGCAGCTTCACCCCCACAGTATCATCACCATCATCACTATTATGTGTTTCTATTCCTAGGCATAAGTTTATCTTGTTTTCTCCATTAAAATAAGTGTAGGGATGCATATTCTCCTTTCTTTGTAAAACAGGTATTCACTGGAGGCGTAGTAGGTGCTAAAGATACAGATCCAACCACCAACCTGGCTCCTGCATGGGGAGAGGGCCCAGAGGACTCACAGAGCAGATGAGGAGCAGCTGAGGGGTCTCACCCAGTGGGACTACAAGAGCCACAGATATTCCTAACATGCCAGTACCGAGCCACTGTTCAGCCCACAAGCTGACCTCAAGGCCCCCCTTCTGAAAGAACTGTGTCATTTCTCCATGAGGTCTTATGAGCCACATCGCCCCCAAAGGCACCAGATCTGTTCTCCACCTTTTGGTAGAGCTTAGAGAGAACTAACCAGCTCTAACATGTGGTATGTCACACCAAAGACGATCCTTCTTCCCCAAGAACATGACTTTGCTGGCTAACTCAGCTTGACAAACTTAGCTCATGCTCCTCTCCCAACCACCCTAGAGTTCTTTTCAAGATCTATGATTCACTTCTCAACGTGTGAGAGCTAGTTCCCTCAGTCGCTAGAGCTTTCTAGAGAAGGAATAGCGGTGACAGTAAGCTGATGAGGGTAATTATCAATTCATCTGCCTTCTCAGTCATCAGCTGGCTGAGGGCCCCCAAACAAATGGAGAACTGAGAAAACGAAAGGAAACTGAGGAAATGAAAGGAAGGGGGATGGACACTCCTAAGGAAGAGGCCAAGACTAAGAAATCTGAGCAGAGGAGGAGGCAGTGAGGAGGAATGGGGAGACTAGCCCGGGACACTTACCTCTCTGAAGCAGTAGTAATAGTAGTGGTAGTACACACACTTACATGGTGCTTACCCCATGCCAGGCAATGTTCTAAGCATTTTACAAGTACCACAGTTTTACATATACTGACTTACTTAACCTTCACAACTCTATGAGGTAAGTATAATTATTATCCACATTTTACAGATGAAGAAACTGGGTGCAAAAAGATTAAGTAAGTTGCCACAATCACATCGTTAGTTAAGTGGCAGAGCTGAGATTTAAATCTAAACAGTCTGGCTCAGAATTCAAGCTTTTGACTATTACAGCATACTTAAACATTAATGCTGAAAGGCAGAAGGGGACAGCCAGTCAGAGTTAGTGGGGCACCAATAAGAATGCTTTAATTTAGAAACCTTAGCACAGAGCCTCCCCACTGATGTGCTGTGAGTGAGATATTGATCCTCTCACCAGGCTGAACAACATCATTTTCTCTGTGTGCTACGATGTCCAAAAGGTTGGGTGGCACTGCTCCAGCTTAAACACAAGGGCATTACGACCACATTATCACTATTATATTAATCTAAAATCTAATTTATCAGAAGTTTCCTCTCCTTGCTCTGAGATAGCTTTGTATTTTGTGTTTTGGCCTGTTTTGTAGGATGAGCTACAAGCCAGTCCAACCACATTATTCCATGGCAGTTCTGGTATCAGGACAAGGCTACTGTATTCTTCTTCTGTCTGACCTATTAGTTGGTTGATTTGGTTTCTGATGGTATCATTACCACGTAGGGGACAAGGTCAAGGGTACACTCAAATGGAAGCTAGTCAAATTTAACACACGGTGGTTGAAAGGAGCCCCCTGTGAAATCAGCTTGTCCTGATCAAAGGACGGTCTGTTAATGTGATTCCAAGGAGCTAAGGTATTTCACAGGTTTGCTGCAGAGTCCAGTGTGTAGTGGGGCTGGGCAGCATTACGCAGATTGCAGTCTCTCACTCAACTACAGTGAAAGCAGCTTGAGGCCCACTAAGGTGCCAGAGGGGTGGTGAGTCACAACAGGCCTCAAACAGGGCTGGGATGGTAAGATTCCCAGGAGCAAAAGGTCTAGCTTCAGGCCCATATTCTTCCTCGGTTCTGATTCTGGGATCATATGCAGCTTTCAGAGCTGTCACTGCATCACCTGGTGGAAGGAATGAGAACAGGAAAGGTGGAGGGGGTAAAGGGAGTGTGTACTTAAGAAATAGCAAGCAGGAAAACAGAACTACCATATGACGTAGCAATTCCACGTCTGGGTATTTTTCTGAAGAAAATGAAAGCACTAACCTGAAAAGATATCTGCTCCCCCATGTCCACAGCAGCATTATTTACAATAGCAAAGATAAGTAAACAACCTAAGTGTCCACTGATGAATAAGCAGATACAGCGTGGGAGATACACACACACATACACATATACGTACAATGGAATAGCCATAAAAAAGAATGACATCTTGCAGTCTGCAACAGTATGGATGGTCCTTGAGGATATCAGGCTAAGTGAAATAAGTCAGACAGAGAAAGACAAATACTATATGATCCGTAGGATTTCACTTATATGTGAAATCTTAAAAACAAAACCAAAAAACAAGCTTATAGATACAGAGAACAGATTGGTGATTCCTGGAGGTGGCAGGTGGAGGGTAGGTGAGATTGGGGGTAAAAGCGGTCAAAAGGTACAAAATTCCAGTCATAAAATAAGTAAGTCATGGGATGAATGTACAGCATGGCAACTACAGTTAATAATACTGTACTGCATATTTGAAAGTTGCTAAGACAGTAGATCTTAAAAGTCCTCATCACACACACAAAAATTCTGTAACTATGTATGGTGATAGATGCTAATGAGACTTATTGTGGTGATCATTTCACAAACATCAAATCATTATGTTGTACACTTGAAACTAGTATCATGTTGTTATGTCAATTATACCTTAATTTAAAAAAAAAAGAAAAAGAAATAGCAAGTAGGAGTAAAGGACTGGATTTGTGTGAGCAGGACAGTATAAAAAGCTGAAAAAGGCTGAAGTCAACTCATCCAAGCTTATTAATACGGCCTACAAGGCCCTCCAACATCCAGTGCCTGTCTACTTTCTAGCCTCACTAACCATCAGTCAGTCATTCTTTCAAGGAAAAATGAAAATAGTAGATAGTTCAGCTTGCAGTTCAGCTTCACAACCTCACAAGTGCTTTTCCTTGAGACAAGCGCTGTGCTTTGGTATGCAGCAGGAGTGCTTTCGAGCATTTCCACTGTGTCACGCAGAACATTAAAAAGATGTGTACTCAAGGGCTGAGATTCAATAAAATTAATAATTTTTACTGCTTCATCAAGGACATACTTAAGTGAAAACGGCATTTTTTAAAAACTGTGAGTGCATAGCAATAAGAATACAATGACTGCTGGTGCAGTTCAGTGCCACTGCCTTGATTTGCGCTAAGGCATCAGCAGTTTTGCCCACTGTTGTTTTGCAACAACAAATAGCATCTTGGCACTATTATGAAAGTAGTTTTGACCTTGCAGATACCTGAAAGGTTTTCAAGGATCCCCAGGGTCTGTCGAGCACACTTGTGAACCACTATTCTAGGCAATGGGGAGGGACTGGGCCCCACTGGAGCTATGCTTTAGGGCCATCAAACCAGCTGTGATGGCAGAACAAACTGGAGGCTGGAGGGGGACTAGAGGGCAGAGCGAGGCTGTGGCAACAACCCGGAGGAAGGCAGGGAAGGTGTGTGGCTGAGGTGGGGATAGAAAGGAAGAGGAAGAGGAAGAGGTGAGGGGTGTGATGGGGAGAGGGAATGAAGCCAGAGAGGCAAAGCTGTTCCTGGTCCTGCCCAATGACTGGAGATGGTGGAGGAGTCCAAGACCACTATCCTCCTTGAAGGGAAGGCACAGAGTCTAATTTCTCTCTATCCCCACTGCCCTGTATGGAACCAGGCACAGAGGGGGACCTCGATATATGTTTATTAACCAAAATCAGGTAACTGTAAGAGCAGTAGTACCATCAAAGAAGGGGAGAATTCAGGAAGGGAAGCTGGTTGGGGATGGGGAGCAGGGGAAGACTGTGCCCCTGGAAAGCTTCAGTTGAAGGAGGGTGACATAGCAGCAAAGTCTGAAAACTCTCAGAACAGGCTAAAGCCATTCTCACCTAGCCCTCATCTGAAACAATCTACAAATGAGGCATTGTTCATAACGCACCAGGCATGATGAGACCTCAGGATAGTGTGTCATATAGAACACTTCAAAATGTCCTCAGATATGTCACAAATTTTTAAACCCTGGAAAGATACATCTCAAGCCATTATTAACAATAGTTACTTTGGGAGAATGAAATTGAGTGGGTACAGAATTTTACTTTTTATACTTTTGTTGTATTTGATTTTGTTTTGTTATGATACAGTCGTTTTTACCTTTATAATTAAAAGGGAATAAATATGTTTTCCTTACTGCATAGTTTTCCTTATGACCCTCTCTGCCAGTTTATTCTGGTAGAAATGTGCTCCACCCTACTGAGTAACTGTCTTAGGCATGCCAGAAAGCCCAGCTAATCCTAGCTGCCCAACTGAACACTGGAGTCTCTGACTCACCCCTTCCTCTGGAAATATCAGACACAGGTCTCCCAATTTTCGGAGAGTTCGCTTCACACCACTTTGCTTTTATGAAAGACCTACATTAGTATGTACCTGTTTTCAAGACATACCAAGAGGATTTTCATATTTACGAGAAAGGGTGAAAAGTGAAAATAGGGTTCAGCATCTGTCTTCCAGTGAACATTACAGAGGCACCATGCACCACGAGCAGTGAGAGTGGCACTGCCAAGCTCCTTCCCCAGGAACTACACTCAGCATCAAGCTGACAGAGCTTGGAACTGTGTCTGTGAGCATCTGCGCTTGACCTCTGTTTATTTTGTGCATCTGTTAGCAAGAAGTGTCCTAAGATAATTGCTTTACACCATTTCTGCTTAAGAAAGGTTTCATGGGAACACTACTTTCAGATAGTGGGGGAACCTGCAATTTCAACCTGATGCAATCTAAAAGGTTAAATAAAATGTGCATCCAATCTTACCTATAGGTCTGCCCAACTTTGCAAAGCAGACCCTCTGTAAACTTGAAATTCCAAATGCAATAATGCTCCTGTCAGGGGGCTGCTGTCTTCCAGCTGCAGGAAGTGTTTCAATGGCCTCTGTACATAGCAGACATTCTTCAGTTTTCCATTGGCCTCTGCTTCATCATACCTGGCATGAAAATCTTCAGAAAGCAGAAACAGAAAGGATGTAAAAATGCTGACTTAAAAAAAATGACCAGAGAAGATAAAGATCAACTTGTGTTCCCCAAATCTATGTGTTACACCAGTAAGTAAGTAATCACAAGGCAATCACAGATTTCCCCAGTCTTTAAAATTGGAGCATTTAAAATGCTGACACAAAGCATTTGAAGATTTAACAAAGGTCTGGGTAAAAGTTTTCGGATTATGCTTCCATTGTGAGATTCCAGAACCAAAAAGATGTAACTGGACCTGAATAACAGATATGGGCACCTCTGTTCGCTGAGGAGACTCACACGGAAGGTAAAAGCTGCCACTTTTCTGTTGTCCACTTTTTTAGAGATGAATGAGCTCTGGTTTCATCTCCTAGTGGTTAGGTCCAAGACTCACAGGCAGGAGGCACCAGAGTCAGAAAGGTAAAGTAGATGCTTAGAGCAGCAGGTGGCATGAACAAGAACAAGGTTTTATGCCAAATGCATAACTATTGCTAGTTTTCCATCTGTTGACTTCATTTTCTGTATGTCCACTGCTATTTTTAATCTCATGGCTCTAGTTACCATGTGTCAAAGTTGATTTGTCAATTTCTCTACTCAATGAATATGTACTTCCCCTTTTGCCAATGGAAAAGCTATAAAAATGTAGTTTAAATCCGAATTCTAGGCCCTGGAAGCCAGATGTGTTTCACCATTACCTCAAATCACATGTCCCAAACTGGACTTATCCCCAACCCCCGTCTACCACTTCCTTCCCCCTTCCTCTTCTTCTCTATCAGATTATATCATTCTGCCAAGTCACCCAGCCACAGAACCTTTAAATCATTTCTAATGTTGCTTTCTCCTCCAACCTCATAAACTCTATATATTCCCATTGGCAGGCTCTCCCTCAGCCTGGTATATAGTTCCTTGCAAACAACACCTATTCATCCTTCCAGGCCTATCATAAATTACCGAAAGTAGTCCCACAAATTACAGGAATAGTCCCTCTTTTTTCTACTTCATTCTGCATTTAATTGAAACCACATCTAAATACTATTGTAATGCTTAGAGTTGGCTATACTCATGCACATGTGGCTCTCCCATGAGGCCATAACCTCCTCAAAGGCAAGGACAGGTCTTTTTCATCTTTGTATTTCCAGCACCTAATGTAGTATCTGGCACAAAAAAGGGCTCCAGTAAATATCTGAATGAATTACTTCATCCACAAAATATTTCTTTATTGTTCAAAAGAGAATGTTAGCACATAGAATTATCCTTCATATTGTGCTTTTCATTCCCAAACAAATCTCTGTGGCCCAACAAAACTATTTCCAGGGCCCAAAGAAGCTCAGGTTGCGTTCCCTCTCCCTATGGCCACAATGCTTCCAGGGACAAACTTGAACACCTTGACTTTAACTCTTTGCCTTCAGTCTTGCCACAGGTTTAAACCCCTTGGTCCCTTCTTGTTGCCTATAGTAAAGGCCGGCAATTTGTTTTCTGTAAAGGGCCAGACAGTCAATATCTTATACTTTGTGTGTCACATGGTCTCTGTCACAACTACTCAATTTTGCCTTTGCAGAGTGAAAGCAGCCAGAGATGATACGAAAATGAGTGATTGTGGCTATATTTCAATAAAACTTTATTTATGGATGCTGAAATTTTAATTTCATATGATTTTTGTGTCACAAAATATTAATTTCTCTTGAATTTTCCCCAGCCATTTAAAAATGCAAATGGCTTGCAGTCCAGACAAAAACAGGTGGTGAGCCAGATATGGCCTGTAGGCCATAGTGCGCCAACCCAGCTTATTTACTTTCCTCACCAACTCCATTCCGCTACACACACACACACCTCTAGTAGGCCTACAGTAAAAACAACCTTCACAATTCCTCTATGGACTTTGTTATTTTGCTGTTTGGAGCCACTCCAGGGCTGGGGAGGTAGAAAATGCATGGGCTTTTGAGGCCTAGATTCAGAGTCTGGCCTTACCATATACTAATGCAGTAGCCTTGGACATAATATTTAACCTCTCTGTGCTTCACTGTCATCATCTATAAAATGGGGGCAGTAACACCTACATGACAGGGATTTTGTGAGAATTAAACGAGCTAATGTGTATCAAGTTCATGGCACAGTGCCTGGTTTATAATAGGCACTCGATAAATAGTAATTATTACTCTAGCTTGGGATATGGCTTCCCCAGATCAGCTGTGACCCTGGAAAGCAATCCAGACACTCTGTAAACCACAATTAGGCAGCAGGAGAGAATGAACTGAGAGCAAAGTACGAAGGCAGGGATAGAATTTGGAGGTTTTCAGACACATGACCCAGGATTCTAAGTGCCTGGTTTGCCCCGATTCCTTCTGACACCATTCCAAATTCCACTGGGCCTCTTTTCCTCCTCAGAAAGAACTTCTGACTCTCACACTACCTGAATCTCCTTAGCATTCCTTACCAAATACCCATATGAGCCCTGGAACCCTCTCCTCATTCTTGCACCTCTTCCTCGTATAGGGCTGGGAAAGGGTGAATGCGGCCAGACCAAACCTCACAGACTGGCCTGCCACTGGGTCTTAAATAGGCCAGGCACCCAACTCTCTCTCAATTATTCATGAATTTCCTGCTGTACAGAGAATGAACTTTTTTCAGAGGTCAAGAACTAGTCTCTCTACAGAAGTTTTAGAGCAAAAAAAAAAAAACCAAGTATACAAACAAGGGTTCCCCCCATAAAACATCAGCGGTGGACAGACAGGACAGATAAGCTTGTGGTATCTCTGTCCTTGGTACAAAAAGCCAGATTTGAGCCTGGTACTTCCTTGTTCCAACACGTCTAATGGGGGTCTACTGCCTCTGGAACGACCAAGCTCCTGTGCTGTCACTCAGGGCCTCCACAATCTTGCCCTAACCCACCCCTCCTGCATTATATCTTACCACTCCTCTACAGAAGTCCTCACCTATAGCCCAGGCAAAACGGACAGTATCTACCTAACTACCCTAAACAATTTCCAGCTTCCCACATTTGTGCATAACTCAATCATAGCACCTGTAACATTTTACTGCACATCTCCCTTTAGACTGTGAGCTAGCAACAGGGCAGAGACTGTGTCTGATTCATCTCTGGGTCCCCTACACCTAGCACAGTGCCTGGCATGGGGAAAACATCCAATAAATGTTAATGAATGAATGAAAACACCTGAAATTATTCCTCCCTTAAACTGTTTTAGTTGGACTCTTATTAGCAGCTAAGCGCAGTCTGGGTCACTGCCAAGAAGTAGAAAGACCTAAGAAAAAGAAAAGAAGCATGAGCAATGTGATCCAAGCAACGGAAAATAGGTTTTAAGAGTGAAGTAAAAGAAACCAAGGCTGTTTAGCCTGCAGAAGAGAAGATGAGGCCCAACTCGATTCTGGCTTTAAGTCTACAAAAGGTCCTCATGAGAAAACCTTGATTTCATCCTCCCTTTATAATCAGAGGGAACTTTTCCATATTCATGGAAAATGGAACAAGAAGAAATAGCTTAAGTTAAGGCCAGAGGGGCTTAAGCTAAAGAGAAAGAAGAACCAAATTAGGCACCACTTTTCCAAAGATACTGTTATTGTACTTTTTGACAAGTGAATTGGAGGGGTTTTGCTGAAAACTTTTTTTTTTTTTTTTGGCCACATTGTGTGGCTTGTGGGATCTTAGTTCCCGGACCAGGGATTGAACCTGGGCTCTCGGCAGTGAGAACACAGAGTCCGAACCACTGGACCGCCAGGGAATTCCCGCTGAGCACTTTTGTTGAAGGCTGTGCAAAAGGAAATGAATATGCTGCTCTGTTCCTGTTTGCTGTGGAGACCAGGTGGGTGAAAACACAAGTCGGGTAAGATTTTCTAATAAGCCACTGACTTTTTTTTTTTTAAACATCTTTATTGAAGTATAATTGCTTTACAATGGTGTGTTAGTTTCTGCTTTATAACAAAGTGAATCAGTTATACATATACATATGTTTCCATATCTCTTCCCTCTTGCGTCTCACTCCCTCCCACCCTCCCTATCCCACCCCTCTAGGTGGTCACAAAGCACCAAGCTGATCTCCCTGTGCTATGCGGCTGCTTCCCACTAGCTATCTATTTTACATTTGGTAGTGTATATATGTCCATGACACTCTCTCACCCTGTCACATCTCACCCCTCCCCCTCCCCATATCCTTTTAATTGACTCTTTTTTCTATAGGCACTTTCTGTCATGTCATGTTTTGCAGTCCTGTGATGGAACAACCTAGTATAGGCATACCTCAGAGATACTGCAGGTTCAGTTCCAGACCACCATAATAAAAAAATTACAGCAAAAAAGCAAGTCACACAAATTTTTCAGTTTCTTGGTGCATATAAGAGTTATATCTACCCTATACAGTAGTCTATTAAGAACGCAATAGCATTATGTCTAAAAAACCCAATGTATATACCTTAATTTAAAAATATTGCTAAAAAATGTTAACCATCATCTGACAATGCAGGGTTGCCACAAACCTTCAATTTGTAAAAGACGTGATAATTGCGAAGTGCAATAAAATGGGGTATGGCTGTATTTCAAATTTTCCTGAAGGGACAATGGAAAGAAAGAGAAGGCAACAATGTCAGAATAGGATAGTAGGGAAAATGGCCCTAAAAAAATACTTTCTATAAAAACAATATCTAACTGGATATTAATAATAATTTTTAATAGTATTACTATTAAAGCTAACATCCACTGAGCACCTACTATGTGCCAGGCACTGTGCTAAGTGTTTAACATAAGCTATCTCAATCCTCATAACAACCCCATAAGGTAGGTTATATATGTAGCCCCATTTTACAGGTGAAGAAACTGAGACCCAGGAAGGTTATATAACTTGCCCAAGTTACACAGCTAGGAAGTGTCAGAGCCAGGACTCAAACTCAGGCAGTTCAACGTACAGTCTACTAACTACTGTCTCCCTGTAAGAAGGGTGATCGGCTGGAATTTAAACCTTAGCCCCTCTGAATCCAAGTTCATATTCTCAGCTACTTCCTTATATTGCCCCAAGCCAGGAAGAACAAAGCAACACATGACATCAGCAAGAGAAGAGATCTCAGATGTGAACCAAAAACACCCCCCATATTCCAGAGAAAGAAGCTAAGATGTGAGGATTCACAGATGCTAATGAGCACAACCAGGACTTGAATGCCAGCCTCTTGACTGCAAGTGCAGTCTTCTTTCCTCCATTATAGATTCTTGTTGAATTTGAGGGTGAGAAAATGAAGGAACAGTATGTGCCAAATGGGCTCCCTCCCCAGGCACTGTTGTAATGAACTGCTAAACTCACATTAGAACGTGTGCCTGAAATACCAAGGCACCAGCAGCCTCTGTAGACTGACTCTAAGATTCTAGTAGTTGAGATGGCCATGAACTGATTAATGGTACTAGAGGAGCTGCCAAAATGCTCACATAGTAAACCCATCAAGCAGACCTAGACCAGGCAGCTACCATACTAAGTCAGTGGCTCACAGTTTAAGCCTGGACTGAACTATTCCAACAGCTTCCTTGTTGATGTCCCCATTCTCGGACTTCCTTTGCCCCAGACTAGCCTCCATTCTGCAGCCAGAATAAACAGAGCCCCAGTCACGGCATTTAGAGTCTTGCAGCATAATGAAAAGAACATGGATCTCTGAACCCAACACTCATAGGTTTGGACCAAGCTCTGTCACTAGCTACATGACCTTGGGCAAATCACTTTAATCTTTCTGAGGTCCAGTTTTTTCATCTTTAAATTGGGGCTAAATATCTCCTTGTTACAGGATTCTGAGGATTAAATAAATTCTAGTGCATCTAATATACTCTTGGCCACAAAGCAGAGTAGAGACTGGATAAATGTTAGCGTTCTTCTTCCCACACCCCTCTCTACATTTTGGCCACAATCAATCATTTCAGCTTATTTCCCTTCCTCACCAACTCCATTCCTCTTCCCCAACACACACACACACACACACACACACACACACACGCACACACCCCACCTCTAGACCCCTGCTCAAGCTGTTCTTTCTCACAGGAATGAACCTCCTCTAAGGCCCAACATAAATTTTCCACCTTCAGGAATCCTTTCTAGACCCTCTTTGGTCGTGTTGGGATTGATTTCTCCTTTTCCCAAACTCCCACTTTGTTTACATTCTTTACTACATTTACTATAGTCAGTCTGATTTCAGTTATTTATGTACTTACCTATCTTGCCAACCACACTGGAGGGAGAAGGCTCTAAGAAGAGAATTACTGGGGGTGGTGGTGGTGGGATGAATTGGGAGATTGGGATTGACATATATACACTAATAAGTATAAAATAGATAACTAATAAAAAAAATGAATGTGCATTGGAAAAAAAAGAGAACTACTTATAGGAGGGCAAGAAATGCATTGTTCTCCTCTGTATATATTTCTCAACACCTGGGTCTTGTACATAGCAAGAGCTCAATATGCGTTTATTAAACTGAATCTTGCCACCATTGACTGGGCATCTTTACAGAAAGATCCTGGACTGAGTTTACTCTAAAATTCTGCTTTCACTGCCTGACTTGATCAACATGCAATTTTTAAAGTATACTAATATTCCTAAACTAAGAGCTACCAATACTCATGTTGGTTTGCTTCATTCTTTCATCCTTTCTTTCAACACACTCTGGACTCCTCTCAAGACATCTCTTCAGGATACAGGGAGATGTGGCTGGGAGGACGTCTCTCACTCATGGAAGTAGGGTGACCCTGGAGAACTGTTCCACCCCACTGGTTAGGAGACGACAGTCATTAAACCCATATTAAAAAGCAGAGTTGGGGAACCCGAAAATAGATCTGAATGATTTCTAGCTGTCTCAGTTTCTAAGTCTGTAAAATATAGAGTTTTGAGATGTTACATAAAAAGCGCTTAAAACAGTATCTGCCGCATAGTAAGTACTCAATAAATGTCAGAATTTTATTATAATGTAGTAGACTGGAAAAAACAGAGTCAGGACTTTTCACTTCTAGTACTATCTCCACCACTGACTGATGTCTCGTCCAATCTTGATCAAGTCCTTTCCCCTCTCTGGGCCTCTCCCCATCTGTAAAACTAAAGTAGAACCAGACGGTTCCCAAGCTCCTTCTACCTTTAACGAGGTATATTTTTCTATGATCAACAAACAGCCTTCTGTTCCAGATGCTGAAGCTGTTGGCAAGGAAAAATTGTAGCTGCTGGTTCCCAGAAGAGAGGGGCCAAGACCAAGGCAAGGCCAGGACAATTGATTAGTAAACCACCTGTGTACCTTCCCCTGTGTCAACTATAACACATTCAGTGCAGGTTCCTGAACAGAGCACCACCTCCCTGCCAACAAAACTCACAGCAAAGGCAAGACAAGAGCCTGAAAACAATAGCAGCAATGAAGAATCCTGCCTTGTGCAGAATTCCTGCACTTTCTTACCTTTGATGCCTGTAATTAGGGCACCATCAGTCTAAACTAGGGCCCTCCTTAGGCACAAAGAGAAGGAAGAACACAAAGGCCCACTCTGAACATGAAAGCTCATAAAACAAAGACCAAAGCGAGTAAATAAAAAATGTCACTGACTCATTCGACTGCACACACTGCAGAGGCCTACTATGTGCTAGGCAGAGGAGGTATGAAACAGACATGATCCCTTTCCACCACTGTAGTCAGAGTACATATGGGGTGACACATCCCAAAGCAGACTGTAATAAGAGCTATATTTGAGGTGTAGCCTCTGCTACGGAAGATGGGAAGGGGGCAACTAATCCAGTAGGGGGGACCAGAGAAGCTTCAATGACAAGCTACATGAGACACAGGCCTTGAAAGATGGGGGGGTGGGAACCTCAGGAAGACGGAATATAGGCAAAGGAACATGCAGGGAGTACTTGAGAAAAAAAAAAAAAAAAGTTTATTTTGCCTGGGCCACAGGGTGCAGCTTTGGGAGAACAAAGGGAAACAGAGCAGGAGAGAGATTTGGGAACAGATTATGGAGGGACTCATCCATGAGGCTGAAGAGTCCGAAGTCTATATGGCAGGCAACGAGGCCCACCAAGGTTTCTGAGCAGAGATATAACATGATGAGAACACTGTCTCAGGAAGATCACATGGGCACCCATGAAAAGGATGCAAAAGGAACCAAATTACTAGATTACTACGGGAAGCTTCATAAGTATGTGCCAGAATCCAACAGCTCCTGTTCACAGAGCTTCTCACTGCCCAGGTTCAGCTTCATGTAATCTGAGTTTAAGAGGTGTTCCCTTGCCAGGCCCTTTAACCATCAAAATCTGCTAGCATAACAGGCCTTCCAGACAAAGTCAAAAACCCAGTTAACCCTATGGATCACAGAACAGGAAGAGCTGATGTGGGAGAAGTTGGGGAGGGAGCACCAAAGTCTCCAGCTGGCCCAGCTCCACATAAAAAACCAATCCTGGATCTCCTCTTTACATCACTTCCAGCCAAGCCTTCTTTACAGGGGCTGAAGCTAAGTACAGTGGGGCTGAAAGCACTTGGTCAGAGGCTGAGGATCTAGTGAAACAATATATATGAAATGCCCAGCACAGTGCTGGGCACATGGGCACTGGTCAGTAAGCACTGACCCAACCTGCAAGGTCAGTTCCACCTATAAATCCCACTAAGGCTTCAAGACCTAAGTCACCTTAACTCTTCCCCCAAGGCCTCTCTAAAGTACCCCATTCCAAAATGACCTAATTCCTAGATATCACACCCATTTCATGCGCCAAATATTCAGCACCCAATTCATGACAGGTGCCATACAAGGTGACTCATGTAATCCCATTCAACCTTCACAGTGACTCTCCTAAGCTCTTTTAATACGGGAGAAACTAAAGCTCTGAGAGGGGAAATGACTTTCCCGAGAACACACAGCTAGGAAGTGGCAGAGGTGAGATCTGAACCCAGGACTGCCTGACCCAAACTCAAGCACTTCCAACACTTCAATCCTGTCACCAGCGATGGCCTCTGATCTGCTACTGACCATCTGACAGGTAGCCTGGAAACTCCCTAAGGAGAGATACGCTACCTGACACTATTCTCTCTCCTCACTGTACAGCGACCCACTTATGTCAGGAGCTTTTCAATGAAAACATCTAACTTTAAAATAATGGAGTACACAGATATGATAAATTCCTCACATGAAAAACTATTCATGACGTTGGACTGCCTGAGACCTGAGCCCAGCCATATAGCCTGATAGGGACTGAGTCTCAAGCTGGCCGCAGGCTGAACTCCGACCTCAGACACCTGTCACAACCCAAGCCTCGACCCTAGGTACAGGCTGAGCCCGGACCGGAAACACACGCTGCACCCACAGCTCGTCCCAGACGGAGCCCTGCCAAAGGAGAGCCCTAAAGAAGCGTCCCCTTCGGCTGTCCCTGCCCCCCCCGTCCGCCGCAGCAGAATCTGGTCGTGACCTCGGGCAGTTCTGAAAGCCCCGACTGCTCCGTCCCAGGCACACGACTCATTCACAAACCCCCCCGCCCCTCCCCGCACCATTTCACTGGCAGGGAAACCTCGCTGTCTGGACTTTACCTCAGCTGACTCCCGGCAGGGCCTGTCGCACACTCCCAGCCAGCAGCTCGCTCAGCCAAAAACACGGAAGAGGTGATCTTAGCCCCGAGGGCGTGGGCCCGACGGCGTGTAGGGAGGAGCTGCGCCTGCGTCCTGATGGCTACGCCCAGCGAGAGTGTGTGTGGGGGGGGGCTAAGCAAACTGCGCAGGCGTGACGGGAGAAGGGCGGGGAGGTTGCTGGGATAGGGGGCGGGGCTTAGCTCCTTCTGGCAGTACCTTTCTTGCGAGGAGGTCGGGAAAGCCGGGAAGTGCCAGGAAGGAGGAGGCCCGGCAGCAGCAGGTATAATTATATTTACCGAGCGCTTCTGCATGCCGGGAAGGAATTTTTTAAATCCCTTTTACATATGGGGAAATGCTGCCAGTCTTTTTAAAAACGAGAACGAATTCTGTAAAATTTCTTAAAAGGTTTGCGTGCCTGTAATTTCACCGTGAGAGTTTCTCCTTGAGTAAAGTATTACCCCCAGTGGGTAATGGTGGTTTAAAATAAAAAAACGTAAAAAGTTCATTTCTTGCAGAAAACTACCTGCAAATAAATTAATATTTCAACCAGGCTCCCCTCCCCTCCCCTAGGCTGCAAGTGTGATGAGGGAGTGAGAGTGCTGACTTGGGGTTAAGTCAGGCCCTAACTGAGTGTGTTTCCTCCGTTGTGAAATGGAAGTCAACATCCCTTCCCTGCCTGTCTCAGGATTGCTGTGAGGGTCTGGCGAGCAATGCTCGTGAAAGAGCCTCTTGGACTTCCTTCCCATCATCCACCCGACCAATGTTCGTTCCCTTTCCCTTATTGGGCTCAGTCTTCTCATCTGTATGATGGAAGGAGGTCTGGAGGTCTGGAACAATAGGGAACATTCAAGGCTTTGCTAGATTTCCCAGTCTGGGTGACGGCTGGAGTGGGGGCGGTTTCTCCCAAGCTTCTGTATTAAGTAAGTCACTTCCAGAATCTCTCAGTTCAACCTGAAAGCCCCTGTGTAAGTTGACCTCCCCCACCATCGCCTTCCAGGCCCATCCAAGCTTCAAGTCCTCAGAGGCTGCGCTGGCCTGTTCCCATCTCTGTTCCCTGAATGTCTCAATAGCTAGATGATCCTTAGGTCTGTGTTCCAACCCAAGTTCTCAAAATTGCTGTGTTCCCTGCATGGCAACCAAGTTCAGTTAACAGCAGAGATGAGGGCTCTGGGGGGCTCCGAGGAAGAATGGCTTAAGGAAGGGCTCCCCAAATCAGATGGAGCTCCAGCCATGCCTGTGGCTCCCTTCACCACACACTCCACACAGCTCCTGATGATGGGGCAGTGGGAGTGGCAGCAGGAAACTTCCAACAGGCTGCAGTGTTCCTGGGGGCCAAGGGTGGTGGGGCATCTTTTACTCAGCAGGTGAATGCTCTGCTCCAAGGTGGGGAGAATGCCTGGGCAGCTAGGCTGCAGACGGGTTTGTTTTCCTGTTGGCTCAAGAGCCGTAAAAATATTTGGAGCAGGGAATGAGGAAGGGAGCCAAACTATCCCGCTACCTTCAATACATTGCCTCTCCCAGGATCCTCTCCTGCCAAGTTTTGCCCTATGGGGGGCTTTTTTCTCTGTGTAGCTGAGGCCTCAGCTCTCTCTTTTATCTTCTCCTTTCTCTGTCTAGTCTTCTCCAAGCATCTGTCTCTGAATTTCTCAAAATAGTTTTGTGAGGGCTTCCTGATGTATTCAGACATTGTCATGTAAGGTGCAGGCCTTGGCCACACAGTTCTGAGATAAGTCTACACTCATATGGTGTATTCCAGAACAACTATGATCCCAGAGCCTGAAGTTTCTAAGAGTCTAAGCTGTCCACTAATTGAGGAAGTAGTCCGTGACCTGTCATAGGAGGTATGCAAGCAGAGCCACCTTTTAGAATGCTGGACTGGGGCCTCCTCTGGTAAGCCAGAAGAAGGGGCTGCAGAGTGCAGGGCCTTACAGATCCTACAGCAATGAAAGGAGGGATACCGGGCACCAGGAAGGGAGCTAGGCAACTAGCCAAAGACAAACGATTCAACAAGCTATTATATGTCAAGCATCTAGAGCTGTACCTAACACATAGTATTAGTTATTATTGTGAATGATCCACAGACTGTAATGAAGGAGCTTAGAGATCAGTAAGTCCCTCACTTCCACACCTGATCGTGAAGTACATGCCAGAGTACCTTGGGGGCTGGGCTGGGGCTGGAACCCAGGTCTCTGTCTCCCAGGAGAGGCACTGCACAAAGCCAGGCTGTCTCCTCAGGTAGAAGGAAGAGCTCTAGGTGGGCCTTTGCTGACTCTTAGGAACCAAGCTGGTTTTCAACTCTTGGCTGGGCAGTTGAGGGTAAGGGGCAGTGGACTGACGGCAAGACCTGAGCTAAGAGCATCAGGTGTCTCCTGGGGAAGAAGCTCAGGAGTCAGCCCCATGTCTTGCCACCACTTGGAGCTCTAGCCAGCACCCGACAGACAGCCTTCTTTTGAGAAGCGTTTCCTCTACTGTGATTACAGTTAGGGCTGTATTTCTGCCCTGTTCCTTAACCCATTAGCTCCAATAAACCACCCAGATTAAGGGGGTGGAGTGAGAGCAGCCAATGCCAGGTGACCTGAGCTGAAACAGGAAAGACTTTCCCAGGAGACTGAGTTCCCCGAAGGTAAGGGCCAGCCCTCCCCACTCTGAGGTTCCTAGCCTAGCCCAGGAATTCTGGGTCTAGGATTCTCAGAGCCCTGGGAAAACCTTGGTGACTCCACCCTGGAGAGCTGGGCCAGACATGACCACATCAGCCAGGCCTCCACATGGCCCAGGATCTCTGGACAAAAAGCCCTCCCTGCCCCATTCTGGCCCAGTTCCTTCCACAGCCTGCCCAGGAGCCATGTGGCACCCAGACCACAGCTTCCCACCAGGGCCCTTAGTTTGCCTCCTTTATTTTACCAAAAATAACAACAATAAAATTTCCCTCTGTTTCACAAAAAAATACACCCCCCCCCCCGCCCCCTGCCGCGTAATCAGCACTGGCCATAGCCTAGACTCCATCTTCCAATCCACAGTCCTCCTTGGCAGAATCTTTGACACCCCCCCCCCCGCCCCCCTCACACCAGAGCTTCTGGCAAAGCTGCTGGGCCAGTGCTTCCCTTGGGAACTTCTCTGGAGGCAGCTGTCCCAGGTCCAGCTGGCTGGACCCAGGAGCCCCATCTGCTTCCCCAGAGATCCGGCAGCTGCGGGGCCATGGAGAGGGGCATGATTTTGGAGGTTTAGGCTCAGCAGACAACCCCAGCAGACCACAGGGGTGGTGGGGCACTCTGACATCAGGCTAGAAATCCTTGCTCAAAGCAGGAACAGTTGTATCCTGGAGAGGGGCTGTCAAACCCTCCTTTGGAGTGCATCTCATCTCCCTGTGTAGCAATCCACAGGCCTGGGGTGGGAGTCAGAACCCCTGGTTTCCATTCCAGCTCCACAAAAGCTTTGCTGGGAGGCCTTGGACAGTTTCTCCCGCCTCTCCTCTGGCTTCAGTTTTCTCTCATGTACGTGGATGATTCTGTGAGTGAGACTGGATGATCCTCAGATTCCTTCTGGCTCTCCATCCTGGCCCCCCAGCCTGGAGTCTCCAGGAGAGGAGGGCCTTGTCCCTGCCTCAGTTTCCCCACCTGTGGGTCTGGGTGCAGGGCTGGGCATGGCAGTACTGAGTAATAAGTGCTGAATGGACATGCCAGTTTCTCTGTGGATAGCTACGCTCTGAGATCCAACCAGCTGGAATGTTTCAGGGATGGTTGGGAAGGAGGCAGGTACTTGCAGGATGGGGGCTCTCCAAGCCTGGAAGAGTCCATTCACAGCTATGTGGTCCTCAATGTCCCAGGCAGGAGATAAGGCTCTGGAGCTTCCCAATTCAAGCTCACTAGCTTTGTGGGTTGGAGGATTATCTTGTGCCGGGCTTCAGATCCTTACAACCACATCTGGAGATTCAGGAAGCTAGACTGGAGTGTATGTTTCCTGATTTAAGGACTGGGGATCTTTGTGGACATGAAGAATCACCCCCGACGCCCATGAGGCTATCTATAATCAGGCCTCCTGGAGGCAGAGGGATGAAGGAAATGACAGCTCCTGGGCATCTCTAGCTGAGCAAATCAGAACCTATGGTGGGCCAGGATTTCAGTCAGGGCAGGGCCCCCCTTCCTACCTGCCCCCATCAGTAGCTCCCCAGAACTCATGCTGATGGAAGATGGTAACCTGGAAGATTCAAACATGGAGCTACATGTACAACCACAGTTCGTGCACTTACACACATAGTCAGACACACCAAATGGGAAGACTGACTTGTCATCATTCCTAAGTGGTCATGGTCCGATGGCCCTAATCCCTACTTCCTTCCTTCCTTCCTCCCTTCCATCCATCCATTCATCCATCCATCAATTTACCTAACATTTATGGAGGGCCTACTATGTGCCAGGAACAGTCTAAGGCAGGTAGCTCTCACAGACACACCCCACAGTCAAAATCATACACATACACACCGATACACACATGTCATCCGTGTCCACTCACACATAGGCTGCTCACGCTCTTGCATCTTTCTTGCCGTTACTTCAGCCACATCCACGTTCCCCAAACAGGCTTGGCAACCACCATGGAAGGGTCAAGTGTCAGAGCAGACTAGACTTCACGCTAAGGGTTTAGCTGCTCCTTTTCACCTGTCTGCCCACCTTTAAGCTCTTCCCTGCTCTACTCACAAACAGTCAGGGGGACATGTGGGCAGACTCCTGAGAACCAGAAGTCCAGGGGCTTTGTGTGTGTGGAGGGGCCCCAGGGCCTTCAGGTCCCTCTGCTACCAGACTTCTGAGGGTCCCCTCCCTGGCCACTCTGTGTTCAGATGGTCCATCTGATGGGCAACAAGGTCCAGGGCTGGGCTCAGTGACAGATCCGCTCTGTCATCTCCCTCTGCAGAGACACAAGGTGGGGAGGGGTCAGTCAGAGCTCAACCTGCCAGGCAGCCCGTTTCCAAACCACAGGGCCCGGCTACTCTTCTGCCTGAGCCTGGCCCCTTCCCGCCACCACCGCCTCCCAACTCCAGGCTGCAGATCTGTGTTTGTAAACTGATACTTGAATGAAGTCGCTATTAAAGTACAAAATCCATTGTTAAATGAATTGCGGTCCCCTAACATATCCACTTGGATATTGGATTTTCTTAAAGCAGGTAGCCTTCGGATCTGAAAACTCAGACGCTAGCCCTGGTGGGGGAGGGCAGTGGGGGCTTGGCCTCACCAGTGGCTCCAGCTCCCGCTGGTCCACCAGGCTGAACTCTCGGATGAAGTAATAGAAGTGCTTGTAACAGGTGTTGACATGCGCCTCGGCCCCCATGCTGAGAATGCTGTCGAAGTGGTGGATGTAGACATGCACAAAGACGCGGAAAAGGCGGGTCAGGATCTTGGTGCAGACCTGCTGGAAGTTCTTGGGGAAGGGAACTCCTAGGGGGCGGGATGGGCAGATATGGGGCATCAGCAATCTGATGATGAAACTCTGCCCAACCCTGCCCTCCCCCACACAGGCAGCCTTTGCCCAGGATGGCCTCTTCCCTAGCACACTTCCCTGTGGGAAACAGAGATCAAAGTTTGCTTTCTCCCGTACTTCCCTTTTTAATGAAGCACTGTGCCTCTCCTCTGCTGAAATACAAATCGTCTTCTGATTTTCCCATCACCCTGAACAGGACTCTGCAACTTTGTTGGGTCACTGACCAACCCTTCTTAGACTATAATGGAAGTTATGCCAAAACTCTCCCCAGAAACATGTGCATCTGTAGGTGCTCGCACACAACACCCTTGGATGCAATTCCAAGGGGAGTTCATCAATATCTGGGGTCCATTTTTAAAAATATGGGCCTTCAGGATTGAGTCCTAACTTCCCAGCTTGGTGCCTGCTCAAGGCTTTTCATGATCTGATCCTGACTTGCCTCTCCAGCCCTACCGACTCCTTCCCCTTCGCAGCATTCACACGGCAGGCCCCAGACGCCAATCCTGAGAACTGCTAAATCTTCATGAACAAGTTCGTATATCTCTCAGTCCTTCAAATAGTCAATAAGACTTACAAGAACCTTCCATCTGTGAGCCAGGCCCTGTGCTGGGTCCTTTGCACCTTTAGCCTGGTATGATAATGGGTATGGCAGCCATTCTAGATATGATAAAACAGAGGTGCATAAATGTGGAACCACTTGCCCAAGGCCACACAACTATTAATTAGTACAGACTGGAGGTAGGATTCAAGCCCTCTTTGCACTGCACTGCAGCACCCCTCAGGGAAAAATGCCACAGACCCTGCCAGAGAGAAGGTCCAGGACCTGTGAAAAAGGCACAATTTCTGTACAGTCCCCCATGCTCACGGTGGAGATCTTGGTGGCTACACCCTCTTCTCTGCTGTGGCAGAGCCATCCCAGGATTAAGGCACAGGCACCTGGGATCTCACAGGTCTGGGGGTGAAGGCTAGAAGGGAACAAGCGCTCAGACGCAGGCCCACACTGACTCACCCCACTCCATGAGGCCCTTCCCCTTCCTCACTGCTCTCGGGTGGGGCTAAGCCCTGTCTCCCTGTGAGCCCTTCCAGGCCCAGCCCAAGTCCCTCAGACTTGTCCTGTCCATCTAGACGTGGGGCCCTGGGCCTCAAGAGACCTGAGCTGGTTCTGAGTCCCTCCTGATTCAGTGCACTGTCCCTCTCTCGGCCTGTTTCCTCTCATGTGAAATGAAGATACCCATGTTGGACATGATAGTGCAGGAAATGGAAGGCCACCGACTGGGGAGGGGCGTGGGCACTGATTTGTGACTCAAGGCCCTCAGCATTCAGACTTCTCCCCTCTGGGCCTGACCACCCTGCCCCACCCATCTCTGATTCCCATAGCCTTAACACAGATGAACAGGAGGCCAGGTGGGGCGGGGCTGCTGTGATGAACACAGGGTCATGCCTGCTCAGCTCCTGAGCCAATACCATCTCTTGCTGCCCTTGGGTGGGGAAGCTGGGCCAGGATGACATCATTCATCTCCTCTCCCCACCCTCACCTGCCCAGGCTGCCCAGCTGAGAAAAGAAAAGGCTCCATGGGTTGGGCTTGACAAGGGAAAATTCTGCCTTCAGAGCCCACTGAGGAGGAGATACCGTCTGGCCCCCATGGGGCCCCACCCCCTTCCCTTTCCTGGGGCCAGGAGTCAGAGGGGACTCCCAGGAGGCAGCAAGTCAGATCAGCCCAAGCAGGGCGACCTGCTAGGAGCACCTAGAGGCACTTGTTCTGGAAGGTTTTGAGAATCATAGTGGTCTTGCCAGGGTGTTCCCTGGAGGGACACTCAAGCTTCAGACAAAAAGAGGCCCCAAACTGGGAGCCAGGCCGCCCTAGCTCAAGATGCCTGATCTTGAGCAGACACGATCTCCCTGAGCCTCCGTTTCCTCTTCTACAACATGGCTGTATCAAGCTAAATGCCTCATCTGCGCGATGGGCCCCGCTGGCTCCCTTCCTCCCTGGCCAGGCCTGACCGACCTGCCTGCCAGGCGGCACTCACCCACGCGCGTGGGAAAGACATCCTCGTCGTTGATGAGTCCCTCAATCCAGTCCATGAGCAACGCCATGTAGCGCGGCGCCGAGAGCTTGGCCGGCCGCCGGTACTGGCGCTCGTCCTGCCAGCGGTACTCGTAGCGGGGCCCGCCGGCCATGACCGGGCAGCTGGTCTCGCTGCAGCGCTCGGCCATGGTACCGTAGATGAGGTTGATGCGGTTGAAGAAGTCCACCACGTGCACGGCGATCCAGTCGTCGATGTTCTCGCCCGGTGGCAGCCTCACCACACTGCGCAGGTCCAGA
This sequence comes from Balaenoptera musculus, assembly GCF_009873245.2. NCBI lineage: Eukaryota > Metazoa > Chordata > Mammalia > Artiodactyla > Balaenopteridae > Balaenoptera > Balaenoptera musculus. The sequence continues at coordinate 38,584,274 of NC_045785.1, forward strand.
CCCGACTTGAGCGACGCCTGCGCTTTCTTATACAGCTCAAAGCGCTGTGTGCCCGGCTCAAAGCGCTTCCGCGGCCTGAACGTCTTGTCCTTGGCGAACACCTGCTTCAGGCACAGCGCCATGGCCAGGATGGGTCGAGGGCCAGGGGTCCAGGGGCAGGCCCTACGGATGCCCTGCCAGGGCCAAGGGCATGGGGGAGCACGGTGGTCAGGTCCTTACCAAACGGGCTTGACTTCCCAACACATCATTTCCCTCCCACCTCTCAGCTTTTGGCCTGGAATTCTCTGCCTGAAATCTAAATCCTCCTCATCCCCACAGTCCAGCATCCTGCCCTATTTCCAGATACCCTAGCTCCCCCTGCCAAGCGTCCACAGCCCTCCCACCTTGTTTAGTTTCCTCTCCACTTTCATTGTGTCTCAGAGAGGGCTGGGCCTGGGCTCCAGAGAGGTGCTCCTCAGACTTGCTGTGAACCATTAGAGAGCTGGCAGAGGCTTCCTGCAGGCAGAGGCCCCTGCAGGAGGCAGGGGCCTGCACAAGATGACCTCTGGGGATCCCACGGGCTAGTTAGTACAGCGTGGGAGAGCCGGCCTGCATTGTCCTGGGGGTAGGGGGAGAGCCCCCGCCCTCGGCTTCCTCTGAGATATCCCGCAGTCCATCCGGCCACCGGGGATTCCCAGGGAGCAGGAGGGACTTTTCTACCAAAAATGTCCTTTCCTTGTATTACCCTGAAAGGAAAGAGCTCTCATATGGCCAGCTGGGTGGCCTCTGAGTGTGGCTGCAGGCACTGGAGGGAGGGGGAGGTGGCAGGTCTAGAAGGGCACCACTTCCTCCAGCAGTGGCTGGAGATCCTTCCTCCCAAGCTAACCTCCTCCAGCCTGAAACACAAACCAGAACAGCGCTGGCCCCTCCCACTGCACCTGACATTCAGTAGACATTCCTAGAGCACATACTACGTGCCCGGCACTGGAAGGTAGGAAAATGCAGTCAAATCACCCAGCTGGGCCCATCCAGAATTCAGAAGAATTTGCTTTTCCTCTTAGAATTGAAGGATCTCAGTCTCCGAACAGACTTTGGGGACAGTGATGGGGACAGCCCCAGGCTTTGAGGCTGGAGACCTGGGTTCTAGTCTCATCCACCACTGCTGGGTGACCCCTGCAGCAGGTATGGATTGGACCATACAACTTCCTCGGTCACTCACAGGCCAAGTTCCTGGGACTTCCAGGGTAGTCACCTCATCTCCCCTGTGAGTGTGTGAGCTCTTGGGAAATGCAGAGCCAAGTACCAACTGGAATTTAGCCACATGAGCACTGATCCTGACCCCAGACTGAGCACTAAGGCTGAGTGTAGGCGAAACACTGAGCTTTTTGGCTGCAGGCTGAACTCTGACCTGGCCCTGACCCTGGTCAATTTGAGTCCTGGATTCTGACCCTAGACTGAGGCTTGAATACAGCCACAAAGCCTGGCCTTGACCTCAGAGCTGACACTGGAGTATTTTCCTTTCTCACATCTCTAGAAATACTGGGACAGGTTTGGGGAAGGGAGGGTGGGAACAAGGTGACAACTGGGTGTAACCAAAGGTACATGTGGGTCATCATGTCAGACAAGTCAAGCTAGTGGAGAAGTCTGAAACACACAACACACAGGCCAAGAAGGGAAAGTCAAGTAAAATGAGAGGAGTTTGGAGAGTAGGGGCAGGTCTCCCAGCAGGATCTTGTCCTCTTGAAAAAACCTCAAAGATGTGGTAGGTCATCCATCCCCTACCGCTCAACTTCTCACCCAAAGAAGTCCCCACTGTGGGACTTCCTGATCCAAGAGGAGATTTCCATGCTTGAATTGCAGCCTGCATTCTAAACTCTGCTTGGGGCAGGAGCTTCCAAAATCATTCACACTGCAGTTAGGTTGGGTCCATGGGCTCTCCACCTTTGCACAGCCCCCCTCAGTGACAGCTACCAACAGACCCTCACCCTGGCATTCAACACCTCACCCTAGCTTTCCTGCCTCACTTCCCTACAGAAACCACCCTGGGCTTCTTCCTGATCCCTGAACACGCCCCCAACTCCTGCTTCTGTGTGTTTTCTTACACTGGTCCCTTGGCTTGACTCACACTGTCAGGTTGAATGCTACCTCCTCCCACAGTCCCTCTACTGAACCCAGATCTCTTTGTCCTTGGGTGGAGATTACTCTTTGGCCATTGGTCCCCCACCAGCCCCACCCCCTAGCCTCGGTCAAGGCCTGGCACATAGCGGATGCTCAGGCTTTAAGGAAAGCTCAAAATCAAGAATCATAGGGTTGAAATAGCCCTGAGAAATCAACTGGCCCAACCCACTTCTTGTATGGATGGGGAAACTGAGGCCCACTAAGGGGACTTGAGGAGACTGCATTCACACAGCAAGTTACAGGCAGGGGATCTCCAGTGGCAGAACTGGACACTGGGATAAGGTGGGGCATGACAACTAGTAAAGGGCCATTTTCCTGCACTGGCTGGTCGCTGGTCTGGTGGAAATAAGGGGAAAGGAGGGGAGTGGAGGGAAAGGGGAAGCATCTTCCCATCAACTAGACCAACCTAATTCCTGTTCCCCCAGCACACTGAGCCTTCCCCACACCCCACAGCAACTTTGGTGTCCTAACCAGTGAGCTAGAGTCCCACCTTCCTGCTGCAGAATTTCAAGGCCTGGGTCTTTCCCCAGGAAAATGAAAGCTTGGGGGTGGGGGGATGGATAGATGCCCTTGTATCCATGCCACTTGTCTGTCTTCACTTCCCACTCCCATCCCTTTACTGAGTTTCTAACTCTCACAGAATCTCTGTCCCCTCCCTGAACTTCCGAACCATGGCCATTCCCCCTCTCGGCCCCCGTTTCCTAAATCTGGTTGTCCTTTCACTCCTGAAGTGGCTAGTGATGGCTCGCTCCCTGGGTGAGCATCTGGGTTTCCCAAATGAAGACCACCGAGGGGCCCTGCCTGCTTCTGATGCTCAGCCACACCTGCCACTCCCCCAGGCCTGACCCAGGGTCTTGGCCCCAGTCTGAAACCAGAATCCAGCCTAGAGTAGTGCATGTGTGTGTGTGTGTGTGTGTGTGGTATGTGTGTGTGTGTGTTGTGTGTGTGTGTGTTGTGTGTGTGTGTTGGGGTGTGTGTTGTGTGTGTTGGGGTGTGGGGTGTGTGTGTGTTGGTGTGTGTGGGGTGTGTGTGTGTTGGGGTGTGTGTGTGTTGGTGTGTGTGTGGTGTATGTGTGGTGTGTGTGTTGGTGTGTGTGTTGGTGTGTGTGTGTGGTGTGTATGTGTTGTGTGTGTGTTGGTGTGTGTGTGTGTGTGTGTGTGTGTTGGTGTGTTGGGGGTGGGGGCAGGCGGGAGGGCTGAGGGCAGAGATCCAAGAGAAAAGTAGAGGCGAGGACTCCCAGCTCTTCCCCGCGGCGCTTGGCCACCTACGACCATTCCTCGGCCTCTCCCAGGACCCCTGACGCCCCTCCCTCCCCAGCCCAGCTGCCAGGACAGACGGGTCGTAGGACCCAGAGGAGCAGGCCTGAAATTTCCGCCTCCGAAGACACGCCCTCCTCAACCAACTCGCCTCAACCTCAGCCCCGACTTTCCAGCCCAGAGCTTCGGACCCGGACCGAGGGCTGTGGCCAGCCTGCTTGGGCACAGGTTGCCTCGGGACGGTGCCACGCCGGGACGGCCGGAGAAATGAAAGTGGAAACTAGGCTGGGCCGTGTGCGCGGCGGGGCGCGAGGGGCACTCACTCACGGGGTCCGCCGGGTGGGCTAGCGCGAGTCCTGTCTGGCCGCGAGGTCACATCCCCAGCAGGCGGTCCCCTCCTTTTGCTCGTCGCCGGCCGCGCCGGTCCTCTCGCCAGTCTGCCTGCCGAGCCCGCGTCGCCCTCCCGCCCCCAGGCGACGCCAACTCCGCCCCGGCCCTCCCTGCCTGGCCACGCTGCGGCCAGGGGGCGGGGAAGGGGCGGGGAGAGGGGACCCCCCCAACCCCAATACCCCCGCCTTTCCGGAAAGTCTGTATCGCTCCCCGCTTCCCAGGGGCAAAGGACTAAGAGCTGGCCCTCTCAGGAGGGCCAAGGAGGCAGCCTCAACTTCTTCGACTGTAAAATGGGGACAAGCCCAGCTTCTGTCTGGAGCTGGATAATGGTGGTTTCCTTGCCCTCCTAGAATCTTCTGTGTCTCGAGTGTCCCTGAGCTCGAGATCACTATACACTCCCATACCCTCAGCTCCTGGCATAGTGCCTGGCACATAGCAGGCACTTAATGAATGCCTTGGGTACAATGAGCTGAGTCCCTTACCTCAGCACTGAAAGGACTGGCCCTCAAGAGTGCTCAAATCACAGACTTTCACCTCCCCCACCAGGGCTGGGGTCTTGGCTCAGGCTGGGCAGATTCTCCTCACTCCTGGCAGAAGTCACCCCATCTCCCCCCACCACATTTTTGTTCCAGCTGTTCCCACTTTGGGATATCTTCTTTCCTTCCTTTCTTCCAGCCAAATCCAAAGCCTTCAAGACCTGATTTGCTTTTGCTACTTTTCTACTTGGGTTCTTCCCCTGAGGGCAGACAGATATTCTGCAGCAGCACAAAATGCACACGGTGCGCCCCAGGCCCAGGGACCAGTTGGCTGGCTCTGCCCTAGGGTGGTAGGGAAGGTTCGAGGCCTTCTAGGGTGGGAGAGCCAAGGCAGACAGATGGGCTACAGAAGTCACCTTGGAGGGGTATGAGAGGTGAGCAGGCAGGGATAAGGGAGAGCTCGAGGCAGGAGATGGGCATGTACATGGCACAGAAGCCCCACTGGGCTCCCCTTGTGTCTGGATCTTCTGCTTGCTGGATGGCATGAGAACACACTGGATCCTTAAAAATCTTAGCTCATAGAACTGAAGATTCTTTCTTTTGTTGAATACCTATTTTTATCCCGGTCTAAAGCTCTCTTTTTTTTGATGTCTGAGTCTTAACTCAGCCCCAGATCCTCTATAGGCCAACATTTGCATGCTCTAGTGTATGCAGAAGGAATTCAAACCTAGTCCTTCATTTGTCTGATATCCTAATTAATACCCTTTATTGAGCATGGCTGTGCACTGAGAGCAGGGGATCAGGTGACGGAGCTGACCCAGTTGCTGACCTCAGGTGCTGACAGGTCAGCTGGGGGGTCAACACACAGAGATAACACAGGGTCAGAGCTTAGTCATCCAGTTGTGAGAACACGGCTATGGACTGACAGCGAGCACTTGGTAAGTGTGGAGTTATCGGCGTGAAACACATGGAATACCCAAAGTGGGTGCTTTGAGGAGAGTTTAAAGAAAGCAGTATTTAGAGGTATAGACAGGGTGTAGGGAAACCACAGGGATAGCTTATCACCAAAGGACTAGTAGCCCTTTGCTGTCTATCCTAGGCTGGAGGGAGGGGAAAAAGTGGGAGCCATGAGGATGGCACTACTGACCAGAGCTGTGGCCCGAGCCCGAGGGACATACCCAGCCCACAGCAATCATACTGCAAAGGACTGGGGGTAAAAAGGGGCCCCACTTCCCTCCCTCTGATTTCTGGCAAGATTTCCCCATTGGCCAAATCCTACCAGAAGCCAAGGACAAGGGAACCAGTTGATGCAGCCCATAGAGGTCGGCCTCCTGGGACCTAGAGCTTGGAGGAGGAGGTTGGAGTGCATCTGGAGGGACAGCGGAAGATACTCAGCACGTGGGCCCAGGGACTTTGACTTCACAAAGGAAGTAGAAACTGCTTGTGCTTTCCTTATCATTCAGTTCTAAGTATTTCATAATTTCATTGTCATTTCCTCTTTAACCCAAGGATGATTTAGAAGTGTTTAGTTTCTCAACCTATGGGAGGTTTATATCTCTTGTTGACTTCTAATTGTATTTCATTGTGGTCAGAGGTCATGGACTGTAAGATTCTTTGGAATGTGATGTGACTCCCTCTGTGGCTTTGTACATGGTCATTTGCTGTACCTCTGAGCTGGGTTTTATAAGATAGGCAGGAGTTTGCTTGCTGAAGAGTGAAAAGCATGGAATCTTACACTGTGGGAAATTTAGATGATCCATTTTGAAGAAACTTCAGAAGTTCCCAGCTTATCAACGGAGCCCCTGGGTGTCTGCCTCAATACAAGCTGACAGGCTGGCATGTGGGATGGGAGGCAGGTGGAAGGGTTGGGAGAAGCCAGAGATAGCCCAGATCCTACAAACATCTGTACCCCCTTCCTGTGACTCTCAGTCTGGGCTAGAGAGACTGTGTTCTTCCAGGAGGCTCTGTTGGGGCTGAGAAGACCCAGACCTTGGAGAACAAGGTCCGGGCTTTACCATGTATTAGCTGTGTGTCCTTGGGTTACTCCTGCCCTCTCTGATGGCATGCTGTAATACCATAGTACTGCATACCTACACAGGACAGGCACTGTTTCCTGACACTGTGTCCTGAGTATGATAAGTGCTCACATAAGGCCATCTCTGAAGCTTGGCAGGAGTCATCAAGGACCTAGCTGAAGATGTACCCTCTCCCACTGCACAGCCCAGGCTCCTTGATGGGAGAGCCAAGTGGCAGTGGAGTGGTGTCCAGACCTGGGTTCCTGCCCTGCTCTTGTCTCTGGGAAAGCCTCTGCCTCTCTCTGGGCCTCACTTTTCCCCATCTGTACCACAAAACATCTTCCAGCCATACCATTCCAAGTGCCTTATCAAGACCAGCTTCCTGCTCCTGCTTCTGTGGGCCTGGACCCAGTGACTCCACTGATACGGAGTGACCTCTCCCTGGGAACTCCCCAGCCCCTCCAATGCCAGGAAAGGCCCCCCAGTCCCAAACTTCTCCCAGAATGAGCAACAGTAGCCCCAGCTCACCCCACCAGGCATCTGGCTGCTCCTGTAGTCTGATGGGGCCCACCTTCTCCTCACTCGCCCAAGAAAAGGTTTCTATTTCAGTTTCTGACACTCCCTGCCCAGAAGGCAGGATCTCCCATCCTGGGTCTTCCATCCTAGCACACTGAGGAAAAACAAAGGACACCCTCATGGCAGTAAGAGGAATTAAGGTTGGACTTCCTTTAGCTTGAAGAAGACAAGTTTCAAGGGAATGTGACAGGGGAAGACAAGGTTGAGAAGCATGTACATCAAAGACCTCTCTGAGCCTACTTCCGCTTCTGTAATACAGAAACAAAAACAACTGGGACTTCCCTGGGGGTCCAGTGGTTAAGACTCCACGTGCCCACTGCAGGGGACATGGGTTCGATCCCTGGTCGGGGAACTAAGATGCCACATGCCGAGTGGCATGGCAAAACAAAACAAGACAAAACAAAGAAACAACAACAATAATAGTAATGATAAGCCTCCCATGGAAGAGCTGTGAGGACCAGATGTGCTAGTCCTCGTAAACAGCAGAAGGCTGCAGCCAGTCTTTCTGGGGGTGCTGCCTTCAAGCACCCTGCAGGCTTTTGTGTAGAAGAGGGATTGCACTTATTTCTGTGGTCCTGGCGGGCACGGGGCAGAGACCAAGGTAACACGAGGAGACACTTGGCACATCAGAGCTCTCCAACCATGCAGCCTGGATGGCTACACTCACTTCTCCCGAGGGAAGTGTGCAAGCGAAAATGGCACAGCTCCCCTGTGACATGGGCTTCAGAGGGTTTCAGTCCCTTTGAAGAGCAGGAGTGCCCTCTTGACCCTGAGAACCTTGCCCATGCTCCAAGGCCCTCCTCCCTCTCAGCTCCCCATCCACCTCTTGAGTTGGAGGCAAGGAGACCTCTAGAGGCTGTGGTGGAAGCCTGGGGTGCATAAGGGCCTTAGGACAATTTCACAGCCCCCCGACCTGACCCCCAACATGGCCCTGCTAGGCCCTGCCCCCTCCCCCAGGTGCACGCCCTCCAAACACTTGGGTTTGTTCTCAGCTCAGAAGTGTCCCAGGAGTGGAGGTGATAGCTGGGTGGGGGGAGGTTCACCAGTGTCCCAGGCTCAGCCTTCCATAGAACCCACCACGAAGCCTGCACAGGACGTTCTGTCCAACCCTAACCCCTCCTCCGCCACCGTGGTGCCTCACATTCAGCCTCTGAAGCGGCCTGCCTGGAGCACCACCCCAGTTCAAAGCCCTTCTCCTACAGGCAAGCCTCCGCAGACTGCTCCAGTCCCCATGGCATTTTCTTCCTTCCTCCGCAGTATCCTTTGGCCAAGTGTGTTCAGTAACATGTGCCTCAGAGTTGCCAGTGGGGATGGAGGTTCCTTACAGAGAACCATCTGATTCTGACTAGGCCTGGAAATCTAACTATCAGTTATATGAAGGATTGGGAATAGAGGAACAAGTGAAATGACACTGGGGATGAAATCAGCAAAATCCGGAAGGAGGAAAATTCTCTAGGATAGATTCTCAATAAATAAATAGCAAGAAAACAAAAGAGATGAGGGGACACCTATTAGTTAAAAGTGACGATATGGAATATTACTCAGCAATAAAAACAAATCAACTATTAATATTTGTAACAACTTGTATGGTTTCAAGGGCATTATGCTGAGTGAAAAAATTCAACCTTAAAAGGTAATATACTATATGATTTCATTTATATAAATTCTGAAAATAACAAAATTATAGTGATGGAGAGCAGATCAGTGGTTGCCAGAAGTAAGAGTTGGCAAGGTGCATGCAACTGTAAAGACACAGCACATAAACCATAATGGAAAAGACTATGAAAAAGAATATATATACATATATATATGTGTGTGTATATATATGTGGATCACTTTGCTGTACAGTAGAAATTAACACAACATTGTAAATCAACTATACTTCAATAAAATAAATTTTAAAAAAAGGACATAGCACAGAGGACTTTGTGGGTGACAGTTCTGTATCCTGCCAGTTCTGTATCCTGACAAACCTATGCATGTGATAAAATTTCATAGACTTATATAAAAAAGGAAAAAAATGAAAAATGAGTACATATAAAAACTGGTAAAATCCAAATAAAGTCTGTAGTTTTAATAGTATTGTACTGATGTCAATTTCCTGGTTTTGATAATTCTACTATGGTTATGTAAGGCTATCATTGGAGGAGGCTGGGTAAAGGGTACACAGGAATTCTGTATCATTTTTGCAACTTTTATGTGAGTCTAAAATTATTAAAAAATAAGAGTTTAAGAAAACTGACTTAAAAGACTATCCAGTTGCAAGGTATGGATCTTATTTGGATCCTGATTTGAACAAACCAACTGTAGAAAGAAAAGTTATAGGACTAACAGATACACACTACTATATGTAAAATAGATAAACAGCAAGGACCTACTGTATAGCACAGGGAACTATATTCAATATCTTCTAATAACCTCTAATGGAAAAGAAACTGAAAAAAAAAATATATATATATCTCAATCATTTTGCTGTACATCAGAAACTAGCACAGCATGGTAAATCAACTATACTTAAATTTTTTTTAAAAAACCACCAAAAAATTAGGAACACTATTAATAAAATTCATCATTAATAAATCTAGGGTGAAAATCAAATTATCATCTCCATATGTATTGGAAAAACATTTGACAAAATCAACACTTGATTTTTAAAAGTAACTCTATAAGATAGAAATCAAGGGCATTTTTCCTAACGTGATAAAATATATGTTTTTCAGAGCCAGACGGAGTAGTTATGGTACTAATATTTATTTTTTTAAAAACTGCTAATTGTTAAGCGGTAATTCAAGAATCATTTCTACTAAAGTCACAAACAAGATGAGGATGCCCACGTCTATTATTTAACATTATATTGGAGGTAATAGCCAATGCAATTAGGTAAGAGAAAGACATTAGAAGTGTAAAAATGGAAAAGAAGGAAAATGCTGTTATTTGCAGACAATAAGGTTGTCTCCCTAGAAAACGCAAGAAGTCAACTAAAAATTTACTATAAACAATAAGAGAACTCAGTAAGGTAGCAGAGTACAAAAGTATACAGAAATTAATAGCTTTCATATATTCAAACTACAGCTAGCTAGACAATATCATGGAAAAAGAAAGTCCCACTTACAATGGCAACAAAAAATAACTAATAATAAATCTAACAAGAGATGCAAACCTACATGAAAAAACTTTAACACTGATGGATACAAAATAAGATGAGCAAATGGAAAGATAGCATTCTCAGATAGAAACACCGTCATTATTAAAGATGTTGGGACTTCCCTTGTGGCGCAGTAAAGAGGCCGCCTGCCAATTCAGGGGACACCGGTTCGAGCCCTGGTCCAGAAGATCCCACATGCTGCGAGCAACTCAGCCTGTGCGCCACAACTACTGAGCCTGCAGTCTAGAGCCCAAGCTCCACAACTTCTGAAGCCCAGGCGCCTAGAGCCCGTGCTCTGCAACAAGAGAAGCCACCGCAATGATAAGCCCGCGCGCTGCAAGGAAGAGTAGCCCCCGCTCGCCACAACTAGAGAAAGCCCGCTCACAGCAACGAAGACCCAACGCAGCCAAAAAATTAATTAATTAAAAAAAAAAGATGTTGATTTTCCCCTAAGTTAATGAATAAATTTAATCTGATTTCAATAAAAATTCCTATAATGTTAAAAACAGTTATGAGACAATTGGGGAAATTTGAATATGACTGCACTTTTGATAGTATTAAGGAATTATTGTTATTTATTTTAGGAATTTTTAAAAAGTACTTGTCTTTTAGAAATATAAATGGAAGTATATATGGATGAAACAATATGATATCCAGGATTTGGAGGGAAAGTGGGTGGGGATATAAATGAAACCAGATTGTCATGTGTTGAAATTTTTAAATGTTGGATCATAGGGACCTGGGTTCATGCTATTATTGGCTCAATGTTTGAACGTTTCAACAATAAAATGTTTAAAAAAGGAACCACACTAAGGGCAGATTTCTGGGCCTCTTCTCATAGAGATTTTGTTTCAGTGTCTCTGGGGTGAGCCCATGAATCTGCCATTTAGCAAGCGCCCCAGTGGTGTTTATATAGAAGACTAAGGTTTGAGAACCTCTATTATGGACTGAATGCTTGTGTCCCCCCAGATTCATATGTTGAAACCTAACCCCCACTGTGATGGTATTCGGAGATGAAGTCTTTGGGAGGTGATCAGGCCATGAGGATAGGGCCCTCAGGAATGGGATTAGTGCCCATATAAAAGAGACCCCAGGGAATTCCCTTCCCCCTTCCACCATGTGAGGACACAGTGAGATGACAGCTGTTTATGAACCAGGAAGGAGGTCCTCACCAGACACTGAATCTGTGGATGCCTTCATCTTGGACTCCCCAGCCTCCAGAACTATGAAAAATAAATTTGTTGTTTATAAGCCACCCCATCTATGGTATTCTGTTATAGCAGCCTGATGGACTAAGATAACCTCTTCCTGTTCCCCATACTATTGGTACTTGTGGGGTGGGGTAAAAATGGGGGACTTCCAAGAGGGCTAGGGTGATGTCTTCTAATAATAAAAGTGGTAAATTAGTATAGTTTTAACATCTTACAGAGGCAGCATGGTGGGGTGGAAACAGTATATCTATTTCATTCATTTGTTCATTCATTCATTTATTCCATAAGTATTTACTGAGGGCTCATTAGATGGCAGGCACTGTACTGGGGCCAGGTACAGATATTGCCCTTGCTTTGTAGGTGATGACAAAGCCTCAGTCTTCTGAGGAACTTCCACTAGGCCCAGGTGTCCCACTTCATAGCTCATAAGACTGAGGCTGCAGAAGATGCTTAGTAAGCAGCAGGTCAGAGAGGGGGTGGTTCTTAAAGGGGAAGGGTCCTCGGCTATCAGTCTAATCTCAACAGAGTACATGAGAAAACTGAGGAGCAGGGAGCAAAAGGGATCAGCCCACCGATAAATACTGATGATGATAGACATTCTCTGAACCTTCTCTACACCTGTGCTGGAGATGCATTTTCTCTTTTCTTCCTCTCATCAACCCTGGGAAGGAGGGAGGTTTGTCTTTCTGTAGCTGTTAAGTTGTCCTTCCCTCCAGAGGGAGGGATGGAGGGGCATGAAAGAGAGAAAGATAATCCCCCTAAGGGGGAAGAACGCCTTGGACATGTTAGGATGACACCCCAAACTCTGCCCTGCAGTTCTCTTTGGGAGAACCCCTAGGTGCCATCGTGGCTTCATTTCCTGGAAGTGGGAAAACTGTGTCCCCCACATCCAGCAAGCAGCAATTCAGGCAGTGGGCAGGAACTACTTCTTGGTGGAGACCCACACTGCACTCCGTGGAGTCTGGATTCCATGGCAAGTACAGCCTGTGACTTCCCGAAGTTGTTATCCAGCTGGTCATGGGCTGAATTTGGGCCTTTTTCAAGAAGCATCTGTAGGAGCACAGCATTGCCCAAGGCTAAGAGAACTAAGGGCGTGTGCTCTTCTCTTCCAGGAAGTCTTCCTGCCTTATGCCAGCTGCCTGGAACCAACCCTCCTCAGGGGGGAGCCCTTGGCACAGAAAGTTCTTAGTGTTTTGCAGAAATGCTCCTTGCTTAAGCCCATGAGATTATTGTCTTCCCTTTGGACTGTAAACCCTTAAAAGTGGGTTCTTATTTATTTTACCTTCTCCCCTGGAACACTGTAGCAATAACTGACTGTTGTATGGAATTTTCTGGTTTACAAAGTGCTTTCATCACTCCAGGTTTTGAGTCCTGCAACAACCATGGGAAGTGAGTATTGGCAGCAAAAGGTGAAATGACTTGGCCAAGGGGCACAGCCTGAAAGTGGCAGAGTTGGGACTCAAACCCACGCCTCCCAACTCCATTCATGGTCCACCCCCTTGCCCAACATTGCCTGAGCGCTTAGCAGATGTAGTCACATGACCCGCCCTGTAAGTTAGGGAAAGGAGAACAAATTTGAAAGGGGGTAGGCACTTTTCTAAAAGTGTTCTTCTGGGAAAGTAGATGAACACAGACATTTGTACCTGGATCCGTGTTAACGCAATTAACAGCATTAAGATCATCAACCATCCTCAGTAACCTTGACACCACCTTAGATTTCTTGCTTACTCTTTGATACCCTGGCAAAATCTGCTGGGACAGGTCATACTCCATACAGATAACACCCAAGAAAGAACGTCATTTAGTGTGAGCCGAGGGTAGAAAAGGAGAAGGAGATAGGAAGGAGACCAAGTACAGAGAGAAGGGGTTCAGGAGACAGAAGGCTACTGGAGGGTCACTTGGCTTCTAGGGTGGAGGGTCGCCTGCCTCTGGGAATAAGGCACGTGGTAGATCACCTCTGAGATACCCAGAGCTTCCTTGACCTTGACAGCAATTCCTTCTCCACCCGGGCACCCAGAGGACACAGTGCAGGCTGCTGTCTCTGAGAAAAAGTGAGAAGGGCGAGAAAGTTCCAGCCAATCAATCCCAGCTCCAGTGGGGTGTGAGTCTCCCAGCTGAGCTTTGTAGCTGAGTTTCCATCCATTCTCCATCATTGCTGCCTGCCCAGCTCTCCATACATCATCCGCCTCTGCTCCCTCACCACAGGCGAGAGCAAATGCGCATACGATGGATGGAGAGCTTCAGCCTACACAGGCAACACACAATTCTCCATGCAGCTGCAGGGGCCAGGCACAATAATCCAGTGCAACAGATAATCCAGCATTGGGCTCCAGGGGTCACGGGCCTGGGGAATTCTCAGCTCTCACAACTGAACGAGGAAGCTATCTGGACTTCAAGAGTCAGAAAGCCTCTGCTTTCCTCTGTTGTCCCTCAAGGTCCTCACCCAAGACATGCTAGGAACAGCTAGCCTCTTCCCAGAAATTGTCCCTAGAAGCAGACCATAATCAAACCCTTCTTTTTCATATATCTTCCACTTGTGTTGCCTGGGACGAAAGTGCAGAGAAAATTTGCAACAAGAGGATGGAAGGAATGTTGCTACCAATACCCTGTATGATGTAGGGGAAGTCATTTCACCTGGTTTGGGGTCTTTTTCCTCAGCTATAAAATCACTAATTTTTGCAGGGGTTCCCAAACCAGGCTGAGCCTCAGAATTACCTAGAGTTTAAAAAAAATTGTTTTCCAGGCCCCACCCAGACCAAAAAAATCCATATTTCAGTGGTGGGGCCCAAGAATCGACATCTTTGGCAAGTTCTTCAGGTGTTTCTGATGCCCAGCCAGGTGGGTAAATTACAGGCTTTGGTCTCTTTAAGCTGTAAACTGTTATGTGCAGTGAGTCGACAAGGAATTAAGTAAGTAGCGGTCTGTAATCAGGAGTAACTTGGTCTGATAAGCCAAATAATCTGGCAGGCCCTGCACCTTGGCCTGGAACTTCAAGTGCCACCTGGCTCCTGACCCAGATGTCAGCTCCCGGGCTCTGAGTCCTGCATTCACACCTCCCTTTCTTTGTCCAGGTATGGGCACTGGGTCCAGCCAGCTGGTGGTTAAGGAGAGAGAAATAGTGGTCACTCCAACCTGTATGCTCTGGTCTGGGCTTAACCCAGCCTTCCCCTCCTTGCTCCCGCCCGCCAGCTTGTGAATCCAGCCTTGAGATTCCCCAATTCCTAATGTCATGCTCTCTGGCATGATTACTATTGCTCAAGCCTCTTTAAATTCTTGGAAGAGAATTTCTGAAAATGGCAATACAGTGCAGGAAAAATAGCACAACAGAAACTTGTGTTCTAGAAGTAGAAGATCTATGTTCCAGAAGCAGAAGTTCCCACCTCATCTATATAGGAGACGTGTGCCTTGAAAAGGTAAAGTACTTAATCTAACAGCTACTACTCTGCACTTTTATTATGTGTGAAGTATAGAGCTAAGTACTTTACATATATCATTTAATTCTTTCTTAAATTTGAGATAGGACCATTAATTTTTAAATTTACAGGTGAGAATACAAAGGCTCAGAGAGGACTTCCCTGGTGGCACAGTGGTTAAGAATCCGCCTGCCAATGCAGGGGACACGGGTTTGAGCCCTGGTCCGGGAAGATCCCACATGCCTCGGAGCAACTAAGCCCGTGCGCCACAACTACTGAGCCTGCGCTCTAGAGCCCGTGTGCCACAACTACTGAAGCCCGCGCGCCTAGAGCCCATGCTCTGCAACAACAGAAGCCATTGCAAAGAGAAGCCCCTGCATTGCAACGAAGAGTAGCCTCCGCTCTCCACAACTAGAGAAAGCCCGCACGCAGCAACGAAGACCAAACAGATCCAAAAAATAAATACATAAATTTATTTTTTTAAAAAGGCTCAGAGAGATTGAGTAATTTGTCCAAAGGCAGAGCTGAGATTCTAATTTAGTCCTTACTCTTAACATCTACGATGCTGTCTCCCCAGTGTCCTCATTTGTAAGATGAGAGTAATGTTATCCTCATAGTATTGTTGAAAAACATCAAATGGAAGAAACTTAGGTAGTGGAAGCAAATATCTCCGTCTTTTGGAAGTCATGCACCAAGTGAGACTCAGGAAAACACCTCTGTGCTTCCTCTTTTCCCCTGCGAAATCAGTGTCAAAATATAAGATCTGTCAGCTTTTCCCACCTGACCAGAGGCAGGGCCAAAATGCGAAAATAAATGTAGATTGAAGAAATAAGAATGCAAGGTGGGGATTCACGCCAAATCATGAATATCGGAACAATAACAACAAGAGTGATCTGGGGATCACAATGGACCAAAAGTCAAACATGACCCAGTAGTGATGCTTCAAACCAAGGCAAGGATTTTTGTGTGTGTGTGTGGGGACGGGGTGGAGTAAGTGAAACACTTGAGGGGACACCTCTGATTACCTCTGATTACTGTCATGGCAGATGTAGAAGAGCACCAAGGAAAAGCAAGTATCACATCTGTAGGGAGGGACACGGGTTCCGGGCAACAGGCAAGGTTCAGGTCAAGATGTGATGGGAATGCTGGGCTGAAACCAGCCAGATGAAATGATATAGGGATAAGTGTAGAGACCCAAAAGTCAAGAGTTCCAGGTAGGAAAAGCCATGTTTGACAGCAGATCCTGGGAAGACAGCTGAGGGTGGAAGTGGGGATGAGGGTGAGGGGAGGGCACGGTGGAGAGGCAAAGTGGAGAGGTGACTTCGGAGTGGGCCAGGCCAACTCCCAAAGGACTTCCATCCTAAATCCACTCTGGTCACCCCACAAGATTATCTTTGGCTTAACTCCAGGCCCCAACGGTGAGGCAGACACTGGTGAGTTGGTCCAGAAGCAGGGGTTGGGTTTTTGGGTCATATAAGGAAAGACAGAAGTTTGCTCCATCTGCTGAAAAGACTCCAAGGCAACTTGAGAGCTATCTTCACACATCAGCAGGAGATGCTGTGGGGTAGAAAAGCCAACAGACTTTTCTGGGAGGCTCCAGCTATGTGGGGCAGAACAAAGCCCAGTGAGGGGAGGGAGAGATGGTTAGATTTCAGTGCATGGTGGGGACAAACTTGCAATCACTCAGAGCTGTCTCTGCAGGGCCCAGGTCAGCTAGCAGGTAGAGAGCCTGCAGTCCCTGGAAGTTTTCGAACAGTTGCCCAGTGGCTTGGAGATGCTGTAGGCAGGGCTGCTGTGGTGGGTGGGAGGTTAAACTTGACCAGGTTTTTTTCGGTCTTTCTTGGAAACGGTTTCTTCAAATGACAGCTTATGGGAAGCCCAGTAAAAAACAAAACAAAAACAAAAACCTTGCTTCTCTCTGGTTGAGTTGGGGATAAGGACCAGGCTCCCGGGATCCCCACCTCTAGGAACGGTTGGGATGTTCTTGAAGTACAGTCGAAAACTAGTTACTAGAGAGCGTATGGGATCTTTTTAATGCTAAGCCCTGGTAAGCCAAGACAGGAGCTTGAATGTGCCAGGCTGGTAAAAATAATTGTTTTGCTCCCCGAGTTTGTTCGCTGTCTCAGTTCCTTCTGCTTACAAACCCTGGACCGGCTGCCTCCTCTGATGGCTCCTTGGCTTTGTTTTCACATGCAGCCTCTGCAGTAAGAACAAGTGAAATGGCCACTGCCTGGGGCTGGCCTGGGGCATAATCGCGATGGGTTTGCCACGGCTGGGTCTCATTGTACAAGGATGTTTGTGGACACAGGTGGTCTGAGCTGAGCAGTCATCCAAGAGGAAGTTATTCAACAGTCACTGGTATCTTCTCTCTCTGTGCTGGGCTTCATGCTGGACCCTGGGAATACAATGTCCAGTAAGATATGATCTGTGTCTCTGAGGAGTGTCCAGTCTATGGGAGAGACAGCCTTGTAAAGGCAGAGCACAAAATGCTGGGGAAGCTCAGGGGAGTACACAACCAGGTGGGGACAGCGTAGAGGGGGTTAAGTGCCAGGGAAGGCTCTGGTAGAGATGCTTCAGTGGAGCTTTGAAAGACAAATAAGAATTAACTTGATGAAGGGGGAAAAGCTGGCAAAGTCTATGCTAAGATCAGAGCAGAGGGAAGAACAGCACACTGTATTTGGGGAACTGCCGGTCATGCGGACTGACTGGAGCTAAGGGAGTCAGAGGGGCCTAGCAATAGATGCGCCTGGAGAAGTCACCAGAGACCAGTTCTTAAAGCTCTTGTGAGGTGATCCAAAGGGACTTTGTTCTGAAAGCTCTAGGCAGCTTGGGAGGACGTATAAGTCGTATGAACTGATTTTGTTGTAGCTCTTGCAGTCCCTGGGGCCCAGAGGGCTCAGAAGTTGCCCTGTGGATTTGAGGGATGAGCCTGCTCCGTGGGCGTGACAAAGGATACCGTGAAGTCTGGAGCACGGCCTTCTATTCCTGGCTTGGTTCCTCATGCAGCGACCTTCAGGTCATCTCTTGCCTTTTCGTGCACCAAGTCTCTCCTTTAGCAGAATAGGGGTAAAAATGCTGCCACCACCCTGCCACATTAAGAGAATTGCCAAGACCAAAATGTTCCATGTGGTATGAAACAGAGCACAAAAAGGTCCTCCTTTAGGTAGAACATGATGTCCCTTGAAAGAAAGTTTGGATGAATCAGAAATGTTATAATGAGTGCATTCTGTTCTTAAGTTGTTGGCAGGATAACTGGCACACCTGTTTCTCAGAGCAAGGGCTTGTTCAAGAGACACCCATGACTTCTTAAGGCCTGAGCTGGCTATTGGAGCTGGGGTTTGGGGTGATTGGGAAGCTGCCCTCTTTTCTGAGCTGGAGGTAGGGGAAGGCAGGGGGTGCAAGGAGGGCAGCAGCAGATCCCACCAACCAGCAGGTTCCTGCTGATCTCATTGGGTTGTTGGAAGGACTGAGACAATCCAAGTAAAGGGCTCAGTACCATGCCTGGCTCATGATAAGCCCCCAATAATAGATGTTAGTGGTATTGTTAACGTGTATATATTTTGAGACCAACTCTGAACTCAGAGTGCCTCCTGTCTCTTGGATGGAATATATATTCTTTGAGATTTTAATATCATCTACCTTTTATTCCCTGTTAAGCCATGGGTGCTTCAGGGCAGCTACCATGGTCTAGCAAGATTTGCATTCCCCACAGCACCCAGTAGTGTTCTCTAACCCTCCTTGCCCCTCTTCTGAGATGGCACTGGTCAGTTTGCCTTGTATTGTAGTTAGTATTCATGTCAGTGTCTTGCCTCACCGAACTCTGAGCTCATCAACGTTGGACTGAACCTTTAAATCTGTGCCCAGAAACAAGCATGCTTAGCTTGGCCCTGCTTCAAGGCCTTAGCACTTGCTGATCTCTTTACCTGGTACTTTCCCCAGCTCAAGCATCAGCTGTCACCTCTGCAGAGATGGTGTTCCTGAACATTAAGTTATTGCCTTCACTCCACATTCTATCATATTTTAAAATTTTCAGTATTTGAAATAATCTTGTTGGTTTATTCATTTGTCTTCTCCACAAGAATATAAGCTCCATGAGAACACGGGCCTTAGTTGTCCCCTTCATTGCTGTATTCCCCAGTTTCTTATAATTGTGCTTGGCATATAATAGGTGCTCCATAAATATTAGTGAATGCTGAATTGATTCTAAATTAAATGGCTGGGGGAGTGGGCCTTTGTACCTCTTCTCCAAGACTGAACAACAGGTCAGTATTGCAGAGATTGCAAAAAACAGAGCATGTGGCTCCTGCTTCCCAACTGCTTGGGGAAGAAAGAAACAGTAGTATAAACATCATCAGAACAAGACAAGGCAAACTCTTACGAGGCGCTAGATGTGAGGCACAGAATCAGAGGCAAGAGACACAGGTGGTGGCTGGCTGGAACACAGCCTGAGTGCAGGGATCATCGTACTCACTCCACTGTGTCAGCACCTAACTCAGAGGCTGTAGAGGAAGTGCTCTGTGAGCGACTATTGAATTGCACTGAGCAGACAGCCCACCAAAGAAGTGCAGGAGGTTAGCTGAGATACAGAGAATTTGTGTTTAACTTGCTATCTTCCTACTCAGTTAAGTTTTCGACCTTTGTGTGTCAAGAGAGCCTCTTAAATTCAAACTATTTAAATATAAGCATATACAGAACAAGATAATGTTTTGGCTAAAATCCATGTCATTTATTTATTCAACAAAAACCTGAGTATCTTCTCTGTTCCAGACCATGTCCTTGGTGCTGAGAATGGAGATAAACCCTGGCCCTCAAGGAGCTCACAGTCTGGGGGAAAGATACATACATGAGTAAATATAATGTAGCGTATGCCGAGGGGACCCCTACAGGAGGCAAAGAGCAGAGGCACCGGATTCTACGGTTCATGTCCACAGGAATGAGAGACCTGGCTAATGGGTATTTTTTGTGAAGAACAGATAAGGTAGTGGTCCTCAGAGTGTGGCTGGCTAATTATCTACATCAGAATCATCTGGAGCACATATTAAAATGCAGATTCCCAGCACTTCAGCAGGTTGGGCTTTGGGACCTGGGAGTCTGCATTCTAAAGTGCTCTAGGTAATTCCACTACAACTTAAAGTTTGAGAACCTGTGAGATAAGGTTTGCTTATGAAACTGGAATGAAGAATGATCTGCACATCTGAAATGCTAATTTGTGTTGGCCTTCGGTGAGAGGTAGGGCAAGAAGGGAGGAAGAAGGGAGCTGACATTTATTAAGCTCTATATAGTCTCTATATAAGTTAATTTAATTCTCACAATAATCCTGTGAGGTAGATATTATTACTCTCATTTTACAGATAAAGAAACAGAATTAGAGAGCTTAAATAATTTGTTCAACATTTGGAGCTAATGAATCCCAACACTGAATCTAGATTCACTTAACCGTAAAGCCTGTCCACTTTCCATAACACCATGTTGTACCAGGGGACTGATTAATGTAACAATTTTCTTTTAGTCCTTTGCCAGATCTTGCTAGGTAAATATAAAGAACAGCCAGATGGTACTCTGATCATGTCCGATGTAACTGGCCACGGATACATCCTTCTTTGGCGAGTGGGGGATTCAGGGCAAACTGGGAGGAACAATAAAATGAGCAGCCAGTTCTGACTTCTTTCCCCATCATTTTCTCACCTTCTGGTGGAGGTGTTATGAAAGGTACTATGGCTAAAGCCTGGGTCCATCTGGAGGGAAAAGGAAACATATCCATGAAAGTAACTCCACCTGATGTCAAAGATTCCTGGGACTCCAAACATCCAGACTCAAGTTTCTCAAAAAAAATTAACTGTCAGGAACAGAGGCCTGAATTTGCATTAGGAAACAACTCAGCCTTAAGAGAAATTGTGAAAGACCAGCAACTTTTCCAGGTTAAACAAACACTATCTGTCTCGTTCTACACACAGACTCAGAAGTACAGCAAAATAAACACAGCTCAGAAAATAATGGGAAGTCCAACCCCATTTAAAGGACTTGGGGACAAGCCCAACTTATAAAAAGTCTCCTGTAATAAAGAAAACACACACACAGACTGCAAATCCTGGTTACATTCCCACTCACCATATTTTGTCATTCGCCACACCACAGGCAGGAGCAGCAAAGTGGAGCATGTTAGATGAAGAAAAGGAAAGGTATTATAATCGAGGCGGCTGACAACAATACCGGGGGCGGGGACACGCTCTGGGGCCTCGAGTTCAGAAGGCTGGTGTGTAACCGCCACCCGCTTCTATCGCTGAGCTTGGAGCCACAACAGTGGCACTACTAACCAAACCTGAGTTTCCTGCGCTGGAGAGCTTCTTTCTTATTTCTGGCATTTCAAGCAACTGCTGAGTCCAAAGATGAGTTTTGATGAAATCAGCCCACAGTACTGACGCTATGGATAGCACACAGCTTAGATTTCACTATTTAGTGTAACAAAGATTATAAGCCAGACTTTATTTTATTGCTACCACACCCAATATGGGTACATTTGCTTCCGCCAACCTTTTCTATAATACTGGCGTGGTTTAGAGTTGTTAAGAAAAAAAAAAGCAAATCTGGATTCATCCTCTCTTTACAAAAGTGTTGATTTATTTATACTGCACTTGATTCAGCCCCTCCAAATACACAGCTTCCAACAGGCAGAGTTAGAGAAGCAGGTGCCACAAGCCATAGTTTAAAAATATGCAGGCAGCAGGCACTGTACCCGTTTAACTGTAACTGAAATCTGCTGATACTTCAAACCAGCTACACTAAAGCCATCTCTGGGGGCATCTAGACGGAGTCTTAATCCTGATGGCAATATCTGGTTGTTCTAGAGTCTAACAGGATATCTGGGTTATGCCTTTGGCCAGCCAAGTGGGAAGAGTATGTAAAGCCCACATCTAACTACAGCAGGTCTTCAAGCTTATTATCCTGTCACAGTTTATAAAGATGAGGAACTAATCATTTGGGAGCTGTGCAGTCAAAATGTCCAGAAAACAAATATACTATTACAGTGTGTAAAATCAAGTCAACCATCTTGTGGATCCTTGGCTGTCTCTGGTTATGACCTCAAACACTTAAAAAGGAAACCTCAAGTATGCTGGGAGATAATGATCAGAATGCTTGGGTACCTCTGTTCCTGACAATCAAGTAACGGGGCTCACCTCCATGTTACTTCTTGCAATAGGCATACAGGGCAGCTCCTTAGAGACTGCTCATTATAGATGCTGAGCTCCCGAGAGGTCAAGGGGTGGGTAGGCTCAGGACTATCCAGGGCTGAGCAGACTCTGTAAACCAACCTTACAGCTCTAAGTCTTATCCTGGTTCTGAGAACATTTCAGTTCTGCTCCAAGTCCGCTTTGTTCCAATTCAGCGATGACAGACATATATTTGAACTCATTTGGTCTGAAGTTAAAGGTCTCCACTAACCCGTAGGTTTCTCTTCGATCAGTGGCATAGAAGAGCTGAACTTGGTTGGCAATGCACTGTGCCTCAGCAACATTCTGAAAGGTAAAAAGAACAGTCAGGTCCTTTCCAGCACAGGGCCATGAAGCTCTGTGTCTAAGTCCTATGGCAGTTGGGGGTCCTCACCCAGGAGTCACTGCTTGCAGAAAGCTTCCCTGACATCCCAAGTCTTGGTGAGGTGCCCCTTTTCTGTGTATTCAAATTACCGTACACGTCCCTCTAACATAGTATGTATCATACTGTATTGTATCTCTCCTTTTTTTTCCTCTTTTTCTTTTTTGTCTGTCTTCCTTTGTGTGAATTTCTCAAAGTATGTGCTTCTTTTACATCCTGCACCCAGTGAAATTTGGTGAATGTTTGCTAATAAATTAATGCATATGTTAAAAATTTCCCTCTTCATTCAGTTCTTTAGTAACTGTTAAGTTTATCTCAAGGGGGAAAAAAATAGCAATAGTTACCCAGTTCCATGAACCAGTTTGTGAGTTACTACTAAGTTCTTGACTAACCAGACATACTCTTGAATAAAACCTGTTCCTCATACCACCTCAGTCAAAAAAGTAGTGCTAAAGCCAGCTGTAGTTTTACAATTTGTCCGTAAAGTCTATGACACAATGTTTTTTTCTTCTTTCTTTTTTTTTTGGCCGTGCTGCATGGCTTGTGGGGTCTTAGTTCCCTGACCAGGGACTGAACCCAGGCCCTTGGCAGTGAAAGTGAGGAGTCCTAACAACTGGACCGCCAGGGGATTCCCTATGACACTCTTTCTTCCCTGTGATGGAGCCTCGTTTCTCTTTCCTTGAGTGTTGGCTATACGTAGTGACTTGCTTCTAACAAGTGGACTAAAGTGGAATGATGAAAAATGACTTCTGCTATTCAGTCACAGAAGACATTGTAGCTTCTGTCTTGCTATCTCTCTTTAATCACTTGCTTTGGGGAAAGTCAGTTGCCATATCAGGAGGACATTCAAGTAGCCTAGGGAGAAGCCAGTGTGGCAAGGAAATGAGGCCTCCTGCCAACAGCCATGCAAGTGGGGTCAGAGGTGGATCGTCAAGCCCAATCAGCCTTCAAATGACTGTAGTCCTTGCCAACATCTTGACAGCAACTTCATGAGAGACTCTGAGCCAGAAACACCCAGCTATGCAGCTCCTGAACTCCTGACACACAGAAACTGTGAGGCGATAAATATTTGTTGTTTTAAGCCACTAAGTTTTGGAGTAGTAATTTGTTATGCAGTCATTTCTAACTAATCAACCCGCAAAGCCCCAGGGAAAAGAAGGGGCCACCTTCTCTAAAGCTCAGTAGCAGGGAAATGGTGACCAGATCACTCTATGTAACAGAAGTGGGGTCAGGACACAGGCTACACTCTTGAAACCTTACAAGAGATTTACTTCAAAAACTCTTACTTTTGCTTCCTATACATTCTCTAGTGCTAGCTGATCAGAGGCACTTATTCACGATTACAATGTTCACACAACCGAAACCCAACCCCAAACGATAATGGAAAATTCCTACTAAAACTGTCAAAAGTGTGCTATGTCTAGCTACAGTGATGAAAATAGGTTTATAAATACCACAGCCTGCTTCACCTCCATTCCCTCCCATGGGCCTTGCAGGTCATTTCTCACAAGCAGGCACTGATCTCTGAGACTGGATCTTCAATCAAAAGCCATTTTCCAAAATGCTGGCTATTTCAAATTAATAGAATTTTAGAGCTGGAAGGGGCCTTAGAGATCACCCAGTCCTCATTTAATGGACCAGGAAACCAAAGCAGATGAGGGTCAGGGATGGACCCAAGGTCATATGGCTAACAAGTGGCAGAGCAAGGACCAGACCTCTGGACTCCCAGGCTGGTACTCCCTCCACTTCACCCTGAGAGTATTTCTGGTGGGGCAAATAATTAAGACTGATCAAGGTTGATAACTCTACTTCATCATTTTTACCTTTCTTATATTCAAACATGCCTCAAGAACAAACCATCTCTAAAGCAACTGCATAATCTGAGGCAGATCCCACCACTCTCTGAGGCCCTGAACTGTAGGGACTGTGAGTCAACTTTTATCTGAGGCTTAGGATGGTGGAGGTAAGGGTAATTTCAGTTGTGTACATTCTAGAACAGTGCTGCTCAAACTGCAGAGTCCTAGGTGGACGTGCCTCTGGTCCCTTCACCTCTCTTTCAGCTGTTATATCCTGGGGTTTTACATAATAAGATTCTTTGTGGATAAAAGGCTCTGACCACTAGTTTGAAGACCACTAGAATGGTGGGTAGAGAGTTAAGATATGGAGATATGTGCAAATGTCTCTCATGGAGGATTATGGAAAGCTCCCCTGCACCCCAACCCCTGCCCACTTATTCATTCCCTGCCTTTTATTCTCTCAACATGAAACAGTAGTCTCTTCCCGTTCCAAGACCCAAGAAGATAAACATATTAATTCCCTATGTTGCTCAACAAGGAGGTTTATTAACAAACCTGATTTCTCCCTCTCTTTCAATCTTAATAGCTACAATCAAATTACCAAGTCTTTCCCATTTTATTCCCTATATATTTCTGGAGTCATTCTCTCTCCTCCATCCCTACTACCACTGCTCTAGTTTAGGTCTTTACTACTTCTTGCCCAGACTATTGCAACTGCATTTTAAATGATCACACTGACCAGGCTAGAACTAAAAAATATTTAGGAAGCAAATACTTAAGGTTAATGGTCTTAAAATCCAACTCTTTATGGGTCAACCCCCATTCAAAACCCTTTAATGATCTTTTTGTGCCCACAGGATAAAGCTGATCCTTTAAACACAACCCACCAAACCTCCATTTTTAACATACCAGTGATAGCAAACTGTTTGTAATACCCCAAGTCATTTTATGCCTCCCAGCATTTATGTATTCTATTTCCACCACCTGGAACATTCCCCTCCCCCTCCCCACTTTACCCTGCTAAACTCCTGCTAATCTTTGAGTTTCAGCTCAGGTGTCATCTCTAGGAAGGCTTCTTCCTCCTTCTGGGCTAGGAACGCTCCCCCTGCCCCCTCCCCCAATGCTGTGCATGTCTCTATCCTAACACTTACTACCTTCCAATGAAATCATCTGTTGACACACATGTGGACCCAAATAAGGCTTTCTAATACTATACTAAATTTTCATCATTAAAGTTAATCAGTTCAGAAGAAACCTCTAGTTTCCAGGTGTTTCTATCCATTTGCTTTATTGTATTTGGAAACACTATGCCTAAAGTGCAAACTCATGCATGAGTGTGCAGGGGATCATATATTTATATTACATTTCTAGGTTTCCCATCTCTGAATCATGTATCTCTACACTAAATTCTAACATGTCTAATTCTGTACTACATTAGAAACTCATAGTCAAGTTGACTTATACAAGGCAAATGTATGTTGTCTGGTATGATGTTAAATGTTATAAGGCTAGGAAGCAAATTTTAATAATTATGGGTTTGAGACCACTAGGGTGAGGTGGTATAAATGCTAAAACAGAAAGGGTCTCCTCTGACCTCTAGAGTCCACTTCTAATACAGTTAGATATTATGCTTTGCTGAAGATCAGAAAATGCAGTACAATATCTATGTCACTCACTCCTGTGGTCAAATTTTAAACCTTATCATTATTGATAACTATATCCCCTCCAAATCTCAACTTGAAACATCCGTACTGTGTCTACTATTTCCTATATTTAACACTCACTCCCAAACTTAAAAATCCTTTAACTCAAGTAGGACTCGCAGTTCTGTCTCTAACCTTTCTCTTGTTTCCACTTCCCTCTTTATCCAACTTGTACTCCATTGTCAATAATTACAATCATTCCTTTGCATTCACTTTTAACTTCTTGGTCCCTATCTTACTTCATTACATCACTTGGCTAAACCATAACCCTAGTTAAATCCAACTCTCGATCTTCCCTCTCTGTGCTTGTACCTGCACAGCCATTCTCTCTTCCATTTTCCTAGATCACACATCAACAAACACTTTCTGGAAAGGGAGACACTGTTAATATTTTTGGCTCTATGGCCCTATAGTCTCTGTTGCAGCTACTCAACTATCTGCTGTAGAGGTAAATCAGCCATAGATAACATGTAAATGATAAGCATGGCTGTGTTCCAATAAAATTTTATCTACAGACACTGAAATTTGAGTTTCATATACTTTTCACAGGCCATGAAATATTATTCTTTTTTAGTTTTTTGTTTGTTTGTTTCCTCAACTACTTAAAGATGTAGAACACGTTCTCAACTCATGGGCCTATCCTAGACAACAATTTCACACTTTCTTGTTTCCACTCAAAAGTCCAACACCTATTCTTCCATCTTCACTCTCAGCTGACGATCTTTCTTTTCACTAAGCAATCTGAAGAGAACTTCTTACAAGCTACCACCACCTCTATTCGTTTAACTGTATTTGTGTCATTATATCCTGGTTTCTCTCCTGTTGTTACATTTCTGGCAAAGATCAACCCCTCATTCCCAAGACTCACCCCACTCAAGAATACCACTTCAACAACTCTCCAGCCTCCTTCTCGTGCATTATCAATAGTTCCCTCTCTACTGGATCTTTCCATCAGCATATACATATGTTATTTCTCTCATTTAAAACAAAACCAAAAACACACTCTCATCCCCACTTCTTACACCCCATTCTCTCCTTCCCTTCTCAAAAACATCCCCTGAAAGACGTGTTTATGCTTACTCTTTCTCTTCCCATTCTTTCTTAAATGTACTCCAATCATGCTTTTGTCCTACCACTCCTTTGAAACTGCCCTTATAAAGGTCCCCAATGACTTCCATGTTGTGAAATCTAGTAAATTCTCAGTCCTCATCTCATTTGCCCTACCAGCAAGTGAGATTTGGCTAGTTGAGCACCCTTGTTCCTTGAAACATTTTACCTTAGCTTCCAGGGGATTCTACCATCTTAGTTTTCCTCCTATCTCACTGACTCTTCCTTTTTAATCTTCTTTGCTGATGCTTCCTCATCACTCCAAGGCTCAGTTCTTAGACCTCTTCTCTTTTCTACCTTCATTAACTTCCTTGGTGATTTCATTCAGTCTCATGGCTTTAAATAAAAACCTGTATGCTGACTATTCTCATTTTTATCTCTCTAGCTTGGACCTCTCCCCTGAACTCCAAGCTCATATATCTAACTGCCTACTACTTGGATATCTAATAGGCATCTCAGTTTTAACATGTTGAAAATTGAGCTCCTGATCTTCCTCCCAAACCTCTTCCGCCTGCAATCTTGTCTGTCTCAGTTAATGGCAACTCCATTTTTCTGGGTAGGATTTTGGGTGACTTCCAGTTGAGTGTGATGGGTAGAAGGAAGAATGGGAGAAATGGGACTGAACAGTTACAGGAATAACAGACAAGGAAGTAGAGTCTCAATTATGTCCTAGACTTGGGGCTTACTGCTACTATGAGATACTAGCTGAGTACCATAACTTTTCCCTTTCTTGTATGCAGTTGATTAAGAGACAGAGGAAAAATAAGTGGGTGCTGTAATAAAGAACCTCAGGAGGAAGAGGCACTAAGTGCCCACTATCTTGAGGACATCCTGAACTTAAACTCTGCCAGATAAATGAGACTGAAATGAGCAAGGACTACACGAACAGGCTGAACAGTAATCATAAAACTGCTCCTGGTCCTGGATATGTAAAGAACAAACACAACAGACATCATTACTAATGGGCATATGGTCAATGCTCTATCCCAGGAAATGGGAAAAGGAGGAAGGAAATTCACTATGTATGATGAATGCTGTACATGTGAACAGTGTGGAGGAAGATAAAAGATTAAGAACTATTCTAGACTTTGAACTCTTCCCTACATTTAAGAAGCCATTTACTTGTCCATAGTCTCTTGCCTGAAACCCCTAGGGCCAGATGTGTCTTGGAGTCAGAATTACTGGATTTTAGAAAGGTAACAAGTGCAGATACCATATAACTGTATCTGAATACCTTCAGGGTCACCAGGTAAATCCAAAAAGGTAAAAGTTGATTCTTACCAGAAACGTGGAATCCATTTCTGCTGTCATCAGCACTATGCCCTTTTCTTCCTTAAGTTCAGGGTAGTGATATAAAATCAGCTGGCTGGCTGCAGCTTCCCCTCGGGTCTGTAAGGAGGAACACTTAATCAAGGCTCAATAAGGTGCCACCACAACAAAACTGCGACTTCACAGCAATAGGGAGTCTGGAGGGAATTCTGGCTCTTAACAGCCGCTTGGGTGGCTGGTGAGTCGGAGGACTGGCACGTGGCGGTGGCCAGGTCTGCCAAGGCACCTCGAAACTGACAGCTTGCACAGTGTTATTTGTGTCTTCAATTGAAAAAGGTTTGGCTTTTCTCCCGGAAAATGTTTACAGTAGGCAGTGAATCCTTCATCACGGCCATATATTTAAAAACAAAACGGCACAAGCAGCTACCAAGTCAAGTCCTAAAGAAAGCAATATGCCTGTGTAATTGCCGCTTTTATGGACTAGTGCATTTCACAGTTGAAATCTACTCCCCTTGGCTGGCTCTGAGGACTGAGCTCTTTTAAGCTGTAGCAAACAGCTGGAGAGTTTGCACACGGGCCAGATTTGTAATGTGCAGTTTTAAAATATAATCTGGGTGGGAGGAAGGGGGAAAAGAAGAATGGGAACATCATAATTTCATGAAGAATGGACAGGGCAGTGGTGACTAGACCTCCACTCCAGACTAGGAAGAGAGGCTAGGTTCAAAGCCTAAGCCATCACATAGTATAGAAGGAAATAACTATACATTCAGAAGATCTCTGGGTTTCATCTTTAAAATTTCAGCAAAAGTCCTTTTAATTATCAATACCTAATTATTGCTAGGGTACTCTTAATAATAGTTCAGCCTCAGTTCTCTCGAACATACTTCAAATACACTATCATTTTGGTCATAATTATGTTTCTGGATCTTTTTCCTATACTTGTATATGAGCTTCACGAAGGCAGTCCTAGCATAGTTTCCAACACAACAGCATAATGGTTAAGTTCATAGACTTTGGAGTCAATAACCTGGAGTCAAGCAAACCCAGCTCTACCACTTACTAGCACTGTGAACTAACTTCTCTGAGCCCACTATTTTTTTTCTTTTCTTTCTACTTTTTTTTTTTTTTTAAACAAACACAATACAAGTTTTGGATACAATCACAAGGGCTACAGTCATGAGCAAATTCTCATTCTGTTTTGTGCTCCCTTTACCCCAACTTCAAAGCCATTATAATACATTCTTGTTTTTGCCAGATTCAGCCTCCAAATATAGAATGTCAATCCTAGTGATGATCTCATTTAAAATACTTTTATTTCAAAAGCTTCAAATGCTTTGGATCAAACTTCTTAATCTAATACTTGGGAGTAAAACAAAGAAAAAGGAAGGAGGGAAGCAAACAAAACGACATCTGTGAAATGAAAACTATGCATCTAGCACCTTAGAAAGTGCTGACTTGGTTAATAAAACACATGTAAGACACAGAGCCTACCTTAAGGTTATAAAGATAACCATCATGACTCACCCATGTTTGTTAAGTGAGGTACATGCAGTAAATGTTATAGATGTATGGGGAAGAGAGGAGAGAGCCAGAAATAGTCAGAGAACGTGTTTTGGGATCGTTTCAATTTCTAGGTAGTGAGTGGGGCCTAAAAAGCTAGCCCAACAAAGTATGACAATTCATCAGTGCTACAGCAAATCCTGCTGGTAGTTAGTACATATTCTGTGTCCTCAAGCCTCAGCAAGGGCTCATAATACCACAAAGGGGTAGGCCTCCTTCATCTAGGGGCTGAGCACAGGCCACCTACCTGAATATTTATAAGTGCAGTGAAGTGGAGTTCAGTACCTGTCCACTGCCCGACAAAAAACTCATAACCTTCCCTTCTTGGTAGTGCACACAGAAACTGTGGGAAACAAATACATGAGGAGACAGATGAATAAATAAAATCATTTGCTCTATGTCCAACCACCTGTGTCATTCACTCCATTTCTTCAAAGTTTGGTTTTAAAAACTTTTTTTAAATTATGAAATTCATATGTGATAATATAACAAACACTCATACACTACCCAACCCACCTAAGAAAGAAAGCATTAGAGATCCAATTGAAGCTCTCTCTGTAAACCCATTATAATTCCATTCCAGTATAACAGCTAAACTGCATTTGGTGTCTGTCATTCCCTTTCAGTTTTTTATACTTTTAATGTATAGGTATACATCCATAAACAAGAAATAGTACTGTTTGCATGTTTAAAAACTTAAATCGTATCAAACTATATGTACACTTTTGCAACTCGCTTTTTTTTACTTCACATCATACGTCTGAGATTTACTCATGTTGATAAATATAACTCCTAATTCATTATTTTCACTGTTATATGGAATGTGACTACAGAAATTTACCACAATTTTATCTATCCTTCTTTTGATGAACTTTTGGGTCTTTTTCAATTTCTAAACTTTCTAATGCTGCTGCATTAATTTTTGTCACAATTATTGTAATCACTTCATATTCTACTATCTGAGGCTGATACTGAAGCATGTCTCTAAACACCAAGAAATAATAAGTTTTATGCTCAAGATGAATTGGGGAGGAGTGGTGAAGAGAATGGTGCCAGAACAAAACAAAGTATCATCAGTCCAATATGCATTAGTCATGGAATTGTCTCCTTACGGCTAACCACTAAGGCTCTGTTTTATTATTATTAGATGAGATAACATCAGTGCCTACCTAATGGGTAAACACTTTTTTTAAAGCTTTATTGAGGTATACTTGAAGTATAAGTTGCATATATTTAAAGTGTACAATTAGAATAGTTGTGACATATGTATACAGTGAAACCATTACCACAATCAACACAATGAACATATCTATCATCTCTAAAAATTCCTTTGTAATTCATATCTCCCTCTCTCCAACTGTTCCTAAGCAGCCACTGACTTGGTTTCTGTCACTACTGGTCAGTCTTCATTTTCTAGAATTTCGTATAAATGAAACCACACACTCTATACTTCTTTTTGGTTTGGCTTCTTTCACTCAGCACAATTGTTTTGTGATCTATCCATGTTGGTGCATATATCAATAGTTCATTCCTTCTTATTGCTGAATCTTACTCCATTATATATGTATTGTATATGATGTATATGTACACACACACACAATTTCTTTATTCTTTCACCTGTGATGGAGTTGGGTATCTTCAGTATTTGGTTATTAAAAATAAAAAACAAGTCATTGAATGGACATATGCTTTCAGTCCCTTGAGAAAATATCTAGGAGTAGAATGGCTGGGTCTTACGGCAGGTATATGCTTAACTTTTAAAGAAACTGCTGAACTGTTTTCTAAAGTGGTTGTACCATTTTACGTTACTACCAGCAATATATTAGAGTTCCAGCTGTCCCATATCCTCACCAACACTTGGTATGGTCAGTCTTTTTAATTTTAGTCATCTTAGTGGTATCTCACTGTGGTTTTAATTTGCATTCCCATTATGACAAATGATGTCGAACATCTTATAACTTCCATTGCACTTCATTGGTGAATTGTCTGACTCTTTTGCTCATTTTTAAATTGGGTTGCTTGTCCTCTTATAAAGTTGTAAGAGTTTTTAGTATATTCTATATACAAGTAACTTGTCAATATATGTTTGCAAGTATTTTCTCCCAGTCCGTGGCTTACCTTTTCATTTTCACAACAATGTCTTTCGAAAAGTAGAAATTTTTAATTTTTTTATTGTGGTAAAATAGACATAACAGTTACCATTTTAACCATTTAAAGTGCACAATTCACTGGCATTAAGTACATTCACACTGCTGTGAAACCATCACCACCATCCATCTCCAGAACTTTTTTCATCTTCCCAAACTGAAACTCCATACCCATTAAACAATAACTCCCCACCCTGCCTTCCGCTCATCCCCTGGCAACCACTGTCCTTCTTTCTGTATATGAATCTATTCTAGGTACCTCATATAAGTGGAATCATACAGTATTTGTCCTTTTGTGACTGGCTTATTTCACTTAGCATAATGTCTTTACGGTCCATGAATGTTGTAGCATGTGTCAGAATTTCCTTCCTTTATAAGGCTGAATAATGTTCTACTGCATGTATATATCACATTTTATTTATCCATTCATCTATCAGTGGACTCCTGTGTTGCCTCTACCCTTTGGCTACTGTGACTAATGCTGTTATGAACATGGGTATACAAAGACAAAATTTTAATTTTGATGAAATCTCATTTATTGATTTTTTCTTTTATGGTTTTGTGCTTTTTGTGATGTATTGATACTTAAATCTCTGCCAAGCCCAGGTCACTAAGATTCAATCTAAGATTTTTTTTTTCTAGATCTTGAGTTAATTTTTGGATACTGTGTGAGGTAAGAGTAGAGGTTCATTTTTTTTGCATATGGATACTCAAATTGTTTTGCACAATTTGTTGGACATGTGTTGAAAAGATTATCCTTTCTCTATTTAATTACCTTGGCACCGTTGCTGAAAAACAACTGACCATGCATACATTGGTTTACTTCTGAATTCTCTATTCTGTTCCATTGATCTATTTGTCTATCTTTATGCTGTTACCACACTGTCTTCACTACTGCAGCTTTATGAAAACATAGTCTTGAAATCAGGTAATGTAAGTTCTCTAACTTTGTTCTTCTTTTTCAAAATTGTTTTGTTATTCTAGGTCCTTTGGATATCCAAATAAGTTTTAAAAATTGCCTTGTCAATTTAAAAAAAAAAAAAAAAGAAAAAAAAAGCCTATTAGGATTTTGATTGGGATTATATTTTATCTAGAGATCAATTTGGAGAGAAATGACAACAATATTGAGTCGTCCAACACAGTATATCTCTCCATTTACTTAGATGTTTTTTATTTTCTCTCAGAAATGTTTAGAAACATTTTTTGAGAATCTTAGAAATTAGTATAGACACCAAGTCGGCTGATCCATCTCACCTATTCCCTTTCTCTTAGGTCTTCTGGCGGCTCAATACCCCAGCAACAATTTCATAATTCCTTTTAGGTATATATAATCAAAATAGCATGGCCAAAACTGAGAAGAAACTGTCAATAAAAGAGAAACTTAAAGGAGGCTGAAAAGATTAAGGTCTCAGGTGTTGCTTCCAACATTCACTTATATTAATAAATTAAGATCCACATCAGAAAGGGCTGAGATGTTTCAGAGAGCTAAACAGCCACAGGCTTATTGGGCCAAATCCACATGATTTCATAAGGCTAAAAATCTTACTTATCAGTCCAATCAACATGTGAGCGTCTTTGTTAAATAACTATAACATGTGAGATGGTATGGAGCATGAAGAGATTGGTTAGGAAACATCCTTGTCTGGCAGCACTGATAAGCAATCCTCATATGGTCACTGGACACTTACTGTTGGACAGGACTGAGCCCGGTTCCAGATCAAATCAAACTTCTCTTTCTGTAGGTTAGAAAAGAATAAAATTCAAAAACAAGAAAACATAAAAGGCCACAATCACATTTAAATTCACAAAGACTGAACTCTAGAACTAAAATACAACTAAAACAATCCCAAGTTCCATCATTTACAAATCCCTCTTACAACAAAGAGGAAAAAGCAGAGGTATGCTTTCCTGTTCAATATCAGAATTATGTGTGAAGAGTGGATACTGCAAATGCTCTAACACTTCAGGGGACTCTGCCCAGTGTCAGAGACAACAGGTCACTGAGTTTGTCCAGGGAGAGATAAGAAGGCCTGTTCAAACAATGAGTCAGCATTGGAGACCTAAAATATCATGAAAAGCGCCGACCCTTCTGAATGTTGGACTCATGAAAGGAAAGGGTATATATGTAAAAGAGGAAGAAAATAAAAGATAGCAATACTCTCACAATAACCAAAAGGTCTGGCTTTATTTTTCCATCTGTAAGTTTTCCTTCTTAAACTTACACGTGTAAGTTCAGTATATATTTGGGTGCTTGATATAAACTTAACCTAAAGCTACTTCCTCTTCAGAGAAGAACAATTAAAGAACTAGCTGATAACCCAGTACATTAAATGCATTCTTCTGGTAGAAGGCAGCAGGACATAAACCAGAAGAAGTCAGCAGCATTCCTTCCCAGTCACAGATCTTAATGGTCAAGCAGTGGCCCGTTACTATCTCCAAGAAAGCAATTTTGAGAAAGGAAAAAAAAAATGCCACTTGCTAAGGGGAAATGCCAGAAAAAAGACTAGGAGGAAGCTCCAAGTCAGCTCAGGTACAGGTCACTCATAGACAGGAAGGGAAGAAAGCTAGGCCAGAGGCCCTGTCCTAAATTCCAACAGCTTGGCTGGAAAACACCAAAAAGAAATAAAAGACACTTGGAAATTGCTCAGCAACATAAACTTACACCATGCTCCCTTGTCAGAGACTTGACTCAAAGAGACATTTCTAAATCAGAAAGATGAAAAACAAAAGCCATAAAAATACCATATGGAGCTCCCAATCTTTGGTGCTTAGGGCATAATAAAAACCCTCAGAGCTATAAATGTAAGTTCTCAAGAGGCAATAAACATAGGAAAAGTAAAAGCAACTGCCTGCTAAGGTTAGAACCCTGACCTTCATGTTATAACACTTTCATTTTCCCCTCCAAACTACTTACAGGAATAACTGCGTAGACTGTATCTTTTGCTGCAAAATACTGCTGCCAAATCTGTACAAAAAAGAGAGTGTCTGTGACACATCAGTAATCTTTTCAACCGGTACCAAGAAGTGGTGACAGCTTTCATTGCTCAGAGTAATATGCTATTTGATAACAGGGAGGAAATCCCAACGTTAATACTTTTATTACTAGTACATGATTACAAAAAAGATTTAATACCACCGACTCTTCTAGATGATTAAACTGTAACTCTTTTCTTTTTTTTTTTAAAGAATCTCACATCACTACCTGGAGAATATAGCCAATATTTTGTAATAACTGTAAATGGAGTGTATCCTTTAAAAATTGTATAGAAAATAAAGCGCATTTTATTTTATTTTTTAATTTTATTTATTTATTTATTTATTTATTTATTTATGGCTGTGTTCGGTCTTCGTTTCTGTGCGAGGGCTTTCTCTAGTTGTGGCAAGCGGGGGCCACTCTTCATCGCGGTGCGCGGGCCTCTCACTATCGTGGCCTCTCTTGTTGCGGAGCACAGGCTCCAGATGTGCAGGCTCAGTAATTGTGGCTCACGGGCCCATTTGCTCCGCGGCATGTGGGATCTTCCCAGACCAGGGCTCGAACCTGTGTCCCCTGCATTGGCAGGCAGATTCTCAACCACTGCGCCACCAAGGAAGCCCTAAACTGTAACTCTTAATAACAAATTCCTATCAGAGAAACGGATTCTGAGACCTTGTTAATCACTTCTCCCAAGGTGTGCCTTGTGTGTAATAGACAAGCTTTTTTTTTATCATATCTTCTCTCCTCTCTCCCAAAACACGCACTGTCCGGCCAACTGTGGGCCCTCTCAGAGAGCCAGGATCAGTCATTCGGAACCCAGGGTCTGAAGTCAGGCAGATCTGGATGCAAATCCCAGCTCCTATCATTTGCTGGCTATGCTACTTTGGGAAAACTACTGGAAATCACTAAATTATATCAATATACTCATCAATAAAATAGCAGTAATATTAACCTTAGAGGATTACTGTGAAGACTACTGAAATAATGTTTGTGCTTAGCACAACAGAATTACAATGCAAACCAAAGCCAAGGTGCTCCGAGGGCAAAAAAGATGCACTTACTCCAAGTTAGGGAACAAGTGCCAGAGAAAGGGACACCTGAGCTGTATCCTGAAGAATGATCAGGAGTTAGCCAGGTGAACAGGGAGTCTGGGAAGATAAACAGGTAGGAGAGAAGATAAGAGACACATTCTAAGCAGAGAATGACAAGCAGTAGCAAAGGCATAGAAGTTGGGGAAGGCATCATAGCCAAGGTGACACCTGAGGGAGCTGGTGTTGAAGACTGGGTCACCTTCCTTTAGAGCTGCTCTGCTTTGTCAACATTCCCATGAAAATGGGGGTGGAGGGGGGCAACTGAAGATACTAATCAAAGTGTGATCTCACCAACACAAAGCACAGAAGGACTATTACCTCCTAGGACCTGGGCAAATCACTCTATCAATGCAGTAAGGTTGCTTTTCTTTTTTTTCTTTTTTTTTTTTTTTGCATGTCAAAACACTGTCTCCTCATTTTAAGGACAGCATATCCTGCTTATTTTTATTTAATTTATATTAGTAGATAGTTTATGAATCAACACTGAATTTATGAGACTCACAGATGTTCCCTAACATAGTTGACCTTGGTTACTCAAAATTATATTAATGAACACAAATTCGTATCTAAAAATATAGGTCTAAATGATATTTGTCATATGATGATCAGGCCTCCTGGGCCTGGCTTCTCTCTCCCCAAAGGACATGCCTGGTGTCCACTTTCTATTGGCACTTCTTCCCAAAGGCAGTTTGAGGTCTCCTGGAGACTTTGCGTTAAGCCTCTATTAACAGAAGTTAGAACTCTGCGCTGTTCTCTTTTTGTTTTTGTGTCTGTCTTTCCACTAGGCTGAAACCCCTTGAGAGTTGGGGATTCTCTCATTTATTTCTATGCCTGGCACAGAGGCTGACATTTAATAATTGTCTGCTGAAATGAATGACACAGCGCTCAAGGACACCCACAGTAATTGGCACAGCTTCCCATAAGGGAATATGATGTAGAGTCAAACAGACAAGGGTTTGAGTCTTAGCTCTGCCACTAAGTTGCTTCATGTCTTTAAGTTACA
Organism: Balaenoptera musculus; assembly: GCF_009873245.2. NCBI lineage: Eukaryota > Metazoa > Chordata > Mammalia > Artiodactyla > Balaenopteridae > Balaenoptera > Balaenoptera musculus. Next base: position 38,621,153 of record NC_045785.1, read on the forward strand.
GTTTCCTCAGCTGTAAATTGGGAATAATAGCACCTACTTTATAAGGGGGTTATGAGAATACAATGAAATAGTGTATATAAAGCACTAAGTACAGTACCTGACACATAGTATACTGCTTTTATTATTATTTTGATTCTCTCAACATACCTAAAATATAATTCATGGAACTATAAGGAATGCCAATAAATAGCTTATTATATTCTAATTAGAGAGAAAAGAATCAGATGTGAAAATGTAAATAGCATTTACAAATGCTAATTCAAGCAATATGGAACGCTTGGTATATGGAATGACCAAACAAGCGGAACAGATCACACGTGCTTTGAAGGAAGGTGTCCAGGAAGTTTCCTGCAGAAGGTCCTAAAATAATGGAGGACTCTGAATGTCAAGCAAAGGAATATGGGAAGTCACTGAATATTTGAGAGCAGGTTACTAACATAATATTTATTTTTACTTATTTATTTAAAAACACAAATATAGCACTTATTCTGTGCCAGGCACTGTTCCAAGTACTTTATAAATATTAACTCGTTTAGTTCCCCAAATAACTCCATGAGGTAAGTACTATTACTATGTCCACTTTACAGATAGGGAATCTGAGGCCCCCAAAAGTGAACTAACTTACCGAAGTCATTCTGCTAGTAAGTGGCAGAGCTAGGACTTAAAACTGGCAGCTTGGTCCTAGAGTCTGTGTTCTTAACCAATAAATACACTATGTGAAGTAGAACTTTAGGAGGATTGAACTGGTGAGGATATGATAGGGGGAGAGGGGGTGGGAGAAGTAAGAGCAGGGAAACCTATTTAGAAAGGTAGTCATCCAGGCATAGAGTAGTGATGATTTTAAATAAGATGTGGACAACAGGAATGAAAAAGAAAGGGGAAATGTGAGTTGATTAGATATATAGGAGTGAGACCAAGTTTTTGTATGCACTATTTTTCATGTAATTCATCACTTCTGCTTTCAATGATTGCCTTTCATTTTGACTAGAAAGAGGTGTCAGGAAATGTATGCTCCTTTCTACTTTCAGATTTGGTTCACAGAGCACACATTTTCATAAAGTATGCCAATTCATTTTCATTCATTACCTGTTTTATTTCTTCTGCAGTTTTGTCTTTCACCATCTCAATGTTAAAGATTGAACTGAGAGTCTGAAAGAGAAAATAAAAGGCAATTAACACCCACAATTAAAAAAATAAAACAGTTTAACTCTATCTGTAAGCCTTGTGGGAAGCAACATGGGAGGACAGTAAAGCAGATCTTCAATAAGTGGAGAATGAGTATAAGAAAACCCACATGCTCAGAAAAGGGAGCCCCCAGGGCAGGTTTCACAGTTCTATTTTCAGGGAATATCTACTGGTACTTCCCAAATGTTTCACGCTCACTAATAAGCGTTGCAGCACTTTGCAGCTCCTAAGAGGAGAAAGTTTGGTTGTTACCTTTAACTGCTATTCTGCCAGAAGTGGCTCCTTATTTGCAAGTTAAATGACAGAGTAAACATGTTTTTATTTGATTTTTTAAGACTACTTCCTGGGACTTCCCTGGCGGTCCAGTAGTTATGACTCCGCATTTCCACTGCAGGGGGCACGGGTTCAATCCGGGTTGGAGAACTAAGATCCTGCATGCTGCGCGGCGTGGCCAAAAAAAAAATCTACTTCCTATACAAAGTAGGAAGTAGTACACTACATTTCCTTCACATTTCCTCTAGCACCCCCAGGACCCACAATATACTAGGAGTCGTATCAAGGTCATAACAAAAATTCGTAGAAATATCTCTCATCTCCACAGTTAGAAAATCACAAAATCACTGAACCACAGTAAATATGTTCAAACTTGCAGCCACTTGTTATAGATGTTCCATATGAATTCACGCTTGGATATTTAATTAGAAACCTACCTTGTCCTTGGTGAATCCTCTGCTCATACACTGTTTCCCCAATGTGTCTGTCTGAAATATACAATGGGACAGGATATTAACTATCCTTTACTCTTAAGAAGAAGACCACCCTCCCTAGGTGAGGTGCCCAATACCTCATTTAGTAATGCTGCACCTCAGAACTCACTTCTCTCCACTCTATACAGTAACTGTACACACTGTTCTAAGAGTTACTGTTTGTGAGACAACTTTTCTTTGACTGATTCTGAGATACAGAGATGAGAAAGGAGTTCTTTGTTAGTAAACACCATCTGCTGGTACTGAGAGTCCACTCTATCCCTGCCACCATGGATGAGGGAATCCTTCCCAGAAGAAGCCTACTTGGGTTTCCTGTGCTCTCCTTCCCAGTGAGCCACAGAGGAGGTAAGAATGGAATGATGTATTTTCCAAGCTGCTTCTTATCTGTGACAGCACTTCTGAAGTCAGGCAACCTCAGCAGACTACTGAGTCTTTTCCAGTACTCCATCTTAGTATTCCCTCCCTCAAATTAGACTCCCCCTCAAAAAAGGCCAAGAACAACTGAAAGTGATTATTTTCTCTCCTAGCCCACTCTCAGATAAAGGCCATGGCCAGGAAATCCAATTTTGAGTTGTTTCTGACAGTAGGGATGTGTTGTTCTGAGTTTTCCATTCAATTTCTGTGCCTTTCAGAGAGGAGTGCAATCCACACCTGGGATTCTGAAGCTGAAACATACTTTCTGCATTAAACCCTGTTTTTCATTACTCTGTGCTTTAATGAATCCAAACCTTTCATAAATGATGTCCGTAGAACCAGTACCCACAAATTAGACAAAAGCGTGCTGTAGAAGAACCTACTGGATACACCCTATGTGCCCAAAGTCTCAAGAGCAATTAATGAAACATTTAAAGCATGTCTACTGCAGATGCTTTGGAAACCTATGGGGACCTGTTTTTTTGTTATCACAATAATTGACTGGATGTTTTCACCTGCATTTATGGGAGAGGCAGCGGTGCTAAATGAGCTGCAATTTTGCAGATGAGTTCTACATAATGAATTTTCCCTCACCCCACACAACCTTCCAATTCTAGCCAGATCTTCCTTCCTTCCTCCCTCCCTCCTTCCTTTCCTTTCTCTTTCTTTCTCCTTTGTAAAACAGTTTTATTCAATACTGAATTTTTCAGAAATGCAACTACTATGTAACTTAAGAGAAGACTGTACATTGTGGAATCTCATGAGGGTCACTGATAACAACACTGCTTATGGTTTGGGAGTTTTTATAATTACCAACATAACATCCCGTACCAGTCTGCATTTGTTGCTTACGTATTCATGGTGATTTCATACAGAGGTGAAAGAACCTGATGACTGTACTAGGTCTCACAGCATAGTTGTGCCCAAGAACTTACATGCTGAAATCTGTATTTTATTTAAAAAATACTTCCCTTTATTACAGTTAAGGCATTATATTTATTTTTTCCCCCTGAAATTATGTGTGTAGGTGGGTTATATTGTCTACATTTCATTTCAGGGTAGAATTAGAGAGAATTAAATACAATTTATTATAAAAAGGGGATGTTGGGTATCACATGGTAGGGAACCAATGACTCAAAGTAAAGAAAAGGCTTTAGACATGGAGCCATTAGCCATTAGCCTTCCTCTAGCTAGATAAGAAAGACAGTAAGTGAATATTTACCTAAAGTTGCCATAATTTAAATTAAATCTTTACTTATTCTGCTCTTGTCATCATAAAGCTGAATTTCTAAGTCTTGTTTCAAAAAGGGGCAAAAAGCTTTCCCAGATAATATTGAAAGTTTATAATACAGTAATATTTCTCATAGCTATTGATTTGTAATATTGACACTATAAATGTTTGCTAAAGGAAATTACATTTGATAAAATATTTGTAGTAGAAAGTTATTTGTTCATATAAAATTGTAAACTACGTTTATCACAAGTTGAATTTGCTCCCCAACCTTGTAATGATTAACCCATTAACTATTCTTATTCTAATTAACTCAACCAGTTATTAAAAGACTGAGTGGATTCTCTTAAAATTTAGGATACCCAAGGCAAAAAAAGTTATTTTCCAAGTAAAATAAACATCTCTCCTTTTACAATGTAGAACCCCAATTTTCCACTGTAACTACCTTATTTCAGGCCCATGCAGCCCACACCTGGATATATTCTCCCTGGCTTTGGCCTCTCCCACCCCAATTTGTTTTGTGCACCACCTTAGATTAGTATTTTTCAAATCATAGGTTGTGAAATCAATTTAGTGGACTGTGGCCAAAGTTTTTTAAAAGATGAAAATAATAATAAGAGTACATTGCATGTATCAATAGTAAAAGTAAGCATTTGCTTCAGTTATAATTATATACATATATGTGTAATGAATTGCAATGTAAAATATATTTCTTACCGTAGGTCATGGTCAAAAAGTTTGAGAAGCACTGCATTAGATTAATCTTCCTATACAATTGTCCCCTGGTATCAGTCAGGGATTGGTTCCAGGACCCCTGAAGACACCAGAATCTGTAGGTGCTCAAGTCTCTTGTATAAAATGGTGTAGTGTTTGCATATAACCTATGCACATTTTCCCATACACTTTAAATCATCTCTAGACTACTTATAATACGTAATACAATGTAAATTCTATGTAAATAGTTGTAAATACAATAAATGCTATGTAAATAGCTACCTGTAAGTGGCAAACTCAAGTGTTGCTTTTTGGAACTTTCTACAGTTTTTTTTTCCCCCTGAATATTTTCTATCAGCTGTTGGCTGAATCCACAGATGCAAAATCTGTGGATGCAGAACCTGCAGATAGGGAGGGCTGACTATACACAGCTTTCAACATGCTTTTCCCCAGCTCTGGTTCTTGTTTAAGGGTAATAAGAGCTAACATGTATTAAGCACTTTTTCCTCCCTGATCCCTACATGTGTGCCTTGCCTTGACCACTCGACTATATCCCCTGGGAGCAGAGATTACCCTTTTCATCCCCTTATATCTCCACCATGACTACAGTACCTTGACAGAAAGAGCAGAATACCATTTATGGATGGAGCTGATCCCCTCAATGAGCCCACTCCCGGGATAAGGGTCAGTGATGGGGATGTAGAGCACTGGTGAGCCAACAACACCCAAAGGGGCAGGTCTTACCTTCTGTTCCACACATTTGATAAAGTCACCTTGCTTGGAGTGCCCCACTGGCTGCTTCCGAAACTCACTGCACTTCTCCAGTCGGGACTCAAAAGCAGTTGGGTCAGACCTGATCAAAGGTAAACCAAAGGATAAACCACCTGGGCCTTCCTGGACATTTTTTTTTTTTAAATAAATTTATTTATTTTATTTATTTATTTTTGGCTGCGTTGGGTCTTTGTTGCTGCACGCAGGCTTTTCTCTAGTTGTGGAGAGCGGGGGCTACTCTTCATTGTGGTGTGCGGGCTTCTCATTGTGGTGGCTTCTCTTGCTGCAGGGCATGGGCTCTAGGCGCGCGGGCTTCAGTAGTTTTGGCACGTGGGCTCAGTAGTTGCGGCTCACAGGCTCTAGAGCGCAGGCTCAGTAGTTGTGGCGCACGGGCTTAGTTGCTTCGCAGCATGTGGGATCTTCCCGGACCAGGGCTTGAACCCGTGTCCCCTGCACTGGCAGGCAGATTCTTAACCACTGTGCCACCAGGGAAGCCCGCCTTTCTGGATTTTGAAATAACAAAGCACCATGTTCCACTTCCACAGAGAGAGGACACAGACAGTCAGAGGCTGAAGGATTTGTCTTAATTTAGTTAGGCCTGAGCACAGGCCTACAAATCAAAAAAGTGGAAAAAGAAATCCACTTATTCAACTGTTATTAATCCTCAAGGGGCCTGTGTAACATTTTTCTCCTGCAGGATATTCCCTAGGGTGACACAGGGCTTGCTCCCTCAGGTACTTACACTCTGGGTATTTGGAATTTAAATCCTTAAGACGGGAAAGGTACTTTGTGGTCATCTTGCTGGGTTAGATGAAAGAATCCTCAGGCAGGAATCCCAGGTGTCAAGCTTTTACTGGAACACATCTGATTCTTAGACATCTCCCTTCCCTCCCCGACTAGGCAAATCTCTATTCAGATCCCGGCAATTCAGAGGCTTCAGGCATCCTATTTTGCAGATTTAGCACCTGAGTTCTCCCTGACCCTCTCTCCAAAGAACCTGCTCCAGTTGATGGAACATCAGAATTTGTCCTTTATGTCAAAATGGGGTTGGTCTTCAGGCGTGAAGTCCAGGTTGGGGCTGCCATCTGTTAAGAATGCTTCAGGCTGTGTAGCTGACAATACTTGGCTGTGTACACTTCGGTGAAGATGTCATCCAGGGGCTCCAGCTCCCGGGCCATGAGACCTGTAGTGTCATGGGTGACGCCTGCAGGCTCCAAGGGCATCCTGGTCACCCCTCTGGTCCTTCTTGGTCAAGGCAACGTAGGGCGCTCCTCCTCCATGTAACTCCTTTCTGGAGGTGATGTTGAACACCACTCCCTTCACTGCCATGTACTTGGATAGATCTTCCTCCCTTCCGGAGAAGGCCAGCTCCTCCTCGATGAAGAGCTGCACCAAGGGCCTCACCTGGTAGGGTGTGGCACCTGCCTGGCCAGGGCTCAAGTACCAGGGCCTAGGTCAGCGTTGCCAGTGAGCAGATGGAGACGGTGAGGGGTGGCCCAGGCAGTGGAGCCCTGTGTACTCTCACCCTGGACATCTTTTATTATTAAAACATTCTGAGTCTAAGTCTACCTCTCTGTATCTTTCACTCCCCCAGGAACAAGAGAAAATGTCTAATTCTTTTTATGAGTACCTGAAAATTGCTCTTATGTCACCTCCTAAGTTTCTCTTCTCTAGGTTGAATTTCTTCAGTTTTTTCAGCCCCTCTTCATATATGTGATTTGTAAATCATTCCTTACTGTGGACCTGCTCTCTGGGCTTGTTCGTTTATGCACACTCTAGATACAGTGGGCCTAAAGCTCTCACCAGTGTAGAGTGTGATGCAAAAACCCAGGTACTGGACTGGAGTGGGGTCAGCAGGGCACACAGCCTTGTCTTGTCGTTGGCTCACACTGAACTGGGGTTATAAGTGCTCCAAGAGCCCAAGTTTTAGTGAGTATGCTCCAGCACTAACCAATCGAGGACTATAATTCCTTTTAAAATATCTCACGATAGCCTACCTGTTGGTCTTGGGCCTCACGGCGAAGCTCTGTCTTGCCTCTTTCCTTGACTTGGCCCAGGTTCTACTGATCCTTTTTTGGCCCTGCTTTCACTTCATACCTCCCTTTTCCTCTACCTCATGTTCTTTTCCTTTTTGTAGCCCCAGTTTTCCCTCCCATCTCACTCAACTTCTTCTAGGACTTATTCCTTCCTCTCTCCCTTTCACTCATTCAACAAACTTGACTTGTTGTCTCTCGCCTGTTGGTTAACTTGCTGGGCTTCAGAGATACAGAAATAAATAAGAAAGAGTCCCTACCTCAAGGAGCTTACTATCTAGTAGGACAGAAAGACATGTAAATAAGTACATTAGAGTGCTACAGGTATTATGATGAAAATTTGCTCAGATATTCCCAAATGGTTGAGGTGGTTTCAGGCTCTGTTGCTCCCCTTACCTGGAACACCTGCCCCCAACATCAGTCCTTTATTCCTTTGCACTGGTCCATAGAGCTAAAAGGAAGTTTTGGTATTAGATAAAGCTAGGGAGACTGGCAGGTACTAGAGCACAAGGGCCTTGCATGGAACACTAAGGATATGGAGTGGCCTTGGAAAGCCACTCTTTAGGAGACAGCAGTAGTATGTGTAAATACTGACACAGGAATGATTTAGCGGGGAAGGAAAGTAAAACCAGTCATTCATTTGTTCATGAATAAGAATGAACAGGAGCTGTGAAGTATTCAGAATATTAGTAGACCACTCTTCTGAGATGCTTGTCTGTGAAAGGGATCAGTGAGAAAAGGCTGAAGGGGAATGTAGGTCAAGAAAAGGTTTTTAAGATGACAAATACTTGAGTATATCTGAATTCTGCTGAAGGAGAGCAAAAATACTCATTCAGTTATTCTGTCATTCTTTCAAAGAAAGATCATTATAGTAGCAGTGACATGGACTGGGGGTAGATGGGTCTAAGACCAGAAGTGAGGAAGACTAGTTAGAGCAGGGGTCCCCAACCCCCGGGCCACGGACCGGTACCAGTCCGTGTTAGGACTGGGTCACACAGCAGGAGGTAAGCAGCAGGCAAGCGAGCGAAGTTTCATCTGTATTTACAGCCACTCTCCATCCCTCGCATTACCGCCTGAGTTCCGCCTCCTGTCAGATCAGCGGCAGCATTAGTCTCATAGGAGCGCGAACCCTACTGTGAACTGCGCATGCGAGGGATCTAGGTTGTGCGCTCCTTATGAGAATCTAATGCCTGATGATCTGAAGTGGAGCTGAGGCGCTGATGCTAGCGCTGGGGAGTGGCTGCAAATACAGAGTATCATTAGCAGAGAGGTTTGACTGCACAGAGACCATAATAAATCAACTGCTTGCAGACTTATGTCAAAACCCTATCAGTGAGTGGCAAGTGAAAACAAGCTCAGGGCTCCCACTGGTTCTGCATTACGGTGAGTTGTATAATTATTTCACTATATATTACAATGTAATAATAATAGAAATAAAGTGCACATTAGATGTAATGTACTTGAATCATCCCGAAACCCTATCCCGCCCCCACCCCCCCGCCCCTGCAGTCTGTGGAAAAATTGTCTTCCACAAAACTGTCCCCTGGTGCCAAAATGGTTGGGGACCGCTGAGTTAGAGGATGACTGCAATATTCGGGGTGAAGATAATAGAGTAAATTAAGGCTGTGGAAGTAGATGAGCTAGAACTCAAAGAAGTTACAGTATCAGTCTTAGGTTTCCTTGCCTAAGACAACTGTCTGCCCACCCTGCCAGATTCTCTCCCAAGTCCCTTCAATTTTCACTTTTGATCTCTTTCAGCTCTTCCCAGTTCAACTCTTTGGACCCTCCACGGCCCCCTTATACCCATCTCAACCTCCTCTAATCTCCAGGTCCTTCTCTCTGGAAGGTGAAGGGTAGTGTTAGGAACACCAGATACCAAGTCAGACAAATCCCAACCAGGTGTGTGACCTTTGGCAGGCCTCTTACTCTCTCTGATCCTCAGTTTTCTCATCTTAATGAGAGAGTTCAACTGAGAGCCAACTGTAACACTATTAATCTTTGATGCCCTGCTCCCACCCAATCTCCTTTCCTTACAGTCAGGGTCCTCAGCTAGAAGCCTGGGAACCCGAGTCTTAGGACAGGGCTCAGCTGACTCAATAGGTGACCCTGAGCAAGTCAAGTCCCTTCTCTGGAAGGCTCCATTTTCCCATTTCGATAATGAGGACAGGTCTCTCGGAGTTGCCTGCCTCTTAAGGGCTGTCGTAAGAGTCGACCTCAGCGTTTTGAGAACTAAAGCAGACAGAAAGACAACTGGGGCTTCGCAGAGACTCCCGGCTCTCACACTAGCTGTGTGATCTTAGGCAAGTGACCAAGCCTCTCTGAGCCTAAATAACCATCTGTAGAGTGGGGACAGTGCCAGTGGTCCTCTAGCAGGGCTGCTGGAAGGGCTGAGAGCGCCAGACACAGACACACCAAGAGCGCGGGTCGAGCTCCGCCCCTCCTCCCCGCCCGCCGCCGGCCGGGCCCGCACCTGCGCAGCTGCTGGATCTTGTCGCGGTAGCGGTCGTAGAAGGGGTTGGCCTCGATCTCGTTCCCGACACCACTGCCTTCGGCGCCCCCCGCGGGCCGGCCCGAGCCGGGGCGCACCGGGAACACGCGCAGCTGCGCGGGTGACACGAGCCCCAGGCCCAGGGCGCGGCTGCGCACCGCGCACAGGCCGCGGTAGATGCCGGCCACCTGCAGGACGGCCGGGCCCGCGCCACCCGCTGCCGCCACCACAGCAGCCATGACCGCCCCCGCCTCCTCCTCCTCCTCCCCAGGCGCGTCGGCCTCGGCCCGCGGCCCGCGCGCCCACTCCATCGCCCTCCGGGTGCTCCGCGCCCGCGCTCCAGCAGCGAGGTTCCGCGCGCTGAAGGTTCCGGGAGCCGGTGAAAGGCGTGGTGGGAGGCAGGGGGTTCGCCGCTCCTGCCCCGGCCCCCGCCCGCGCCCCGCGAGCTCTGCAGCTCTAGCGCCCCCGCCCAACCTTCTCGCCGAGCCTGCGACCAGCAGCCCTTGCGGGCCAAGTCTCCTCTTGAAAGCTGCTCGGACCTACTGGTCCTCACCGAGCTTGCTCCCTTTTAAATTCTTTAGGCACATGCTGGAGTAGTCATCCTTCAGCATCGAAGGCCCTTTCATCTGCTGTAATCACAGTAGCAGCTTCTCTTTATTGAGCGTTTCTATGTGCAGGACACTATCTGCTTCATACTGTGAGAGGCAGGTTTTATCCCCATTTTACAGACGAGGAAACTGAAGCTGAGAATCATTAAGAGACTTGTCCCAGACTTGTCCAAGGGCTGAATTCTTTTAAAGATGCCAGCTGCCTCCGAAGCCTTTTCTTCCTCTGCTTCCTGACACCCACCTTGAACTCCAGCCAAACTGAACTACGCTTCTCCCCAAAGAGACACCTGGATTTGTCCTTGACAAGTCTTTATACCTGGAATGCTGTCTCTCCACCCAATGCCACCATCTTCTTCACCCCCTGAACCAGGTGTGAGTGAACTCCTGGGGTCAAGGACAGTGACATCAACACCTGGTCTCACCTGCGCCCAGCACAGGGCCAGGCCTGGAGCAGGCCCCCTGTGATGGCACTGATCAGTCTGCCCTCATAAAAGTCCTCCTGTCTGGGTCTTACCTGATAGAAACCCCTCTTGAATGATGGACCTCTCAGGGGCAGGGACAGTGCCTTCAACTCTGCTCAGTCCAGCCTGCACTTTCGGAGATGGGCCTTGGGCCCTGGCCTGTGCCGGGAGTAGTGTGGTGAACCCTGAGATTAGCAAGTCCTTTAAGTGTGCCAGCCTGTACCTGCCTTAGCATCCTTGCACTGGCTGCTCCGTTTGCACGTAGCTATCTCCTCATCATCTAGGGCTCAGTTCACAAGTCAGCACCTCAAAGGGACTTTTCTTGATGCACCCCCATCACTTTATATTCTTTATCCCACTACCTTATTTTATTTTCTTCAGAGCACTTAAGGCTACCTGAAATTCTTACGTATTTATTTCCTTGTTTACATTAATTCATGGAGCTTACATTCTAGTGGGGTGAGACACAATATGTATACATACCTATATACATACATAAATAATGTTAGGTGATAATACATGTTATGAAAAAAACAAAGCAGGCTAAGAGAGACAGAGATAAGGGGCCAGTTGAGCAGAGACCTGAAGGAAATAAGGCATGGTCTGTGTAGATATCTGGGGGAAGAGCCTTCCAGATGGAATAGCAAGTGCAAAGGCCTTGATGCAGGAGCATGCTTGCCCTGATTGTGGAACAGCAAGAAGGTTATTGTGCGAAGGAGGCATGGGGAGGGGTAGTTTGATCGCTCAGGGCTTTGTAGGCTTTGGTTAAGGACTTTGGTTTTAAATCTGAGTGAGGGTCCTCCTTGGTGGCGCAGTGGTTAAGAATCTGCCTGCCAATGCAGGGGACACGGGTTCGATCCCTGGTCCGGGAAGATCCCACATGTCGTGGAGTGACTAAGCCTGTGCACCACAACTACTGAGCCTGTGTCTAGAGCCCGTGAGCCACAGCTACTGAAGCCCGCGCCTAGAGCCTGTGCTCCGCAACAACAGAAGCCACTTCAATGAGAAGCCCGGGCACAGCAACAAAGAGTAGCCCCCGCTTGCAGCAACTAGAGAAAGCCTGCACATAGCAACGAGGACCCAACACAGCCAAAAATAAATAAATTAAAAAAAATAAATTTATAATAAAATAAAAAATATAAAAAAGGCTCATTCTGACTGCTGGTGGAATACAGGGCATGGGGGACAAGGGTGCAAGCTCTCCCAAGGGTGATTAATTTGTCCTAGTTTACCTGGGATTTTCCTGATTGTAGCATCAAAAGTCCTATGTCCTGGAAACTCCCTCAGTCCCAGGCAAACAGGGATGGTTGATCACTCTAAAGGGAGACCAGGTGAGAGAGGGTGGTACTTGTATTAAAGTGATGGTGATGGAAAAATGGTCAGATTCTGGGTATGTTTTGAAAGCAAAGCCTAAAGATTTTGCTACTGGAGTGAATGTGGGTGTGAGAGAATGAAGGGCGTCAAGGGTGACTGTCAGGTTTTTGGCCTGAACAACTGGAGGGAGAGAGTTGCCATTTACAGAGAGGAGGAGGCTGGAGTAGGTTTTGGAGATGGACCATCAGGAGTTTGGTTTTGGACATGGTAGTTTGAGATAACTTAACAGACTGGCAAGGAGGGATGTCAGCCAGGCTTTTGGGAGTATGAGTCTAAAGTCCTGAGGAATGGTCTGGGCTGGAGGTACAACGTTGAGAGTTGACAGTATAGATATGATAGATATGCTATTTAAAGCCATGAGTCTGGGTGAGATCACTGAGGGAATGAATGTGGACAGAGGGCTGAGGACTGAGCCCTAGGGCACCTGACATTTAGAGATCAGGGAAAAGAGGAGAAACTAGCAAAGGAGACTGAAAAGCAGAAGCCAGTGAGGTAGAGCCCAGAGTAAGTGGAACCTGGAAAGAAATCTGTGCTCATTAGTGCCCCAAGTCCCATGCTGGGGGCTTAAAGAGGGAAGTACTTAGATGGTGCCCAGAAGCTGAGCTAGGCCTAGTGGTGCAACCTTCAGGGAGGCACACGTGGGTTTAGTTAGTGGAGGGCTTTCTAACTGAGCTGCCCATAAATGGATCAAGCTGCTTCAGGAGGTGTGGGCAAGTCCCTGACCCAAGCAATTCCCCAGGGATTAGTGCTCGGTAGGGGAGATCTGCCTCTAGGGCTCAATCATGTGCTGGGAGTTGGACTAGACAACTCTCAAAGTGCCTTCAAACTGGAGACGGTGTGATTCTAGGAAGCCAACTGAAAGAACTTTGTCACAGAGTAGGGGGTGTTGAGCCGAGCCTTGAAGGATAAGTAGGTGTTCAGTGGGGGGAGAGTGGGGAGGGGCACTCCTAGGTGGAGAAGCAGTGTGAGCAAAGCTCCAGAGATGTGAATAAGCAGGGTCTGTTAAGCAGGGTCTGGTCAGAAGGGAAAGGTGTGTGAAGGATGGGGAGGAAGGTGAAGCTGAAAAGACATGTAGGGCCAGATGGTGGGGAGCTCCCATAGGGCCTGATGCCCCGGAAGCACTTGCCAATACTTGTTGAAGGAAGGTAATGAAACAGAAACAAAAGAGAAATTGTAAGAGCCAAGGAAGGAGGTGTTGACCACATAGCTCCCTTGAGCGGGTTGTCTCCTGACAAGTCAGTCATAGCTGACTTGACGGCAGGGCTGCCCACTGCTCTGGGTGCTCCCTGCCCAGGGATCCATCAACTGTTCCTTAAAGCCTAGGGACAAAATAAGCCCCCGAGGAATCTAGGGCCCTTCCCTGGGGGCTGCTCTGTGGGTCAGAGGTAGGGGGCCGACAATTCAGAGGGTGGGTCAGTCCCTGGTAGAAGCAGTAGAGATGCACTATGCCTAGGAAACACCACTGGTAGAGTCTGTTCCTTCCATTAGACTTCACAAGCGTTGCCCTTGGATGCTCAGTGTTCAGAACTCGGTGACCCACCTTTAGGGAACAGTGGGGTCTGGGCATTCTGGGGACTCCTATTGGCTAGACAGATGGGTAGGTGAGCTCCCTCTCCCCAGAGCCATCGGCCAGCTAGGTACCAAGGTTTGACCTTATGGATTCACAAAGGGAGGACCTCAGCCTCCCTGGAGGTAAATGTGCTCCCTCCCCGGTGGTAAATGTGCTCCCTCCCCAAATCCCTGCCCCTTGCTTTATGACCTAGGCTTGGGGGCACTCAGGGAAGACCTTTTGCATGGATGGGGGTGATGGCTGCCTGCGTGGAAGCATGCTTAGGACAGGGTTTCCTCTAGAAAACTATGGATTTCTTGAGGGCATAGACCATGTCTCTCTGCCGGCCCAGCGGGGGTACCACAAATACCCCAGGACATCACAGCTGAACGGTTAGGGGTGTGGTGGAATGGGATGGGACATTGGTGTCCCGTCAACTGGTAAACTTTTACTTTCTTGATGGGTTTTGCCTTTAGTGAGGCTTCTCGTCCTGATGGATTGGATGGGGCCAGGGTTGGGAACCAGAGGCTTGAGTAAGCCTGGGCAGGTCGTGCCCCTCTAGACCTAGCTTCCCTTATCTGTGAAGAGCGAAAGGTGGCCTCTTAACCTCCCTGGAAATCCTGCTTTGACTGAATAAAAGAATGATAAGGCCAGTCAATGAGGAGAAAAGGCAGGAATGCAGAGAGTGGTTAAGTGGAGGGAACGATTGGTGAAAGGGTTGAGGAGAGGAATGAGAAACAGCTGAGACCCCAAGCTACAACTATCAGTCAGCTTGCTTTTTTTCTTATTGCCTTCCTTAGTGTGGGTGTCACTGTACTTTGGATTCCTGGGGCTGTGTTCTGTGATAACTGGCGGCTGCATTCTCTTTCTGCACTGGAGGAAGAACCTGTGGCGGGAAGAGCGTGCCCAGGAGTGGATGGAGGTGATGCGAGCGGCCACATTTACCTACAGCCCGCTGTTGTACTGGATTAACAAGCGACGGCACTATGGCATGAACGCAGCCATCAACACGGGCCCTCCCCCTGATGCCACCAAGACCGAGACTGACACCCAGAATTCAGATCACCCGTGGGAGTTGGATGTCCCTGAGAGCAGGAGCTATGCTACTCAAGACAGCAGCCCCAAGGTGGAGGCCCCCAGCCCCCTGCAACGTGCAGTGCAGCTGATCCCACAGCAGCCCCTACCTTCCCCAGTGCCGCGGCCCCAGGCCAGCCCCCCACTCCCGATTCCCATTTTTCAGGAGGTGCCCTTTGCCTTCTCGCTGTGTAACCTACCCCCGATGCTGAACCACTCAGCCTCCTACCCTTTGGCCACCTGTCCTGAAAGGAACGTCCACTTCCATTCCCTCCCCACACTGGCCCAGAGGGACCACTGCTTAAATGCCAAGCTGTCTGCTTCAGAATTGTAGCCTCCTCTCACTGAGGATGGGAGCTGGAGGTAGCGGGGCAGTGCAGGAAATGGAGCTGACCTCAGGGAGGTGGTACTGACACAGAGGCCAGGGCCCATCTAGATGCCACATAATCAAAGATTTAAAAAAGTACAAGGCTCCCTTGTGTCTCATTTGCTGTTAGGAGGGAAAATGTCTGAGGGGGGCACTTTGCAAACCAAGCTGAAGGTCAGAGTCTCACCAATACCAATGGGAACTGAGGGTTGGCTGTGGGGAGACACGCTGAACCAGTACTTGTGATGGGCTCAACATCCCTCTATCCAGTATTTAAGAACAAAACCGTATGCCAGCCCCTGGGCTATGTACCCAAAGGCACTGCCATTCTGTGGGACATTAAGCACAGTTGCGACAAGAGTGACAGCCACTGAGGATGCATGAGCGATGGTGATTGGTAGTGGCCAAAACAAGTCAGTATGAAACCCATGAGCCACACTGCACTGCTGCTGGAACTGCATTCTTTGTTAACATCTAAGATGTATTGCGTTCTTGTGTGGTTGTCTACATTATTTCTAATACAAGAACACTGCCAAACAGATATCACAATCCTTTTCTTACAGATGAAGTTTCCAAGGGCATTTGCCATATCATTTTTATGTTGCAGAGCAAGGTCTCAAATTTATGTCTGTCTAGCATCAAATTTCCTGATCTTCCCACCATATACCATGGTGTCCATTCCCTAATGATGTCTTGTTTGAAGACACTTGGAAAATGATTTATTGTGTGTGTGGGGTGTAATTAACTTGGTTCAAGGATTGGCTTGGGGGAAGGGCTGGTCAATGAACCTCCTAAAAAATGTATTTTTTTTTCTTTAATCTTTCTCAAAGGGATTCATGGCCTCTCCCAAAGTTAAGATCCACTGTGTGCAAATATTAATTTTTGTACCTTCTGGAAACTATTCTAAAAGGAGAGACAAAGATAATACTGGCTATTTGGTCCCAGTTCAAAGATAAGAAAACCCAGCTCTGCTCCAGGATATAAAATTTTCCCTTTCACTTTGGAAATAAGAAAATCATCTTACCATATTTGTAAATGAGCTAAGCTTTTTTCCTCCTGAGAGGAAAGGCCACCCAGATGGTGTGTGTGTGTGAGTATGTGTGCAATCTCAGAATCTAGCGGTCATGTAGAGCTATTAAAAACTTTTTTTCCTGTGTGTGAAAAAAGCCCAGCCCCTCCCTATATGACCCCTTATCTTGAAATGGATTTCAAGCCTTTTTCCTTCTTTTTTTCCAAAGACATTGGAATATTTCTTGTAAACATGCTCTTACATTGAATCTCAAAATAAAAAACAGGCGTAAGTGGAACTTCTCTGGTTGATACAGAGGCAGGGGCTCACTCTTCCCTCATCCTGCTCCCTTCCCACCCTGCACATGCCAAAACAGGCTTCATTTCTTCAGGCCAAATTGGGCGGATCTTCAGGCAGATTCTTCAACGTTACTTTCTGTCCACCATCTGTTAGGCTTTGCATTCAAAAGGAGGAAGGAGTCCATAAAAATAGGGATCAAAGCAGATTTTTTTCTTAGTAATTGGGGGGATGGGGGGGCGAGGCTTTAATCACAGACACAGTGAGAGAAAAAAGAAATGTTTTATTTAAATTAAAATTGTTTTATTACTGATATTAAATTAGCAAAGCCCAAATCAAGTGATGGAAATCTTGAATTCCCTCCCTAAACAGAACCAAAATTGCTTAAACATTACCAAAATAGCTCCACTTAAGCAAAGTAGATTTACATTTCTTAATATGAGAAAAAAACAAGGTAGGTTAGGTTCGTATAACAAACAGTACACGCTCTATAAAGTCCTAGGAATACCCAAATGTGTTCTGGTTTGGATATGAAAGAGGGGACCATATCAAACTGGCATTGGTAAGCAAGCCAATGAGGTGTAGCAAACAAAAGCTGTTACTAAAAACAACTCAACAGCAGGCCATATGAGTATGAGCCCATCACAGTCAAAATCTTCAACTGTGACCGGCAAGACCAACATGGGGGGCGCGGGGGCGCACAGATGTGGTTATGTCCAGCGATATAACGTGAGGGGGAACGCCAAAGGAAGGGAAAGCAACCAGCAGCAGGTGAAGGGTGTCCACTCTTCAGCTGTGCTGTATCAGACACAATCCTAAGAGCCAGGCCCTTCTCGGCCTTTAAGACGACACTACAGTCATCCCTAAGCCAGGTTCTCTCTTCTTTTGGTTCTTCTCTTCCTATAATACATTGCCTCTCTGATTTATGGGGGAGGCTCTCTAGGTAAACATTATACCAGATAGAAGGCGAAAGAAAAACAGGACCAAGAAGACATGCTTTGGGTAACTCAGGAAAGCAGCAGGAGGAGCTGCCGGAGTGAAAAGGTAAAAGCATTTGAAACGAAAACCAAAACCAAACTCACTACTACTACCTAGCCTTCCTCTCAGGGCTGAGGTGTGGTAGGTGAGGCTTGATTACAGATCGACACAAGTCATAGGTTGGATAAGTTAAGACAACTTTCAAATAAAAATCCCTAATTAATACTGAATGATATACGCTTATAAGAATTCTTTTTTTAAGCCAATGAACATGCTCAACTTAGAACAAAGGAGTTCAAGATGTCCTAGTTCTGCCTGGGAGATATGGCACTTTCCCAGGCGGTGTGGCAAGGGTACTCACAGGTCTGAGGGTGCAGCAGGAACACCTCTGCCAAATCTGGTGGGGAGAGGATGGAACCATCCAGCTGGCTCAGGGATGATGGTAGGTGGCGGACAAGCTTCAGGTGGGAAGAATGGAGGCTAAACTAAAAAGCACAGCTGATGCAAAAGAAAAGTATATACGAAGAGTTAAGGTGTCCTCAAAGTATTTGCCTATGAAGAAGAATTTGAAACTAAAAAGGACAAGTTACATTACCCTCAAGTATACTTCATATAAATCAGTTCTCAAAAAAATACCTTCCAGGTACAGACATACTATTTATGGTACAGTACATATAAATATAGCAGTATAATTCAATTTATTGCTAGAATTTTATTTGGTTGTTACAAAATCTGCAAGGGTATATATATTAAAAAGGGGGGGGGGCATGAAAGGCAGCCAGAAGAGTAGGTTATCTTCAAGTTACCTAAAGTGCCAGGCTAATTTTATACTATATTTAAACCTTTCCAAGAAAGTAAAATAGCATAGGTAGGCAAAGGAATTGTTTGAGAGAGAGAAATAGAGCGAGAAGCATAAGCCATAATGAGGTAAGCAGACACGTTCATGGGAAAAGACTTCATCCCACTTTAACTAAATTTTAATATCTCTAGGAAAAAAAACCAAGGTTAGCCAACACCGAGCTGAACATCATATAAAAAAAAAAAACATCCCTTAAATATTTAAGGGTGCTCCACTGCATCCATGGCTAACAGGGCAACTTGGACAAAGTTAAAATGGAAACAAGGTTTACTAAAGAAGTCTGAAAGCTTCTCTAGTTTCTCCCTGACTTGGCCTACAGCACAGTTAAGTTTTGCAGAGTTTTCCTTTTGTGTTGCCTGAAGATTGCTTCTAAGATCAACACAGCACACACAGAGGTGACATGGAGGAATAATTCCTTCCAGTTCAGGGACCTTTAGTAGCAGGGCTACAGAAGTATTTAATGGGAGAAGTACTGCACTTGCTTGTATTAGATTTGCTGCCACCACGTGAAGCCCCCCGCCCTAGGCCTGCCTGCCATGTTTGGCAACCTCCGGACAGAAAGCCTCTAGCTATTTCTGAGCTGTAATTGCAAGGAAACCTAATATGATTTCAGGTGTTTCATTTCACAACCTTTTTTGGCCTTAGTCAGCCCACAGAAGAACATATTAGGTTCTTGGTTAGGCCCCAGGTAAAATCTCAAGAAGTTTCCTGGATCAAAATTAGAGGCAGAGCTTTCCTCTATAGTTCCTGAGTAGCCAGGCTGAGACAGTGGCCGAGGGACTGCAGCCCTGCCATTCAGAATGGAGACAGTATCAGAGGTGAAAGTCAGTTACGGCTTAAAGGTAGACTTGAGTGGATGCGTGGGGGAAGATAATCTAGTTCACTCAGGGAGGAAATGTAGCTCCCACTGGATAACTTTTTATGCTCATAAACCCTGAAACAGGATTAAAAGAGAGAAAATCCCCAACAAGACTTCTCTGGTTCACAGGTTGGGAGGAGCTGAGAGGATAGACCAAAGAGCCAGAATCCTGAGCCTGGAGGCAGCACCGTACCCACAGTGTCCACTCCCTAAATCTACTCCCCCAGCACCAGGCCAAACCCCATGGCAGCACCCAAAGAGGATGTCTTAAGGAGATGGGGACACAGCTTCAAGCTGCTACCAGATCAGATTAGCAATTTTTAACAGCAAGTCATTTGTTCACGTCCTGTTTCAAACCATTCTTCCTACTTCCCACAAAATATGCACAACTCTTTCTTTCATTTTAAATATTTACAAACAGAAAAGGTCTATCTGTTAAAGGAAAGACATTTTCTGAGTCTGTATAAAGTGCAGCTAATTTAAGGCAAATTTATGCGAAATATAAAAGGTGGCTTATTCTCTCTATATACACATTTTCCAGTTTTAAAAGATAAGGTCTCCTCCCCTCAAAAAAAAAGGAAAGAGAAAAAAAGAGGGCTTGACTTTTTTTCTGGCAATTTTAAAATTAAGATCCTACTGGTTTAAGGAAATCATAGATTTCTGAGTAGCCTATTATAAGTAAAATGGTCTTTTTTAAAAAAATAACTTTTAGCTTTTTCAAACAAGTTAAAAGGTGGCAATGTGTCTGCTACTGTAGTTTGGAGGACTGGAGGATTGATGGGTAGGTAGAAGGGTTGTTTTTGTTAGCTGAGTAGATATTAGGTAGTCCAGGGCATACATCCATTTCTAAAATAAGCCTGATGAGGCTAGACACCTAAAGCTACTCTTAGCTCCAGGAATGAGTATCTTCCATCTCCATCAGAATCAAACTCCCTCAAACGCTCTGGTTCTGGCACAGCAGAATGTAAGGAGTCCCAGATTTCCTGGTAGGTCAGCTTCCCATCCACATCCTGCCCAGTCTTATGGAATAAATCCTGAAGATCTGTTAAAAAGGAATTACAAAAAAATGTATATGTCTATACATATAACTAAATTTAGTTAACAGTTTAAGAAGTAGTCTCAACAGAATTTAAAGCACTGAAAGAAAAGCTACTTTGCAGACTTTGTTCCCAAAAGGTAAAGTTTAAGATCTCACTAAATCTGAAAGACTAATTCTTGATCCTTTAAGAATGAGAGGAACACTGTAGGGCACTATCGTCCCAAAATAGAATCAGTGACAGATAATCACAGGAGAAGTGAATGGACTGGCTTTCTCTCTGTTCAGGGCTGTTCTTTTAGATTTTCCAGATTTTATTCTTATGTTGAAGGGGTCGAAAGGACTGTAGAAGCCTAAAGAGCTAACTGATAGGAGCTCTGATAGCCTATAAAACAGACTACGTATGGCATATTGTCAGTTCAACAGTTACTATATAACCCAGCAATTCCATTCCTAGGGTATGTACTCAAGAGAAATGAAAACATGTTGTCTACACAAAAAGTTGTATACATATGTTCATAGCTTCATTGTTCCTAATAGTCAAAAAGTGGAAACAACCCAAATGTCCATCAACTAATGAAAGGATAAACAAAATGCAGTATATCCGTAGGATGGACTATTATTCAGTCATAAAAAGGAATGAAATATTGCTGCACGCCACAACATGCATGCCAACCTTGAAAACATTATGCTAAGTGAAAGGAGCATATTGAAAGAAAGAAGCATACATAAGACCACGTATTATGATTCCACTTATATGAAACACCCAGAATAGGCAAATCCAAAGAGACAGTGGTTGAGAGATTAGTGGTTTCCAGGGGTGGGGGCAGGGGGATAACAGGGTGTAACTGTTCTCTCTTGGAGACTGACCCCCTCCCCGACCCAAGAGAGGGCCCTATAATAAATACCTAGGAGGGCCGATTGTTTACACAACGTCTAAAAAGGGCTTGAATGTGTCCCCACTGAATGACTTAGTGGATTCAGTCTCTAATACCAGAGGACAGTACTATCAAGCAATTTTGTAGACAAGCTTTTGGGTAAGTCCCTACTTTTAGTCCTAAGAGAGCCCCAACAAAGCAGCTAAATAAAGTCTCAAAAGCTCTCCGAAAAGCCAGAAAAGCAGTGAGACACTTGTTCCCAATGCCTGCCACCAAGTGGCTAGCTGGAAAATGTTTGTGTGTGTGTACATGGGGCATGAGTTTATAGAGCATGCTATGTACTCTACAGCAGTATTCAAATAAAAATCTGATTGGTGCCTCAGGTCATTTATAAAATGTAGTCATTCAAAAGTGTATAAGGTCTATGTTAGGGATTAAAGTATAAATGTTAAATTGGCTATTTCTTAATCTGCTCTAACAGTCTTTCCTCCTTTTATTCTCATCAATTCTTGATGTAATAATGAAGAGTAGGAGGAGGCAACTTGTGTTGCCAATAAACACAACTGAACACTCTCTTGTCTCTCCAGAAAACAGAAAAAAAAAATTGGGGACAGGGAAAAAAGTAATTGCATTTAAATGACAATATAAATTTAAGCCTTCTATGCTTTAAAAGCATTAATTGTAGCCTGTAGACAACTCATTCACTTAACAAATATTCACATGTACCAGGCACTAGACTAGGGGCTGGGAGTGAAGTTAAATGTTATAGGTCCCCAGGAAATTACAACGGAGTGACACGTGCAAATGTAAGATATTATGAGTGCATACACAGGAGGAGCCTAATCCAGTCCTGGGAGGTAAGAAAATGTTTCCTGGTGGAAAGGTATCTAAACTGAGGTGAAGAGCCAGGCAGAGATAGGGTGACAGGAATGGGTGATTTTTCAGGCAGTTAGCAAGTGCAAAAACAGGAGACCAAACACCACGAAGAGGGATGGAACACACACTGTTGGAAGCAAGGCAAGCACATTTCTCTGTGAATCATATCCTTCCTACTAAAGTTCTTCTTGCTGATTTTCAGCCAAAGGACCCCTCATTTTCGGAGGGCTCTGACAAATAGGGTCAACTTTTACTTTATTTTGCTAATCTCACAGTATTGTGTTTGCTTGCTTGTCTTCTCCACTAGACTGTTATATCCATGAAGAAAGTGAGAATGATTCTTATACTGTATTCTTACTGCTTACACTGGGTCCAACTAGGCACTCATTGAATGAATGAAGAAGACTCTAAAATACATTCATAGAGAGATAATATAGTGCAGTGTGGTTAAGAGTGCAAACTTCAGCGTCAAACTGCCTTGGTGTGAATTTTGCCTCAACCAATTATTTGCTATGTGGACTTAGGTAGTTTCCCGATCAGTAAAATGGGTATAATACATGAATGTTGACAGTCCCAGGTTTGTTATCAGGATTATATGATATAATGCATATCAAGTATCTGGCCTATAGGAAGTGCTCAATCAATGTTAGATATCATTCTTTATCTTACAAGTTAAAAAAGTCAGAAAGTTATAACTTTGAGCACTTCCTCTATCACTCCATAATATAAAAATTTACCTTCGATGCTAGAAATTCCTGGTAGGGAGACAGGCCTTAGCTGGGCAGCTTTCTCAGTCTGGCCTCCAAGAGACCGTGGGAATTTTGGCAATGCTGATGGCTTTGATGTGAAACTCTGAACTTGCTCTGTAACAAACAATACAGTTTTAGTATTACTAATGTGACACCAAGTTAAACCAGTATTGAAGGTCCTAACCTTTTAGGACAAATTCATATGTACTTAATTTAAGAGAAACAGCTGAGAATTAAGTAGCATAGTGACTACATGAAGTTAAAGATACGAGTTGAGATGTTTTGTGGGTAAGTGAAGATCAATCAATATTATGTAACATTAAGGTTTGAAGCCGTGGTCCCACTGGATGCTCTTATAGTACAAGTTAGCATTCCACATGTTTAGAGGTTGAGAGTTCAAGCAGCAAGTGAGAAAAGCATTGCGTATTTGACATCCTAGGAGCTGTGCTATGAGCCCGATCTGGGGGTATGTGCCACCAGACCAGCTGGTGCTGAAAGAGTGCTAACATACGATTATGTAGCACAGTGTTAGGGCAAGGCCTCCCACTGTACTTTGTCTCTCACTTAAAAGAGAATAAGAGAAGTTGTATTGCTTTCCCCAAAATGAAAAATACTTGTGGGAGGGTAGGGGTCAAAACCAACATAATCTAATGCCGTGGTTACATCCTCATAGAGCAGCACCAGCAGAGGTTGATGCACCTGCTAATATCGATTAGGTTATGTCTCTGACTAAAGCCAAAGGCCCTTCCAACCCAATGATCCCATTGTTATTTGTTAATGGTTTTTCAGAAGGACTAATATTTAAGTAAATTTTTATGCATTTACAGAAATGAAGACTCCCGTAAACAACATTTAGGGCTGGTTTAATACATGCTACGACAGTAATGTTTTTGCCTATAATTGGATGCAGACAGCATGGAGAAGTCTATTTCCAGCTAAACATTACCCATTTTTCCCTTAATAGACTGGAGTACAAATCATGTGCAAAATGGGCTTTTTCTAAATGAAAGCAAAGTGTAGCAGCTTCACCTCGGTGCGCTCAGGCATCATTCACTCAGTGCCATCAGTCCTGCTGGAACACCTTTCCCCACTCTCTGTGTGGGAGGCGAGCTGCCCAAGCCTGCGTGAAATATTCAGAAGCCAACCCTGAATATCTCACCTTCATCGGCAGTCTCTGGAGGCCTGCTGCTCTCAGGTTTGCTTGTGAGAGCACTGATCAGCTGCAGTTTCTCTCTGAGCTTGTATACCTGAGAATCTGAACTATCTTCTTTCTGTCCAAAACAAAGATCACAGAAGGTTTAAGGCGGAAGGAAGACCTCATCTGATTCTTCATGATATACCCAAAGCCTATTTAGCCTGTATTGCTTGACCCCAAGTAGGCTTCCTCTGAAGGCAATGAAGGAATGAATCAACAATTACTAGAGATATCTTCAGTACTCAGCGTTGATCAGGGCCTGGCTGGATTTGAGCCTAGACCATCAAGGGAACATTATGCTACAGATGATCTGATTCACTGTGTGCATTTGGCAGACGGGGAAGGCAAGCATGTGTCAGCAGTAAAGGAAACATACACTTGCTCAGGTGCTGTTGTGATACCCATTTCCTAAATGGGTAGGATATTGTTTTCTAGGTACTATTTCACACTAACTAAATAATTTTCCTGAATAGCTTACTTTACCTTGTGACTAGATCACTTTAGGCAGAGTTTTATGCTCTTATCACCTTAAAAAAAAAAAAAAAGCAACCAAACCACAAATATTCCCCCTGATCTTCCTTCTCTGCCACCATGGTAATGATTCAACTGGTGGCAGGAACTGTTAGGAACATAAGGGAGCTATAATATTTCTTTTTTTTTTACTGTTCTTCATTCATTTATTTATTTTTTAACATCTTTATTGGAATATAATTGCTTTACAATGGTGTGTTAGTTTCTGCTTTATAACAAAGTGAATCCGCTATACATATACATATATCCCCATATCTCTTCCCTCTTGCGTCTCCCTCCCTCCCACCCTCCCTATCCCACCCTTCTAGGTGGTCACAAAGCACCAAGCTGATCAGGGAGCTATAATATTTCTAATTCGAGGCCTTACTTGTATCTTTAAAAAAATTTTTTTCCTCTACCCTGCCTCATTCCCAGATGATATAGTGGCATATAAAAAATACAATTAATTATAAAAAGAGAGAAGTCTGGTTTCTGTGAGGTCAGTTTCTAACTGCGTAGGCTAGCGTGAAAGGTCCTGAGCCCATGTTTAGTTAGAATATCGACCATTACACATTTCTTTTATTCAATATATATTTACTTAGTTCTCTCTTATCCTTAGTCTACCCTAATAGTTACTGTACAGTAGATCACTCTTAGTTTATTTAGGGAGCCAAAATATGGATGTATATAGCTAAAACTAGGTACTAAATGCTTGAATAATTTATGGCAAGGAGAAATTACATTTCTTTTGGACACTTAGATGAGGTAGGACAAAGGGACTAATACAATGGGGTAACAGTTAAAAACACAAAGTGTCAGAAAGTAAAGCCAAAAAATTCAGGCAAAAATGTGTACTAGCTCTATTTTATTCTGATATTTACTGTCAAAATCTGAACTGTTGCTGAAATCACTACTATTTTCCAATAATAACCACCCGTTACTTTTTTCGTGCTTGAACATTTTTATCTGGATCTTAAATTTTTCTTGTCATTCTCTAGGTGAAGATAAATTTTTTTTTTTTTTGGGTAGCAGCAGTTAGAAAACTCAACAAAAGCCTAGCTTATAAAGCACTAAAATCTTAATATATGTGATTTTTATCCAGACAATACAAAACTGTTAAGGAAGAACAAGTCTAGATGCAAAGCATTACATTGAAAACTGCCTGACATATGGTTCATTTCCAAGTTCATTTCCTGTGAACCCCATCCTTGAGCTCATCGAATGCAATGTGCATCTGAAATGATATTTTAGTCACTCAGTCACAATCTTTCTGGCTTTTCCTTTATTTTAGCCCAGTTTAGTTTATTTAGTTTATAATATTAAACAGTACTCTCATCACAGAGAATGCTGAAAACAAACTTTCTTTCCTGGGATAACAAAGCACATCACAGACTACTTGTCTTATCTTGACAATATGTCTGGGAAGATCAAAAAAAGGGAAGGTACAAGGTGAAGGGAACTGGCTGAAGCTTAAAGGGACTATGTATGTACTGAGACTGCAATCTTTCTTTTCCCCCTTCCACCCCCCAAGAGTCTGTAATTTTAAAAATAAGAAATAATTTTTAGTTTAGACACCATTTTTAGATTATCTATGCCTCTCATCATTAGTACAGATAACTTACTGTCTTAGCTTAAAAGTCACTTCCTTAGGGAAGCCTTCCTGTTCTCTGTTAGCACTGTTATACCCTATACCTTTCCTTTGTAGCACTTATCATACTCGTGATTATCTGCTCAATTATGTGTTAATGATCTTCTGGCTGATGGACTTTGAGCTCCACCAGAATAGGTGTCACGTGTCTACCCTGCTCACTGTGGTCACACCAGCTCCTAGCAAAAAGCTGGGCAAGGGGCAGGTTCCTGATAAAGTATTTGCTTATTTACTAACATACTAATTTACTAATTACTCTGTCTTGAAGTTTCAAAAAAAGACCAAAGTGCTCCCTTTGAGAAAGAAGCAGGTGCTCATGCATTTATTCTTACTTCAGAGAAAGCCTCCTATTATTTACCTTTATGCTCTGGGATTTTACTGACTCTGTTCTGTTGGTCACTTGATGCAAAGACTCTCTCTTCAGAGTGGCAGCTCTATCATTCATCTTAAAGGGTAAAAGGAACAAAACAAGAGAAGATTAAAGGAAAACATTAAAACTTAAACAACATCCAGCATTTTAAAAACAAACTGGCCAAACTTATTTAAAGGGTCTCGATATACAACTAATTCACTATGCTGTACACCTGAAACTAACACAACGTTGTAAATCGACTATACTCCAATAAAAATTAAAAAAAGTAAATATATAAAGGGTCTCAGAACACTTTCAACAGAAAACCAGCAGGAGAATGAGAGGAGAGAGGGAGAAAGGCCTCAGAGAGACAAAGCTGAAACTGGTGCTTCTAGTTTCCGTCACAAACTTTAAAACTTTGAAGTATAAAAGGCGAGAGGACTTCTACCCAAAACCATGCTGGGTATGATGCTGCTGGAAGAAACAGTAGGACAGATGGCACTATTAGCAATTTCCTCTTCTGGAAAAAAATAGGGTGAGGAGGGGAGGGACAGTATGGAGAGTTTTGAGGCTGGTGAGTTTTCACTATAAGCCTTGAAAACCAACCTTCAAGACCTAATACTCATCAAATCATCCAAAATTCCTAGCCTCTACCGTACTCAGTTTAGCTAAGTTCAAAAAGGCTTTTAAAAATAAGGCTCCTTTAATCTTCACAGCTTTGTAGTAAATTACACACCCCTGTAAAGGAGGAAGAGGAGCAGGTCCTCTTACTCTACCCTCAAAGCCAAGGCCGGGCAACTTGCCAGGGCTCCACTGTAGCAGAGCCAGTTCAAAGGCTGCTTCCGATGTGCCAGAGCTTGACTTTACTTGTAGGCTTGCTTCCAGCTTTGGTAGTTACTTGATTTACACAATTTATAAATTTATACAATTTATACAGTTACTTGACTTATACAATTTATACAATTTCCTGTATTTGGTTTCCATTTCTATATGCCTATGTCTTTGCTGTATGAAATCTTTAAGAGTGGGGCTTGCAGCTATTAAAAAATAACCCACGTGGATTCCAGAACAATGTATATGTGAAAGGTGATTAAAAAAAACAACCACCACATCTTATTTGCAATAACATGAAAACCAGTAAACCATACGGTCTGTCAGCATCAGTGACTTAGTACGTCATTCAGGTTCCTCTTATGTAAAATGAGATAGACTCAGTGATCTCTTAAGGGGAGGAGCTGGTCTGACTGATTTGTCTTAAATAGCTTTCCTGACATTATCTGCAAGGGGATCCCCCTCATATGCCCATGAAACAGGACAAGTCTGAAAGCCGAGTCTGGGCTTAAAGAAATGACAAAAGATTCTCTAGTTATTGTCACTGTCATTGTTCCCACCCTTAATAAATTAAAAAAGTAAAGATCAAGAAGACCTCCCTTGGAAATATGTGCCAGAGCTTCCCTACCAGATGAGTCACTGGTAACATAAAAGGAAGCTTGTCGTCTCTGCCAACTACTTGTGGTGAGGCCTTGGCAAGCAACTGAACCTCTCTACATCTCCCTTCCAAATCAGGACTGACATCGTCTGTGCCATTCACATCACAGAGCTAGTGTAAGGATTAAAGGAGACAAGGATTAAGCATAACACAAACGTGGACCCTCTCAAGTACCCTAGAAGTCGTGGTCTGAAAAGGTTGTGGAATGTCATCCATGTACAGACAAAACACACTGCAACACAGAACATGTCACAAAAGACATGAAGAGGCTTACCATGCTGAAGGACAGGTTCGCTCGCTTTTCTACCTTGCTCATAGCAACCAGATCTCTTTCTATCAAGTTGACTCTCTGGGTAAGATTACTGACTGTCTCATTCATCCCCTCGAGTTTAAGATCATTCTCTCTCTGGTACCCCACTAGGGCACTGTTTACTTCCTCTAAAAAGTTGTGGAGGTACAGGATATCCTGGAGTGGAAATAAATCAAGTTGTGGAATCCAGCTAAAGACATGTACTAGACAAGCAGGCCAGCAGCACTGAACAACCATTACTATGTCAACTTATTGAAGTAAACTCCTTTTCCTGCTCTTGACCATAGATCGTCAGTCTCCGTTTTGTCCCTCCACTCTGAACTGCTCCCAGTTTACTCCCTCTGGAACTGTCTGACCTCAGTTAGACAGGAGGGGGAAAGAGGGAAGAGACTACCAACATGATTCACTCTCTGGTCCCAGAAAGCTGAGAGCTTGGGAATTGATTTCCCAATGTTTACCTCACCTGCTGGCGAGAAAGCCTGCTGGGTTATTAACTGAAACGCTCATTAACCTAATTTGTCAGAACAAAACTACCGTAGAAACAATACCAATTACTGAATTGGCTCATGTAGCAAAACCATAACAGGTAGTGCATTATTTAGTACAAGATTCAATTATTTTTGACATTCTCCAGTACTGATTGTTATTTAGAAAGGAATGATGATTATAGGCTTTAAAGGGCATTAAACTCAGGACAGGAATTCTTCTCAGTGAAGATTTTTATTCTTTTTAATGTGATTCTGAACTCACCCTTTTCCCTCCTCTGGTCTTTAGAAAATCTTGATTTTCAAGGATATGCTTTCTAATGTTCTTAGTATTTACTGTGACCCAAAACAGCCATCACTTTGAATTAATCTGCTATCCATCCATCTTTAACTTGCCCAGATTGCTATTCAAAAACTGTTCAAAAACAGTTTCAGGATAATCTGGTCACTTTATGACTTTCAAGATGTGAAAAGGAATTTACTCCACTGATCGACATGCAGCGAGAAAAAGCAGACTGCCAAGGAAGACACAGGCAGCATGCTGGCTCCCTGGCAGAGCCGCACCCCCCTCTGCTCAGCTCTCAGGCAGGCAAGCGTGCGCACAAGATGCCTGCTCAGGGATCGCAACATGGAGCCTACACTACTCAGGCCGCTCCAGAGTTCACTGGTCACAGGGAGTTAAGCCAGAGACAAAAGTACCTGTTTCAAATTCTCACTGTGGGTTTTACTGTCAAGTTCAGATGTAGCTGAAGGTGATGGAATGATCTGGTTGCTTCCACTGGTTTCCTTTAAGGCATGCTGATTCTGTGAACAGGAATGAAGGTTGGTATAGGCAATAAGTAATAACTAAGTCTACTTATCCATCAGGGATGGTCCTGGAACATTCCAGCTTCTCACAGGTGGCATCCACAGATTAATCAACAATTATTTCCCAGGAGCCTTGGTATGACCAATCCTGTGCTAGGCCTGAGGGCACCAGGTACTTCTGGGGGTCCCCAGCCTAAAGCCTGGACTGGATCAGTAGCACCCAGACTGCGTCAGGGAACTTTCTCAGTCTCTGAATGGAATGAACTCCCTAGAAACCAGGCCTCCTCTCCCTGTCACCTGTACTCCCAGAGAAACTATACAACCACTATATCTCCCAGGACCAACTCAGTCTGAACCTGGTTAGTGTCATTGTTTCCCCAGAACTAAAGAGATTTATACATTCCAAGAACAGCCAGTCAAGGAACCACTGGCTTTGGACACTGAGCATGTAACCAACCATGCACATTATTAGCTTTTCAGTTTGTACAGCACATGCCAAGAGTTATGAGGGTTACCCTTCCTTTCTCATCCCCTTCCCACTGCTCAAGTCTCTCCTGGTGGCGACTGAAGTATAACATGCTTATATACACTTTTCCCTCTAATGGGAAAATCTTTGTATGGCTTATTCAGTAGGAGGATTACCACTGGCAATCATGGAAGTTTAAAAGATGCACATTGAATGATAACAGGATGCAACTGGTCAAAATAAATTGTTTTCCTTGAAATCTGAAATCCTAGACATTTGTCAACTCTGCTTTTATAGGAAACAAATGGTAACAATAAAGAGAAAAGGAGGAGAGGATGAGAAAAAAAAGAAAAAAAACCCATGGTTCTATAAAGTATGAATTTTTGAGTTAGTAAAAAGTATTTTAGAAAATAATTACTTTGAGAAAATGCTCAAGCTATTAAAATAATAATAATAATAATAATAATAATAATAAAAGAACTGTTGAGTTAGAGAAGTCTTTATTATTATGTATCACACAGTTACTCAGTGGCAAAGTTGGAATTAGAATCCAGGGTGTCTGGATACCTAGATCAAGGCTTTTTCCTCTGGGTCAGCCCCACTAAATAAAAGTGAGGAGTATTTGTTCTGAAGAAAATGAAAAACCCTCCTTTCTAGAGCTCTAAAATAGCCCAGGTCTCCTTGGCACAAACTGCCCAGTTTAAACTTGAAACTCCAAAGCTTGAAAAGAGCATGTAGGGCAGATCTAGAAATTGGTGGAAAAGCTAGGGAACTTTTGTGTGCCTTGAACTGTCCTGATTTCACATATGTATAACTCATCTCTCCAGCAGGACAGCAAGGGCTGTGCCATCCTTTTTCACCCTTCATACATCTTTCATGGAGCTGAGTATCCATTAGGAGATTAATTAAGGCCTCTGAATGACTGCAGACAGCTTACACCTGCGCAGCATTAAGCACTGTTTGAAAACAATTCCTGAGCACTGCAGGGTTTGCTTCTGTCTCAGTTATCTGTTGCTGTATAATAAATCATCCCCAGGGACTTCCCTGGCGGTCCAGTGGTTAAGACTTCGCCTTCCAGTGCAGGGGGTGAGGGTTTGATCCCTGGTTGGGGAGCTAAGATCCCACATGCCTCGCCACCCAAAAACCAAGGCATAAAACAGAAGCAATATTGTTACAAATTCAATAAAGACTTTTAAAACGGTCCACATAAAAAAAAAAAAAATCATCCCCAAACTTTGTGGCTTAAAACAAGTTTATTATTTCTCATGATTCTGTGGGTTGACTGGGCTCAGTGGGGGTGGGGTGGCTTCCTGTTCCCCATGGTACAGGATGAGGTCACACACGTGGCTGTATTCGACTGCGAGACTGGCTGAAGCAGGAGCACCCAAGATGGCCTTTCATCCTCTGGAGCTCCTCTTTGCTTTGCCTCTAATCATTCCACAGTCTAACAGCCCTGCCCAAACTCCTGATCCACAGAACAGTGAGAAATAATAAACTGTTGTTTTAAGCCACTAAGTCTTAGGGTGATTTGTTATATAGCAATAAATAAGACACCTCCCCACTCCCCTTTCCTTCTTTTCCATTTTCCTTCCTACCCATTCAACTTTAAGGACAGTGTCTTAGTGCTGTATCTCCTCTACCACGTTGGCAAAAGACTCAGCTTTTAATCCTATCTACCTCAATTTACAGATTGTAGTAAAATCAATCAACACTGCTTATTTTATCTTCTAAAAAGGTGCCTGTGGGGCCTGTTTAGGTAAATGGAAAATTGGTATCACAAGATTACACAGAAAAGGGTAGGCAGGAGTATGCTGACTTTCTGTAGCATTTGTAGATTTCCGTACCATATCACTCTGCAGTAACTCCATGGTTTTCTTGTGTTCGTCCACAGTCTTCTGTATTGCCTCCACAGCAAGATGGACGCTGTTTAAAGTACTGCCAATGGAAGCTACACTCTGAACAGAAACATGTAGTAGGGTCAGTGTTTTTTCCTTTTTAAAAATTTTTAATAACTTTATTAAGATATAACTCAGAAACAATAAACTGCACGTATTTAAAATGTATGACTTGATAAGTTTTTACATATATATATATATACATACATATATATATATATACCTGTGAAACCATTACCACAATCAAGATAATAAACATCCATCCCACCCAAGTTTCCTCATGCCTCCTTGTAATTCTTCCCTCCCTGTTCCCAGGCAACCAATGATCCACTTTCTATCACTATATATATACATATGTCACTATCTAGCTATCTATCCATACACTTATATATATATCAGTTTGCATTTCCTAGAATTTTACATAAATAGAACAGTGAGTGAGCATGTACATTTTTTTTTTTTTTTTTGGTATGGCTTCTTTCATGCAGCATAATTATTCTGAGATTTATGCATGTTGTAGCTACTCAGCATGTTGTGGAGTAGCATTCCATTCTACAGATACATCACCTTGACCTGTTGATGGTGTTTTAGGTTTTAGGTTGTTTTCAACATTTGACTATTACAAATAAAGCTGCTATGAACATTAACGTACAAGCCTTCACGTGGGTATATGCTTTCATTTCCCTTCATCATAAGCTTTCTCGTGATCACACTTCCTAGGAGGCGAATGGCTGATCATATGGTAGATGTAGGCTTAACTTTTTTACTCCATCTCCTCATCAATACTGGTACCCTCAATCTGTTCCATGTTAGCCATTCTAGTGGGAGTGTAGTGGTATATCATTGTGATTTTACTTAAACACTGACCTAATGGAGGATTATTTCAAATATCTTCGAACTATGAACTCCATGTAGTTTATACTGACACAATTAACCAGAAACTACACATACACACACACACACACACATAATTTTCATAGAGGAAAGCCAGATCTTTCCTTAAAAACAAAACAAACAAAACAAAAAACCCCCCAAAAAACTAGTTTATAAATCTGGGATCCGTAGATAAAGTTCTCCCACAAACTGCCTCTGTCAAGCCCTGCAGGCAGATGGCCAGAGCTATCATTGTAGACTGCCACTCTCAGGAGCAAATGATGACT
Organism: Balaenoptera musculus; assembly: GCF_009873245.2. NCBI lineage: Eukaryota > Metazoa > Chordata > Mammalia > Artiodactyla > Balaenopteridae > Balaenoptera > Balaenoptera musculus. The sequence goes on from NC_045785.1 coordinate 38,654,047, forward strand.
TTTGAGTAAAAATGGGTGGAACCATTTCTGGCCTTGGAAAACCCAGCCTTGCAGAGATGAAGGGAAAATTCCATTTGGCAGCATGTGTTCTTCTGCTTTAGAATCCCGTCAGTAACTACTGAGTAGAGTTAGATATGGCTAGTTGCTTACTTGCTTTCATTAGGTCTAAGGAGCCCAAGTGGATTGCAGACTTAGGAATATAATTCAGAAACAATCTTTTAAAAAAGGCTTGTCCTAAAGGAACATCCAAGAGTGTTACTAATTTGATAGGTTTTGGTCTTTCATTAAGATATACTGACAATTTTATAGTGTTCCATTAGTATTTTTAACCAAGGGTGTTTTTATTATACTGATAGCCAAGAATCCAAGAGAAAAATAAATGACATTTTCAACATTAAAAAAAAATAATTACATGAGATACACTGAAGTTAGGTTTTTTGAGATGACCTACCACTTCAAAACTGAGCCACCTGTAATAAAAGTAGTGCCTGACATTATAAATGCACAGATTTGCAAAGAGACAACATACTGGGTAGAAGTCTCTAAGCTGGGATTTTGTCTATGTAAGCTCTGTTGTTATAGAAGCTACAAGCATTCAAAGACATCCACTGTTAGAGAATCCTCACTGGCTGGATGCATGAGCCCATCAGGACGCAAGAAGATAGTAAGCTCTTGTTTAAGATTTTTTTTTTAAGGAAGCAGCTGACAGAGCCATGTGAACTCTAGAGCAAAACCCTGAAACTAGTATTCTCACCAACTGCAAAGTGCCTGGCACATACTGGAGGAAGCCCCACAAATGTTTGTTGAATTAACGAATGCAAGAATAAACCAATTTCCTTTTTGAATGCAAGACTGCCAGAGTTGCTTCTGTATTAAAGGCTACAGAGGCCTACCTTTCCCCCTACTTGACCCTTGGGAAAAATGGCAAAAACAGTCTGGCCTCATCAAAGTTGTCCCTACTTTTTTTTTAAGTTGTAGGCAGATGACCATATTGGACAAACAGCAGACTATAGAGACTGAGCACACACAGGTGGTGTGGCTGTAAAATAACAAGTTCCGTTTCTGGCTTAGGAATTTCTCACTCCTTTGAGGAAACAATTTATATGTTTATAGAGCCTGGTATATAATCAAATCAAACTCAGCACACACTGACTTTCTTTTAAATTTTATTTATTTATTTATTTATTTATGGCTGTGTTGGGTCGTTTCTGTGCGAGGGCTTTCTCTAGTTGCGGCAAGTGGGGGCCACTCTTCATCGCGGTGCGCGGGCCTCTCACTATCGTGGCCTCTCTTGTTGTGGAGCACAGGCTCCAGACGCGCAGGCTCAGTAATTGTGGCTCACGGGCTTAGTTACTCCGTGGCATGTGGGATCTTCCCAGACCAGGGACTGAACCCGTGTCCCCTGCATTGGCAGGCAGATTCTCAACCACTGCGCCACCAGGGAAGCCCCCACACTGACTTTTAAAAGCCAGAGATTCTATATTTGATACCCATTGTTTGCGGTTCCCTGCTCCAGAATCCCTCTTCCACTTCCTGCTACAGGGCCTCATGTTGCTTGTGTGCCCATTAAGCACCCTCTTTTCCTTCCATTCCCTACCCACTCTCCCCACCCAGCTCTAAAGATTCCAACATACTCTTCATCTGGTTGGTTACTGCCTCCTGCTCTAGGTTGAATCATAGGGATCAAGTAAACAGAAATTCTAAAGTAATGTTTGCCTAGGCCCTAGAGTCTAGGGCATATACCTAAGAGTGATTTGCTTAGAGGGTGTGTCTCTCTACCTTTATAAAATAATATATATTGTTTTCCAAAATGCTTTTTACCAATTTATACTCCCGGCAGGAGTGTTTGAAAGTTTCCCTCTATCCACATCGTTGCCAGTACTTATCACATCCTGAATTTTTATTTTGCACTTCCCCAAATTATCTTTTTTTAAAAAACAAAACCAACGAAAACAAACAAAAAATCCCCTCTCTTTCTCAATCATGGAAAATAATAGCAACTTAGAGCAACTCTCATGTACAATTGCTCTGCTTTCATAAAGACGTTGTGGATGATGAACTGAAAAGGCAAGTAATGAAAAGCAAACCCACACATGTTAACACAAGAGTCCCAGCAAAGCAATCCTGGGACTTGGAAAGCCAGATAAAAAGGTGTGAATCCATATAAACCATAGCTAAAACCACCTGTTGCAAATTAAAGGTCCAACTAACCAGACCAAAGCAGAGATGTCTTGAACTCTATTACTGTCCTCTTGGAGTAGCTGATTTCAAATGCCAGCCTTTCAAAGAGAATTTGTAAGAAGACAGAATTACAGTAGGTTAATTTCAGTGCCCATACACAGCACTTACCTTCTGAAGTCCCTCTACAGTGGCAGGCAGGCTAATTAAGTCTGCAGCTGACTTGACATTGGCTTTGAGGTGGTTTACTGCAGAAGTCAGCAGAGAAATCTGAAAGGAAATGAGTAATAACCAATGAAAACAGAACTTGTAGAACAATGCTCCCTTCACACACTCTACAGCTGATGGTGATGTCAAGCACCTTTGGACATCACGCGATTCTGTGATCCAGACGTTCTGCCCGGTCACGTCACAGGAGTAGAAGAACTCTGCAGAGTACCTTGGATAGACTTGAGATGTGGGAGGAAGCAATAACACCCCTTCTCTCCCTGCCCAGTTTAAATACCAGTGCCAAGGAGGGAAAGGCAGGCATTATTCTTTACCCCACTCCTGGCAGCTACAAGATCCAAAAATCTTAAATTACCCAAAAGATGCAGTAATTACAACACAGTCCTTCAACAACTGGACAGGAAGAAAGCTAATGATCAAGGATCTCTAAAAGATTTTATTTTGGTAAAAAATACCACCTCAGTTATTTGCTGAACTTTTGTTTCTGCCCAAGTGGGAACATATAAAGTAAAAGCCCAACATCACAATATACAGTCGACAGCAACTGAACCCTGACAACTTGAATAGCACTTTCAACTACTTGGGGATTTAGTTTTGGTTTAACAATGTGATTAATATTTCAAACTCAATAGCTCAACCAAAGCACTACTTTGTACCCTGAAGGGGCTCAATAAATACCCACTGACCTGCTGGCTGACTGATATACTGAATGTATTAAAATAGGAACTGAATCAAAACAAAAAGTATCTTCCCTTCTGCTATTTATGGGTAAAATTCTAAATAGCTGGACTTCTCTCTAGAATGAGGACTGGTGGAACCTGTGTAATACTCAGTTTCAGGATGCAGAGATCATATTCTAAAAACCTTGCAATGTGGCTCAAAACTTGGTTCCACACTGCTTTCCTGTCCCAAATTCTAGGATGAGGACACAGATCTACCAATAGCAATTATATTCAGAATGGCCTCACAGAGTAACCATGAAAGTTTCTGGGCACTTGTGACATGCCTAACCCTGTGGTAGGCATCAGATGGATACAAGACACAGTAAACCTGACCCCTTATTCTTTTATTCAGCAAAAGTCTAGCACCTTCTCTGTGCCCAGAACTGTGGAGAAAGTGGCAAATAAGACTGTTAGGTTTTGCTTTCATGGAGCTTACATCCTGGTAGGAGGTGACAGAAGAACAAAGAAGCAAAGTATTAGATAGTAATAAGTACTGTGTACAGCATTTAAAGAGAGCTCCTGGAGTGAGCAGCAGCGTGTTCTGAACAAGGGAGTGCAGTGAGGAGCCTTGGAACTCTTCTCCCTCTTTCCTTTTAGGAGGGATGTGTTCAGGGGCGTCAGACCATTTTCCTTTCATTCATCCACTCATTCATTCATTCCTGCAACAAATATCTATTAAACCCTATTTATTCCAGTGGTGAACAACACAGATGTCAGTGGTCTTTGGTGTTTACATTTTAGTGCAAAGAGACAGACAATTTGATATAAGAAAAATATTAGATAGCAGGATACATTAGAGGAAAATGAAAATAAGGTGACTTCTGTTTACAACAGCCAGGACATGGAAGCAACCTAAATGTCCATCAACAGATGAATGGATAAAGAAGATGTGGTGCATATATACAGTGGAATATTACTCAGCCATAAAAAGAAACGAAATTGAGTTATTTGTAGTGAGGTGGATGGACCTAGAGTCTGTCATACAGAGTGAAGTAAGTCAGAAAGAAAAAAACAAATACTGTATGCTAACGCACATATATGGAATTTTAAAAAGCGGTACTGATGAACCTAGTGGCAGGGCAGGAATAAAGATGCAGACGTAGAGAACGGACTTAAGGGCATGGGGAGGAAGGGGAAGCTGGGATGAAGTGAGAAAGTAGCATTGACATACATACCCTACCAAACGTAAAATGGATGGCTAGTGGGAAGCTGCTGCATAGCACAGGGAGATCAGCTTGACGCTTGTGGCGACCCAGAGGGATGGGATAGGGAGGGTGGGAGGGAGGCTCAAGGAGGGGATATGGGGATATATGTATACATACAGCTGATTCACTTTGTTGTACAGTAGAAACTAACACAACGTTGTAAAGCATTTATACTCCAATAAAGATGTGAAAAAAATAAAATAAGGTGACTTGATGAGTGTGACTGGGTAGCTACTTTAGATTGGACTGCCAGAGAGGGCCTCTATTAGAAGATGAAATTTAAACTGAGATCTAAATAATAAGGAATTAACCAGAGAGAGAAATAAAAAGAAGTACATTTCAGGGCAGAGGGAATCGCTAGGGCAAAGGTCCCAGTGTGGGGAAGAGCTTGGCATATTTGAAGAATAGAAAGAAGGCCTGGGGGACAGGAGCAAAATATGAGTGAGAAAAGGAGAGGGAGAGGGGGAGGGGAAGAGAGAGGAGGGGGAGAGGCAGAGGGAGGGGAGAGGGAGTGAGGGAGAGGGAGAGGTAGAAGTAGATAGGTAACATTAAAGAAACAAGTACTAAATGTGATACTGAATACAGTCTGAGAAAATATTAGCACAGGTTGAAAGGGACAGGCTTCATTGAATCAGGACTCAAATCAGACTCTGATAGAGAAGTAAGAGTTTTATATATAGAAATAAATCAGTTATCCTTTCTAGGTTAGAAGGGTGACTGTGGCATCAGGGTAGGTAGGGAGCAATAAAAAGAATAGGCCTGGGCTTCCCCGGTGGCGCAGTAGTTGAGAATCTGCCTGCCAATGCAGCGGACATGGGTTCGAGCCCTGGTCTGGGAAGATCCCACATGCCGCAGAGCAGCTGGGCCCGTGAGCCACAATTACTAAGCCTGCGCGTCTGGAGCCTGTGCTCCGCGACAAGAGAGGCTGCAATAGTGAGAGGCCCGCGCACCGTGATGAAGAGTGGCCCCCGCTTGCCACAACTAGAGAAAGCCCTCGCACAGAAACGAAGACCCAACACAGCCATAAATAAATAACTAACTAAATAAATAAAAAATTAAAAAAAAAAAAAAGAATAGGCCCAGGAATACTTTTCCTTCATAGCATTTCTCAGAGTGACAATGATTTATTTATGTGTGTGATTTTAAATTAAGATTTCTCTCCTCCACTAGACTGTAAGCTCCATGTCATCAAGGACCATGTCTGTTTTATTTTCCATAATACGCCTGACACAAAGACAGGCATTCAATAAGTATCTACCAAATGAATGAATGGCTAAGAATGAACACTGTGTCTGGGATGGACGCTGAGAAGGCTAGTCCAAGCAGAGTAGAGGGTAGAGTCTAGGAAGTAGGAGATAAGGCTACATAAGTGTGAACTCATTTTCCTCACTGGTAGTATGGTATAACAACAACCATCTCACAGGGACATGTGATGGTTTTAAAATATGTCCACAAATTCTTTGATAGTCCTCCCTTCAAGAGGTGGACGCTAATTCCCTTTCCCCTAAGTGTGGCCTGCACTGAGTGTCTCACTTTTGGCCCACAGAATAAAGTGCAAGTGACAATGTGCAACTTTGAAAACTAGGTCATAAAAAAGCACTGTCTTCCTTTTTGCTCTCTTTTGGATCACTCACTCTGGATAAGCTGGCTGCCATGTTGTGAGAACACTCAAGCAGCCCCATGGAGAAGCCATGGTGGGACAAACTGAGACCTCCTGCCAACAGCCATGTGAGTGAGGATGCTTCAGTCCCAGTCAAGCCTTCAGATATGCAGCCCTGGCCGTATATCTTAGCTGCAACCTTAGAGAGATCCTAGCCAAAACAACTCAACTAAGCTGCTTCCAAATTTCTGACCCAGAAAACCTGCGAGATAATAAATGTTTGTTGTTTTAAGTCATTAAGCTTTGGGACAAATGTAACACAGCAACAGATGACTAATACAGGCTATGAGGCTTAAATGAGATACATATCTAGAGCTCTCAGCACAGTACCTGATACAAACAAAATACCAAGTAAGTGTTAGCTCTTTAATAATGAAATTTAATAAGCACTTAAACATGCAATTCTCCATAAGTGCTCCAAAATACTCAGACTAATCTTCAACATTCTAACTCTATCCATTTAAAAATAAAATGGGTGAGAAACTTCAGCTCCAGAGAGATACTCTCAGCAAACTATAAACCTCTTAAGAGCAGCAGTTACATCAAGGAGGTTTTAACACATGCCCTTAAAAAGATATGAATAACACTTAGGTTTGAAAAGCACATACAGAAATAGGTATTCTCATGCACTGTTAATGGAAATGTAAATTGGAGACGACTTGTTAGATGGTTATCTAGGATTATCTGTCACAATTTGAAACGTTTACACCCTTTAATTCAGCAATTTCATTTCTAGAAATCTATCCTAAAGGTTACTTGTTTAATCAAGAAGAATAGAATACCTAGGAATAAATCTAACTAAGGAGGTAAAAGACCTGTACTTGGAAAACTGTAAGACCCTGATGAAAGAAACTGAAGACGACACAAACAGATGGAAAGACAGATCGTGTTCATGGATTGGAAAAATTATTGTTAAAATGACCATCCTGCCCAAGGTAATCTACAGATTCAATGCAATCCATATCAAAATACCAATGGCATTTTTCACAGAACTAGAACAAATAATTCTAAAATTTGTATGGAAACACAGAAGACTCTAAATGGCCAAAACAATCTTGAGAAAGAACAAAACTACAGGTATCATGCTCCCTGATTTCAAACTATACTATAAAGCTACAGTAATCAAAACAGTATGAGACTGGCACAAAAGCAGACACATAGATCAATGGAACAGAATAGAGAGCCCAGAAATGAACGCACACTTATCTGGGCAATTAATCTACAACAAATAAGGCAAGACTATACAATGGGGAAAAGACAGCCTCTTCGATAAATGGTGTTGGGAGAACTGGACAGCTACATGAAAAAGAATTGAACTGGACTACTCTCTCACACGATGAACAAAAATAAATTCAAAATGGATTAAAGATTGAAACGTAAAGACCTGAAACCCTAAGACTTCTACAAGAAAACACAGGTAATAAGCTCTTTGACACTGGTCTTATTAATACTTTTTAAAATATGTCTCCTTAGGCAAAAGAAACAAAAGCAAAAATAAACAAATGGGGTTTCATCAAACTAAAGTGCTTTTACACAGTGAAGGAAACTGTCAACCAAACAAAAAGGGATCCCACTGAATGGGAGAAGATATTTGCAAATGATATAGCTGATGAGGGGTTAATACTCAAAAATATACAAAGAGCTCATACAACTCAACATCTAAAAAACAAACAACCCAATTAAAAAATGGGCAGAGGATCCGAACAGACTTTTTTCCAAAGAAGACAGGCACATGAAAAGATGTTCAACATCACTAATCATCAGGGAAATGCAAATGAAAACCACAATGAGATATTGCCTCATACCTGTCAGAATGGCTACTATCAAAAAGACAACAAATAACAAGTATTGGCGAGGATGTGGAGAAAAGGGAACCCTCTTGCACTGGGAATGTAAATTGGTGCAGCTGCTAGGGAAAACAGTAGGGAGATTTCTCAAAAAAATAAAAAACAGAACTACCATATGATCCAGCAGTTCCATTCCTGGGTATTTATCCAAAGAAATGAAAACATTAATTAGAAAAGATATATACACCTCTAGGTTCACTGTAGCATTATTTACTATAGAAAAGATATGGAAGCAACCTGAGTGCCCATCAATAGATAAATGGATAAAGAAGTTGTGGTGTGTATGATACACACACACACATATATATATATATATATATATATATACAAAATGGAATATTACTCAGCCAGAAAAAAGAATAAAATCTTGCCATCTGTGACAACATGGATGGACCCAAAGGATGTTACGCTATGTGAAATAAGTCAGACAGAGAAAGACAAATACTGTATGATATCACTTATGTGTGGAATCTAAGAAACAAATGAACAAACATAACAAAACAGAAACAGTTACAGATACAGAGAACAAACAGGTGTTTGCCAGAGGGGAGGAGGCGTGGGGGAAGGAAAGAACTAAGTGAGGGAGATTATGAGGTACAAACTTCCAGGTGAAAAATAAATGAATCACAGGCATGAAATGCACAGTGTTGGGAATGCAGTTAATAACTATGTATTATCTTTATATGGTGGCATAAGTAACTAGACTTATTGTAGTGATCATTTTGAAATGTATATAAATATCAAATCACTATGTTGTATAACAGAAACAGTATTATAGGTCAATTATAGTTCAAAAACAAACAGACTCATAAAAAGAGACCAAATTTGTGGTTGGTTACCAGAGGGAGGGTGGGGGGAAATTGTGAGGGGAGGGGGAGTGGGAGGAAGGTAGTCAAAAGGTACAAACTTCTTGTTATAAGATAAATAAGTACTAGGGACGTGATGTACAACATGATAAACCTAATTAACACTGCTGTACGTTATATATGAAAGTTAAGAGAGTAAATCCTAAGAGTTCTCATCACAAGGACAAATATATATATTTTTTCTACTTCTTTAATTTTTTATCTATATGAGATGATGGATGTTCAGTAAATGTACTGTGATAATCATTTCATGATGTATGTAAGTCAAACCATTATGCGGTACACCTTAAACTTACACAGTGCTAAATGATAACTAGTATAAAGGCTAAATGATAACTAGTATATCAATTATATCTCAATGAAACTGGAAAAAAACAAATTAAAAAAAGGTTACTTTATGCTCACCAGCATAAAGATGTATGCTCAAGACTATTCACTGTTTTCTTATTTGTAATAGCACAACTCTAGAAACATCTAAATGTCTAACACTAAGGATGTAGATATATTGAGTAAACAGAGAAAGCTGTAGAATGTATACCTAATGATTCCATTTAGTCACACACACACGTGTGCATGTGCACATGCTAACCTAAAAGCTAATTCATATTAAAAGCTATTACAATTCTGTAAATGCATATAAAGGGGACTGTAAGAATGTAGCCCAGACTATTGACAGCGAAGAACTATGGGGACAGGGAATGTGTGTTATGTGTCTGTATCTGTGTGTAATGGGGGCACACACAGAGATGGGGTTGAAGGGGAGTTTTCGTAAGAGTTCTATGTGTATTTTACTATTAAATCTTATATAAGAATACATTCACATATTACTCATGAAATTTTAAAGACAAAAGATGGGAAAGAAATATACACATAGGAAAACACATCACAAAGCTTTGGAAGGGGTGTGACAGATTTCCTTGGCTGGCCCTTTCCCCATGCCCTCCACTGGGCCTTCCAAGACTATCTTAACATACTCAATCATAAAGTACTTGGAAGGGGTCTACCCCATGTGTGTTTTACTCAGTGCCCCAAATCATGTACACAATTGGTGCTACACCAACTTGATGGGCAAGGATATGATTATTCCAAATGACCTATCAATTGTGTAGTTCCTTTTTTTTCACCTGAGGGAACAACTCCTTCCACTGACAACTGGCCAGATCTTAAAGGGACAACAAGCTGTGTTCTAGGTGGAACAATCTGGGTAGAAACTACTCTCCCAGGTACGGCTCTATCCTGAGGCTGTGGCAGAGCCTGATGCTAGTCACAGGTATCTCAAGAATGGTAATGGCCTCACAAATGGCCAGTGTGGCTGGCTGACAGCTATCATTTCACCCAAAACCAGAGCAGCAGCCTGAAAGCCGAGGCAATGTAAGGTGAGGTGCTGTTCCGCTTCTCCCCATGCCCCAAACGCTCTAGGGCTAGGGTATCAGCTGCCTCACGGAAAGAATATGCTCTGGAGAGCTGACCACTAATTCTCCAATTACCAGGCAACACTTAGGACTTCTTACTCACTTATAAGACCTGGACCACATACTGTCACTAGGACCCAGCTACAGTCCCAGAAACTGCAAAGCTGGATTCCATTTTTCAGCATTCCTCTCTTGGGTGGAATAATGCCCAAATCTGTAGAAAACTACAGCAAAGCTACATGTTTAACTAGAATAGAGAGACAAGGGGCACTCTCCCATTACTGATATCTGGGACTGCTTTGGTCTCTGATAGACACATTCTAGCACGTCAGATTGGATTCAAGTGTTATAGAACTGATCTCTAAAGTCACACATTGCAATTCAAAGAGTCTAAAAAGTTGAATTAGGTACAAACCATTAAGGAAAAATCTCCCACATTCCAGCCAAAAGATGAGTCATGACTTTCATGCATATTACATGACTTTTCATTAGTGAAATTAAAAATAGCTACTGTAGACCATTTTATTAGACCATTTTATACTATAAAAGCCTGAAATGCTGCTTTTCTGCTTTGGGGTTAAAATTAAGTGCTCTTTAAATAGTAAGTAAAAAAGTTACTAAAACAGACAATCATCAATGATGAATGATTATGAGCCCTGATAGGGACTTGACTTCACATCCTTTCAGCTTTATCTACTAAGCACCTACTGTGTCCTTTAGAGGTTATAAAGATGGAAGGCAGAATAGAAAGTTGGAAAGAAAACAGGCTCCTATAACTTGAATATTTTGTTAGCATTGCTACACAGCTGTTGACCTTGGGCAAACTACTTAATCTCATTGAGCCTTAGTTTTCTTACCGATAAAATGGAGATAGCACCTCCTACTTCATAGAGTTATAGAAGCGAAAAAAGAGAAAGGAGATCTCATATGTAGTACATCTAATTGGGGCCTGCATAAAGAAGGCATTTAATGAGTGGCAGTTACCATCTTAAGTGCCATCATCATCAGTACTATGCTCAAAGCTCAGAACACAATATACAACCTTCTGGTGTAATTAGATGCCTCAGAATGGTAAACTCCATGACTGGCTACTATAAAGAACCCACAGTTTGCCCCAGAGAGAGATGCTAATTGTCTCTCAGTGCTTCATGGTGGTTTACTTTCACCTGATGTACTGTCTGGACAAACTGCTCATTTGCTCTGTGAATACAAGCAAGACCACGGTTTATCCTATTTGTCTTGTAAAAATGGAGTGAATACCTGCTTTTCCCTCATAACTCAGAGTCCAAGGCTAAATGATAACTAGTAAATACTAGGTGCTGCAACCCATCAATTATTTCATGAATACTTCTTAAAAATGAAAGAGAACTGAATAAAAAATAATAAAATATCATAAGGCAGCATAATATTAAGGGCAAGTGACTGTTTTCAGAAACTTTTATTTCAGTTATATACATGTATGCATGTGTTTACTGGGTAATGATGGAAAATATTTCTTACTGTGGGTTCCAGGCAAAAGTTTGAAAGCTTCTGCCCCAGGCCACTGATCTCTGGTCACAAGTGCTGAACCACCCCACTCCCAAACTACTGCTGAAAGGAGAGGGTAGCTTCAAAAACATTGGCAAGCACTTTATTCTAGCACGGTGCTCTCTGCCCTGGCTGATTCTGAACTCTGCGACTCTACTCTGAAGAACAGAATATCCTCTTAGCCACGACAGGGATGACAAAACAATTTTTAAGCACTTTGTGGGTGTACCATTCACTTGGCACTTGAGTTTTCTTCTCGACGCACATGTCTTTCTTAACTAAGCCACAGAAACTGAGAACAGGGGCTATAGTTACCAAGTGGCAACTGCAGCACCTTATTCATATAAGCACAAGGTTTGACTGTTGAATCCTGACAATGCTGCATCAACATCTTCTGAATATGCTCTTTTCCTCTGGCAGAGTCCCTCTTTCGGAATGAATGTGAGATCTGGCCAATTTAGGGACTGGAAAAGTTTTGGCTCTAGTCCTGCTTGCCTGGTCAAGGTATTTAACCAACTCTGTCATTTCCTCCAATGCTATTCTAGAATAATACTTATCATTAGCTGCTGATAAGTTTTTAGTACAGCATATAGCACTACATCCCAAGGCTGTAAGTCTGTAAACTATATTAAACAAAATAAGCTCTCATTATCTAATAAAAACAAGTTATCCAATTTTCTTGGGCGTTAGATGACACTGTTCTTAAATTGAATACCTACACTGTTCCTTAGGAAAAGTTGATTCAAGAATTTCTAACTTCCTCTGTTAAAACTCTGTTCCTTTGCAGAAAGGGTTAACATTTTAAATACTGGGTAAATGCATAACTATTACCTATTTTACCTGACTTTAATGTGTTGGGATCACAGTATGCAAAGCACCATTTCAAAAAGTAAGACAATCTGAAGTGAGTTCCCTATACTTACAGTTACATACTAAACAGACAAAATGAAATATTCATTGCTTACACAGAAATAAAATCACACTTTTGCTACCTGCTTATTCATTTCTGTGATGTTTATCCAGACTTTGTTCAATCCCAGCTCTCCAGATTCAATCTTCTCAAGTTGTTTTTGTTTGCTGAGTAGTTCTTCGTTAAGTTTGGGTATTTCTTGGAATGAGCTTTTCTGATTAGATTCCACTAAAAGCAAAAATAAGAACAATAATAAATAGCCATAAAGTTCCCTCATGGCTCCAAGATGAAAAAATGATCATACAGCAGGAAAGAAGATAGATTAATGAAAGTTAATTCTGGGAGGATAATGACAATTCGTATCTATCAACTCCACTGTTCTTTTATCAACTCCACTGTTCTGTTCAGTGAGCACTGAACACACTGTGCTATACTTATTTACTTGTCTGTCCCCTCCATCAGACTGACAGAGAGCTGCCTGAGGACAGGTCTTATTGGGTCCTGTATTGCCAGGGCCCAGCACAGTCCCAGGTACACAGAAGCATGCAAATGCTTGTCCAGTGAAATGACTGTATGGTATGAAATGGAGTTAATGTTACCCTATTAAGTTAAACAAAGAAAACTCAACAAATAAATAAATTCAACAACAAAAAAATCCCCACAAAAATCAGGGGGTGGCGGTGGTATCCTCACTGTAAGCAAACCCACTACCTGAAAATTCAGAATTATTAAAGGAAATTAGATATTTTTATTCACTTTTCAAAAATATGTGCTGAAGGATTTCTTTAAAAATAGTAGACTTGGCTAAGTGCTTTTTTTTTTTTTTTTAATTTATTTATTTATTTTTAGTTTTGGCTGTGCTGGGTCTTTGTTGCTGCACGCAGGCTTTTCTCTAGTTGCGGAGAGCGGGGGCTACTCTTCGTTGCAGTGCGTGGGCTTCTCACTGCAGTGGCTTTTCTTGTTGTGGAGCATGGGCTCTAGGCGCACGGGCTTCAGTAGTTGTGGCTCGTGGGCTCCAGAGCGCAGGCTCAGTAGTTGTGGCGCACGGGCTTAGTTGCTCCGTGGCATGTGGGATCTTCCCGGACCAGGGCTCGAACCTGTGTCCCCTGCATTGGCAGGCGGATTCTTAACCACTGCACCACCAGGGAAGCCCTGGCTAAGTGCTTTTAATGTAACATTTGATTTACACACAGTTTGCAGGAATACATTCATCTCATGTGGTAGGAATATTTTCCCAGTCAGTCGAAATTAATGTAGCACTTATAGCACCCAACTGAATTTCGTACACATATTCAGTTAGGTTATAAAGAAAAACTTATCCCACACACGTCTGCGATTCTCTGGTGGTAAAACATCCTAAGGCTGGGGGAGAGTCTCTTTTTTTCCTGCAATCTATATGAATTAAGTAGAAGAGGAAGTAAGACAAACACATAAATAACTTGGATTAAAATTATTAACTAATAAACATGTGAGTCTGACAAGCCCTGAAAACACTCTGGATCCTGAGGATTGTATGAGCTAAGAGGGGATTATATTCATGATCTGATTTGGGGTTTTTTGGGAGAGATAAGACAAGTAAAGGCACTCTGATTACATAAATGGAATGAAGTGTAGTAAACAAACAACTTATGATTACTAATTCATGTTCTTTCAACATGGAAAGCAACTTATTTAAAATTTAGTATAGTAATACTCAAAATAACTTACTTAGCTCTTTTCCTGATCTTTAAGATCAGGAAATGGAGACTTTTGCCTACACCCTTTAGATACAACATACAATGCCAATAACAATATTTTATAATTATACATCTTTATAATTTGCAATAAACTTTTATGTAATTACTCATCTTGTGATCGAGTCCCTACTATGTGCCCGGCCCTGTACTTGGCACTAGTGCATACAAAAGACCCTGAAGCTCTCAGTCTAGTGGGGAGCAAGGCGTCGCCCCAGAATTACTATACAGTGTGACAGATGTCATGACAGAGGAATGCCCGAAGAGCTTTCGTAGCACTAATACATCTTTACATATTATGGATGGGAAAATGAGGCTCAGAAAGAATAAGTGACTTGCCTATGTTTCATAGCTAGTAATGAGCAAGTCAGGATTCAACAGTCAAACCTTGTGCTTCTAAGACCAATACTCTTTCTAGTGTACTTCAGCTGTCACAGATGCTTATATCCTAACAAGACCATTTTTAAGCTCTGCACTGAATGACCAAACTGCTACTCTCCCTGTATGACCAGAAATGAAGATGTCTGATTTATCAATACTGTCCTTTTCTTCCAAATTCTTTCCCCTCACTTTAGCCATGAGCGATAGGGAAGACTGCTTGGGAACAGAATCTCCTTTATAATAACTGTAGAGTCCTTCTGGAGTACCTGGTTCTAGAAGAATACTGAGCTGAGAGTTTCAGGCCAGCCAGCACTTCAAGCTTAAGGATCAAGTTACTCCTTGGCCTCAAGGGAAAAATACCAAGCCTATCTGCTTTGCTTTCTGTTCCAGATATTTCAGCAATCCTGCCTCCTTTCCTCACAAGTGTCTCGGAAGATAATGAGATAAAGGACAAGGGGCTCTGAATTTTTCAAAAAGGTATCTAAACCAGGTCAGCAGGTGGTCTTATTTCCACTGTCCTCTTGAAAAACAAGAAATAAAAATAAACTTATTGAAATATATTGAAAGTAGAAGCATAATTCAAAGGAAGATTATTTAAGTTTAACAAGATTAACCTCATTTAGCCAAGAAAATGGTTTTCACAAAAAAACTCTTGCCAAGTAGTCCACAATGGTTCAGCCTGCAGACTGATTTATGCCCCAGGCCCTACCCCATCCTCCCTCAGGAAGTCCTGCTTTAGACAGAATAGGTGCTGGCATATCTATTGCAGCAAACCAAAGCCCACAGAGCAGCTGGACTGACAATTCCAAATCTGCTTCATTCAACTGGCTGACAAATGCAGTCAGGGTCCCAGGGGAAGGCTGCTCAGTGATAGAAAGCAGGTCTCACAGTCCAGGGTACAACTCCTGGCATCTCCTGAATAGAGTATTTCCAGGTATTAACATGTGCTCAATAAATATTTGTATTAACATGTGCTCAATAAATATTTGTTGCCTGATCGATTGTCAGGTCTATTACATGTATACACTTCAAATATGCATTTCTAAACAAAGAAATTTCCTGAAAATGAAAAGCTCAGCTAAGGTACAAATTACACTGGTGTTCTGAAAACACAGGCACAGAGCAATCAGAGAAATGAATCCCTGGAAGGCAGAACTGAGCAATGTTTTGAAATGTATAAATAAATAATTGCTATATGTAACCAAAACAAGCTGTAGTACAAACGTAGGAGGCCCAACTAGTTACGGGGAGATGATGGCACAGACAGGTGTCGTCAGTGGTTATTTATAGTTAAACACTGCTTCTCAGAACCTCATTTCCAAGTTATGATTACTACTTACCAAGAAAACACTGGCCTTAAAAACACCTTGTAATACTGCTAAGGACAACATTCAGGAGGGAAAATAACTAGAATACAAATCTCATTCTTACACTGTACTCTGATCCCACCAATTGATAAAACATATAGGTCAGGATGATCCTGGCAGAGAACTGTGGCCTACCCAATCCCATTCCCTGAATCAGAAGCTCAGAAGAAAACCAAAGTTAGTATTTCAATATATTTTTTTCAAGCAACATCACCAGGAACGTCATTAACATACTCACTAAGGATTAGCTGTCCCTAGGTCAGGTTTGGAACTTAACTAACTGCAGGCAGCAAAGAGAAGCTGGGGTGAAGGAAAGCTAGGATGTTGTGATCACCTATGGCTTAAGAGAGGAAGTAAGGAAACAACTCTAATTCTAGTTCTGGGGCCAGATTTCTTTATGACCTTGAGAAAGCCTGGTGGTCAGTTTCCTGGTGTGTTAAAGCTGTTAGGGTTAGGGTATTTTTGATTAACCTGAAACTGCTTCCTTAGCTTAGAAATTTTTTTTAAAAATTAATTTTATTATTTATAATAAAATTCAGGTTGTAATTGTAGCTACACACTAATTGTTAGTTAAAACAAAGACTGAGTAAAGCATCTTTTGGGTATAACTTTACTTTCTTTTTTTTTGTACTTTGTTTTTGTTGTTGTTTTTTAAAAAGTTTTACTAGCTTTAGAAAATTAACCCTTGAAACCTAGAACTAAAGATCTCAGTGTTACTAAAGGAAGATCTTTAGGTTAAAACAGGTTGAAGCTACCATGCAAACACACCTTTCAGAAAAAGTACTTTGGATGTGCAAAATACAACTTGACAGTTTTGAATATATAAAACTCTTCAACTTAAAGTTTCTTAAACTTTAAAACACTCATGAGACAAATATTTATTTCTGACTTGGCATACAGTAAGCACTCCGTAAATGCTGGCTATCATTATTACTGCTCAGTCCTATGTTTCTATAGGTTTTTCTTGAGGAGGAAACTGTCTGACAGACACTCCCACATGCTTTCTCAAATGTCCCTGTGAGGAGGAAGGAAACAGCCTAGTGTTGCTATTGCCACTTTATAGTTGGGGAATATGAAGTGGCAACAGGTGGAGATTAACCAAGATTCTAGACTTCTGGATCTTAGCCCTTCCCTTCTGCACTGTAAGTGTTGACTGCAGTACCATTATTTCAGATGCTATTTGTCCTAGTGGTGCATAAGCACAGTTTTTTGTTTGTGGATTTAAAAATGAGTAACTGTTACTGCATTCAAGCTGACAGCTAAGAAAGAGTTTAAAAATGCTGACAGGAACATAATTGCTTCATCAGAGTGAGCAAAAATCTTGATTCAGTGTGGTTCACTTTGTCCTAGAACCTGGAAAAAAGAGTCCAAAATTATACTCTGAAAAGGGTGACCACTTACTTGTTCTAAATTTTTCCTTGAGGGCATCCAGATCCTCCTTCAGAGCAACTTGCATCCACACCAAGCCAACGCAGGCCACGACACAGGCGGCAAGGATGACAAAAGCACAGAGGGGATAACAGATCTTGCAGCATCGTAAATAGTCTCCCCTGATCATAAGGACAAATTCAACCAGGAGTACAAAAGAGATTATGAATACAGCTTTATTCAAAATAGCACGCTTCACCATGCAATTATAATCTCTAATGAATACCAGTTAAGTCACCAGGGAACGCAGGGGTAACACACTTAAATCTGAACAGCAGGTTGAATATGTCTAAATTATTAATATGACCTATAAAGAGTTCATCTATAGGGGACAAAGGTTTCAAACTTCACATGAAACAGAGGGAGTTCCTGTAAGCTACAGGAAGCACCTGTGGGCACTGCAGCTCACTGCCATCATCAATTCACCATCAGTTTCTTTGGAAACTGGCTCAGGTTAGGGAAGTGTAAAGACCAGAGCTTCTCTGCCATTCCATCACTGTACTGTAATTCACTTATCTATTTCTCTCTCTTAAATATATACTCACTCCAGAGGACCTCGTTTCAGTTTACTGAAACTTTATAAACTTTTGAGTGAGTTTTACTCCAAATGGAATGAAAACAAGTGGACACCTGGTACACTCCAGCTTATTGGCTCAGAAGGAAGGGAAACATAGAAAGGGGTTAGATTTCACACCAAACTTCAACCAGCACTCAAGGTCTAAACTAACCCAACAGGATAACTATTCCAGTTAACTATTCCACTTCATCAGATCTTCACAGCCCAAACCCAGGATTACCCTGAACTGGCAAAGAAACCAATCTCTTCCTTTAACATAAAAGGACACAGACATTCTAAACAAACAAACCTCAAAGGATTCAATCTCTTTTCTTCCAGCATCCCAACCTTCTGCCTAGCTCTTGCTTCCACAACCTCAGCAGCATACTCTTCTTTAAACGTGCTCCTTAAGAGAGTCCAAGGGCACCTTCAAGGTTCCCTTTGGCCCTTTTCTACCATAACCCCCAATTCGCAATGTCTTTGTGCTCACTACTGGATTTGTCTAGTGGCTGCACCATCTAAAAGTGGTTTGAGAAAACCTGCTTCTTCTTTTTGTTTCCCACCCGTCATTTCTCTCGAGGCTCATGCTTTTTACAGAATGTCCCTCACCATATTCCCCCATCACCAAGATTCAGACCCATCAAGAGTGCAAAAAAAACAGAAACAAAACAAACAAAAAAAACCTCAACAACAACCCCTCCCCCAAACAACCAAAAAAATCCAACTAACCTAAAAAAAAAAACTGCAGTCTTAAGGTCCCTGTCTCTCCTATACTTAACAAAAGGTCTACTCCCCCAAATTTCTCTGCTCTTAGTTTCCTATTCTTAGCTTCTTTGCTACTCCCCCCGTGGTCTCTCTGGGCTCTTAGCACATTCCCCAAGTCCACCCTTCCACCCTAGATTCAGAGCTCTTCTTTGTATACTCAGAGATAGACCTCTAACTTACCCTTC
Source organism: Balaenoptera musculus (assembly GCF_009873245.2). Classification (NCBI taxonomy): domain Eukaryota; kingdom Metazoa; phylum Chordata; class Mammalia; order Artiodactyla; family Balaenopteridae; genus Balaenoptera; species Balaenoptera musculus. The sequence goes on from NC_045785.1 coordinate 38,673,017, forward strand.
ATTCAGAAACTGAACTCATCTTCTCCCTAACATTCTTCCTCCCTCTGTGCCTTCCAAGGTCTACACACTTTTTTCTTCCTAAGAACTCCCTTCTCCTTCCCTTTAATTTGCCTCCTTGGTAGTGCAAGGAGATGCCTTTTCCCCATCCCACCCCTGAGTACTGCATTACTCACTTGACAAAGCGAGAGCGATTTCCAGCTACACCAAATTCCTCTTCCTCCTCTGAGCTGGACTCAGAGTCTGAGTCAGGAGGCTCGGTGCGAAGCAGGCGGTGGCCTGAGCCTTTCTTGGGCTTCTTTCTCCGGCTGTCCCCAGCCAAGCCGATCAGTGCATTGAGCTCTTTGCGTTTTTTCATCTTCTTGTGTGGGGTAAGTGGAGCACCCAATCCTGAGCTGCCAGGTTCGTACCCGACGCCCAGTTCTCTCGAGGCCTTGGAGCCGCCTTCCAGGGTGAGGAATCCTGGGCCAGAGCCCCTCTGGTCAGTCCCACCCAGGAGTGGGACTGACCAGATCTGCTGGGGGCTGGAGATCGGAGCCCAGAGGAAACTGTAACTCAGATAGGTGGGGGAAGTCACATAAAGATGGCCAGGGAGCTGGTGATCCAAATGGATAAAGCCCTAGGCATGCACTGTCAGTTACCGAAGGGGGTACTGGACGTGGAGGAGGTGGGAACCTTTGTCTCCCAAAGAGGATAAAAAGTCAAGTCAAGATATTCTCAGCCCTGGTCAGTAGATAGTATTTCTAAGGGTGCTCCAGGAGCTGGGGAAGGACACAGATGGGTGTTTTGGACTTCCGGGGTAGAATTTCCAATGGAGAGAAAAAAAGAAACTTGTTCTTCAATGGGAGGAGAGGGGGAGATGCAGAGCGAAACGGTGGGAAGGCGCTGTTCCCTCCCTAGCTGGCAGCAGGAGGGGGCTCCCAGCCGCTACAACCCCGACAGAGAAAATACCCGAGTCTGAGATGATCACCGTCCTCCGGCCTCCGTCCTGAGTTTGAAGGAAGCCAGAGGCCGAGGAAGACCCAGAGCCCGGCCTGGAGGGCTCGGCCTGAGAGGAGCCAGTCCCGCGCCTGGGGAGACCCCAGCTCTGCTGTCTGGGCCTGGGGGCGCGGTGAGGAGGGGCGACGGCGGCTCAGCCCACCTGAAGCGCTCCCACCCAGAGTTTGAGGTGTTCCGGCACGGGCGACTCTCGGCAACTCACACGCGCCGCCTCCACTCCAGCCGCGACTCCGGCCCCCGCTCCGGCTGCGGCCGCACCTGTTCCCGACTCGCTGGTGGCGGCGGCGGCGGCGGCGGCGGCCGCGGGCTCCAGACCCGGGCCATCGCTCCAGCCCCAATTCACTTCCCCTTTGGCAGCGACCGCCGGCGCCGCCTGCCAGTAAGGCGCGCTCCCATTGGCCGCCCGTCTGGTGACGTCACGCGAGGGGGCCGGTGGGGAGGCGGGGTGTTAAAGGACGCAGGCTCAAGCGAGGGCAGGTCCCACCTGCCGGTCGAGGAGGCCCCGCCCCCAGGAGGTTCGGGGACCTGTAGCTCACCTGACAAGGGCGAGTTTTGTTTCTTGAGGAGCAGGGATGGGCCAGGCAAAGCATCCAGCTGCTCTGCCTGCTTGGGAAATTCATCAGCCGCCCGGGCCCCCCCAGTTGTGACTAACCCAGCCTAGAGGCTCCAACCCTCTGACTCTCATGCTGTTTATTAAAGGTTTAGGCGTGTTACAGATTAATGACCTGGTTGAACACGTTCATTCATTCATTCCGTAAATATTTATTGAGAGATTACCATATGTCAGGAGCAGTTCTACCGCTGAGGATACAGCAATAAACAAGATAACCACTATCCTTGCCTTCCTGCATAGGGTTGCCCAGTTTAGCAAATAAAAATACAGGATACTCAGTAACGTTTGAATTTCAGGTAAACAACGAATATTTTTTTAGTATAAGTTGCATGGGATACCATGCAACGTCTGGGACATCTTCATACTTTTTAAAGTTAATTCTATTTTACCTGAAATTACTTTTAACTGGGTGTCCTGTGTTTTATCTGCCAACTCTATTCCTGCAGCTTATACTCGAGTGGGAGGACAGCAATAACATATAAAATGTCAGGAGATGATAAATATTATGAGGAAAACTGAAACATGATAAGGGGACGGGGAGTGCCTCTGTGATAAGGGGACCTTTGGTTAGAGATCAGGAGGCAGTGAGGGAGTGAGTTGTGCAGTGGCCAAGAGGAAGGAGTGACCTGAAAGAACTGCTGTGGCTGGACTTGAAGAGCAAGAGGAGAGCGGTAGAAAATGAGGTCAGACAAGCATCAGGGGAAGATCTTGTAGGGCCTTATAGACCACTGTGAGGACTTTGGAAAACCCTTGGTGCTTTAAGCTCTGGCTTAGATTTTTAAAAGATCACTCTAGCCACTGTGTGGAAAAGAGAATCAGGGAACAGTGAGGGACAAATAAAGATGATGGCAGTTGTGGAGATGGTGAGCATCCTGGATGCTTCTTGACCACAGAGCTAACAATATTTGCTGATGGTTTACAGAGAAGGTGAGCAAAAAAAGAGGAGTAATAGATGACTCCAGGGTCTTAGGGTGCGACAGCTGGAAGAAAGGAATTGCTGTTTACTGAGATGGGCAAGAACAGATTTGGGGCAAACTTGAGAAGTCAATTCAGTATTCAGATGGACTGTTTGGTATACCTATTTGGAGTTCTGGGCAGAGGTTGGGGCCTGAAATGTAAATCTGAAAGTCATCAGATGTAGATGGTATTTAAAGCAAAGTGCTTTGAACTACTTGGAAAAGGGTCACTTAAAGTAATTTTTATACCCACATTCTTATTGTGGCAATCACACTGTCTTTGTCTAGGGATACCCACCCAAAGTCTGGGTCTGTCTCTTATTTATCTTTATGTGTCTAGACCAGAGGTAGATGATCCGATATATATGTGATGCCTACATGAGTGGGCAGAGTTATACAGAGGTATAAGTGGAGTTTTGGAATCAAGAGATCTGCAATGAAATCATGCTTTGAATATTTGCTAACTCTGTCAACATGGAAGCCATATAAATTCTGAGCTTCAGTTTTCCTCTCTGCAAAATGAGGATTAATATCTATTTCACAGGACAGACAAATGAGAAGATGCTTGTGAAAGTGCTTTTGAAGCCCCCAAACATGGGCAGTTATTTTGGTTTTTTTTTTTGTCTCCTTTTGTTTCTAGAGCTGCACTGCCCAATATAGTAAGTAGTCATTAGCCACATATGGCAATTTAAATTTACATTTAGCTTAATTAAAATTAAATTAAAAGTTTAAATTAGTTCCCCAGTCTCACTAGCCACTGTGCTCCACAACCATACGTGGCTAGTGGCTATTGCGCAGCACAGAACAGTACATTTCCATCATTATAGAAAGTTTTATTGGACAATTCTGCAGTAGCACCTCCCTGAAGGTCTGGGGATGGACAAGAAAAGGTCTTGACTTCAAGAACCATTTCACAAACAAACCCTATGGTCATAAGAAGACACAGGCAAAAGGGGTGACTGGCCCAGGATGGCCCTTCCCATGGCCCTCCTGTGCTGTAGATGTTACATGTTCACCAAGGGAACCAGGGGCTGAGGAACCCAAGGGAGTAAGGTGGAGCCAAGGATGTATCACCTAGTTACAATGACATCTGGTCAGCCAGGCCCTGCCCTTTCATGCAATGGACTGGTCATGGGTGGGGAGGCTGGAGGAGGGGAGTTGAGAGCTAATGGGATGCTTCTGCTGGACCTATCATTCAGTCCCTCTGTCTGACTGTTTGTCTATTGGTCTATAGATAACACACCCTTCTGTGTTGGGTAAACATCCCATGAGATGCTGAGTCATCCTTTGAAAACTGATGGCCAGAAGTTTTTTTCTCTCAGGAGCTCTTGGTACCTCTCTAGCCTCCTCCCTCATACCTGGGACCCTCAAGGCCTGCGATTAATCCAACCGTCTCAGAGCGAGGGCTCCTGCACTGAGGAGCCCATGGTGCCCTCCTACACCAGGACTCCTCAAGGTTGTAACCCATCTTTTCATTTGGGGATGTTCATATTATGATCTTGTGTCTAGGGAGGCCTGTTACCCATTCAAAACTTGCCTGAAACGCAATGTGATCTTGGGTAAGTCACTTTGCAGCTCTGGTACTCCAACTTTCCTGTCTGTAAAATGAGAATAAGAATATTCCCTGCCCAGCTTTCTGCTCTGTGCTTTTTGGGGGAGGGAGCAGCATGAAAGTGTTTTTATGCTGTGAAGTGTCATGTAGGGTGGGCGATGCCTGCTGAATCCTCCTAGCAGCTCTGTGGGGAGAGTGAGCAAGGATGACTTCCCTGTGCTCAAAATTCCATCCTGTGTGAGTGGCAAAGCCTCTTGAGATGCTGTGCTATCTTAGAAGACTCTACAGAGCACTTTCACTCGGGAAAACTGAGGCAGGGAGTGGGGGCAAACTTGCCTAGGGCCATGATCAGAAATGGGATCCAAGACTTCTGATTCCTGGGCTGAAGCTCTTTAAGATCTCAGAATCCTCTCTTCTCTGGGGTCGAAGTCCACATCTGAACTCTGGCACTTGGCAGCTGTGTGACCTTGGGCAAATGGCTGAGCCTCTCTGAGCCTCCACTTTTGTGAAATGGTGGTAATAAGAGTACCCAGGACCAGCCATATAATTTGCGGGGCCCAGTGCAAAAGAAAATGCAAGGCCCCTTGTTTAAAAATCAGGAAAAAAGCTTTTTTCCGTTCTCTCGTGATTTCTTGCTCAGCACATCATGCTGTTTATTGCTCACTAGTTAATGTCGTGCTCCCTTGGGCATGGGGACCCTCACGGGGCAGGGGGGGCCCTTCCTCATGAGTTGGCATGCACTGCCAACCCAGCCCTCTTTGTGCCTGCACCCAGGCCCCTGTCTAGGATGACGCGGGGCAGGGGGACAGGCAGCTGAGAACCCATCCTGGGGATGCGGAGAGGGAGGTTAGGAGAGGCAGGACTATGTATGAGTAGAGCTTCCAAGTCCCCAGTGTATGCTCCATGTTCCATCAGACTTCACTTTCAAAACAGAAATTCAAAAATAAAATGATTAAGAATTTCAAGATGGCGACCACAGAGCATTAAACCCCAATTGTGGGGCAAACTTCTGAGTTACGGGTTCTGTGCAACTGCACTGGTCACATACCCACGAAGCTGGCCCTGACAATACCTAACTCACAGAATAGCTGTGAAGAAGTAATGTGCCTGACTCATAGTAAATGCTCAATAAATGTACCTGTTCCATTAATGTAATTATTAATTATTAAATGTGATTTATTACAGATTTATTAAGTGTGATTTTGATGATGACCCAGTTGTGGCAATACATCTTCATTTACCCAATAGAAAACGCTGCTTCCTGCTACAAGAACCCCCTTTGCCATCATCTTTCTTGGTGTTTTTCTGTGGTTAAAGTGGGGGGAAGGAACCGAAATGAACTTTTAAAAATACTCAGGTATTAGGCATTTTTGTGTTAATTGTGACTGCAATAAGCTAATCCTCACTAGGCAAGCATCTTATCCTTGCTCTAACTGAGAAGAAAATTGATGCTCAGAGATTGTAAGAGGCTTGCCCAGGGACACACAGCACATCAGTGGCAGATACTGGGGCTTGAATCTGGATCTGAGCCTCTGAAGCCTGAGTTCTGCACCTGGTGCCCAGCTCCATACTGGCGGAGTCTGCTGCCTGGGCCTTTGTCTGCAGCTCATCTAGGAAGGGACAACCAGCTGAAGCGTCTTACCTCTCCTGGGATGGCCTCATCTGCTCCCCCCAGCCCCTTCCCCATTCTTTTTGCTGCTGTGTCGGCAGCTGCTTCCTGTACCCTGATGAGAGGCCTAAAGACAATGGGAAGGGGAAGGATTGGGTGGTAGGAAAGGGGCCAAGCTCCAAGCTAAACAATGGTTTTTCTCCCGGTGGGTCCCAGGCAGCAGGAAGCAGCACTGGTTCCCAGCATTATTGTGGGCAGGGGTGAGGGCTGCCCCCGCCGGGTTTCTTCTTCTATTCCAGGCACAGTCTCCTCCGAGTTGCTGCAAGCTTTTGTCCCTTGGCTACGTAGTAGCCTCAGTTTCCCCATCTACTGACTGTGTCTTAGCACCCAGAACAGGGTCCAGTGTTGGAGGGACCTCAGGGACTGTTTGCTGAATTAAATTATTGGAAGAACAAAGGAGACTCTAAAGAGTTTCCAGGCATTGTCCTTCATCTTGGTGACTCCATCCATCCATCTATCTGACAATCCTGCCTTAAGGAAGCCCCTACCGTGTGTGAAGCCTTGTGTGTGGCCCTGGAATACACCAGTAATATCCAGGCTCTGTTCTGTAAGAGTTCCCAGGAAGCAGGCAGTGGTCCCCAGGGTTTATACTGGGGGGAGGAAAAAAAAAGAAAGTCTGGAGTGACTGGGTTTATTTTAGGATGAGAACAATAATCCCGGAAGGAAAGTATGTGCACCATGGTCTCCAGACCACCTGCTGCTGCCCTCTTCCCTGGGGGCTTGAGCTGGAGAGGGGGTTGCAGCTGGACCAGAAGGAGCCCTGGACCAGTACAGTCTGCTGTTGAGTCTCAGCCTCTTCACCCACTAAACTGTGTGATCTTAGGTGAGTTCCTTTTTCTCTCTGAGTCTGTTTTCTCATCTGTAAATTGGAACTAACAATGCACACCTCCTGGCAGTGCCTGCGGTAGGATTAAATTTAAATGGTGGGCATTAAAGGACTTCAAGGGAATTGCTAAGTGCATTGAGTGGACAGGGAGGCCAGGAAACAGACCTCTGAGAAATCCTATCTGGAGCAGGGAACTTAAACAGCACAGGCTGGAAGAGAAGGTGATGGGATCGTGAAGGGAAGGCTCTTCTAATTGAGGAGGGGCTGTGTGTGTGTGTGTGTGTGTGTGTGTGTGTGTGTGTGCGTGCTCCATCCATCAATGCCGGGTGTGAATGAAGGCGTAAATGGCAGGAGATGCTGAATCAGCAAGGGGTGGGGGTAACCAGGAGAGGCTGCCTTTACTGAGGGAATAGCACTAGCTCTGTGTGTCTAAGTCAGCCTGAGACTACAGTCCAGCTCCATCTGAGACCAGTCCCTACTTACCTGAGAAGACTGGCACTAGAAGACAATAGACATGCATGACCTCGTGCTGCCCTCTGCTGGTTTCCTGCACAACTGCACCTCTTGGATGGGGACAATTTCCATTCAACACAAATGATAACTCTCCTGTGTCCAGCCCTGTGTAGGCAGATGGGGACACACAGATAGACATGATCACACTCCTGTTGTGTAAGAACTTCTGGGGTGTGTGTGCGCGTGTGTGTGTGTGTGTGTGTGTGTGTGAGAGAGAGAGAGACAGAGACAGAGACAGAGACAGAAACAGAGAGAAACAGACACATGAACAATAAAGATGTGATCAGCACCATGATACAAGATGCAGAATGGGTAGGGATGGCATTAGGGAAAGATTTTGAAAGGAGGTAAGCTTTCATCCATCCATTCATCTATCCATCATATATTTATTGAGCACTTAATGTATTCTAAGCCCTAATCTTTGTTCTAGAGCTATAACAGGGGACAAAATATACAGATATCCTTGCCTGCATGGAACCTACATTCTAATGAAAGGAAACAATTCATAAATAAGATGGTAAATATATACAGTGTTGGATGATGAGTACTAAGGAGAAAAATGAAGCAAGAAAGGAGGACAGAGAGTATTGCTGGAGTGATTACAACTTTTGAAGTGAAATTTGAATAAAAAGACCCAAGGGAGAGGGATTTTAGCTTCTGAACATGATTAAGTTGTACTGGACTTTCTGTCCTGCGTAAATAACTAGAAAACTGGACAAATATATGAAACAACTTTTCAGTCATTGGACAACTGTTAGCACAGAACTATGATCCTTGAGAGAAGGAAAACAAATAAGATGATTCTGATGATCACCCTAGCTTTATGCCTGAGGCACTTTCTGGCAAAGCAGGGAGAGAAAACCCAAGTAGACCACAGGGGTATTTTTGTGTTGATGAGAGGGATATTGGAGTTTGGAAAGGCTGACACATTAGAATTTGCAGGGTAAGAGTACCAGAGAGGAAGCAGCTACTCAGAAATGAGCTCAAGAAATATGTATAGGGGGTCTCACTTGAGTCTTTGTCTAAATGCTAAGTTGTGCATGCACAAGATGAAACTCCATGAGTGTGGGTAAATAACTACTGGGGAGTTATACTTTCCAGAATTCAGACTGGGCTGGGAGACATTCACGTTCCATCTGTATAGAGTGGAGAGAACTTGTTGAACCAGGGACATTCAGTAGAGACCTCAAAAGAATCATAATAGTAGGGCTAAAGTAGCCTTAAAGACTACTCTAGAGCTACATTAATAAAGCTTGAAAACGGATGGAACTGATCCACAAGTAACTTAATTGCCTGCCCAAACAAAACACACTTCAACATTCTTTAAAGAAAGGAAACAAAATTCAGACTCTCAACAATGAAACATTTACAATGTCCAACAACCAATAAAATGATTAGACATGAAAAGAAGCAGGAAAATATCATCCATAAACAGAAGAAATCTTAATTCATAGAAACAGATCCAGAAATGACAGAGATGATGGAATTAGCAGACATAGACTTTGAAGCAACAATTCTAAATATACATTAAGAGATTTGAATGGAAACATGAACATAATGAGGAAAGACGTTGAAGTTACCAAATGGAACCTCAAGAGTTTAAAAGTATAATATCTGAACTAAAGAATACATTGTATGTCTTTATAGCAGATTAGATACTGAAGAAGAAAATATCAGTGAATTTGAAAACACAGCCATAGAAAATATCCAAACTGTAGCACAGAAAGAAAAAAAGACTTAAAAAAATGAATAGAGCCTCAGTACCTATGAGCACTACAAGTAATCTAACATATTTGTAACTGGGGTCCCAGGAAGGGTAGGGGTGAAAAACATTCGAAGAAATAGTAGCTCCATTTTTCCAAACTTGAAGACTATGAACAACAGACCCAAGAAACTCAACAAACCCTAAAAGGATAAGCACATAAAAAAAACCATACCAAAGCACATCATAACCAATTTACTAAAAAACTAGTGATAAATAGGAAATATTAGAGGCAGACTGAAAAGAAGATCTGTATTATATACAGGGGAATAAAAAAAGAAGTATCACTGATTTCTCACTAGGAACAATGCAAGGCAAAACACAATGGAATAACCTCTTTAAAGAGGTGGGAGAGAAAGAGAGAAGAGAGACAGAGAGATCAAACTAGAATTATACACCAGTTAAAATACTCTTCAAAATCAAAGGAAAATAAAGACATTTTTAGTCAAACAAAAGCTGAGAGAATTTACACAAACTACTTTGCACTAAAAGAAATGCTAAAGGAAATTCTGCAAGCTGAAGTAAGGTGATACCAGATGAAAATTTAGATCTATACAAAGAAATGACAAGCACAGGCAATGTTAAATACAGAGTCCTTTCATCTCAGTTTTAAAAAATTTAAATTAACTATTTAATGCAAAATAATAACAAGGTACTGTGGTGTTTATCACATATGTAGAAGTAAAATGTATGGCAAAAAAGGATAGGAAGGAGAAATGGAAGCATATTATTATTTCCTTCAATATGTATGAAGTGGTATAATATTGTTTGAAGGTAAAGTGTGATAAGTTACAGATGCATATTTTAAACCTTAGAGAAAATAAAAGATGCATGACTGATAAGCCAATGGTGGAAACAAAATAGTAAAACAAACAAATAAACAAACAAAAACCCCTCTATCCAAAAGAAGGCAGGAAAAAAAAAAAGACATCAAAAATTGAGGGTAGTGACTAAAATTACTTAAAATGAAATCTGTAATTTTAAATTCTTGCATTAGAAAGAAACAAAGGTTGAAAAGTAATTATATAAAAGTTTACCTTAACATAATAAGAGGGACTTCCCTGATGGTGCAGTGGCTAAGAATCTGCCTGCCAATGCAGGGGACACGGGTTTGAGCCCTGGTTCAGGAAGATCCCACATGCTGTGGAGCAACTAAGCCCCTGCGCCACAACTACTGAGCCTGCGCTCTGGAGCCCGCTAGCCACAACTACTGAGCCCATGTGCCACAACTACTGAAGCCCCTGTGCCTAGAGCCTGTGCTCCGCAACAAGAGAAGCCACCACAATGAGAAGCCCATGCACCGCAACAAAGAGCAGTCCCCGCTCTCCGCAACTAGAGAAAGCTTGAGCATAGCAACGAAGACCCAACGCAGCCAAAAATAAATAAAAGGCTTTCCTTAAAAAAAAAAAAGCATAAGAAATAATTTTAAAAAACATAATAGGAAAAAAAAGGAGCAAACTAAGTTAAAAACAAATACGGTTGACCCTTGAACAATGTGAGGGTTAATCTGTGTATAATTTAGAGTGACCCTCTGAACCCGTGGTTTCTCTGCATCCACAGATTCAACTAACCACGTAGATCTGTGGTATTTACTATTGAAAAATATCTGCTTGTAAGTGGGTCCATGCAGTTTAAGCTAACGTTGTTCAAGGGCCAACTGCAGAAGGAAGGAAATAATAAAGATATGAGTGGAAATCAATTAAGTAGAAAACAAACAATAGAAAAAAATTAAACCAAGCTTGGTTCTTTGAAAATATCAATAAAACTGGTCTATCTCTAGTCAGACTGATTAAGAGAAAAGAGAGAAGATGTGAATTATCAATAACAGAAATAGAAGAGGGAACATCACTACATATCCTTCAGATGTGAAAAGGATAATAAGGTAATATTTTGAAAAACTTTATGCCAATAAATCTGACAACTTAGATGAAATGGACAAATCCCTTGAAAAGTACAAACTGCCAAAACTTACTAGAGAAAAAAAACTCTGTATTGAATAACCCTATATCTATTAAAGAAATTAAATTTGTAATTAAAATCTCTCCCCACTTCCCCCCAAAAATAATAAAGGAGAAGAAAATCCAGGACTAAATAGCTTCTCTGGTAAGTTTTGTTAAACACTTGAGGAAGAAATAATACTAATTTAACACAAACTCATTAAAAAACATGGGAAGAGGGAAATTTCTCCAATTTATTTTTTGAGATGAATATTATCCTGATATTAAAACCAAAGATATTACAAAGAAAATTACTAATTTTCTCTTATGAAAATAGGTACAAAAACATTTAACAATTGTTACCAAACTGTAACCAACTACAAATAAAAAGCATATATCATGACTAAGTGGGGTTCATCTTAGAAATGCAGGATTAGTTTAACATTTGAAAATCACCATGTTATAAAATAAAGGAGGAAAACAAAATTTATCACAATACATGCAAAAAAAAGAGCATTGGTAACATTCACCAACTACTTATAAGAAAAACTCTAAGAAAATTAAGAGTAGAATGTGATAAAAAGCAACTATGAAAATCCTACAGCTAATATCATACGTAATGCTGAAAGAGAATACTTTTACTCTTAGATTAGATTAGGAACAAAACAAGAATGTCTGCTCTCACTATTTCTGTTCAACATTGTACTGAGGTCCTATTCATTGCCATAGCCAAAAAAAAAAAAAAAAAAAGGCACATAGTTAGATATGAAGAAGTAAACTGTATTTACAGGTCAGATGATATGATCATATACTGTAAATAAAAAATCCTAAGGAATCTACAAAAGAGCTATTAAACTAATATATTAGTTTAGCAAAGTCACAAGATAAAAGGTCAATGTACAAAAGTTAATTGTATGTTTATATACTAGAAATGAACAACTGGAAAATAAAAATTTTAAAGTACCATTTACAATGACTTAAAAACATGAAATATTTATGGATAAGTTTAGCAAATTATGTGTAAAATCGGTACACTAAAACTACAAAATATTGCTGAGAGACTAAAGTAAGACCTAAATAAATGAAGACATGTACCATGTTCATGGATTGGAAGACAACATTGTTATGATGTCAGTTATTCCTAAATTGATCTATAGGTTCAATGCAGCCTTAAGCAAAAAACCAGCAGGCTTTTCTTTTTTTTTTTTGGATAAAAATTGACACGCTGATACTAAAATACATATAAAAATGCCAAAAACCTATAATAGTAAAAAAAATTTTGAGAGAGAAGAACAAAGTTGGAAGATTTACAATATTTGATTCTAAGACTAGCCCCAAGGTGGGAGCATGTTTGCACGTTTGAGGAACAGTGAGGATACTGGTATGACTGTAGCAGAATGATTGATGCAAAGAGATAATGGATTTCATTCTAAGTGAGTTAGGGAGCTCTTAGAGGATTTTGATAAGAGGGATTATATGATCCCACTGAATGTTTTAATAGGATCACTTTGGCTGCCATGTTCAGAGCAGAATGAAAGGTGAAAGAGCAGAAACAGAAAATCAGTTTAGAGGCTACTGCAATAATATAGAGGTGATGGTGATTTAGACCAAGTGGTAAGAAGTGGTTGGTTTATGCACACATTTTTGAAGGCAGAGCTGACTGAATTTCCTGATGAAATGGTTATAGGATATGAAAGAAAGAAAGAGAGAAGTTAAGGCCTGGGCAACTGGACAACAGAACTGCTGATTACTGAGATGGGGAAGCTGGTAGGAGGATGAGACCACGGGTTTTGTGTGGCTGAACCACACTGACTCCAACTTGTCAGCTTCATCTTACACCTGAAGTCCTACACCCTCCCCTTTCTGCATGACTGAGCTTTAATCTACTGACAAGGAATGCGCCCAAGCCAGATAAGTTCTCTATCAACTTTCACCCTTGCCTCATTTCATATGAAAACTGGAAGAATGCTTTTTGCTGACGCAGATGGTTAATGGTCATGAGACCCCTAGGGGAGAGGAAAAACGCCCAGTTCCATCTGGTGCTGACGTGCTTCTCACTTGGTAGTCGGGTTCTACTTTTAGCTTTGGCCCCTTTAAATCCTCCTGTACCCCTTCCGCCGGCTGGCGTGCAGCACCGCTACAAATGCCTCTGGATCATAGTCTGCCCAGTCGTGCCTGCATGTAAGTTACCCACAGTAAACTTCATTATTGCACTTTATGGAGTTGCCTGCTGTGTTTTTCAATCTTAAAGTTCCTTCTCAATTCAGAGGATATTATTCCATATCCCTCCTCCCAACAATTTTGTTAGAGACGTAAATCTGAGATATCTATTGGTTACCCAAGTGGGGCTATCAAGTAGATAGATATATGAATCTGAAGTCTAGTGTAGAAGTCTAGGTTAGAGATGTATTTAAAGCCATGGGATTGGATAAGATGACTAATGGGATGAGTGGAAATAGAAGAAAAGTTCCAAAGACTGAGCCTTGTGGATCCTCCAATATTTAGCACTTGGGGGGATAGAGGGGTTCATCAAAGAAGTAGGAAGGAAAGCTTTGCTAGGAGCAAAGGTGTTAGGAAGAGAAGAGACTGATAATAGACATATGGGCAGCGGAAGTCTTGAAGGGCCTTGAATGCCAGGATAGGGATATCACTGAAGGGTTTCTAAAAAGACAGAGTCATGATCAGATTCAAGACATAGAAAGATTGTTCTGGTAGCACTGTGGGGCTGGAATGGAGGTTAGGAAGGTGTGAGGCTGTAGGCAGGAAGACCAGGGAAGAGGCAAAAGCAATCATGAGGTCATCCAATCAGGCCAAATCAGGACTGATGATCTCCTGATCTGGGATTTCCCTGTCCTTGAGCTCCTGGAGCCCAGGGATTTGTCTGCCAAAGATTCTAGCTGGCTGTTCCTGGCTTGACCTGAACCCTGAGAAAAAATGAATAGTCGAGGCCTCTGTCCGTGGTGCTGATTTGTAAGGTCCTCTCTCCACCTCTTGAAGGCACTTCTGTGTTCCTATCTTAGCTTTCAGGACGGGCACAGAATCAACCAGCTCAGCGTCACTCTGCATATAGCCAGAGGCTCAGAGCCTTGGGATGTGATAAAAGATGTTGTTGGGTTGTGTGTCTGGCTCCACCTCTTTTCAGATCTCCCAGGGCATTGTTGCTTTGATAGAGTCTTACTGTCCAGACAGATTGAGAAAGGCTTCACATCTAGGGAATGGAGGGCTCTGACCCAGTCACTTTCCTAGGCCCCACCCCACCCATGTGTTTGAGGTTGTTGGACGTGCATAGTTCCTTAGACTTTTTTCTTATAGGGACAGTTCCTTAGCCTATTTCCCATTCTGCTCAGCAATTATCCTTAACAACCCAAGCCCAAAATTTCTGGCCTTTTATATTTGCATGTTGACTTTTCCTGAAAAGACTTTTTATGCCTCCTTCATCTGAATGAATCCTAGGTGCTCTTCAATGCTCAGATTAGGGGTACCTTATTCCAGAAAGCCTTCTCTGATATCCAGGTTGCTTAGGTGTCTCTTTCTTTTCCTACTCCTCCTCTTCTTCTTAATTGACACCAGTTGCACAAAATTGGCTTATCTATAATCTTGGCTCATAACACTGTCATCATTAGTCTTTGCATAGACCTCTTTTCTTCCCTCCTTCCCTCCTCTTCCCTCCTTCCTTCCTTTCTCCCTTTCTCCCTCTTTCCTTTCTTTCTCCCTCTCCCTCCTCCCTCCATTCCTCCTGCTCTCTCTCTCTCTCTCTCTCGCACACACACACACACACACACACACACACACACACACACACAGACAGACATACAGAAGCTCACAACCCAACCCAGCAAGTAACATCAACAATAATTACAGAGATTGGTTCAAGACGGCAGAGTAGAAGGGTGGGTGACTCACAAACTGGAGAACAATTATACCACAGAAGTCCACCCATTGGAGTGAAGGTTCTGAGCCCAACGTCAGGCTTCCCAACCTGGGGGTCTGGCAAAGGGAGGAGGAATTCCCAGAGAATCAGACCTTTAAGGCTAGCGGGATTTGATTGCAGGACTTTGACAGGACTGGGGGAAACAGAGACTCCACACTTGGAGGGCACATACAAAGTAGTGTGTGCATCAGGACCCAGGGGGAAGGAGCAGTGACCCCATGGGACACTGAACCAGACATACCTGCTAGTGTTGGAAGGTCTCCTGCAGAAGTGGAGGAGTGGCTGTGGCTCACCAAGGGGACAAGAACACTGGCAGAAGGAGTTCTGGGAAGTACTCCTTGGTGTTAGTCCTCTTGGAGTCCACCATTAGCTCCACCAAAGAGCCTCTAGGCTCCAGTGCTGGGTCACCTCAGGCCAAACAACCAACAGGGAGGGAACTCAGCCCCACCCATCAGCAGACAAGTGGATTAAAGTTTTACTGAACACTGCCCACCAGAGCAACACCCAGCTCTACCTTCCACCAGTCCCTCCCATCAGGAAGCTTGCACAAGTCTCTTAGGTAGCCTCATCCACCAAAGGGCAGACAGCAGAAGTGAGAAGAACTACAGTCTTGCAGCTTGTGGAATGAAAACCACATTCACAGAAAGACAGGCAAAATGAAAAGGCAGAGGACTATGTACCAGATGAAGGAACAAGATAAAACCCCAGAGAAACAACTGAATGAAGTGGAGATGGGCAACTTTCCAGAAAAAGAATTCAGAATGATGATAGTGAAGATGTTCCAGGACCTTGGAAAAAGAATAGAGGCAAAGATCGAGACGATGCAAGAAATGTTTAACAAAGACCTAGAAGAATTAAAGAACAAACACCTAGAAGAATTAAAGAGCAAACAAACAGAGATGAACAATACAATAACTGAAATGAAAAATACACTAGAAGGAATCAATAGCAGAGTAACTGAGGCAGAAGAATGGATAAGCGACCTGGAAGACAGAATGGTGGAATTCACAGCTGTGGAACAGAAAAAAGAAAAAAGAATGAAAAGAAATGAAGACAGCCTAAGAGACCACTGGGACAACATTAAACACACCAACATTCACATTATAGGGGTCCCAGAAGGAGTAGAGAGAGAGAAAGGGCCTGAGAAAATATTTGAACAGATAATAGTCGAAAACTTCCCTAACATGGGAAAGGAAATAGCCACCCAAGACCAGGAAGTGCAGCGAGTCCCAGGCAAGATAAACCCAAGGAGAAACACACCGAGACACAGAGTAATCAAACTGACAAAAATTTAAGACAAAGAAAAATTATTAAAAGCAATGAGGGAAAAACGACAAATAACATACAAGCGAACTCCCATAAGGTTAACAGGTGATTTCTCAGCAGAAATTCTACAAGCCAGAAGGGAGTGGCACGATATATTTAAAGTGATGAAAGGGAAGAATCTACAACCAAGATTACCCTAGACAGCAAGGATCTCATTTAGATTCGGCAGAGAAATCAAAAGCTTTACAGACGAGCAAAAGCTAAGAGAATTCAGCACCACCAAACCAGCTCTACAACAAATGCTAAAGGAACTTCTCTAAGTGGGAAACACAGAGAAAAGGACCTACAAAAACAAACCCAAAACAATTAAGAAAATGGTAATAGGAACATACATATCGATAATTACCTTAAATGTGAATGGATTAAATGCTCCAACCAAAAGACACAGGCTTGCTGAATGGATACAAAAACAAGACCCACATATATGCTGTCTACAAGAGACCCACTTCAGACCTAGGGACACATACAGACTGAAACTGCAGGTATGGAAAAAGATATTCCATGCAAATGGAAATCAAAAGAAAGCTGGAGTAGCAATACTCATATCAGATAAAATAGACTTTAAAATAAGGAAATAAGTAATGTTACAAGAAACAAGGAAGGACACTACATAATGATCAAGGGATCAATCCAAGAAGAAGATATAACAATTATAAATATATATACACCCAACATAGGAGCACCTCAATACGTAAGGCAAATGCTAACGGCTCTAAAAGAGGAAATCAACAGTAACACAATAATAATGGGGGACTTTAACACCTCACTTTCACCAATGGACAGATCATCCAGATGGAAAATTAATAAGGAAACACAAGCTTTAAATGACACAATAAACCAGATAGATTTAATTGATATTTATAGAACATTCCATCTGTAAACAGCAGATTACACTTTCTTCTCAAGTGCACATGGAACATTCTCCAGGATAGATCACATCTTGGGTCACAAATCAAGCCTCGGTAAATTTAAGAAAATTGAAATCATATCAAGTATCTTTTCTGACCACAACACTATGAGATTAGAAATAAATTACAGGGAATAAAACATAAAAAACACAAACACATCGAGGCTAAACAATACATTACTAAATAAGCAAGAGATCACTGAAGAAATCAAAGAGGAAATCAAAAAATACCTAGAGACAAATGACAATGAAAACACGACAATCCAAAACCTGTGGGATGCAGCAAAAGCAGTTCTAAGAAGGAAGTTTATAGCAGCACAATCCTACCTCAAGAAACAAGAAAAATCTCAAATAAACAATCTAACCTTACACCTAAAGGAACTAGAGAAAGAAGAACAAACAAAACCCAAAGTTAGTAGAAGGAAAGAAATCATAAAGATCAGAGCAGAAATAAATGAAATAGAAACAAAGAAACCAATAACAAAGATCAATAAAATTAAAAGCTGATTCTTTGAGAAGATAAACAAAATTGAAAAACATTTAGCCAGACTCATCAAGAAAAAGAGGGTGAGGACTCAAATCAATAAAATTAGAAATGTAAAAGGAGGAGTTACAATGGACACCACAGAAATACAAAGCATCATAAGAGACTACTACAAGCAACTCTATGCCAATAAAATGGACCACCTGGAAGAAATGGACAAATTCTTAGAAAGGTATAACCTTCCAAGACTGAACCAGGAAGAAATAGAAAATATGAACAGACCAATCACAAGTAATGAAATTGAAACTGTGATTAAAAATCTTCCAACAAACAAAAGTCCAGGACCAGAAGGCTTCACAGGTGAATTCTATCAAACATTTAGAGAAGAGCTAACACCCATCCTCCTCAAACTCTCCCAAAAAATTGCAGAGGAAGGAACACTCCCAAACTCATTCTATGAGGCCACCATCACCCTGATACCAAAACCAGACAAAGATACTACAACAAAAGAAAATTACAGACCAATATCACTGATGAACATAGATGCAAAAATCCTCAACAAAATACTAGCAAACAGAATCCAACAACATATTAAAAGGATCATACACCATGATCAAGTGGGATTTATCAGGGATGCAAGGATTCTTCAGTATACACAAATCAATCAATGTAATACACCATATTAACAAATCAAAGAAGAAAAACCATATGATTATCTCAATAGATGCAGATAAAGCTTTTGACAAAATTCAACACCCGTTTATGATAAAAATTCTCCAGAAAGTAGGCATAGAGGAAACCTACCTCAACATAATAAAGGCCATATACGACAAACCCACAGCAAACATCATTCTCAGTGGTGAAAAACTGAAAGCATTTCCTCTAAGATCAGAAACAAGACAAGGATGTCCACTCTTGCCACTATTTTTCAACATAGTTCTGGAAGTCCCAACCATGGCAATCAGAGAAGAAAAAGAAATAAAATGAATACAAATTGGAAAAGAAGAAGTAAAATTGTCACTGTTTGCAGATGACATGATACTATACATAGATAATCCTAAAGGTGCCAGCGGAATACTACTAGAGCTAATCAGTGAATTTGGTAAAGTGGCAGGATACAAAATTAATGAACAGAAATCTCTTGCGTTCCTATACACTAACAGTGAAAGATCAGAAGGAGAAATTAAGGAAATAATCCCATTCACCATTGCAACAAAAAGAATAAAATACCTAGGAATAAACTTACCTAAGGAGGCAAAAGACCTGTACTAAGAAAACCATAAGACACTGAAGAAAGAAATCAAAGATGACACAGACAGATGGAGAGATATACCATGTTCTTGGATTGGAAGAATCAATATTGTGAAAATGACTCTACTACCCAAAGCAATCTACAGATTCAATGCAACCCCTATCAAATTACCAATGGCATTTTTTACAGAACTAGAACAAAACTTAAAATTTGTATGGAGACACAAAAGACCCCGAATAGCAAAAGCAATCTTGAGGGGAAAAAAACGGAGCTGGAGGAATCAGACTCCCTGACTTCAGACTATACTGCAAAGCTACAGTAATCAAGATAATATGGTACTGACACAAAAACAGAAATATAGATCAATGGAACAGGATAAAAAGCCCAGAGACAAACCCATGTACCTATGGTCACCTAATCTATGACAAAGGAGGCAAGGATATAAAATGGAGAAAAGACAGCCTCTTCAATAAGTTGTGCTGGGAAAACTGGACAGCTCCATGTAAAAGAATGAAATTAGAACACTCCCTAACACCATACACGAACATAAACTCAAAATGGATTAAGGACTTAAATATAAGACTGGACACTATAAAACTCTTAGAGGAAAACATAGGAAGAACACTCTTTGACATAAATCACAGCAAGATCTTTTTTGACTCACCTCCTAGAGTAATGGAAATAAAAACAAAAATAAAAAATGGGACCTAATGAAATTTAAAAGCTTTTGCACAACAAAGCAAACTATAAACAAGATGAAAAGAGAACCCTCAGAATGGGAGAAAATATTTGCTAACAAATCAACAGACCAAGGATTAATCTCCAAAATATTTAAACAGCTCATGTAGCTCAATATTAAAAAACCAAACAACCCAATCCAAAAATGGGCAGAAGACCTAAATAGACATTTCTCCAAAGAAGACATACAGATGGCCAAGAACACATGAAAAGCTGCTCGACATCACAAATTATTAGGGAAATGCAAATCAGAACTACAACTCACACCGGTTAGAATGGGCATCAACAGAAAATCTACAAACAACAAATGCTGGAGAGGGTGTGGAGAAAAGAGAACCCTCTTGCACTGTTGGTGGGAATGTAAATTGATACAGCCACTATGGATAGCAGTATGGAGGTTCCTTAAAAAACTAAGAATGGAATTACCATATGACCCAGCAATCCCACTACTGGGTATATACTCAGAGAAAACTATAATTCAAAAAGACACATGCACCCCAATGTTAATTGCAGCACTGTTTACAATAGGCAGGTCATGGAAGCAACCTAAATGCCCATTGATAGACCAATGGATAAAGAAGAAGTGGTACATATATACAATGGAATATTACTCAGCCATAAAAAAGAATGAAATGGGGTCATTTGTAGAGACGTGGATGGACCTAGAGACTGTCATACAGAATGAAGTAAGTCAGAAAGAGAAAAACAAATATCGTATTTTAACACATATATGTGGAATCTAGAAAATGGTACAGATGAACCGGTTTGCAAGGCAGAAATAGAGACACAGATGTAGAGAACAGAGAACAAACGTATGGACACCAAGCGGGGAAAGCGGGGGTGGGGGTGGGGGTGGTGGGATGAATTGGGCGATTGGGATTGACATGTATACACTAATATGTATAAAATGGATAACTGATAAGAACCTGCTGTATAAAAAAATAATAAAATAAAATTTACAAAAGAATAGAAAAAACAAAAACGAAAACAATAATTACATTTAAGTGTCCATCCTCTTTCCCCATCCCATGTAAACACCATCCTGAAATTTCTATTTGTCATTTCTTTGATTTTCAAAACAAACACACATACACACTTTTTGTAGTTCTAGCTTTTTTTGAAATTTACAAAAAGAATATCATTCTGTATACAATCTTCTGAGACTTGCTTTTTTCTTTCAATATATATATTACCAATATTCAACCAAATTGTAATATGAGCTATAGTTCATTCAATTTTGCTGCTGCATATAAAATATCCTTTTCTGAAAATATATCACAATTTATCGATTTTCCTGTCAATGGATAGTAATGGAGTTGTCTCTATTATTTTGCTATTACAAACAGTACTGCTAAAAATATTATTGTACATGTATCCTGGTGCATCTCTCCTCATACACACCCACACTTACATACACACACATACATATCTTGAAGTGGAATTTCTGGGTTGTAAAATATCTGAAAAGTTAAACTTATAAGATAATACTAAATTTTTAATCAAAATGGTTGTGTAAATTTACACTCCCACGAACAGTGTATCGTAGAATAGTTGACCAACATTCTTTCTAACATTTGCTATTGTCAGACTTCTTTGTTTATTTTTTATTTTTAACCATTTTTAATTGCAGTATAGTTAATTTACAATGTTGTGTTAGTTTCAGGTGTACAGCAAAGTGATTCAGTTATATCTATATATCTATATCTCTCTCTGTATATACATAAATACGTTCTTTTTCAGATTCTTTTCCATTATAGGTTATTACAAGATATTGAATATAGTTCCCTGTGCTATGCTGTCAGACTTCTTAATCTTTGTAAATTGAATGGGGTTATTGGGATTTCATTGCAGTCTTTGTTTTCCTTTACCTGATTACTAATGAGGTTCAGCAAATATTTATTAAAGATATGGTTTCCTTTTCTGTGAAATGCCTAATTGTGACTTTAGTTCATTTTTCTATTGTTTTTCCTTCTATGAATGACTTGAGGCATTTTATACATTCTTGATATAAGTCCTTTGTTGGTTTTCTGTTACAATTGTATTTTTTCCAGTTTGTAAATTATTGCTTATCTTTCTTTAAAATGTCTTTTAATGGACAGAAGTAATTATTTTAATATAGTTCGCTATTCTTTTTCTTTTATGATTAGCTCTTTTATTGTAAATTGTTTAAGAAATTATTTCCCAGGTCAAAGTTATAAAGATATTAACCTGTATTTTGTACTAAATGCTTCAAAGTTTTATATTTTCCGTTTTGGTCCTTAGTTCATCTTGAACGGATTTTTTGTGTATAGGGCAAAATATGGATCCAATTTCACATTTTTCATTTCTGTCATATTACATGATAGGTCTGTTTGGGGATTGTCTATTGTAATTCATATTGGCCAGTTTCTATCATCACACTGTCTTAATTACCGTGATTTTATAATATATTCTGATAACTGGTAGGGCAAGTCTTTCCTCCCTTTTCTTCTTCAGAAATATGTAGGATATTCTTGGCCCTTTCCTCTTCCATATTAATTTACAATCAGTTTGTTAGGTTGAATTTTAAAAAAGCTCTATGGAGATTTTGATTGAGGTTGAATTGAATCTAAAATTAACTGTATTAAATATTTCTATTTGGAGACATGGGATAGATATGTCTCTATTTATTTAGATCTTTCATATCTTTCAGTAAAGTTTTCCCCCCAGTTTTTAATTTGGGAACAATAATCAGGACTATATATATCCACAAGAGTAGTCAATCAATACCTGCGCACCCTTGCAATATTTGCTTTAACTCTCTATATTTATATAAGTATTAATGTGTTCTTTTGTTCTGAACAATTTGAGGGTAACTTACTCTCAAATTATGAAATTGTACTCCCAAATATTTCTGCATATAACTCCCAAGTACATAGATGTTCTTCTGCATGAGTACAGTGTAATGATCATATTCAGGAAATTTGACACTGATGCATTATTATTTTCTAATATAAAGTTCTTAATAAAAATTCTTCAATTGTTCCTTTAATGCCCTTCATAGCTGATTTAAAAACATCAAGATCAAATCAAAGATCTCACACCATATTTAATTGCTTTGTCTTTTTTTTCCTTTAATCTAGAGCAGTTTCCCACCTGTCACTGACCTGTGTGAATTTTTGTCTTTTGCGATATTTTTGAAAGTATAGGCCAGTTGTTTTGCAAAAATGTCCTTCAATTTAGATTCACAATGGTTGTCAAATATACACTCCCACCAGGAAGTGTTGTATGATTGTTTCCTCAAGGTTAGATTCAGGTTAAACACTTTTTGCAGGAATACTATAACACTGAGATGTCCATCTCAGTGTATCACATTTGAGGGTACAGTGTCATCTGTGTAATTATTGGTGAAGTTAGATTTGATCATTTGGCTGAGGAAGTATCTCTCAGTAATTTATTATACTTATTTACATGTAGATCTTACACAACTTTTAGTTACTATTATGCCTAAGTACTTTATAATTTTGTTGCTATTATAGTTGGATTCCTTTAAATATTGTTTTCTATGGCAATTGTTGGTTGCTGGTGTATAGAAATGCAATGACCTTTGTATATTGCCTTTATGTCCAATTGCCTTGCTCTCCTAATAATTCTAATAATTTGTGGATTTTTTTGTTTTGTTTCATTTTATGTGGACAATCATATTATCTGTGTTTAATGACAGCTTTATTTCTCCCTTTCCAGTCATTTATGCCTGAATGTCTTTTTCACTTATTAGGGTTGAAGTTTCTCCTTTGTGCTCTCTCAGCCCCAGTGCTTCCCTGTCATACAAAATTTTTTCTCTTCTGAACCTAAATTCTAAGGAAGGACCAAATATGTGTGTTTCCCTGCCAGTTGGTCCCTGTCTGTTGTCTTAACTTCTTTCTGTCCCTGTGAGTCTTTGTCAATATCCATGTCCTAAGAAATTTCTATAGGTTGTGGGAACCAGGATAAATTTCTCTGGTGGAAACCCACCTGTGGAGTCTAACAAGATTAGTGGGGTGAAGTTAAAACAAAGCTTTGAAGGTGAGGGCAACTCCTTCAGGAGTTGGTCCAGGAATTCCAGTGAGAAGGTATTACAATGTGTGGCAAGGTCTTGAGAGCCTTACCTGAATACAGGGTGGGCTTATACTCAGAGACAGCTGTGGCTTTGGCTGGTTGACTCTGTTGACCTCCTACCACACTTCCCTGTTCACTGCTTTGGGGGAGAGGGGACTGAGGAGCAGAAAGAAGGATTATGCCAAGAGATGCTGTGATTGGAGACCTGTAGGTCATCCTGGGCTTGGCTCTATCCTCTGTTGTTTTAGGGCTGAACAACTGGGTCCTTGGGACAGGCTGGCACAACGGCAGGTCTTTCCTTGACTCCTCCAGTCATGCACAGTCCTCATCCCACCCCATCAATACCTGCCTGAAGCATGGCTGCCTCTCCCATCAGACTGGAGCTCCTCAAGGGCAGGGCCAACTTCTTATACCTTCCTGTGGTCCCTAGCACCCAGCACATTGGGGAAGGGACATCAGAAAATGCTTGATCATTAACATTTGTGGGGTAGCTCAGATCATGTCTGTCCACAGGCATTATCCAGGCCTAATCTCTTTTCCCAAAAGTCACGACAATTCTGTGAAACATGGTAGGGATCATCACCCATTTTATAGCCAAGGAAACAGAGGTGCAGAGAGGTGAGCGATACATCCAATTTCACACTGCTGGTAAGTGGCTGGCAGTCTATATGCTGCTTCACATCTGCTGCCTCTGGAGGGATCCACATCTGGAGGGAGGCTGGTGTCCTCCCACTGGGGAATGCTCAGTGTAGGGAGATTCCTGCTGTGGGTGGGGAGATAGGGAGCTCTGTCTGGTTTCAGCCTCCTGTGATTCTTTCCCCGGTGGTGTCTGCTCCTTTTGGCCAGCAGAGGGAAGCACTGAAACACAGAACTTTCTAAAGCCCAGGACTGCTTTGGGTTCACCCTCCCTTTCCATGGTCAGAGCCTCGGCAGAGTTCTAGGCAAGTAATAATGACTGACGTTTACTGAACGCTTACTATGTGCCACAATTATTATCATATATATTATTTTTAATCTTTAAAACAACTGCACGTGGAAGTGAGGACAGTCTTCATTTTCCGGATGGGGAAACTGACTCAGAAATTAAGTCACTTTCCTGTGGCCGTGGAACTGGTAAATGGTATACCTGGGATGTGAACCAGGTCTGCTGGTTCCAAAGGATTGGTGTGTCTCCCTTAGCAAGTTCAGGACAAATGTCTGTTGAACAAACTTGTTGAATGAAGTCAAGGCAGGGTCCTCCTCCCTCCCAGACACCCTGCTCCTCCAAGCCATCCTACTTCTTGGGGTTGACACCACACAGAGCTGAGTGCAGATCTCCAGCTTGAGGAGGAAATCATCCTGCTCCCTGCCTTCTACCTCCTGATTCTGTCACTGCCCAAAGTCTCCCATAATGTCTTTTTCTTCTTTCTTTCTGAAGCTGCCTCCAATGCTTCTTTTCCATCCAAAGCTGGGACAGGAAACAGGAGCTTGGCGCTAGAGTCTGGGACACTGGACTGGACTGGACTGCTGACCTCTGACCTCTGGTCTTGCTGCTGCTAGCCTTACACCCAGGTGATCCTCAGTGGCCACTGCCCTAGTATAAGCCTCCACCCTCTCTTGTCAGCCCTCCTCACTGGTCTCCTACCCTCTAGGCCTTTCCACCTCTCCACATTAATCCCCACATTAGCCAGAGTGGCTAATGCCTCAGTTCCCTTCAAATCTTTCAGCCCTCCCCATGGCCTCTAGGGTAAAGCTCCAGCTCCTCAGCCTGGCCTGCAAGGCTTGGTGTGATCTGGGTCTGGCCTGCCTCTCCAGCCTCTTCCCTCAGTCTGCCCCATCCTCATGCCCAGTGCCCCGGCATTACTCAACAACTGGCTGGCTGTCCCCTGCCTCTGTGGCCTTGGCCATCCACATTATTTTCTCTGCTAGGGAAGGCTTGCTTATCTTTCCAGACTCATTTCTAGTGACTCTCTTCTGGGCATGCTTCCATGACCTCTCTTTCCACCCCAGCTGGAACAAATTCCTCCTCCACTCCCTTCCCTGTTGTTCCAGTAATGGGAAGCACTTCACTGCCCTAATTCGTTCCGTGTTTTTCTCTCCCACTCCTCTGTGAGTTCCTCCATGTCTGAGATAGCTCTGTGTCCCCAGCCCTCAGTACGGGGCCCAGCACATAGTAGTAGCTTAGTGGGTGTCTGTTGAAAGCATGATGGCTTTACTGCTCAGGCCTGTGGCTTCAGGCTCCTGCTGCTCCAATCTCCTCTGAAGTTATGGGAAAACTGGGCAAAGTTGTATGAAGAAAGAGCTGGCTTCAATGTCCCTGCTGGTCAGGCTCCCCCTTCCTCTGGACACCCTTCCACAATGAGTAAGCGTCCCCCACCATAGCCCGCCATGGCCAGAGGGAGATCCTGCCTTGGAGTTCTGCCTTGGCATAAGCCTTGAGGCACATTCCCTCCTTCCTTCTCTCCCAACCACTTCCCTCTCCAAAAGTCTGCCAAGAGTCTATAAAATGTGCAGCTCCTGGCATCCCCTGTTGCCTCCTGGCTTTACTCACCCTCTGTTGTCAGTTGTCAGGAGACAGGGAGAGGGAGCAGGTGGGGTTGGAGATAGGAGAGAGTGGAGGTGGAGAGGGTGAGTCATACCTTGATGTTCTAGGGCTTCCATCTTCTTGGTGAAGGGGCAAGGAGAAGTAACTCCTCCTCTTTGGCACTTTTTGCAAGGAAGGGGATGAATGATTTAATATCAGGAACCCCGACATCTTCCCTGAGGGAAGGTCCTCAGAGGCGCCTGGAGCCAGCAGGTGCCTGCCTTTTAGCAGAAACTGATTCACATTTTCTGCTCTTGTCTTGTCCTCTCCCACTCACAGACATGTTTGCATACATAAGTTCTGATTTGCTTTACTATTAGACACTAACCATGTTGTGGAGGGATTCACTTTTCAATCCATCTATGCTGATTTTAACTGTCTGGTTTAGTCTGTGAGTTTTGACCGCTGGAGGAACCATCACCCACCTCTGGGTGTGTCCAGCAGAGTCCTGGCCAGTCCCAAAGTCAATTCCAGATACTCATTCCCAAGTCTGCAAATTGCTGTACCCTCTCTTGTAGCAATGCTTGTAGTGAGCGCCACAAATTTTACACATTTGTCAAATTTTAAGCAACCATGTGCATATTATGGAAACAAGCCCTGAACAGTTTCACTTGCTCTGGGTTACTCATTCACCAGTGCAGTCCAACGTCCAAGGCAGAGGGTAGTGAGTTTACTGCCTTTTGGGGGGGTGTCAGACAGGCAAACTGGCAGCAATTCCCTGGGTTCCCCAAAGTCCTCTAGCCTCTGGGGTCACACTGCCTTTTGCCACTCAAATAGAATCATCTGGGATGCATTTCCACACATGGTGGAAGATTAGCCTGGCCCTCACAATCAATATTTTCAGGGATTCTCAGGGCCTTGTGTTTCTCCTGGTGATTTCTTGGTCTTTGTGGTGATCTTAAACTTGTCTACAAATTCTTTCTATCAAGAAGTGACGTCTAGGGCTTCCCTGGTGGCGCACTGGTTGAGAATCTGCCTGCCAATGCAGTGGACACGGGTTCGAGCCCTGGTCTGGGAGGATCTCACATGCCGCGGAGCAACTAGGCCTGTGAGCCACAATTACTGAGCCTGCACGTCTGGAGCCTGTGCTCCGCAACAAGAGAGGCCGCGATAGTGAGAGGCCCGCGCACCGCGATGAAGAGTGGCCCCCGCTTGCCACAACTAGAGAAAGCCCTCGCACAGAAACGAAGACCCAACACAGCCATAAAAAAAAAAATAATAAATAAATAAATAAATAAATAAATAAGTTAAAAAAAAAAAAAAAAGTGACGTCTAATTCCCTTCCCCTTGCCTATGGGCTGTCCTCAGTGATCTGCTTCTCATAAACAGAAAGAGGCAAGGGAATTCCCTAGTGGTCCAAAGGTTAGGACTCCATGCTGCCACTGTAGGGGGCATGGGTTTGATCCCTGGTTGGGGAACTAAGATCCCACATGCCACATGGCATGGCCAAACAAAATGAAACAAAACAACCGGAAAGAGGCGAAGGTGATGCTGCTTGATTCCTGAGGCTAGGTTATACAAGATGATAGAGCTTCTGTCAGGCTCTCTTTCTGGATGCTTGCTTTTGGAACCCAGCCGCCATGCTGTGAGGAAGCCCAGGCCACACGGAGAGGCCATGTGCAGGTGTTCTGACCAACAGCCTTAACTGAGGTCCCAGGTGACATATGAGTGGTGAGTGAGGAAGCCTTTGAGAGGACTCCAGCCCCAGCCACTGTCTGACTGCCACCACGCTATGTCCTGGCAGTGCTATCCTCTTTCTTTGCTGCTTGGGTCCACACACACCATTTCTCCTCCTCCTTCATCCTTGCAAAGCATTACTCATGCAAAGCTAGTATGTGCAGTGGATGATACTGAAGGTTTGGGGCCACAGAGGGGAGCTGCAGCAAAGACCAGGACAAATGAGAACTTGAATTTGAGTATATTAAACTCCCTTTAGGGAAAATTCACAGGCATTCCCTTCCACGGGGGATTTTTGCTGGTCCTGTCCACCCTTGGGTCAAGGCTTTCTGCCATCATCTTGGGCCTCTCTTTCTCCCTCCACCCTCAATCCTCCTCTCCCTCTGTAGCTGCATTAATTCTTGCTTTCACAGGCAGAGCCATCCAACTGTTGCAGTCTTAGTCCATAAACATAAGGCTGCAAGAAATGAAAGATGATTTCTCTCCACGTAAACTTATTTCCTTTTCCCAGTGCCCTTCCTACAGGTGGCAGAAACATATCTCAGTCACCTTGGGTATCCTCACTCCTCTGCCAGGTGTGTGTCACATTCTGGGAGTCACTGCAAGACTAGTGCAGCTGCGGTGTGGTGTCTGTTCTTGGGGGGTGTGCCCTGAGTGTACATGGTTCTGCCTCACTGTTATTGTCAATTAGCAAAGGTGGCCACCGGGTCTTCCCTTGTGTCCAACCGCAAGGTCTCTCCAGGTCCATCTCCCTCTCAGCAGCCCCTGAATCCCACCTGGGTGCACAGAATACTCATTTGCTCCCATGCTGTGAGACTGTTAAAACCTATCAGCCTAGAAGCACCATGCAGCCCCTTCCTCACCACATTTCCAGAGCCACCTGGGCCGTGCTGGTTTCCTGGGCTTGACCCCGGGAGGGCGTGTGTCCCTTTTTGCTCAGTGAGTTCCCACATAGGTAACATGAGGACTTTCTCAGGGACTCATCAGAGTCTCATCTCTTCCTCACCCCTGGCTCTTTCTCTGTCCCTGCTGCCCCCTTCGGTTCGGTTCCAGTCTCAGCTGCGGGAGGGTGGCGCCGATTGTTCATGTATTCCTTTAAATCTACTATGTATGTTACAGAGCTTATGCTCCAAATCCTTCAGGGCTTAGGCTTTTGAAGTTAGAAAGCCTGGGTTTTTGCAATTCCAGGCCTTGGCTTTTGAATCCCTAAATCAAGAATTTCACTCTGATTGCAAAGAATTGCAGGCCTAGCTGCCTGGGTGGGTACTGGGAAGGGGATGGGGAGAGCAGTGCATAGAGACAGAAGAGTCCTGGGAAGTAAACGTCTTACACAGTGGTTTTTAAAAAAAAATTTTAAATTAAAGAATAGTTGATGTACAATATTATGTTACAGGTGTACAATATAGCGATTCACAATTTTTAAAGGTTATGCTCCATTTATAGTTATTATAAAATATTGGCTATATTCCCTGTGATGTACAATATATCCTTGTAGCTTATTTTATACATAATGGTTTGTACCTCTTAATCCCCTACACCTATATTGCCCCTCTCCCCTTCTCTTTCTCCACTGGTAACCACTAGTTTGTTCTCTGTATCTGTGAATCTGCTTCTTTTTTGTTATATTCACTAGTTTGTTGTATTTTTTAGATTCCACGTGTAAGTGGTATCACACAGTATTTGTCTTTTTGTGAGTACATACTTTAGTTCACTATATGTGCTAATATGTTTATTCAGGTTATTTTTATCAAGTTATTTAGATAGAAAGATTTTTAAAATAATTAAAATTAAATAATATGTATTTATTTTCCAATAACCCTAAAGAATGGAGAAAAGGTAAGAAAATCTGATTCCCCAAAACTTTGTTACCCCTCATGTGCTTGTTT
Source organism: Balaenoptera musculus (assembly GCF_009873245.2). Lineage (NCBI taxonomy): Eukaryota > Metazoa > Chordata > Mammalia > Artiodactyla > Balaenopteridae > Balaenoptera > Balaenoptera musculus. The sequence goes on from NC_045785.1 coordinate 38,702,661, forward strand.
CAAAGGAGGTGAGGCATTTTGATGGCTGCAATCTTCAGTTATTTTCTAACTACACATTTTTCCTTAAAAAAAAATTCCAGGGCTTCCCTGGTGGTGCAGTGGTTGAGAATCCGCCTGCCAATGCAGGGGACACGGGTTCAAGCCCTGGTCTGGGAAGATCCCACATGCCACGGAGCAACTGGGCCCGTGAGCCACAACTACTGAGCCTGCGTGTCTGGAGCCTGTGCTCCGCAACAAGAGAGGCCGCGATAGTGAGAGGCCTGCGCACCGCGATGAAGAGTGGCCCCCGCTCACCACAACTAGAGAAAGCCCTCGCACAGAAACGAAGACCCAACACAGCCAAAAATAAATAAATAAATAAATTAATTAAAAAAAAAAAAAAGAAATGTTCTTGAGTACCAGGCGGGGTGTGCTGGTGATGCGGGGATGAAGCAGACCCTATTCCTGCCCTAATGGGGCATATAGTTGGGGGCGGGGGGGACAGATCCATGCTCAGCTGGTTCTAATGCTGTGGCAAAGTGGAAAGGACGGGTTTTGTGGTCAGACTGACCTGGGCAAATCCTGGCTGAGTCATCTTGGGCAAATGTCTTTACCTCTCTGAGCCTCAGTGCCCCTTCAGTAAAATGAGGATGATAATTCCTGCATATAGAGGGTGGGTGATGAGGGTTAAATGAAAAGAAAAATCAACATGTCAACTTGGTGCTCCAGGCATTATTTCAGAGATTGTGATTATTAAGAGGGGCCTGCGGGGGGCTCTCAGGAGGGAGGGTTCTCTCAGCTTGGGGTGGAGGTGGACTGGGGAAGGTCACCAGGCTGGGCCCTGAAGGATGAAGAGGAGCCCCTGGGGAGGAGCTAGCTGCGCAGGTCCTCAGCGCCCACCCTCACAGCACGGTCCTCACAGGCTCTGCCCACCCTGCTCCAGGCAGGGCCTGCCCTCCCTCAGCTCGCTGGGCCCCAGCTCACGCTCTGCCTGTGTCCTTTCTCTGCGACTGTCCCCGAGCTTCTCGGGCTGGCCACCACCTCCCACTCGACCCTCCTACTCAGGGCAGCCTCCCCTCTGCCCGAAACCTGTCTTCTCCAGCTCTGAGAAGGATTCTACGTCCCTCTAGGTCCCCTCAGAAGCTCACCTTCACCCCACCCCATTCTCATGCTCCTTTGCCCCCTGGGTGTCATCAATCCTGCCCCACAGTTCTTATGTTCCCTGCCTGCTTGGGACCTGGATCCGTCTCTTATTCCCCCCTCTGTCCTGCATTCTCAACTGTGTTCTCTACCAGCACCTTCCCTTCAGCAGTAAAAAACACTCAGGTTTCTCCATCTTAAAAGTTAAGCACCCTTTGGTGCTCCTCAGCTGCCCCTCTTCACAGCCCTGCTCAGAAGGGTTTATTATTGACCCTTGCTGTCTACAGTCTTCCCTTCCCACTCACTCCTCCATCCACTTGTTCTGATTTCTGGTCCAGGGTTGTTCCCCTGACATAGCTTTGGCCCAGGTCATCGGCGCTCCCCACCCCTCCCTTCGCTAAACCTGCTCAGCTCATATCAGCAGGGCTGAGGGCCAGCCAGTGTTTGCTGACCACAGAAAGGGGAGCTGTTCCCAGGGCAGGGCTGGAGACAAAGGTACTTAGCACATTCTCTCGGAGGTTTTAGAAGCCGTCCTAAGCCTAAGTATTGTTTAATTGCCTGAGCTGCTGCAGGGCAGGGGCAAGACCCACAGGATGGGGTTACCAAGTTACCTGAGGCAGGTAACTTGGTAACTTGGTCCCTTGCCTGACCTGCACCTGCCCCAGCGATCCTTGGTTGTCCTTGTTGGAGATTGGGCCACCATCCGGCCTGTTTTGCTGAAGTGGAGCCCTGTTTTTTGAATTAGAGAGAAAGGAGTTTCTGAGGGCACTGACTCAACCCCTCTTCCTCTCCCCCACCCACTAAACCTCAGCCCTGCTTGCCCACTTCCAGTGATGGGGAGCTCACCACTCATGGCTCAGAGGTACCTGCCTGGCAGGCTGGTTTTGTAATGGGTCTGGCATGATAAGAGTTTTCTGTGAGTTCCTGTTCTCTTGTCCTTTTCCTGTCTCCAGGCAGTGCTACAGGTTGAAGAGTTTTTGCCCTATTGGGTCTGATACCAAGCCTGTTATCTTTTTTTTTTTTTTTTTTAAATTTTATAGCTACTTTTATTTTTATTTATTTATTTATTTTTGGCTGTGCTGGGTCTTCGGTTCGTGCGAGGGCTTTCTCTAGTTGCGGCAAGTGGGGGCCACTCTTCATCGCGGTGCGGGGACCGCTCTTCATCGCGGTGCGCGGGCCTTTCACTATTGCGGCCCCTCCCGTTGCGGGGCACAGGCTCCAGACGCGCAGGCTCAGTAGTTGTGGCTCACGGGCCCAGCCGCTCCGCGGCATGTGGGATCCTCCCAGGCCAGGGCTCGAACCCGTGTCCCCTGCACTAGCAGGCAGACTCTCAACCACTGCGCCACCAGGGAAGCCCAAGCCTGTTATCTTTTTGATGAGTCTCTACAGTTGGCTCAGCCCTGCCCTTTGGTTCAGGGGAAACCCAATGAAAGGCCCGCTAAACTGCATGGAACCCCTTCTTTCTACGCATGCACAAATTAAATCTTATTATCTAACCTTCACAAGAACCCTGGTTGGAATGGGTGGTATGTTTTGGGGGTGGAGTGGGAAACATCTAGAGCACTTTTTTCTGCATTTTCATAACAAATGCTTTGCTTTTACTTAAATTGTTTTTCTGAGGGACACACTGGTGGGAGATTCTTGGAAATTATCGGAGATTGGGGGTTGGCTGAGACAACCAGATTGCTTCTTAGGGATGGTCACAGGACACCGGGCACTGGAAGTGGGCTCAATGTGCATCTGTAGCACTTCCCCCACTCTCCCCTCTCTCAGCAGGGTGCAACATTGCCCCTCCCCTTTGGAGTCATAGCATCTTTCTTCCATTTTATTTTGTGCTTTCTCTTTTCTATTTCCATAAAAGGTGGCTTTCCCCTCCTTTTCTATATTTCTTTTTCTCCCCTTTCTTGCTTTCTTTTGGGTTGACTGAACATTTTTCTCTCATTCCATTTTCCATATTATACTCTTACATGGCTACTAGAAATGTTAACATGCATCAGGGCTACTAAGGCAGGCCTGTTCCTAGGAGACATGGAACTCCTCTGATGGCAGATTTTGGCTCAAGGGCTCTTTGCCAAACTTTCCTTAGACTATATGGCAGCCCAGGACACTCCTCCCCAACCCTGCTTCCCTCTCTCCTTCACTCGGTGTCAGACTTGCATCATTCTGATGGCTCTCCCAGCCTTTTCAGGCTTCCTCCCCATTTTCCCATATAGGCACTTCTCCAAATAAAATCCTTACATGTTTAAACCTGTCTTGGTATCTACTTTTTGGAGGACCTAGATTAACTTTCTCTCAGACTGTCTCTTTCTCTCTCTCTCTCTCTCTCTCTCTCTCTCACACACACACACACACACACACACACACACACACACACTCTACATACATATATCATATGAATTATATGTGTGGTATATGCATTATTATGTATTATATACACATACATATATATTACATATACATATATATTTTTTTCTGAACCATTTGAAGGGAAATTACATTCAGCATGATACTTCACTCCTAAATACTTGGGCTTTCATCTGAAGTATGTATTGGAATGTTCCATAAATAAAAATTATAAATTTATCATAGACAAGGCATTTATTCAAAATTTCATTTTTCCATTTCATGACCACTGAGAAATTTCATATAGGATTACATAGTTCTGACTTAATGGTCCAAGAAGGGAGGACCTGGGCAGTCCTGAGGAGGAAGCATCCCTGGAGGTAGGTCCTGGAGGGGGAGTAAGATGTAAAGGGGAGAAAAAGGGAAGGATGACACCATGAGTAGAGGCTCAGAGGCTGGTGAGATGGGGGCAGAGAAAGAAGGTAGCCCTGAGAGCAGATGGCCTAAACCACATCCTGGGAAACTTGTTTGGAGGGGAGATGGGGTTGGACTGTCAGGTAGAGGAGGCCACACTGGGTGAGGTGGTGATGGGGAGGTTTGGTTTTGTTTCGCTTGAGAAGATTTTGGTAGAGGCATTATTCTGGGGAGCACCATGTTCCGTGGCCTGACCTTGGACAAGTCCCTGCTGCTCCAGTGTTCTGACAGGCATCGGTGGCTATGCTCCTTGCTCCCTGGTCACCCGTGATGTTGAGAAGGAGTGGGAAAGACTGGGAGTGGTTCTTGCCACCAATGGGGAAGTGAGGCGTACAGCCAAGGACTATGGTAGAGGCAGGTGGCCTGAGGTGGGGCAGGTGGCCTTTCACCTGAGCTGTTGCAAGAGGAGTTGGAAGTCAGATTCTTCAACTTGTGTCCTGAAAGGTCAGGTAGGGATGCTGAACCCAAATAGTGGTCCATCAAAGAGGCACAGAAGCCAAAATGAGAGGGATGGAGGAATCAGGAAAGATGAGCAGGAGGGGAGCAGGCCAAGGAAGAGTGGGCCCCGGTGCACAGTCCTGATTGAGTGAGCAAGGTCCATTTAAAGAGATGATAATGGGATGGAGCAGATTGGGCTCAAGAAAGCTAATAAAGCCTGAGAAGGGTGAGAGGCTTTGAGGCCATGTTTGCATCAGGAAGGATTGGGTAAGATATGTCCTGAGCAGAGGATGGTAAGAGCAATGGCTTCATAAAGCAGAGGGATGAAGGTAAAAGATCCTCCTTGACTTCCATCTTCTCTGTCCAGAAGAAAGGTCTTAATTTGGAATGGATAGAATTGACTTCGCAGAGAGACTAGTCCAGAATTTGGATGAGCCAGGAGGTTGTCCCAGGTCTCTGTTCTCTGCCTTAAATGAGCACGTGGAAGACCAGCTCTATACATTGTCAATAATGCAAAGCTGGGAAGGAGAATTAATGTGATGGTTGATCAAATGTACCCTCAAAGAAGTTATGAGAAACCAGAGAGAAGTACTAAACTTATTAAGATGATATTTACCAGGGACAGGAGCATGAGAGAGACATAGTTTATCAACAACACACATGAACAAGATTGAGGCAGGTTTAGCTCAACATAAGCCAAGGCATAATTCAGCCAGGGGCAGCATTTAAAGAAAGTTCTCAGCCCAGCACTGTGGTCGCTGTCAGGCTTGACAATCCTGTGAGCTTCTCACTTCTGTCTTCCACCTTCCCTACCCACCCGGTCATTCCCGTCAGGTTGCATGCACAGCACTTAGCTGCCTGGTAAATCAAGCTATTTTGTCCCCTTCATCTCTTCCCTCACTTGCTTGAGACCTGGAGGGACTGGTTTGCCCTCTCATGAAGCTTCTGCCTATAAGGGCTGTGCTTCCCTTGATTAGGTGTGTCTTCCCCTATCAGTGCGATGTGGGGCAAAGCAGTGTGGGTATAAATGCTCTGCTGATGAGATATGTATGTGTGAGTGACTGGAGATGTTTGGGGGTGACTAAAGGGGGCCTTGACATCTCCTGGGTGCTCAGCAGTTGCCTGAAAGGGAAAGGCATCAGACCCATTAAGATATAGGACAAAATCAGGTCCCCAGGTTGGTGGGCAGCTCCGTAGAAGAATACCAGGCGATGCAAAATGATTGATGAAAACTAGACTCTTCTGAGGAAGCAACTGTGGCTGTGATTCTCAGTGTCCGCTTCAGCTTCTAGGGAGAAACAGGTTCCGAGGCTCCAAGTCCCAGAATCTGAGTGAGCTTGAAGGCAAGTGACCTCTGGTGAGCACAGGAAATATCAGGAAGTAGACCCTTTGTGCTCCTCTTCCTCTGTCTCTGTCTTCTCACTCTGCCTACACAATGCATGGGATCTTTCTCATCTCTGCAGCTTCAATTGCCACATGATGGCCCCTGAATGAGACATCCTGGCTGTTTCTGACCAGCTTCCCTTCCCCCTTCTTCTGGTTTTCTATATGCATCACTCCTTCTCTGGTTGGATATAATCTTGGTGGAACCATTTGCCAAGATGCCTACCCTTCCCTGGTGAAGGGGTGAGCGCATGACTCCAGTTGGACAAATCTGAATTTTGAGATGTTTCATCTGGGCAACAGTATCCTGATGAGACTGACCACTAGTTCTTGCTATCTGAATCCCCAGAGCTCCCTTGAGTCTTCTCATTTCTGAACTGATACAGCTTCCAAAACTTTATTGCTACTCCAGGCTCCCCACCCTGTGTTAAAACCTTGAGGAACGTACATCTCCATGGGGAGCCCAGAGGTACCTCATACTCATTGGCCAGTTCTGATCATATCATCTCTCATCCCTTTGCTGCTTCCTTGCCCCTCTTCCCCAAACTTACTTCTCTCTCAGCATTTCCATCTACCCAGATGCTCAGGTTAATGATCTGGGAAACATCCCTAATTCTTTCTCTTCATCACCTTCAGCCTCTAATCAGTCATTAAAACCAATGGTTTCTTCTTTCTTAATATGTAGTATGAGCTCTCTCAAAATCCTCTCTCTACCCTCAACTATAAATCTGTGAACATCACACCCATCCTTAGCTCCTCTCCCCCAGTTTTAGAGAGTGAGGGGTCCCTCCTCCTGTTTAAGGTCACCCGTTACACGTGCCGTAGACTCCATCCTTCCTACCTCTCCCAGACTCGTTTCATTGGTCATCCCCTCTCTCCTCTATTTTCTCTCTTGTTTCTAGCCTATAAGCTTGCCCAAGTCCCTAAAACACCCTTACCTGACACTACATTGCTTCAAGAAACCATCCAAATCTCTGCTCTTTCCTTCCCTTCCATACGCCTTGAAAGAGTTGTCTGCACTCCCTGACTCCTCTTCCATACCAGCGTCCTGTAATCATGCTTCCAGCCCCATTATTCCACTGACATGGTGCTTGCCAAGGTCACCAGTGACTTTCTAAATTCCAAATCCCAAGGCTGCTTGTCATCCTTGTGGATTTCTTGGTGGCTTTGGACTCAGTTCTCTTCATCATTTCCTCTTCCAACCAACTAGTATTTACTAAGTGAGGGGAGATAACAGTGTGAGAAGACAGTCATGGTTTCTCCCTTTGTGGAGCTTAAATTGCACTCAGGAGACAGACATTGAACAGGCAAGTGAAAATATGCTGAGAGTCAGGAGACACAAGTGCAAGGCCCCATGGACGTATATAGAATAGCTACACCCAGTTTTGTGCAGAAATTCATAGAACGATTCCTGGGGGAAGTGATGTTTAAGCTGAAAGATGATTAAGACTTAGCAAAGAGAGGGGAAAGAGGATTCCTGGCTAAGGGAAGAGCATGTGTGAACGTCTGAAGGCAAGAGGGAGCAGAGTGCCCTGGCAGACCTAGAGGGAGGTAGGTGGGAGCTAATGGGAAGGGGATATGGACAGAGGAAGAAGCTAGGTTGTGGGAACAGGAGCTGGATTGGCAGCTCCATGAGGGTTGCATTCCAGATTTTATCCTTTAGCTTAAGGGCAATGGGAAGCTGTAGAAGAGTTCTCTCTGGAGAACCCTGCCTAATACAGGCTGTACCTCTGCCGTCACATCAGGGCAACTAGATAGTGTTGGAGAAAAAGGTAAAACCAAGGGTGGGACTTCCCTGGTGGTCCAATGGTTAAGACTCCATGCTTCTGCTGCAAGGGGCGTGGGTTCGATCCCCGGTCAGGGAACTAAGATCCCGCGTGTGGCGCGGTGCAGCCATAAAAAAAAAAAAAAAAAAAAAACCAAGAGAGTGGCCAGCCGCCGTGACCATCTCTGCTGTGACTCGGCCTCCTATCAGCTTGTGGAGTCGGCCATGTGAACTCTTGCTGGCTCAGGCCCTGTCCTCACCTCCCCACTGTCCTCGCCTCCCCATTGCTTTGTAGAAGCTAGAGGCTTGTCTTTTCCCCTTTAGCCTCAGAGGTTGCACCCTCTGGGGAGACTAGAGAATTAGAGAAAGTCCTGGAGTTTGTCCCTAGGACCCCTGTCCTCTGGGCCACGGAGCTTAGGACCCTCTGGCTACTCCCGGTTGCCAAGGACTCTACCCAATGAACTCTGTCTCCTGACTGGACTCCATCCCTGACAAGCTCTCCTCCCTTTTCTGGGAATTTACCCTCAGGGCTGTCCAGCTCTGCCAGAGACTTTCAGTCTCAGAGATTGCACAAATCTAGAGATGAAAGTTCTCCTCCCAGGTCTTTCAGTGACTTGCTGGCCAAGTCAGTCTCTTCTCTAGGACTTATCCAGAAACTGAAGGACTTATCGTTAAGGTTCCCAGCTCTGAACTCTGTAGTTCTGATGACAGGAAACTGATAAACTAACCAATAGCCAGAGAGCTGGGGGTAAGGATGGGGATGTTTTCTTGTGTTTTTCTGGAGACAGAGCAAATTTGAGGGAGGTATCTGAGATTCTCAAGGAACTTTAGGGGCTTCATGGTGGAGAGAACTGTCTTCATTCCTCAATGCTGTACCTGGTAACTCTAGGCAACAATCCCACCTCGCTGCCAAATTGGAACCTTCCATGATGCTGGGGACTGTGGGATGCTGGGCATTTGCTGAGCTGGCAGTAGTGGGTTAGCTGGAAGCCAGGACTCTGAGCTCTACTCCCAGGACCCTCTGGGTCATCTCAGTAAGAGAAAGTGCTTCTTAGCCTGGGGCCCCAAAGCCGAGAATGGGATCCTCTAGCACTTTCCATTCAGAAAGCAAAATGGAAGTGGCACTACTTTCTTTATATTCCCTTTTAATATTCCAGTGAAGTGGCTGGATTTTCCATCTCCCCAGAATCAGAGAATGCCCTTTGCTCCTCCCTGGCATTCTTGCTACTGTGACTATCTCAGGAAATCCCGAGGAGCTTGCTGGAGTCGGAAGACTACTTCTGGCTGTGTTTAGCTCAGACGGGTCCCCCTGGATCCAGGAGGACATCATAACTACCACTGGAACTCAAGAGACCACCTCCTCACTGCACTGCCACACTGCTGCTGACACCCGTCATGGCATCACGTCCCGTCTGCAGCTGCTCCCCACACAACTCTAATCCCTGCCCCGGAGCTAGTGCATGCAGTACCTGTACCAAGGTAATGTTTCCAATTTAACTTTTAAATTATGAGACAAGATTTCAGACACACTGAAAATATAAAAAATGATATAACAGAAACCTATGAACTTAACTCCCAGGTCTAACTGATGTGAATATTTTGCCATATTTGTTTCAGATGCCTCTTTCTCCTTTAAAAACTATTAAATGCTAGATACAGCTAAAATCCTACCCTGATCACCCCTCTTCCCTCCCTCTCTCCACAAAGTCTAACCTGAAATAAGCATGTTTTCATACATATTTTATACTTTAAAAAATGTTATGTGTGTAATACATAGTATTGCTTTTTGTGTGCTAAGATTTTACATAAATGCTTACTTGCTTTTTCAACTTCCTACTCTCCCCCTGGCTTTGTTTTTGAGATTTATCCATACTCATATATGTAGACCGAAGTTATTCATTTTAACGGCTATATGGTTTTCCATTGTATGGGTTATTCAGTTTGCATATCCATTTTCTTACCAAGCGAAAGTTGGAATGTTTCTACTTTTTTACCATTGTAAGCAGAGCTACAAGGAACATGCTTGCATGGTCTCCAGGTACAAGTGTGGATATTGGGTACATGCCTAAAGAATTGCTGGGTGATGAGGTGTGCACTTCTGCAACTTTGCCAAGCATTATCACAGTGATCTCAAACTTACACTCTTACTAGAAATATATGAGGGTTTCTGTTTCTCTACATCCTCACTGATACCTGGTATTTTCAAACTTGAAAACTTTTGCTAATTTGTTGGATGTGAAATGGAATCTCATTGTAAGATTAAATTTTCATTTCCCTGATTTCTAGTGAGGTTGAACATTTTCCCATGCTTCTGGCCATTGAGGTTTTTTCTATGAATTGCCTTTTCATATCTTTTGTCAGTTATCCTTAGGATGTTTGTCTTTCACTTATTATTTGTAGATCTTTAAATATTTGGGAAGCTAATTTGTTGCTAGTTACGTGTTTTGTAAATATCTGATTCAGTCTATGACCTGCCTTTTAATTTGCTTATTATATCTTTTGTATGCACAAACTTCAAATTTTAATGTGGTCAAATTTATCAGTTTTTAATGTGGTCAAATTTATCATTTATCAAAGCTTTATGGTTTGATATTCTTCTAAAAGTTTTAAAGTTTTTTTTTTAAAGACTTAATGTTCAGGTCTTTGATCCATTTGGATTTTTGTGTATGATATAAGGTACAGATCTAATTTTCCCATTTCCATGGGGACAGTCAATAGTCACAGCACCATCTATTGAGTGTTTCATTTACCCTTACTGATTTGTAATGCTACTTTTGTCATATATGATGTTTTGATATTCTTAGTTTTTCTGTTCCATTACATGAGTACATTAAAAAAACATTACTAGAGCTTTAAAATGTCTTGATATCTTATGGGGGTAAATCTACTCTTATTCTTTTTCAAATTCCTCTGGCTATACTTAGCCCTTTATTCTTCCATAAGAATTTTAGGATCAGCTCATTAAGTGCTATGGAAATTCCTGTTGGGACTGTTTGGAATGGCATTGCTTTAGGAAGAACTGCCATTTTGTAATATTAAGTCTTCCCATCCATGAATTTGGTATATTTCTCCATGTATTACCTCTGTACCTCAGTGACTAGTGAGAAAAATATTCGGTTTCCTTCTTTAATGAGCTCACAGAGTTTTGTGAGAATCAGTGGAGATTATGCTCAGGAAAATCTTTCCAAAGTCTGCAATTCTGAATATATTTATTGCAGCCTTGGCATGTTGTTAAGACCAAACAATTTCTGGCCCCTATCTCCCTGACATGAAAATTCATAAAAATGGGGGACAGGAAGGGAAGCTCCACATTCACAGGCCTGCAAAGAGTAGCACACACTGCTGAAAGGAAACTCAGAGGAGGGAATCACAGAGGAAATTGGCCATGGACCAGATCCCAAGCTTTTCCACGGAAACCTGGGTTCTCCTGGCTACCAGCTTGGTGCTTCTCTATCTACTTGGGACTTATTCACATGGGTCTTTTAAGAAGCTGAGGATTCCTGGGCCAACACCTCTGCCTTATTTTGGAAATATTCTGGCCCACCATAAGGGTATTTGGGATTTTAACAATAAAAGGTTTAAAAAGTATGGGAAAATGTGGGGGGTTTATGATGGTCGATAGCCTGTGTTGGCTATCGCAGATCCAGACATAATCTAAAATTAAAATAAAAAATCATAGAAATGGGCCACCCCTTTTGCTGACAAATTTCCTGTGCTTTTTGTTTTTCCCTCTTAATTGAATCCAGTAAGCACTTGTCTACCCAACTGTGGAGCAACTGGTGATCAAGCACTGCAGTATGCCCAGGACTTTCTTTATTTTATCACTGAAAGTTCTGTTTGCTGGGAAACCTCTCAGTCCTGGGCACCTGGGGATGGTTGGTCACTGGGTTCTGTGCTGAGCCATGGGCACCCAGAGAGGTGAATTGGATGTACCCCTGCCTTTGAGGAGGGGGGAGGGTTGGAGGGTGAGAGGAGGGAGACTTGTAAATAAACGCAATTAGATACAACACTCTAAGTGCAGGAAGGGATCACTAACAGCCAAACACAGTAGTGTGGGGGTGGGGGTGGGCTCACGGAGGGCTTCCTGGAAGAAGTACACTGTGTACAGAGTGCCTGGAACTAGGTAGGCAAAGGTTGGGGGTTAGAGGAGAGAAAGAAACAGCCTTGTTTTTCTCCCAGCTGCCTCCAGACTCTCAGCCACAATTTTAGGCTAACTCTGCTCTCTTTCCAGGCATCAAACTCTTTCAAATATGATGTCTTAGAGCGAGATGGGACCTTGTCCAACCCTCCCATTGAACAAACGGGCAGATTGAGGACCTGAGAAGGAACCCACTTACCCAGGATCACATAGTGAGTCCATGGTGGAGGTTGGCCCAGAATTCAGCTCCCAGCACAAAAGGCTGCCTGGCACACCCCAAACTGTTTATTCCGGAAACCCGATCCTGGCCCCTTAGCCAAAGGCCTTTGAGGCAGAATCCTGGCTTGCCTTATAGGTTGTGCCTGAATGGAACATGGCCAGCTTGCAGGCCTCCTGACCCTGCTCTGCCCTGCCCACAGCCCATAGCCCGAGCCATCTCCCTCCACCTTGCACATACCTAGGCCTGGGCTCCAGCTAGGGGCGGCTGGGATTACTCTGAGGCAACTCTATCGCAGTGAGACAAGCTGTCTGGAAGACAGAGAAACCCCAGAATCCAAGCTAAAGGTTGTCTCACCCATTCTCCTTTTATTGATCACCACCCACCCCCAAACAACTACAAGAATATTAAGCTTAAATGTACAGAGCACTCAGCGTGAGAGGTGGGTGCTGTACACATATCCTCTCATTTAATCTTTCAAACAACCTGATGAGGAGGAGACTATAATAACCACTGTGTTACAGATTAGCAACCTGAGATTTAGAGAGGTTAAGGAACTTGCCCAGGGTTGGACGTGCACCTCAGGCCAGTCAGAAACCCAAGATGGCGCTCTTAACTGGAGCTCTTGGCTGCCCCAGGCAGCTAGTGTGTCTGATGAGGAGGTAGCGGGGGCCAGGCAAGGCTTGGTCGGTGTGTGGCTTGAACACCAGGTGAGGGCTTGCCCTTCTCCTGGCTGCCTCAGCCAGACCCCTGAGAGCAGAAGGTATTGGGAACTTACATCTGGAAAATGCCAAGAGGGGTGGAGCTGGACAGGGCCTGAGGGGAGGGCTACAAGAGTCCACCCTCGTGCGGAAACATGCCCTCCTACCTGGGTTCCTCCAGAGGGGAACAGAAGCCCTGTTTGCCTGAGGTCACACTGCCAATGGGTCTAGCTGAGGGAAGGCACTGAGTCATCATCCCTAGCAGGAGAGGGAAGGGAAAAGTAGGAAAGAAGAGAAGGAAGGAGAGAGGGTGAGAGACAAGGAAATTGGTCTTTTTGGAATGTCAGATGGAGTTTTCTCTGATGTGCCAAACACACCCCTCCCCCCCACGTGTTCTAAAGCAATTGAGAACTACTCATATCTCTTTTCTTGGTACCTGGGAAACTGGGTATTTACGCAGGGTTCCCAATTTTCCTGACTCCCCAGGACCAGGCTGGTAGAGCTGACCATTGACTCAGGGTCCACTGAACTAATCAGGGCAATAAAATGGGAGTAGCACATACATTTATTATTTATTTATTTATTTATTTATTTATTTATTTATTTATTGGCTGTGTTGGGTCTTCTTTGCTGCGCGTGGGCTTTCTCTAGTTGCAGCGAGCAGGGGCTACTCTTCCTTGCTGTGTGTGGGCTTCTCCCTGTGGTGGCTTCTCTTGCTGTGGAGCACGGGCCCTAGGCACGTGGGCCTCAGTAGCTGTGGCATGCGGGCTTCAGTAGTTGTGGCTCGCAGGCCCTAGAGCACAGGCTCAGTACAGGTGGATTCTTTTTTTTTTTTTTTGCAGAGAAGGTAAACTTGTATTTTATTTTGCCCAAGGAGGGGAACAGAAATCACCTTAATATAACATTGCCTTTCCTGTTGCAGTCACAGTCACATTAGCAGGCCAGAAAAGCCATCCCATTCCTGCGGTAGGCACTTGTGAATGGGGAAAGGGGGCCAATCTTGTGGCCATAGCATCGAACAGCCTCTCTGATGTGACAGGGCTGGATGGCATTGCTGTGAGCCTCAACACCACAGGCCGCGGAGCTCTTTTTTCTTTTCCTTTGTTTGGTTTTAGCTGAGTCTTGTCTAGCACTCCCATTCCCTAGGGATCCTGATGTGGTTCTCCCTGAGAGCTGTGATCCAGATGATGGAGCGCTTGGTGTAGGAGGAGGTGTGTTCTCAGGAGAGTCTAGGTAGGACCTCAGGCAAGATCCCTCAGCAGAGCTGTGATACTGAATGAAGGTGGCAGAAATGGCATGGCTGAAGGGGTCTCCTGCCTTGGTTACCACGTCCTGCCTCATGAGAAAAGCCAGATCCACTAACTGTGCCGCAGTTTTGTATGCTAAATATGCTAAAATTTCCATAGCGACAACATTGGGCTTTATCTCCATACTGCTGCGGTCCAACCAGTCTCAAAATTTGGAGGCTTTTCTGGAGAAACTTAATTGTCGACTTTCACAGAATTCTGCATATTGAGCTGAATCCATAATTCGAGTTTGTCTTTCTGCTCTCTCCATTCTTTCTTGTTTAACTTCATCAATTTCATCATCTTCAAACATTGCCAAGAGTTCTCCTGTTTGGTCAATAGAGTTGAGAAAGTCTTGAGCGATTTTTCGTCTTTTGTTCACATTATTACTGCCACTCAATTTGTCTTCCAGAAGATCATCCTTGTCGATGCCTTTGACAATCTTTGATTTGTAGTCTCGGAAAAACATGTACTTTAGCAGTCTTCTAAGTTTTGTCTTATCTTTGTGCATCAAAAACAGAAGATCTTCAGCAGAGATTACCCTTGCTCCCCGAAGCTGAGAAACTTCAGCAGCTTGCTGTAACAGGTTAATTAACTGAGTGTGTACTACATCTTCTACCAAAACTGCTATTTAGTGAAGAGGCCTCCTAGAATCACCTAAAGAAAACCCATATATTTTGGCAAGATGCACTTTCTCCAACCACAGCTAGATTCATCCAAATGCAGTGGCACTGGAGAGCCTCTGTCTCGCATCATACTCTGCAATTCTGCTGCAAAGCTTATAGACTTCCCTGTTCTTCTTCCACTACTTGAAGTGGCAGTAGACATTGGGCTGGCTGCAGTTATTCATCTGTGGCTTAAATGGACAGGTCACTTGCTGGCCTTATTCCAGATAGCTCATCTCTGTTCTAGGAACGCTTGTAGACCCGGCTGCGCGTCGCACGTGGAGAATATGGGGTTAGAGATGGTTCAGTTTCGGCGGCAGCGGCCGGGAACACGCTTGGAAAGGGGCGGGGGGTGGTGGGGCTGAGCGTGTCTAAAGGGAAAGGGTGGCTGGGCGCGGACGGGGGGACAAGATGGCGTGAGCCCGACTCTCTTTGTGGGGCGGGGGTGGCGGAGGTGGAGGAGGGAGGGCTACGAACCCCCCCCCACCACTCTCCGGCAGGAGGATTCTTAACCACTGTGCCACCAGGGATGTAGAATTAACATGTAGGCCCCACCCCCTGCCTTCTGACCCCTGTCATCTCACCCCTGCCCACGCACTCAGTTACATAACCAGGAGGCACAGAGCCCTAGGTCTTAGCTTGGGTCTCCCCAGAATGCAGAGCAGATGACTCACCCCAGAAAATAGGAGTGGTGGGTGGCTGGGAAGAGTGACCAGGGGAGGAGGCAAAGCCAATCGGAGGTATATTATTGAGCTGGTTACCCCTGGGGGCAAAGGGCTCAGCCCTGCTGGGGACCCTCTGAGGGACTGTTTACACCTCAGTATTGCTTGCCTGGGGCATGGGAGGGGAGGGTATTTGTTTATCCACTAGCTCCTGTTCTTCATTGGTCATGTTGGGGTCCAGGGCAGCCCACCCCAGAACATGCCTCAGTGGCATATTGATTATTTTGAATTGAAGTTATTTAAGAAACAGTCCGTATGTAAGGGGGCCACTTTGACTCTCCTCTCTGTTTCCCTGAGAGCGGGAAATAAATCTCCCATGTGAAACTTGCCTTCCCTGTACGAGGAGGTAGAAGGATGCCCTTTTCCCCAGAGATAGGGAATTCAGGGCTGAGAGTTCACCTCTTTACTGATTTGCTACCCAAGCCCAAACTTGGCTTAAATCCTTTGCTAATAAAGCACCCAAACCTAAGTTTCTTTGTCCTGTCAATTCCTCTCAAATTCACTCTCTTTGTCTAAAAAGCATAAAAGCTTTGGCTTGCTCTGGCCACTTCTCAGGCCCTATTTCTATGAGACCTCTGTATGCACGCACGAATCATATTTGTTTCTTTTTCTCTTGTTAATCAGTCTTGCATCAGTTTTATTATTAGTCTAGCCACAAGAACTCAAGATGGGTAGGGGGGGAAATTCCCCTTCGCCGACAGTCGATGTTGCCTCAGAGGTGTCAGCTGTCTGGTCCAACCAGGTGTGTGCACCTGTGCTGGCAGGGCTGTGCACACCCCTCCGGGTGTCCCACATGGCAGCTGCAGGGACGTCCTAGGGCAGAAAACTGAGAGATATGAGAGAGGTGAGGTGCCAACAGGCTACACCTGTGTGCAACTGGCTGCTGTAGAAACGGTCAGAGCACAAAGGCGGGCAGAGAGGCAGTGAGATGGGGCATAAATGCTGCTGGAGCAGAGATACCATCATTTGCCCCCTGGAGAGCACAGAGCATTGCCATGATCTCAGGATCCTCATCAAAGCCCCGTGACACCATCTGATTCACTGACAGGGGACAAATGGAGGCACCAAGGGCAGCAGGGTTTCATCTGAGGTCACCTAGTGAACCGCAGAATTGAAACCAGAACCCACATTTCCAGACTCTCACCCAAGTGTCTTCAGTCTACTTGGCTTACACAGAAGTGATCTTCCCAGGAACAGGGTCACCTGGCAGGCAGGGGAGTGCCTGAGTTCTGGACCCAGGCCCCTGGGAATACTGGGAGAAGTCCTTTTTTGGGGGGGGGGGGCAGAACAATGTTAGAATGTGAGCTCCTTGTCTGTCTTGTTTATCATTTTATTTCAAGTACCCAGTGAAATATCTGGCACATAGTAGGTGCTCAATACATACATGTTGGTGAATGAATGAATCAGTTTGATGACTGATAGGAGAAAATTGGCACCACTGCTGGCTCCTCTTCTCTTGTACACAGATCTCCTCTTTTTTTTTTTTTTTAATTAATTTTGTAAGTGAAATAGGGAGCATTTTCTTTTTTTTTTTTTTTAAATTGTATTTATTTATTTTATTTATGGCTGTGTTGGGTCTTCGTTTCTGTGCGAGGGTTCCCTCTAGTCGTGGCAAGCGGGGGCCACTCTTCATCGCCGTGCGCCGGCCTCTCACTATCGCGGCCTCTCTTGTTGCGGAGCACAGGCTCCAGACGCGCAGGCTCAGTAATTGTGGCTCACGGGCCCAGTCGCTCCGCGGCATGTGGGATCCTACCAGACCAGGGCTCGAACCCGTGTCCCCTGCATTAGCAGGCAGACTCTCAACCACTGCGCCACCAGGGAAGCCCCCCAGATCTCCTCTTTGATGTTTATCTTCTCAGGCACTGACAGATCTTTGTTCACTTGCTGTATGTAACTTAGGTCTGCTGGGTTTTATCTGTTCTGCTCCCTCACCTCTTTTTCTCCTCCCATTTGCCAAGACTATCCCCATACTTCCCAGGGATGCATCTCTTACTCATTTCTTTCAGAGTGTTACACAGCTCGCTGTTTTACCCAGAACCTAAAGTACCACACCATCCCAGGTGGAAGGGCTGGGGTCTGGCATCCTTGGAAGATCAGGGATTCTAAGACAAGTCCTCCTCCATTATGCTGCATCCTTAGATGTCCCTGTGGCAAAGCCATCCTTAGGGTGGATCAGAACACCTTGGAAGAAGGCCCCTCCTCTCTTTGGTCAGAGCCTGCAGAATAACCAACTTCAGTCCAGTCTAGCCCCTTCACATTCCTCCTGCCTTCCCCATCTACACACTCCATACTTCCCTCCCCTACTTCTCACACTTTCAGGACCAAGGTACTCAGCCAAAGCAGGTTGGGATGGCCCGTGAGCCAATACAGCCCAGGTGGAAGGAGCGGGGCTGGCAAAGATCAGGAAGCCCCGGATGCCAGGGTGACGAGCCATCTCCCCTGCCTCCCCCAACTCACTTTGGGCACTGACTGTAGTCCAAAGTGAGTAGCAGTGAAAACCGGCAACGTGCACAGAGCATTGCCATGCTCTCAGGAACCCTACCACCACCCCATGAAGAGGGCCATGTGAACAGGAGACAGAGGTGGGCAAGCTCAGAGGAAGGGATGCGTCGAGGACATCAGATGTTTCTGAAACTTACTCGGTGATTCCAGTGTGCAGCCAAGATGGAGAACTATGGTTCTAGAGACAGCTTTTCTTCCCATGAACGTAATCTGATCCCTCCTCTCCCCTATCATGAATTCACACTTACCACTCACTCTATTTGCCTGACATCCCCGGGAAACTGAGGTAAGTGTCAGGCTGAGGATGGGGTGGGCTCTGGGCTCCCTACTAGGCAGCGGCCACTGGGACCCAGCCACAAGAGGGGCCAAATTCACCGTCCAGAGGGGCACCTGTATGGCATTTCTAATATATTTTGCCTTTGGTCAATCAACCTTTTCCCCCTTTCTCTTCCCCACATCCCCTACAATAATAGCCAATCCCTTCAAAGTCCATTCAATAAACAATTATTTATTAAGTGCCTACTGTATGCTGGGTGCTGGGGAAGAGGAGAGAACCCTGATACAGAGCCTCCCTTGAAGATTTACAGAGCTATGGGTAAGAGTGGGGCAGTGAGGTGGGTGCACGTTGCCAATATTCTCCTAACTCCAGCAGAACTCGGTGCCTGCAGAACCCTGCAGGGTATCCATCCTTTCACTCATCCACCTGAGCATGGGTTCACTGAGTGCTTGGGTCTTGTCTGCCTCTGCTCAGCCATGCAAACAAGGGAAAAGACTAGCTCAGTCTCTGGCTTGCAGCAGAATGGCTAGATCTGAGGCTAAGGCAAGCATTCTTGATAAAACAAGACAACTGCTGCAAGGGAAAAAGTGAACAAATCCAAGAAGAGCTGCAGACTCAGTAAGAAGACTGGCTCTCATTTGTGTTTCTGAAGTGGAGGAAGGGTGTGGAGGAAGGCTTTCTGGCGGAGAAGAGCTATTGTAAAACATTTGGATAAAGGCAGAGGCTCAATGTCTCCATCCCCTTAACACACATACTATTGGATAGGGGGTTATCTCCAAGCTTTTCTTTACAGTTGACATTTTCTACTGGGCCCTTGAGGACAGAGCCAGTGGGAGCTTCACGGAGGCACATTTTGTCTTCCAAGAATCACACTGCCAAGGTAGCCCGAGGGGTAGCTGGTAGGAGCAGGGCTTAGGAATTGACTGCTGTCCAGTCTCTGATTCTGGCAACATGGTGACCTCTCTTTGGCTCTAGAAGTGTGGGTGGCTGCCAGATTTCAGCCAGGGAGTGGACAGCAGGGTGTGTGACAAATAGACCATGAGTGCTGGGTTGTGCTTCTAGCAGGAGAAGGTATGCAGCACCTCTAAGGCCGTAATCATCATCCACCCTGCTGGTCCTCCCTCTAATTTCCTCCTTCTGATTGCCCACCCGGGCTCCAGACCCCTTCCATGCCAGGCCAGCTCAGAGCCACTGCACACACACGGAGGGGGAGATCTTCCTAGAACACATCTCCAAGCACCCTTTCTCTTCACCCACTCTGTGGCTTGGAGCACAGAACACAAAGTTCAGTCCACTTTCTCCTCTGTCGAAGGCTCCATGTTAACACTTGACATTCTGGTTTCCCAGCATGCTCCTCCTTGTGGTTTCAGCTTCACAATACCCCTAATGTTTTCTTCTCCTCCAAGCCACGCCCTTCACCATAATCAGATTGTTTCTTGTTCCCTCTTATGGAGCTCTGCCCAAGCTAACCTGACTTGTAATTCCTTCATGAGCCCTGACTTGGGGAAGTAAGAGCTGCTGCTGCCTTGCTATGAGCCTTTGGACAATTCCCTGCCCCTCTCTGGGACCAAGTGCCTCACTCCATCAGTCCAGGGGTCACTGAGCTTGATGATCTCTCCTCATCACCCTGAAAATAATGTTCCCAAGTTCAAGTTTGTACTATGATCTTGGGAGTGGAGTTGGCGTTTTTCTGACCCAAGCTCTCCCTTCTGGGGCTAGAATCTTGCCCCTGAAGGTGCCTCACAAAAAAAGACTTAAGCATCATGAGGCTGGCATAAATGCAAGCTCTCCCAGTGGTCCATGTTGAAGGGGACAGTGGAAGCTCTCTTTCAAGAAAGCACAGGCAAGGTAAGCCTCAGTTTCATTATCTGGAAAATGAGTTTAAAGAGTGAGTACCTATGACCTCCTTGTTGGGGTTAAATGAGATAGTGTGTAGAGAGTGCCTGAAACATCCAAGGTAGCTTATATGAAAAGGTAGTCATTATTATGCTGATGATTACACCAAGAATTGCCTTCCGGTTGCTCCTCTAAGGAACTAAATAGGGAAACCCATTGGCTCATTTCTTTGAAGCCCACCATCTAGTTTTTCTTCAGTTGAGTTTTGGTAGAAATCAGCCAGGCTGTCTCCTCTGTTGTCTGTGAATTTGAGGGCTGTTGTCTCTGCCCTGTGGAGCTCAGACTAGCCTGGGCTGCTGCCGACAGCAGGGCGTGGTTGGAATGGGAGCTGGCAGGGTGCCTGGGCTCACGGTATAAGGGAACTTGAGGGCATCAGGAGGCAGGTGGGAACCTGGGTGGCTGTGACTCAAGCCATGGTGCCTGTTTTGCTCTCCCCGAGCCTCTCCCAGCTGAGCCTGTGGGCTTTTGGACTGATCTTGGTCTTAGGCTTCCTCAAGCTCATTTGTCTGCTGCTGGGGAGGCAGATGCTGGCCAGGGCTATGGACAGCTTCCCAGGGCCTCCCACCCACTGGCTCTTCGGGCATGCCCTCGACGTAAGTGACCAGGAGGAGGATGGAGGAAGAAAACAGCCTCCTTACCTTCAGGGAATCTGGCCTAACCCCCTGGGGGCCATGGAGGGAGGCCCTATGCTAGGGCAGAGGAATGGGGTCCTTGGAGCCGTGGTTCCCATTCATCTTTCCCACTGGGTCTCCCCCTCACTCTTGTATTCCAAGCTGGCATCAGGTGGGGGTGGGGGATGGGGGCACTTAAAAGCTGGGACCCAAGCGGGCCATCATTCTGTCCCATCATTCTGAGGCCCAAGGTTCAGACAGAGCTCTGCTAAGGACTCGGGGATAACATGGGAAAAATACCCCTGGATAGTCTGATACAACTAGGCAATCTTGTTTAGAGCTTAATCAGTGTTCTCTTTGTTCTGTGCAGTATAAAGATTCCTTTTTTTAGGGCAGAAAATGGAAGTGAAGGCAGGGACGAGTGGTCTCACTTGGGAGACCTCCGGACCATTTAAACAGTTGGTGACCCCAGAGGTGGTGTCCTCCCTGCCATGCCTATGGACTGGGTCGGGAGCCAGGCATCTTCCTGGGATCAGATTCTGACTTGTCCTTCCCAGTTATCTCAGGGCAGTGGGGACCACTTTAGCACACATTGTCAGGAACAGCTCTTAGTTTCCTACCTTCATGGGGATGTAGACCAGAGTTTTCTAAGGGACAGGGCAAGGGACAGCTGCATTGGAATCAACTGTGAGAAGCAGATTCCTTGGCCCCCAAGCTCTGAAGACCCTAATTAACATATTGGAAGTAGGAGTCTGAATTAAAAAACACCCCCAAGTGTTTTGATCTGCAGCCAGGGTTGGGAACTCAGGTATAGCTGCCAGAGATTAAGGCTCAGAGAGAGGAATAATGACTTCTACTACCTCCTGAGTACACTTTTCCCACAAGCAATCTAGAGAATTGCCTTTCCTCCATGATTGACACTAGTGGTGAGCTTTACCGCTGGGTGAGGACTGCCCAGGCTTATTCTTGCCCGTACAAATAACTACCCTCTCAGGATGGCCTAGTAATCTACCTGCATCCTGGAGACACCCAGAAAAGGACAGGATGGGTCCGGGAGATGAATCAGACCCAGGCTCTGCTCTCAAGGAGCTTACTGTCTAGGGGGGAAAACAGACACCAGAGCCTTCCTTGCCCCCAGGCTGATGGGCTGCCTCACCAGCATTTTGCATCAGCCCCAGGCTTGGTATCTCAGCACTTGTCCCATAGGGTTGTCCTCTTCTGTTTACTTGTTCATCTTTCCCACTTGACCATGACCCCTGGAGGATGGAGACCCAATCTGATTCTTCCCTGTCCCCTCAGGGTCCAGCACAGAGCCTGCCCAGAGTAGGCATCACTGGATGAACAGACAGTGAAAGCCAGAGAGTAGGGCGGGGTACCGATAGAGGAGACAGTGATGGAGAAGACAAGTGGAGGGGCACACCCTAAGATTGTACAGTGCACAGTTGTCTGATCAATTACTCTGGGTCTGGCCCTATGTTGAGGCCAGAGGAGGAAGAAATAAGACTAGAGCGGGCCCTAGAGGAACCCTGTCTGGTAGAGACAGATAGCACAGTGTTCCAGATCCTTGGGCCCAGGGAAGCGTTGCTGAGGTGAGTTCTAGAAGATCTGGATGTAGCAGCCTGCGGAAGTGCAGAAGGAAGGGAGGAAGATGATACCTGTGCAAAGGGAGAGACTGGAAAGAGTGTTGGGTGTTTAAGAAATTAATTTGTTCAACAGATATTTGTTTCTCAAGGTCTAGTATGTGCCTGTGTTAGTAGCTCTGCGCTTCTGGAGGGGTGAGAGGGAGGGCAGAGTGGAGAGGGTAAAGCAGAAGTAGGAGGGGCAGATCACATGGGACCTCGTAGGCAAGGTCAAAGGCTTTACTTTATCCTGAGCACAACAGGGAACCAGGGATGGGATTCACGCAAGGGAGTGACAAGCTCAGATTTGTGTGGTAGAAAGATCACTTTGACTTTGGGGTGAAGACTAGATTGGCAGAGACTAAATCGGAGGCAGGGAGAGCAGGGTGGAGGCTGAGGCAACGATCTAGGCAGATGCTGATGGAGTGAGCCAGTGAGATGGAGGGAAGTGAGAGGCAGAGCAGGTTGTCTTGGTGTCGTGGGTGTGTGTGGGAGTGGAGGTATTAAGGCCTCCATCGTAGCCACATGTGAGGGTATCAGTGAGGCCCCGCTTCATGCACTAGGAAAAGGGGGGCATAGGATTGCTCTGGGAGCTTTGTTAGACTGTGACATCAACATAACTGGATCAGAGCAGAATTTGGCAAAGTCACTTAAAGAGAGAAAAGTACCCCTTGAGCGTCAAGACTGGGTTGTAACCTGGAGGAATCAATTTTTATGTCTAGGGGTAAAAATGTGGGGATCTGAGAGCCAGGAAGAGGAGGCTCTGGGCCTGGCAGCACCTGTCAGTGTCTGGGCACGGGACCCTTGGATTCTGGATTTGGAGTGTTTAATGGCAGGACCCACGCCCCTGGGAACTGCTACATTCGGCTCTCTTTAGTTCCCGTTTGCTGATTCCAATGTAAAAGTCACTTGGTGGATCTGCAGGGGAGAGGGGCAGCTTCCACAGGGCATCCCCCTTAGTATTAGTATAAATCTTGGGGAAACCGTCATTTCATGTTTCTGGCTGGTATCAGTATGGATGGTGTTTCCATCCCCAGGTAGGGGAGGAGGGGCAGATTTGGGGGGCAAGCATGCTGTGTTCACGTTCGGAAATGCTGGGTTTGAGGGGCCTGGAGGAAGTCACGCAGAGATGTCCAGGGGGTGGTTGGTCATGTTTCTGGAGCTCAGAGAAAGGTAAGCTGGGACGAGCAGTCCATTTAGGAACCAGTGTCAGGTAGATGGCAAAGGAAGCCCTGGGAGTAGGTGAGAGCCTGCAGGAAGAAGGTGCAGCGTGGGAGGAGACCAGGGGCTGGATTTGGGGGAGCCTCAGTCTTTGATTAACAAATGACAGGTGAGGAGCTGCTGAGAGGGGGCATCAAGAGAGGTGGGAGGACATCCAGGAGAGGTGGGAGGACATCCAGGAGAGAGCTCCAGAAAGAGGGAGGAATTGACCGTGTCCCAGCAGAGTTGGAGAGGTGGGGGCTGAGGCAGGAGCAAGTGGTAACAGGGAAGCAGCTCTTTTGAAAAGTTAGGTTGTGGAGGGAGGAGGGCAATGGGGTGTTAGCTAGAGGAGGAAGCAGAACCAAAGGAGGTTTTGTTTGGTGTTTGAAGTGTGAGAGACTTGGGCATGTTTTAAGTGCAGATCGGAAGGAGCTGGTAGAGAGGCTGGGGTCTGTGTTAGGAGAGAGAGGTGCTAATTGATGGGTGAGGTGCCTGACGGGAGGGTTGGACTCTAAAGGGATTGGCCTTGGACAAGCCCTGGACGCCTCCTCTACTGGAACAGGAGGGAAGGTGGGGAGGCTGGGAGGAGGCAGGTCGTTCTTCAGGTCTGGTGGCTGACTTTAAGGGATCTCTTGTCTGATAGCTTCTATGTTCTCTGTGAAGTAGAGCAAGACTGATTTGCCGGGTGCAGAGGGGTGGAGGGTACAGTTGAGGAAACAGAATTTTTTGAGGAGCAGATAGTGGCCAATGGTATGGGGTTTTCTAGAAGGTGTTTCTGCCAATCTCTGCTCAAATGTCACCTAAGAGAGGGCTTCCCTATATATACTACCAAATGTAAAATAAATAGCTAGTGGGAAGCAGCTGCATAGCACAGGGAGATCAGCTCTGTGCTTTGTGACCACCTAGAGGGGTGGGATAGGGAGGGTGGGAGGGAGACGCAAGAGGGAGGAGATATAGGGACATATGTATATGTATAGCTGATTCACTTTGTTATAAAGCAGAAACTAACACACCATTGTAAAGCAATTATACTCCAATAAAGATGTTAAAAAAATAAAATAAAAAATAAAATTCATTGTATAAACAGCAAAAAAAAAAAAAAAAAAAAGAGAGCGGGCTTCCCTGATCCTCCCAACCTCCTGTCTATAGTAGCAGCCCTGCCCCTTATTCTGCTTTATTTTTATTCCTCGAATTATCACTACCTGAAATTGTATGATTGATGTATTTGATTCTTGTTTATTTCCTTTCTCCCCACTAGGAATGTAAGTTTGGGGAGGGCACGGCTTTGTCCTGTTCACACTGTGTCCCCAGGAACAAGCACCATGCCTGGCATTGAGAGTGGGTGCTCCATGCCCATTTGTTGAATGTGTGAATGAATCCCTGGGGGACCCAACTCAGGGCAGTAAAGCCACTCACACAGAGTGAGGACTGATCTCTGCATCCCCCTGGACTCTTGGGCGCTTCTTGGGCCCCTGCCCTTCTGTCTTCCTGGGTGTTTGGATACTTCCCTGTACTCCCCTCCAATCTGGTTATTCCTGGTGCTGGAGTTCATCTTCGGTGCTGAAGACAGGGAGGTGTTGGGGGCAGAGTATACACAGGCTTTGGAACTGAAAAACTTGGACTTGAAAGTTGTATGACATTGGGCAAGGCCCACCATATTTCCCAGCCAATATATGGTGGCTAGAAGAGTCGTGGTGGCCCATGTCAATCTCACCCAAAGTTCCTAGGGCTCCTTCTGTTGAGCCAGGGGTTGCTTCTGTGTGTTGTGCATTAACTTATGTTCTCATACACGTGTGTAGTGGTACACTTGTCTCTGAAAGGGAAGATGGAGGATGAAGTCACCTATTTGTCACTAGAGTTGGGGGGAAATCATTTCTCTGCTTCTTGGGACATTGTTCACGGATCGCCTTCCTCCAGGCTCCCCATGGTTCTCTGCTCAACCTCATAGTTGAATCTCCAAAGAGCTTGTGTAAACTGAGTCCATTTTTTTCCCACTGATTTTTATGGTTATTTCAGAGATGCTGCTTCATCTCAGTTTTTGTTGGTTCTTCTTGGCAGGCACTCCTAACCCTTTAGCTTTGATTACACTGATTTGCTGTCTTTGACACTGTCTGGGGCTCATGCACACACTGAATGCCAACCAATCTGGTGTGTGTGGAGGCAGTGCCCACGGGGTGGGGGAGACTGAGAGGAGAGCACCCAAGGGCACCTAGAGATGTCCATCCTGGAGGAAATCGGACCCGGGAGGATCTGACCCCCAACTCCCAATGGGCAGTGAGAGCCTATGTGGCCCCAGAGAGCAGACCGGAGACCCATGGGGAAGGTCACAGGCAGGCAGCTTTCAGTTTGGTGACTGTCTTTTTTTAAAAATTGGAGTATAACTTCTTTACAATGTTGTGTTAGTTTCTGCTGTACAATGAAGTGAATCAGCTATATGTATTTATATCTCCTCCCTCTTGGACCTCCTTCCTATCCCTACGCCCCCAATCCCACCCATCTAGGTCGTCACAGAGCACTGAGCTGAGCTCCCTGTGCTATACAGCAGGTTCCCACTAGCTATCTATTTTACACATGGCAGTGTATTTATGTCAGACCTAATCTCCCAATTCGTCCCACCCTCCTCTTCCCCCCCATGTCCACATGTCCGTTCTCTACGTCTACGTCTCTATTCCTGCCCTGCAAATAAGTTCATCTGTACCATTTTTCTAGATTCCACATATATGTGTTAACACATAATATTTGTTTTTCTCTTTCTGGCTTACTTCACTCTGTATGACTGACTCTAGGTCCATCCACATCTCTACAAATGACCCAGTTTCATTCCTTTTTATGGCTGAGTAATATTCCATTGTATATATGTACCACATCTTCTTTATCCATTCATCTGTCGTTGGACATTTAGGTTGTTTCCATATCCTGGCTATTGTAAATAGTGCTGCAGTGAACACTGGGGTACATGTTGGTGTCCTTTTGAATTATGGTTTTCTCAGGGTATATGCCCAGTAGTGGGATTGCTGGGTCATATGGTAGTTCTATTTTTAGTTTTTTAAGGAACCTCCATACTGTTCTCCATAGTGGCTGTATTAAGACAGTCCAAAGATGATTAGGCCATTTTGAAAAGTAGTAAGTTTCTTGTCACTAGAGATGTTCGAGCTCTTGGGGCGGGGATTCCCACAGGGTGAAGGAGTTGGTTCAGGCAACTCCGTGTCCTGGGAATTGGAGATCAGCATGACCTGCCTCAAGGAAGCCCCGACATGCTGAGGAAGAAGATAGCTTACCCCCTTCCCTCCCTATCAGTTTGTTTTTCTGAACTGCTATCCCCATTGTGTGGGCAGATTTATTTGTTCCCTGAGGGAGGGAGAGCTGTGGCTGCAGCAGACTGGCTTAGCAGGTATCTTGCTTCTTGAACACTTGCCCACTGAGCTTCAGCTCAACCAGCTGACGGCTTGGGCAGCCTTACTAACAGGAGGGGCAGCAGAAAGGGCCTCAGTCAGGATCCCAGTTGGCCTGACTCATGTGGAACAGTTCTCTTTGTCTTTGGGATGTCCTGTTCCCACCTATAAAGATTGGGTGAGGTTTGGCAATGTTGAGGTCTCTTTCAGACCTACTCCTCCAAGCAAAACTTCCTCCGGTTCTGGGGACCAGAGGAGAGTGGGGTCTATGCTTGCTCTTCCCATTCCCTTCTGTTGTTTATTCTTGGCGAGGTCTACAAGGAGTGCAGATGTGAGGATGAGGGCCGTGTGGCTGTGGAGCCAGGGTCAGTGAATTATCTCCATGACTTGCTCTTTTCCTGCTTCCTTCCTTCTGGAGAAAGACAAGCTGGCCTAGACCTCAGAGCCCTGTAGACGTCCCAGCTTGGGGCATCTGAGGATGGGTCTGAGACATCCAGTTGTGTAACCCAGAGAAGCTACTCAGGCAGCCATATGCCCCTAGAGAGAGGACGCCCCAGTCCTTTTGACGGAGCTGCAGCTCCACTAGTGGGGCCAGGTGCCGAGAGCTATCCTCACTCATGCTAGGTTCCTGGGGCGATCAAGGGCATGGAGGAGAAAGCTGGGCATGGGGAGGCAGGGCTAGCTCAGGCTGGGAAAGTGTCAGCCTCAGGTCAGGGTCTCCTGTCCTGGGTGGGGATGCTGCAGGCAGGGGACACGCTCATGGCTGAGGAGAAGGAGAATGAGGCTCGATGAAACCGATCAGCCAAGGGTTCCTTCCAACCCTGAGATCCTGTGAGTCAGGCTGCTTTGTGACTTAAGCCTCTCCTTGTCCCCTGTCAGTTGGGCTCCCTGGACCTGAGAGGGATGGAGAGAAGGGGCACAGCCGTGGTGATCAGAAAGTTGGCAAGGAAAACCCAGGAGGGCAGATGGAAAAATAAGAGAGACACAGAGGGAAGGGGGTACTTCCAGGGACACCAAAAAGGAAGGAAACAGGAAAGGGGTTAGGGACACCAGAAGGAAGTTTCCCTTTTACTGATGGGCAGAGATTATGTTGATCACTTGTAACCTTTTGCACATTGTGTGCACAAGGGCAATGAAATTCTTACAACACTCCTGGGTTGAACTCAGGATAATGAGTTCAGAGGCAGAGAGGGAAGTGCTCTATGGGGACATTCCCCTGGACTCTACAGGACACCTGGAAGGAGAAGAATCCCAGAGAAGCCACAAATGGGTGGCTGGAGACCAAAGTAGCCAAGTCCAGGCCCAGGGACCTTGGGAGAAGTGTCTTGGGCTAGACAAGGATTCCTGGGGCTAAATTTTCAGATGTCCTGTGTCCTTCTTCAAGGTTGTTTCCTGGAAGATAGAATATGGATTAATCGAGTGGGTGAGGACTGTGAAAGGGAACTTTACAGGGAGGAAAAGCTGGGCCAGCACTTGCACAGACCTCATCATGAAAGGCACACCCTAGGATTGTGCAGTGCACAGTTTATACAGCTGAACACAGCAACCCTGGCAGGCTTCAATATGCGGAAGAGAATGTGGCCCTCTAACCTGAATTAGAACACTACTAACCTACAAGCAATGGGCAAATCAGTTCACATCTCTGAGCCTCAGTTTTCTCATCTGTAAAATGAGAGTAATTCTCTGCTCTGTATTAGGTACATGAAACAATCTATGAATTCACTCACATAGCACCTGACATATAGGAGATACTCAATACACATCTGTCCCCTTCCATTCCCTATGTCAAGAGAAAGAATGTGGAAAGGAGCAGTGATTCTGGACATTAGCCAGAGCAGGCAGGCTAGGACCTTCTGGGAAAAACAAAAAGAAATCTGCAATGCTGTTTATCACACAGGAAGTGCTGGTGGTGGCCTTTATTTGACTCGCCAGATTGAGTGAGACTTTGGGCTCGTTCCTCATGGGACTGACTATCTCTGGCCAATGTTTTCTTTTATTTTTTTATTTTTGGCTGTGTTGGGTCCTCATTGCTATGTGCGGGCTTTCTCTAGTTGCAGCGAGTGGGGCCTACTCTTTGTTGCAGTGCATGGGCTTCTCATTGCGGTGGCTTCTCTTGTTGCGGAGCATGGGCTCTAGGCACATGGGCTTCAGTAGTTGTGGCATGTGGGCTCAGTAGTTGTGTCTCGCGGGCTCTAGAGCGCAGACGCAGTAGTTGTGGCGCATGGGCTTAGTTGCTCCACGGCATGTGGAATCTTCCCGGGCCAGGGCTCAAATCCGTGTCCCCTGCATTGGCAGGTAGATTCTTTTTTTTTTTTTTTAACATCTTTATTGGAGTATAATTGCTTTACAATGGTGTATTAGTTTCTGCTTTATAACAAAGTGAATCAACTATACATATACATATATCCCCATATCCCCTCCCTCTTGCGTCTCCCTCCCACCCTCCCTATCCCACCCCTCTAGGTGGTCACAAAGCACCGAGCTGATCTCCCTGTGCTATGTGGCAGCTTCCCACTAGCTTTCTATTTTACATTTGGTAGTGTATATATGTCCATGGGCAGGCAGATTCTTAACCACTGCGCCACCAGGGAAGTCCCACTGAAGGGTTTTAAGTATATCTCTAAAAGGCTCCCTCCACACAGGCAAAAATGGAAAAATATATAATGGTACATCCCTGCAGTGGAATACTAGGCAGTTGTTAGAAATACGGAGAGACAGTTAAATGCACTAGTTTGGAAAGAAGGACAAAATATGTTAAATTTAAAAAGGCAGGTTTTGGAAAAGTATTTGTCATATACCCCATTTACATAAAACACCTTTAGGTGAGTAGATGTGGCTAGAAAAATCTCCAAAGAGCACACACCACCCTCTGGACGATCTCTCCAACCACATTACAGGCCACTGTCCCCCTAGTGGCAGCTCCTGGGAGACACCATACTTTTTCCTACTCCAGACTCTGTGCTTGCTGTTCCCTCTACCTGGAATGCTCTTCCCTTACTCTTCACACGGTCAGCTCCTTATCATCCTTCCGGTTTGACCTTGAATGTCCTCTCCAACAAGAGCCCGTCCTGGGTCACCCTACCTAAGCAGGGCCTCCTTGTTAGTCTCTCTCCCAGCGCTGTGTTTATTTCCTTCTTAGTACTCGTTACTTCCTGCAATCATTTTACTTCGTTGTTTACTTGTTTATTATCAGTCTTTCCCCCATAGAAGGAAAGGGCAGGATCATGTTTAACTCATTCCCCTGAGACAGGGCTCTGCCCATAGCAGGTCCTCAGTAAAAAATGTGTTGCATAACTTAACAGGGGTGGAATCGAGGTGGTTTCTGTATTGAACAAGAAGCTGGAATTCTCTTTCTAATGAAAAACTTTGATGCTGAAAAGAAATCTCCTTCTGGCTGCAGTGGAGATAGGGGGTTGGTGGCAGGCACCAGATGGAAGTAGGTTGGCCCAGCTCACCCAGGGGCAATAAGAGGGTAGCTTGGACTTAGAGCAGTGGCTATGGGGCTGGAGAGGGGACTGAGCCCAGAGATGTGTAGGACAGGGTGGCTGGCTAGGAGAGGGGGTGCAGGAGGAGGGAGTGGGCGCTCCCTGGGCCTTCCTGGGCAGCCTCCTCTCTTCCCCGTTGGCCTGGCTGGTGACGCTGGGTTCCCGAGTGACCTGGCCTTCTGTTGCCATTTCAGATCCAGCAGATGGGGAGTCTGGACAAGGTGGTGGCCCTACGCCCACCCAGTCTGGTTGGGACAGTTCCTTGAACTGTTCAGTTCCTGAACATCTATGGCCCTGACTACACCAAAGCTGTGTACAGTCGAGGAGGTGAGGACTCCTGGGAGAAGGTGGAGCTTCCTGAGAGCAAAGGAACCATGTGGGGAGGGGTCCTGGGCTTGCACCCTAAGTCTAGGCAGCTGAGGTCCCCACCGTATTTATCACCAAGCATCCTCTGGAAATCCCCAGTCCCCGCCTGACCCAAGCTTCTCTTGTCCTGCAGACCCTAAGGCCCCAGATGTGTTTGACTTCTTCCTCCAGTGGATTGGTGAGTGGGCACCTGCCTTTCCTGCCCTTGGTGCTGGGTGAGCAGGAGCCTTCCCTGTCCGGACCTCCCTGCCCAGTGCCCACTCTGGTAGTTATTCCATCCACTGGACCACCCGGCCCCCAACTACCTATGCTAAGCTCAGCTGCTCAGTAGGAAATGCGGGAGGAAGCAGGAGAGCTCCAGGCTGCCAGGGAGGTGGGTCTCAGGCACCTTCTCCTGTCAGAGTGTCTCTTTCCTAGAGAGGCAGTGCAAAGGCTCTGGACAATGCGTCCCTGTGAGGAACAGCTTCCTGGAGGAGGTGGCACTAGAGGTGATCCAGGAGATTTTATTGGTGGCGCTGGCTGGGGCCAGGGCCTGAGGAAAGGAGTGGTGGCAGGACCCAGGTTGGTGTCACCAGAGGCTGCGAGGCTGGGTGGCTGGAAGGCAGAGCTGGGTTGGGATGCGAGGCTGGGCAGGGAGGACGGGGGTGGGGTTGGGTGGGTTGGCTGTGCTTGGCCCCTGGCTGCCAGGGGTGTGGCAGGATTGTGTGACCTGACCGGCCCGCCCTCTCCCATCCCTTCCCCAGGGAGAGGCTTGCTGGTCCTCCAGGGGCCCAAGTGGTTTCAGCATCACAAGCTGCTCACACCTGGCTTCCCTTATGACCTGCTGAAGCCCTACCTGGCCGTGTTCACAGAGTTCACACATGCCATGCTGTGATCTCCCCATGCCAGGCTCCTGGAGGCTGTGCTGCAGGGCCAGTTTTCCCTGGGGGAGGGCAGTGAGGAGAATTGCTGAGTTCCCGAGGCCCGTTTCTGTGTGCAGTAGCTGTGCGAGCCTTGCCCTGCCTGATACCTGCTGCGGGCCGGGTGCTGACCAGGTGCTGAGGCTCCAAGTGGCCAGGCAGCCCCGGCCCTTGTCTCCACCAGGAGACCCAGTCCTCCCTCTTCCCAGATCAAAGGGCCTCTGTGAGACCCCAGTAAAGCTCCTACTGTAGCAGATTTGAGGGCTGCCTGTACTTGAGAGTATTAGGAAGACCTTCCATATCTAAAAAGTGTGTCCTCATTCTCGGCCTAGCACAACTGCCTGAAATAACGTCAAGTGCAACTCACCTCTAAAATGGATGCGGGGGGACGTCCCTGGCGGGCCAGTGGTTATGACTCCGTGCTCCCAATGCAGGGGGCACGGGTTTGATCCCTGGTCGGGGAACTAAGATCCCGCATGCTGCATGGCGTGGCCTAAAACATAAATAAAATTAAAAAAATAAAATAATAAAGTAAAATTAAATTAAATTTTAAAAATAAAATAATAAAATAAAATAAAATAAAACAAAATGGATGCCGGGCATCAGGGGTCCAGCTCAGAGTCTTAGGGCTGGATAATCCCCAGACGTTTCCCAGGCTGGTCTTTCCCTTTGCAGGAGGCTCCTCCCCAGTATCACTGCAGGCCTGACTTACACACAGGCTGTGCTGGGGAGCTCACCACCCCTCGGCCCTGCTCTCCCCTTACACACAGCTGCCTGGCTGGGAAGAAGTGTCTGTGTGTGCTGACCGAGGCTGCCTCCTGGTTCTGCCCTCTGAGCCTGAAGCCTCTCCCCTCCACCACCCCCATAACAGCAGGATGGAGGCCAGGCTAGGGACGGGGGGTGTGTGGGGGGAGGACAGCAGTGGGTCCTGGAGGGCAGGTGTCGGGCACCCAGCCTGGCTGGCCTCTCTCACTCATCACCTTCCATCTCTGGGTTCTAGGACAAGTGGGAGGAAAAGTCTCGTGAGCATAAGAGCTTTGACATCTTCTGCGATGTGGGCCACATGGCGCTGGACTCGCTCATGAAGTGCACCTTTGGCAGAGGAAAGAGCGGCCTGGGCCACAGGTCAGGGGGCCCTCGGGGCTGACCACAGTCTCCACCCAGGCTGGCTTGGCGGGGCGAGGTGGCAGGACTCCCGGGCCCTGGTCTGAGAGGAGATAGGGTCCTGCCCTAGGGAGCCCAGCTCAGGTGGGGACGGGCCTTTCCCATGGCTTTGGTGGGAGGCTAATGGCAGGGAGAGGACGGGCAGAGAGCGCAGCGGCTGGGGCTGGATTGTGGAATGGAGCCGCTCGGGGGC
This sequence comes from Balaenoptera musculus, assembly GCF_009873245.2. Lineage (NCBI taxonomy): Eukaryota > Metazoa > Chordata > Mammalia > Artiodactyla > Balaenopteridae > Balaenoptera > Balaenoptera musculus. Next base: position 38,735,516 of record NC_045785.1, read on the forward strand.
TCTGCTGGGGGTCAGTGTCTGAGCATCCCTCCCTCCCTCCGCTGTGCAGGGACAGGAGCTACTGCCTGGCGGTCAGCGATCTCTCGCTGCTGTTGCAGCAGCGCTTCGAGTCCTTCCAGTACCACAAGGACTCCGTCTACTAGCTCACCCCGCAGGGCCGCCACTTCCTGCAGGCCTGCCAGGTGGCCCACGACCACACAGTGGGAACTTCCTGCACGGCCCCCCCACGGGAAGCCCAGGGTCTAATCTAGCTCCTCCCGGCCCCTGGGGGACCTGTCCCAGTGCAGGACATCCGTTCCCCCTTCAGGCAGAGGGCGGGTCCCCAGGCAGTGACACCCTGTGCTCCCAGCCCAGATCAGGTCATCAGGGAAGGGAAGGCAGCCCTGCAGGACAAGAAAGAGCGAGAGAAGATCCAGAGCCGGAGGCACCTGGACTTCCTGGACGTTCTCCTGGGGGCCCGGGTGAGTGCACAGTCACCCGCCCCAACCTGAGAACTTGTCCCACACGGGTCTTCAGACCGTCCTCCTGGGACAGGGCTCACTGGACAGCAGCAGGGGCTAAGCATTTTCTTCCTCTTTCCCCAGCACGTACGACCTGCTTCTCGTCCCATGATGCATATCAGCAAAGGCTCAGAGGTGGGAAGGGGCTGGCTGTGGCTGGCCGTGGCACTGGGGAGAGATGTAGTGGCAGGGACGCTGGGTCACATGTCTGAAGTCCCATTCCAGACTTCTAAGACTCTGAAGAATCTTAGCACCTGCGAATCTTACAAGCTTAGGCTTTATACATTACTTATTCATTCATTCACTCATTCAGTTGGTCCTTTATTCACTCACTCCACAAACTCACTGAGCCCTACCCTGGGTTAGTGTCCGTGCTAGGGATGCAGACGCTGAGAAAGCCCTGGCCTTGGCCTCCAGACGCTGACGGTCTAGTGCAGGAGACAGGAGGTGGACATTGACAGACCGCTTCCTCCTCCGGGTGGTATTCTGTGTGTCAAGTGAGCCAAGATGACAGGGCTGGTGAAGTCACAGGTCACTTGGCCAGAGGGGTCAAGTCAAAGAAGGCTTCCTGGAGTAGGAGGCATCCAAGCTGTGCTTGGGAGAACAGATAGGAATCTAGGGGAAGGTCCTCACCCCCAGTCTGAAAAGGAGCTTTCCCTCCCTCCCCCAGACCTTCATTTGACAGCTACTCTTATGAGGTCTTGTTGGAACCTACCTCAGATGCCTTGGGCGGTCGCATTGTGCCTTTCTGACCCAGGATGAAGATGGGATCGAGCTGTCCGATGCAGACCTCTGGGCCGAGGTGGACACGTTCATGTCTGAAGGCCATGACACCACCACCAGTGGCATGTCCTGGTTTCTCTACTGCATGGCCCTGTACCCCGAGTGCCAGCATCATTGTCAGGAGGAGGTGCGAGAGATTTTTAGGGACCGGGACTCCATCCAGGGGTGAGTGAGGCTGTGGGTGAGCCCCGTCTGTCCTGCTTCCCGGTCCCAGGGAAGAGCTGTGCTTACAGGGCCACCCTGGAAGCCAGGTGACGGCAGGTAGCCCTTGTCCTTTTCCCCTTCAGTGCTGTGGCTTTTGGGGGAGCTATGCGTGGACACAGCCCTGAGCCCTTTCTCTCACAGCGGACCCTTTTCAGATGGGAGTCGTGGAGAGAAGGTGGGCAGCAGGAGGCTGACCTGTGTTCCGGCTCCCTCTGCTGGCAGAAGCTGAGTACCCTTCTGGTTCCTGGACAGAGCAGGGAGCACGGGGAGAGAAAGGTTTGGAAACGGAGGATGCACACAGCTGGGGTAGCCGGGGGAGCGGATTCCCTCCCACCTGCCTTTGGAGGGCCGTGTGCAGCCTCTAGACTCCTCTGATGAAGGAGAAAAGGCTGTTTCCCAAACTCCATCACTTAAAACTTGCAACTGTTTTCCGTTTCTTGGTTCAAGCTTGAGCTCACTGACACGACACTGGTTGACGCTGACCTCTCGTGCAGAATGAGCTTTGGCGATCTCCCACGGGCCCCTCTCCCATCTGTGCCCTCTGCCCCCCTCCCTTCCTCCCCTCAGGCCTTTGAGTCCTGTCACCTTTCTCTCTTTCTCACAGGGCTAGGCACACAGCAGGGGCTCCAAAAATGCTCAGTGGAGGGGAGACACTTTAGATTCACTGAGGGAGACTGACTGAGAACTCCAGGATCCGGGTGAGGGACGTGTGGTTTTATTGGTCGGACGCTGGAAACCTCCCAGGGTGTCTGGCCGTGTGCCAGGCGCTCCCTGGGGTGTGGGTGAGGGGGGGAGGAGCCAAGATACTGCCCTCTGGGAGTTTTTAGAAAGACAGACTCACAGAACCAAAAAGCTAGAGAAAACCACAGAATGGGGTAAGATTGAGTGGCCCCGTGTTGAGAGCAGAGGAATCGAAAGGGGTGGGCCTGAGTTGGCTTCCTAAGGAGGCGTGAAACTCAGATAGGCAAAGGGGGAGAGCTGGGCCCTCCAGGTCGGGGAACAATGTGAACACAGCCTGGGGGCAGGGAGTTGAAACATTTATTTAATTTTCATTTCATTGCCTTTCAAACTTGAAGCAACTTAAAGGACACCTATTCAATGAGATGTAGAACACACATGAACAATGAGGACCAGGGGGTAAACCCTAGAGTTGGGGCTCTGTAACAAGGTGTTGCACAGTAGTTGTAGTTGGACCACATTTGGGTCTGAGCTTCCTAGTGGCAATCTATTCCTATATATAGAAAATTACTCACCCCCCTCTGAGCTTGTCACTGTTTATGCATTTCTTGCTTCATTTGACCAGTGTATATCAGCCCCTGTTCCTCTCCATTCCAGCTCCCCAGGGAAACCAAGCAGAACCTAAAGAACTGTCCCTTGTGGGGTTTCTGTGGGGTCCTGAGAGACACAGGAGTGACCTTGTCCTTGATGGCCGGGAGCACATACACCCCTAGGGTCCTGTGCTTTCCCTTCCTAGCAGTGCAGGTGAGGGAGGGATGGAGAAAAGTGGAGCTAGACCCCTGGGTCCGAGTGGCCAGCCTATGTCCAGCCTGGCCTGGACACTTGGAGCACTCGTGTCCCTCTGACTCTCGGGTGTGTGATGGTGGTGAAGGGAGGAGCTGGGGCTGGGCCCGCCTTCCCGCAGGACCGTGTTGCTCACAGCCCGGAAAGGCCTGGCTGTATTGCTGGCAGGGATGATCTGAGGAAGATGACCTACCCGACCACGTGCCTCAAGGAGAGCTTCCGCCTCTACCCCGCCGTGCCCCAGGTGTACCGCCAGCTCAGCAAGCCTGTCACTTTGTGGATGGTCGCTCTCTACCTGCAGGTGGGATGGGGTGGATTCGGGGTGGAACCGGAGTCCTTGCGGGTGCTCTCTGTACCCTCGCTCCAGTGGGGAAGAGCCCAGGCTTTGTGTTTGGCCTGCGTCCAAGTCCTAGCTCCATAAGGTAGGGGTAAATCCCTGTACCTCTAAGCCTCTGCTCTCTCTTCTGTAACTGGGGATGAGAAGGGTCCCTGCCTTACTGGGTTGTTGTCAGGAGTAAAGAGACAATACTCGTCAGGGCTGTCATGTACCACCGTGCAGGTTGGGCCCTGAACAACTTCAGGAGGCATCATTCACTTAGGGTATGATGCTGTGCAATATACAACCTGTATAACCGTGTGTGGTAGCTTTGTAAGGAGTGTTTAATGCTGGATCTGACACATAGTAAGCACCAGTGAATGGTAGCTGTTACTGCTGATAGCATAATATCATGGACAAGTACTTCCCTTGAGAGTCAGTTAATGGAAAGCAGAAAGTGTGTGATAGTCCTTGCCTGTCCTACCTCGTGGCGGAGTGCATCAGTCCTTTTTTCCTTTTCCTTTCCACAAATGTCTGTGGCAAGTGTTGTGCTCAGTGAGGGGGCGACAGGAAGTAGGTGTGACGATGATCAGAAGCACTTTGATGTGTTGAGGGTGGTCACGGACTCTCTGTCACTGGCAGTGCTCAGGGAGGGGCTGGTACCCAGTTAGGGGGACGCTAGGGAATTCTGGCCCTGTGAGGAGGTGGGCCTGGCTGCCTCAGGACCAGCTGGTCACCAGGCCTCTGCTCTGCCCACAGGTAGCCTGATTTCTCTGCACATCTATGCCCACCATAGAAATAGTGCAGTGTGGCTCGACCCTGAGGTACGACATCCCAGGGCCCAGAGGTCGGATGGGCTGGGTGGCTATGGGGTCAGCCTGCCCTAGGACCTGGTAGGTATTTAAGCAAGGCCTGTCCCCTCAGGTCTTCGAACCCCTGTCCTTTTCCCCTGAGAATGTGGTTGGATTTTTGCCTTCATTCTCTTCTCTGCTGGGCCCAGGTAAGGAGAGCCTAACATCCCTGGTCCTCTGGACCAGGGAGGTGAGGATGGAGGATGTCGTTGGGGAGGCATCCTTTGGGGGAACTCTGGGATGAGGGGGACCATGCTGGGTGTGCGGTGACCCTGATGCAGGGGAAGTTCCAGGGACCTTCCTCCTACCATTAGCATAGTCTTGTCCTTGGCAGGTGGGGTGGGTGAGTCGTTCCAAGAGAGACCCCTACGCCACAACCCACAACGTGAACCTACCTGGTCTGGGACCCTCACCATTCTCCCAGGATCTGTTTCTTAAGCCCAGGTCAATCAGTCAATCAGCCAGTTATTCATCCAAAAAGAGTTACTGATTTCTGCTGGTCACTTAGAGCACTGGTTTCCATCACTCAGGACACCCCGCAGCCTGATGTCATTTTGTGCCGCTCATCGCAGGAACTGCCTCGCACAGCAGTTTGCCGTGAACAAGATGAATGTGGTCACAGCCCTCTGCTTGCTCTGTTTTGAGTTTGCCCTGGACCCCTCAAGGCCACCCATCCAGTTACCCTGCGCTCCAAGAATGGCATCCACCTCCACCTGAAGCCGCTGGGCCCCGGCTCTGAGAGTAGGGCCCCAGCCAGCCCAGGCTGTGGCCTCTCCCTGGGTGCTGCCGTCTCCAAGCTGGGTTGTAGAGTAGCTGTGTTCCCTTGTCTTCCGCAGGCTTGTGGATTAGAGGGGAATAGGCACCTGCGTAGACAGTCACCTCGAGGGCAGTGCCATGTAAACATGTGTGTCTATAAATGCTTACTATGCATGTGTTCCAGAGCTCACGCATTCATTCGGCAAACATATAGTGAACACCTACTTGCCTCTAGACTCTGCATTCATCTCCCGTAATTGTCCATCTTTCTAAAGTTTACACAGCGTTCGCAGTGGAAGCTGTGCTTTGGGATTGGTGGTTATGACCAGGCACTCACCCATTCCACCTGATAGATGGATGGCTTTCGGGGCTTGTCCCTTCACTGAGATCTGTTTCTTTGTTTAACTTTGTGTGTATGTTTTTGGAATATAACAGACATAAGGAAAAATTGCTTAAACCAAAAATACACAAGACAATGAATTTTTTCTTTTTATACATTTATTTATTTTTATTTATTTATTTTTGGCTGCATTGAGTCTGTTGCTGCGCCTGGGCTTTCTCTAGGTGCGGGGAGCGGGGGCTACGCTTCGTCACGGTGCGCGGGCTTCTCATTGCAGTGGCTTTTCTTGTTGCAGAGCATGAGCTCTAGGCACGCAGGCTCAGGAGCTGTGGCTCGTGGGCTCTAGAGCATAGGCTCTGTAGTTGTGGTGCATGGGGTTAGTTGCTCCGTGGCATGTGGCATCCTCCCGGACCAGGGCTCAAACTCATGTCCCCTGCATTGGCAGGCGGATCTTAACCACCGCACCACAGGGGAAGTCCCAAGACAATGAATTTTTAATCCCTGGTAACCACTGGTGAGGTCAAGGTGTATGGACTATGGTTTCATGGGTGTATCTTCTGCCCCTCCTGAAACAAGTCTGTGTGGCACTCCTGCCATCATCAGTGTCTGTGTCACAGTCATCTGGTGCACTGGGCATGTGGATTTTTGCTGGGGAAGGTGGCAGAGTGGCCTCAGAGGGCGGCTTCTGGGAAGAGATGGTGCCTGAATCAGGCCCTGAGGCAGGGTGAGGTACGAAGGGGAAAAGGAGGACTTTTGGAGAGGGACTCAGGCTGGGGCCGCATGCGGAATTAGCACTCCTTCCTCAGTAGTCCCTGCGGTAGCTGCCTGATGGCTGGGGGCACGTACGCCTCTAGGGTTCAAGTCTAAGGCCATTAGTGCACTCCAATCCAGGAACTAGACAGGTGTGGAAGGGAGGGCACTGGACACTGGGGGGAGGGGCAAGAGAGGGGATTTCTGGCCCTGGGACTTGGGGATGTCTTTAAGTTGCCCTGGGGATTGACCATCTGGAGACACATCCTTCCTGCTATTGATGCTTCCCCTCTGGGAAAAAGCTCACAGCCTTGGAAGTTGGGCCATGGGCCACATGTTCACTCCTGCAAAGCCCTGTCAAGACTCAGACCTCCTTGCTCACCTGAGGCTGGGATGCCGAGGCCTCAGCCAGAGTGTCCTCCATGCCACCCACTTTCCCCTCTGTCCTGGCCCTGGACAGACCTTTCTCTGCACAGTTGAAGAAACGGTTTCAATAGGCATCATCAGGGAGCAGAGCCCAGTGTCCCAACCATGCCTGGCTCACGGGTGGCACTCAAGTCTAAGATGTGTCTACTGCCCTGATCTCTGGATCCTCAGGAGGCCAGTGAGGCAGGACTGAGGCGGCTGTTATCCCCCTTAAACACTAAGGGAAGGAACCGACCAAGATGCTCATCAAGGAGGAGCTTGAGGGGAAGCCTTCTGACTCTGACCTCTTTTGACTAAGCCTCCACGGGTAGAATTGCCTTTCTCTCTGAGGACACGTGTCTGTGGGAGCTCTGGAGCCAGAGGGAAGGAGGAGGTTCCATGTGAGAGGGGAGCTGGGACCAGTGGGCACCAAAGATGAATTCCATGTAATCCTACCCGCTCGCAAAACAAACCCTGTTGCCTCCTAGGATCCAGAGATTGTGTGCATGTGTGTGAGCAGAGCGTGGAGTGTACGAGGGGCACATATAGGTGAGGCTGCCCAGGGGTGACTGTCTATGTATGTGTCCTCGGGGGTGTGCATAGGAGTGTGGACACAGCTGGGGTTCTTACTGCGTGGAGCGAGCAGGGTCTCTTCTTAGTCACTCTCTTCAGCTCCTGTAAAATCCTGTGGTTAGAGCTCACGTCCATGGCTGGCACCCAGAAGACAAAGTTCCCATCGTCCCACGCTCTGAGAGTGACCAGCCCGAGCCCTTCTGCACCACCTGACGCCAGGGGACCTGCCAAGCTTCCTGTCCAGGACGCTCCCAGCTAACTCTCCTGCCCCGCCCCCGGTCAGGCACAGAGTGTCCTCCTGGCCCCTTCTTGGAGCAGAGTGAACTAGCCCTGTGACCTAGGAACAGGGAGGGGACTGGGCCAAAGGTCCCGGCTGCAGGCAGCAGCTGGGAGAGATGTCCCCTTCAGGAGGCACATGGCGGCATCACAGCACAGCACAGGGCTGTGGGGGGTCTCCTCTGGCATCCGGGGTCGTGGGTCAGGAAGGGCAGGTGTGGGACGGGAGGAGGACTTGTGTGCAGAAGCAGCAAGAGAGCAGGACTGGTGCAGAGAAGCTGGTGGAAGAGTGCAAGGGTCCTGGCACTGGTCAGGGCCCAGGGTCAGGAGGACCAGTCCCCCCGAGGTCTCCAGGAGTGCCAGGGTTGAAGAAGCCCGTCCTTGCTCAGGGGCTGGGCAGACATGCTGGGGACTGCAAGGGGCTGTCCTGTGGGGGAGGTGCACGGGCTGGTCCTCTGCTCCAGGTCTGACATCCTCTCCCAGCAGCCAAGCCCCGTGCCCAGCTGGTCCTCCCAGACCCTCCTGCACGGCCGCCCGCTCGGGCCTCTGAGGAGCCTGCAGGCCCTGCGTGTGAGGAAGGGCTGCGGGGGCTGGTGACATGGCCAGGCTGGGCTCTTCTCAAATCTCATTTGGAGTGAAGGATTAGGTTCCCGAGGCCCTTGTGCTGGGCCAAGTCTGTAAGGCTTCTTTGCTCAGGGCAGGATGGGCTCTGGCTGGGCCCCTCTAAGGATGTAGCGAGGAAGCTACCACACAACAGCAGGGAGGCTCCTTCCCCGACAGGTGCCCGGGGTGAACTTCTTCCCTCTGAGCCTTTGGAGACGAGCCCTTTCTCCTGACTCAGCTGCCGTGGGAGCCTCAGGTGACAGGCGGGTTGTGGGGTGTGAGGGACCCCAGAGTGTGAGGCTGCAGGGGCGCTGGGACACGCTTGTCCTGCTGGGGTCCTGGGCCCACAGACCAGGGGTCATGTCCCCTCCTCGTCTCCTCTGCCTTCCCTCCCCTTCTTTCGCTCTTCCATTCCATCCAGCTCCCTTCGAGAGAAGACACACACACTCCATGTGACATTGTGAATTTATCCAGGGAGTGGGAAAGAGGGGAAGCCAGGTTAGTGACAAATGGGCAGACCCATAACACACGGGAGTGATCGGGGGCCCAAGGCGATGGTAGTCACACAGGACTTAGCAGCTAAAGTAACGGCTTCCCAGGGTGTCTGTGTCCTAATCCCCAGAGCCAGAGAACAAGCCTGTTTTATCTGAGTGGGCCTGTGTAATCGCAAAGGTCTTATGAAAGAGAAGGAGATGTGAAGACAGAAGCAGGGGAACATTTGAAGAAGCTGCTGGATTTGAATATGGAGGAGGGCCCAGGAGCCAAGGAATGCAAGGATTGCAGCTCTAGATGTGGGAAAAGGCAAAGAGAGGGGTCCTCTCCTAGATCCCTGCACAGGGGACCCTGCCAACATCTTGGCTGTGTCCAGGGAAACCCACTTCCGGCTTCTGACTCCAGAGCTGTCAGAGAATAACTCTGTGTTGTTTGAAGTCCCTAAGCCTGTGGTCAATTGTTTTATCAGCAAAAGGAAGTGAATTCAGGGACAGACAGGCAGGCAGAAGGGGAGAAAGACAGGGAGAGAGTAGACAGACTGGAGGAGGGCAGGCGTTCAGGGTTTAGGTGGACAGTCAGAGACACGGGTAGATCAGAGACAGATGGAGAGATAAGCAGATAGGGAGCCTGGAGAAAGGTGAGAGGAGGAGGGCAGAACGTCTGATGGGCAGGAGGCAGGAGATGAGGTAAGCCGGCAGGTGGGCAGATAGAAGCAGGAAGTGGGCACAGAGGCAAGGACGGGAGAGAGTGACAGCGAGACAGGATGGCAGGCAGGGGTCCTCAGAGCTCGTCCTTGTCCCCAACAAGGATTACAGGAGCTTCCTGAGCTGCAAGTGGATCCCGTTCTTGGGCTTCAGCACAACTTTTGGAATGGGAACAGGGACCCTGGAGGGATCCGGTGCCAGCTCAAAGCGAAGCAAGGTCAGGGCCACGGCCACCTTCATCTCATTCATGGCAAACTGCTTCCCGATGCAGTTCCTGGGTCAGGGAGGGAGAAGGAAGTGAGCAGAGGCTTCTAACCCCTGCCGGGCACAGGGCATTCCGGGCTCTCCTCCACGTGGCCCAGCCCCGATCCCTTCCTTACGGGTCACACTGAACATGCCGCCCAAGCCTTGGTCCACCCTCTCCCCCTGACCTTTGCAAAGCCCACCTCTCTCCAGGACTAGCTCCTAACTCCTACTTCTGCTCTCAACAGGAGCAAGTCCTGTTGGGGAGGGTTGGCGCTCTAAGCCGCAGGGTCAAGTCATGTGAATCAGTAAATGTGAATTAGTACTTTGTTCACTCGTCCACAGGCAGTTTCTGGTTTCAGGCCAGGCCAGGGCACTGCAGGGGGGTGTGGGCACACTCTCGGGCCCTCAGCACCCATGGCAGACAAGCAGGGGCCCCAGTCCCCAGACAGGACAGGACAGAGTTGTGTAAGGAAGTCAGGATGGCAACAGGGAGGCTTCCTGGAGGGACCACGGGTTAGCGACCCTCAACCTGCTGGACCACTTGCCTCCCAGTTAATGCTCCGGCCTCCTGTCTCCCCTCAGCCCCTCAGTCAACCCGGCCCTGGAGCCTTCCCATTCTGCTCCAGCAAGGCCCCTCCTCCCATCCCGTGGGCTCCTCACTGGCCTTTTCAGTCTCCTTGCCTCCCCTCTCTCTACTGAAGCCCGGGCAGCTCGGGGCCTGCTGTGCCCTCCATTACAGGGAGGACACGTCGCAGGGCCACAGCTGGCGTCACAGCCCTCTCTGGGCTGCTCCTCACTAACGTCACACCTGTCCGGCTCCTCTCCTTCACTCAGCTCCTGTTGAGGTCCCCTCCCCCTGCCTCTGCCGGCCACCTGCTCAAGACTCAGTCTAGTGACTGCCTGGCCTCCTGCCTCTGCCGCCTGCACCTCTTTCTCCCCCATCCCCAAGCAGCTTTAGTGTTAACTCAAGGACACATCACCGCCCCGTGACCAGGACAGTGCCAGAAACATGGAACGTCCCACAATCTGCCCAGTGAATGAATGAATGAGTGAAAGAGTGGATGAATGCATGATGTCTGTCTTGTAAGGTAAATGTACTGACCACTACACTATGGAAACGTCACATGTTTGTCTTGAATAGCTGTAGTTGTTTCTTGACTGTGAACTCTTGGAGCAAGGAAAGTTCCTTTTGTCTCTGTGTTCCCATCTTGTAATATATGACTTGGCACACAGAGGCAGGCTTAATAAATAGCTTTCTATTTGAACAAAGTTAATTGAATAGAAAAAAAAGGGCTGGAGTAAAATTAAATATTAATTCTGACCTAGGAATTGAGTTGCCAGGTACCCCCTGTCCTCTAGTGGCAGCCGCATGACCTGCAGCCAATGTCTACAAGGAAGAACAGGACCCTGGCACAGACCAAATCCTAGAGCAAGTTCTGGGAATGTGTTGCATCAAGCCTGTTCTGTGAAGGTTGATTCACCAACTGAAAATTTCACAGAATTATAGACTCAGAAAAAACTTGGATTACTAAGTAGTTCCAAAGTTATGGAAGTTACTATTTGGAGGGGGATCTGTAGCCGTAGAAATTTTCACAGCAGTCATTTTGGAGTGTATCATCCAGCTTAACAGCTATTTCATGTGTGCTTTATATTTTACACGGCAGGAACTTCTCAAATGCGTGTGTCAAACACAAAATAGTGAGTTTTCTCTCAAAAGCACTTGATTGCCTTCAATTTCATCCTTTTCTGCCAAAGTTAGACTCTGTAGATTCTGGGACTATGGTATATAGTCCCCGCTACATATATAGAATTTTGGCAACCAGAAAAGGTGTCATGTTTATATGAATATGCAGTCACAACTGTTGGGTTTGACTACAGAAATAGAGAAGACACACATGGCTATGTAACTTTCTTCAAACGGCAACTGTAAGTGATCACATACATGGTTTGAAGCCTCAGGACAAGAAAAGCAGCTGGAAATCTAAATCCATGCAAACACGACTGCTGATACAGTGAGAGGTGGATTGGTGAATTAAGTAGAAAAGGCAGTGGGCTGGACTAGGAATGTGTGAAGAGAGAAAACCATATTTAAAGATGACTAATAATTGTGGAAAGCAAACATCTGAAGTTTACCTTTCATGGAAAATTCTAACGCTGGAAAGTCATACTCCTAAAGTGAGGAAAAGCCTGGAATACTTTGGAGTGGCCATGACCATGGAAGTGTGGCTGGTCGTTGCGGAAGTCAGGAGGTCAAGGTCTCTGTGGCGTGCCCTGAAGGCCTTCATGTATATGGGGACACACGCCTCCTTCCCAAAACGCCAACATACAGGGACATAACTGCATACACCACACATGAATGTAGACAGTCACACACATCAGGTAGCACCACGACACCCAGATGCCCCAGGTACAGAAGGCCTCACCTGGATCCTCCTGAGAAGGGCAGGAAAGCATGGCTGTGTTGAGAAGAACCCGGTGCAAACCGGGATGGGTCAAACACCTGCAGAGAGAGCACCAGGGCCAGGGCAGGTGGGGTCAAACTCCTTGCACCAATCCACCAGGGGACAAGAATCCCCGAGGGGGAGAAGGGGAGGTGCTGGTCTGGAGAGAGCATCCCATCCCCTCCTCCATCATACCTCTGGGTTCGGCCACAGCTTCGGATTGTGGTGAAGCCCATAAAAGGAGAGGGAGAGCGGGATTCCTGTGAGGCAGGGAGGAGAGAAGGAAGACTGATGGTACCCGTGGCAACAGGGGCAATGTGCCGGCACAAAAGGTCTGGGAGCCACCATGAGAGCTACCCTCCATCACTCTGAATGAAATGATGCTATTGCAAGAGAGGTGGGCTGGAGGCGATGAAGCACAGGAGCACAGATTAGGAGTAGGTAACCATGGCCCAGGACTGAGAAGGAAAAGAATTGGAGGCTTACATTTAGGAGCAACTCAAGTGACAACTCTCATTTATCAAGTGCCATCATGAGCCCTCGGGGAATGTGCATTAACTCATTTAATCCTCATGGCAGGCCTCAAGGAAGGCACTCATATCCCCATGTGCAGATGACTCACCTAAGCTTCTGAGAGATTAAGGGACGTGACCATAATCCCACAGTTAGGAGGTGGCAGGGCTGGGATTCAGACCCACTGGGAGGTGAGCCAGTGGGTGGCCTCTAACAACGGCAGGGCTCTCACACCTGAGCATCAGCTGCTCTCTGCCGTCCACCTGAGGGCTCCCCAGAGACTGGACCATCTGACCCATGACAGTGGATTCTCTGAGCTCCCTCATTTACATAGACCCCTTATGGAAAGAACCACGTCTCCACCTGCTTCTCTCTTAAGCCTTGATGTCTCAAGGAATTAGAATTTTCGGGCTCTATTACAAGACCACCTTCAGGGGCTAGCATTTGTTTATTGAGCTCTTGCTGTGTTCAAGTTCTATGTCAAGCATTTTACAAAACTTGTCCAAACTACAGAGCAAACCTTAATTATCTTAAGGTGGAAACGAGTCAGAGCATCCCAGAACTGGGAAAGCACATGTGTATTTCTGATCTCCCGTGTGGTCTTGCAGAGTGCTTAGGTTAGTGGGTGTGGCGAAGCTCATACCTGCAGGTAAGGAGCGTCCATCAGGGAAGGTGATGGGCTTGCTCAGATCTCTGAAAATGAACGGCACTGGTGGATAGAGTCGTAGTGCCTCCTTGATGCACATGGTGGTGTAGGGCATCTGTTCCAGGTGGTCCCTGAAAGGAAGCCCATTTGAGAGCGGCAGAGCCAGACAATCAGGGGTTCTCCACTAGCTGAGGGGCAAGGTTCTCCCATCTGTTGGGCACTCACCAGGTGATGGAGGCGCCATCCCCCAGGAGACTCTGGATCTCTTCCCGGCACCTCTGCTGATGCTCAGGGTGGGAGGCCAGAGCATAGAGGGTCCAGGAGATGCCAGTGGCTGTTGTGTCGTGACCCTCAAACATGAACGTATCCACTTCGGCACGGAGGTCCACGTCAGACAAGCTGCTCCCATTCTCCATCTGCGGAGGTGGGGAGAGTGCAGGGTTTGCCCTTCCTCTGTGCTTCTGGGCAAAGCCTCAGGCCTCTCCTGCCCACACTCACTCTGGCAAAGAGGAGGATGTCCAGGAAATCCAAGTGCCTCTTGCTCCTCACCTTCTCCAGCTCTCCCTCCTTCTGCAGGTGAGCTTTCCTCAGCTTGATCACTGCATCTGTCCCAGAACAGTGGTTCCCAAACAGAGCTGAGGGCTCCTGGGGGCTCAGATGCACCACCCACCGTATCCCTATCTGCCCCTCAGGCCCAATCTGGGTACCAGGTGGATGAGGACGAGGGTGGGAATGGGTGCACATGTCAGGGCAGAGAGCTCCAGCATCGTCTGATCCAGGTCGGGAATCCCCTCAATAACACAGCCCATGGAGGCTCTGCCTGAATGCTGCTGGGAGGGGGTCTCATTCCACCGTCACCAACGTGGTGACACATGTATATCCCTGCACCTCACCTGACACCCTGATGTCTCGGTTCCCAACCCCTGCACCAGGGAAGTACCCAGCGTGGGTGTGTGCCAGCTCCTGAAAGGGAAGCAGGAGTCTGGGCTCTGCCTGAGGGGTCAAGGCCAGGCCCTTTTACATGTGCATGATGGGGGTGGGTGGGCAGGAGCAGCCCAGAAGAATCAGAAGAACCTGTGTGTTGATGGGTGAGCTGGCAGGCCCGGTGGCTCCAGCGGCCTTCAGGGGTCAGCCTGTAGATGATGTCGTTCTGGTAGAAGAGATTCCTCACCCGGGAAAAACTCAGATTGCTGAGGTCCCTGATGGCCTGGATGTAGGACTGGATTTTCCTGAAAGGAGAGGATGCAGAGGAGACTGGAGTGGAGGGAGCCTCTGACCTGGAGACTGAGTGGGACTCCGGGTGGGGATTCTTCAGTCAGTGGGGACAGGCAGCACTGAGGCTTTGTCATTTCTGCCTTGCAGCTCAGGAGACCCTCTGTCCTTTCCAAGTGGCCTGAGCAGCCAGGCTTCTCCCTGTGCAGGAATCAGGGCCTGTGACTGAGTCAAGGTTGGTCTGGGTGGAATTTGGCTCTGGCCCATGGCTCTGTGCAGAATGTTGCTTTCTGTGCTGATAAGCATCCGCGCTGCCCTAACTGCCTCTCAGGTAAGTCCTCCCCAGCTGGTGAGAACAAGGATCCTGCCATTGAAAGGTTGTCACTGACCTGTCTGTCTGGATGCTTCCCTGGTGGCTGAAGGCGCACTTCATGATGGTGTCCAGGGCCATCAAGGAGACGTGTCCAAGGACCTCCAGATGTGAGTCCAGGCTGACGAGCTCCTCCCACTTGTCCTGTGGTGGGAGGGGGACATTGACCCTGCTCTGCTCCCCCAGAAGGCCTGTGCTGACAAGGCCAGGCTCTCTCTCCTTCTCTCTAAATCTTTGGATGAGATTTCCTCACTTTCTAAGCAGATGTGTTTTAGCAATTTAAGACTGTATCACACACGTGTAATGTGACGCCTATTTTCTCAGAATCTTTTATTATATAGTTAATCATGTTCTCTCATAATATTCTGTATTACTTCCAAATTTTAGGAGCAATGTTTGATGATAACCACCTTGTGGGAGGCCAGAAAGCATAGTTTCTCAGGAAACAAACGTGGAGTCTTTTGTGTCCTGAGATTAGAACTGGACAGGTGATGTCCAACACTAGTATGCAAATATTTCAAGGCAAGGAAAAGCTTATGGGGCTCTATTGGGGCTCCTAGGAAGGGACATGAGGTACTTCAATTCATTTTATTCATTCAATGTTAGCTGAGACCAGGTGGTGCCCAGTCTGGATAGGAGGTGATGCTTGTGAAGACCCAGCTCTGTGAGTGTAGACCTGGCCTCATTTCCTCCCATGAGTGGCTGAATTCCATGCAGAGGCCCTGGACTCCATGCCAGAGCCTATCTGAGTGACATCCTGGGATGCCCACTCTGCCACTGAAGCTGCCATTGCCCAGGGCAGCCAGGGGAAGTTTGCACTGCTGTCCAGGGGAATGATCCTTGCTCTTTCCTTTGTGTTGAAGATGTGGAGATGAGAGGAGAGTGGACCCTGAATACACCATGGCCCTGCTTCCCTTTGCCTCGGATACAAGCTGGTGCTGGGGTACCCCTCTGTCCCATCCGGTTTGGGTGAGCACTGTCTCAGAGTACGTTCTGAATGCATCATTCTGGAGGCTGTGTCTGACGGATGCCTTAGGGACACAAGTGTCTGAGAGTGGACTTTGTCAGCTGTGCTGGATGAGAGTGGGTCCAGGCGACAAGGGATGGACTCACCAGCATCACTCGGACAGAGTCGGCCATGAGACCTACGTAGGGCTTCAGGATGTCATAGTGGAAGGCTGGGGTCAGCATCCGCCGGTGCTGGAACCACGTCTGCCCCTCCAACACGAGCAAACCATTCCCTGGGCCACAGATGGGTGTGTGTGTGGGTCGGAGAGACTGGACCAGAGGGATGACTGGGCACAACTTGGGAAGAACCAAGGGTGTCAGAAAAAGACACATCATGGGCAAAGGTAGGAAAGGCCAGTACAGTTCAGGAATGTGAATTTCCAAAATGGCTGGTCCATAGGATGTGATTATGACAGCTGTGAGACAGAGGCTGAAAAAGAGTAGGGGTGCAGGTGATAGAAGAATGAATAGTCAGGCTGAGAATATCGCAGAGGACTGAGAAGTGATGAAGATGAGGCTGAGCTTCAGGAGGGCTGTCAGCACCATTACAAAGGGTGAGAGTTTTACTGGAAGGGGAGAAATGAGGCTTGACTGAGAGATGAGGGTGGTGACAGGGTGCCTGGCACCTGTTGCTCTCCATTAACCAAAGAGGTAGCTCTTGGTAAACCTAACTGGTGGGTGAACTGCAGTTGTATTTAAATGTACTTACCAATCCAGGGGATCAGCAATCTGTAGGAATCATGAGACTTCGGGTCTGAAAGGTAAGGAAGGAAAGTGGAGGTCACCAAACAAGACAGGCAGCCCCCAGAGCAGCTGTGGTACCTTCCATTCCTGATGCTTGCCAGCTGGCAGTCTGTCTCAAGCCACCTCCCTCTCGCTTCCCATCCCTGACTCTCTCTGTCCTGATGGTCACTGTGGGCCCAGGAAGGCAGACTCAGTGTCCCAGCGGCAGAACACCCACAGGACTAACATGGTGAATCGGCAAGAAAGATGGGCTCTGCTCAGTGCCACAGAGTAAGACAGAAGCCTGTGGTTTTCCTACAGCTTGTGGTGGTTTGGCCATTTCATGACCCAGGACAGGCAACAGTGAGAGGTGCCAAACCTAAATCAGTGTGGACAGGGAATTGTCTTCCGGACGTGGG
The DNA here is from genome assembly GCF_009873245.2 of Balaenoptera musculus. Classification (NCBI taxonomy): domain Eukaryota; kingdom Metazoa; phylum Chordata; class Mammalia; order Artiodactyla; family Balaenopteridae; genus Balaenoptera; species Balaenoptera musculus. The sequence goes on from NC_045785.1 coordinate 38,752,168, forward strand.
ATCATCTCAATTGGGTTAAAACAAGAAAGAAAGTAAGACAGAAAAGAGAAGTCAGCCCCACCCAGGTGTTTAAGCATTCACTATAAGTGAATAATGTTGGCCTTAGTCTGGCTTGTGGGCTGCAAGGATGGCTGGTAGAGAGTCAGGTGTTGATGGCTGAAGTGCCAGTTTCTTCTGGAATTTCACAGATCCAGGGGCATGTACCCAAGAGGGAAGATTTTCTCCCGCTGGGATGTGGGTTTCCCTCTCACCTGATCTCCCCAGGACCACCTTCATGTAGTCAGGGTCATAGATCAACACCAGGGCTTTCGTCCCCCACAGCCAGCGAGCACAGGCACTTGGGTATTTCTCTACCCTTTTCAGTAGGGGTCGCAGCTCGGTCTCCTCTTGGAACTGTCACCAAGGGAAAGATAAATCAATAAAACCCTTCTCTGTGTCCAGTGCTGGAGTGGGGATGAAGGGCAGGATGGGTACAGGGAGATCGTTCTTGATCGATCAGCAGAACTAGGAATTTGGAACTAATTCTTATGACCTGGGCTCTGATCCAGACCTTGCTGGCTGTCCAGCTTTGTCCTAAGACCAGATTCTGTCCCCTTGTCGGGTAGATTTATGGGCCACCACTACAAACTGCCTACAGAAACTTCCATCAGGGACTGACTCCCTGGTGTACAAAACTTTTGAAGTCATTCGTGCAATATTTGCATGAGCAATTTATGCTAATTCGTATCACTTGGTAAGTAGTTTTGTCATATAATTTTGTTTATTTAGAGAATAAAATAGATTATATTATAAAAATTAAATTTATATATTAATTTCATTTTGCCATACTGGTTGTTATATATTTTCAATAATATCCCAGCATACATATAAATGTTTGTTAATTTGAAAGAGTGTCGGATGTATATGGACAAGTGAGAAAAATTATATACTAAATTGTGTGTGTATCATATTATTTTACAAATTGAGTGTGTACACAGATTCTGGATGTATATATGAAAATGGTATTGAACTAAGGTTTTGATATGTGGATTATTTTATCTAATTTTCATTTACCAGTGTCCAGAAACTTGTGTGCACTTTCCACCGCCTAGAGGAATCTCTTGAAACTCCTCAGTGTGGACCACAAAGGCCCTTGCTTTCTGGCTTTACCCTCTCTATTCTTGCCTCCTCCCCGGCTGGCGAGTCCACAGGACCCATTGCTCTGCCTCCAAAGATGCTGCTGCCAATGGTCCTTGCACGGGCCCCACCTGCTCACACTTCTAGGCCTCTGCCCAGGTTCTTTTCTCTACCTGGTGTGCCCCTCATCTTTGCCACAGAGCAACTAACTCTACTCAACTTTGGAGATCCAGCTTCATTTTATCACCTCTGGATTTCTCGTCAACATTTGGTCCTAGGCATGTTCCATGCAGTCACCTCGTCTTTAATTCAATGGCTTCTGTGTAACTCAAAGCAACCCTCTGCCACTTTGGTATCTAATCTCTGCCTGCATCCTTCTACCATCAGGACTCACCAGCTCTGAGGCAACTTGCCTACTGGAGGACGGGTTCCTTCACTGAGCACGTACTTACTGAGCATTTACTGTGTGCCAGGCACTGGTTTAAGGCACTGAATTAGGATGCGGCTGTAGATGCTTGTCTGTTTGGAGCCTCCAGGAGGAGACAGTGAGATTGAGGACATGACAGCCATAGGGGCTCTTGAATGTGTGATGGAGGGAAGACCAAGCCTCTGGGGAAGGCTTGGGGCAGGGGCCCTAACTCAGACCTGGACGTTAGAAGCTCTCCGTCATGCACGTGCTCATTCATCGAGTCACCATTTACCAAGATGCTCTCGGGTTACAAAGATGAACCAGAGCCGAGCTCTCCCAGAGGAGCTCACGACTATGACACTGCAGACAAAACTAGCTGAATCCGGTTAGCACTGCCTGATGAGAAGGACAGCCGAGGGAAAAAGGGTTGTCCCCTCCGCTCCTGGGAGACCCAGAAAGACATCGTGGAGGAGGTGGCTTGGGGTTGGGCCTTGGTAGACAGGCATATGAGGGCCAAGATCATTCCAGGTAGAGGGCACATGGGAGCAGAGTCCCAGAGGCCAGAATGCCCAGGCAGGTGGGGAGGACGCTGAGTAATGGGGTGCAGGAGGTTAGGAAGGAGAGGGGAGAGAGGTACTGGGCCAGCCCACGTGGGGCTCGGGCTGTTTCCGGTTCCCGTCTTTGGCTCCACTCTACTCTAATCACGCTGCAGAGAAAGGGAGGCCTCAGCTCTCCGCAACCCCTGATTTTCTCCCAACGTTTGTTCAGTCCACAAACCCTTGATGAGCCCCTCTCCACGTGGCCCCTGACTTTGCTCTGAGCCCCCCGCCGCCCAGGCTAGCGCTGCCAGGGCTGGGTGGGTCGGTGCTGCCCCTCCCCAGCCTGCGAGCTGCTCCGTCCCTCCTTCCTGTCCCTCCACACATTGGGCTGACATCCCTCCGCGCAGGCTCTGTGCAGGGCACTGGGGGTGAGGGGGATGTCACGCTCGGTCCCAAGAGCTCATAGTCCAGTGAGGGAGGACACCAGGCGGGCGACGTCACCCTGTGGATGGTGCAACTCAAACGTCAGTTCTCCTTACCTGGCACCATCCTGGGAACCTCGCTCATGTGTGCCAGCAACTTGTCAGGGTTTAAGCACTGAAATCAGGAGGCTGGAAAATTCCTCAGTCTTAACAAACCGAACCACTTTGTCCCGACAGCTGACATAACCCCCCACCCAGCAGGTTGGTCTCTTTTCCTGTCATGTGACACCTTCCTAGATTCCTGTCTGTCATCTCCACGGAAGTGAGCCCACAGGGCTGCATCCATCAGACTGATGTCTGTGCTCCCAGGCAAGCTCAGGGCCAGGCAGACAGGACGGGATTGAGGGATGGGGCAGGGAAGCATCTAGAAGCCTGTTCTATGTAAAGAGCTGAAGCTGCTCAGCCTGGAGACGGGGCAGACTCAGGAAGGAACAGGCACTGTCCTCAAAGTGCAGGGCTGCTAGGGCAGCCTGCAGATCCAACTAAGGAAGGAGTGTCTGGCAGACCCGAGGACACCAGCACAGGGTCCTGGGAGGGAGGGAGCTCCCCGGACTGGGATGAGGAGCCAAGACCTGAGAGGTAAGCTGGGTCCTTTGGTGAGGCCACGTGCTTGTCCCACAGCAAGGCTTTGTCCCATGGTCTGAGAGCCCCGGCCCTCCCTGCCCTCCCACTCCCCTGTCCCACTCCATCCTACCTCCTGCATGTGCCCGTAGAGCCAGTGGGAAGGAGGAGACGGGAACTGCTGGAGGGCTTTGAGCAGCCACTGTCTGTGCAGGTAGAGCTGTGCTGCCTTGAGTAGAAGCAGAACCAGGCCGAGCAGGGAGGCCACCTGCAGGAGCCCAGAGACACCGCCCAGGGCTCTGGTGGGGCTCAGCACAGAGACACTCATGGTGCAGCGGCTTCTGGATTGCTGACTGTCCCTGAAGGTGGCTGACCTCCCCTGAGCACCCAGCCTGGTCAGGGAGGCTTGCCCCGCCCACCTGGGGGAGGGTGAAGGTGAGGGCAGAGCTCAGACCTGGGTCTCCAGGGTTGATTAACTGTGGAGGATCCACCTTGGGGTGGGCACCAAAAAAGTCATGGAGATCAGATATAGAAGAGCAAGGATGAGAACAAGTTTATCCTCAAGTCTCTCACCCTCACTTTTTTCATGTTTATCTCCATCAAGGCAGTCTGGCTCCAGAGACTTTGCTGTTAACCATGAACTTAAAGAGATGATTATTGGGTTGAGACTCCAGTCCATATATGGCAGCTGCTAAACTTTCCTGGGGATGTTTCATGTTTGGTCTGTTTTCTAGTGTTTCCAAGTAGCAGGAGACTGTTTCAGGTTATCAACTCCATGTACTGGCATACGTGCAAGCTTCACTATCCAGGGCAGCTTTTGTGAAAAAGTGTTGGGCAAACCATATGGTTAGATGTAGCAGTCATTGAAAATGATGTTCATGAAGATTTTCAATGATCTGAGAAAAGCTTACAACAAAGTGATCAAAGCAAAATGTACAGCTGTCTGCTAAATTCTTAAAAAAACTGTGTCATCTGTGGTCAACATTTATTAACCAGTAAATATTTTTCCCATTCATTTAGTACCCACACAACCCAACCAAGGACTCCTTGAAGGTTGTCACTAGGCGTTCTGTGTCCTTATGCTTTCCATAGCCTGGACCAGAGGACTGTGCCTACTGATGATGCCCAAAAATACTTACAGATTCAATGAATGAATGAAGGATGGAATGAGGATAACTTTGGATTGATTAGATCACCACCTTGAAAAGACTAGGTTCAGTTTTGGGTGCCATGTTTTAAAAAAGAAATTAAAATTTTTTATTCCAGGATGCTTCCTGGTTCATCTTACAGGCAACAGAAAGGCAGAAGAGGGGGGCAGTCTATCCCTAAGGCGGCAGCTTGAAGCAATTACTCCTGTGGGCAAGTCACCCCAGGCACTTCTTCTGGGTTTGATAAATTTAGGTTTGATGCTGCTGCAATTTATCATATTGTGTTTACTTTTACTCCTCTACAAAAAATGAATCTGCCAGGTAGAGGCCTTTCATTAAAAACAAAACAAAAAACAAAAAACAGGGAGGAGCTTCAAGATGGCGGAAGAGTAAGATGCAGAGATCACCTTCCTTCCCACAAATACATCAGAAATACATCTACACGTGGAACAACTCCTACAGAACACCCACTGAACGCTGGCAGAAGACCTCAGACCTCCCAAAAGGCAAGAAGCTCCCCACGAACCTGGGTAGGGCAAAAGAAAAAAGAAAAAACAGAGACAAAAGAATAGGGACGGGACCTGCGCCAGTGGGAGGGAGCTGTGAAGGAGGAAAGGTTTCCACACACTAGGAAGCCCCTTCGTGGGCGGAGACGGGGGGGGTGGCAGAGGGGGGAAGCTTCAGAGCCACGGAGGAGAGCGCAGCCACAGGGGTGCGGAGGGCAAAGTGGAGAGATTCCCGCACAGAGGATTGGTGACAACCGGCACTCAGCAGCCCGCGAGGCTTGTCTGCTCAGCCGCCAGAGCGGGCGGGGCTGGGAGCTGAGGCTCGGGCTTCGGTCGGATCCCAGGGAGAGGACTGGGGTTGGCGGCGTGAACACAGCCTGAAGGGGTTAGTGCACCACAGCTAGCCGGGAGGGAGTCCAGGAAAAAGTCTGCAGCTGCCGAAGAGGCGAGAGACTTTTTCTTGCCTCTTTGTTTCCTGGTGCGCGAGGAGAGGGGATTAAGAGCGCCGTTTAAAGGAGCTCCAGAGACGGGCGGGAGCCGCGGCTATCAGCGCGGACCCCAGAGACGGGCAGGAGACGCTAAGGCTGCTGCTGCCGCCACCAAAAAGCCTGTGTGCGAGCACAGGTCACTCTCCACACCGCCCCTCCCGGGAGCCGGTGCAGCCCGCCACTGCCAGGGTCCTGTGATCCAGGGACAACTTCGCCGGGAGAACGCACTGTGCGCCTCAGGCTGGTGCAATGTCACGCCGGCCTCTGCCGCCGCAGGCTCGCCCCGCATCCGTACCCCTCCCTCCCCCTGGCCTGAGTGAGCCAGAGCCCCCGAAGCAGCGGCTCCTTTAACCCCGTCCTGTCTGAGCGAAGAACAGACGCCCTCAGTTGACCTACATGCAGAGGCGGGTCCAAATCCAAAGCTGAACCCCAGGAGCTGTGCGAACAAAGAAGAGAAAGGGAAATTTCTCCCAGCAGCCTCAGGAGCAGAGGATTAAATCTCCACAAACAACTTGATGTGCCTGCATCTGTGGAATACCTGAATAGACAACGAATCATCCCAAATTGAGGAGGTGGACTTTGGGAGCAACGATATATATATTTTTTTCCCTTTTTCTCTTTTTGTGAGTGTGTATGTGGATGTTTCTGTGTGTGATTTTGTCTGTATAGCTTTGCTTTTACCATTTGTCCTAGGGTTCTGTCTGTCCGTTTTTTTTTTTAATTACTTAAAATTTTTTTTCTTAATAATTATTCTTTATTTTTTATTTTAATAACTTTATTTTATTTTATTTTATTTTATCTTCTTCTTTCTTTTTTTCTTTCTTTTTTCCCCTCCCTTCTATTCTGAGCCGTGTGGATGAAAGGCTCTTGTTGCTCCAGCCAGGCGTCAGGGCTGTGCCTCTGAGGTGGGAGAGCCAACTTCAGGACACTGGTCCACAAGAAACCTCCCATCTCCACATAATATCAAATGGCGAAAATTTCCCAGAGATCTCCATCTCAACACCAAGACCCAGCTCCACTCAACGACCAGCAAGCTACAGTGCTGGACATCCTATGCCAAATAACTAGCAAGACAGGAACACCATCCTATCCATTAGCAGAGAGGCTGCCTAAAATCATAATAAGGCCACAGACACCCCAAAAAACACCACCAGACGTGGTCCTGCCCACCAGAAAGACAAGATCCAGCCTCATCCACCAGAACACAGGCACTAGTCCCCTCCACCAGGAAGCCTGCACAACTCACTGAACCAACCTTAGCCACTGGGGACAGACACCAAAAACAATGGGAACTATGAACCTGCAGCCTGCGAAAAGGAGACCCCAAACACAATAAGTTAAGCAAAATAAGAAGACAGAGAGACACACAACAGATGAAGGAGCAAGGCAAAAACCCACCAGACCTAACAAATGAAGAGGAAATAGGCAGTCTACCTGAAAAAGAATTCAGAATAATGATAGTAAAGATGATCCAAAATCTTGGAAATAGAATGGAGAAAATTCAAGAAATGTTTAAAAAGGACCTAGAAGAACTAAAGAGCAAACAAACAGTGATGAACAACACAATAAATGAAATTAAAAATTCTCTAGAAGGGATCAATAGCAGAATAACTGAAGCAAAAGAATGGATAAGTGACCTGGAAGATAAAATAGTGGAAATAACTACTGCAGAGCAGAATAAAGAAAAAAGAATGAAAAGAATTGAGGACAGTCTCAGAGACCTCTGGGACAACATTAAACACACCAACATTCGAATCACAGGGGTCCCAGAAGAAGAAGAGAAAAAGAAAGGGACTGAGAAAATATTTGAAGAGATTATAGTTGAAAACTTCCTTAATATGGGAAAGGAAATAGTTAATCAAGTCCAGGAAGCACAGAGAGTCCCATACAGGATAAATCCAAGGAGAAACATGCCAAGACACATATTAATCAAACTATCAAAAATCAAATACAAAGAAAAAATATTGAAAGCAGCAAGGGGAAAACAACAAATAACACACAAGGGAATCCCCATAAGGTTAACAGCTGAAACAGTTTCAGCAGAAACTCTACAAGCCAGAAGGGAGTGGCAGGACATATTTAAAGTAATGAAGGAGAAAAACCTACAACCAAGATTACTCTACCCAGCAAGGATCTCATTCAGATTTGATGGAGAAATTAAAACCTTTACAGACAAGCAAAAGCTAAGAGAATTCTAAAGCACCACCAAACCAGCTTTACAACAAATGCTAAAGGAACTTCTCTAGGCGGGAAACACAAGAGAAGGAAAAGACCTACAATAAAAAACCCAAAACAATTAAGAAAATGGTAATAGGAACATACATATCGATAATTACCTTAAATGTAAATGGATGAAATGCTCTAACCAAAAGACACAGACTGGCTGAATGGATACAAAAACAAGACCTGTATATATGCTGTCTACAAGAGACCCACTTCAGACCTAGGGACACATACAGACTGAAAGTGAGGGGATGGAAAAAAGATATTCCATGCAAATGGAAATCAAAAGAAAGCTGGAGTAGCAATTCTCATATCAGACAAAATACACTTTAAAACAAAGACTATTACAAGAGACGAAGAAGGACACTACATAATGATCAAGGGATCAATCCAAGAAGAAGATATAACAATTGTAAATATTTATGCACCCAACATAGGAGCACCTCAGTACATAAGGCAAATACTAACAGCCATAAAAGGGGAAATCGACAGTAACACAATAATAGGAGGGGACTTTAACACCCCACTTTCACCAATGGACAGATCATCCAAAATGAAAATAAATATGGAAACACAAGCTTTAAATGATACATTAATTAAGATGGACTTAATTGATATTTATAGGACATTCCATCCAAAAACAACAGAATACACATTCTTCTCAAGTGCTCATGGAACATTCTCCATGATAGATCATATCTTGGGTCACAAATCAAGCCTTGGTAAATTTAAGAAAATTGAAATCATATCAAGTATCTTTTCCAACCACAACGCTATGAGACTAGATATCAATTACAGGAAAAAAATCTGTAAAAAGTACAAACACATGGAGACTAAACGATACACTACTTAATAACCAAGAGATCACTGAAGAAATCAAAGAAAAAATCAAAAAATACGTAGAAACAAACAACAATGAAAACACGATGACCCAAAACCTATGGGATGCAGCAAAAGCAGTTGTAAGAGGGAAGTTTATAGCAATACAATCCTACCTTAAGAAACAAGAAACATCTCAAATAAACAACCTAACCTTACACCTAAAACAATTAGAGAAAGAAGAACAAAAAACCCCAAAGTTAGTAGAAGGAAAGAAATCATAAAGATCAGATCAGAAATTAATGAAAAAGAAATGAAGGACACGATAGCAAAGATCAATAAAACTAAAAGCTGGTTCTTTGAGAAGTTAAACAAAAGTGATAAACCATTAGCCAGACTCATCAAGAAAAAGAGGGAGAGGACTCAAATCAATAAAATCAGAAATGAAAAAGGAGAAGTTACAACAGACACTGCAGAAATACAAAGCATCCTAAGAGACTACTACAAGCAACTCTATGCCAATAAAATGGACAACCTGGAAGAAATGGACAAATTCTTAGAAATGCACAACCTTCCGAGACTGAACCAGGAAGAAATAGAAAATATGAACAGACCAATCACAAGCACTGAAATTGACACTGTGATTAAAAATCTTCCAACAAACAAAAGCCCAGGAACAGATGGCTTCACAGGCGAATTCTGTCAAACGTTTAGAGAAGAGCTAACACCTATCCTTCTTGAACTCTTCCAAAATATAGCAGAGGGAGGAACACTCCCAAACTCATTCTACGAGGCCACCATCACCTTGATACCAAAACCAGACAAAGATGTCACAAAGAAAGAAAACTACAGGCCAATATCACTGATGAACATACATGCAAAAATCCTCAACAAAATACTAGCAAACAGAATGCAACAGCACATTAAAAGGATCATGCACCATGATCAAGTGGGGTTTATCCCAGGACTGCAAGGACTCTTCAGTATATGCAAATCAATGTGATACACCATATTAACAAACTGAAGGAGAAAAACCATATGATCATCTCAACAGATGCAGAGAAAGCTTTAGACAAAATTCAACACCCATTTATGATAAAAACCCTCCAGAAAGTAGGCATAGAGGGAACTTACCTCAACATAATAAAGGCTATATATGACAAACCCACAGCCAACATCATCCTCCATGGTGAAAAACTGAAACCATTTCCACTAAGATCAGGAACAAAACAAGGTTGCCCACTCTCACCACTATTATTCAACATAGTTTTGGAAGTTTTAGCCACAGCAATCAGAGAAGAAAAAGAAATAAAAGGAATCCAAATCAGAAAAGAAGAAGTAAAGCTGTCACTGTTTGCAGATGACATGATACTATACATAGAGAATCCTAAAGATGCTACCAGAAAACTACTAGAGCTAATCAATGAATTTGGTAAAGTAGCAGGATACAAAATTGATGCACAGAAATCTCTTGCATTCCTATACACTAATGATGAAAAATCTGAAAATGAAATTAAAAAAACACTCCCATTTACTATTGCAACAAAAAGAACAAAATATCTAGGAATAAACCTACCTAAGGAGACAAAAGACCTGTATGCAGAAAATTATAAGACACTGATGAAAGAAATTAAAGATGATACAAATAGATGGAGAGATATACCAGGTTCTTGGATTGGAAGAATCAACACTGTGAAAATGACTCTACTACCCAAAGCAATCTACAGATTCAATGCAATCCCTATCAAACTACCACTGGCATTTTTCACAGAACTAGAACAAAAGATTTCACAATTTGTATGGAAACACAAAAGACCCCGAATAGCCAAAGCAATCTTGAGAAAGAAAAACAGAGCTGGAGGAATCAGGCTCCCTGACTTCAGACCATACTACAAAGCTACAGTAATCAAGACAGTATGGTACTGGCACAAAAACAGAAATACAGGTCAATGGAACAGGATAGAAAGCCCAGAGATAAACCCACGCATGTATGGTCACCTTATCATTGATAAAGGAGGCAGGAATATACAGTGGAGAAAAGACAGCCTCTTCAATAAGTGGTGCTGGGAAAACTGGACAGCTACATGTAAAAGAATGAAATTAGAACACTCCCTAACACCATACACAAAAATAAACTCAAAGTGAATTAAAGACTTAAATGTAAGGCCAGACACTATCAAACTCTTAGAGGAAAACAGGTAGAACACTCTATGACATAAATCACAGCAAGATCTTTTTTGACCCACATCCTAGAGAAATGGAAATAAAAACAAAAATAAACAAATGGCACCTGATGAAACTTACAAGCTTTTGCATAGCAAAGGAAACCATAAACAAGATGAAAAGACAACCCTCAGAATGGGAGAAAATATTTGCAAATGAAGAAACTGACAATAGATTAATCTCCAAAATATACAAGCAGTTCATGCAGCTCAATATCAAAAACCAAATAATCCAGTTAAAAAATGGGCAAAAGACCTAAATAGACATTTCTCTAAAGAAGATATACAGATTGCCAATAAACACATGAAAGGATGCTCAACATCACTAATCATCAGAGGAATGCAAATCAAAATTACAATGAGGTATCACCTCAAACAGGTCAGAATGGCCATCATCAAAAAATCTACAAACAATAAATGCTGGAGAGGGTGTGGATAATAGGGAACCCTCTTGCACTGTTGATGGGAATGTAAATTGATACAGCCACTATGGAGAACAGTATGGAGGTTCCTTAAAAAACTAAAAATAGAACTACCAAACGACCCAGCAATCCCACTACTGGGCATATATGCTGAGAAAACAATAATTCAAAAAGAGTTATGTACCACAATGTTCACTGCAGCTCTATTTACAATAGCCAGGACATGGAAGCAACTTAAGTGTCCATCGACAGATGAATGGATAAAGAAGATGTGGCACATATATACAATGGAATATTACTCAGCCATAAAAAGAAATGAAACTGAGTTATTTGTAGTGAGGTGGATAGACCTAGAGACTGTCATACAGAGTGAAGTAAGTCAGAAAGAGAAAAACAAATACTGTATGCTAACACATATATGGAATCCAAAAAAAGAAAGAAAAAAAGGTCATGAAGAACTTAGGGACAAGAATAAAGATGCAGACCTACTAGAGAATGGACTTGAGGATATGGGGAAGGGGAAGGGGAAGTTGGGACAAAGTGAGAGAGTGGCATGGACATATATACACTACCAAACGTAAAATAGATAGCTAGTGGGAAGTAGCCGCATAACATAGGGAGATCAGCTCAGTGCTTTGTGACCACCTAGAGGAGTGGGATAGGGAGGGTGGGAGGGAGGGAGACACAAGAGGGAAGAGATATGGGGACATATGTATATGTATAGCTGATTCACTTTGTTATAAAGCAGAAACTAACACACCATTTTAAAGCAATTATACTCCAATAAAGCCGTTAGAAAAAAAAAACAGTTAAAAAAACCCCAAAAAAACACAGCCTTATTGATATATAATTTACATACTATACAATTCATCCATTTACCATCAATGATTTTTGGTATATTATGTTCTTATTTTTTTAATTAGTAATATGTATATAATATAAAGTTTGCCACTTTAACCATTTTAAAGTATACAGTTCAGTGGCATTAATTACTTTCACTTTTGTGTAGCCATTACAACTACATGTTTCCAAAATTTTTGCCTCACGCCAAACAGACTCTGTAGCCGTTAAGGATTAACTTCCCATTCTGCCTTCCCACCACCCCTGGTAATCTCAATCCACTTTCTGTCTCTATGAATTCGACTATACTAAATTCCACATATAAGTGGAATCATACAATATTTTTCTTTTTGTGTCTGGCTTCTTTTACTTAGCATAATGTTGTCAAGCTTCATCCATGTAGTAGCATATATCAGAACACCATTCCTTTTCACGACCGTATAATATTTCATTGTATGTATATACCACATTTTGTGTATCCATTCATCTCTTGATGGACACTTATGTTCTTTCTTTTTTTAACAACTTTTGTCAGTTGTTAGTACGTTGCAACGAACACTGCCTTACCAGTATCTGTTTGAGTCCTTGCTTTCATCCCTTTGGGTATATACCTAGGAGTAGAATTCTATTTTTAGCTTTTTGAGAAATTGTCAAGCTGTTTTTGATGGTGGCTGCACCCTTTCACATTTACCAGTGATGCACAAAAGTCCCAATTTTCCCACATCCTGTCCATTTGTTATTTTTTATTTGCTTTTTTAAAAAAATAATTATAGCCATCCTCAAGGGTGTGAGGTGGTATCTCATAGGTTTTGATTTACATTTCTGTAATGACTAATGATGTTGAGCATCTTTTCATGTGCTTTTTGGTCACTTGCATATCTTCTTTGGAGATGTGTCTATTGAAGTCCCTTGCCTATTTTTGAATGAATTGCTGTTTTTTTGTTGTTGAGTTGTAGGAGTTCTTTTTCATTCTGATATATGTGAATATTTTCTGCCATTCTGCAAGCTATCTTTGAACTCTTTGATCCATTTTGTGTTATTTTTTTGTATATGGTGTAAGGTAAGAGTCCACCTTCATTCTTCTGCATGTGGATATCCAGTTTTCCCAGCATCACTTGCTGAAAAGACTGTCTTTTCCCCCATTGAATTGTCTTGACACCTTTGTTGAATATCAATAAGCCATATATGGTAGGGTTTACTTCTGAGTACTCTATTTTTCCCTTTTGTCTATACACCTATCCTTATGCCAGTACCACAGTGGTTTGATTATTGTAACTTTGTAGTAAGTTTTGAAATCAGGAAGTATAAGGCCTCCAACTTTGTTCTTTTTTTGTAGTTAGTTTTGGCTGTTTGGTGTCCCTTGAGATTCTGTATAAATTTTAGGATGAGTTTTTCTATTTCTGTAAAAAAATCATTGGAGTTTTGATAGGGATTGTATTGAATCTATTGATTGCTTTTGGTAGTATTTTCACCTTAACAACACTAAGTGTTTCAATCCATTAACATAGGATGTCTTTCCATTTATTTGTGTCTTCTTTAATTTCTTTCAGTAATGTTTTATAGTTTTCAGTGTACAAGTCTTTCACCTTTTTGGTTAAATTTATTCCTAAGTATTTTATACTTTTTGATGCTGTTGTAAATGGATTTTTAAAAGTTTCTTTTTCAGATGTTCATTGCAAGTATATAGAAATACAACTGATTTTATGTGTAGATTTTATATCCTGCAACTTTGATGAATTAGTTCATTAGCTCTAACAATTTTTTTTGTTGATTCTTCAGGGTTTTTTACACATAAAATCTTATCATATACAAAGAGATAATTTTACTACTTTCTTTCCAATTTGAATGCTTTTTATTTCTTTTTCTTGCCTGATTGCCCCAGCTGAAACTTCCAGTACTGTGTTGAATAGAAGTGATGAAAGTGGCATCCTTATTTTTCCTGATATCAGCAGAAAATCTTTCAGTCTTTCACTATTGAGTATGTGTTACCTGTGGGTTTTTCATATGTAACCTTTATTATTTTGAGGCAGTTTCCTTCCATTTCTAATTTATTAAATGTTTTTATCATAAAAAGGTGTTGAATATTGTCAAATACTTTTTCTGCATCAACTGAGATGATCATGTGGTTTTTTCCCCCCTTCATTCTATTAACATGGTGTATTATATTTATTGATTTTTGTATCTTGAACCACTCTTGCAATTCCTGGAATACATGTCATTTGGTCAAGATGTATAATCCTTTTAATATACTATTGAATTTGCTAGTATTTTGTTAAGGATTTTTGCTTCTATAATCATAAATATTGACCTGCAGCTTTCTTTTGTTGTGGTGTCTTTGTCTGGTTTTTGTATCAAGGTAATGTTGACCTTATAGAATGAGAAAGGAAGTGTTTCTGGAAGAGTTTGAGAAGAATTGGTGTTATTTCTTCTTTAGACATTTGATACAGTTCACCAGTGAATCCATTTGATCTGGGCTTTTCTTATTTGGGAGGTTTTTGATTACTGATTTGATCTCCTTACTAGTTACACTTCTATTTGGATCTTCTATTTCTTCTTAAGTCAGTTAGATAGATTATGTGTTTCTAGGAACTTGTCAATTTCATCTAAGTTACCCAATTTGTTAGTATACAACTGTTCATAGTATTCTTTTATTATCCTTTTTATTTCTGTAAAATCAGTAGTAATATCCCCACTTTCATTTCTGATTTTTTAACTTGAGTCATCTCTCTTTTCTTCTTTAGTCAATCTAGCTAAAGGTTTGTCATCTTATTGATCTTTTCAAAGAGCCAACTTTCGGTTTTGTTGATTTTCTCTATTGCTTTTTTATTCTCTATTTTATTTATCTCCATTCTAACTTTTATTATTTCTTTCTTTCTGTCAGCTTTGGGTTTAGTTTGCTCTTCTTTTTCTAAATCCTTAAGGTGTACAATTAAGTTATCATCTGAGACCTTTCTTTTTTTTCAATATATGTGATTGCAGCTATAAGTTTCCCTCCTAACATTGCTTACACTGTATCTCATAAGTTTTGACATATTATGCTTTTGTTTTCATTTGTCTTACAGTATTTTCTAATTCTCCTGTGGTTTTGACCTATTGATTGTTTAAGTGTACTGTTTAAGTTCCACAAATTTGTGAATTTTTCAGTTTTCTTTTGTTATTGATTTCTAGTTTCATTCCATGTAATCAGAAAATGTACTTTGCATTATTTCTTTTTAAAAAAATTTATGTATGTATGTATGTATGTATTTATTTTTGACTGCATCAGGCCTTAGTTGTGGCACACAGGATCTTTCATCGTGGTGCGCAGGCTTCTCTCTAGTTGTGGTGTGCTGGCTCAGTAGTTGCGGCGTGTGGGCTTAGTTGCCCCGTGGCATGTGGGATCTTAGTTCCCCAACCAGGGATTGAACCCATGTCCACTGCATTGGAAGGCAGATTCTTAACCAGTGGACCACCAGATAAGTCCCTGTATTATTTCAGTCTTTTAAAATTATTCAGACTTTTTTGTGGCCTAACATATGGTCTATCCCAAAGAATGTTCCATGTGCACTTGAAAAGAATATATTATTGGGTGGGGTATTGAAGTCGCCAACTTATCATAGAACTATCTATCTCTCCTTTCAATTCTGTCAACTTTTGATTCATATATTCTGGGGCCCCTTTGTTGGGTGTGTATATTTTTTAATTGTTATATCTTCTTGCTGTATTGAAGCTTTTATCAATATATCATGTCCTTTATTATCTCTTATAAATTTTTGAGTTCAAAATCCATTTTTCTGATAGTAATATAGCCACCCAAGCTCTCTTACGGGTACTGTTGGCATGGGATGTATTTTTTATCCTTTTACTTTACTTTTTATCCTTTTACTTTCAACCGTTTGTGTCCTTATATCTAGGGTGTGTCTCTTCTAGAAGCATATAGATGGATCCTGGTTTTTTTCTTATCTAATTTGCCAACTTCTGTCTTTCAATAGAAGAGTCTAATGCATTTATATTTAATGTGATTACTTATAAAGAAGGATTTACTTCTGCCATTCAGCTATTTGTTTTCTGTGTGTCTTATATGTTTTGTGTTCATTTCCTCCATTAATGCCTTTCTTTTTTGCATTTTGTTTATCTTTTGTAGTACGCCTTTTTGATTCCCTTCTTCTTGCCTTTTATGTATGTTTTAAATTTATTTTCTTAGTGGTCATCTTGGAGCTTACAATTACCACCTTAAATTTATACTAAACTTATTGAATAATACTTAGTTTCAGTAGTATATAAACATGTGTTCCTATACATCTCTGTCCCAAACTCTTTATATTATTATTGTCAAAGATTATGTCTTTATATATTGTATGCTTATTAACATAGCTATATAATTTTAATGAATTTTCCTTTTCATTTATGTCAAAAAAAGAAGCTACAAACCAAAAGAAAACTACAATAATACTGGCTTTTATATTTACCTATGAAGTTACCTTTACTAGTGTTCTTTAACATATGTTTTATATCTTCAAGTTACTGTTTAGTGTCCTTTATTTGAGGCTAAAGAACTTTCTTTAGCATTTTAATTTATATTTTTATTTATTTATTTGGCTGCATTGGGTCTTTGTTGCTGCACGCAAGCTTTTCTCTAGCTGCAGTAAGCGGGGGCTACTCTTTGTTGTGGTGCGCGGGCTTCTCATTGCGGTGACTTTTCTTGTTGCAGAGTATGGGCTCTAGGGCACATGGGCTTCAGTAGTTGTGGTGCACAGGCTTAGTTGCTCCACGGCATGTGGGATCTTCCCAGGCCAGAGCTCAAACCCGTGTCCCCTGCATTGGCAGGCAGATTCTTAACCACTGTGCCACCAGGGAAGTCCCTCTTTAGCACTTTTTGTGGGGCAGGTGCACTGGTATTAAATTCCCTCAGCTTCTGTTTATCTTGGAATGTCTTAACTTCTCCTTCATTCTTTAAAGATAATTTTGCCAGATATAGAATTCTTAATTGACATTTTCTTTCAGGACTTCACATATATCATTCCACTGCCTTCTGGCCCTCATGATTTCTGGTGAGAAATCAGCTGTTAATCTTATCAAGGATCCCTTGTATGTGATGAGTCACTTCTCTCCTGCTGCTTTCAGAATTCTCTTTCTGCCTCTAGGTTTTTATAATTTGACTATAATGTGTCTCAGTGTGGATCTCTTCAAGTTTATACTGCTTGGAGTTCATTGAGATTCTTAGACGTGTGTATCATATCTTTCATCAGATTTGGGCAGTTTTAGACTATTATTTCTTCAAATATTTTTTCTTCCTCTTTCTCTCTATTTTTGTGAGATTCTTAAAATGCACATATGCTTGTATGGGTCCCACAGGTCTCAGGCTCTATTTTCCTTCATTCCTTTTTCTTCTGTTCCTCCAACTGGCTAATTTCAAATGTCTTATCTTCAAGTTGACTGATCATTTCTTCTGCTTGCTTAAATCTGCTGTCAAATCTCTTTAGTGAGTTTTTCTTTTCAGTTATTGTACTTTTCAGAACCAGTTATTGTACTTTTCTGTTTTGTTTATTTTTATAATTTCTATCTTTTTATTGATAATCTCATTTTGTTCAAACACGATTTTCCTAATTTCCTTTAGTTTCCTTTAGTTCTTTGTCCATGGTTTCTTTTAACTCATTGAACATTTTAAACACTGTTGATTAACATCTTTGACAAAAAATTCCAATGTCTAGGCTCCCTCAGGAATAGTTTATGTCATATTTTTATTTCCTTTGAGTGGGTCATATTTTTCTGTTTCTTTGCATGTTTTGTAATTTTTGTTGATTATTGGACATTCTGACTATTATGTTGTAGCAATTTGGAAATCTAATCCTCTCACTCTTCAGTCATTACTTGTATTTTACTTGTTGAAGCTGGGAGCCATCCCTTGTGACTCTTCCAAACTATTTTTGCAAAGTGTGTATTCCTTGTTGTGTGTGGCCAGCCAGTTATTTTCCATTGTCTCTGTTGTCAGCCAGTGACCTGGAAAATATTTCTTTAAATGTTTGGCTCACAAGATGGGGTGGGGGGATCCTGTCACTTAAAATTCCCTCTTAGTTGGGAAGCCATTTCAGCCTGTGGGGGTCAAAACATATTGTGCTGGTCCCTTAGTGATGAAAAGCAGCAAATCAGCAACTGAAACACTCAACTCCAGCCTTGGGAGGACAGGGCCTTATTGCCAACCCTGGCTCCAGCAAGTTGCACTGGAAACACATGCCACTGTCCCCACAGCTGCCTGCCCTGGAGATAGTAGCCACTAATGCAAGAAAGCTGAAACTGACTGAAATTTACCTGTCCCTTCATCAAGCTTTTCCTTAGATGTTATGAGTGTTCTACTAGACTCAGAGTTCCAAAATAGTTGCTTAAGACAGCTCCTGCTAGCTCAAGTGTTTCGATGGAGATATGGATTCCTGGGGCTTCCAACTTTGCCATCTTTCCTAATGTCACTCTGACAGAGGGCCTTCTAATATTCAAATATTTAAATATTTGCCTACTTTTCCCATCCAAGGCAAAGCACAGAACTGTCAAGTTTCTCTTCAGCTGGGAACATTGTGTATCACCACTTCCTATCTAGAATGAGAGTCAGAGGCAAGTTCTAAGAAAGTGAGATTTTCTTTCCTTAGCACCTAACACAGTGGCTGGTAGAAGTAGAGCAGCAAAAAAACAAAAAACAAAAAAACAGTCTGCTCTACCTTTGTCTACTGTTTAACCTTTCCAAAGCACATTCATATCTACTCCTCAATTTATCAGGTGTTATTAACCTTATTTTACAGATAAGAAAACTAAGGCCCAGAGGTATCAATTGACTTTCTCAAGGTTACAAAGCAAGTACGTGTTGGAGTCAGGACCCACACCTCAGATTTCTAACTCCAGTTTTGCTACTACTGGCCTATCATTTATTTGGCACAATACTATATTCTCAGCATTGTACTAAATTAACTTCCTTAATACGTATACTACACTGGAAGGTAGTTTTTAGGAAATGCTCTATGGAACAACACCTGTGAGGAAGCAAGGACAGCAGGGATTAGGCAGGGGGAGAATATGAACTGTGATACACTTGAAATAGTTGGCTCAGGCAATCTCATAGTAAGCACTGAATCTGGGGTGTCCTTTAGAGTTGTTCTGAAAAGGGGTAAGGGGAATAACAGTTGTACCTCTACACTGACCAGTCATTGATTGCAGGCTGCCCCTAAAAGAGGAATGTTACCTTGGGCAAGGCAGGCTCATGTGGCCTAGGGAATTTCCCAGAGAGGAACATAGATGTGAGCCATCAGCAGCTAATACTCCTAGCAGTTGGGGGAATATGTACCTCATTCCTAAAGGGGGAACTCAGTGGTACACCATAATCTCCTTTATAATCCACACTGTTCACTGCCTGGATCCACTTGCTTCATGTAGTAAATTCCTTGGGAAACTTAGAAGGCAAATGAGATAACCATTTGTGCTCTCAAGGTCACAAATGATACTCATCATCTCCCTCCTCTATTCCTTCTAAATTTTCCTCATCTTCAGCTAGCATCTCTGATGGTCTAGATGGGGTGACTCAGCTCCTTATCCCATAGGGACTGAGCACTTGATCACACATGATCATCTCAGGATGCACTTGTCTGTCTACTGTCATAATTGGGTAGGGAAATACCAGAAGATTTCCTAGTTGGTCATTTGGCTGTCAAAGTAATTTACCCTGCTCCCGTCGTGAATAGCAGCCATACCTCCTCCTAGTGATCAGGGTCAATTACCCTTTACAGGATGGGACTCCTTGTCTTGCCTGCTTGTCTCTTGGTAAAAAGAACCTGAAGTAACTGGGTGGAAGCCATAGGTTAATGTTTAATGGGATTTTTGCTGTGCCCCTGGTAGAAATATCTCCCCCTTGGGAAAAAAGTCTTCAGATCCAGAGAGCCTATTTTTGTGCATAAAGGGAGCATTCATTCCCCAAAGTGAATCACTGAGAGTGATGGTGAGCAGAGTCAATTTTTCTTCCACTCTTTGGTTTCTAGACCGATGTAATCTATGCATTGAAAATACAGAACCATTAGGTCAATGAGTAGGTTGTATATTACATCCATGGGGCCCCATCCTCACAAGGTATTATCTCCAAGTTGGAGCCTCAGCTGTGCTTTCAAAAGGCCATTTCATCACCTTTTCAAGAGAAACTTTTTGGTGGGCAGTATATGATGGATCCCATGGTTCTATGTTCACCACCATACCTCCTTTCCTGTAAAGCAGGTCTCATAGTCGAAGATGATGTTGTGTGAGATCTTGTGTTAAGCCAAACCCTGTGTAAGCCCTTGAACAATGGTGTTAGCTGAAGCCCTGCAGGCAAGAATGGTAAACCAATAACTGGAACTTGGCCAGATCCAGTTAAGATTAATCCTGTCTCTTTCAGGATGCAAGATATCCAATGTGTTTATCTTCTCAGGGGATGTCCTGTTTCAGGGCCTTAGCATTGGTCTCTTTTGTTGGTAGG
Organism: Balaenoptera musculus; assembly: GCF_009873245.2. Classification (NCBI taxonomy): domain Eukaryota; kingdom Metazoa; phylum Chordata; class Mammalia; order Artiodactyla; family Balaenopteridae; genus Balaenoptera; species Balaenoptera musculus. The sequence continues at coordinate 38,772,410 of NC_045785.1, forward strand.
TTGAATGTTTCACAGTGGCAGTAGCTAGGTAAAACTTCATGAGTAGGAGGGAGTCCATGTTATTGGACCCATTCATAGCCTCCTTCCCTGCCACTATGGCTACCCTGCTCATGTACCCTTTGTGCCAGTACTGGAACACATGATGACAGAGGCTGATGTTAACTGATTGAGTCACTTTGTCTACCAGGTTTTTTATGCCTCTTTTGTGATAGAAACTCTTGGGTGGGTATTAGGATGCAATACAAAGATCTTCACACTTCGTGCCCATTGCCATTTTTCATCCACACAGCTGTTTCCCAGACCTTCTTCTCTCCTATTTTCTAATCTTTCTCCCTCTAGGTCCCAGTCAAACCAGCCAAGCCACTCACCACTGCTCATGAGTCTGCACATATTCTTATTCTATTTCTCATTGAAAGTATGATCAGATGCACTTCCTAAAGCTCTGTGCATTGGGAAGATTTCCTCTCACTGCTGCCCTTCAGAACCGCCCCTGAATGGGGCTGTAGAGCAGTAGCAGTCCATTAACAACTTGCACTCACAGACTGAACCAACCCACATGGGCACCACGCTCAGCCTTTTTTCTCTTCCGTCAGTAAGTCATAAAGGACCACACCTGCAGCTATTGGTATGAACCGAGGGAAAGTGTCCCAAGCAACAGTGGTGGACAACATGAAAGTTTGAGCCACTTAGCTCATGCATAACATAAAGCTCATGCAGCTTATTTGTGTTCTCTGGTCCTAGTTGCACCAGATCCCGGGTGTACCACTACTATCTTATGATCTATTGCTGCTGGGCCTGCCCAAACTTATGACTTAGTAGGTCTGACAGACCCAGCTCAAACAAATGTTTGTGACTACATGGTCATTCGTGCTCCATGGTTAGGTACCTTATCTCTACTGGGGCCCAGGAGCATGACAAGAATTGATTTTCAAATGGCTGGAATCGTTCAAGGGGGATTGGGGACCCAAGATTTTTTTTTTTAAAGGAGGGGGGAAGTGTCATCAGCTGTAGAAGCAAAAGACAAGACAAAGGCATACAGACCCCAGGGAAATACCCAGTTCCCACACTACTACGGGAGATATTGTCCAGCCGAGGTCCAGGCCCTAGGTTCTTTGTTCTAGCCACCCCCTATTTCTCTGGTATTGTCAGGAGACAAGACTCAGTTCCTGGGTGCTGCTGGAGGAGGGAGAGTAGTTCCAGGGCTTCCTATAAGTACTGAGTGAACAGTTTGAGCTTAAAATTTTCCCTTCTTTAAATATTTAAAAATAAACAAATCAAACTCCATCCTGTGCTGTGCACAGCCCTTTTGACTCCCTGACACTGATTTGTGGAAAGAGAGGGGGTGTCAGCGTTGGAAGGGCCTCCTCACTTTCTTCCCCCACTTCGGTTTGGCTTCTCCTTTGGGTACTGTGCTGTTGGGCTTGGAGGCTGCAGTGGCCCCAGGGCCCTGCTGAGGAGCTGCGAAGAAGTTCCCGTTGGACACCTGGCCTGGGGGTACTTGGAAGATCTGGCTCAAGAAATCCTGAAGGTCAGCAGGAGGGGCATCTGGGGTAGCTCTCTGCTGCTTACTGGTGCCTGGCATCCGTGAACCAAATGAGATGTGATAGGGGACTCTGTGGGTATCTGGGGAGATTCCCACATGCTGGCATCCAGCCCACTCTGTGATGTCATACACCTTTCCATCCATCAGCGCAAAGTAGGTAATCTTGAGGCCCAACATGCTTGACTCAGCCCAAAATTCTCCTTCCTCAGCAGGATGCAGCCTATTACACTCAGCACAGTATCTGGCACTCTTAGGTTCCCGGTCCATTTCAAACGTCCTATGGCTTTCCCTGGCATCGGCTGCACATCACAGTATTCATTGCTTCTTTGAGGTCATCCTGCAGCTTGGACAAAAACTCATTCACTGACCGGCTCAGCTCATTCTCTGCCATTTGATTCATCTCATATTCCTTCCATCTTTCAGGGTTGCTGACAATGTCCCAAGCTGCCCGCAAAACCTTGAAGGCTTCCTCATCCCGGGGATGATTATTTTTGTCAGGATGAACCATCACTGCCAGCTGCCTATAGGCCTTCTTCAGCTCAACATCCGATGCTGTGGCTCCAACCCCTAACACATGAAAAGGGTTTAGCTCATCCTCTGGAACCCCAGCCATGGTCAATAGTCGAGCCACTTCCTCTTCAGGCTGGCAGTAGCAACCACTAGCTACAGGTGCATTCCCCTGCCTATTGGTCCTCTGCTTGACCCAAGGCCAACTCCAGCCAACCCCACTGAACTATTCTTACCAGCTGCTGCCACGGCCTGCTCTCTCTCAGCAGAATCAGGCACCGCTGACAGGTGGGAGAAGCCAGCCAAGAGAAGAGCCAGGTGGCTTTACCCCTCCGGCCTAACCGGTCACTCAGTGCTACCGGAAACCTCCAGCCCAACTGTAGACAGCCCAACAAAAGGGCCAGAGCCGGGAGCAGCAAGGCACCCAGTAGCCTAAGAAAACGGGTGAACAGCCCTACCCCATAGCAAAACCCTTGGCTCAGAAACTGGAACATCACCTGGGCCCTGCCCCCCAGCCGCCCTGCCCAGACTCCCACCCAGACACAAAAAAGGTCCAGATCACTGCCTTTCAGCTGCCTGCGTGCATGGATGAGATGGCCATAAGTTTCCACGTACTCCCCCACTAATACCAGCAGTTCGATCAGCCACCAGAAACCTGCCTGTCCAAGCTGACACAGTTCCTTTGTCCCCCACAATTTCAGTCCTCTGAGCTGATCTGCCTGACTCCGTTTCCAACCCAGCCGATGTAGACCAGGGGATCTGGGATCTCTGCGTCCACTCTCCCAAGTATCCTCCTTGGCTGGAACGCGGTGCCGTTGTCTCTGGGGTGCAGGTTTCTTTCCACTGGGCACACGTGAAAAATCACCGGGAAACTTAAGAGGTTCCTCCTCATCATATTCCTCTTCCAACTGTTCATCTTCCCCCAAAGCGAAGAGCTGCGGTAACTCCTCCCCGGCAGAGAGCCAGGAGGAGCTACGAGAGCAGCTCCCCCGGCTCCGCCTCCTGTTCACTCTCTGCTCGGGACCCAAGGTTTTTAAGTGCATTGACTCAGATGTCCTATCTCATGTATTAGGGTCCCATTCTTCCCAAGTGGTACCCTGACTTTGTTGTGGCAATCCTGCCGAGGTTGAAAGTTTAATCTCTGGAGCTTTGTTCTTCTTGGAATTAAGTTCTGGAGCTGATCTTCAGTCCTTTCTGCCCTTTGGCTGCAGCAGGGCAATCCCCGGAGAAGGATGCATCTTTGAGCCATTAGCAGCCAACACACCAGGGAGCTAGAGGAATGAATGCCTTGGTTCTGCAGGGGGATCTTGAAGGTGAACAAGGGCTTCCGCTGCAAGCCCTATGAATAAGTACTGAAAAAATGCCCATTTTACAACAGAGGAAACTGAGTCTCCAAAGCCGCAAAGTAACTTGCTCAAGGTTACACAGATAACAAATAGTGCCCCATTACTTGAAACTGGTTTGTTCTGAATATTGAGACAAGAATCTTAACCAATATGTTATATTTCATGAGTGTGTTTGCCAAATATCTCAGCTTCAAAAACCTTAGTTACTTGGACAACCCTCAGTTAACTTTTGGATTACCTTCTGTGATAGGCAGAATAACAGCCCTTCCAAATATGCCCATGTTCTTATCCTTAGAACCTGTGTATATGTCACTTACATGACAAAAGGGACTTTGCAGATGTGATTAAGTTAAAGACTTTGAAATGGGGGAGATTTTCTTGTATTATTTGGATGGGTCCAAACTGAATCACATGGGTCCTTAAAGCAGAGAACCTTTCCAGGCTGTGGTCAGAGGGAGATATGACTACAGAAGGGTCAGAGATCCAGTGTTGCTGACTTTGGAGATGGTGGAAGGAGTCTATGAACCAAGGAATGTGGATGGTCTCTAGAAGCTGGAAAAAACAATGAAATGGATTCTCCCCTTGAGCCTCCAGAAAGAAATGCAGCCTTGCTGACACCTTGATTTTAGCTCAGTGAGACACATGCCAGACTTCTGGCCTACAGAACTGTAAGATAATAAATTAGTGTTATTTTAAGCTACTAAGTTTGTGGCACTTTTTGTTTGTGGCAGCAGTAGAAAATGAATACACCTTCCTTTGAAATTATTCCTGCTTCCCTCCATTTGTGTAGCTATAAAAGTTGCACAGTCTCAACTGAAAAAAAATTTTTAAAAAAATTTATTTATTTTTTGGCTGTGTTGGGTCTTCTTTGCTGCACGTGGGCTTTCTCTAGTTGTGCGAGCGGGGCCTACTCTTCATTAAGGTGCGCGGGCTTCTCATTGCGGTGGCCTCCCTTGTTGTGGAACACAGGCTTCAGTAGTTGCAGCACGCGGGCTCAGTAGCTGTGGCGCACGGGCTTAGTTGCTCCGCAGCATGTGGGATCTTCCCGGACCAGGGCTCGAACCCATGTCCCCTGCATTGGCAGGCGGATTCTTAACCACTGCGCCACCAGGGAAGTCCGAAAAAATTTTTTTTTATGGTGGTGATGGTTGTACACTTTGGGAATATACTAAAAACCACTGAATTGTGCACCTTAAAATGGTGAATTTTGTAGTTTGTGAATTATGTCTCATTTTTTAAAGAAAATACATGTGCTTCTTAACAGGGTTATCATTAAGAGACAGAGAGAAAGGGTACACAAAACCTTTATAAAACTACAACGTGCAATTTTTAATGAGGATCAGATATATTAGTTGGGAGTTTCATTGTTGTTGTTGTTTGTTTGTTTATGTTTTAGTGGAAAGTAACAGAAACCTAACCTGAGACTTTACTGATTCACATAACCAAATCACAGGATGCCATAGGCCTGGAATTAGAGATTCCAAGGGGGTCACATTCTCTCTATCTCTCATCTTGGCTTTCCTTTTTTTTAAAATTTAATTAAATAATTAATCAATTTTATTGAGGTATAGTTGATCTACAATATTATATAAGTTTCAGATGTACAGCATAGTGATTCACAATTTTTAAAGACTATACTCCATTTATAGTTATTATAAAATATTGGCTATATTCCCTGTGCTGTACAATATATCCTTGCAGCTTATTTATGTTATACATAGTAGTTTGTACCTCTTAATCTCCTACTCCAATCTCGTCCCTCCCCACTTCCCTCTCCCCACTGATAACCACTAGTTTCTTCCCTATATATGTGAGTCTGTTTCTTTTTGTTATATTCGCTAGTTGTTTTATTTTTTAGATTCCTCGTATAAGTGATAACATACAGTATTTGTCTTCATCTACCTGACTTATTTCACTAAGCATAATACCCTCCAGGTCCAACCATGTTGTTGCAAATGGCAAAATTTCATTTTTTAAAATGGTTGATTAGTATTCCATTGTGTATATACATACCGCATCTTCTTTATCCATTCCTCTGTTGATAGACACTTAGGTTGCTTCCATACCTTGGCAATTGTAAGTAATGCTGCTATGAACATTGAAGTGCATGTATCTTTTCAAATTAGTGTTTTCATTTTCTTCAGATATATACCCAGGATTAGAATTGCTGGATCATATGGTAGTTCTATTTTTATTTTTTTGAGGAACTTCCATACTATTTTCCACAGTGGCTGCGTCGAGTTACATTCCCACCAACAGTGTGTGAGGGTTCCCTTTTCTCCACATCCTCACTGATATTTATTATTTGTGTTCTATTTGATAATAGTCATCCTGACAAGTGTGAGGTGATATCTCATTGTGGTTTTGATTTCATTCCTCTGATGATTAGTGATGTTGAGCATTTTTTCATGTGCCTGTTGGCCATCTGTATGTCTTCCTTGGAAAAATGTCTATTCAGGTCTTCTGCCCATTTTTAATCAGGTTGTTTTTTTGATATTGAGTTGTATGAGCTATTTATATATTTTGGATATTAACCTAGAAGTAGAATCAGATGTACACCTTGAAGCTGGCTCTGTTTGTCCTATGAGAGTCCCTTGAGTTGTAGGGAGAATAGATATTCATTTTCTGGGACAACTCAGGGTGTAATAGGACCTTCTGTTTGTGGGATTTGGCAAAAACTGTGTCTCTGAGTCAAAGTTCTCTACACAAACAGGTACAGAGGGACAAACACTCCTTCCTCAGCTGCATAACTGGAAGTGAGGGAGATTTGGGAGGACCAACAACGTGGTCCTGATAATCTCAGTGGCAGGGAAGGGCAGTGATTCCATTTAAATAAAATTACCTTATGCAAAGGGACATTCTAGACTGGGCACCACATTCAACATAAGGCCCTAGGAGTTTTTAGGGGAAGGAATGATTTTTGCCTTGGTTTGTGGCTCGTTCTAGTAGCTTTTTCTGGTGCAGTGATTTGAGGCACAGTGGCTGAAATGGGAGAGGGTGTCAACTAAAAAGAATTGTGACATTAGCAATCCCCTAAGTGGGTAGCCCTGACTGAAGCTTGGGCAACATCAGTGGTACCTCAGCATCACTCCCAGGTGGCTTTACAGAGCAAAACCAGTTTCGGGGAGGGGGAGGGGTAAGATGTGACAGGGTGAGAGAGTGGCATGGACATATATACACTACCAAATGTAAAATAGATAGCTAGTCTAGTGGGAAGCAGCCGCATAGCACAGGGAGATCAGCTCGGTGCTTTGTGACCACCTAGAGGGGTGGGATAGGGAGGGTGGGAGGGAGGGAGATGTAAGAGGGAAGAGATATGGGAACATATGTATATGTATAACTGATTCACTTTGTTATAAAGCAGAAACAAACACACCATTGTAAAGCAATTATACTCCAATAAAGATGTTTTAAAAAACAAAACCAAAAACAAAAAACCAGTTTCCAACAGTGCCACCTCATGGCAGTAAGAACAATGACAGTGGCCGGGCTAGTAGACTCTGCTCTTGGTCTGGACTTGACTACCTCCTTTGGGGCCTGGAGTAAGTCCCTGGGGGGGGGGAGATGTGTGGAAAGAAAGGCCTCAAGAGGAAGCTGGCTGAAACTCTGTGCCCGTTGGCATTCCTGATATGAAATGAACCCCTTGCTTTATCCTCTCTAATCTTCTACTGGCTGTGAATTTTCTGCTGGGATCTTCAGAGCCCATCCAACTGGGGAGGAGGTGAATTGAGAAGGAATCAGAAGGAAGGAAAATCAAAGGCAAAGGTCTGGAGGCATGGTGCTTTTAGGGAATGATGAGGTGAGTGTGGCTGAGGGGGAAAAAGGGCCGTGGAAGATGGAGATGGAAGTAAGAGTAGGGGTATAATTCGTGATGGGCCTTGCATGCCATCACAAGAAAGAAGACCTTTTCCAAAACCCATGATGGTTTTGAAGCAAGACATTGACTTGGTCTAGGTCTGACCTACAACCATGGCAGCAGCAAGACTGGACAGATCAGATTTGAAAGATGTTTGTAAGGTAGAGTCAGCAGTTTGTGAGGCAGAACAGGAAGAGAAAGGATCTGTCAGACTTCAGAGAGGTCTCCATTCACCCCCTCAGGGACCAAAGTGTCAGTTTACCCCCCAGGGTCCCCCACTAGGCTCATTAAGAAGTCTGAGTGGGACCCCGTGCAGAGCCTACGTTTCTTTAAAAATACCAAGCACAGATAGGAAGCATCCATTCTGAGGTGGGGAAGGGGGAGGACAAAGGCTTCCTGAGCTCCCAGAATAAGAACTGACTTAGGGCTTCTACCCTGACTCTCAATATATGGGCTAAGGAAGGGTCTTTGGAACGGGGCGGGTAAGGCATCTGTTCTACCCTGGAATCTGGGGGATCTGAATCTATCCTCATCACTACACCCCAAATTTCTGCACTGGGTCTTGATCAACACCCTGACCACGACTTCCTCATCTGGGCCCAGACATTAGTATCCCTTGTAGATCATCAGGTGGGTCTCTCTGACTTATATAAGTTGCCCCTACCCTAGGCATTGCAGTTTTTCTACCTCCCCAGCTCAGTTTCTTCAAGACTGACTGATTGACCTCCACTCTCTCCTTTCCTACATCCTCCTTCCTTGGCAACACATGCATGCCCTCCTACCAGTTCTGGAAAATCCTGGCCAGAAAGAGGTGACACAAATGTGAAACAATACACATGCCAGTCCCTTTTGCAACGGCTGCTGAGAGCCCAAGCTGGGACCAGCGACCCAGATTTAGTCTCAGTTGTACATCCGGCTCACCCTGGGAGCTCTCTGTGTTTCCGCATCCTTATCTGTGAAATGAACCTTATGTTGCCCTACCTTTCACAGAGCAATCGGGAGACTCAAGCAAGGGAATATTTCTGAAAGTGACATATTTCTGTAAGCTCTTGTTATTTCCACTTCCTTGTGTTCCAGGTATGGATTCTTTTAAATTACAAGAGTCTAAAAGTCCATTTGTCTCTAAAGAAAGTCCCTTTTTCTGTAACAAAAAATACTTAAAGTCCTTTACCTAACCTTATTACTTAACTCATTTCTGCCCATTTGAGCATCTTTCTGTTTAAAAGGTTTTGGCTGTGCTTTTCAGTTCCTTAGCAGCACATAAAGTAATTTCCAGCTTTCAGCTTCATTCTAGGGGCAAAGCCACCCCACCATTTCCTCAATAGTGGTAGCTGTTGTAGCTGGTTCACTCAGAATTTTTGAAAATGTAGGGATGAAAGCATTGAAAAAGAGGTTTGAACCATGGTTCATTCATTCACTAAATAAACATTCACTTGGTGGGAAATATGTGGTAGATGGTAAACTGCATGACAGTGTCTTTGCATATTTGTTTATTGATGGAATATGTTTGTTTAGTATACATATTTGTGGTTTAATTTATGTTTGTTTAATGGCTGAATGGCGGAATGACATACCCCTTCCTTCACTTCCTTAGGTTTCCCTGTCTGGACCCCTGGTTTCTCTGATAATCACAGTATATAAAAACACGTGTGCACTCGCTGCTCCGGCACAGTGCTCAGTGCATTTAATTCTCACAGTAACTGACCGTGGTAGGTGCTATTGTCACTGCCATGTTTTACAGTTGGGGAAACTGAGGCTTAGTTTGCCACTAGCTTAAGTACCACGTGAGTCCAGGAGTTATGTTCCATCCACAGAACGGCACATTGCAGGAAGCTGGTCAGCGGTTTGATCTGTAAGTAGATCTGACACAAAGCAGGATAATTTTTGGAGACATTAGTCCTCATTTCCCTCTTTCCTGCTCCCATTTACTGGCTCGGTTATTTCTTGTCCTGGGGAAAGTTTAACGTAGGGCAGGCAGGACAGAAAGACTGGTTTCTTCTCTTGCTTTGTTTTCTGCTGGCTGAGATCCAGATGGTGTTCTCCCAACTCTGAGCAGAGTTTCAGGCAAAAGGGCTGTAAAGTAGCATTTCTGTTATGCACTTGATAGAGTGGTTACTTAGCAATTTTAATATTTCAAGGACTGACCTACTGATGCCGACATACTTGCATTTTTTTCCCCTCCAACCCAATTATTTCAAGTGGAGGAAAATCTATTGTAAAAAATATAAAGGTTGCAAAAAAACAAAAAACGAAGTGACCCATCAGAGCTATTACCAATACAATGAAGGCTTTGAATAAAATCATTAAAAATGAAATTGAAAAAACACTTCTGCAGATCTGCTGAGATCATTATCATAAATACAATATACATGCAAGTTTTGCAAAATAGGTTCTTCATTAATTTTATTTTGACAATTCCCATCTTTGTCTCTATGGTAGAATGTCTTTCTGCATATTAAAAATTAAAAGCCATTTAAGTAACACGATGGGCTAGCCATGATTAATAGAGCTAGTGCTGTTAACCATGGAAGCTAAAGCAATTGAAAAAAAAGGAAGTAGTAACACATTTATAATTTTGCTAATGTCACATTACAAAGAAGAATATTTTAAGTTTAAAATATTTAAAAAATTTTTAAATTTGCTTGTAAAGGCAACGTCTTTAGTCTTTGTCAAGTTTTTCCTTAAAGTTTAAGATTTCATATTTGTATATATAGTTTTTGTTTATCAAAGTGGGTACCATTTTATGAATAAAGTTATGCGGTATTTATTTATAGAAAAATAAGCTCTTTCTGTTGTCCATAGAAAAGTTTGGATCCTGTTCTACAAGAATATAGGAACCTGGATATATTTTTCTAATTCTGAATAAGGCTCAGAGTTCATTGTAATTGGAGTAGGTAACTCTGCTCTAAGTTTCAGGAATTTAAGTAATTTAAGGAAATGTGAATAGTGGTCACGTGGGAAAATACTTAGATGATTTGAACTTGGTAATATTGAATACTTCAAAATGTATAATTCAGGCTGATTTTCCTTTTTGTTTCTTACCAGGGTAAAATGTTACTATTTAGTCAATAATGAATGCAGGTTGATACTAGAAAATGTTGGTCCATTTATGGCTCACTATATGTGTCTGTGTAATGAGAAGAACTGGCAGGGGAGGGGTCTTATGATACCTTGGAGGCACCATGTGATACAGAGGACAGATCAAGGTCACATGACTTAGCTTCTCTAGCCTTCAATGTGCTCATCTGTAAAGTGGGGATGGTAAGTAAGGCCTACCTAGAAGAATGGAGACAGTGCATGCAAAGGCCTGACATGTAGTATGGGTTCAATATTATTTTGATGTTATTATTATTCCGGATGAGAGTCTATCTTAGCATAGGCTGTTATGCCCTATAGTTATGTTACTTATGTGATAGCTCAAATAAAATTATTATTTTTTGAATTGCACCCAATTCAAACAAATGTGAAGGATTGCTGAAGGCATTTGTTTAACTTACTGTTGAGAATAACAATTTATTTAACTCGATATTATGCAAGTATACTTTTGATCAGATGACTTCACTGTACTCTTAAATTCAAGTATTTTGAATTTAAAATAGTTTTGAAACTATTTTAACATTTATATTTTTAAAAAAGAAGATAAGAGACTAGCTCTTGAAATTGTAAAATTGAGTGATATGCATATAATTCAAAACTATGATCTGGAGATTTTTTTATAGGGTTTTTATGAGATTTACATTTTGTGCTCTTCTCTGTTGTGGTTTGAAATGCCACAAAATGTGAAACTTTGCATCTACCCCTAACCTTTCCTTCTTCCTTCTAGCTCAAGACTAGTGACTGCACCAAGGATCCCAACCCCTCTCTCTTCTAAGAACCAGGATAGCGGGGAGACCTTAACTTCCACTCTCAAATCCCCATCTGGGTAACATCCTAATTTTCTCTTTCTCAGAGCCAAATTTTCAGGGTGGTTAATGCTTTCTCCACAGTCTCAACAAATTGCTATCATGTTCACTTCTCAACCCACTTTATCTTGGCTTCTATAGCTATCATTTCAACAACTCTTCTAACAGTTACCACTGACTTCCATGACACTAATTCCAAGAAACACATTTTATACTTGGTCCTTGTTGTCTCAGGAGCGCTTGACATCCATCTTTCTTTTCACGTGTTTCGACACTCCTTGTAGACCATAACCCTTGGTGCTCCTGGTTTCCCTCATACCTCTCTGCTGGCTCGTTTTCCTCCTCTGAAGCCTCACACTTCTCTACCCAGTTTTTAAAATATTGGAATTACTCAAGGTAGCAGAGCAACACGATTAGACACATTCAAAAGTCTCCCCGATTCACTGGTTGTGTCATTCAAAGGGACTGGGGAGAACACTGCAACTTCTGTGTCATACAGGTGACAAGGAGGAAAGGAGAAAGGACCTTGAAATTCTCAGTCTGGTGATAAGGGGCTTAGGGCAAGCCCCTTTTCTTTTTTCGGATTTAATTTCCTTATTTGGAAGACAGGACTAGGTCTAGATAATCCATGTGGGTCCTTCCAGTTGTAGCATTTATCCATTATACTTATCTCTTTGCTTATCAATCTGCCCCCTCCACCAGATTGTGAGCTGTCCCAAGGAAAAGCCTCCCCTTTATTCACCTTTGTATCCTGGCATTGCTCAGCACTAGCTGGTATACAGGAGGCAGCAGTGAGTGTGGGGACTGAGTCTATACCTCCTTCCTGAACATTTCCATTCTCTTACCTTCAGGCTCTTGCGGGAGAAAAAAATGGAACTATGAGTCCTTGGCCCTCTGTATGGAACCTGCTATGTAAATTCTATTGGTTCCTGTCTTTTAACAACTTGCTTGCCCATGCCCTCAACATTAGCTATAGCAGCTGTTCCAAATCGCCACTCTGCTCAGGCACTCAATCCTCCCTGCCCCTGCCAGGGCAGATGATGCCTCTGAATCCTCTAAGAAAGTTGAGGTTATTTGGCATCAGAAATCTAATCTGCCCACTCACTCCCCCTTTCTTGTCTCTTATACTTCTAACGTGTTGGTCTTCCCAGTTGGACCCCTTCAAAAACTATGACTACTGTGTTAAATTAAGAGCAGAACAAAGTGATTTCTACCTAGCCTCAATACTTTCATAAAAATGTCCATCTATGAAGTTTCTGAGCCCCATCCCATCCAGCTCATCCATTCTATTCAATGCCCATTCATCCCCGGCCCCATTTTTTCTCTCTTACTGCCCCTCTCTCAGCACTTTTCAGCACCATCTCCCTTATGAACAAACACCAGTCTCCCTGTCATGAAAACAGCTGTCATTTTAATTTATTCTTCCTCTTCTCAGCTCCTTTCCCCACTCCCTGCCCTATGTTTATTCTCTTAGTATACAAACTCCTTGACCTGCAGTGTCTCCATTTCTTTGTTGCCCCCTTGCTTTGGAGATCGTTTCTATATTCCTCATTCTGCTCTTTCCTAAGTCTCCCCCTCCTCCCATATGTCTTCTTAGTTCAAGTAAATTAAATAAATATAAAACATCTACTGTGTGCCAAGCCCAAATCTGAGCTCCAAGGGAATCCAAGAGATGAAAAAAACAATGTTTGAATCACCATGGAGTTTCAAAACCTAATTAGGAAGACAAGTTGTATATACAAAGAGATACATAAAGAGGCTGCATAGGATTGCTGATTGTGGAATGAATAGTAAATGAAAACATGAACAAAGTGTCAAATGAGAGCTATAAAAATTAATGCTTTAATTGTTCACAGGATAGATTCCCAAGTTCGGGTGGTGGTTAGAGAAGCGTTTATAGAGGAGGTGAGTCATGAAGATGGTTTTGAGAAGAGCATGAGACACGCAGGACAAGGGTTGGGGGGTGTTGGGGAGGGTGGTGTTAGGAATATTGATTCTTCTTGCTTTGTCTATCTCAATGAATAGAAACATAGGGATCGTCCTAGATTTCTTCCCTACTGTGCCCACATCCAGTCAGTTACCAATTCCCATCAAAAATACACTCCAATATTTCTCCCACTCATTCTGCCTCTCTGTCCCATGAAATTCCCTGTCCAGGCCATCATCACATCTTATCTGAATACTACAATAGCATTTGAACTGGTCTCTTAGTTCAGGTCTTACACCCCCTATACACACACATAATTTGCTCCCATAAGTATTAAGATCCTGGGACGTGGATTCCTGAAACTGCCTCCTTACCCTCTGATGTCCTTGAGCAAATTGCATAATCTCTCTGTGTTCCAGTTTCCATATATGTAAAATGAGGATAAGTAAAATGCTAATACCAACCTCAAATTTTTAATATGAGAATTAAATGAGCTACTACATATAAATCACTTTAGAACAGTACTTGGCACTTAGTCGGCACACAATGAATATTTACCTGCTATTATTATCCAAATAGTCATCAGAGTGCTCTACTATCTAACCATGTAACTTTCCATCTTAAATCCCTTCAGTGGCCTAAGTAAAGTCCGAAATCCTTACCTGGACCTGCCAAGCATCATTATCTGTGTTGCTGGGGGCTTTTTCAATGGCCCCTGTCCCCTGTACTGCAGCTGAGGAAATTTAATTCAGTGGACATTTGCATAGGAATGCCGAGAGAAGGAAGGGATGGCTTCCCCAAAATGGGATTTTTGAGTCGCAGTAAGTATGGTAAGCCATTCTTTGGCCAGAATAAATAATTTTCTAAATTCCTGTATCTCCCACTGTTGGAGTGGGTTGTAGATCTTCGCTCTCAATGAGAGGTAGAGAGAACACAGGCAATATCATAAGGAAAGTTTCTACTACATGAAATGGAGGTTGTGGAAAATCCACCTCTTCCATCCTGGTGGGCTGAGGCAAGAATGGGCAGAGGCCAGGAAGCCAGTGTTCAGGAGAGTAACTGATTTCTCCCATCAAGGGGAAAAATCCGGGGAGGGGGAGTTTTGGATAGATGAGGGAAAAGTTGAGAGCACAGAGTTCATTTTTGGGAGGAACCAGAGTGAAAATGGCAGTGAAGCAGAAAGAAGGCCTGAGCTAGCACCCTCAAGCCTTTTAGGTTCCAGGGTATATTGTAAAAAGCCCCAAAGTTCCTTTGTTTTCCAAAGAAGGACATGAAATGCAGCTGATGGACTGGCCAGGTCTCAGAAGGATAACACCTCCAGCAAGAGCCTGGGTATGACTGGGTCAGCTAAGGTGTCCTCAGGCCCTGACCTTGCCGAGAGAACTAACTAGAAGTTCACCAACCCAGGGACCAGACCAGACTAGATCTCACGAAGCTTAGACTAGCCAGGACCCTAGGCATGAATCTGAGGTCTTCAGCCCGACCACCATGATGCAGTCTTATGAAGGCCACCATACACTCATCATGATTTGGGGAAAGAGCAGGGCACAGAGAAAGAATCTGAAAAACGAAAATGCCATGAGTCTCCCAGGAGAGACTGTATAAACCAGAAGATTCTGAGACACTGTCAAATAGCAACTTCTAGCTGAGGGATGGAGGTAGGCAGGAGGTGGGAAGATCTGGAGAAGTGGGAGCTGAAACACTTTATGTGCGGTGCACGATGGATTCAAAGGGCCAGCACTCGGTCCAGATGAAGTCATCCTCACTGGAGTGTGTCTTAACTATTACCCTGCCAAGTAAAATCTGGCTCCAGAGACTGGGGTTCCCAACCTGAGGAGTGCAAGGCAGTGAGGAGAGGAGAGCAGGGAGTTGTAGCAGAGACTGGGTTTATTGTTCTGGGCTGTAAATCCAACGCCTTACATGTGCCTGTTTTAGCATAAATAAATGAATGAATAAAAGAATTGTGGGCAATGTATAAAAAGCAGGCTGAGAGTGGGGGACAGCAGCTTGGGAAGTTAGGTCCGTTGGGTCCTAGTTTACCACCTGATACATAATAAGTACTAAAAACTCATCACTTTCTAATTATTTTACTATATTTTACCATTATCTATAATAATAGATAAGTTTGAGATTAATTATGTCTCTTGTATCCAGAGCTGGCTTCATGGGCCCGGGACCTGAGCAGTCACACGGGGCTCTGCACTCAAAAGGTTTCTTGGTTTAATGCTCTGCTGTCATCATCTTGAAATTGTTAATACATTTTTAACAAGGGGCCCCACATTTTCATTTTGCGCTGGGATCCACAAATCTTGCAGCGGGCCCTTCTTGTGTCTGCGTGGTGGAAATACTGTATGATGGTAGCTACTCTGCATCTCTTCCCAGCTGAGTGTTCTGGGTCCTCTGCTGGCAGGCTTGAAATAGGACATGGTGGACATTGGCAAGCACCAGAAATCAGAGTGAGAACCAGTTGTAAAACATTTACCAGCGCACCACTGGACAGGCCACGCTCTTCAAGTCTAGTGATCATACACACCCACTACCAGCCCCCAGACACCTGTGGGGTTTGATAGCATTTCAGTGGGAAAGAAGTTCTTTTTTCAGAGCAGTTTACTAGTTCTTTGTGGCAAAGAAGAAAAACAATGACCTCAGCTTTGGCATTATTTCAAAACTTAAATTCAGACCTTCCGTGATTGAAAACCTTCACAGTTGAATTACGACACTCCATGAGAAGAAAGTGTCCTGAACAAAGGTCGGCACCAATTGATAAAGGGCTAGAAATCCAGGAACTCGCGCCTGCCTTCTCCGGCCAAGCCAGAGCTGCCCCTCCCACCGCTCCTGCTTTCTCCGGGAGAAGCGGAGATCTTGCCCGAGGGCTCAGAGATGCGGTGGGCTGGCTTTGCCCTGGAGTGAGTGGATGGATCCTTCCCCGAGAGCCGGGCTACAGAAAGCTCCCCCGCAATCCGCGCAGCGCAGAGCTGTGGAATCCTCCTGGCGCCCGGCGCACTGGGCAAGGCCCTTTGACCTGGCGTTGGTGTTCCGCTTGGCCCCGGGGCTGCTGCAGGCCGTCAAGCTCTACCTGCAGAGGCAGCGGCTGCTTCGAGACTTGCGCCCCTTCCTCTGGCCCCCCACGCACTGGTTCTACAGGCATCACAAGGTAGATAGAGGGAAGGGAGGGGTGAAGGAGGATGCTGGAAACTGGGCGGGCAGAGAAGTGGTTGCTTCCTTCCCTTACTCCCATCCCTCCCATCCCTCCATCCTGCACAGACCTCTCCTGCCCCGCCTGTGGCTCTAGGCATTTTCATTACTCCAGACTTGTTCTCTCACAGCCCTCCAGGGAAATGGAAACACCCAAGAGCCACTAGAAAGGAAGTTTCTTTCCTCCCTGGGGGCTGGGAGGGGGCTATTTAAAGACACAACACGAAAAAAGAGAGCTGTGGTGTAATTCAGGTCTCATTGCTTCACCCGTCTCTTGCATTTATGTGCTGTGTTTTAAAAAGCCTTCCGCATATACTGCTAAAAAATAGTCTGTTATCCTAAATAATACTTATTAAGTGCAGAAGATACACAAAATTGGACACAATAGTTACCACCCTTAGTCCTTTCCAACCAGAGATTCTTGTGAAGTAGGGAGCAGCCCCAGCCAATCACACAAAAAATATTGACTAATTGGAATTTGTAAAGTAGAGAGAGACCCCTTACCTTTTGTTCTCTCCTGTTCTCTAAATCCACTCCCCACCCCATTCCTTGTTTTATTCATTCAACCAACTTTGAGTGGCAGTTGTGTGATAGGTGCTAAGATTACAAAGAGAAGACAGGTGCCTGCCCTCAAGGGGCCCAAGTCAGATGTATACTTAGACCACAAAGGGAAAATGAAAATACAGGGTGATGAGTGCTTTGGCAGAGGCCTAGGGACAAGGCAGTCTTGGAGGGAAGTATATATCTCTACCTAGAGGAGAAAAAGTTCTATGAAAGTCTGAGCAGAATCTTAAAGGATGGGTGGGTGGGGAGGGTGTTCCCAGCAGACCTATTGTGTGATCTTTTGGCTCCCCCACTCCTAGTCCCTCTTCCCTAAAGCAACCACTTTCCCTTCTTTTATCTGTTTATTTAAATCCTTACCTGTAAGATAATACTGGGTTGGCCAAAATGTTCGTTTTGGTTTTTATACACGCTCTTACAGAAAAACCTGAATGAACTTTTTGGCCAACCCAATATTACTACATTGCATTTCTTAATTTAATAATTTTAGTTATCCATCTATTAACTACCTTATGATGAGTAATCACTTACACCCATCTTTTACTGTCCCAATATAGTTATATTGTAATTTTTATTAGATAAAAAATTATTATTTATATTCTTTTGATTATGTAAATGTTATTTATCACTGACCTAATGGTTGATTTTGTTCCTTTTCTCATAGAGCTTTTTTTCCCCTCATGGTGTTGTTAACTTCCTCCTTTTCTCACTTGCTTAGTTTTTCAATATCTATCACTATTTTTTCCCCAAATGCTTTAATCGGTCTGTCAAACACATCGCAATAATATTTCCAAATATTGGAACATATCAAACAATCTATCCGTCCATATGTTTTTCTGGAGGCATTTCTCCCACAGACCTCTCCTCCTGTTCCAATCTGGACTGGTTGCTCTCTAGACCTGGTACACAGATGTTGTGCTGTCCTGTGTCATATCTCCTGTCTCCTGGACATTATGTCTTTTTTCTTCCTAATTTATTTAATCATTTTTATGGGTGACTTCTTGAGAATGAGTGAAGGAACGCCAGATGAATTTTTTGAGCTCCTGAATCATTGTAAATGTCTTTATTATAATTTTGAACTTGAGTGATAATTTGGTTGGATATAGAATTACACTTTGGAAATAAATTTCTTTCATAATTTTGAAAACATGTTCCATTGTCTTCTAGCTTTCAGGATGACTTGAAAATTTCTTATTTTTTTCCAACTTTTTTATTGTGGTCAAATACACCTAAAATAAAACTTATCATCTTAACCATTTTTAAAGTGTACAGTTCAGTGATGTTAAATACATTCATAATGTTGTGAAACTATCAACTCATCCGTCTCTGTAACTCTTTCATCTTGTAAAACTGAAACTCTTTACCCATTAAGCAGTAACTCCCCACTTCTACCTTTCCCCAGCTCCTGACAACCCCCATTCTATTTTCTGTCTCTCTGATTTTGACTACTCTTAAGTATCTCATACAAGTGGAATAGTGTAGTATTTACCTTTCTGTGATTAGCTTATTTCACTTAGCATAATGTCCTCAAAGTTCATCCATATTGTAGCATATGTCAGAATTTCCTGCTTTTTTAAGGCTGAATAATATTCCATCGTATGTATATACCACATTTTGCTTATCCATTCACTTAATGGAGTTGGTGGACTCTTGGGTTGTTTCTACATTTTAGCTGTTGTGAACATGGGTGTACAAATATCTCTTTGAGACTTTGCTTTCAATTCTTTTGGGTAAATACCCAGAAATGAAATTGCTGGATCATATGGTAATTCTATTTTTAATTTTTTGAGGAACCACTGTACTGTTTTCCACAGTGGCTATACCATTTTGCATTTCCACCAGAAGTGCACAGGGGTTCCAGTTTCTCAGCATTCTTGCCAAAACTTGTTATTTTCTGTGCTTTTTTTTTTTTTTAATAGCGGCCATCCTAATGGGTGTGAGGTAGTATCTCATAGTTTGGTGTGCATTTCCCTAGTGATCTGTGATGCTGAGCATCTTTTCATGAGCTTATTGCCATTTGTATATCTTACTTGGAGAAATGTCTATTTAACTCTTTTGTTCATTTTTTTGAAATTAAAAAAATTTTAATTAAATGTTTTTTATTGAATGAAAATTCATTATTTTTTAATAAATTTATTTATTTTATTTATTTATTTTTGGCTGCGTTGGGTCCTTGTTGCACGCGGGCTTCCTCTAGTTGCGGCTAACAGGGGCTACTCTTCATTGCTGTGTGTGGGCTTCTCATTGCAGTGGCTTCTCTTGTTGTGGAGCACAGGCTCTAGGCACACAGGCTTCAGTAGCTGTGGCACGCGGGCTTAATAGTTGTAGCTCGCGGGCTCTAGAGTGCAGGCTCAGTAGTTGTGGTGCACGGGCTTAGTTGCTTTGCGGCATGTGGAATCTTCCCGGACCAGGGATCGAACCCGTGTCCCCTGCATTGGCAGGCAGATTCTTAACCACTGCGCCACCAAGGAAGTCCCTGAATGAAAATTCTTTAAATTCTGTAGTGCTTTACAATTTTCAAAAGTTTCACACACGATTTCATATGATCCCCTAATAACCCTTTTTCCCCCTACCCCTATATTGCCCACCCCCCTCCCCACTGGTAACCACTAATTTCTTCTCTATATCTGTGTCTGCTTCTTTTTTGTTTTATTCACTAGTTTGTTGTATTTTTTATATTCCACATATAAGTGATATCATACAGTAGTTTTCTTTCTCTGTCTGACTTATTTCACTTAGCATAATACCCTCCAAGTCCATCCATATTGTTGCAAATGGCAAAATTTCATCTTTTATGGCTGAGAAGTATTCCACTGTGTGTATATATATATATACCACGATTTCTTTATCCATTCAGCTGTTGATGGACACTTAGGTTGCTTCCATACCTTGGCTATTGCAAACAATGCTGCTGTGAACATTGGAGTGCATGTATCTTTTCGAATTAGTGTTTTTGGTTTTTTTAGGATATATACTTAGGAGTGGAACTGCTGAGGCATATGATAGTTCTATTTTTAGTTCTTTGAGAAACCTTCATACTTTCCACAACGGCTGTACCAATTTACAATTCCCACCAACAGTGTACGAGGACCCCCTTTTCTCCATATCCTCGCTAACATTTGTTATTTGTTGTCCTTTTGATGATAGCCATTCTGACAGGTATGTGGTGATATCTCATTGTGGTTTTGATTTGCATTTCCCTGATGATTAGTGACGTTGAGCACCTTTTAAAGTGCCTGATGGCATCTGCATTTCCTTTTTGGAAAAATGTCTATTCAGTCCTTTGTTCATTTTGAATCAGGTGGTTTTTTGTTGTTGAGTTTTAGGAGTTCTCTATATATTCTGGATATTGATCTCAGATGTATGATTTGCTAATATCTCCTCTCAATCTGTGGATTGTCCTTTTACTCTGTTGATACTGTCTTTTCATGTATAAAAATTTTTTAATTTCATGAATTTGTCTATTTTTTCTTTTGTTGCTTGTGCCTTTGGTGTCGTATCCAAGAAATCATTGCCAAATCCAATGTTGTGAAGCTTTTGTCCTATGTTTTCTTTTAAGAGTTTTAAAGTTTTAGGTCTTTGATCTCTTTTGGGTTACATTTTGTATTTTTGGTAAGGGTACAACTTCATTCTGTTGCATGTGAACATCCAATTTTCCCAGCACATTTGTTGAAAGTCTGACCTTTCCCCATTTAATGGTCCTGGCACCTTTGTCATAAATCATTTAACCATATATTAAAGGGTTTATTTCTGAGCTTTCTATCCTATTCCATTTGTCTATATGTCTGTTTTTAAGCCAGAACCATACTATTTTGATTACTGTACTTTTGTAGTAAGTTTTGAAATCAGGAAAAATGAGTCATCCAGCTTTGTTTTTATTGAAGATTGTTTGGGCTATTCAAGGTCCTTTGCTATGCCACATGAGTTTTAGAATGCATTTTTCTATTTCTGCAAAAGCATAATTGGGATTTTGATAGGGATTGCATTGAATCTGTAGATTGCTTTGGGTAGAATTCACATCTTAACATTAAATCTTCCAATCCATGAACATGGGATGTGTTTCCACCTATTTATGCCTTTTAAAATTTCTTTCAGCAGTGTTTTATAATTTTCAATGAATAAGTCTTTCACTTCGTTGTTTGGAAATACATAGTTTTCCAATACTTGGAAAGGAGGAAGTTTCACTTCCTAAGTATTTTATTTTTTCTTTTTGATATGTAGGCAGCAAAGCAGGCTCCAATGTCCACTAAAAAACCCTAGGTTAATAAATGCAGTTGCTGATTATGGCATATATTAAGGTGGTAAGGATGAAGAGTTAGGGACAGGACATTAACAGTGAATACTACAATTTCTTTGATACGTCCCCTACCTCTCTAAATTTCTCTTTTCTCTCTTTCTGGAACTCCTATTGGTTGGATATAAACCTTCTAGATCCATTTTAAAATCTTTCCTTCTTGATTTTATCTTCCTAGAATTTCTACTAAAACATTGAAAAATTTTGACTGTCATAATTTTGATTTCCAAGAGCTCTGTCCTATTCTTCATCTATTCTTGCATCAGTTTCCTTATGATGCATTAAAAAAACACCCTAAAACTTAGTGGCTTAAGACACAGCCAGCTATTTAGCTCATGATTCTGTGGGTCAGCAATTTGAGCTGGACTAGGCTATGAGGTTCTGCCGTTATGATCCAGGCTCAGTTGACCTCAGTTTGGCTCACTGATGCATCTGCAGTCAGCTGCTGGGGCAGGTAAAGGCTGGCTGTCACCTTGGGTGCCTTCGTTCTCTTCCATCTAGTTTATTATCCTTCAGCTGGTTAGCCCAGCCTTGCTCACATGGTATCGGGGTCTCAAGAATAGCAAGAGACCAAGCTTCAATGTGCAAGTGCTTTTTAAGTCTCTGAGTCATGTTTGCTACCCTCCCAAAGCAAGACACATGGCCGAGTCAGTGTGGGAGAACAATATCAAAGTGTATGAATACAGGGAGGCATTAACAAATTGAGGCCATTACTACAGTCAATTTAACACATTCCTCTTTGGTATAGAATCCTTATCTTGTTTCATGAAATGCTATATCATGTCTTTTTTGAAGTATTAATAACTTTTTTCAGTGTTTTTTCTGTTTGTGTATTAGTTATCTATTGCAGCTTAGCAAATTACCCCCAAGCTTAGCAACTTAACCCATGGTGATTATCTCACACAGTTTGTGAAGGTCAAGAATTTGGGAGTGGCATTGATTAGGTGGGTGAGTCTGTGAGAGACTCAGCGTCTCTCCTAAGGTTGCATGGGGTTGGCTGGGGCTGCAGTCATCGCAGGGCTCCACTGGAGCTGGATAATCCACTTTCAAGCTCACTTACATTGCTGTTAACAGGCTATTGGCCAGGACGCTTCAGTTCTTCCCACATGGACCTTTCCATAGGGCTGCTCACAACTAGGGTGACCCACTCATCCCAGGTTACCTGGTTGTCTCCTGATTTTAGTTCTGAAGGTTTTACCTCCCGGGAACCCCTTCAGTCAGGCAAGGTGGAAGGGTTAGTCACCTTGCTCTCAACAAGGCAGCTTGTTTCCCTCAGAGTAAGATGTGAGAGAGCAAGAGTGAGAGAGAGAGAATCTAAGATGGAAATTGCAATCATTTGTAACCTCATCTTGGAATGTTTATACCATCACTTGTACTGTATACAATCAGTCACACTGACAAATCCGTGTACAGTGTGGGAGGGGACAATATAAAAAGCTGGGAGATGAGTGGAGGCTATTTTGGAGGCTGGCTACTGCAGTTTGTTTTGCTTTATGCCTTTCTTCTTGGAGGCTATCCTCAAATGTCAGATGCTCTTTGGCTGTCATTTCATTTTCTAGAGTGAGGCACTAAAGATGTTTGAAGTCTTGTGTACAGAGTGGGAACTTTCCCTGAGAGCAAACCTGTTGGAAGACCCAAACTGCCAGTATCTGTGGTTTTGTTTTTATTTTATTTTTTTCAGTTTCTTAGAGATGAATCTGCCTTTTACTTAGGAGATTGCAGATGACTTCTGGCATTCTGGGAGCAGAGAAAGGGAGTTAGGGATCTAATTATTTGTTATGCAGTCTTTCATTTAACTCCTCTATTTTTAGTCCAATGATTCATCCCTGCCCTCCACAATGCCTGATTTCTTCCAGTCTTAGAGCCTCTCTGGTTTAGTTTTTCTAGAAAATAAAACCTCTGATCTGTTGTGGGACTTAAAGGGGATATTGCATTGGGAGAGGGTGGAAACCTGGGGTTGAACCAGCCCTTCGTTTAATCTACTTCTCCTTTAAGTTACTGCTCTCAATGTAACTTTTTAAAAAAATTTAACCTGATTAACTTTTTCTAAACTTCTCATTCCTCAACTTCCACTTACTCTGTTTCTCAGTAGAGTTTGATTTTTACCTTCCAGAAACTGGAGTTGAGAAGGAGCTATCAATCAGAAGTTGGGAATACTGAAAATGGCCCAAGAGATCTGTTCTACCAGCTATTGAGAATGATGTATTAACGTAGTGCTTCTCAAAGTATTTGTAGTGAAGAACCAGTTTTTTTCCAATCTCTTGTAGATGTTTACTTTCATTAAAAAAAAAAAAAACAGAAATTGCAACAATGTCAAATTACTATAAAAATGTCTAAATGCTATGCTCAGTTTCTATACTTATCTCATCATGGACTGGTTTATGGACCATGCTTTGAGTAACATTGCGTTAAAGTCTTCCACTCTTATTGTGAATTTCTTTATTTCTTTTTTTAGTTTTGATGTCCATTTTTGTTTTATCAATTTTCAAGATATAGTATGTGTGCATACAGATTTTGAATTATTATATCTTCTTGGTAGACTAATCCTTTTTATATATGAACCATTCCTTTTTATATCTAGTAAGACTTCTTGCCTTAAATTCTACTTTATCTGATATTAGTGTAACTACACAAACTTTTTTGTTAGTATTTAAATGATACTTTTAATCCTTTATTTTTAACCTTTTGGACTTTTTGTCTTGTGTCTTTTGTACGCAGTATATAGGTAAGCTTTTAAAATATATAATCTGACACGCTTTGTCTTCTACTTGAAATAATTAGGCTGTTTACGTGTAATATAATTACTGATATGTTATTGACTTTTCCAGAGGATAAATTTATTTGTTATTTGAAAAGAACTGAGACGATGTCTGGCACTTTGTAAGTGCTATGTGTTTGTTAAATGAAACATAAGTTCCACCACCAGACTGTGACCACTATAGGGTAAGACACTAACCTGTCTTAATTCCATGTCTTCAGCACCTGGTACTTTGTATCTTCCTTGTTCTTGTTCCCTCTGTGCTATTTGGTTTGGCTTGTCTATTACATACCCACTAGTCCATTGTTAAAGCAAATCCCATTCTTCACTGACACCATTACTGTATTCTATCAGCTGGTAGATGAATTGCTTCATTGTAGTTTTCTGTAAAGCTTTACTGAGATATAACTCACATACCACAAACTTTTACCCACTTAAAGTGTATAATTAGATAGTTTTTAGTGTAGTCACAGAGTTGTGTAATCATAACCACAATCAATTTTAGAATATTTTTATCATCTAAAAAAACCCCACAAAACCTATACCCTTTAGCTATCAGTCCCAAAGCACCCCATCCACTCATCCCTGGGCAATCATTAATCTACTTTCCATCTTTATATATTTGCCTCTTAAGAATATTTCATATAAATGAAATTAAATAACATGGTCTTTTGCAACTTGCTTCTTTCATTCAGTGTAATGTTTTTAAGGTTCATCCATGGTGTAGCATATATCTATGCTTCATTCCTTTTTGTGGCTGAATAATATTCCATTGTATGTATGTACTACATTTTGTTTATCCATTTGTCAGTTGATGGGCATTTGAGTTGTTTCCAATTTGGGGCTATTATTTGAACATTTTTTTACATATTTTTGTGTGGGTGTATGTTTTCATTTCTCTTGGGTATATATACCTAGGATTGGAATTGCTGGGTAACTCTGTGTTTAACTTTTTGAGGAGCTACCAGAGTTTTTTTCCAAAGTGACTACACCATTTTACATTCCCATCAGCAGTATGAAAGTTCCAATTTTTTCACATCCTCACCAACACTTGTTATTATCTGTCTTTTTTATTATAGCCATTCTAGTAGGTATGAAGTGGTCTCTTATGGTTTTGATTTGCATTTCCCTGATGACTAATGATATTGAACACCTTCACATGTTCTTCATTGGCCATTTGTGTATCTTCTTTGGAGAAATGTCTATTCAGATTATTTGTCAATTTTTAATTGGGTTATGTGTCTTTATTACTGAGTTGTAAGAGAGTTTTTAAAGATATATATTAGCTACAATTTTCTTATTAGATATACGATTTGCAAATATTTTCTCCCATTCTGTAGTGTCTTTTAAAGCACAAAAGTTTTTAATTTTAAAGAAATCTAATTTATCTGTTTTTTCTTTTATTGCTTGTGCTTTTGGTGTCATAGCTAAGAAACAACTGCCAAATCCGAGACTAAGTCCTTATGTTTTCTTCTAAGAGTTTTATGTTTTTAGCTCTTTTATTTAGAACTTTGATCCATATTGAGTTAATTTTTGTGTATTGTGTGAAGTAGGGGTCCAAGTTCATTCTTTTGCATGTGGATTCCGGTTATCCGAGCACCATTTGTTGAGAAGACTATTCTTTCTCCCAGTTGAATTGTTGTGGTACCTGAGTAGGAAGATTCCAGTCTTCCTTCTGTGTTTCTCCTTTGCTCTCACATTACTACCACACTCACAGCACTTCTGATGCCAGATGTGTGGGGGTTTTCCCCACATCAGGCAATTCGGTGACACTAACTGCGTGTCCTACAATTTACCTCAACTGTACTCAGTTAACATTATCTACCTGGAGATAGCATCAGATCCCACAGATTAAGAGAACATTCAGTCCCATAAGACTACCTCCACCCCACTTCAGATGCCAATTGCAAGTCCAGGTTGTTACCTATGCTTTTGACCCATCAGCTGCAAACCTGAGGTTCCCACGACCATCTCCTCAGTTTTGATTAATTTGCTAGAACAGCTCCAGAACTCAGGAAAACAGTTTACTTACTGTTTACTGGTTTATTGTAAAAGGATATGATAAAGGATACATATGAACATCCAGATGGAAGAGGTGCATAGACAAGGTGTGTGGGAAGGAGCACAGAGCTTCCATGCCCTCTCCAGGTGTGCCACTGTCCCAGCACCACCACCTGTTCATCAACCCAGAAGGTCTTTGGACCCTGTACTTTGGGGATTCTTATGAAGGCTTCATCATGTAGGCGTGAATGATCATTAATTCCATTTCTAGCCCTTCTTCCATCTCTGGATAATGGGAGGAGGGACTGAAGATTCCAAGTTTCTAATCATGGTTTGGTCTTTCTGGTGGCCATCCCCCATCCAGGAGCCCACCAAGAGTCATCTCGTTAGAACAAAAGACACTGGTATCACCCAGGAAATTCTAAGGAATTTAAGAACTCTGTCAGGAACTGGGGTCAAAGATCAAATATTGGAACAAAAGATGTTCCCAGTGCTCCTATCACTTAAGAATTACAAGGGGGCTTCCCTGGTGGCGCAGTGGTTGAGAATCTGCCTGCCAATGCAGGGGACACGGGTTCGAGCCCTGGTCTGGGAAGATCCCACATGCCACGGAGCGACTAGGCCCGTGAGCCACAATTACTGAGCCTGCGCGTCTGGAGCCTGTGCTCCGCAACAAGAGAGGCCGCGACGGTGAGAGGCCCGCGCACTGCGATGAAGAGTGGCCCCCGCTCGCCGCAACTGGAGAAAGCCCTCGCACAGAAACGAAGACCCAACACAGCCATAAATAAATAAATAAATAAATAAATAAATAAATTTATAAAAAAAAAAAAAAAAGAATTACAAGGGTTTTAGGAGCTCTGTGCCAGGAACCAGGAGCAGATATATATATAATTATAATAATATGTACAATTATTTTTGTGTTATCTCACAGCACTTTTGTCAAAAATCAGTTGACTGTACATGTGAAGTTTTATTTCTGGATTCTCAATTCTATTCCATTGAGCTATATGTCTATCTTTATGCCAATACCACTGTCTTAATTACTGTTGCTTTATAGTAAGTTTTGAAATCAGGAAGTGTGAGTCCTCCTACTTTGTTCTTTTTCAAGAATAAGGCTGTTCTGGATACCTCTGTTTTCCATACAAATTTTAGGATCACCTTGTCAATTTCTACAAAGAATCCAGCTGTGATTCTGATAGGAACTGTATTGAATCTGCAGATCAATTTGGGAAGTATTGCCATCTTAACATTGAGTCTTCTGATCCATGAACATGGCTGTCTTTCATTTTATTTAAGTTTTTAGAAATTTCTTTCAGCAATGGTTTGTAGCTTTTGCTGTATGAGTTTTACATTTCTTCTGTTAAATTTATTTCTGAATGTTTTATTTGCAGATTTTTAATTGTATTCATAGTGTTTTAAAGTCCATATCCCTCTTGACTGTCACTAGATTATTTTTTGAATATTTTAGAGATGCCTCTATCAGAGTTTTGAAGATTAGAGGTGGCTGATATATCAAGCTGGCTAATATCCCCAACCCTGCCTATTTACCTTTTTTTTACTTTTTATGTTCCTTTTGATGATTCATCACTTAGTGGATTCATCACTTAGTGGATTCATCACTTAGCAAGGAAAGGATGGAACTACTTCACATAGACAGTAATATTTTAGGTATAGTCATAAGGTTCCAGAAGGAAAATGTGTGTGTAGTGAAAATTCCCTATAAGACCAGAAATTTCATTCCTTGCTCTGTTCCAGTCATACTGGTCTTCCCACTATTCCTCAAACATGGCAAGCAAATTCCCTCAGGGCTCCCTCAGGGCTTTGGATATGCTCTTCTCTGGTTGGAATGCTCCATGCACTATTTTCAGGCCTTTGAACAAATGTCACTCAAGCTAAAATAGGGCCTCCAGTACTCTCTATCCCTAACTTTGTTTTTATTATCTTAGCACTTATCACTCTCTGACATCATATTATATACTCTGTTACTATACACTCCTGTTGACTGAAAAAAAAAATGCACAACCTAAAAGTTGAGAATTATATTTTATTCGGTGGACTTTCTGAGGACTTCAAGCCTGGGAGGTAGCCTCTCCGATAGCTCTGAGGGACTGCTCCCAAGAGGTAAGGGAGGAGCCAAGATATGTAGGAGTTTTGCAACAAAGATCAGGTAGTTGGAACATCAAAAGATTACTGGTAATTAAAGAAAACCAGGGGAGGGCTTCCCTGGTGGTACAGTGGTTAGGAATCCACCTGCCAATGCAGGGGACATGGGTTCGAGCCCTGGTCCGGGAAGATCCCACATGCCGTGGAGCAACTGAGTCCACGAGCCACAACTACTGAAGCCCGTGCACCTAGAGCCGGTGCTCTGCAACAGAGAGAAGCTACCTCAGTGAGAAGCCTGCACACAGCAACGAAGACCCAATGCAGCCCTAAATAAATAAATAAAATTAATTAATTAAAAAAAAAAAAAGAAAACCAGGGAAATTCCCTGGCTGTCCAGTGGTTAGGACGCCGAGCTTCCGCTGCAGGGGGCACGGGTTCGATCCCTGGTCAGGGAACTAAGATCCCACAAGCTGCACAGTGTGACCAAAAATAATATTAATAATAATAAAATGAAGAAAACCAGATATCTCAACTTAAGGAGTTTAGCACTTTTCTATGTATGGGAAGATGCAAGAGTCTGGGCTCATTGAAATCATTCCTTTGATGTGCACTTTAGCTATCTAGGTGCAGCATCCTGTTCTTTCCCATTCTGCGTTCCCTCAGACTCACTGTTGGGGGGCAGTGGTAGTGGCTGATGGCTTGATGGCGTCAACATCCTTTGTTTGCTGATATGGCAGGCAACATTTTTCATCCACACTCCCCTTCTTCCCACTAGAATATAGCGTCTGTGAGAGGAGAGTCTTTGTTCACCACTATAAAGCTAGTGCTTGCCTCATAGTAGGTGTTCAATAACTACTTTGTTGCTGGAGAGGATGTGCAGAAAAAGGAACCCTCGCACACGGTTGGTGGGAATGTAAGTTGGTGCAGCCACTATGGAGAACAGTATGGGGGTTCCTCAAAAAACTAAAAATAGAATTATCATATGATCCAGCAATCCCACTCCTGGGCATATATCCAGACAAAACTATAATCCAAAAAGATAATGCATGCCTATGTTCATAGCAGCACTATTCACAATAGCCAAGAAACAGCCTAGATGTCCACCAACGGATGAATGGATAAAGAAGATGTGATACCTGTATACAATGGAATAGTACTCAGCCATAAAAAAGAATGAAATAATGCCTTTGCAGCAACATGGATACAACTAGAGATTATCATACAAAGTGAAGTAAGTCAGAAAGAGAAAGACAAATACCATATAGTATCACTTATATGTGGAATCTAAAATATGACACAAATGAACCTATCTACAAAACAGAAACAGACTCACAGACATAGAGAACAGGCTTGTGGTTGAAGGAGGAGTGGGGGTGGGGGAGGGATGGACTGGGAGTTTTGGGTTAGCAGATGCAAGCTATTGCATGTAGAATGGATAAACAAGGTCCTACTCTATAGCACAGGGAACTATATTCAATATCCTGAGAAACCATAATAGAAAAGAATATAAAAAAGAAAGTATATATGTATAACTGAATCACTTTGCTGTACAGCAGAAATTAACACAGTATTGTAAATCAACTATACTTCAATAAAAAGACTACTTTGTTGAATGCTCACATATATTGGATGCTAAATAAATTCATTCATTCAAAGATTTATTGACTACAAAGAATAGACCAGGTAGACTGACATTTATTCAGTAGGCCAGTGTATCCCAGCCAGTGTGGGGGACCTAGTGTGTGTTTATGCAGGGTATGTGTGTGTCGTGTGTGTGTGTGTGTGTGTGTGTGTGTGTGTGTATGCTTGTATGTAATTCAGGGAAAGTCTGTGTAGAGAAGTAGCACTTGGGCTCCATAGTTCAACCCAGGTTTGAATCCTTACTACTAGTTGCTGGCTACATAATCTGGGAGAGATTACTTAACCTCTCTAAGGTTCAATTTCCTCATCTGTAAAATGGAGATTGCAATCCTATCTGCTTCATAGGGTTCCTGATGTAAAGATTAAATAATATAAAGCATGGAAAGCACTTGGCAGTGTGAGTAAAAAAATGTGGCCCACCATGTCAGCAAACAGAGGAGGTTAGAGCCATCAAGGCACTACAGCCACCCCGGTTAGCCCTGAAGGAACTCAGGATGGAGACAAATGGGCTGCCGGCTGCCAAGTCCTCAACAGCTGCAACCACCCCCAGTGGGATTCAGGATGGAGAAAATCAGGATACTGCTCCCAGATAGCTGAGGTGCATACCAAATGAATGATCTCAATGAACCCAGACTCTTGCATCTTCTGATACATAGAAAAGTGCCAAATTCCTTAACTTGAGATCTGGTTTTCTTTAATTAACAGTAATCTTTTGAAGTTTCAACTACCTGATCTTTCTTACAAAAACTCCTACATATCCTGGTTCCTCCCTTACCTCTTGGGAGCAGTTTCTCAGAGCTATCTGAGAGGCTGAGTTCTGGGCTGAAGTCCTCAGTTTTGTCTGCCAACTAAAACATAATTCTCAGCTTTTAGGTTGTGCATTTTTTTTCGGTCAACAGCAGCACCTAGCTCATCGTAGTGCTTGGTAAATGTTAGCTATTACTATTTTTCAGGGGCTAAGCATTTTTCGAATGTTTCTGGACAGTGTTTCCTAAATATGTGTGATACTTATTTTCAAATGTATTTATATTTGTGGATGAAGAAATATAAATTCATCTATTACAAGATTCACGATAGCTTTCTGTCCTTTTTGTCCAGGCAAGAGTTACTAAAAGTATAACCAAATGCTTATGGCTGAGGGCGTCTATGACAATTTCAAACCTAAAGAAATACTCATATTAAGTTACACTTTCCATGATGGCAAAGACCTCGCCTGTCTTATATTTCTCTGCATCTCTATTCACCTGGCACATATAATAGGCACTTGATAAATACTCATCTGTTTATTGTTTGCAAATGAATAAGTATTTACGTTGTTGGAAAACACCGTTTGCACTGTTGGTGGGCCCTTGTCACTGGCTTGATTGTGGGAATGTTAGCAAAACAGAGTGTGCAGCATTTCAGGAACTAGATTTCAAGAGTCTCAATGTTTTAGGGGCCCTAAACTATCCAGGGAACACTTCATGGGTTAGAGCTGCTAGCTGGTAAAAGAGGAAATTAGGAACTGAAGTTTTCCACCTTTTCTGAGGGAAAGAACAAACAATCACATGGCAAATTTTGTGATTGGTCACACAAGGAAGAACTTGCCAGCTTTAAGATTTCTTTGCAAGTCAGGCCCCCCACAATTGTGCTCAAATGCATAGCTAGGCACAACCAGACACACACACACAGGTGCCCCTCCACCCTTCCACTTTATACAACAAGCAGATGTAAATGGATCTTACTGTCAGTGATTTAGAAGTGATCTGGGGTGGGGGGGCTGCGTCAGCTTGAAACGGGATTTTAGTTCCCCAACCAGGGATCGAACCCAGGTGACGTTGGTTAGAGCGCCGAATCCTTAACCAGTAGACCACGAGGGCCAGCAGGCTTGAAATGGGACCTTGGTCCTTGTCTTCTTTGAAGAAAGAATTCAGCAAAGAGATGAAGATAGTAAAGTGGGTAAAGCATTTATTAGAAGCAGAATACATGTGAAAAGGACACATGGGTGGGCTCAGAGAGAGAGTTGTGCTTTGGGGGTGGCTTAAATTGCTTATATGGGGGCAGTTTTCCAGGTTCCCTCTGGCCAATCCTCTTGCAGGATTCCTCTGGCCAATCATCTTGCTCATTGCTCATATCCGGTCTGACTCAGTGCCCTACCCGATGTGCACACACATCTTTTAGCCAAGATGGATTCCAGCGCAAGAGTCTCTGGGAGGTTGGCAGGACATATTATGGGTTGGTGCCCCCTCCCTTCCCTGACCCCTGAGGATCTTTTCTGCACATGTGTGGTCTGGGAAGTCTCCTTGATTCCAAAAAATGTGGTCATCTTATTTTTTTACTCTAGCAGAACTCAGCTCCTCTCTCCTCCTGTCTTTTCTTTGAAATGTCAGGAGACAAGCTCCAACTGAGCCTGAGGCCCATCTACCTCCTACTCAGAAGGACCCATAGTAATCTGCTTATCTACTATTTAAATGAGCCATAGTAATTTGCTTATCAAGGCAAAAAGTTCATCTCTGATGGCAGTGTTTGTACGCTAATTTATAAATGTTGGAAGCTCAGAGTTTTGTTTTTTGAGTTTGCTTCCAGCTTTACACACCTGTGAAAAAGAGCCTTCTGCTGTTATAATGGAAAAGAATTAGGTTTTTTTGTAGATGGAATTGGCAGGTTTTTAGAGAAGCAGTTACTATCAAGTCATGAGAAAGAATCAGTCATCAGTAATTACAGAGAGGGAATGGTGAGCTGGATGGTGGGTCATGTTCAGTCTACTAACATTTTTTCCTTCCCACGTAAAAACATTTTTTTCAGCTTCCAGACTCCACTCCTAACCTATGTGACACTGGCAGGTGAGGCAGAGTGTGTGACTCTCCTAACTTCACCTTCTCACTTGGAAAAGCAGCTCACAGTATATGTCATTCAACAGTGATGTGGTCTGAGGATACAACATATATTTACATTGAAAAGATGAATACACTAACCTTGTTTAGAAAATTATACCCCAGGCTTGGAAATCCCAAGGAATGTGTGTTCACTCACTTCCAGAAAAAGGGTCAAGGCCCTCTACCTGTGGGACCTCATCCAGGCCTTGAGCTGAACCTGCGGCTGTAAACGGGATGAGTCCAGACTGGCTGGCTTCTCTAATTTCTTTCACTTTTTTCACTGCAGATATTTCAGAATGGTAAAATGGAGAAGCTTGAGGAGATTATAGAAAAATACCCTTGTGCCTTTCCTCACTGGGTTGGGCCCTTTCAGGCATTTTTCTATATCTATGACCCAGACTATGCAAAGACATCTCTGAGCAGAATGGGTAAGAAAAGGGATGAATCTCAGGATCCTAATCCTCCTAGGAGTGACATGCACAACCCACAAGCAGGATTCTGAAGGAAATTCTGAAGCAAAGATTGGTACTGGCCCTTTAAGAGACACTGGCGGAAGTGTGGAGAGGTTTCCCACCAATCCTGAAGGGGATTCCCACATCCCCCAGTCCCTTGTCTAGTTCAGACTCCCGTGGGCCCTTTTAGGTCAGTGTATCTTAAAGCCCATCGGGCACCACCAGATCTCCAGGGCCTTCCTTTGCCTCTCTTGGTTTTGTGACTTCAGCATCAGCAGTACTCCCCACGCCCACCCCCTTTCTTGAACATAAAGTCTCCTTATTCTCCTGAAGGAGAATTCAGAAGTAGTGCTGCCTCTGCTGGTTCAGTATGTAAACCTGAATGTAGATCATCCATTTGCCAGTCTAACCTCTTGATTGTGGTCTAAAATGTTTTTGTTTTCTGCATGTTTCTCAGCTGTGTTCCCTTGTGGGGCATGAGGCATCTAACCTTCCCATGAGTCCTTTCTCAATGCTTCCAGGGTAGATTATCTCATACCACAAAATTTAAATGTCCAGTTTTTGCTCCCTCAACTTTGTAAAACTAAGATCTGATATGCTCACCTTTCTTCTTTGTGCTATTACCTCCGTTACACTTAGTAAAACCTGATAAAAGAAAGCAGCCTTTCCTTGAAAGCCTCCATGTCTCCCAGTCCCCCAGCTCTGATTCGTCTCATGTTCACCTTGTAAAGGACACGAGCTGTAAAACACCCTCATGGTAGAGATCACGAGAACCCTGAGAGGGTTCTCACTCTCTGGGGTCTGCTGGTCCCTGCTCTAATAGTTAATTTGCTTTCCAAAAAGGATGTGATATATTGTCCCAACTCCTGTTCTGGACACTTTGCAATCTCTGTTTCTGTTGGGAGAAGTGGAAACAAGGAAAGAATCTGGGTTTGTGTACCTGTCTGCCTTCTAGGGCTGCTGTTGTCAGCTTTGTGAACCAAGATTTGTATGTTTCCCCAGGTGGCCAAGGCTATAAGGAATGCACCCTGGGCTCCCTTTTGCTCAC
This sequence comes from Balaenoptera musculus, assembly GCF_009873245.2. Lineage (NCBI taxonomy): Eukaryota > Metazoa > Chordata > Mammalia > Artiodactyla > Balaenopteridae > Balaenoptera > Balaenoptera musculus. The sequence continues at coordinate 38,806,399 of NC_045785.1, forward strand.
TATTTATGGTTAGTGCAGGCAAAGGAAGAGAACCTTCACCAACTTTGGTAATTTTCCTCTAATGTTGTCTTTTGTTTCCTCTGCTTGACTCTGCAGATCCCAAGTCCAAGTTCCTGTATGAGTTCATGGTTCCATGCCTTGGTATGTATGTGCAAATGAAGGGGGTGACTGACCCACTCTCTCTTGAAGTCCCCTTTCTATAGTACAGCATGCCAAGAAAACTCAAAATTTCTTCTCTCTCTCTCTCTAGTTGAGGCGTGCAAGCTCAGTAGTTGTGGTGTGCAGGCTTAGTTGCCCTGTGGCATTTGGGATCTTTGCTCCCCGACCAGGGATGGAACCCGAGTCCCCTGCATTGGAAGGTGGATTCTCTACCACTGGACCACCAGGGAAGTCCCAACAATACTGTACTGTGCACTTAAAAACTTAAGTGGGTAGATTTCAAGTTAAGTATTCTTACCACAATTTTAAAAAATAAAAGAAGCTTGATCCAAAAATAAATCGTTTTAACAAAACATAAACATAAAAGTTGAAATCAAATAAGCTTTAAAAATTTTTATTTTATTTTATTCTTTAACATCTTTATTGGAGTATAATTGCTTTACAATGGTGTGTTAGTTTCTGCTTTATAACAAAGTGAATCAACTATACATATACATATATCCCCATATCCCCTCTTCCTTGTGTCTCCCTCCCACCCTCCCTATCCCACCCCTCTAGGTGGTCACAAAGCACCGAGCTGATCTCCCTGTGCTATGCAGCTGCTTCCCACTAGCTATCTATTTTACATTTGGTAGTGTATATATGTCCATGCCACTCTCTCACTTCGTCCCAGCTTACCCTTCTCCCTCCCTGTGTCCTCAAATCCATTCTCTACGTCTGCATCTTTATTCCTGTCCTGCCCCTAGGTTCTTCAGAGTGAAGTAAGTCAGAAAGAGAAAAAGAAATACCGTATGCCAACACATATATGTGGAATCAATTAAGCTTTTTAAGCAGTTCAACATCACTTTTCTTGAACACCATAATAGAGAATATTTATCAGGCAGTTAATTAATCCTTCCTCAGCTCCACCACTAAGTAGCAGTATGACTTTGGGCAAGTGACTGCTTTGTCTCAGTGTCATCTGTAAAATGGAGATAAAAAAGAACCTATATCTCCTAGGTTTGTAGTGATGATTAAATATGTTAATATATGTAAAGCACTTAGGACAGTGCCTGGAACTGAATAAATGTTAAATATAAAATATATTTGCCCCAGGAAACCTGCAAGACACACCTACACATGCATACATATAGACACACACAAACATAGATATTATAAGGAGGACACTCAGATAAGCAGATTAGAAATTATTTAAGACACAAATGGACGTTATGTATAGCAGTAGTTCTCAAACTTGTTCTCATCATGGCCCACACAGAAAATGTTAATATTTGTATGGCTCATTGTAGGAAACAAGAGTGGATTTGGGGGCATCTACACAGAACTTAGTGAAAAAAACTCTTCACATTTTCTTTCTATTACATAATTATGATGAAAAAACAAAATGCAGAATATTAGGGGGAAATTAAATATTAAATTTGTTAAAAATAAAAACTTCTCAAATTAAAAAATTTTTATTAGTCAAATTCATCAATATTTTTACTGCATCTAGATTTTGAGTGATAGTCAGAAGCCTTTCCCTATTCCAGAATATCTCAGCTGTGGCATTGATGACATTTTGGGCTGGATAAGTCTTTGTTATCCAGGCAGTGAGGAGCTGTCCTGTGCACTGTAGGATGTTTAGCTGCATCCCTAACATCTACTCACTTGATGATAGTAGGACTCTAACAGTTGTGGCAACCAAAATATCTTCAGACGTTGCTGAATGTCCCCTGGGGTCAAAATTGTCCCTGGTTGACAACCACTGCCCTGTAACCAAATTGTAAAGATATTCATTCATATTTTCTTCTAGTGCTTGCATGGTTTTGTTCTTCTTGGATTTAGTTCTCTGATCCATTTAAAGTTTATTCTTATGTATGATATGAGGAGTTGCTCTAATATTTCTGAATGGTTATCCAGTTGTCCCATCACCATTTATTAAAAAGTTCCATCTTTTCCAGTGATTTGAGATAACCACTTTTATCATATTCTAAATTGGCATATGTACTTGGACCTATTTCTTGACTTTCTTTTCTATTCCATTCATCTCTCTATTTGTGTGCTAGGATCACACTGACTCACTTAAAGATACTTTGTAGTATGTTTTTTTAATTAATAAGGTATTTTTCAGAGGGTTTTAGGTTTACAGAAAAATTGAGCAGAAAGCACAGAGTTCCCATATATTGATACTTCTTCACCCCCCCCCCATATACACAGTTTCCCTTATTATTAACATCTTGCATTAGTATGGTACATTTCTTGTAATTGGTGAGCCATTATTATTAATCAAAGTCCATAATTTAGGGTTCATTCTCTATGTTGTACACTCCATGGGTTTTGACAAATATATAATGATATGTTTCCACCATTACAGTATCACACAGCATAGTTTCACTGCCCTAAAAACTCCCCTGTGCTCCAGCCACTTATCCCTCCTTTCTTTGCCCTGAACCCCTGGCAACCACTAATTTTTTTACTGTCTTTATAGTTTTGCTTCTTCCATGTCATTAGTTGGAGTCATACTGTATGTAGCCTTTTTATATTGGTTTCTTTCACTTAGCAACATGCATTTAAACTTCCTCTGTGTATTTTCATGGCTTGATAGCTCATTTACTTTTATTGTTAAATTATATTTATTGTATGGGTGTACCACAGTTTGTTTACCCATTCAACTATTGAAGGATGTCTTAGTTGCTTTCAAAAAGCAAAGTTTTGGCAATTTTGAATAAAGCTGCTATAAACATTTGCATGCAGGTTTTTGTGTGAACTTAAGTTTTCAGCTCCTTTGGATAAATACCAGGGAGGATGATTGGAGATTGTATGATAAGAATAAGTTTACTCTTGTAAGAATCTACCAAATTGTCCTCCAAAATCGCTGTACCATTTTTCATTAACACCAGCAATGAATGAGAGTTTCTGTTGCTCCACATCCTTGCCAACATTTGGTGTTGTCACTCTTCTGGATTTTGACCATTCTAGTAGATGGGTAGTGGTACCTGATTATTTTTATTTATTTATTTATTTAATTTTAATTTTTTTTCTTTTGCACTTGGTGGGATTTTATTTTATTTTATTTTTTTAACATCTTTATTGGAGTATAATTGCTTTACAATGGTGTGTTAGTTTCTGCTTTATAACAAAGTGAATCAGTTATACATATACATATGTTCCCATATCTCTTCCCTCTTGCGTCTCCCTCCTTCCCACCCTCCCTATCCCACCCCTCTAGGTGGTCGCAAAGCATGGAGCTGATCTCCCTGTGCTATGCGGCTGCTTCCCACTAGCTATCTATTTTACATTTGGTGGCGTATATACGTCCATACCACTCTCTCACTTTGTCCCAGCTTACCCTTCCCCCTCTCCATATCCTCAAGTCCATTCTCTAGTAGGTCTGCGTCTTTATTCCCGTCTTGCCCCTAGGTTCTTCATGACCTTTATTTTTTTTTTTTTTGATTCCATATATATGTGTTAGCATACGGTATTTGTTTTTCTCTTTCTGACTTACTTCACTCTGTATGACAGTCTCTAGGTCCAACCACCTCACTACAAATAACTCAATGTCGTTTCTTCTTATGGCTGAGTAATATTCGATTGTATATATGTGCCACATCTTCTTTATCCATTCATCTGTTGATGGACACTTAGGTTACTTCCATGTCCTGGCTATTGTAAATAGAGCTGCAATGAACATTTTGGTACATGACTCTTTTTGACTTATGGTTTTCTCAGGGTATATGCCCAGTAGTGGGATTCCTGGGTTGTATGGTAGTTCTATTTTTAGTTTTTTAAGGAACCTCCATACTGTTCTCCATAGTGGCTGTATCAATTTACATTCCCACCAACAGTGCAAGAGGGTTCCCTATTATCCACACCCTCTCCAGCATTTATTGTTTCTAGATTTTTTGATGATGGCCATTCTGACCGGTGTGAGATGATATCTCATCGTAGTTTTGATTTGCATTTCTCTAATGATTAATGACGTTGAGCATTCTTTCATATGTTTGTTGGCAATCTGTATATCTTCTTTGGAGAAATGTCTATTTAGGTCTTCTGCCCATTTTTGGATTGGGTTGTTTGTTTTTTTTATATTGAGCTGCCTGAGCTGCTTCTAAATTTTGGAGATTAATCCTTTGTTAGTTGCTTCATTTGCAAATATTTTCTCCCATTCTGAGGGTTGTCTTTTCGTTTTGTTTATGGTTTCCTTTGCTGTGCAAAAGTTTTTAAGTTTCGTTAGGTCCCATTTGTTTATTTTTGTGTTTATTTCCATTTCTCTAGGAGGTGGGTCAAAAAGGATCTTGCTGTGATTTATGTCATAGAGTGTTCTGCCTATGTTTTCCTCTAAGAGTTTGATAGTGTCTGGCCTTACATTTAGGTCTTTAATCCATTTTGAGTTTATTTTTGTGTATGGTGTCAGGGAGTGTTCTAATTTCATACTTCTACATGTAGCTGTCCAGTTTTCCCAACACCACTTATTGAAGAGGATGTCTTTTCTCCACTGTATATTCTTGCCTCCTTTATCAAAGATAAGGTGACCATATGTGCATGGGTTTATCTCTGGGCTTTCTATCCTGTTCCAGGTGAGGTGGATGGACCTAGAGTCTGTCATACAGAGTGAAGTAAGTCAGAAAGAGAAAAAGAAATACCGTATGCTAACACATACATATGGAATCTAAGAAAAAAAAAAAAGTGGTCATGAAGAACCTAGGGACAAGGCGGGAATAAAGACACAGACCTACTAGAGAATGGACTTGAGGATATGGGGAGGGGGAAGGGTAAGCTGTGACAAAGTGAGAGAGTAGCATGGACATATATACACTACCAAACGTAAAATAGATAGCTAGTGGGAAGCAGCCGCATAGCACAGGGAGATCAGCTTGGTGCTTTGTGACCACCTAGAGGGGTGGAATAGGGAGTGCGGGAGGGAGGGAGACGCAAGAGGGAAGAGATATGGGAACATATGTATATGTATAACTGATTCACTTTGTTATAAAGCAGAAACTAACACACCATTGTAAAGGAATTATACTCCAATAAAGATGTTAAAAAAAAAAAATACTGTGACTCTCTCTTCTGATCCCCTCAGTTGGGAGATGGCACACAAGCAAAAAATAATGCTCAATTTCTTATTAATAATAATAAGATAATATTATTGATAATAATGCTCAATTTCTTTCTAATCTTAAAGTTTTTCTGTAAAGGATAATATGCCCAACAGAGTTAGTTGTAAATAATATCAAGTGTCATGTTTTTATTCTTTACCTTTTGTGAATCATTGATCTTTTTACAAATCTGAAGAAAATAGTGAATCTTCTCCAGAAATATGTACATACTCCAAGCACCAACAGAAGAGTTTGTCTATGATCTCATGACACCTGTGAACTCCCTGAGCCCGTTTCTGGACCCAAGTGAGAGCCCTTCCTCTGCCCTAATATCCTGGAGAACCTTAGCAGATGGCTGTATCTAGTAATGAAGGTACCCATTAGTTCAAGAGGCAAGTCATTTCATCCTTAGGCAGCTATCACTGACAATCTGGCCTCTGGTCAATTTCTCTTGATTAACGAGGACAGGAACCCTGGTTGGTAACACAGCCAGAGCCCATCCTGTGCTGAGCAGGAAAGCCTTACAAACTTGGCCCAGCACAAGGGCCTCGGGAACCTAATTCTTCACCCCAAATGAGATTGGAGAAGAGCCCAGCCTGGCCATGTCACCAGCCCCCGGCAGCCCTTCCTCACACGCAGGGCCTGCAGGCTCCTCACAGGCCCGAGCGGGCGGCTGTGCAGGAGGGTCTGGGAGGACCAGCTGGGCACGGGGCTTGGCTGCTGGGAGAGGATGTCAGACCCGAAGCAGAGGACCAGCCCGTGCACCTCCCCCACAGGACAGCCCCTTGCAGTCCCCAGCATGTCTGCCCAGCCCCTGAGCAAGGACGGGCTTCTTCAACCCTGGCACTCCTGGAGACTGTTGTGGGGGACCGGTCCTCCTGACCCTGGGCCCTGACCAGCGCCAGGCACCTTGCACTCCTCCGCCAGCCTCTCTGCACCAGCCCTGCTCTCTTGCTGCTTCTGCACTCAGGTCCTCCCCCTGTCCCACCCCTGCCCTTCCTGACCCAGGGCCCCAGGTGCCAGAGGAGACCCCCCTGCAGCCCTGTGCTGTGCTGTGATGCCGCCATGTGCCTCCTGAAGGGGCCATCTCCCCCAGCCACTGCCTACAGCCAGGACCTTTGGCCCAGTCCCCCCCACCCCGTTCCTAGGTCACAGGGCTAGTTCACTCTGCTCCAAGAAGGGGCCAGGAGGACACTCTGTGCCTGACCGGGGGCGGGGCAGGAGAGTTAGCTGGGAGCGTCCTGGACAGGAAGCTTGGCAGGTCCCCTGGCGTCAGGTGGTGCAGAAGGGCTCGGGCTGGTCACTCTCAGAGCGTGGGACGATGGGAACTTTGTCTTCTGGGTGCCAGCCATGGACGTGAGCTCTAACCACAGGATTTTACAGGAGCTGAAGAGAGTGACTAAGAAGAGACCCTGCTCGCTCCATGCCGTAAGAAGGACCCCAGCTGTGTCCACACTCCTATGCACACCCCCGAGGACACATACATAGACAGTCACCCCTGGGCAGCCTCACCTATATGTGCCCCTCGTACACTCCATGCTCTGCTCACACACATGCACACAATCTCTGGATCCTAGGAGGCAGCAGGGTTTGTTTTGCGAGCGGGTAGGATTACATGGAATTCATCTTTGGTGCCCACTGGTCCCAGCTCCCCTCTCACATGGAACCTCCTCCTTCCCTCTGGCTCCAGAGCTCCCACAGACACGTGTCCTCAGAGAGAAAGGCAATTCTACCTGTGGAGGCTTAGTCAAAAGAGGTCAGAGTCAGAAGGCCTCCGCTCAGGCTCCTCCCTGATGAGCATCTCGGCAGGTTCCTTCCCTTAGTATTTAAGCGGGATAACAGCCACCTCAGTCCTGCCTCACTGGCCTCCTGAGGATCCAGAGATCAGGGAAGTAGACACATCTTAGACTTGAGTGCCACCTGTGGGCCAGACATGGTTGGGACACTGGGCTCTGCTCCCTGATGATGACTATTGAAACCATTTCTTCCATTGTGCAGAGAAAGGTCTGTCCAGGGCCAGGACAGAGGGGAAAGTGGGTGGCATGGGGGACACTCTGGCTGAGGCCTCGGCATCCCAGCCTCAGGTGAGCAAGGAGGTCTGAGTCTTGACAGGGCTTTGCAGGAGTGAACATGTGGCCCATGGCCCAACTTCCAAGGCTGTGAGCTTCTTCCCAGAGGGGAAGCATCAATAGCAGGAGGGATGTGTCTCCAGATGGTCAATCCCCAGGGCAACATAAAGACATCCCCAAGTCCCAGAGCCAGAAGTCCCCTCTCTTGCCCCTCCCCCCAGTGTCCAGTGCCCTCCCGTCCACACCTGTCTAATTCCTGGATTGGAGCACACTAATGGCCTTAGACTTGACCCCTAGAGGTGTACGTGCCCCCAGCCATCAGGCAGCTGCTGCAGGGACTACTAGGGTAGGAGTGCTAATTCCCCATGCGGCCCCAGCCTGAGTCCCTCTCCAAAAGTCCTCCTTTTCCCCTTCCTACCTCACCCTGCCTCAGGGCCTGATTCAGGCACCATCTTTTCCCGGAAGCCCCCCTCTGAGGCCACTCTGCCACCTTCCCCAGCAAAAATCCACATGCCCAGTGCACCAGATGACTGTGACACAGACACTGATGATGGCAGGAGTGCCACACAGACCAGTCTCAGGAGGGGCAGAAGATACACCCATGAAACCATCGTCCATATTCCTTGACCTCAGCAGTGGTTACCAGGGAGTTTTCTTTAAAAATTCATTGTCTTGTGTATTTTTGATTTAAGCAATTTTTCCTTATGTCTGTTATATTCCAAACACATACACACAAAGTTAAACAAAGACACAGATATCAGTGAAGGAGCAAGCCCTGAAAGCCATCCATCTATCAGGTGGAATGGGTGAGTGCCTGGTCATAACCACCAATCCCAAGGCACAGCTTCCGCTGTGAACGCTGTGTAAACTTTAGAAAGATGGACAATTACGGGAGATGAATGCAGAGTCTAGAGGCAAGTAGGTGTTCACTATATGTTTGCCGAATGAATGCGTGAGCTCTGGAACACATGCATAGTAAGCATTTATAGACACACATGTTTACATGGCACTGCCCTCGAGGTGACTGTCTACGCAGGTGCCTATTCCCCTCTAATCCACAAGCCTGCGGAAGACAAGGGAACACAGCTACTCTACAAACCAGCTTGGAGACGGCAGCACCCAGGGAGAGGCCACAGCCTGGGCTGGCTGGGGCCCTACTCTCAGAGCCGGGGCCCAGCGGCTTCAGGTGGAGGTGGATGCCATTCTTGGAGCGCAGGGTAACTGGATGGGTGGCCTTGAGGGGTCCAGGGCAAACTCAAAACAGAGCAAGCAGAGGGCTGTGACCACATTCATCTTGTTCATGGCAAACTGCTGTGCGAGGCAGTTCCTGCGATGAGCGGCACAAAATGACATCAGGCTGCGGGGTGTCCTGAGTGATGGAAACCAGTGCTCTAAGTGACCAGCAGAAATCAGTAACTCTTTTTGGATGAATAACTGGCTGATTGACTGATTGACCTGGGCTTAAGAAACAGATCCTGGGAGAATGGTGAGGGTCCCAGACCAGGTAGGTTCACATTGTGGGTTGTGGCGTAGGGGTCTCTCTTGGAACGACTCACCCACCCCATCTGCCAAGGACAAGACTATGCTAATGGTAGGAGGAAGGTCCCTGGAACTTCTCCTGCATCAGGGTCACCACACACCCAGTATGGTACCCCTCATCCCAGAGTTCCCCCAAAGGATGCCTCCCCAACGACATCCTCCATCCTCACCTCCCTAGTGCAGAGGACCAGGGATGTTAGGCTCTCCTTACCTGGGCCCAGCAGAGAAGAGAATGAAGGCAAAAATCCAACCACATTCTCAGGGGAAAAGGACAGGGGTTCGAAGACCTGAGGGGACAGGCCTTGCTTAAATACCTACCAGGTCCTAGGGCAGGCTGACCCCATAGCCACCCAGCCCATCCGACCTCTGGGCCCTGGGATGTCGTACCTCAGGGTCGAGCCACACTGCACAATTTCTATGGTGGGCATAGATGTGCAGAGAAATCAGGCTACCTGTGGGCAGAGCAGAGGCCTGGTGACCAGCTGGTCCTGAGGCAGCCAGGCCCACCTCCTCACAGGGCCAGAATCCCCTAGCGTCCCCCTAACTGGGTACCAGCCCCTCCCTGAGCACTGCCAGTGACAGAGAGTCTGTGACCACCCTCAACACATCAAAGTGCTTCTGATCATCGTCACACCTACTTCCTGTCGCCCCCTCACTGAACACAACACTTGCCACAGACATTTGTAGAATGGAAAAGGGAAAAAGGACTGATGCACTCCGCCACGAGGTAGGACAGGCAAGGACTATCACACACTTTCTGCTTTCCATTAACTGACTCTCAAGGGAAGTACTTGTCCATGATATTATGCTATCAGCAGTAACAGCTACCATTCACTGGTGCTTACTATGTGTCAGATCCAGCATTAAACACTCCTTACAAAGCTACCACACATGGTTATACAGGTTGTACATTGCACAGCATCATACCCTAAGTGAATGATGCCTCCTGAAGTTGTTCAGGGCCCAACATGCAGGGTGGTACATGACAGCCCTGACGAATATTGTCTCTTTACTCCTGACAACAACCCGGTAAGGCAGGGACCCTTCTCATCCCCAGTTACAGAAGAGAGAGCAGAGGCTTAGAGGTACAGGCATTTACCCCTACCTTATGGAGCTAGGACTTGGACGCAGGCCAAACACAAAGCCTGGGTGCTTCCCCACTGGAGCGAGGGTACAGAGAGCACCCGCAAGGACTCCGGTTCCACCCCGAATCCACCCCATCGCACCTGCAGGTAGAGGGCGACCATCCACAAAGTGACGGGCTTGCTGAGCTGGCGGTACACCTGGGGCACGGCGGGGTAGAGGCGGAAGCTCTTCTTGAGGCACGTGGTCAGGTAGGTCATCTTCCTCAGATCATCGCTGCCAACAATACAGCCAGGCCTTTCCGGGCTGCGAGCAACAGGTCCTGCGGGAAGGCAGGCCCAGCCCCAGCTCCTCCCTTCACCACCATCACACACCCGAGAGTCAGAGGGACACGAGTGCTCCAAGTGTCCAGGCCAGGCTGGACATAGGCTGGCCACTCAGACCCAGGGGTCTAGCTTCACTTTTCTCCATCCCTCCCTCACCTGCACTGCTAGGAAGGGAAAGCACAGGACCCTAGGGGTGTATGTTCTCCCGGCCATCAAAGACAAGGTCACTCCTGTGTCTCTCAGGACCCCACAGAAACCCCACAAGGGACAGTTCTTTAGGTTCTGCTTGGTTTCCCTGGGGAGCTGGAATGGAGAGGAACAGGGGCTGATATACACTGGTCAAATGAAGCAAGAAATGTATAAACAGTGACAAACTCAGAGGGGGGTGAGTAATTTTCTATATATAGGAATATATTGCCACTAGGAAGCTCAGACCCAAATGTGGTCCAACTACAACTACTGTGCAACACCCTGTTACAGAGCCCCAACTCTAGGGTTTACCCCCTGGTCCTCATTGTTCATGTGTGTTCTACATCTCATTGAATAGGTGTCCTTTAAGTTGCTTCAAGTTTGAAAGGCAATGAAATGAAAATTAAATAAATGTTTCAACTCCCTGCCCCCAGGCTGTGTTCACATTGTTCCCCGACCTGGAGGGCCCAGCTCTCCCCCTTTGCCTATCTGAGTTTCACGCCTCCTTAGGAAGCCAACTCAGGCCCACCCCTTTCGATTCCTCTGCTCTCAACACGGGGCCACTCAATCTTACCCCATTCTGTGGTTTTCTCTAGCTTTTTGGTTCTGTGAGTCTGTCTTTCTGAAAACTCTCCAAGGGCAGTATCTTGGCTCCTCCCCCCCCCTCACCCACACCCCGGGGAGCGCCTGGCACACGGCCGGACACCCTGGGAGGTTTCCAGCGTCCGACCAATAAAACCACACATCCTTCACCCGGATCCTGGAGTTCTCAGTCAGTCTCCCTCAGTGAATCTAAAGTGTCTCCCCTCCACTGAGCATTTTCGGAGCCCCTGCTGTGTGCCTAGCCCTGTGAGAAAGAGAGAAAGGTGACAGGACTCGAAGGCCTGAGGGGAGGAAGGGAGGGGGGCAGAGGGCACAGATGGGAGAGGGGCCCGTGGGAGATTGCCAAAGCTCATTCTGCACGAGAGGTCAGCGTCAACCAGTGTCGTGTCAGTGAGCTCAAGCTTGAACCAAGAAACGGAAAACAGTTGCAAGTTTTTAAGTGATGGAGTTTGGGAAACAGCCTTTTCTCCTTCATCAGAGGAGTCTAGAGGCTGCACACGGCCCTCCAAAGGCAGGTGGGAGGGAATCCGCTCCCCCGGCTACCCCGGCTGTGTGCATCCTCCGTTTCCAAACCCTTCTCTCCCCGTGCTCCCTGCTCTGTCCAGGAACCAGAAGGGTACTCAGCTTCTGCCAGCAGAGGGAGCCGGAACACAGGTCAGCCTCCTGCTGCCCACCTTCTCTCCACGACTCCCATCTGAAAAGGGTCCGTTGTGAGAGAAAGGGCTCAGGGCTGTGTCCACGCATAGCTCCCCCAAAAGCCACAGCACTGAAGGGGAAAAGGACAAGGGCTACCTGCCGTCACCTGGTTTCCAGGGTGGCCCTGTAAGCACAGCTCTTCCCTGGGACCGGGAAGCAGGACAGACGGGGCTCACCCACAGCCTCACTCACCCCTGGGTGGAGTCCCGGTCCCTAAAAATCTCTCGCACCTCCTCCCGACAATGATGCTGGCACTCGGGGTACAGGGCCATGCAGTAGAGAAACCAGGACATGCCACTGGTGGTGGTGTCATGGCCTTCAGACATGAACGTGTCCACCTCGGCCCAGAGGTCTGCATCGGACAGCTCGATCCCATCTTCATCCTGGGTCAGAAAGGCACAATGCGACCGCCCAAGGCATCTGAGGTAGGTTCCAACAAGACCTCATAAGAGTAGCTGTCAAATGAAGGTCTGGGGGAGGGAGAGAAAGCTCCTTTTCAGACTGGGGGTGAGGACCTTCCCCTAGATTCCTATCTGTTCTCCCAAGCACAGCTTGGATGCCTCCTACTCCAGGAAGCCTTCTTTGACTTGACCCCTCTGGCCAAGTGACCTGTGACTTCACCAGCCCTGTCATCTTGGCTCACTTGACACACAGAATACCACCCGGAGGAGGAAGAGGTCTGTCAATGTCCACCTCCTGTATCCTGCACTAGACCGTGAGCATCTGGAGGCCAAGGCCAGGGCTTTCTCAGCGTCAGCATCCCTAGCACGGACACTAACCCAGGGTAGGGCTCAGTGAGTTTGTGGAGTGAGTGAATAAAGGACCAACTGAATGAGTGAATGAATGAATAAGTAATGTATAAAGCCTAAGCTTGTAAGATTCGTGGGTGCTAAGATTCTTCAGAGTCTTAGAAGTCTGGAATGGGACTTCAGACATGTGACCCAGCGTCCCTGCCACTACATCTCTCCCCAGTGCCACGGCCAGCCACAGCCAGCCCCTTCCCACCTCTGAGCCTTTGCTGATGTGGATCATGGGACAAGAAGCAGGTCGTATGTGCTGGGGAAAGAGGAAGAAAATGCTTAGCCCCTGCTGCTGTCCAGTGAGCCCTGTCCCAGGAGGACGGTCTGAAGACCCGTGTGGGACAAGTTCTCAGTTCGGAGAGGGCGACTGTTCACTCACCCAGGCCCCCAGGAGAACGTCCAGGAAGTCCAGGTGCCTCCGGCTCTGGATCTTCTCCCACTCTTTCTTGTCCTGCAGGGCTGCCTTCTGTTCCCTGATGACCTGGTCTGGGCTGGGAGGGAGCACAGGGTGTCACTGCCTGGGGACCCGCCCTCTGCCCGACGGGGGAACGGAAGTCCTGCACTGGGACGGGTTCCCTAGGGGCCGGGAGGAGCTAGACTAGACCCTGGGCTTCCCGTGGGTGGGCCGTGCAGGAAGGTCCCACCTGTGTGGTCGTGGGCCACCTGGCAGGCCTGCAGGAAGTGGCGGCCCTGCGGGGTGAGCCAGTAGATGGAGTCCTTGTGGTACTGGAAGGACTCGAAGCGCTGCTGCATCAGCAGCGAGAGATCGCTGACCGCCAGGCAGTAGCTCCTGTCCCTGCACAGCGGAGGGAGGGAGGGATGCTCAGACACTGACCCCCAGCAGAGCCCCCGAGCGGCTCCATTCCACAATCCAGCCCCAGCCGCTGCGCTCTCTGCCCGTCCTCTCCCTGCCATTAGCCTCCCACCAAAGCCATGGGAAAGGCCCGTCTCCACCTGAGCTGGGCTCCCTAGGGCAGGACCCTATCTCCTCTCAGACCAGGGCCCGGGAGTCCTGCCACGTCGCCCCGCCAAGCCAGCCTGGGTGGAGACTGTGGTCAGCCCCGAGGGCCCCCTGACCTGTGGCCCAGGCGGCTCTTTCCTCTGCCAAAGGTGCACTTCATGAGCGAGTCTGGCGCCATGTGGCCCACACCGCAGATGTCAAAGCTCTTATGCTCACGAGACTTTTCCTCCCACTTGTCCTAGAACCCAGAGATGGAAGGAGATGAGGGAGAGAGGCCAGCCAGGCTGGGTGCCCGACACCTGCCCTCCAGGACCCACTGCTGTCCTCCCACCACACACCCCCCGTCCCTAGCCTGGCCTCCATCCTGCTGTTATGGGGGTGGTGGAGGGGAGAGGCTTCAGGCTCAGAGGGCAGAACCAGGAGGCAGCCTTGCCCAGCACACACAGACACTTCTTCCCAGCCAGGCAGCTGTGTTTAAGGGGAGAGGAGGGCCGAGGGGTGGTGAGCTCCCCAGCACAGCCTGTGTGTAAGTCAGGCCTGCAGTGATACTGGGGAGGAGCCTCCTGCAAAGGGAAAGACCAGCCTGGGAAACGTCTGGGGATTATCCAGCCCTAAGACTCTGAGCTGGACCCCTGATGCCTGGCATCCATTTTATTATTTTATTTTATTTTATTTTATTTTATATTTTATTTTATTTTATTTTATTTATTTATTTTTTTAAATTTTATTTATGTTTTAGGCCACGCCATGCGGCATGCGGGATCTTAGTTCCCCGACCAGGGATCAAACCCGTGCCCCCTGCATTGGGAGCACGGAGTCATAACCACTGGCCCGCCAGGGACGTCCCCTGGCATCCATTTTAGAGGTGAGTTGCACTTGACGTTATTTCAGGCAGTTGTGCTAGGCCGAGAATGAGGAGACACTTTTTAGATATGGAAGGTCTTCCTAATACTCTCAAGTACAGGCAGCCCTCAAATCTGCTACAGTAGGAGCTTTACTGGGGTCTCACAGAGGCCCTTTGATCTGGGAAGAGGGAGGACTGGGTCTCCTGGTGGAGACAAGGGCCGGGGCTGCCTGGCCACTTGGAGCCTCAGCACCTGGTCAGCACCCGGCCCGCAGCAGGTGTCAGGCAGGGCAAGGCTCGCACAGCTACTGCACACAGAAACGGGCCTCGGGAACTCAGCAATTCTCCTCACTGCCCTCCCCCAGGGAAAACTGGCCCTGCAGCGCAGCTTCCAGGAGACTGGCACGGGGAGATCACAGCATAGCACGTGTGGACTCGGCGAACACGGCCACGTAGGTCTTCAGCACGTCATAGGGGAAGCCAGGTGTGAGCAGCTTGTGATGCTGAAACCACTTGGGCCCCTGGAGGACCAGCAAGCCTCTCCCTGGGGAAGGGGTGGGAGAGGGTGGGCCGGTCAAGTCACACAATCCTGCCACACCCCTGGCAGCCAGGGGCCAAGCACAGCCAACCCACCCAACCCCACCCCCGTCCTCCCTGCCCAGCCTCGCATCCCAACCCAGCTCTGCCTTCCAGCCACCCAGCCTCGCAGCCTCTGGTGACACCAGCCTGGGTCCTGCCACCACTCCTTTCCTCAGGCCCTGGCCCCAGCCAGCGCCACCAATAAAATCTCCTGGATCACCTCTAGTGCCACCTCCTCCAGGAAGTTGTTCCTCACAGGGACGCATTGTCCAGAGCCTTTGCCCTGCCTCTCTAGGGAAGAGACACTGTGGCAGGAGAAGGTGCCTGAGACCCACGTCCCTGGCAGCCTGGACCTCTCCTGCTTCCTCCCGCATTTCCTACTGAGCAGCTGAGCTTAGCATAGGCAGTTGGGGGCCGGGTGGTCCAGTGGATGGAACAACTACCAGAGTGGGCACTGGGCAGGGAGGTCCGGACAGGGAAGGCGCCTGCTCACCCAGCACCAAGGGCAGAAAAGGCAGGTGCCCACTCACCAATCCACTGGAGGAAGAAGTCAAACACATCTGGGGCCTTAGGGTCTGCAGGAGAAAGAGAAGCTTGGGTCAAGCGGGGACTGGGGATTTCCGGTGGGAAACCTCCGGAAATGGGGACTTCAGCTGCCTAGACTTAGGACACAGGCCCAGGACCCCTCCCCACATCATTCCTTTGCTATCAGGAAGCTCCACCTTCTCCCAGGAGCCCTCACCTCCTCGACTGTACACAGCTTTGGTGTAGTCACGGTCATAGATGTTCAGGAAGCCAAGGAACTGTCCCAACCAGACTGGGTGGGTGTAGGGACACCACCTTGTCCAGACTCCCCATCTGCTGGATCTGAAATGGCAACAGAAGGCCAGGCCACTCGGGAACCCAGCGTCACCAGCCAGGCCAGCGGGGAAGAGAAGAGGCTGCCCAGGAAGGCCCAGGGAGCGCCCCTCCCTCCTCCTGCGCCCCCTCTCCCACCCAGTCACCGTGTCCTACACATCTCTGGGCTCAGTCCCCTCTCCAGCCCCATAGCCACTGCTCTAAGTCCAAGCCGCCTTCTTATTGCCTTTGGGTGAGCACAGCAACCCCAAAGTGGCCAACCTACTTCCATCTGGTGCCTGCCACCAACCCCCTATCTCCACTGTAGCCAGAAAGAGATTTCTTTTCAGCGTCAAAGGTTTTCATTAGGAAGAGAATTCCAGCTTCTTGTTCAATACAGAGACCACCTTGATTCCAGCCCCGTTATGTCATGCAACACATTTTTATTGAGGACCTGCTATGTGCAGAGCCCTGTCTCAGGGGAATGAGAGAAACATGATCCTGCCCTTTCCTTCTATGGGGGGAAGACTGATAATAAACAAGTAAACAACAAAGTAAAAAGATTGCAGAAAGTAGTGAGTACTAAGAAGGAAATAAACACAGCACTGGGAGAGAGATTAAGGGGAGACCCTGCTTAGATAGAGTGACCCAGGATGGGCTCTTGCTGGAAAGGACATTCAAGGTCAAACCGGAAGGATAATAAGGAGCTGACTGTGTGAAGAGTAACGGAAGAGCATTCCGGGTAGAGGGAACAGCAAGCACAGAGTCTGGAGTAGGAAAGAGTATGGTGTCTCCCAGGAGCTGCCACTAGGTGGGACAGTGGCCTGAGATAAGGTTGGAGAGATTGTCCGGAGGGTGGTGTGTGCTCTAGGACAGAGTATTGAAAGGATGAAGGGACATCATAGAGAAAGCACTTGGCACCATGCCAGCACAAAGCAAGTAGCTACAAAATGAGTGAGAGTCATGTATTAGCAAACCTGGAGTTAGAAATTTGAGGTGATGGTCTTAACTCTGACACTTACTTGCTTTGTGCCTTGAAAAGTCAACTGACATCCCTGGCCCTGTTTTCTTGTCCATAAACCAAGGTTAATAACACCCGGTAAATTGAAGAGTCATTGTGATTGTGCTTTGGAAAGTATAAGCACTATGCAAACTTTGAGGAGACAGTTTTAACCCTTTCCTTCTTATACTGCCTGCGTCGTGCAGGGTACGGAGTAAGATACCTCACTTTCTCAGAATCACTTCTGTATCTCGTTCCAGGTAAAAAGTGATGATATAGATTGACCCAGGTGAAAACAAACAGAATAGTTCTGTGCCTTGCACTGGACGGGGAAAGCAAGCAAATATTTAGGTTTAAAAAACTTTTGCCTGGAAGTTGCAGTCTTTGTAGGAGAGTAAAAGTAATCAAGATATGATAAATTGCATCAGCATCAAACCCAACTTTTTCAAACACAGAAAACAAGTGCCTGGAGTGATCTCCCCACAGCAGTAATCGCTTCAAGCTGCTGCCTTGGGAAATGACTACCTCCCCTCTTCTGCCTTTCTGTTGCCTATAAACTGAATCAGGAAGCATCCTGGAATGAAAATATTAATTTCCTTTTAAAAATATGACACCCAAAACTGACCCTAGTCTGTTGAAGATGATGATCTAACCAGTGCAAAGCTGTGCTTGTCCCTCCTTCATCTGTTCATCAAATCAGTAAGTATTTATTGGGCATCATCAGTAGGCACAGTCCTCTGGTCCAGGCTATAGAAAGTATAAGGACACAGAACGCCGAGTGACAACCTTTAAGGAGTCCTTGGTTGGGTTGTGTGGGTACCAAATGAATGGGAAAAATATTTACTGGTTAATAAATATTGACCACAGATGACACAGTTTTTTTGAGTTTAGCTCATACGCTACAGAGAGTTGTACAGTCTGCTTTGATCACTTTGTTATAAGCTCATTGAAAAGTCTCCATAAACATCATTTTCCATGACTGCTCCATCTAAGCACATGGCTTGCCTAACCCTTTCTCACAAAAGCAGCCCTGGATAGTGAGGCTTGCATTTATACCAGTACATGGAGTTGATAACCTGAAGCACTCTCCTGCTACGTGGAAACACTGGAAAACAGATCAAGCATGAAACGCCCGTGGAAAATTAGGGGGCTCTCATGTATGGAACAGAGGCTCGACCCACTGGTCATCTCTCTACGTTCATGGTTAACAGCAAAGTCTCTGGAGCTAGACTCCCTGGGTTTGAATCCTGGCTCTACTTCTTACCAAGAGAGTGACCCTGAGCAAGCAGCTAACCTCTTTGTGCCTTAGTTTTCTCCTCTAAAGTATGGGGATTTTTTTTAAAAAAATCAGTTTTGTAGGGTTGTTGTGGGAGAAACCATATACTGGGCTTTGCTCAGTGCCTAGAACATAGGAAGTGCTCACTAGTGTTCACTATTACCGAGCATTGTGAGCCCAACTATATAGAAGAAGCCGAGGACTGAGGGAGGGAAAGAAAGAGGTACAACCAGAATTCAAACCCAGGCTGTCCTACTTCAAAGGTCTTTCCCTTACTGCCCCTATGCTGTGGGCAAAAAGCTGGTGCTGAGCCAAGTAAGGGAAAGAGTCAGAGTCCAAGAGTCCCTGTGGGGGGTGGGGGGAGGAGGGGGGCCCAGAGGGGGATGGAGAGCAACCACAGAGCTGGGGAAAGTGGAGAGGAATAAATGTAAGTGGTCACATGCCCTGGAGTTTGGACCCAGCCCAGGATTTAGGGGAGAAAGAAAAGAACTCTGGCCTCATGGGTTGTGTAATGAATCAGCTGTCACGAGGACGGGCAAAGGAAGAGGGTGCTGGAAGTAAGAGGTAAATAGGTGGAAGAGCAGGTCTGTAGGAAATGGGGCCCCTTGGAGGATGCCTTCCAAGGAATTCTTCCTGAAATGCATAGTTTTTTTACTTTCTGTGTTTTGGGTCTTGGATATGACCTTGAAGGAGATAATCATGAGGAAAGTGAGAGAAGTGTTGGGTTGAAGATGGTGTCCTCATCCCTGGCTTTTTGATGGATGATATCCATGGATTTGCTAATACATTAAAATTTTTCTAGCGTTGCCAACTGGTATTCTCCTATCCATCCTCCAAGACCTCTTTATTTTATTTTTATATTTAATTTTTTTATTACCCACAAAACTGGGAAAAGCCTTGACCTTTATTTTTATATTATTTATTTATTTATTTATGTATTTTTAACATCTTTACTGGATTATAATTGCTTTACAATGGTGTGTTAGTTTCTGCTGTATGACAAAGTGAATCAGCTATACATATACATATATCCCCGTATCTCTTCCCTCTTCTGTCTCCCTCCCACCCTCCCTATCCCACCCCTCTAGGTGGACACAAGCACCAACCTGATCTCCCTGTGCTATGCTGCTGCTTCCCACTAGCTATCTGTTTTACATTTGGTAGTGTATATATGTCCATGCCACTCTCTCACTTCGTCCCAGCTTACCCTTCCCTCTCGCTGTGTCCTCAAGTCCATTCTCTATGTCTGCGTCTTTATTCCTGTCTTGCCCCTAGGTTCTTCAGAACCATTTTCTTTACGTTTTTTTTTAGATTCCATATATATGTGTTAGCATACAGTATTTGTTTTTCTCTTTCTGACTTACTTCACTCTGTATGACAATGTCTAGGTCCATCCACCTCACTACAAATAACTCAATTTTGTTTCTTTTTATGGTTGAGTAATATTCCATTGTATATATGTGCCACATCTTCTTTATCCATTCCTCTGTTGATGGACACTTAGGTTCCTTCCATGTCCTGGCTATTGTAAATAGTGCTGCAATGAACATTGTGGCACATGACTCTTTCTGAATATGGTTTTCTCAAGGTATATGCCCAGTAGTGGGATTCCTGGGTCGTATGGTAGTTCTATTTTTCGTTTTTTAAGGAACTTCCATACTGTTCTCCATAGTGGCTGTATCAATTTACATTCCCACCAATAGTGCAAGAAGGTTCCCTATTATCCACACCCTCTCCAGCATTTATTGTTTGTAGAATTTTTGATGATGGCCATTCTGACCTGTTTGAGGTGATACCTCATTGTAGTTTTGATTTGCATTCCTCTAATGATTAGTGATGTTGAACATCCTTTCATATGTTTGTTGGCAATCTGTATATCTTCTTTAGAGAAATGTCTATTTAGGTCTTTTGCCCATTTTTTAACTGGATTGTTTGTTTTTTTGATATTGAGCTGCATGAACTGCTTGTATATTTTGGAGATTAATCTTTTGTCAGTTTCTTCATTTGCAAATATTTTCTCCCATTCTGAGGGTTGTCTTTTCATCTTGTTTATGGTTTCCTTTGCTGTGTAAAAGCTTTTAAGTTTCATCAGGTGCCATTTGTTTATTTTTGTTTTTATTTCCATTTCTCTAGGAGGTGAGTCAAAAAAGATCTTGCTGTGATTTATGTCATAGAATGTTCTACCTGCTTTCCTCTAAGTTTTATAGTGTCTGGCCTTACATTTAGGTCTTTAATCCATTTTGAGTTTATTTTTGTGTATGGTGCTAGGGAGTGTTCTAATTTCATTGTTTTACATGTAGCTGTCCAGTTTTCCCAGCACCACTTGTTGAAGAGGTTGTCTTCTCTCCATTGTATATTCTTGCCTCCTTTATCAAAGATAAGGTGACCATATGTGCGTGGATTTTTCTCTGGGTTTTCTATCCTGTTCCATTGATCTATATTTCTGTTTTTGTGCCAGTACAATACTGTCTTGATTACTGTAGCTTTGTAGTATAATCTGAAAACAGAGAGCCTGATTCCTCCTGCTCCGTTTTTCTTTCTCAAGTTTGCTTTGGCTATTCTGGGCCTTTTGTGTTTCCATACAAATTGTGAAATGTTTTGTTCTAGTTCTGTGAAAAATGCCAGTGGTAGTTTGATAGGGATTGCATTGAATCTGTAGATTGCTTTGGGTAGTATAGTCATTTTCACAATGTTGAATCTTCTAATACAAGAACATGGTGTATATCTCCATCTGTTTGTATCATCTTTAATTCCTTTCATCAGTGTCTTATAGTTTTCTGCATACAGGTCTTTTGTCTTCTTAGGTAGGTTTATTCCTAGGTATTTTATTCGTGATATATGGGAGTGTTTCCTTAATTTCTCTTTCAGGTTTTTCATCATTAGTGTATAGGAATGCAAAGGATTTCTGTGCATTAATTTTGTATCCTGCTACTTTACCAAATTCATTGATTAGCTCTAGTAGTTTTCTGGTAGCATCTTTAGGATTCTCTATGTATAGTATCATGTCATCTGCAAACAGTGACACTTTTACTTCTTCCTTTCCAATTTGGCTTCCTTTTATTTCTTTTTCTTCTCTGATTGCTGTGGCTAAAACTTCCAAAACTATGTTGAATAATAGTGGTGAGAATGGGCAACCTTGTCTTATTCCTGATCTTAGTGGAAATGGTTTCAGTTTTTCACCATTGAGAACAATGTTGGCTGTGGGTTTGTCATATATGGCCTTTATTATGCTGAGGTAAGTTCCCTCTATGCCTACTTTCTGGAGGGTTTTTATCATAAATGCGTGTTGAATTTTGTCAAAAGATTGTCCTGCATCTATTGAGATGATCATATGGTTTTTCTCCTTCAATTTGTTAATATGGTGTATCACATTGATTGATTTGCATATTTTGAAGAATCCTTGCATTCCTAGGATAAACCCAACTTGATCATGGTGTATGATCCTTTTAATATGCTGTTGGATTCTGGTTGCTAGTATTTTGTTGAGGATTTTTGCATCTGTGTTCATCAGTGATATTGGCCTGTAGTTTTCTTTTTTTGTGACATCTTTGTCTGGTTTTGGTATCAGGGCGATGGTGGCCTCGTAGAATGAGTTTGGGAGTGTTCCTCCCTTTGCTATATTTTGGAAGAGTTTGAGAAGGATAGGTGTTAGCTCTTCTCTAAATGTCTGATAGAATTTGCCTGTGAAGCTATCTGGTCCTGGACTTTTGTTTGTTGGAAGATTTTTACTCACAGTTTCAATTTCGGTGTTTGTGATTGATCTGTTCATATTTTCTATTTCTTCCTGGTTCAGTCTTGGAAGGTTGTGCTTTTCTAAGAATTTGTCCATTTTTTCCAGGTTGTCCATTTTATTGGCATAGAGTTGCTTGTAGTAATCTCTCATGATGCTTTGTATTTCTGCAGTGTCAGTTGTTACTTCTCTTTTTTCATTTCTAATTCTATTGATTTGAGTCTTCTCCCTTTTTTTGTGTGTTGAACCTGGCTAATGGTTTATCAATTTTGTTTATCTTCTCAAAGAACCAGCTTTTAGTTTTATTGATCTTTGCTATCATTTCCTTCATTTCTTTTTCATTTATTTCTGATCTGATCTTTATGATTTCTTTAGTTCTACTAACTTTGGAGTTTTTTTGTTCTTCTTTCTCTAATTGCTTTAGGTGTAAGGTTAGGTTGTTTATTTGAGATGTTTCTTGTTTCTTGAGGTAGGATTGTATTGCTATAAACTTCCCTCTTGGAGCTGCTTTTGCTGCATCCCATAGGTTTTGGGTTGTCGTGTTTTCATTGTCATTTGTTTCTAGGTATTTTTTGATTTCCTCTTTGATTTCTTCAGTGATGTCTTGGTTATTTAGTAGTGTAGTGTTTAGCCTCCATGTGTTTGTATTTTTTACAGATTTTTTCCTGTAATTGATATCTAGTCTCATAGCATTGTGGTCAGAAAAGATACTTGATATGATTTCAATTTTCTTAAATTTTCCAAGGCTTGAATTTTGACCCAAGATATGATCTGTCCTGGAGAATGTTCCATGAACATTTGAGAAGGAAGTGTATTCTGTTGTTTTTGGATGGAATGTCCTATAAATATCAATTAAGTCCATCTTGTCTAATGTGTCATTTAAAGCTTGTGTTTCCTTATTTATATTCATTTTGGATGATCTGTCCATTGGTGAAAGTGGGGTGTTAAAGTCCCCTCCTATTATTGTGTTACTGTCAATTTCCCCTTTTATGGCTGTTAACATTTGCCTTATGTATTGAGGTGCTTCTATGTTGGGTGCATAAATATTTACAATATATCTTCTTCTTGGATTGATCCCTTGATCATTATGTAGTGTCCTTCTTTGTCTCTTGTAATAGTCTTTATTTTAAAGTCTATTTTGTCTGATATGATAATTGCTACTCCAGCTTTCTTTTGATTTCCATTTGCATGGAATATCTTTTTCCATCCCCTCACTTTCAGTCTGTATGTGTCCTTAGTTATGAAGTGGGTCTCTTGTAGACAGCATATATATGGGTCTTGTTTTTGTGTCCATTCAGCTAGTAAGACCCTTTATCTTTTAATTATCTCTTTCCCTAGGTTGCCTACACCTACTATTCATTCCTTCAGGAAATCCTTTATCATATTTTATTGTACTAATTTATTTCTCTGCCTATAGGCACTAAACTGTGAACTCAAAAAATAGTATTTTTTTGGGTGAATTAATGACTGACTGAATGAATAATTTTATGAAGTATTCAGAGAAAGGATTACTATCCTACCTATATTAGTCTCCTGGGGCAACTGTAGCAATTTACCAGAAACTTGGTGGCTTAAAACAATATAAATTTAATATGTCAACATCCTTGGGGCCATAGTGTGAAATCAGTATCCCTGAGCCAAAATCAAGATATTGGCAGGGTCACACTCTCTCTGGAATCTCTAGGGTGAATTCATTCCCTTTCTTTTCCAGCTTCTGGTGGCTGCTGGAATTCTTTGGCTTATGGCCACATATCTCCATTCTTCAAAGTCAGCATCTTCAAATCTCTTTTCACTCTGTCTTCGCATGATCATCTCCCATGTGTGTTACAACTACCTCTGCCTCCCTCTTATCGGGGTACAAATGATTTAATCTGGGAGCCACCTTGATAATCCAGGACAATCTCCCAGTCTCAAAATTCTGAATGTAATCACATTTTCCCAGACCATTTTTTCCAATAAGGTAATATTTATTGGAAAATAAATTTAGATTTAGGGTCCTAGATTTAGAATCTGATATCTTTGGGTGTCATTATTCAGCCTACCAATGTCTGCCCTCTGTCTCCCAAAGATTCATGTCCATTCCACTTGCAAAATACATTTACTCCATCCTATAATCCCCAAAACCTCAATCCTTTATAGCATCAACTCAAGTCCAAAGTCTCATGGAAATATCATCGGCTCAAAAGTCTCAGTCTAATTACCTAAATCACCTCACTTTGGTATGGGTGAGACCCTGGGTATAAGCCATCCTTGAACAAAATTCCCCTAAATATCTGGCCCTGTGAAAGTAAAAAACAATTTATCTGTTCCCAAAGTAAATTGGGGACAAAGCCCGGTATAAGAGTTATAGACATGCCTATTCCATAAGGAAGACAAGAGAAGAAAGGAGTCTCTGGTTTGTAGCAATTTCAAAATTCAGCAGGGCAAATGTCATTATATTTCAGGCCTGGGAATAATCCTTTGTAGCTTGAGGTTCCATCTTCTGAGCTCATGATTGTACCCTCTGACATTAAGGTTTTGTCTTGGAGTCATTCTCCCTTTCTCTTGAAGGATAGCACATATTTGCAGCTGAGTAGTTTTGTTACCTTGTTTCTTTCCTGTAGAATTTGGAGTCCAGCAGCCTTCCTTCATTTTGTCCTCTCTTGATCCCTTTCAGTACAAGCTAGCTCAGCTAACAAAACATTCTCATAAATCTTGTGGATCTCCCCTGTATGTCACAGGGATTCATACCATTAGACAGGAAGATCCTCCAAAGGTCTTTTCTGAATAATCCCACCTCTATTCCTGCCTTCTGAGTTTCTTGAGAGAATCTATGAGTCACACTCTGACCTCTTCAGAACAAGCAAAGGACACCCTTGGACTTCTCTGCATGACATGATTTCCTAAGAGTGATTTTCTTCATTTTAGCATAATTTTTGCATTCTGGATAGGCTGGCAACTTCCTAGATCATAAAGAACTAGTTTCCTTTTGTTTAACAGTTCTTCCCTCAATTTATTTCTTTATTCTCACTTCTTATTATAAGCAGCAAGAAGAAACCAGGCCATATTTTCAACATTTTGCTTGGAAATCTTGTCAGCTAAATATCCAAGGTGTTTTCGTAGAAGTCCTGCTTTCCACACAACTGTAGCATATAATTCGGCTAAATTTCCTGCCACTATATAACAAGTTTGCTTTTCTCTAGTTTCCAATAACATGTTCCTCATTTCCTTCTGAGCCATCATCAGAAATGCCTTAAATGTTTATATTTCTACCAACATTCTGTTATGATGAAATGTGTATTCTCTAAGACTATAAGCATTTCCCTCCATGCTTCCACTTCATTCTGAATTTTCACCACTTATTAAAGAAACTGTCCTTTTCCCATTGTATATTCCTGGCTCCTTTGTCATAAATTAACTAACCATATACATGTGGGTTTATTTCTGGGATCTCTATTCTGTTCCAGTGATCTATGTGTCTGTTTTTACAACAATACTTTATTGTTTTGATTACTATAACTGTATAGTATAGTCTGAAGTCTGGGAGCATGATACCTCCAGATTTGTTCTGTTTTTCTCAAGATTGCTTTTGCTATTTAGGGTCTTCTGTGCTTCCACGTTTTAAATTATTATTGAATTCAGTTTGCTAATATTTTGTTGAAGATTTTTGTATCTATGTTCATCAGAGATATTGGCCTGTAATTTTCTTTTCTTGTGGTCTCCTTGTCTGCATTTGATATCAGGGTAATGCTGGCCTTGTAAAATGAGTTTGGAAGTGTTCTCGCTTCTTCTGTTTTGGGAAGAGTTTGAAAAGGATTGGTAATAATTCTTCTTCAAATGTTTGATAGAATTCACCAGTGAAGCTGTCTGGTCCTAGACTTTTGTTTGTTAAAGGTTTTTGATTACTGATTCAATCTCCTCACTAGTAATCAGCCAGTTCAGATTTTCTATTTTCTTCATGATTCAGTCTTGGTAGGTTGTATGTTTCTAGAAATTTATCCATTTCTTCTAAGTTAGCAAATTTGTTGGCATTTAATTATTCATAGTAGTCTTATGTTCCTTTGTATTTCTATGGTATCAGTTGTAACATATCCTCTTTTTTTTCTTCGTGAACATAGCTAAAGTTTTATCAGAAGAAAGGAACAATTTTTAAAATACCATTTTTCGTTTAAGAACAGATTGCCATAAACGATGTATTAAAGGCTCCTAAGCAGAGTATAAAATATTTAATTGTATAATTATTTTCTAACATAGGATAAAAAGGAATTAGTAAAACTGCTCCTGCTACAACTGTAGTACTTCAGTGAAGTAGGACTGAAACTGGTGGACCCTCTATGGATGATGGAAGTGAGGGATGTAGTCCCAGTTGAGCACATTTTCTGGTTGCAGTTCGAAGTAAACCTATTAGTAGGAAAATATCATAATTAAGATTAAGGATAAAACTTAATCTTGAAATTCTCATGTATTTGAATGGAGAAATGATTATGCTATTGATATTGCAAAACCTATCTCTCCAATGTGATTATAAAAATGTTCTTGAAGGGCTTCTAATTAGCCACGGGCACAACCAGGAGGTAGGAAGGGGTGGGACGGGAGGAGTGGGAGGGCAGGGAGGGCCAGGGCTCTCAGAGCATGGTTATGGTCAGCAAGTCCACAGGACAAAGTCTTGTTGTGTAACAAGCACATGGTTCCTGGGGAAAACCCAGCGTACCTCTCAGGTCTTGGCTCCTCATCCCAGTCCAAGGAGCTCACTCCCTCCCAGGACCCTGTGCTGGTGTCCTCAGGTCTGTCAGACGCTCCTCCTTAGGTAGATCTGCAGGCTGTCCTAGCAGCCCTGCACTTTGAGGACAGTGGCTGTTCCTTCCTGAGTCTGCCCCGTCTCCAGGCTGAGCAGCTTCAGCTGTTCTCATAGAACAGGCTTCTAGATGCTTCCCTGCCCCATCCCTCAATCCCACCCTCTCTGCCTGGCCCTGAGCTTGCCTGGGAGCACAGACGTCAGTCTGATGGATGCTGCCCTGTGGGTTCACAGTCCATGGAGATGACAGACAGTAATCTAAGAAGGTGTCACGTGACAGGAAAAGAGACCCACCTGCTGGGTGGGAGGTTATGTCAGCCAGGGGGGGCCAACTGGCTCGGTTTGGTGGAATGCAGGCCTCTGAGTACTTAAAACTGTGATATTCCCAGGCAAACTGATCAATCAGGCCTCAAGGATGGCCTCTAAGCAAAGGGTACTGACGTTTGACTTGTGCCATTAAATAGGGTCTGTTCATCTCTGGGCTCTCTTCCCTCATACCCCGTACTGCAAGCTTCCTGGGGCTGAGATATCATCCCCTTCCTGTATCCCAGTACCCAGCACAGAGCCTGACCTGGAGAGATGCTCCGCCCAGTGTGTGGAGTGAGAGAGGACGAAGAGAAAGGAACAGCTTGCAGACTGGGGAAGGGCAGTGCCTACCCACTGAGTGAGCCAGCACTCAGCCCTGGGGGGATGCAGGGGGTGAGGGCACACAGTGAGAACCAGTCTTTTCTCAAGGGAAGGAGGCCGAGCAATTATCAGCAGAGTGGAACTAAGGTGGCAACTATTAGAATCAGCCACAGAGAGTCAGCCAAAGCCCAGTTTGTTCATGCAAATTGTTGTATTCGATTTCCAGATTATTTTGATTTTGAGAAATTGTGGTCTTTTTTTGATGCAGTTGTCACTTTTCTGATTTAAGAGTTGACCAATGGAACCACTAAAACACCTCCAGTGATGTTTCTATTACACTGATGGCCATCAGAGAATATATAGATTCAATAAGTAGATAATTTCTCTTACATAAATTATATTACTCATGGTGCTTAATCTCTCAATTTCTACTGGCCTAATATAGCAATCACAACCAAATATTTCTAGCTCTTATAATACTGAGATTTCTTTCAACACCTCTAATATTGGCAGAGTCAGGAATTAGAATGCCATACATAATTGGGTAGAACAGAGGCAGTGCCAATGAAGAAGGATTTGCAGGCAGCTGGCTGGCTTGGGCACCAAGCAATCAGAAAGGAGGCATGCTCCTGTGCGGAAACAGAGACCCCCAGGTCCTCTGGGCCAACAAGAGGCGATCCAAGAAAACTAGGTAACACAGCTGGGGTGGTAAGAGGTTCCCACCAGTCAGTCCCTGCACTGCATCAACAGAGCAGGGCAGTCCCAGTGATGGACGTGACCTGGGAACACAGAGCACCCCCAGAATGAATTCAAGCAGGACACGTCTCAGTTCAGGGCAGGACTGTCAGCCCCGCCCACACCCCCACTAGAACAGGAGCTCCACAATAGCAGGGAGTTTTGTTGTTCACTGCTGAATCTCTAGCTCCTAGGATGGCAATTGACCCAAAGTAAGTACTCAATACAGTTACCAGATAAATGAATGAGTCCTTCTAACCATCTACTCATTCATGTATTTGACATTCACTGTAGTGGAAACATTTTGGATGTCTGCTCTGAGATCTTTTCCCTCACAAAGGGTGGGTCTTCGAAAACCCTATTCACCCCCAGCCACAGTTGATTGTAGCAGGTGGACGCCTTTGTCGTGAGATTAGAATCAGATACTTGGAATAGGATTCAGCAGTGCCACTCAGACATGATGGTGGCAGAATGGTGAGGTGCCAACCCCAGAAGGGTAGACGTTCCCTCCTCCACTGCCTGGACCCAGCTGCACAAGGACAGGGACTGTATCTGTTTGTTCATAACTGTATCTCCAGCTTCTAGAAAAGTGCCTGTAAGAGGTGGAGCCTCCATAAACACTTGCTGAGAGATGAATGCATGGACGTACAGAGAGAAAGAATGGGAGACACAGTTCTGGCAGCCCTTCAGTCCCTGGTTCTGCCCTTCCACAGCCTGGCTGCCCCCTGCCCCTGGGCCCCCAGCTTTCTTTTCGTCCTTTTCCTCTCTCTTCCTTTAGCTCTGATTCTATCTGTCACTTGCAACAACAATTTTAATCAAAACTCATTCATTCACACTCCTGCATGTACTCATTCCTTCACGCTCCTGCATGTACTCATTCCTTCTTCATGAACATTATTGATTCTTTTAAAAGTAAGGAGGCTCAATCCCTATGAACCATGCTCTATGTTGGCTCTAAGAACACAGGGATGACAGATATGAAAAGTAAGCTTGTCAACACGGTGCCCCACAATTAGAACATTGAGTTGAAACCTGATAATAGAGGCACCCAGGGAGCCTTGGGAACCCTAGGGAAGGACGCCTTGGAGTCAACAGGTTCGGCTTTAGATGCATCTCACCTGGGCATATCCTTTGATATGGGTTGCCTCATTCTTCAGTGAGATGGATCAAGTAATAATCCCTCCCTTATACAGGTTTGTCTTGAGCATTACAGAAGTCTATGAAAATGTTTTATACACCATGGAGTTAATCCCTGAACATTTATCAAGCATGAACTATGTGTAAACTTATAATGGCAATTCTGAGTGAGAAACAAATAAGGAGACAGAATCCGATCTTAGGCTAAGTTCTGGAGAGATATCAAGAATCTGGATCAGAGCCCAGCTCATCAGTGCTAATCTTTGATCTCTGCGGATAGTTTCTGAACAATCTCCCCATGCCTGTCCAAACATTCACCCCCACCCCAAGCACTTGACCTTAAAACAAGGTTTTTTTTATTTTGTTACTTCGTTATAGTTCCAAAGGAACAGAAACAGCAACAACCGCTGAAGAGGATAGAGAAATTCCCATGTGTCTGTCCTCACTGACCAGGGGAGAGCAAGGTTAGCCCTGTGATCTCTGACTCTGACTACATGAAGGTGATCCTGGGGAGATCAGGTAGAGCAAAACCCACATCCCAGCTGGAGCAAATCTTCCCTCTTGGGTACGTGCCTGTGGGTCTGTGAAATTCCAGAAGAGACTGGCAGTTCAGCCATCAATACCTGACCCTCTACCAGCCATCCTTACAGCCCACAAGCCAGCTTAAGAGAGTCAGGGATGGGAGGCAAGTGGGAGGTGGCTTGACATGGACTGCCAGCTGACAAGCATCAGGAAGGGAAGGCAGCCGATAGTATTATTATTATTAAAAGTATTAATGATAGTAGCAACAACACTTTTTTTAAAATAAATTATTTTTGGCTGCGTTGGGTCTTCATTTCTGCATGCGGGCTTTCTCTAGTTGAGGTGAGCGGGGGCTACTCTTTGATGCGGTGCGTGGGCTTCTCATTGCAGTGGCTTCTCTTGTTGCGGAGCACAGGCTCTAGGAGCGTGGGCTTCAGTAGTTGTGGCATGTGGGCTCAGAAGTTGTGACTCGCGAGATCTAGACCGCAGGCTCAGTAGTTGTGGCGCACGGGCTTAGTTGCTCCGCGGCATGTGGGATCTTCCCGGTCCAGAGCTCAAACCCGTGTCCCCTGCATTGGCAGGCGGATTCTTAACCACTGTGCCACCAGGGAAGTCCCAACAACGCTTTAAAGTGTTTTTTCAGGTCTAAAGAATAAGAGGTAACAAGAACTCTTTATTAACATGAACTCTTCTTATTAAAGTGTCAGATGTGGACAAAGGATTAATCTCCAAAATTTATAAGCGGCTCATGCAGCTCAATATCAAGAAAACAAACAACCCAATCCAAAAATGGGAAGAAGACCTAAATAGACATTTCTCCAAAGAAGATACACAGATTGCCAACAAACACATGGCAAAGAATGCTCAACATCATTAATCATTAGAGAAATGCATATCAAAACTACAATGCGGGCTTCCCTGGTGGTGCAGTGGTTGAGAATCTGCCTGCCAATGCAGGGGACACGGGTTCGAGTCCTGGTCTGGGAGGATCGCACATGCCGCAGAGCAACTAGGCCCGTGAGCCACAGCTACTGAGCCTGCGCGTCTGGAGCCTGTGCTCCGCAACAAGAGAGGCCGTGATAGTGAGAGGCCCGCACACCGCGATGAAGAGTGGCCCCCGCTCGCCGCAACTAGAGAAAGCCCTCGCACAGAAAAGAAGACCCAACACAGCCAAAAATAAATAAATTAATTAATTTATTTAAAAAAAAACCAAAACTACAATGCGATATCATCTCACACCAGTCAGAATGGCCATCATCAAAAAATCTACAAACAATAAATGCTGGAGAGGGTGTGGAGAAAAGGGAACCCTCATACACTGTTGGCGGTAATGTAAATTGATACAGCCAGTATGGAGAACAGTATGGAGGTTCCTTAAAAATCTAAAAATAGAACTACCATACGACCCAGCAATCCCACTACTGAGCATATACCCTGAGAAAACCATAATTCAAAAAGAGTCATGTACCACAATGTTCATTGCAGCTCTATTTACAATAGCCAGGACATGGAAGCAACCTAAGTGTCCATCGACAGATGAATGGATAAAGAAGATGTGGCACATATATACAATGGAATATTACTCAGCCATAAAAAGGAAATGCAATTGAGTTATTTGGAGTGAGGTGGATGGACCTAGAGTCTGTCATACAGAGTGAAGTAAGTCAGAAAGAGAAAAACAAATACCGTATGCTAACACATATATATGGAATCTAAAAAAAAAAAATAGTCATGAAGAACCTAGGGGCAAGATGGGAATAAAGACACAGACGTACTAGAGAATGGACTTGAGGATACGGGGAGGGAGAAAGGTAAGCTGGGATGAAGTGAGAGAGTGGCATGGACATGGACATATACACACTACCAAATGTAAAATAGATAGCTAGTGGATACACCTTGCCCCTTCAGCGAGTGGAGAACTCCTGGTTGTCCGGCCCTGCCCCCCCTCAGATGGGCTTCTTTTCAGAGACCAACTGGACCAGATGCCCTACACCACCATGTGCATCAAGAAGGCACTGCAACTCTATCCACCAGTGCCAGTCATCGGCAGAGATCTGAGCAAACTCATCACCTTCCTTGATGGACGCTCCTTACCTGCAGGTATGAACTTCACCACACCCACTAACCTAAGCAAGACCACATGGAAGATAAAAAATACACATGTGCTTTCCAGCTCCGGGGTGCTCTGTCGGTTGTTTCCGCTTCAAGATAATTAATATTTATTCTGCAGTTTGGATGTTTTGTAAAATGCCTGACACCAAACTTGAACCAACGAAAGCTCAATAAGCAAATGCTAGCTCCTGAATGTGGTATTGTAATGGAGCCCTAAAATTCTAATACCTTGAGACGTGAAGGCTTAAGAGAAAAGCAGAAATAAGCAAGGGGAGATGTGGTTCTTTCCATATGGGGTCTAAGTAAATGAGGGAGCTCAGGGAGTCCGTTGTCATGGGTCAGATGGTCCAGTCTCTGGGGAGCCCTCAGGTGGATGGCAGAGAGCAGCTGATGCTCAGGTGTGAGAGCCCTGCCATGGTTGGAAGCTACCCAAAGCCTCACTGCCCAGTGGGTCTGAATCCTAGCCCTGCCACCTCTTCTCTGTGGGATCACAGACACGTGCCTTAACCTCTAGGAGGCTCAGGTGCCTCATCTGCATGTGGGGATAGGAGTGCCTTCCTTGAGGGCTGCTGCGAGGACTAGATGAGTTAATGCACATTCCCCAAGGGCTCATGATGGCACCTGATAAATGTGAGTTTTCACGTGAGGTGATCCTAATAGTAAGTCTCCAATTCTTTTCCTTCTCAGTCCTGGGCCATGGTTACCTACTCCTAATCTGTGCTCATGTGCTTTGTCACCTCCAGCCCACCTGTCTTGCAAGAGCACCATTTCATTCAGAGTGATGGAGGGTGGCTCTCATAGTGGCTCCCAGACCTTTTGTGCACATTGCCCCTGCTGCCACGGGTACCATCAGTCTTCTCTCTCTCCTCCTTGCCCCACAGGAATCCCACTCTCCCTCTCCTTTTATGGGCTTCACCACAACCCAAAGGTGTGGCTGAACCCAGAGGTATGATGACCATGGGAGGAGGGGATGGGATGCTCTCTCCAGACCAGCACCTCCCCTGCTCTCCCTCGGGGATTCTTGTCCCCTGGTAGATTGGCGCAAGGAATTTGACCCCACCTGCCCTGGCCCCGGTGCTCTCTCTGCAGGTGTTTGACCCATCCCGGTTTGCACCAGGTTCTGCTCGACACAGCCATGCTTTCCTGCCCTTCTCAGGAGGATCCAGGTGAGGCCTTCTGTACCTGGGGCATCTGGGTGTCATGGTGCTACCTGCTGTGTGTGACTGTCAACATTCATGTGTGGTGTATGCAGTTATGTCCCTGTATGTTGGCGTTTTGGGAAGGAGGCGTGTGTCCCCATATACATGAAGGCCTTCAGGGCACGCCACAGTGACCTTGACCTCCTGACTTCCTCAACGACCAGCCACATTTCCATGGCCGTGGCCGCTCCAAAGTATTCCAGGGTTTTCCTTGCTTTAGGAGTATGATTTTTCAGCGTTAGAATTTTCCATGAAAGGTAAACTTCAGATGTTTGGTTTCTGCAATTTTCAGTCATCGTAGAAGGTGGTTTTCCCTCTTCACACATTCCTAGTCCAGCCCACTGCCTTTTCTACTTAATTCAACAACCAGCATCTAACTGTACCAGTCATGTTTAAATGGGTTTGGATTTCCAGCTGCCTTCCTTGTCCTGATGGTTCAAGCCATGTATGTGATCATTTACAGTTGCCGTGTGAAGAAAGTTACACAGCCTTGTGTGTGTTCTCTATTTCTGTAGTCGACCCCAACAAAGTCGTGACTGTGTATTAATATAAACAAGACACCTTTTCTAGTTACCATAAGTCTTTATATATAACGGAGGTTATATACCATAGTCTGAGAGTCCAGAGTTTCTCATTGGCGAAAAGGAATATAATGAAGGACAACCAAGTGCTTTTGATAATAAAAAACTCATTGTTTTGTATCTGACACATGCATTTGAGAAGTTCCTGGCATGTAAAATATAAAGCACACCTGAAATAGATGCTAAGCTGGATGATACACTCCACAATGACGGCTATGAAAATCTTCAAAGGCTACATACAGATCCTTCCCTGAAAGAGTAACTTCCATAACTTTGGGACTACTTAGTAATACAAGATTTTTCTGAGTCTATACTTCCGTGAAGTTTTCAGTTGGTGAATCAACCTTCACAGAACAGGCTTCACGCAAACATTCTTCCAGAATTTGCTCTAGGACTTGTTTTCTGCCATGGACCTGTTCTTCCTTGTAGACATTGGCTGCAGGTCATGCGGCTGCCACTAGAGGATGGGGGGTACCTGGCAACTCAATTCCTAGGTCAGAATTAATATTTAATTTTACTCCAGTCCCTTTTTTTTTCAATTCAATTAACTTTGTTCAAATAGAAAGCTATTTATTAATCTTACCTCTGTGTGCCAAGTCCTGTATTACCAGATGGGAACACAGAGATGAAAGGAATTTTCCTTGTTCCAAGAGTTCACAGTTAAGAAACAACTACCACTATTTAAGACAGACATGCGACGTTTCCATAGTGTAGTGGTCAGTACGTTTGCCTTACAAGACAGACATCATGCATTCATCCACTCTTTCACTCATTCACTCATTCACTGAGCAGATTGTGGAACGTTCCATGTTTCTGGCACTGTCCTGGTCACGGGGCGGTGATGTGTCCTTGAGTTAACACTAAAGCTGCTTGGGGATGGGGGAGAAAGAGGTGCAGGAGGCAGAGGCGGGAGGCCAGGCGGTCACTAGACTGAGTCTTGAGCAGGTGGCCGGCAGAGGCAGGGGGAGGGGACCTCAACAGGAGCTGAGTGAAGAAGAGGAGCTGGACAGGTGTGAGGTGAGTGAGGAGCAGCCCAGAGAGGGCTGTGACGCCAGCTGTGGCCCTGCGACGTGTCCTCCCTGTGATGGAGGGCACAGCAGGCCCCGAGCTGCCTGGGCTTCAGTAGAGAGAGGGGAGACAAGGAGACTGAAAAGGCCAGTGAGGAGCCCACGGGATGGGAGGAGGGGCCTTGCTGGAGCAGAATGGGAAGGCTCCAGGGCCGGGTTGACTGAGGGGCTGGGGGAGACAGGAGGCCGGAGCATTAACTGGGAAGCAAGTGGTCCAGCAGGTTGAGGGTCGCTAACCCGTGGTCCCTCCAAGAAGCCTCCCTGTTGCCATCCTGACTTCCTTACACAACTCTGTCCTGTCCTGTCTGGGGACTGGGGCCCCTGCTTGTCTGCCATGGGTGCTGAGGGCCCGAGAGTGTGCCACACCCCCCTGCAGTGCCCCGGCCTGGCCTGAAACCAGAAACTGCCTGTGGACGAGTGAACAAAGTACTAATTCACATTTACTGATTCACGTGACTTGA
Organism: Balaenoptera musculus; assembly: GCF_009873245.2. Lineage (NCBI taxonomy): Eukaryota > Metazoa > Chordata > Mammalia > Artiodactyla > Balaenopteridae > Balaenoptera > Balaenoptera musculus. The sequence continues at coordinate 38,841,383 of NC_045785.1, forward strand.
CCCTGTGGCTCAGAGCACCGACCCTCCCCAACAGGACTTGCTCCTGCTGAGAGCAGAAGTAGGAGTTAGGAGCTAGTCCTGGAGAGAGGTGGGCTTTGCAAAGGTCAGGGGGAGAGCGTGGACCGAGGCTTGGGCGGCACGTTCAGTGTGACCCGTAAGGAAGGGATCGGGGCTGGGCCACGTGGAGGAGAGCCCGGAATGCCCTGTGCCCGGCAGGGGTTAGAAGCCTCTGCTCACTTCCTTCTCCCTCCCTGACCCAGGAACTGCATCGGGAAGCAGTTTGCCATGAATGAGATGAAGGTGGCCGTGGCCCTGACCTTGCTTCGCTTTGAGCTGGCACCGGATCCCTCCAGGGTCCCTGTTCCCATTCCAAGAGTTGTGCTGAAGTCCAAGAACGGGATCCACTTGCAGCTCAGGAAGCTCCTGTAATCCTTGTTGGGGACAAGGACGAGCTCTGAGGGCCCCTGCCATCCTGTCTCGCTGTCACTCTCTCCCGTCCTTGCCTCTGTGCCCACTTCCTGCTTCTATCTGCCCACCTGCCGGCTTACCTCATCTCCTGCCTCCTGCCCATCAGACGTTCTGCCCTCCTCCTCTCACCTTTCTCCAGGCTCCCTATCTGCTTATCTCTCCATCTGTCTCTGATCTACCCGTGTCTCTGACTGTCCACCTAAATCCTGAACGCCTGCCCTCCTCCAGTCTGTCTACTCTCTCCTTGTCTTTCTCCCCTTCTGCCGGCCTGTCTGTCCCTGAATTCACTTCCTTTTGCTGATAAAACAATTGACCACAGGCTTAGGGACTTCAAACAACACAGAGTTATTCTCTGACAACTCTGGAGTCAGAAGTTGGAAGTGGGTTTCCCTGGACACAGCCAAGATGTTGGCAGGGACCCCTGTGCAGGGATCTAGGAGAGGACCCCTCTCTTTGCCTTTTCCCACATCTAGAGCTGCAATCCTTGCATACCTTGGCTCCTGGGCCCTCCTCCATATTCAAATCCATCAGCTTCTTCAAATGTTCCCCTGCTTCTGTCTTCACATCGCCTTCTCTTTCATAAGGCCCTTTGTGATTACACAGGCCCACTCAGATAAAACAGGCTTGCTCTGAGTTCCGGGGATTAGGACACCGACACCCTGGGCAGCCGTTACTGTAGCTGCTAAGTCCTGTGTGACTACCATCGCCTTGGGCCCCCGATCACTCCCGTGTCTTATGGGTCTGCCCATTTGTCACTCACCTGGCTTCCCCTCTTTTCCACTCCCTGGATAAATTCACAATGTCATATGGAGTGTGTGTGTCTGCCCTTGAAAGGAGCTGGATGGAATGGAAGAGAGAGAGAAGGGGAGGGAAGGCAGAGGAGACGAGGAGGGGACATGACCCCTGGTCTGTGGGCCCAGGACCCCAGCAGGACAGGCGTGTCCCAGCGCCCCTGCAGCCTCACACTCTGGGATCCCTCACGCCCCAGAACCCGCCTGTCACCTGAGGCTCCCACGGCAGCTGAGTCAGGAGAAAGGGCTCATCTCCAAAGGCTCAGAGGGAAGAAGCTCACCCCGGGCACCTGTCAGGGAAGGAGCCTCCCTGCTGTTGTGTGGTAGCTTCCTCGCTACATCCTTAGAGGGGCCCAGCCAGAGCCCATCCTGCCCTGAGCAAAGAAGCCTCACAGACTTGGCCCAGCACAAGGGCCTCGGGAACCTAATCCTTCACCCCAAATGAGATTGGAGAAGAGCCCAGCCTGGCCATGTCACCAGCCCCCGGCAGCCCTTCCTCACACGCAGGGCCTGCAGGTTCCTCAGAGGCCCGAGCGGGCGGCTGTGCAGGAGGGTCTGGGAGGACCAGCTGGGCACGGGGCTTGGCTGCTGGGAGAGGATGTCAGACCCGAAGCAGAGGAGCAGCCCGTGCACCTCCCCCACAGGACAGCCCCTTGCAGTCCCCAGCATGTCTGCCCAGCCCCTGAGCAAGGACGGGCTTCTTCAACCCTGGCACTCCTGGAGACCTCGGGGGGACTGGTCCTCCTGACCCTGGGCCCTGACCAGCACCAGGTCCCTTGCACTCCTCCGCCAGCCTCTCTGCACCCAGCCCTGCTCTCTTGCTGCTTCTGCACACAGGTCCTCCTCCCGTCCCACCCCTGCTCCTCCTAACCCAGGGCCCCGGATGCCAGAGGAGACCCCCCTGCAGCCCTGTGCCATGCTGTGATGCCGCCATGTGCCTCCTGAAGGGGACATATCTCCCAGCCACTGCCTGTAGCTGGAACCTTCGGCCCAGTCCCCTTCCCGTTCCTAGGTCACAGGGCTAGTTCACTCTGCTCCAAGAAGGGGCCAGGTGGATATATATACACTCCCAAATGTAAAATAGATAGCTAGTGGGAAGCAGCCACATAGCACAGGGAGATCAGCTCAGTGCTTTGTGACCACCTGGAGGGGTGGGATAGGGAGGGTGGGAGGGAGACACGAGAGGGAGGAGATATGGGGATATATGTATATGTATAGCTGATTCACTTTGTTATACAGCAGAAACTAACACGCCATTGTAAAACAATTATACCCCAATAAAGATGTTAAAAAAAAAAGTTGGGACCAGGAGGACACTCTGTGCTTGACCGGGGGTGGGGCAGGAGAGTTAGCTGGGAGCATCCTGGACAGAAAGCTTGGCAGGTCCCCTGGCGTCAGGTGGTGCAGAAGGGCTCGGGCTGGTCACTCTCAGAGCATGGGCTGATGGGCACTCACTCTCTTTACTGTTCCTTGTGCTGAACCGAGTTGCTGAACCAACAAAGGAAAGTCTATTCGCTCAGAGTCTCGGGGGCAGCAGAGGCAGAGACCTGAGAGGATCCTGAGAGGGGGTGAAGGGTTGGGCTGCGAGGACGTGTGTGTAGGTGGTTAGTCACCCCGACCTTTAGTTTGGACAGGAGCCCAGAATGTGGCCCCATAGGTTATGTGTGAAGCACCTGTCATGAGGTCAGGCAAAGGAAGAGGCTATTGGGACAGAAGTTAAACTTGGTGGGGGCGCAGGTCAGGAGGAAACTCAAGGCTCCTAAGAGAGCTTGCTTCCAAGTAATTCTTCATGGAAATCTTTGGTGTTTTACTTTCTGAATTATGGGCACTGGATTTCATCTTGGGGAAGAGAATCATGAAACAGGGATGTAAGAGACAGAAAACGAAGGTTTCCCCATCCCTTGCTCTTTCACATATGACCTCCATGACTTTTTCAGTGCCCATCCCTCTAGAAGCACTCTCTACCTGGTGAACTCCTATTCACCCTTCAAAGCCCCATTCTTTTTTTTAGTTTTCTCCTTTCCTGATCGGTCTGGACACTGTTCATTCCTCCAGCACAAGCCTACAATTTTTCTTAACTAATATAGTTTTATACCTTTACCTATAGCCTGTGAGCTCAAGAAATATTTGCTGAGTGAATGAATGACTGAATGAGCATTCCTAGGATGTAAATAGGAAATGAATTATTATCCCACCTTTCAAAGGAGAAGCTGAGGCTCAGAGAGGACAAGTCTCCAGCTTCATATGTAGTGAAACTGCCCTAGGGCTGGACCTCCTGAATCCAAGGCCAGTGCTCTGTCCACTGGCACAGTCACCCAGGACACACTGCATAGTGGATAGGTACAAGCCTTGGGGAACATTTCAGAGGCAGCTGAGGCAGGCAGCTTTGAAGTCCAACAGAGAAGGATTTCAGTTTCAACTGGAACAAGCAGAGGCTGTTTTCCTCTGGCCACATCATTTTTCTTCTCTGAAGTCAGTTTTCCCCTCTGAAATGGGATGATAATAAAACCAACCAAATCTACTGAATGTTGGTAAACTAGACTGTGACTGTCTTGAAGTCAGCAAGGTTCATGTCTGCTTTGCTTGCGGCTGTGTCCCAGCACCTAGTAGACTGCCCGACACGTTGTAGGTGCTCATTTAAATATTTGGTGGGTAATATGGAGAAGGAAAGTGGGGTTGCGCTTGGTCATTGTCACTGTCAGCTGAGAACGCTTTTCTCCCACTGTTTCCAGAAGTGCATCCTCCACAGTTAATCAACTCTGGAGACCCAGGTCTAACCTCTGCCCTCATCCTCACCCTCCCCCAGGTGGGCGGGGCAAGCCTCCCTGACCAGGCTGGGTGCTCAGGGGAGGTCAGCCACCTTCAGGGACAGTCAGCAATCCAGAAGCCGCTGTACCATGAGTGTCTCTGTGCTGAGCCCCACCAGAGCCCTGGGCGGTGTCTCTGGGCTCCTGCAGGTGGCCTCCCTGCTCGGCCTGGTTCTGCTTCTACTCAAGGCAGCACAGCTCTACCTGCGCAGACAGTGGCTGCTCAAAGCCCTCCAGCAGTTCCCGTCTCCTCCTTCCCATTGGCTCTATGGGCACATGCAGGAGGTAGGATGGAGTGGGACGGGGGAGTGGGAGGGCAGGGAGGGCCGGGGCTCTCAGACCATGGTCCTGGTCAGCAAGCCCATGGGACAAAGCCTTGCTGTGGGACGAGCACGTGGCCTCACCAAAGGACCCAGCTTACCTCTCAGGTCTTGGCTCCTCATCCCAGTCCGGGGAGCTCCCTCCCTCCCAGGACCCTGTGCTGGTGTCCTCGGGTCTGCCAGACACTCCTTCCTTAGTTGGATCTGCAGGCTGTCCTAGTAGCCCTGCACTTTGAGGACAGTGCCTGTTCCTTCCTGAGTCTGCCCTGTCTCCAGGCTGAGCAGCTTCAGCTCTTTACATAGAACAGGCTTCTAGATGCTTCCCTGCCCCATCCCTCAATCCCGTCCTGTCTGCCTGGCCCTGAGCTTGCCTGGGAGCACAGACATCAGTCTGATGGATGCAGCCCTGTGGGTTCACTGTCCGTGGAGATGACAGACAGGAAGCTAGGAAGGTGTCACGTGACAGGAAAAGGGGCCCACCTGCTGGGTGGGGGGTTACGTCAGCTATAGGGACAAAGTGGCTCGGTTTGTTAAGACTGAGGAATTTTCCAGCCTCCTGATTTCAGTGCTTAAACCCTGACAAGTTGCTGGCACACATGAGCGAGGTTCCCAGGATGGTGCCAGGTAAGGAGAACTGGCGTTTGAATTGCACCATCCACAGGGTGACGTCGCCCGCCTGATGTCCTCCCTCACTGGACTATGAGCTCTTGGGACCGAGCGTGAAACCCCCGCACCCCCAGAGCCCTGCACAGAGCCTGCGCGGAGGGATGTCAGCCCAATGTGTGGAGGGACAGGAAGGAGGGACGGAGCAGCTCGCAGGCTGGGGAGGGGCAGCACCGACCCACCCAGCCCTGGCAGCGCTAGCCTGGGCGGCGGGGGGCTCAGAGCAAAGTCAGGGGCCACGTGGAGAGGGGCTCATCAAGGGTTTGTGGACTGAACAAACGTTGGGAGAAAATCAGGGGTTGCGGAGAGCTGAGGCCTCCCTTTCTCTGCAGCGTGATTAGAGTAGAGTGGAGCCAAAGACGGGAACCGGAAACAGCCCGAGCCCCACGTGGGCTGGCCCAGTACCTCTCTCCCCTCTCCTTCCTAACCTCCTGCACCCCATTACTCAGCGTCCTCCCCGCCTGCCTGGGCATTCTGGCCTCTGGGACTCTGCTCCCATGTGCCCTCTACCTGGAATGATCTTGGCCCTCATATGCCTGTCTACCAAGGCCCAACCCCAAGCCACCTCCTCCAAGATGTCTTTCTGGGTCTCCCAGGAGCGGAGGGGACAACACTTTTTCCCTCGGCTGTCCTTCTCATAAGGCAGTGCTAACCGGATTCAGCTAGTTTTGTCTGCAGTGTCATAGTTGTGAGCTCCTTCTGGGAGAGCCCATCTCTGGTTCATCTTTGTAACCCGAGAGCATCTTGGTAAATGGTGACTCGATGACTGAGCACGTGCATGACGAAGAGCTTTCTAACGTCCAGGTCTGAGTTAGGGCCCCTGCCCCAAGGCTTCCCCAGAGGCTTGGTCTTCCCTCCATCACACATTCATGAGGCCCTACGGTTGTCATGTCCTCAATCTCGCTGTCTCCTCCTGGAGGCTCCAAACAGACAAGCATCTACAGCCGCATCCTAATTCAGTGCCTTAAACCAGTGCCTGGCACATAGTAAGTGCTCAGTAAATACGTGCTCAGTGAAGGATCCCGTCCTCCAGTAGGCAAGTTGCCTCAGAGCTGGTGAGTCCTGATGGTAGAAGGATGCAGGCAGAGATTAGATACTAAAGTGGCGGAGGGATGCTTTGAGTTACACAGAAGCCATTGAATTAAAGACGAGGTGACTGCATGGAACATGCCTAGGACCAAATGTTGATGAGAAATCCAGAGGTGATAAAACGAAGCTGATTCTCCAAGGTTAAGGAGAGGCAGTTGCTCTGTGGCAAAGAAGAGGGGCACACCAGGTAGAGGAAAGAACCTGGGCAGAGGCCTAGAAGTGTGAGCAGGTAGGGCCCGTGCAAGGACCACTGGCAGCAGCATCTTTGGAGGCAGAGCAATGGGTCCTGTGGACTCGCCAGCCTGGCAACAGGCAAGAATAGAGAAGGTAAAGCCAGAAAGCAAGGGCCTTTGTGGTCCACGCTGAGGAGTTTCAAGAGATTCCTCTAGGCGGTGGGAAGTGCACACAAGTTTCTGGTTATCGGTAAGTGAAAGTAAGATTTAAAAATCCACATATAAGAACCTTAGTTCAATACTATTTTCATATGTATACATCCAGAATCTATCCTATCACTGTGTATACGCTCAATATGTAAAATAATATATACACATACAATTTAGTACTAGTTTTTTTCACTTAGCCATATACATCCTAACACTCTTTCATATTAACAAACATTTACATGTATGCTGGGAAAATATTGATGATAAATAGCAGTCAGTAAGCAAAAGGAAATTAATATATAAATTTATTTTTTTAAATATAATCTATTTTTTTCTCTAAATAAACAAAATTATATGACAAAACTGCTTACCAAGTGATATGAATTAGCATAAATTGCTCATGTAAATGTTGCAAGAATAACTTCCAAAAGTTTTGTACACCAGGGAGTCAATCCCTGATGGAAGTTTCTGTAGGCAGTTTGTAGTGGTGGCCCATAAATCTACCCGACAAGGGGACAGAATGTGGTCTTAGGACAAAGCTGGACATCCAGCAAGGTCTGGATCAGAGCCCAGGTCATAAGAAATAGTTCCAAACTCCTAGTTCTGCTGATCGATCAAGAACGATCTCCCTGTACCCATCCTGCCCTTCACCCCCACTCCGGCACTGGAATGCAGACAAGGGTTTTATTGATTTATCTTTCCCTTGGTGACAGTTCCAAGAGGAGACCGAGCTGCGACCCCTACTGAAAAGGGTAGAGAAATACCCAAGTGCCTGTGCTCGCTGGCTGTGGGGGACGAAAGCCCTAGTGTTGGTCTATGACCCTGACTACATGAAGGTGGTCCTGGGGAGATCAGGTGAGAGGGAAACCCACATCCCAGCAGGAGAAAATCTTCCCTCTTGGGTACATGCCCCTGGATCTGTGAAATTCCAGAAGAAACTGGCACTTCAGCCATCAACACCTGACTCTCCACCAGCCATCCTTGCAGCCCACAAGCCAGACTAAGGCCAACATTATTCACTTATAGTGAATGCTTAAACACCTGGGTGGGGCTGACTTCTCTTTTCTGTCTTACTTTCTTTCTTGTTTTAACCCAATTGAGATGATCCCAGGTCTGGAAGACAATTCCCTGTCCACACTGATTTAGGTTTGGCACCTCTCACTGTTGCCTGTCCTGGGTCATGAAATGGCCAAACCACCACAAGCTGTAGGAAAACCACAGGCTTCTGTCTTACTCTGTGGCACTGAGCAGAGCCCATCTTTCTTGCCAATTCACCATGTTAGTCCTGTGGGTGTTCTGCCGCTGGGACACTGAGTCTGCCTTCCTGGGCCCACAGTGACCATCAGGACAGAGAGAGTCAGGGATGGGAAGCGAGAGGGAGGTGGCTTGAGACAGACTGCCAGCTGGCAAGCATCAGGAATGGAAGGTACCACAGCTGCTCTGGGGGCTGCCTGTCTTGTTTGGTGACCTCCACTTTCCTTCCTTACCTTTCAGACCCGAAGTCTCATGATTCCTACAGATTGCTGATCCCCTGGATTGGTAAGTACATTTAAATACAACTGCAGTCCACCCACCAGTTAGGTTTACCAAGAGCTACCTCTTTGGTTAATGGAGAACAACAGGTGCCAGGCACCCTGTCACCACCCTCATCTCTCAGTCAAGCCTCATTTCTCCCCTTCCAGTAAAACTCTCACCCTTTGTAATGGTGCTGACAGCCCTCCTGAAGCTCAGCCTCTTCTTCATCACTTCTCAGTCCTCTGCGATATTCTCAGCCTGACTATTCATTCTTCTATCACCTGCACCCCTACTCTTTTTCAGCCTCTGTCTCACAGCTGTCATAATCACATCCTATGGACCAGCCATTTTGGAAATTCACATTCCTGAACTGTACTGGCCTTTCCTACCTTTGCCCATGATGTGCCTTCTCCTGACACCCTTGGTTCCTCCCAAGTTGTCCCTAGTCGTCCCTCTGATCCAGTCTCTCTGACCCACACACACACCCATCTGTGGCCCAGGGAATGGTTTGCTTTTGTTGGAGCGGCAGACGTGGTTCCAGCACCGGCGGATGCTGACCCCAGCCTTCCACTATGACATCCTGAAGCCCTACGTAGGTCTCATGGCCGACTCTGTCCGAGTGATGCTGGTGAGTCCATCCCTTGTCACATGGACCCACTCACATCCAGCACAGCTGACAAAGTCCACTCTCAGACCTTTGTGTCCCTCAGACATCCATCAGACACAGCCTCCAGAATGATGCATTCAGAACGTACTCTGAGACAGAGCTCACCAAAACTGGATGGGACAGAGAGGTACCCAGGCAGTAGCTTGGATCCACAATTTGCTCCGAGGCAAGGGAAAGCAGGGCCATAGTGTATTCAGGGTCCACTCTCCTCTCATCTCCACATCTTCAACACAGAGGATTAGAGCAAGGGTCATTCCCTTGGACAGCGGTGCAAGCCGCCCCCGGATGCCCTGGGCAATGGCAGCTTCAGTGGCAGAGTGGACATCCCAGGGTGTCACTCAACTAGTCTCTGGCCTGGGGCCCAGGGCCTCTGCATGGAATTGAGCCACTCATGGGAGGAAATGAGGCCAAGTCTACACTCACAGAGCCAGGTCTTGTCAAACCTCACCTCTGATCCAGACTGAGCACCAGCTGGTCTCAGTTAACAATGGATGAATGAAAGGAATCGCCCCTTCATAGGAGCCTAAATAGAGTCCCCTAACCTTTTCCTTGCCTTGAAATATTTGCTTACTAGTGTTGGCCTGTCCAGCTCCGATCTCAGGACACAAAAGATTTCCCCTTCGTCTCTTGAGAAACAATGTTTTCTGGTCTGCCACAAGGTGATTATCATCATAAATTGTTCCTAGAATTCAGAATGAATTCAGAATATTATGAGAGAGTATAATTAATTATATAATAAAAGATTCCGAGAAAATAGACATCACATTACACACATGTGTTACAGCTTCAAACTGCTAAAACACATCTGCTTAGAAAGTGAGGAAATCTCATCCGAAGATTTAGAGAGACGGAGAGAGCCTGGCCTTGTCAGCACAGGCCTTCTGGGGGAGCAGAGCAGGGTCAATGTCCCCCACCCACCACAGGACAAGTGGGAGGAGCTCGTCAGCCTGGACTCACATCTGGAGGTCCTTGGACACGTCTCCTTGATGACCCTGGAAACCATCATGAAGTGCGCCTTCAGCCACCAGGGAAGCATCCAGACAGACAGGTCAGTGACAACCTTTCAGTGGCAGGATCCTTGTTGTCACCAGCTGGGGAGGACTTACCTGAGAGGCAGTTAGGGCAGCGCGGATGCTTATCAGCACAGAAAGCAACATTCTGCACAGAGCCATGGGCCAGAGCCAAATCCCACCCAGACCAACCTTGACTCAGTCACAGGCCCTGATTCCTGCACAGGGAGAAGCCTGGCTGCTCAGGCCACTTGGAAAGGACTGAGGGTCTCTCGGGCTGTAAGGCAGAAATGACAAAGCCTCAGTGCTGCCTGTCCCCACTGACTGAGGAATCCCCACCCGGAGCCCCACTCCATCTCCAGGTCAGAGGCTCCCTCCACTCCAGTCTCCTCTGCATCCTCTCCCTTCAGGAACATCCAGTCCTACATCCAGGCCATCAGGGACCTCGGCAATCTGACTTTTTCCCGAATAAGAAATGCTTTCCACCAGAACGACTTCATCTACAGGCTGACCCCTGAAGGCCGCTGGAGCCACCGGGCCTGCCAGCTGGCCCATCAACACACAGGTTCTGCTCCTCCTTCTGGGCGGCTCCCCCACCCACCCCCATCATGCACATGTAAAAGGGCCTGGCCTTGACCCCTCAGGCAGAGCCCAGACTCCTGCTTCCTCTTCAGGGGCTGGCACACACCCACACTGGGTACTTCCTGGTGCAGGGATTGGGAACCGAGACATCAGGGTGTCAGGTGAGGTGCAGGGAGATACATGTGTCACCACATTGGTGATGGTGGAATGAGACCCCCTCCCAGCAGCATTCAGGCAGAGCCTCCATGGGCTGTGTTATTGAGGGGATTCCGACCTGGATCAGACGATGCTGGAGCTCTCTGTCCTGACATGTGCACCCATTCCCACCCTCGTCCTCATCCACCTGGTACCCAGAATGGGCCTGAGGGGAAGATGGGGCTATGGTGGGCGTTGCATCTGAACTCCCAGGAGCCCTCAGCTCTGCCTGGGAACCACTGTTCTGGGACAGATGCAGTGATCAAGCTGAGGAAAGCTCACCTGAAGAAGGAGGGAGAGCTGGAGAAGGTGAGGAGCAAGAGGCACTTGGATTTCCTGGACATCCTCCTCTTTGCCAGAGTGAGTGTGGGCAGGAGAGGCCTGAGGCTTTGCCCAGAAGCACAGAGGAAGGGCAAACCCTGCACTCTCCCTGCCTCCGCAGATGGAGAATGGGAGCAGCTTGTCTGACGTGGATCTCCGTGATGAAGTGGATACGTTCATGTTCGAGGGTCACGACACCACAGCCAGTGGCATCTCCTGGATCCTCTATGCTCTGGCCTCCCACCCTGAGCATCAGCAGAGGTGCCGGGAAGAGATCCAGAGCCTCCTGGGGGATGGCGCCTCCATCACCTGGTGAGTGCCCAACAGGTGGGAGAACCTTGTCCCTCTGCGAGTGGAGGACTCCTGGTTGCCCGCCCTTAGATGGGCTTCCTTTCAGGGACCACCTGGACAAGATGCCCTACACCACCATGTGCATCAAGGAGGCACTGCGACTCTATCCACCAGTGCCAGGCATTAGCAGAGATCTGAGCAAGCCCATCACCTTTCCTGATGGACGCTCCTTACCTGCAGGTATGAACTTCACCACACCCACTAACCTAAGCAACACCACATGGAAGATCAAAAATACACATGTGCTTTCCAGCTCCGGGATGCTCTGTCGGTTGTTTTCGCCTCAAGATAATTAATATTTACTCTGCAGTTTGGACGTTTTGTAAAACGCCTGACAAAGAACTTGAACCAACGAAAGCTAAATAAGCAAATGCTAGCCCTTGAATGTGGTCTTGTAATGGAGCCCTAAAATTCTAATTCCTTGAGATGTGAAGGCTTAAGAGAAAAGCAGAAAGAAGTAGGGGGAGATGTGGTTCTTTCATATGGGGTCTAAGTAAATGAGGGAGCTCAGGGAGTCCATTGTCATGGGTCAGATGGTCCAGTCTCTGGGGAGCCCTCAGGTGGATGGCAGAGAGCAGCTGATGCTCAGGTCTGAGAGCCCTGCCATGGTTGGAAGCTACCCAATGGCTCACTGCCCAGTGGGTCTGAATCTCAGCCCTGCCACCTCCTCTCTGTGGGATCACAGGCACGTCCCTCAACCTCTTAAAGGCTCAGGTGCCTCATCTGCACATGGGGATAGGAGTGCCTTCCTTGAGGGCTGCTGCGAGGACTAGATGAGTTAATGCACATTTTCCAAGGGCTCATGATGACACCTGATAAATGTGAGTTTTCATGTGAGGTGATCCTAGTAGTAAGCCTCCAATTCTTTTCCTTCTCAGTCCTGGGCCATGGTTACCTACTCCTAATCTGTGCTCATGTGCTTTGTCACCTCCAGCCCACCTGTCTTGCAAGAGCACCATTTCATTCAGAGTGATGGAGGGTGGCTCTCATAGTGGCTCCCAGACCTTTTGTGCCGGCACATTGCCCCTGCTGCCACGGGTACCATCAGTCTTCCTTCTCTCCTCCCTGCCCCACAGGAATCCCGCTCTCCCTCTCCTTTTATGGGCTTCACCACAACCCGAAGGTGTGGCCGAACCCAGAGGTATGATGGCCATGGGAGGAGGGGATGGGATGCTCTCTCCAGACCAGCGCCTCCCCTGCTCTCCCTCGGGGATTCTTGTCCCCTGGTGGATTGGTGCAAGGAGTTTGAGCCCACCTGCCCTGGCCCCGGTGCTCTCTCTGCAGGTGTTTGACCCATCCCGGTTTGCACCAGGTTCTGCTCGACACAGCCATGCTTTCCTGCCCTTCTCAGGAGGATCCAGGTGAGGCCTTCTGTACCTGGGGCAGCCGGGTGTCACTGGGTGCTACCTGATGTGTGTGACTGTCTACATTCATGGGTGGTGTATGCAGTTATGTCCCTGTATGTTGGCATGTTGAGAAGGAGGCATGTATTCCCATGTACAAAAAGGCCTTCAGGGCACGCCACGGAGACCTTGACCTCCTGACTTCCTCAACGACCAGCCACATTTCCATGGCCGTGGCCGCTCCAAAGTATTCCAGGGTTTTCCTCATTTTAGGTGTATGACTTTTCAGCATTAGAATTTTCCATGAAACTTAAACTTCAGATGTCTGCTTTTCCCAATTATCAGTCATCTTAGAAGCTGGTTTTCTCTCTTGGCACATTTCTAGTTCAGCCCACTGTCTTTTTTACTTAATTCACCAATCCACCTCTCACTGTATCGGCAGTCGTGTTTTCATGGGTTTGGATTTCCAGCTGCCTTCCTTGTCCTGAGGCTTCAAGCTATGTATATGATCAGTTACAGTTGCCATTTGAAGACAGTTACACAGCCTTGTGTGTCTTCTCTATTTCTGTAGTTGAACCCAACAAAGTTGTGACTGCATATTAACACCTTTTCTAGTTGCCAAATGTCTTTATATATAGCGGGGCTTATATACCACAGTTCCAGAGTCCAGAGTCTAACATTGGAGAAAAGGATTAAAATGGAGGGCTATCAAGTGCTTTTGATTAAAAAAACTCACTAGTTTGTATTTGACACATGCATTTGAAAAGTTCCTGGCATGTAAAATATAAAGCACACTTGAAATAGCTGTTAAGCTGGATGATACACTCCAAAATGACTGCTGTGAAAATCTTCAACGGCTACATATCCCCCCTGAAATAGTAACTTCCATAACTTTGGAACTACTTAGTAATCCAAGTTTTTTCTGAGTCTATAATTCTGTGAAATTTTCAGTTGGTGAATCAACCTTCACAGAACAGGCTTGACGCAACACATTCCCAGAATTTGCTCTAGCATTTCATCTGTGCCAGGGTCCTGTTCTTCCTTGTAGACATTGGCTGCAGGTCATGCGGCTGCCACTAGAGGACAGGGGGTACCTGGCAACTCAATTCCTAGGTCAGAATTAATATTTAATTTTACTCCAGTCCCTTTTTTTTCAATTCAATTAACTTTGTTCAAATAGAAAGCTATTTATTAAGCCTGCCTCTGTGTGCCAAGTCATGTATTACAGGATGGGAACACAGAGATGAAAGGAATTTTCCTTGCTCCAAGAGTTCACAGTCAAGGAACAACTACAGCTATTCAAGGCAGACATGCGACGTTTCCATAGTGTAGTGGTCAGTACGTTTACCTTACAAGACAGACATCATGCATTCATCCACTCTTTCACTCATTCATTCATTCACTGAGCAGATTGCGGGATGTTCCATGTTTCTGGCACTGTCCTGGTCACGGGGCGGTGATGTGTCCTTGAGTTAACACTAAAGCTGCTTGGGGATGGGGGAGAAAGAGGTGCAGGAGGCAGAGGCGGGAGGCCAGGCGGTCACTAGACTGAGTCTTGAGCAGGTGGCCGGCAGAGGCGGGGGGAGGGGACCTCAACAGGAGCGGAGTGAGGAAGAGGAGCCGGACAGGTGTGAGGTGAGTGAGGAGCAGCCCAGAGAGGGCTGTGACGCCAGCTGTGGCCCTGCGACGTGTCCTCCCTGTGATGGAGGGCACAGCAGGCCCCGAGCTGCCCGGGCTTCAGTAGAGAGAGGGGAGGCAAGGAGCTGAAAAGGCCAGTGAGGAGCCCACGGGATGGGAGGAGGGGCCTTGCTGGAGCAGAATGGGAAGGCTCCAGGGCCGGGTTGACTGAGGGGCTGAGGGGAGACAGGAGGCCGGAGCATTAACTGGGAGGCAAGTGGTCCAGCAGGTTGAGGGTCGCTAACCCGTGGCCCCTCCAGGAAGCCTCCCTGTTGCCATCCTGACTTCCTTACACAACTCTGTCCTGTCCTGTCTGGGGACTGGGGCCCCTGCTTGTCTGCCATGGGTGCTGAGGGCCCGAGAGTGTGCCCACACCCCCCTGCAGTGCCCTGGCCTGGCCTGAAACCAGAAACTGCCTGTGGACGAGTGAACAAAGTACTAATTCACATTTACTGATTCACGTGACTTGACTCTGTGGCTCAGAGCGCCGACCCTCCCCAACAGGACTTGCTCCTGCTGAGAGCAGAAGTAGGAGTTAGGAGCTAGTCCTGGAGAGAGGTGGGCTTTGTAAAGGTCAGGGGGAGAGGGTGGACCGAGGCTTGGGCGGCACGTTCAGTGTGACCCGTAAGGAAGGGATCGGGGCTGGGCCACGTGGAGGAGAGCCCGGAATGCCCTGTGCCCGGCAGGGGTTAGAAGCCTCTGCTCACTTCCTTCTCCCTCCCTGACCCAGGAACTGCATCGGGAAGCAGTTTGCCATGAATGAGATGAAGGTGGCCGTGGCCCTGACCTTGCTTCGCTTTGAGCTGGCACCGGATCCCTCCAGGGTCCCTGTTCCCATTCCAAGAGTTGTGCTGAAGTCCAAGAACGGGATCCACTTGCAGCTCAGGAAGCTCCTGTAATCCTTGTTGGGGACAAGGACGAGCTCTGAGGGCCCCTGCCTGCCATCCTGTCTCACTGTCACTCTCTCCTGTCCTTGCCTCTGTGCCCACTTCCTGCTTCTATCTGCCCACCTGCCGGCTTACCTCATCTCCTGCCTCCTGCCCATCACACGTTCTGCCCTCCTCCTCTCACCTTTCTCCAGGCTCCCTATCTGCTTATCTCTCCATCTGTCTCTGATCTACCCGTGTCTCTGACTGTCCACCTAAATCCTGAACGCCTGCCCTCCTCCAGTCTGTCTACTCTCTCCCTGTCTTTCTCTCCTTCTGCCTGTCTGTCTGTCCCTGAATTCACTTCCTTTTGCTGATAAAATAATTGGCCACAGCCTTTTGGACTTAGAACAACACAGAGTTATTTTCTGACAGCTCTGAAGTCAGAAGTCGGAAATGGGTTTCCCTGGACACAGCCAAAATGTTGGCAGGACTCCCTGTGCAGGGATCTAGGAGAGGACCCCTCTCTTTGCCTTTTCCCACATCTAGAGCTGCAATCCTTGCATTCCTTGGCTCCTGGGCCCTCCTCCATATTCAAATCCATCAGCTTCTTCAAATGCTCCCCTGTTTCTGTCTTCACATCGCCTTCTCTTTCATAAGGCCCTTTGTGATTACACGGGCCCACTCAGATAAAACAGGCTTGCTCTGAGTTCCGTGGATTAGGAGGAGAACACCTTGGGCAGCCGTTACTGTAGCTGCTAAGTCCTGTGTGCCTACCATCACCTTGGGCCCCCGATCACTCCCATGTGTTACAGGTCTACCCGTTTGTCACTCACCTGGCTTCCCCTCTTTGCCACTCCCTGGATAAATTCACAATGTCATATGGAGTGTGTGTGTCTTCCCTTGAAAGGAGCTGGATGGAATGGAAGAGAGAGAGAAGGGGAGGGAAGGCAGAGGAGACGAGGAGGAGACATGACCCCTGGTCTGTTGGCCCAGGACCCCAGCAGGACAAGCGTGTCCCAGCGCCCCTGCAGCCTCACACTCTGGGGTCCCTCACACCCCACAACCCGCCTGTCACCTGAGGCTCCCACGGCAGCTGAGTCAGGAGAAAGGGCTCGTCTCCAAAGGCTCAGAGGGAAGAAGTTCACCCCGGGCACCTGTCGGGGAAGGAGCCTCCCAGCTATTTTGTCGTAGCTTCCTCAACTACATCTTTAGAGGGTCCCAGCAGAGACAGGCTGGGCCTGGGACCCTTTGCTGCAGCACTGCAATGCTTGCCCCTGGTCACACCTCTCTTCGAGCAACAAAATACAAAGAAAGGGTATGGGGCTAAAAATAACTATGTCCATGCGCAGTTGGGGCAAATTCTGAACAAAACATACAAAGAGACCAAAAAACCCAACTGTCACTTTTTTTTTCTTTTTTCATCTTTATTGGAGTATAATTGCTTTACAGTGTTGTGTTAGTTTCTGCTGTACAACAAAGTGAATCAGTTATATGTATACGTATATCCCTATATCCCCTCCCTCTTGAGCCTCCCTCCCACTGTCCCTATCCCACTGAGGGTAGCTGTACACAAAGACTCTTAAAAAGAGAGGGCAAAATCCCTTGCTGAAGCAGTTTTGATAGTTTCTAATATTTGTGGTTTTTTTAATAGATGTTTATTGGAGTATAATTGCTTCGCAGTACTGTGTTAGTTTCTGTTGCACAACAAAGCGAATCAGCCACATGCATACACATGTCCCCATGTCCCCTCCCTCTTGAGCCTCCCTCCCATCCTCCCTATCCCACCCCTCTAGGTCATCGCAAAGCACCGAGCCGATCTTCCTGTGCTATGCTGCTGCTTCCCACCAGCCAAGTATTTTACATTTGTAGTGTATATATGTTGATGCTACTCTCACTTCGCCCCAGCTTACCCCTCCCACCCCATGTCCTCAAGTCCATTCTCTATGCCTACCTCTTTATTCCTGCCCTGCAACTATGTTCAACAGTACTATTTTTTTTTTTTAGGTTTCATATATATATGCGTTAGCATACGGTATTTATTTTTCTCTTTCTGACTTATTTCACTCTGTATGACAGACTCTAGGTCCATCCACCTCACTACAAATAACTCAATTTCATTCCCTTTTATGGCTGAGTAATATTCCATTGTATATATGTGCCACATCTTCTTTATCCATTCATCTATCGATGGGCATTTAGGTTGCTTCCATGACCTGGCTATTGTAAATTTTGCTGCAATGAACATTGGGGTGCATGTGTCTTTTTGAATTATGGTTTCCTCAGGGTATATGCCCAGTAGTGGGATAGCTGGGTCATATGGTAGTTCTATTTTTAGTTTTTAAAGGAACCTCCATACTGTTTTCCATAGTGGCTGTATCAATTTACATTCCCACCAACAGTGCAGGAGGGTTCCCTTTTCACCACACCCTTTCCAACATTTATTTTTTCTAGATTTTTTGATAATGGCCATTCTGACCAGTGTGAGGTGATACCTCATTGTAGTTTTGATTTGCATTTCTCTAATAATTAGTGATGTTGAGCATCTTTTCATGTGTCTCTTGGCCATGTGTATGTCTTCCTTCGTGAAATGTCTGTTTAGGTCTTCGGCCCATTTTTTAACTGGATAGTTTGTTTTTTTGGTATTGAGCTCCATGAGCTGTTTGTATATTTTGGAGATTAATCCTTTGTCGTTGTTTCATTTGCAAATATTTTCTCCCATTCTGAGGGTTGTCTTTTTGTCTTGTTTATGGTTTCCTTTGCTGTGCAAAAGTTTTTAAGTTTAATTAAGTCCCTTTTGTTTATTTTTGGTTTTATTTCCATTACTCTAAGAGGTGGGTCAAAAAAGATCTTGTTGTGGTTTATGCCAAAGAGTGTTTTTCCTATGTTTTCCTCTAAGAGTTTGATAGTGTCTGGTCTTACATTTAAGTCTTTAATCCATTTGGAGTTTATTTTTGTGTAGGGTGTTAGGGAGTGTGCTAATTTCATTCTTTTACATGTAGCTGTCCAGTCCTCCCAGCACCACTTATTGCCCACCCCTTAGGTGCTGTCGTGTGCAGGGGGCATGGGCAGCACCCTGCTTTTGCTTCTGACCCCCAACTGCCACTTTTGAAGAGCCTAGAGCAAAAGCAGGGGGTCAGGAGCAAAAACAGCGTGTCGGGAGCAAAAGCAGGGTGCTGCGCATGCCCCCTGCACACGACACCACCTAAGGGGTGGGCAAAACACCTAAGCCACCCCTCCAGCCCGACCCCGGGACACACCCCTACCCTCACCCCATATAAGGAAAAAGCTCCCCCCGCCCCCTGCCCAAGGAGCGAGCAAGCAAGGGAACCTGTTGTTTGTTCTCGCTCCCCCACTGCAGCAGGGGCCCCAATAAAGCCTTGCCTGCATTTTTTATCTGGCCTCTGATCAATTTCTATTGATTGAGGAGGCCAAGAGCCCTGGTCGGTTACATATTTTGTGGCGCCCAACGTGTTGGGCCCTTGTGCCTATCGGGGAGGAGGATCTGGGCACCTCTGGGACCACCGAACGCAGCTTCACAGTGGGTGACAAGCGGCCACCTGAACCTCTTGTTTCAGTGTCACCACGTTTGGTAAGTCTGCCTTCCTGGCCCCTGGGGGCTTCAGTACCCTCATTCAGGCAACACTTTCCCCCTTCCCTTCGTCCTTTTTCCCTCACCATTTTCCCTTTCCTCTTAGTCCCTTTCCCTCTCCTGAAATCTCTCTACTTCTCTTTCTGTCCTCTCCTCTCTCTGTCCTCTCCTCCTTCTGTCCTGTCCTTCTGAGAGAGTGGACGTCAGGCAGCTACAGCATCACTCCTCTCAGCTTGTGAGACCTGCTCCCTCTGGCCAGCAACGGCTCACCTTGACGGGTGACAGGCAGAGGTGGGAGAGGCTCGCCTCACGCCGTGCAGACCGTGGTCCAGAGGGCTCTCCCTGACCAGAGATTTATGAGAGTGATAGATGTTCAAACCTCATATCATGGAATGGCTGGAAGCCCTATCATCCCAATATTCTCACCTTTATTTTCCTGCCGCCAAGAAAAGTCCCACTGGGAACGGGCTGAAGGGGTAGATTTCTATATACTGGTGTACATGTGGGTGAGAGTCCCACAGACAACATACAACTGGCTGGTTTCTGGGCTTAATCACCCCCGTGGGCTCCCTCCTTCACTGGCCTTTTCTGGAAGAGCGCTGTTTGGTGCCTGAATAGACACCCACGGGGCAGGTTGAAAGGGCAATCTCTCTCTTTCTGTCTCTTTCTCTTTTTCTGGCATTCTTTTCTGTCCCTCCTCCCTTTACCTCTCCCTTGGTCCTCACCCCTACACTCCGTCCACTTTATCCTGAAACTTCTTGTTTGTGTCTTTAAGCTTTGTGATTGGCATCTTTGTTTGTGATGTAGTTTTTTCTGTCCAACTGCTCCTGCAAGTCTCTGCTGCCATTGTGGCCACGGTGGAGCACTTAAGCCTTGAAATACAAACACAGCCCACATAGCCTGAGACTCTAGCCTTGGGTTACTTAGTGGGATTTTAAAGAACAAAAAAAAAAAAGACAGGAGCTTGCATTTTTCCCTCCTCTCCCTTTGCAATGTAACTATTCTTTCCTGGGATCAAGGGGCTTGCATCTCGCCTCTGCCTTTGCAATGTAACTATTCTTTCCTGGGATCAAGGGGCTTGCATCTTCGCCTCTGCCTTTGCAATGTAACTATTCTGCCTGGGCTCTGAGGAAGTACCTGATCCATCTGTAGTCCCCCAGACTGAGGGAAAAAAGAAAAAGAGGGCCATTTTAAATTCAAGCAGGAAAACTATGAAATCTCTGGTTCTGTAGAAATTAACTTGTCTAACTTAAGCTTGTGAGTTTAATTAATACAGACCTGTCTTTAGAGCCATCAACATTAAGTACAATACTTTCATTGTACCTAAGGTTCCTGGAAGTCTATAAGTGCATATTGTTTCTGTTATAAAACGTGTCAACAGGGAAAGTAACCTGATATCATTAAATTTTAAAGTAAAAGTACTGGGATAAGAAGTTTTTGATAACCTCTATAGGAATAATTACGTTTTGGAAACATCCATCTAAAACAAGTCTCTCCAAATTTTGGTAAATTTGAAACTAAATTAAATCATAGGAACTAATTGAATATTCAGGACATTTCAAATAAGGTAAAATATTAGAACATTAATTGCTAAACAAGTCTAAATTTACGTACTTTTGCCTTCTTGTGAGAGAGAAATTAAGCTATTTGATACTGCCTTGAAATGTTCTCTACCAATATACGGAATGCTTACGTAAAAGTTCATGGGGGACTTCGCTGGTGGCTCAGTGGTTAAGAATCCGCCTGCCAATGGGATTTAGGGGACACAGGTTCAAGCCCTGGTCGAGGAAGATCCCACATGCTGTGGAGCAGCTAAGCCCGTGAGCCACAGCTACTGAAGCTTGTGCACCTAGATCCCGTGCTTTGCAACAAGAGAGGCCACAGCAATGAGAAGCCCGCACACCGCAAGGAAGAGTAACCCATGTTCATCACAACTAGAGAAAGCCACGCACAGCAATGAAGACCCAAAGCAGCCAAAAATAAATAAATAAATAAATAAATAAATAAGACAGTTCATGGTTGCTTAAGGAAAGTAGGATGCGTGTTTTCAGAAAAGAAGGTATGAGGAATGGAAATATATTTTGTCGAAAGGAAAAAGGGTGGTCTTGTCCTAGAGCAGGATATTTCTCAATGGGGAAAGAATGAGGGACAAATTATGGCTACAGAAATTTGCAGAAGGTTTGCGGAAGAGGAACACTGCACTGAGGAAACAATTTTGTATGTGGTCAGGATTTTCTAAGGTTGGATTAAATTTAATTAGGTAAATGGATTTTATTAAGAGTAGGCTGATGCAACACTGGATTTGGTTTCTCTCTCTCATAAGAGAACAAAGTTGTCCTGGAATGCTGCTTTTGATAACAGCTTGTGTGAGTTTCTGTGCCTTTAAGTGATCTCTCACCTGGCAGGCCATCATGGTTATTCTGGCCCACTGTTGCACCCCAGATGACAAGGAGCATATACTGAGAAAGGCCAGGGAACACGCAGGTGGCTTACTGGCCACCAGTCCATACCACCAAATTTATCAGGTGGGTGGGGATGCAATCCCAGATCATAACCCACACTGGGACTGTGAAGATCGTGTAGGCCAGGCTAGGATGAGACATTATATTACTTGTCTATCAGAAGGAATGAAAAGGTGTATGGTGAAGCCTGTAAATGATGATAAGGTCCAAGAGGTTACACAGGAAAAAGATGAGAACCCGGCTGTCTTCCTGAGCCGGGTGACAGAAGCATTCATGAAGTCCACCAATACAGACCCTGAGTCCACAGAAGGGAGGACACTATTGGCCATGCATTTTATCACCCAGCCTACTCCTAATATCCGGAGAAAATTACAAAAGCTTGAGGCTGGGCCCCAAACCCCACTGTCAAACTTGGTAGAGGAGGCCTTCAAGGTCTATAACAACGGAGACTTAACGGAGGAGGCCAATAAGGATGAGAGGCTAATAAAGAAAAGGCAGCTTTTGGCTGCTCTGATCCACCCACCACCTCGAGGAGACCCTGGAGGGCCAAGAAGGCTGGACAGACCATTAAGAAGCCGCCTGGGCCCAAACCAGTGTGCCTTTGCCAGAAAGAGGGGTACTGGAAGAGGGAATGTCCTGAGCACTGTCCTGTGGGATGCCCGAGAGGCAACCCCGACCGGCCCCAGTTCCTTGCAAATCTCTTGGATGATAGATTCCTGCACACCGACTGACAGGGCCCAAGCGCCTGCTGGGCTGCAGATCCCACTCAGTCCATCCTCATCACTCCAGCGGAGCCTCGGGTCACCCTTGACATGGCAGGTAGGGGAACTGAATTTCTTGTAGACACTGGAGCCACCTGCTCTGTTCTGACTTGGCCAGCCAGCCCCCTCTCCAGCCATGACTGTACAGTGATGGGAGTTGATGGAAAGCCAAAGGTAAGGCAATTTATGTTTCCCCTTGCCTGTGGAATTGGGTCCATTATTATTGCTCACTCATTTTTGTATATGCCAGAATGCCCTGTCCCTCTCCTCAGAAGAGACTTGCTGAATAAGTTAGGAGCTAGTATATTCTTAGGACACGGTGAAGTCCAAGGAGGTAAAGAATTCAAACAGAGAATGCATCTATTAGTAGCCCCAAATGACCCACCTGTTGGGCATCAAAATATTCCCCAAGACATCCACCAAGAAATTAGAGTGGCATAGACATATATACACTACCAAATGTAAAAAAGATAGCTAGTTGGAAGCAGCTGCATAGCACAGGGAGATCAGCTCGGTGCTTTGCGACCACCTAGAGGGGTGGGATAGGGAGGGTGGGAGGGAGAAGCAAGAGGGAGGGGATATGGGGATATATGTATACGTATAGCTGATTCACTTTGTTATACAGCAGAAACTAACACACCATTGTAAAGCAATTATACTCCAATAAAGATGTTAAAAAAAAAAAAAGAGGAAAAGAAATTAGAGAACAAGTAGATCCTGCAGTTTGGGATACCTCAAGCAAAATGTGTTCCCCCAATAAAAATAAGGTTAAGGCCTGGGAAAAAATACCCCTGGAAGAGACAATATCCTTTAAAGCCTGAGGCCCTGAGGGGAATCCACCCGCTGCTCAGCAAATTCCTAAAACACGTCTCATTAGGCCCTGCCAATCCCCTTGCAACACCCCTATCCTCCCTGTTCAGAAGCCTAACGGGGAGTATCAGTTTGTGCAAGACTTACGAGCAGTGAATGAGGCAGTCATCCCTATTCACCCACTGGTGCCAAATCCATAGACCCGTCTCACCCAAGTGCCGGGGAGCGCTCAGTATTTTTCTGTTTTAAACCTCAAGGATGCATTTTTCTATATTCCCCTGCATCCAGACTCTCAATATGTTTTTGCCTTTGAATGGAGAGTCCCTGACACCCTGGGGGCTAACCAATATGCATGGACTGTGCTTCCACAGGGTTTGCAGGGCAGCCCCCATCTTTTTGAAAATGCGTTAGCAAGGGAACTGAGCCTTGAGAAGGGTGTTGATGATTTATTGATAAATAGTGAGACCAAACAAGATTCAGATCAAAATACTATTAGGGTCCTAAATTTTCTGGCAAGAAAGGTATATAAAGTCTCTCCAACCAAGGCTCAGATCTCACAGCAACGGGTTCAATATTTAGGATTTGTTTTGACCCCAGGGGCATGAGCCCTAGCCATAGATCAAAAAACAGCAATTAGTGCATTACCATCTCCAACCTCAAAGAGGCAACTCCAAGGCTTTCTCGGGATGTCGGGATGGCTGGATTCTGTCGTATCTGGATTCCAAATTATGGCCTTATAGCAAGACCCCTATATGAGGCTCTAAAGGGAGGAGAAAGGGAACTCCTTCAATGGAATAAAGACCCCCAGCGGGCCTTGGAGACTCTAAAGACTGAATTGAGTAGCACTGGGGCTTCCAAATTTGGACAAGCCCTTTACCCTATTTGTTCACGAGAGGTCAGAGATAGCACTAGGAGTCCTGACCCAAAAGCTGGAACCGGATCAGAGGCCAGTGGCTTACTTTTCAAAACAACTGGACTCAGTGGGGCTGGGATGGCCAAACTGCCTGCGGGCAGTAGCAGCCACAGCCCTGTTGGTTAATGAGGCTTCCAAGCTCACCCTGGGACAACACTTTGATGTGTCAGCCCCTCATCAGGTACAATCTGTGCTGGAAGTCAAAGGACATCATTGGTTGACTGGAGAAAGGTTAACAAGATATCAGGCCCTCCTAATGGACATCCCTGACATTACCTTAAAGGTGTGCCTAACTCTGAACCCAGCAACTCTGCTTCCAGAGGCCGAGAGTGGAGACTTACTGCATCAGTGTATAGAGACCAGAGAATGAACTTACTCCAGCAGCTCCGATCTTCTAGGTGAGCCTCTTTACAGCCCTGAGGTCGAATGGTTTACTGATGGGAGCAGTTTTGTAGAAATGGGAACCCGAAAGGCGGGGTATGCCATAGTTAGTCCAGATGACATCATAGAAACCAAGACCCTGCCACACCAAACATCAGCCCAGACGGCTGAACTAATTGCATTAATGATAGCTTTGAAATTAGGGAAGGAAAAGAAATATTTTTACTGACTCTAAATATGGGTTCCACGTGCTATGTGCTCATGCTGCCATTCAGAAAGAAAGAAGAATATTAACTGCTAGAAATTCCCCCATAAAACAAAATAAAGGACTCCCCTGGTAGCACAGTGGTTAAGCATTCACCTGCCACTGCAGGGGACAAGGGTTCGATCCCTGGTCAGGGAAGATCCCACATGCCACAGAGCAACTAAACCCGTGAGCCACAACTACTGAGCCTGCGCTCTAGAGTCAGCGAGCCACAACTACTGAGCCCGTGAGCCACAACTACTGAGCCCACATGCCACAACTACTGAAGCCCACGCGCCTAGAGCCTGTGCTCCACAACAAGAGAAGCCACCGCAATGAGAAGCCCGCACACCACAACGAAGAGTAGCCCCTGCTTGCCACAACTAGAGAAAGCCCGCACGCAGCAACGAAGACCCAACACAGCCAAAACAACAACAACAAAACAAACAAAAACAAACAAACAAACAAAAAACATAATAAAGATTTGATTCTGGCTCTTTTAGAAGCAGTGCAGCTTCCTACTCAGGTGGCAGTAATCCACTGTAGGGGCCATCAGAGGGAGCGGTCTTCTGTGAGCCAAGGGAACAGCAAGGCTGATCAAATTGCAAAACAGGCAGCTCGACTGCAGGAAGCTGAGCAAGTTATGGCTCTAGTGATTGGCTCCTCCGAACTCCCTAGCCTTCGCCAGTATTCCCCACAGGAACAAGAAAATGCTGAGAAATGGGGCTATGAGAAGGGAAGCACAGGCTGGTATATAAAGGAGGATAAGGTTCTAATCCCTGAAGCCCAACAATGGAAACTCACCAAGAGCTTACATGATGCCACCCACTATGGGAGGGATGCACTATGGAACTTGATGCAAAAGGCTTTTTCAGGAAAGGGGCTTAAAAGAACAGTAAAACAAGTAACACTTGCCTGTGATTTATGTGCCCGTAATAACCCACAGGCCCATCCAATCCCCCCTTCATTACTCAGGCCACTTCAACACCGAGGGACATATCCGGGGGAAGACTGGCAGTTAGATTTCACCCAAATGCCCCCACGATCAGGATATAAATACCTTCTGGTATTTGTTGATACTTTCACAGGATGGGTTGAAGCCTTCCCCACCCTATCTGAAAAGTCTATGGAAGTCTGTAAGTCCCTTTTAAAAGAAATAATTCCCCGGTTTGGACTTCCAAAGTCCCTCCAGAGCAATTAACGTGTCCTCTTTTAGAGCCAAAATCACACAGGGGCTCACAACGGCCCTAAGGATAGGATCTATGAGCTACACTCCTCTTGGCACCCCCAGTCTTCAGGGAAGGTAGAGGAAATGAACCATCCTTTAAAGAAAACCTTAGCAAAGCTCTGCCAGGACACTCATGACCCTGGACCAACTTGCTCCCTATTGCACTCCTCAGGGCCCGTGTAGCCCCCAGGGGTGGTCTGAGACTTAGCCCATTTGAAATGACCTACGGGAGGCCCTTTCTTACTACTGCCATTCTACTGGATGAGGAAGTGAACCAGGCCCTGAGATATATTATTAAACTAGGACAGGTTCAGAAAGCACTCCAGGACTAGGCCCACAAGACACTGCCAGCTCCCACTAAAACTGCAGAGGAAGGAGCAGTTCCTTCACAAATAAACCCCGGGGACCAAGTTCTTCTTAAAACCTGGAAAGAGGGGGTCCTGCCAAGACCAACTATTGCCAAAATGGACGGGCCCCAATAAAGTAATTTTAGCCACCCCTACTGCTGTCAAATGGCAAGGGATATCTAGTTGGGTACATCTGTCCAGACTAAAGCTTTTACCTCCAGAAACCCCGCAGGTCACAACAGAAGAACAGGTCACTGGCTTTAGAATCAGAATCATGTTTGATTTCAAATCCTGGCTCCCTTTCCTAATAGCTGAGTGAATTCCTCCATCAGCTTCAGTTTTTTCCTGTCGAACTGAGCATAAGAAAACATCCTTCAGAAGGTTGTTGAGAAGAAGAAATGACAGAATGCAGGCAAAGACATATCACAGTGCCAGACATAGAGTGGGCAATCAATTGTTTCATTTCCTATGGGAGCCTGAGACATTTACTGGCTTTATTTTCAGAATTTGTGGTTGCCTGTGTTTTTTTCTCCTTGAAAATAGCATTCTTATTGCTGCATGGCCTATTCTGACCTCTTTTGGAAACAGGGAAGAAAGTACCTTTCTACCTGTGCAGTAAGAATAGTTGACAATTATACCCTTTCTCCATTCATGGGAACAAGATGGTATCCCTTGCCAGAAGGTTTTCCCCTTAATGTACTCTTTTTCTCTATTTTTCCCATCCCGGAAAGGAGTTTTTTAAGCCTCTAGATTAGCATGTATTTTTATGCTTGGTATAATATCATAAAACTATTTTCTATGAAAATACTTCAATAGGGAAAGAAAGTCATTCTGGAAAGAGTGTGTCAGTCAGTGGGAAATCAATACTTAATTTGCAAAGATTCCATTTGTGTGCATTTCAGAAGTTCGGGGCTGAATGCGGGAAGGAAATAGGGAGAGCTGCTTGTGATTGTTAGAAACATGTTGTTTAATGTATTTTTTAAAAAGAGAAAATGAATTTTCTTTTATTTACCTGATGCACACAGTAGGGTCTCATCAGTTGTGCATTAGGCTTACAAGAATGCAACTGTAACATTTAAGGACCAGTCAGTATAACAGAAATCACACTAGGTATTTCAGACAGAAAAAAGAAATACAGGTAGTTGTTAATACAGGTTTTGCAAGACTGAAAGAGGGAAAAAAAGAGTACAGTGAGGTAACCCAGGGGAAGCGGTTACCACCCTTAGGGCTGAGGTAACAAAGGGCAGAGATGAGATTATCAGAAAGTAAGAGCTCAGGGGAGGGGCCCGCAGGGCTGGTGCTCAGACCTCCAGCAGGGAAGCTCTGTGCAGCTGTGTTCAGATGTCTCAGGAGAGGACATTGCATGGCTGGTGCAGGGAGTGCTCAAAGAAGCTGGAGGCTGGGGTGATGCTGAGAGAACCTGAAAAACAGATAGGAAGTCTCTTCTCTCTTCCTCCTTATTGTCAGGACCTATCAGGAAGCCAGCTGGAAAAGGAGTATTAAAACATGGTAGTGGGAGGGAGGGAGATGCAAGAGGGAAGAGATGTGGGAGCATATGTATATGTATAACTGATTCATTTTGTTATAGAGCAGAAACTAACACACCATTGTGGAGCAATTATACTCCAATAAAGATGTTAAAAAAATAAAATAAAATAAAACATGGTAGGCAGAGACCCAGCCCCAGCATTAGAGAGCAGAGTATATACAAGAGTGAACTTGGAGCTCAAAGGCCAAAGATAAAGAACCAGCCATGCATTCGCTTAGTCCTGAGACAGTATCATCTTTGATTCCCCTCTCTCCTTTACCTTATTATATGAATCCATTTACTTTTCTCCATCCTATTGCAAGAACCTAAGTAAGTTCAAGCCTTTTCCTTCCTGGTCTCTTCCTAACTGGTCTTCTGCATCCACTCTCACCATGATCCAATCTATGCTTTGCTTGACCGCCAAAGCGTCTTCCCCTAGGTTCCCCTGAAAGCAGAGACTGAGGCAAGCCATATGTGTTGCTGTTTCATTTAGAGAGCACAATCCACGGTAGCAGGAATAAGGGGGAAAGGAATTGGGGCAGCGTACCGAGGAAAACCGGTCAAGAGTGTGTGACTGATCTGATCAGTGCTTAGCATCAAGGTTGACTGATTGTTTGATGTTATGGGACCATCTTTGGAGAGGACTTATAAGTTTTAAAGCTTCTTGGGGCTACCTATGTAGGCAAGGAAGGGAGATGAATTTATTTACCAACTCTCAGTTCTGATTGCTCAAGGGTTTGTGTCTTAATGAGTTAATTTCCTTGTACCCGGTTATACCTGCATAGACACTGAGCAGGTCTCAAGCATCTCACACCCCGGCATCAACAACAACACAGCTCACCAGTAGTGTGGGCACCAGCAGAGGGCTGTGCAGCTGTGCCCAAGTGAAACTGGCCCACACGGAGTTGATACCACAGCAGTGGCCAGAGCTAAAGGGGCAAAGAAGGGGAAACTGTACAGTGGATCTTTTAAAAGTGCAACTCTCATAAGTTTTGTTTTAATCATGACTATTTCAATTATAAGTGAGAAAAACACAACTTAAACTAGGCAAAAAGATAATCTATTGGCTTATGGAATCTACGGAACAGTCAAACCGTGGGAAGGGAAAGGATGTGCACGAGCCTCAGAAGCCACTGTCACTTGCTGCAATAAAGTCAGGTTGTTCAAAGAACAAGGGTCTGAAGAGAGGCGCCACTGTTCCAGGTCCCACGGTGCATTTAGAGAAGGAGATGCCACCCTGGTTTTGAGCAGCAGCTCAGAGTCCAGCTGAATAAAATGACTAAGATGTGAAATTACTAGTTAATTGAACATGGTTTGGACCTAACTCCCAAAATGTAAGGTCTACTCACCCTCATTCACTCTTTCGAGCTCTGTTCACTCTGACTTCTCCCCTCCAGGGCCATAGACAGAGGATTGTTGCCTGGGCACCAGTCTCTCCTCATTTCCCTCAGCTGCAATCTGAGTATTTGCCCTTCTCATTTCATAAGGTCGAGGACTGGTGACCCTGCATAGTTCTAAGTGGCTACAGTACCGCCAGATTGTAAGACCTGGCTTCAACATCACATTCTGAAAATTTTCATCGCCATGATATCTGATAAAATACAGATGAAGCTGGTAAGAGGAGGAGACAGCATTCCTACCAGGCCTCTGGACTGAGGTGCTACCAAGCACATGGTACAAGAGACTCTGAGCTCCCTCAGAACTATGCTCACAGCTATTTGTATGGGGTTATATGATTCTTGGGCCATGAGCATCACGAAGGCAAGGCCCTTGTCTTACCATATTTATATACCCAGCACCTATTCCAGGGATGCGTTTGGGGTAGGTGCTCAGTGAGAGTTACTTGAATGAAGGAGTGACGGAGTCCAGCAGACTCACCACACTGGGAGAAAACAAGGCAGAAGAGCAAAGCATCACATCTATGGCTCAGACAAAATAGGAGTAGGAATGCCCACATGGCGGGGAGTCCTTGCTCAGGAGCAATCAGGAAAGACTTCATAAGCAACTGGAGCTAGGGCTTGGAGAATGGAAAGGATTTATAGATATGGCATGTCAGACAGAGGACAGCCCTGTGGTCAGGCTAAAGGGGAGCTTTAGCTTCAGCTGAGTCAGGAGAAGATTCACAGGCCTTCGAGAGGACCCATAGAGAAGACAGTTTTAAGTCTCCAAGCCCCTCCTCTTGGAGTTTCGATCTGTTTAGCTGTCCTGAATGAGGTGACTGTGAGAACTTAAAGCCTAAGTGATTTACAAATTGTTAATGTCTCAGGTAGCCCAGAGAAGCAACAAAACTCATTCACTCCCAGGAAAGATCTTGTGATTTCCAAAGGCTGAATTCTGTGTACTGTAGGCTGGGTCCAGTGAAGCACTGAAGGAGACAGAAGCTTCCAAGCTTTCATGCAGTTTGCCACCAACTTACAGGGTTCAAACACTGAGGAAACAACAGCAGTTGTTGGTCCTTATTGGTCACCCACCCATTAGATGCCAGGCACTGGGTGAGGTAATTCCACACACAGGAGCTCAGCTGTAGTCGCAAAGACGTATTAATGAGGCAGGGACTCAGAGGCATGAGATCACCTAAATATGTCTTGTTTCAGTATATGACAAAACTTGGATTTAAGCCAGTTCTGACTGGCCCCCTGGTTTCCAGTGCACCACAGCGCCATCATTTCTGACACTTGTCACCATGCCCACCTCCTATTCTAAAATTAAAATCAAAGCAAAATACAGATACACATACAGATACAGTGATTGCAAATACTTTACTAAGCACTTACTACATGTCAGGCTCATTTTATCCTTTCATACTATTGGGTTGGCCAAAAAGTGCCTTTGGTTTTTAAGTAAAAATAAAAGCCACATTTCTCATTTTCGCCAAGAACTTTATTGAACAATGTATTCACCCTTTTGTTCCACTACCTTCTGCCATTTTTCAGGCAACTTCATAATTCCATCTTCCCCAAACTTTTTGTCTTTGTGAGCAAAGAACTGTTCCAGGTGCCTTTTACAGTCTTCCAGGGAATTGAAATTTTTTCCACTAAGAGAATTTTTTGTAAAGACTGAAATAAAAGGAACTCCAAAGGTGCAATGTCTGGTGAATACAGCAGATGATCAGAACTTCCCAGCCAAGCTGTAACAGTTTTTGCCTGGTCATCAAAGAAACATGCGATCTTGCATTATCCTGATGGAAGATTATGCGTTTTCTGTTGACTAAATCTGGATGCTTTTCGTCAAGTGCTGCTTTCAGTTGGTCTAATTGGGAGCAGTACTTGTTGGAATTAACCGTTTTGTTTTCCAGAAGGAGCTCATAATAGAGGACACCCTTCCAATCCCACCATATACACAACATCAGCTTGTTTGGATGAAGACCGGCCTTTGGTGTGGTTGGTGGTGGTTCATTTCACTTGCCCCACGGTCTCTTCTGTTCCACATTATTGTACAGTATCCACTATTCATCGCCTGTCACAATTTGTTTTAAAAATGGAACGTTTTCATTACGTTTCAGTAGAGAATCACATGTGGAAATATGGTCAAGAAGGTTTTTTTTGCTTAACTTAGGTGGAACCCAAATATCAAAGCAATGAACATAACCAAGCTGGTGCAAATGACTTTCAACGCTTGATTTGGATAGTTTGAGTATGTTGGCTATCTCCCGCGTGGTATAACATTGACTGTTCTCAATTATTGTTTTGATTTGATCGCTATCGACTTCAGCTGGTCTACCCGACCATGGAGCATCGTCCAGCGAGAAATCTCCAGCACCAAACTTCGCAAACCACTTTTGACACATTCGACCAGTCACAGTACCTTCTCCATACACTGCACAAATCTTTTTGCATTTTTACCGTTCTTGAAATAATAAAGCATAAAATGTTGCTTTTTTTCTTCCACTTTCAATGTTAAAATGGCTACACAAAAATTCACCAATTTTGGTAAGTCTTTTTTTAAATGCACGCTGAAAAGACAGCTGTCACATACAATCTAACAAAATTGTTTCGAATGAAGTTAAAGACAACTAAGTGCTACTAGAGCCATCTTACGGAAAAAAAAGAACGAATCTTTTGGCCCACCCAATACTACAGTCTTACGACTTTGGTATTATTATCCCCATTTTACTGGTAAGGACACGGAGATGTAGAGATTAAGCAGTTTGTTTACGGTTATAAGACAGATTAGGAGCAGAGCTGGGTTCAAACTCAAGCCTCCATAACTTGGAAGAGCACATCCTGAACCAAGGGACACAAAAGAACTTAGAAATTAGGAGCAGATGGGCATGTGTATAATCATGATCTTCATCTCCAGCCCCAGGACAAATGGGAGGGATCATTGCCCAAGACCCACACCTGGAGATCTTTGAACAAGTCTCCTTGAAGGCCCTGGACACCATTGTGAAGTGTGCCTTCAGCCAGCAGGGCAACATCCAGACTGACAAGTCAGTGGCCAAAGGAAAGTACTTGTCACCCACTAACATGTTGTCCCATCTTGCCTCTTCCAGGACCTTCCAATTCTACCTGGAAGCAGTGTTCAACCTTACCAAACTCACCCACCAACACATGTACAGCCTTTTGTATCACAACGACCTGATTTTCAAATTCAGCTCTCAAGGCCACATCTTTTCTAAATCTAGCCAAGTGGTCCATCAGTACACAGGTTAGTCCTGGGCTTTGTATCGCCTGAGTCCTCTGTGAGACATTCCATTGTCTGAGACACAGACTCTGTGTCTGCCATGGACATATGGCATGGTCATCATTCAGAAAGGCTTATTTGTACCCTTTGAATGAACATGCTACATAAATTGTAGGTAGAGAGATTGTATTATTATGTATCTGCATTGTAATATTTAGAGTTAGAACTAATAAGCAAACGTCCCTATATTTTGCTTCATTTGTTATGCAGCAGCTTCAGCTGTGAAGAACAACTGAAGTGAAGGGAAGCAAATTTCTGTAGGAAGACAAAGCAGGACCTCTGAATAAGTCCTGGGCATGAGTGTGTGGTTCATCATTTATTATTTGTAGACTTTTTAATGATGGCCATTCTTCATCAAAAAATCTACAAACATGGGGCTTCCCTGGTGGCGCAGTGGTTGCGAATCTGCCTGCTAATGCAGGGGACACGGGTTCGAGCCCTGGTCTGGGAAGATCCCACATGCCGCGGAGCAACTGGGCCCTTGAGCCACAACTACTGAGCCTGCGCGTCTGGAGCCTGTGCTCCACAACAAGAGAGGCCGCGATAGTGAGAGGCCCGCGCACCGCGATGAAGGGTGGCCCCCTCTTGCCGCAACTGGAGAAGGCCCTCGCACAGAAACGAAGACCCAACATAGCAATCAATCAATCAATCAATCAATCTTAAAAAAAAAAAATATACAAACAATAAATGCTGGAGAGGGTGTGGAGAAAATGGAACCCTCTTGCACCGTTGGTGGGAATGTAAATTGATACAGGCAGTATGGCGAACAGTATGGAGGTTCCTTAAAAAACTAAAAATAGAACTACCATATGACCCAGCAATCCCACTACTGGGCATATACCCTGAGAAAACCATAATTCAAAAAGAGTCATGTACCAAAATGTTCATTGCAGCTCTATTTACAATAGCCAGGACATGGAAGCAACCTAAGTGTCCATCAACAGATGAATGGATAAAGAAGATGTGGCACATATATACAATGGAATATTACTCAGCCATAAAAAGGAATGAAATTGAGTTATTTGTAGTGAGGTGGATGGACCTAGAGTCTGTCATACAGAGTGAAGTAAGTCAGAAAGAAAAACAAATACCATATGCTAACACATATATATGGAACCTAAAAAAAAAAAAAAAAAAAGGTTCTGACAAACCTAGGGGCAGGACAGGAATAAAGACGCAGATGTGGAGAATGGACTTGAGGACACGGGGAGGGGGAAGGGTAAGCTGGGACAAAGTGAGAGAGTGGCATGGACATGTATACATGCCAAATGTAAAACAGATAGCTAGTGGGAAGCAGCTGCATAGCACAGGGAGATCAGCTTGGTGCTTTGTGTCCACCTAGAGGGGTGGGATAGGGAGGGTGGGAGGGAGATGCAAGAGGGAGGAGATATGGGGATGTGTGTATATGTATAGCTGATTTACTTTGTTATATGGCAGAGGCTAACACACCATTGTGAAGCAATTATACTCCAATAAAGATGTTAAAAAAAAAATAATGGCCATTCTGACCAGTGTGAGGTGGTACCTCATTGTAGTCTTGATTTGTATTTCTCTAATAATTAGCGATGTTGAGCATCTTTTCATGTGCCTATTGGCCATCTGTATGCCTTCTTTGGAGAAATGTCTATTTAGATCTTCTGCTCATTTTCTTTTTTAACACATACCATATTTAGCATATGGTATTTGTTTTTCTCTTTCTGACTTACTTCACTCTGTATGACAGACTCTAGGTCCATCCACCTCACTACAAATAACTCAATTTCATTCCTTTTTATGGCTGAGTAATATTCCATTGTATATATGTGCCACATCTTTTTTACCATTCACCTGTCGATGGACACTTAGGTTGCTTTCACGTCCTGGCTATTGTAAATAGTTCCGCTCATTTTTGGATTGGGTTGTGGGTTTTTTTGTTATTGAGTTGTACGAGCTGTTTGTATATTTTGGAAATTAAGCCCTCGTTGGTCACATCATTTGCAAGTATTTTCTCCCAATCCATAGGTTGTCTTTTCGTTTTGTTTATGGTTTCCTTTACTGTGCAAAAGCTTATAAGTTTGATTAGGTCCAATTTGTTTATTTTTGCTTTTATTTTTATTGTCAAGGGATACTGACCTAAGAAAACATTGCTATGGTTTATGTGAGAGAATGTTTTGCCTATATTCTCATCTAGGAGTTTTATGGTATCATGTCTTATATTTAAGTCTTTAAGCCATTTTGAGTTTATTTTTGTGTATGGTGTGAGGGAGTGTTCTAACTTCATTGATTTACATGTGGCTGTCCAACTTTCCCAGCACCACTTGCTGCAGAGACTGTCTTTTCTCCATTGTATAGTCTTGCCTCCTTTGTCAAAGATTAATTGACCTTAGGTGTGATAGTTTATAAGATTTACCATCTTAACCATTTTCAAGTGTACAGCAATGGTATTAAATACCTTCACATTGCTGTGTAACCATTACCACCATCCATCCCATAACCTTTCATCTTGTTAATCTGAAATTCTACATCCATTAAACATTAACTCCCCATTTCTGCCTTTCCCCAGCCCCTGGCAGCTACCATTATATTTCCTGTCTTTATGATTTCGGCTACCCTAAATACCTCATACAAGTGAAATCATAATGTATTTGTATTTTTGTGACTGGTTTATTTTACTTAGCATAATGTCCTCAAGGTTTATCCATGTTGTAGCAACTGTCAGAATTTCCTTGCTTTTTAAGACTGACTAATATCCCATTGTATGTATATACCACAGTTTGCTTATCCCTTCATCCACAAATGGACCCTTAGGTTGCTTCTATTGTGAATAATGTCACAATGAACATGGGTATACAAATACCTCTTCTAGACTCTGAGTAGATATGTCTCAGGGCAAGACCCTTATATATGAGAGAGAGAAAAAAAAAAACAAACCCTTCCAGTCACACGTGTGAAAATTGGCTCATGCTCACATTTATATTTTCCTTAAAAAAAAGAGGTATTGGGCTTCCCTGATGGCGCAGTGGTTGAGAATCTGCCTGCCAATGCAGGGGACAGGGGTTCGAGCCCTGATCTGGGAAGATCCCACATGCCGCGGAGCAACTGGGCCCGTGAGCCACAACTACTGAGCCTGCGCGTCTGGAGCCTGTGCTCCGCAAGAAGAGAGGCCGCGATAGTGAGAGGCCCGCGCACCGCGATGAAGAGTGGCCCCCACTTGCCGCAACTAGAGAAAGCCCTCGCACAGAAACGAAGACCCAACACAGCCATAAATAATAAATTAAAAAAATAAAAATAAATAAAAATTTAAAAAGACAAAACTGTAGTTCCCAGAGGGGGAAAAAAAAAAGAGGTATTTGGTACATCAGAAGTCCACTTTGGGTAAAGAAAAAAAATCGTTTCCAGTTACAGAAGTGGAATAAGGCTGGGCTTTCAATACAATGGCTAACTGCCTACCTTTCCTCCGTCTTCCCTCTGTGCTTCCACCTAGAGAACAGCTGAGCCAGACGCCCTTCACCACACTGTACGGCAAGGAATGCTTCCACCTCGACCCGCCCTCCCCAGTCCTGTCCCGTGTTCTCAACAGACGCATGACCTCTCCAGATGGACGCTCCTGACCTGCAGGTCCTGAAACGTCTTAACTCACTCATGTCTCTCATTGACATTTGTCCTTAGAATCTGTGGTGCCTCAGGCCACAGGAGTTTTTATTTCTCAGAAAGAGAGAAAAAGGAGAGAGCTCTCAGAACCCCCAAACTGGCACTGGATTATCAAGGTGCAAAGGTGCAAAATCCTCAGAATTCCGCCACACAGACTGAGGGGTAGGCCAGGGGGACTTAATGAAGCATCACGGCTTCAGTGTTGAACCTTGACAGACTAGGAGATTTGTAAAGATGAAAGAGGTAGCATCAGAGGCAGATTGAAGAACAGATATGAAGCTGCAGGCAGCCTGCCTTCTCCCCTCCCTATACGCACCCGCCAGCGTGTCACTAGAGCAGCTCCTACAACCCACCAGTCTCCAGGAGCCACAGAGGGAAGCTATGGGACTACACCTGGAGCCCTGGCATAGCCAGACCACAGAGCTCTCTGAAGGCCCAGCTAGTGTTCAGCCTTTCTTGATCAAGCAAGAGACTGATATATAAGACACCTCAGATGGGTGGCATGATTATAGTTCATTTTTTAGAAAAATGAATCTGCTGGTGGAATGCAAGACAGATTGGAAAAGATGATGCTACAGACATATAAAGGAATAGGCCAAAATTTATCTTTGACTATGTTGGGTGTTTTATCTACAGCTTCCTCTAATCTTAATGCTCTTTCAAGTGCTGGCTTTGATTTGGGCAGCTGTAGTAGTCCAATTAAACTGTAGCAGTATTTTATTGCAGCTGTGCTACTATAGTTGCCCAACAGCAATTAATTGTTTCCTACAAAATCAGCTTTATTTCTGTAATAAAAAAGCAAACAGTTATATAGCACTTTCTAGGTGGTAAGCATTGTTCTATATGTTTTTCATGTATTAACTCATTTAATCCTTTCAATCCTTTCAGTTCTGCCATGAAGGTCATAGTATTATGTACATTTTAGAGAAACTGAGGCACAAAGAGGTGAAATTTTACCACAGGTAAATGGTGGAGCCAGGATTTGAACCCAAGTAGTTAAACTCCAGGGTCTGTGCTCTTAACCACTATATTGAAGCAATAACTCCAGTTTTCTCTGAGATCTCTCCCATTACTTGTTCATGAGGATCTGCGCTATTACCTAGTATATAGAAGTTTCCTCTTTTTAATTCAGAGCAATGGTATTTTTCACACACTACTCATTGTAATGTTTATTACCTACATAATATTCCATGTGCCTAGTTGCTCAAACTAGACAACTCAGAGTCAACTTTTACTCTCTTTTTCCCTATCTTTCTGTTTCAATTATACCTACATCTGGTCGGTGTTTTAGCTTTTCCAGCATCATAAAGTGATTTATTGCTGCCTTCCAACTGGAGAAAATTCTTTTCTCTACCTCTATTCTAGATCCCCTAAGACCCATAATCCATGCAATTTTACCATCCCTATGCTCACACAAAAGCTACATGTACAAAATACGGGAATCAACATGTCTTTTAATTTTTCCCATCCAGGCGCTTTCTGTTTCATTTTCCTTTTACTTTCTTGTCACTTTCTTTTTACTACTGTGGGTAACTTTCTTCGCTTCAGGTCAATCTGTTGAGCTCCTGATGGATTGGGGCTGAAGAACTGCCCTTACACACAACGCCCTGACGTCCAGCCCGGGATCTCTCCATTTCGGCCACCTCCACATCTCCCCAGGGATCCTATCAACGGCCACTACACTCAGACCCCCAGCCTGGGCACACTCCCCTATACACACAGGAAAAGGGGTTTGCTGGTACAGGAGGGAGCATCCCAGGGACTGTGTGAGCGCTGCCATCTGGTGGCTGTTCAGGATATTGCAAGGAATAGGGAGAAAGGATAAAAGGACAGAAGAGACGTCCGGCAAAAAGAAAGCGCTGTACTTCGTGAACAGCCCTTTAGAAAGTGTTTGGCCTCAAAGCAAACTGAAATCTTCCCCCACCCCCACCCCCACTGTCTACAGTGAACTGATTAAATGTAAAATGGGTTCAGCTCTTAAGGAAACCACTATTGAGCACGTACCTTACGAGAGCCTCAGAAATGCTCATATTCTTTGATGGAGACATCCCACTCCTGGGAGTTTGTGCTAAGGAAGGGCCATTGCTTCAGTGGTTTGATGGGAGAGGCACAATGACTAGGGTCATCCAGACAGAGGCAGTATAAGAGTGCAGAGGTCCAGGAACCAGACCTTCTGCCGAACCCCAGCCAGTGTTGGGACATCAAGAACTGGGGTGAAGAAAAGGAGGCCCAGGAGGGCCTCATTCAGGAGGACAGTGGGGCTTTCAGGGACAGGGAGGCTGAGCCTGTGCTTTCCAGGCAAATGGGGGCCCACTGGGCTCTGCTGAACCATCAGCTAAGCCTAGGCCCACCAAGCCCAGCCAGCTTGCAGATTAATTTCAGACCATACTTCGTAAAGAAGGACCTTTGGGAAGAGGTAAAACCATTTTTTAAATTAATTAATTAATTTATTTATTTATTTACTTGGCTGTGTCGGGTCTTAGTTGCCACACACGGGATCGTCATTGCAGCACGCGGGATCTTTCATTGCGGCGTGTGGTCCTCTAGAGCATGCCAGCTCAGTAGTTGTGGTGTACGGGCTTAGCTGCCCTGCGGCATGTAGGATCTTAGTTCCCCGACTGGGGATCGAACCCGTGTCCCCTGCATTGGAAGGTGGATTCTTAACCACTGGACCACCAGGGAAGTCCCGGTAAAACCATTTTTAATACCCTCAACTGGGACAGGGGAAAGGTGTAAGCACAAGTGGGCAATAGCTGGTGGGCGATGAGAATGAGCCATGGTTGGTAGGTGTCTGTGCATGCTGGCCCTGGGGCTACAGCATGCCAGATCTTATGCTAGGGCTTTACACCGGACTCTCCACAAATACGACATAGAGCCTCTTTTTGATGTCCATTTAAGGAAAAGAAAACTGAGAGGTTAAGTGATTTGCCCAAGATCATGCAAATTATTTAAGTCGCTGAGCTGGGACTGGCTGACACATGTTCATTCATCTGACAAACACTGAGCACTTTTTCTATACAGGGACTCTGCCAGGTGTCCTGGAGATGTCCTGCCCTCCAGGAGCTCTCAGACATAGAACATAGCCCATTTGGTGAGCATGGAGTGGGAAAGATGTATCAGAAAGCTGTCTTGAAGGAGGTGAGGCTGGCAGAAGGGAAAACATAAGCCCGGAACATGAACAAATCGGCACTGAGATGTGAAACGTTGTGGGAGGGGAGGAAGGAGAGCTCGGCGTGGGAAATCACAGAGAGCCTGCAGTGTCGCCATCTAGTGGCTGCTTAAGACATTGCAGGCAAAACAGGAAGGAAAATTCAGATGTCTGTTGCTAACACTTATTGAGCATTTATTTACTCTATGCTTCCTGTACATACATTAACTCATTTACTCTTCACTGCAGCCCAATAATATGGGCATCATTTTACCCCTAATTTTCGGATTCAGGCGCTGAGGCGCCTTTATTACTAACTTGCCCAATGTCACACTAACATAAAATTGGCAGGGCAGGATTTGCCCAGGGAGGTCTGGCTTCAAGCACAGGCCTGCAGCCACTAAGCTACACCTGCCTGGAGGAGGAAGGGATGGGTCCTGGTTGACTCTGTGTTTGGGAAAGGTCTCCCTAGTGACCATGTGGAGGACAGTTTGAGCATGCAACGAGCGTGAAAACAAGGAGGAGAGCGGAGGGTAGCTGCAAACATCCAGGCAAACCGCAGACCTGAAGCAGGGGAGGTGGGGTGGCGTGAGGGAGGGGAATTCAGGGTGCATCCCGCCTCTGGCCTGGGTGGATGAGTGGTGGTGCCACTAACAGCACAGGGGACTCAGGTGGGTCAGAGATCAGGAATTCCACCTTGGCCTGAGGTGCCCGTGGGGTTGTGCAGGAGGCAACTGGGTCCTGGAGGGGACGGGCCTGAAGGTGCTGATTCGGAAGCTGATACTTCATGGGAAGTGATGTAAATGAATGGAGTGGATAAGGTCCCTGTGTCATTCATTCAACCACCATTGACCGGGGACCGCCTGTATTCCGGACCTGTGCTGGATACTCGGACATTACAACAAACAAGACAGTTGTGGTCTCTGCCTCATGGAGATCAGCGTTCACAACCTTGTTCAGAGAGCAACGCTCTGACCAACATGAGGCTGTGAGTCCAGGGGCCTCTGGGAGCCTGGTGAGCTGAGGGCAGTTGGTCAGGAAGAGCTCCCCAGAGAAAATGGCCACCATCCTACTATGCTGAGAGCAGAAGGATCAGACAGGCCACCGTATCCTGCAACAAGAAGACGGGACTCTGGTGCTCCTGGTGAGAGCAGTCGTGGCAGCGTGTTGGGGGTGGAAGACTTGGAGGAGCTAGTGGAAAGGATGGAGGCAGAAGCAGCCGATGCTGACCACTCCACTTAGATGCTGCGAGGACCGCTCTCAGACACTTTCCCAGATGCTTCTTTCCAAAGGGACTGAGTGCTGCAGTGGCAAACACTCTATTTTCCTCTTCAGCTCTCCGTTTCTCTCTCTCTGTCTCTCTCTGTCTCTCTTTCTCTCTCTCTCACAAACACACACACACAGAACCCTACGCTGGGGTAGAATTAGACCAGGTCCAGTGCCACTACCGGGCTGTGTGACCTTGGGCAAGTCACCTCCCTCTCTAAGTCTGCATTTTTTCCTCAAGAAAATAGGATCAGAATGAGTCTCCAAACAAAAGACAGCCTACACACCATAGAGTAGCCGTCAGCTTCAACGTGCAAACCACCACCACCATTACCACAACCATCACTGCGTTTGGGTTTGAAGGAAGGCCCTTCCCGGTCTCTTGTTCCAACTTCTTAGCTCTTGGCACCTGGAAGATTCTTCCATTGGCTTCTTCCCATCCCTCTCTCTCCCCTTCCCCTCTGCTGCCCAGAGCTCCCTCTCCTCCCTCACCACTCCCCCACTTTGCCAGCACCCATCCTCACCACCACCCCCATCCCATACCCCCAGCTCACAGCCAGAAACAGTCAGGAGCCCGGTTATTCTTTTGCAAAGTCCATGTACGGAACTGTACCAGCCTCAGCAATGCAGAACGAACTAGCCCCATTACGTTGGTGCCTCCAGAGGTCCAGGGGAGCAGCTGTGCTCAGCATGTTCTGTACCCACCAGCCATGCAGAGCCTCTAGCCTGCCTCTCACCGGGACTTGTTACATGACCTTGGGCAGGTGCCATCCCTTCCTTGGGCTTCAGATTCCACAGTGCAATATTAGTAAACTGGGCTAAATGATTCTAAGGATTTTGCTAGCTCTGACACAGTATGGTCTTGCATCCAACCGAGTTCATCCTGTAATAATAACAATAGTAATAAAAAACAAAAGCTAACATTTATTGTGTGCACTAACTGTATATCTGGCACTATTCTATATGTTTTGTGTGCACTGTTTATTTGAATCTTCACAACACCTCTTATTAAATAGACACCATGAATAAGGACTTACTGTATAGCACAGGAAACTCTACTCAATTCTCTGTAATGGCGTATATGGGAAAAGAATCTAAAAAAAGAGTGGATAGGGGACTTCCCTGGTGGTCCAGCGGTTAAGACTCCATGCTACCAATGCAGGGGGTGTGGGTTCAATCCCTGGTCAGGGAGCTAAGATCCCACAGGCCACACGGTATGGCCAAAAAATAAAAATAAATAAAATAACAATAAGAATAATAAACTAATTTTTAAAAATAAAAAAATTAAAAAGAGTGGATATATGTATATGTATAACAGATTCATTTTGTTGTACATCTGAAACTAACACAACATTGTAAATCAACTATATCCCAATAAAAATTATAAAATTAAAAAAAAAGAAAACAGCGGAAAGTGGATAACACTGTGCTGACGCGTTAGAATTGCAAAACGAATAAATAAATAAAATCATGAGTGCATTTTCTCATTAAAATAAATAAATAAGTAGGCACCACATACTGCCCCCAATTTACAGATGAGTAACCTGGAGCTTGGTTGAGTTGATTTATCCAAGGTCACATGGTATTAGTGTCAGAGCGGTGCTGTGTCCAGGCTGCCTGGCCCAGACCTGGCCTCTTAGCCTCCTAGTGGTCACCCAACTAGAAGGCAAAATCTCTGGCTCAACTACAAAGTGCTCAACTGTGCTTCAGACATGCCCTGTGCATCCAACTGTGCCACCCCCAGTCCACTCCCTGTAGACGTCCCACCAGCTCCTAAACTCCATATGTCCAAGTGCATCCTCACCCCACATGCTCCTGCCTGTCCCCTGGCACCTGCCATTCTCAGGGCCAACCACCAGCCTGTGCAGTACCTTTGTGAGAAGCAGAAATAGGCACCCCTCCCTGCAGGCGGATGCAGGCCCACCAGGTTGCAGGTAGAGGTGCAGTCCACACAACCCAGTGCGATGTCCCCCCAGCTCCAGCTTGCTCAGGAAAGTACTGAGACTCGTCCTTGAACTTTCTCTCACTCTCTCTCATCAAACTCTCTCTATTCTGCTTCTCCAGGGGGCCAGGGTCTCTAGGGAACAGGGCACCACAAACACTGTCATTCCTTACTCTCTGGAATAGCGACTCAGGACAGAGGCCATTGGGCTCTCAGACCATTTCTGAGAGAAAGGGAGGTGTGTCATAAGTCCCCCAGAGCCTGGCCCCACCAGTAATGCACGGAACCTGAGGTTTTCATGGAGTTGGCCTCTAGCCACACAACGAGGAGACACTGGAGGCCCGGCTGCCCTTGAAGCCTGCAGGGCAAGGTGCTGGCACAACCTATGGGGTCCCTGGGGCCGTGCCGTGGAAAGGCCTTTGGTCCCAGTGCTTAAGGGGGAAGAGCCCCCTGAAGGTCAAGTTCAAAGGTTCTGCTGAATCTGCCTGTCCCATTGAGTGTACAGCCACCAGGTGGCAGCAGAGGCTACAGGCAGATGGGGGAGAGCAGCCCTTCCCCCCAGCTGAAGACCAGATGGAGGAACAGTGTTCACTGACCCCAGGACCTTCAGCCAGAGAGAGCTTGAGAGAGCACGTGCAGGTGTGTGTCCGTGTGAGGCTGAGGGGCACAGACAGACATACAGCTGGACAGACGACTGGGGTTTAGTCCACCTTCTGGGTCTCTTCACCATCCCTTGGGCTTCCCTTCCCGGGGCCCAGCCCTGTCCTGGGTGCTGGTGACTCAGAGAGGAAAGTCACCCCCTGCCTGCCCTTGAGGAGCTCCCAGACCTGGGGCTGGAGCTGGACACAGACAAGGAAACAGACAACACGGGGCAGCGAGTGTAGAGATGGCTGGTGTGGCTCAGAGGAAGCCCCTAACCCAGGGGTTGGGGACAAGCTTCCCAGAAGAAGTAACTTCTAAGCCGAGCCTAGACAGACTTCTGGCGAGTCTCAGGTGCAATGATAACACATACGTTATCTCTGTGTCCTCCCAGCAGCCCTGCAGGGAA
Source organism: Balaenoptera musculus (assembly GCF_009873245.2). Lineage (NCBI taxonomy): Eukaryota > Metazoa > Chordata > Mammalia > Artiodactyla > Balaenopteridae > Balaenoptera > Balaenoptera musculus. The sequence goes on from NC_045785.1 coordinate 38,884,414, forward strand.
GCCATGACAGAACCAATTTTACTGGCAAGTGAAAGGAGCATCTGAAAGGCCAGGTGGTCCCACAGGCAGTGAGGAGAAGAGCTGGAATTTGTACCAGAGTCTTCATGATTCTTAAGCTCAAGCTCCTGGCCACTGTGGGTACTGCTAGGGAGGGAGGAGAGCTGAGCTGGGGGCTCCAGGCCCCGGGCCAGATCTGGAGGGCAGGCAGATGCCTCCCACCCACATCCCAGAGCAAGTTCTGCCGGCTCCAGCCATCTGACTCACCTGTGAGGCTGGTCCAAGGGGATACGGTAGGATAAGGAGAAAGTCACACACACTCTGCGCCTCTCCCCACACCCACTCCTCTACCCTGGACTGGGGGAGGAGACTCTGGCCAGCAGTAGTTCCCATCTGATGGCTCCCTGAAACACAATAAGCAAGCAGTATTCCTGCTCATGTCACTCTGAGCATAAGGGAAGTCATCTTGAAAATCATCCCAACGCCCTGTCACTCTGTCTTAACGACAGGTGACACTCAAGCTAGAACTCCGCAGCCTTTTTTCAAAGCCATCTCCAGGTTGGAAGTTCCTCTTCAAGTCTAACTGAAGTAGCAGTGTTGCAATCTACCTTCACCTCTTCATTTCCTGGGTGGAGCTTTTAGTGCATGAGTTTGGGTGTAACCTGTAACGTAACCCTGTGAAATCCACACGTTTTAGGTAGGGGAAGAATAAGAAAGGTGCAAGCCCTGTTCCCGGAAGCTGGAAGAGCAAGACGTCTTGTGTGGGTAAGAGAATCTCGGGGTCAGCCAGGGCCTGGGCAGCCTGTGCATTCTGCCCAGAGAGCAGGTGGCGGGATAAGCAGGAGGTCATGCGACATCACACAGGGCACAAAGAGTGCGACTCCAGTGAGGGCACCGGAGTCCGCCCGCCAAGAGGAGGCATCAGGGAAGCGCGGGCACGTCGGGAAGAGCTAGGGAGGGGCCAACAGGGAGAGCCAGCTGGAAAGAGAGGTTGGATGCGAGGTGCGAGAGAGGCCGGTGAGCATTGAGTTCAGGTGGAGGGAGGAGAAGGGAGAGACGCGACAGACACAAGAAGATGGAGGTAAAAACAGGGCGAGAGATACGCTCAGAAAAAGACAGAAGCACAGAGACGGAGATGAGTAAAAGCTGGGAGAGCCGAAGAGGAGGCCGAGCCTGGGTGGGGGAGGTCCTGCATGGGGAGAAAGGGGTGGGGAGGGAGCAGGAGGGCGTTGAAGGAGCGTCCTCCCCCTTGTCTGCCAATCAAGGAGCTCAGAATCCGCTTCCCCCAGGGCCGGGGGCGGAGAGCTTCCCCCACCTCCCCTGCCGCCCCGCCCGAGCCCAGAGGCTCCCCCTCCCAGCGCCGCCCCCTGGGGACTGGCTGTGCAGCCCCGATAGATGGTGGGGGGCCCAGCTGGTGCGTTATCAGCCTTCTCCAGGAGCCAGCCCGAGCCACTCAGCGGCTGCCAGTCTGCGATTAGGCCCCCGGAGGGTCATTAAGCACCGCCCTGGCCCGGGCCCAGCCTCCTTTCCCTCCCTCCTCTGGCCAGGCTGGCAGGTGGGAACTGGCGATAAGGACTGGGGGCTCGGGCAGTTCTGGGGTCGGCAGCTCCATGCCCCCTGCCCCCTGTCAGGGCAGGAACATGGGGGTGGAGGGAAGGTCAGTGCTAGCCCAGCACGGCAAGGACCCCGGGATGGATTTCCCACCATCCTGGTCCTGCCCGTGGGGAGGGGGCTGAGGAGGTCCCAGGAGAGGCCCAGGCAGCCTGCTGGGGATTCTGCCTCCCCGACCCGACCCCAGCTCCCCACTCCCCACCCTCAGCGCCAGGGCAGGGCAGCAGCTGCCACAGCCCCTGCTGGTAAAACCTCGCAAGTGTGAGGGGCTGGAGGGAAAACAGAGGGATGGTATCTCTGTCTTCAGGCCCTGGCAGGCCAGTGAGGGGTCAGACTGGAACCCCCCAGGGACAACAGGGGGCAGAGGTGGGAGGGAATGTAGCTTCATGCAAGGAGGATCAGATCCAAGGCAGCCAAAGGCTGGCTGGCTGGTCAGCTGACTCCGCCCTCTGGTCTAATCAAGGAAGACTTCCTAGAGGAAGAGGAACCTACGCAGGGCCAAGGAAAAGGAATATGCAGAGTTTCACCTGGCAGAGATGGGTGAAAAGGCATCCAGCCATGTGCACAAAAGCCTAGAGTGGGAATCACAAGAGCTCCAGCCACAATTCACTGAGCTGAAGCCCAGAGAGGGGAGGCAAGTCACACAGCAGGGCAAAGACCCAGCCAGCCCTCTGCTCAGGGATCTTCCCTCTGCTGCAGGCTGCCAACTAGACCCCAGTGAGGTGAGAAGGATAATTCGGATTTCAGATGGGTCTCCCCAGGGATATTTGGATGAAGCCCTGAAACAGCAAAGGAGCAGCTGTAATGGAGAAACGAGGGGCTGTGACAGGTTGGGACAGGTGACAGAGGGAGACCGTTGGGACAACGTGGGCTGCCTCCTGCCTTCCAGCCCCTCTCCTCTGGATCTGGGAGTGCTCCTGGGGAAGCCAGCCTCCAGTTGTCACCCCAGACAGAGAGACAGAGGCTGTTCCCATAAGAATGACAGTCACAGAGGTGAGGGGCCTCCAGGGTCAGCCAGCCCGGCTGAGTCAAGCCTCCTGTGTCCTCTCCCTCCTGCTTCATTCCCCTGGGGGCCCAGTTCCTTGGCCCCGGCCCCCCCAGGACTGGGAGTCAGTGGCATTAGGGAGGATGATTCTACCCGAGCTGTGTGGTGGGACTGGCCAAATCCTCCACAGAGGGTTAGCAGAGCTCAGAGACGACAGTGACTCTCCAGAGTCACACAGCAAGTCAGCAGAGGACCGCAGGCTCCAATCTGGCCTTCCTGAGTCCTAGCCCAAGACTCTTTCCTGGGGCTTCCTATGCCCAAAGCCCAGCCCAGAAGGGCTACGGGCAGAAGGACAGAGCTGGATGGACGAGAGATGAGTGAGCCCACTTCAGTGCCCGGCAGCATGGAGACAGGGGGTCAGGATGTTGGTGCTGCATGAATCGCCCAGAATCGCCCAGAATTGTAGTTGTGAAAGGCAGGTCAAGAGAGGGGGCTGTGTAGGAGGGTCTCTGCCTGGAGTAAGGGGTGTGCTCCCTGGCCCCAGGGGTTCTCCCAGAGAGGGCTTCCTGGGAAATCCTCCAGAATCACCATGACAGAGGCTTTGGAAGATGATTTCGGAAAGCAAGATCAGGCCTTGCTGGTAGCCTGAGGAGCTATTTCTGAGCCCTGGGAGCCTCAGACCCAGCAGTACAAAACGTTTTTATTTCACAGAAATTAGGGCCATTTCCAGAGTTGGAGGGAGGGAGATGTGAGGCAGGATGGGAGGTGCTGAGCTGATTGTCCTTTTCAGAAGGGTCTTCTGAACTGAATTGGGTGGGAGACCCCCTAGGACCCCAGAGGCACGGCTGAGCCCCAACGTGGACATAGTCTGAGCTCCGAGCTTGGCTGGAGGGTGGGGCAGGTGTGAGGGCTGGAGGAGCCAGCCCCTTACTGCAGATTCCTGTATAGAGAAGGAGGGGCCTGGACATCGGGCACAAGGAAGCAGGGGTCACATTGGGGTGCTGCGGACCTTGCCCTCCTCCTCCGGGTTGTTCTCATAGGCATTCTCATGCTCACTGGACCTGAAAGAGGATGACAGGGGTCATTGCTCCTTCTGTCCCATCGCCTTCTCCCTGCCCCATCCTGCATTTGTGAGGGCAGTGTCTTCCAGAATAAATGTCTGAGCCCCAGAAGGGGGTTCCCCTGACCACATCTGGTCTTCGGCATCTGAGACCGGAGGCCTCTCACCACCACCCCTGAACCCCATCTCTCTCTTCCACCTAGCCCCTCCCCCACTGGGCCCCCATTGAACCCACCTCCCCACTGAGCTCCCTCCCCTACAGATCCTCCCCACACACACACTGAGTCCCCCAACTCATCCCTTCAGAGTCCCCTCCCCGCACTGAGCCTCTTTTCCCCACTGCACCCCTACGAGTCCCAATCCACCCCCTGAGCCCCTCCCCCCACCAAGTCCCCATCCCCTTACTGAACCCTCTCCCCAAACTGAGGCTGCATGTCCCCATGGAGCCCTGCAGTGCTCTCAAAGCCCCCATCACTCACCATCTCCCCACACGGAACACCCTCTCTTCACTGAGCCCTTCCCCATATGAGCCCCCATCCTCTGAGCCCTCTCCCCTTCAGAAGCACCTGGTCCTGAGGTCCCCAGGGCACCCTGGAGCACAGGGTGGTCAGCCCTATACTAGCACCTCACCTGAAACTGGCCTCCATGGAGGAGTACTTGCCGTCCGTTCCTACCAGGATCCCATCTGCTTTGTTTCCAACGGTCAGGACCATGTTCACAGGCTCCCTGGGGACAGAGCTCATCATTAGGGCTCTCTGGGTCCCCTCTCCCTCTGTTCCCCCTCCTCCCTCTGGTTCTATAGGCTCTAGGGCAGAAGCTCCTCTCTCCAGCAGGGCCCTGTCAGCAGCCTGATTCTGGCCATGGGGCCGCACACCTATCTCCCTGCTCCACCGTGGGGCCCTCAGGTCCCAGCCTGAGATCTACTAAAGATGTCCCCCAGGCCTTGCACCAGCCACCTCCTAGCCTCCCTCTGCTGTTTTCCTCTGGCCTCAGCTCTGCTCCAGAGCAGACCCAGCAGGACTCAGTGTCTGCCCTAGATTTCCACAAGGTTCTCCTAGGCGGTAGGGGCAGTCACTGAAGACAGAGCTGGGGCCAGTGGAGAAAAGAAAGATTTCCGACAAAAATCTCCTCGCCTCTTACTCAAGTGTGGCCTCTGTCCCCAGCTCCCCAAACACCACTCTTATGAGGGTTACAGGGACCCTAACCACTGCTCATCTTTCCTCGGACATCCCATGGGCACCTCAGACTTAATATGTCCCAAACTGCCCCAGATCTGCCTCCTGTGGTCTGTGTCTCAGTGGGTGGTCCCATCAGAAGCCTGGATGTTATCCCTGTCCTTCCTCCCTCCTGTCCTCAGTGTCCCCACCCCCTCCTAGAAAGCTCTTAGACCTGTCCTCTCTCTCCATCCCCTCTGCCGCCTCCACAGCTCAGACTCTATCCTGACCTCATCCTCATCGCTCACCTCACCTGCAGACTGGCCCTACCCATAGCATCCGCCACAGGGCAGCCAGTGGTTCTGCTCCGGCCGCATCTCATCCCAAGACTGGCTTACAAACTCGCACTGGATTCCTATCACACTAAGGATAAAGCCCAAAGTTCGGGGCTTTGGTGCCCAAGGGTCTGCTTGGCCTGGGCCCTGCCGACCTCACCAGCCTATCTCGGGCCTCTCCATCCATGAGCTGCTCCTCTTCCCTCAGTGGGTCCTGCACGGCTGCTGCTGGTACCCAGGCACCAGGTCGCCTGTGTGAGAGCTGGGGCAGATGCAGCCTTGCCCCAGAGTCAGCAGGTGCGGAGTGAGCTGGATTTCAGCCCAACACCTTCTACCTTTGTGCTCTGCTCCGAACTCAGGACCCCCAGTGACTCTTCCCTCAGCGGCAGGGCTCTCCCACCCCACTCTGTGCTGTGACTGGCTCCTGCCTGGGCTTCAGGATAAACATGCAGTAGGAAGACTTCTCTGACCACACCCTCGCCCCCCGGCTCAGACCCACACTGCATTCTGCCTGCTCCTTTAGCCTCAGCACTCACACTGCGATCACCCCTTCCATGTTTGCCTTCCCTTCTGGTCTGGGAGTCTGTGAGCACAAGAGTAGTGTCTGTCCCATTGCCCCTCTGTAGCCCCTGCATGTGACACAGCAGCAGACCCTGAAGAAGGGCAGAACATTCCTGTCCAGGGGTTTTCACAGCGTCCCTCACAGAAGGGTCACTGTCCCAACTATACAGATAGAAACACTGAGACTCCAAGAAGAGAAGACGGCTCCCCAAAGCGCAGCAAGTGCGCTCGCAGGGCTGGGCTCCAGCAAGCCTCAGCTCTGGTCCCTGAGACCTCAGGCCTCAGTGCCCCTTCCGCACAGTGAGAAGAATGGGCTCAGGGTTTCTGCGGCCCTTCTCACTGCTACCAGAGCAGTGGCCGTGGTCCTGGGACCTCCCGGCTTGCGCCGGTCCAGCTCCCTGGGCCCCCGCACAGCACTCACTGTTCTTCCTGGCACCAGAAGTGGTTGACAGCAAAGGCGATTGCGACGAGGACCAGGAACACAGCCACGGCAATAAGGCCCTGCATCCAGGGCTGCAGTTTCCCCAGGCCTGGAAAGGGAGGAGTGGGGGGCGGGTGCTGCGGCGGGCTGGGCACAGTGGGGCTGCCAGTGCAGGTGGGGTCTCACGCCCCCCGGGGCTGGGGCCTGTTAGAGGCTACCAGCCTGCTGCCTGGACCAGTGGAGACCTTCTAGGGAACGAGGACCCATCTGACCACTGGGCTTATAAAAGGGACTGTGGTTTGGCGGAAGACAGGATTGGGAAGAAGGAACGGAGCTGAGGAGGCAACAAGCCTGAGAGAGCAGCATCTGAGGTCCAGGCAGCCCAGAGCGTCCCCTCACCCCATCCCCCACCCCTCCCTCCGCCCCTTCCCCCTTCCCCACCCCCCCACTCCTCCCCCCGCCCCTTCCCCCTTCCCCACCCCCCACCCCTCCTCCGCTGCAGTGGGTCACGCGTGCAGGGCCCCCAGGGAGTGCCTAGGCCCCAGGGACCAAAGGGCAGCCCCCTGAACAGAAGGCCTAGGCCTTTCCAGTGAGGGTGGCTCCCCTCCTCCCCGCTCCCAGGCTGAGGCAGCCCAGAACTAATAGGACTAGGCTGGCATCTGGAAGATCCTGTTTTGTAACAGAGGTTTCCGTGGGGTTGGGTAGGCGTGGGAGTGCGAGGCGGACCGGGCTGCTTGGTTCAGGGTGCCAGGAGTGCCCAGAGAAAGGGGTGGGACAGAACGTCTTTGGAAAGTCAAGACAGAGGGACAAGCTCTCCTCTGGGTCTTGGGGGCCGGGAGGGGAGCTTCAAACCTGAGCCCCTTTTGCCTTCTCTGGCTCAGTGCCCCAGGGACTGGGCCAGAGACCAGTTTGAGGTCCCTTCCAGCCACCTTCTCTGCCTTTTGCCCCTTGACCCTTGACACCACCTCTAACCCTCAGGTTTCCCAGAAGTCTCTGCCCTCAGCCACTGGCAGCCCCAAAGGGCTCTCCTCTCCCCAGATATCACTGTGCTCTGTGAGCCCGAGGGGGCCCGGCCCCGCAGAGGACAGACACACAGTAGCAGTTAGAGGTGTCAGGAGGGGACAGAGGCCAACAGGAGACTTTTGAAGAGTCCTGCCTCCAGGCCAGAACACCTGCATCCCTAGTGCCATCCTGTATCTTGAGGGGCCCAGGCTGAACATCAAAAATCTCATTCTGCCTCACTCCCGCTCAGAAGTCCTTCCTTGAGTCTACCCGAAAGCTCTCCTGCTGCAGGGAGGCCCTGCCTCTTCTGCAAGTGCTGTCTGAGCCTGGCAGGTGTTGGGAAGGAGGGAGGGCTCTGGGAACTCTGTCCTGCGGCCAGGTCAGCCCTTGCTTATCTCCTTGGGTAACAGAAGATACGCAGTATGGTTACTGTAAGTTCCATACTTGCCAAAAAGCTGTATTTTGGACTCATTGTTTCCCCAAAAAACAATGGTTCAGACCCATTGTCTCCTCAGGTCAGTGGTTACTCAAGGACTGGGAGTTAGGGCTCAAGCCCTGGGAGGCTTGTCCTTGCTTCTTCCAGACCCTGCAGCCAATTCCTTCCAGACACACCAGGGACACTGCTCCTCCTTCCAGGTGGCTCTGGGATGAACATATAGCATAAGGGGCAGAGCCTGGGGCAGGAGAGAGGTTATCTGAGCCCTGTCCCTTCTTGCTCTGCTGTGTGACCCACACAAGTTACTCCACCCCTCTGATCTTCGGTTCCCAAAGAGGGCTTCTAAGACCTGAGAGACAGAGTTGAAGCAGACATGCATGAGAACTCAGGGCATCTGCAAAGGAGGGGTGCATTGGGAGCGTCTCTGCCAACCCGCTCTGGACCCAAATCCCACCTGCAGAGTCCCCAGACTTTGGCTGCAAATGCAGCCTCACAGCGCAGGGCTGACACCGGATGGTGGGTGTGGTGCTTTACCAATGTGAAGCCCTTTCCCACCCCTGAGTGGTAGCTGCCCAGGGAGGTGGGTGGGACAGGTTTATTGTCCTCATTTTATGGATGAGAAAACTGAGTCTCAGAGAGGGACAGTGATTTGCTCAAGGCCACACAGCAAGACAGAGGCAGAGCTGGACAAAGAGCTCAGGCACATGGTGGGGGCCACACTGGGACACTGTCTTCTGGGTAGGAAGCTGAAACAACTTAGGCCAAAGCCATGGGCAAACGCCTGACAGCACTGCCCGCCCCTGAAACAATCCTGCCGTTGAGGGGTGGCTCACACACTACTCCCACCCTCCTTATAGCCCCCGACGCTCTGTCCTCAGCAACCAGCCACCTCTAGGGCAAGTCCTGCTCCTGGAACGTGGGTCTCAACTCCCCTCCCCGACCCTAGACCCTAGATCCAATATTTCCCCTGCTACCCCCATTTCTCAGTCGTGGGAAACAAGTCACAGACAGAAGCCTGTGTCTGCCTTTGGAGGTTCCTCTGGCTAAGCCTGTCCCTGCTCCCCCTTCAAAGTATAGGTGCCAAGGGTGATGAGAGGGGCCAGAAGGCCACCCCTTCCACCCCGGGGCTCCCAGCACCCAGGCCGGCCCTCTCCGTACTGCAGCCCCTCTCCCCACCCCAGTCTGGCCCAGGCCTGCGCTACCTTGTTGACCGCTGGCGGGTGGCACTGCCGTGAGCAGGCCCAGGATGACCAGGCCGAGGGCAGACATGGCTGCAGGCGGCTCCTGGGCCTTCTCTCTGGCCGCTGGAATCTGGGCTCCTGGAGCTGCCGTGGGGCCTGTCGGTGTCTGCTGAGATCAGCCTTGTCTCCGTCTGACCCTGGAGGACAGGTGCTAATAAGGAAGGAGGAGAGGGAGGACGGAGGAGGGAAGGTGGAGGGAACCTGCCCTCCCTCCCATGGTAATGTGCCAGGCCTGGCCTCCCCTGGCTGGAGCCCAGCCCACGCAGGCTGGCTTTCGAGGTCATCTTCCAGAGACCATGGGTCTGAGGTCCTGGGAGATGTGGGGAGAATCGGGGCCTCACCTCCAAGCCTCAGGCCTCCTGGAGTCTTGCATCAGCTCCCCCTTCCTGGCAGTGGGGCTGGGCTCTGGGGAAAGGACTGACACATTCTTGCTCCTGCCTTGAACGAGCCCAGTGGGCGGGGCCTCTGGGAAGGCTGAAGGTGGATTAATCAATTTGCTGGCTGGCTCAGGGGCACGGGGAAAATCCCGGAGGCTAGGGAAAGGTCAAAGCTGCCCCCTCCCCGAGAGCCTGGCCCATTTCCTGTCCTTCCCCTCACCTGCCCCCACTCAGCCAAGCCAGACCCTGGAGCCCCAGTCCTGGGGCACAGCCCTGGCTTCTGTCCCTGCACTCCCTGCCCAGCTCAGTAACTCTCTAAATACATCCTCTCCCATGGGGATCACAACAGAGGGCCTGAGGGTCCCAGTCCCAGGCTTCCCCACCCAGCCCAGCTGACCTGACCCAGTTCAGCTCCTCCTCTTGGCCACAGAGGTGGTCCCTGGAAGCTGGGACAGGATCTGGGCTTGGTCAGAGGCCTCTGCACACACCTTCTGATCCCTCTCCACCCATCGCAGGGAGAGAAGTAAGTGAATACAGCACTGCTCTAGAGGACAAAATAACAACACCACAGGTGGAAGGTCCAAGTCTGGGGCCCTGAACCCCTGGGCCCTCAACTCCCAAGATCCCATGGAGCCCATGAGACCCTCCAGCTCAGGAACTGAGAATGACCCAAGTACCTGTTGAGACCCCGGGGCCAAGGGCCATACTGGGTTTCCTTTCTCCCCACCCCCTACTCTCCCCCAGGAGTACAGGAAGCCAGGGATGCTGGAGTTTGGCTCCACAGATGTCAAGAAAGAAGGAGCCAGAAGACTGGGGCAAAGTCTCAGAGGTGGAGGGTCCCCAGAAACCAGGGCATGAGCTGGAAGCCCCTCCACAGCGTCCCCGCCCAGAAGCCACCAGACGGCTGCTCACAAGACCTCCTGGGAGGCCCTTTCGATTGCCAGTGGTAGCACCCAGACATCACACCTCGTCCCTGCTTCCTGTGTGTGTATGTGTGTGCCCACTACCATGGGTGGCACACACAGCTGTGCAACGATGGGGTCTCAAGATGATGTAGGGGAACGTGGCTTGGAGGTGAGTGATGCCTCCTATACCTAGACAGTTGTTGTCTGTCCTACCCCAACTTGGTGTCTTCAGAGTGTGCTGGCACAAAGTTTGGCTAGAGTAGGCACCCTGTGTGTTAATGAACAGCCAGGGAATCACTGATTAGAATGCAGGGAACTGGGTTGAATGTAACAAACAACCACTGACGCTTTCTTCTAAGCAGGGGAGTCACAGGGTCAGATTTGCATTCAAGAAAACACCTCTGGACAGCGTGGAGAATGAAAGGGGAGCACAAAGACTGGAGAGAGGGAGGTCACGGGGAAGCTGCTATAACAGCTGGGGACGCGGGATGCAGCAGGGCAGGGCACAGGGAATGGGCTTGAGCCATATTTAGGAGGATTAAATGGACGGGACATGGTCACTAGAACACTGACTGGCTGGGCGTGGGGAGTGAGGGACAGGGAGGAGCTGAGGGTCACTCCCAGTTGCAGGCTTGGTGGTGCCTCCGGAGGGGCCAGACCAAGTTTCAGGAGGTAGGGCGGGATGATGAGCTACAGGTTTCGATGTACTGTGCTTGTGGACGCCCCAGAGGGAAGCATCCAGAAGGCAGTGGGATCCCTGGGTCTGGAGTAGAGAGGCGCATTTTGGGAGCCGCCTGCATGGCGTTGGTAGCTGAGGCAGGGCGCACATGGTCTCCCCAGGGGGTGTCTGTGTGGGTGTTCGCACGCACATGTGGCAAGGAGAGAGCCAGGGCAAGGAGGGAAGCAGTGAGGGACCGGGACACAGCCGAACGCATAGGGTCTTTCAAAGGAAGAGGAGTCAGTGTGGAGCGGGAGGGGAAACTCCAAGAGAGTGGGTGTCCCACAAAGTGTGGAAGGTGAGATCCAAGAAGAGACGACAGGCAGGGACCCCCCTCCAGCCAGTGCCCCCCAGAGCAGCCCAGCGTCTCCCATCAGTCCCCAAGTCCCAGCGCCTGCCTCTCTCATCCAAGCACCACCCCCTTCCCTATAGAACCTGGGGAAGGACAAGAACTCCCTGGGCCATGCTTTGGGGACCCTGCGTGAGGGGGGTGAGCAGGAAGGACATCAGGTGACCAAGAGGAGGAAAACACACCTCCCAGGTCAAAGTCCCAAGCTTTAGAGCAAAACAAGTTGTTCCGGAAAAGGGGGGGTGTGGGTGGACACTTGGCTTTGAGGCTGGTCCCTTCTCTCTAGGTGTCCTCATCCAGCTGAGGGGGGCGGTCATCTCCCCAGCTATATGGACACAGCCCTGGGTCCCCATGGTAACAAGTTGGAGCCCCTGCTGGTCTGGCTTGGGTCCAAGATCTGGACTCAGGCCTCAGCAGCCCCACAGGGCTGGACCCTGTGTCCTCATCTCTGAACCACTGTTCCATCAACGCTCAGTTCCTCCCTCCTGTTCCCAGCCCAGCTCTGCCACCCCGTGTCATCAGGCCCCCTTAGGCCCTCCACACAGCTAGGTCTTCTGTGATTACCCTTCAGAAAAGCCAAAGCGGTCCTCACTGCTTCTAGGAGTCCCCTTTCTCCGCGCCCCATCCAGCCTGCCATTCCACTTGCTGCCAGCAGGTAGCAGAGTCTAGCCCCGATCCCCGACTAGTTGGGGGAGGGCATAGAGGGGAGCCAGTTTGCAGCTGAAGGTTCTGTAACTTCCTCTCTCCAGCCCCCCACTTCCGACCCCTTCCAGGGGTAGTTTGAAGGAAGGGAGGGTGGACGCTGACAAATAAACAGTCAGTGATGCTGTGAACAGCGCACCTGGCATGCTCAGGGCTATGCTCTAGGGAAGCACTAACAGCTAACTCGTTAGGGATGGCGTCCTGGCAGGGCTGATGCTAGGAAAAGTTTAGCTGAATTGTTGGACCTAGCAGAGAGACAGCTTGGGGGAAGGCATCCAGGCAGAGAGCTCAGCCTGAGGAAAAGCACAGAGGCACATTCTCGTTGGGGCTCAGAGCACAGAAGTAAAATGTTTGTTAACTCATTCTTATATTTCATCTTGCTAATGTCTTTGCTGCAAGCCTGAGAGCTCCTGGAGACTTCGTTTTATTCATTCAAACAGATCCTACTTACATCCCTTCAGGGCTGCCAGTTACTCTTCAGATAATACGCAGACTTCTTAGCATCGGCTTGAAGACCCCACCACCTGCCCTTACCCTCCTCTCCAGCTTCATCTGGCCCCGGGGCCTTTGTCACTTCCTAACAGCAGCCAAGCTCTCTCCTGCATCAGGGCCTCCACCACACTTGCTCTTCCCCTCTGTTTGCCTGGCGGATTCTAACCAATCCTCCAAGTCTTGCATTAGGTGTCACTTTCTCCAAAGGACTTTCTTTGATCTCCCTTCTCCCCCATCTGAAGTCACTCCTTCTGTGAGTCCCCTGCTCATCTCTTCACAGCCGTTATCACAAATTGCAATGACATGTTGATATGTGTGTTTACTCATTAGTGTCTGTCTCCCTGGAGAGAAGGCATCGTGTCCATTTCAGCCCCAGCACACTAGTACTGAGCACACGTAAAACAAATGTAAGTCTCAGCGTATCTAGCGCCTGCCTCTGGCCTGGCAGAGAGCAGCTCAGAGAATGATTGTTGAATGAGTAAGGTATTTTAGCTCTAGTCAGGGCCTTATCTTTCTCTGTCCTCTAGCTGTGGGCGCAGAGCGTGGATCTGCTTCATCTCTGGGTGAGAGGAGACAGGGTCACGGCTGTTCAGAGAAGCTGGACCTGGCCAGCTCGGGATGAGCATGAGTTTCCATCCCTAGAGGTGCACAAGCCAAGGCTGGGAACCAGGTCCCTCAGTGAGGGCAACTACAGAAGGGGTCCTGGCCCTTCCATCTCTGGAAACCTGTCATTCTGTGACTCCGTTAAAAGACTATGGTAGATTTTTGTATTTTAATCAGGTTCTGAGGAAGTGGGCTGGTTAGGGGTGAGTCTCTCTCCTCTCAGACTCAGCATTTGGTTCACCCAGCTCACTTCACTTAGCAATCCCTCCACAAGAGCCCACGGGCAGTACTTGGGTTCATGAACTTGCATGGGAAAAACATTACATCTGTATCTCACTAACCTCTAACTGAAATTCACCATATTCTGCCATTAGGAATGAAGGCATCAAACCACAGTCCCTCTGTGACCTTTACCTGTCACCATACAATTGTTGCAGATATCTGGATGGATTATTTCTGCTCATCACTATGGAAATATAACAGTCATTGGGACTAGACTTCCACTAGATCTTATCATAAAGTACATATAGTTACTATATTGCAAACTTGTATTTTTAATATTTTAATAACTGTATTTCAATGTAATTGGTTTCCTTGCAATGCCATGCATTTTATTTTATGCATTTAAAAACATTACTGGGCTCCCCTGGTTGCTCAGTGGTTAAGAATCCACCTGCCAGGGACTTCCCTGGTGGTGCAGTGGTTAAGAGTCCGCCTGACGGGACTTCCCTGGTGGCGCAATGGTTAAGAATCCACCTGCCAATGCAAGGGACACGGGTTCAAGCCCTGGTCCGGGAAGATCCCACATGCCTCGGAGCAACTAAGCCCGTGTGCCACAACTACTGAAGCCCTCATGCCTAGAGCCCGTGCTCCGCAACAAGAGAAGCCACGGAAATGAGAAGCCCGCGCACCGCAACGAAGTGTAGCCCCTGCTCTCCGCAACCAGAGAAAAGCCTGCGTGCAGCAACAAAGACCCAACGCAGCCAAAAATAAATAAATAAATTAATTAATTAATTAATTAAAAAAAAAAAAAAGAATCCTCCTGCCAATGCAGGGGACACAGGTTCGAGCCCTGGTCCGGGAGGATCCCACATGCCACGGAGCAACTAGGCCCGTGCACCACAACTACTGAGCCTGAGTGCCACAACTACTGAGCCCACATGCCTGGAGCCTGTGCTGCACAACAAGAGAGGCCACCGTAGTGAGAGGCCCACGCACCGCAACGAGGAGTGGACCCTGCTCGCCACAGCTAGGGAAAGCCCGCATGCAGCAACAAAGACCCAACGCAACCAAAAATAAATAAATAAATTAAAAAAAAAAAAAAAAGAATCCGCCTGCCAATGCAGGGGACACGGGTTCGAGCCCTGATCCGGGAAGATTCCACATGCTGCAGAGCAACTAAGCCCATGTGCCACAACTACTGAGCCTGCGCTCTAGAACCTGTGAGCCACAACTACAGAAGCCCACATGCCACAAATACTGAAGCCCGCGCACCGAGAGCCTGTGCTCCACAACAAGAGAAGCCATTGCAAAGAGAAGCCTGTGCACCACAACGAAGTGTAGCCCCCGCTCACCGCAACTAGAGAAAGCCCATGCACAGCAACAAAGACCCAACGCAGGCAAAAATAAATAAATAAATAAAATTTATTCAAAACTAAATAAATGAATAAATAAGAGCATTACTCTGAGAAGGGGTCCATAGACTGCCCAAGGTTTCCATGGCACAAAGAGTTAGGAAGCCCTGACACAGGGAGCCTGGGGCAGGTCTGCTCAAAGCAAAGCCACATGATCTCAAGGTCAGACCTGGAGAAAGATTGACACTCTCTGGACAGAGGCTTTCTGAGGCTCAGAGCTGGGGGCTACGGTCAGATTGCCCATTGAGGGCCCCAGTGCCCGGGGGGCTGCAAGGAGCAGAAAGCAGAAAGGAATGTACTGGCTGGACTCCTGGGTCCTAGGGGACCCCACTGGGCTGGTGAGATTTATGGCCAGGACTCCCCAGTGGGGGAAGATCAGTCACCTCCTGCTGCCCACTCACTCTGCCAAGAAACTAAAGGGCTGGCCCTGGGCCAAGAACCCAGCCTGCCAGCAGAGGTCCCAAGATCTAATTTTTGCCCAGTGGTTCCAGCACAGCCCTGCTCCCCTGCCCCAGGCTGTAGGTCAGCAGTGGAATCCCATGGTGGGTGCTGGTTTCTAGAATCACGGTCTCTCCTGGCCTAAAGGCTCATCCTGAGTAGTGTGATCTTGCGCCTCATTTTTCAGCTGGGGAAATTGTGACCCAGAAAGAGACAGTCACTAACTGGAGGTCACACTGTAAGTTATCAATAGTAGGCAAGATAGGGCTAAACCCCAAGCATTCCTATGTCTAGCCCAGTCCCACTGTGAAGGACCTACTTGTTGGTCAGTTTCCCAAACAGCAATCGGCTTGCTTTCATTCATTCACTCAGCACACATGTACTGTCTCCCATGGGACTGGAGACACAGTAGTGAACAAGGTAGAGCTTACGTTATACTATTATCTAATTACCATTGCACCAAATATTTCAAAGGAGATGGAAGGGCGCGAAGAGTATATACATGGGTATACCCTCTAGTTTACGAAATCAAGAAAAGGTAGTATTAAGTCTAAAATTCACTTCTTCATTCATTCTGCAAACGTTTATTGAATGCCTTCTGTGGACCAGGCACTCTTCGAGATGCCAGGGATACAGCAGTGAACAAAACAAAGTTCCTGCCCTCACAGAGCTTATATTCTAGAGAGGTTAGCCAGGAAGCAAACAAATAAACAGATAAAATAGGTCACATGGCGGTAGGGGAAAGACCAGATAGGATCAGGAAGATCAGGAAGATGCGGTCCTGGCAGGGAGGGCTGTGCTGTTTTACACAGACACTTCAGGGAAGGCTCCTCTAGAGGTGACATTTGAGGAGAGCTGAAAGTGGGGAAACAAGATATTCAGCTGTCAGAGGGGAGAGGATTGCAGGCAAGGAGAGCAAATAGCACATACAAAGGCCCTGGGAAGGAGCACGGAGGGAGGTGTCATTGTGGCTGAGGGAAGTGAGTGCAGGGAGAGGGCAGGAGAGGAGGTTTGAAAGGCTGCAAGAGGCCACTCCTCTGGGGCCTGTGGGCGCCATAAGGACTTCGGCTTTTAGTCAGACTGAGACAAGAAGCTCTTCGAGGACTCTGAGGACAGAAGACGTGATCTGGCTGCTGTGTTGAGAAAAGGCCACAGGGAGCAAGAGGACCAGAAGCAGGGAGGCCAGTTAGGAGGCTACTGAACACTCCAGGCAAGAGATGTCAGTGGGGCTTCCCTGGTGGCGCAGTGGTTGAGAGTCTGCCTGCCGATGCAGAGGACACGGGTTCGAGCCCTGGTCTGGGAAGATCCCACATGCCGCGGAGCAACTGGGCCCGTGAGCCACAACTACTGAGCCTGCGCGTCTGGAGCCTGTGCTCTGCAACAAGAGAGGCCACGACAGTGAGAGGCCCGCGCACCGCGATGAAGAGTGGCCCCCACTCGCCGCAACTAGAGAAAGCCCTCGCACAGAAACGAAGACCCAACACAGCCAAAAATAAATAAATAAATAAAATAAAAATTAAAAAAAAAAAAAAAGAGAGAGATGTCAGTGGCTTAGGTCAAGGTAGCAGCCATGAACTGGGGATACGCGACCTGAATCTAGGTGTCTTTTGAGGGTAAAGTGACACGACTTGGAATGTGAGGGAAAGAGGATGGCATCAGGGTTTTGAGTCTGCTCAGCACACTAGGCTGAGGGAAGGTTCAGGAGCACCGGGCCATTCTTGCTCAGAAGGGGCAGGATTTGCGAGTTTGGTTTGGAGACGGGTACGTGACTCTGGAGTTAAGAGGCAAGGTCCAGCCCGGAGATGTACATTTGGGAGATGTGGGACAGCGATGCAAGGCTCCCCTGGGTCCCAGGGAGAGAAGATCTGAAGTGCTGGGCTTGAGCAGTGGTAGGGAGGAGCCCTTCCAGGCTGGGTAAAAGCCTATGGGAAGGAGCCCCAGCAGGAGGAACTGATCGGAGATGGGCTTGGCCGGAGAGCAGAGGGTAGTTGGGAAAGGGGTCTTGAGGGCCTTGCAGGACCTGTTAAGAGGTTTGGTCTTTACCTTACAGAGGATACTGAGCCATGATGGGGTTTTAGGCGAGGAAGTGCCATAGGCAGTCTTGCATTTCAGCAAGATCTCTCCAACCACAGCTTGAAGAATGGGTTAGATAAGGCAGGAAGCTGTAAGCAGGCTGTGTATGGGGGTAGGGGAGTAGGGGGGCGGGAATCCAGGAGAGAGATGGTGTGGCAAGGCTTAGAGCAGTGCATGGAGAAAAGTGGGAGGATCAAAGATCAATTTAAGGGGTACAATTGGCAGGCTGCGGTGACCGCATGGATGCAGGGAGGAAGGGCCTCCAAAGAGAAGAGTCAAGGCGGCACCCGTGTCCCCACCTTGGACAATGCTTGGATGTTGGTGCTGTTTTTTAAACCAGAGAATACTAGAAGAGCAGCAGTTTAGGAGTGAGGAGAGAGCATGTATTCCTTCATTTAACAAGACGTTCAAAGTGTCTGTTCTGTGCCAAGCACTGTTCTAGGCACTACAGCTATGCAGCCCTGCCCTGGGGGAACTCACATGTTAGTGGGTAAGACAAGCAATGAGCAATGAAACATATCTGGGCTTCTAGTGCAGACAGGCTGAGTTCACAGGGCCTGGGGGACATCTCAGGATGCAGCTAGGGGTGTCGGTCTGGCGTTCCTGAGAGAGATCTGAGCTGGACTTAGAGGCTTAGAATTTAGCAGCTCATGGGTGGTGGCTGAGGCCTTAGGCAGAGATGATATGGCCATGATAGGGAAGGATGAGACATCCGGCTGGGACCCAGCCTTAAGAAATGCCCTAATTAATATGGGGACATGTGTAGGCACATGGCTGATTCGCTTTGTTGTGCAACAGAAACTAACACGGTATTGTGAAGCAATTATACTCCAATAAAGATCTATTAAACAAACAAAGTAATTAATTAATTTTTTTAAAAAAAGAAATGCCCTAATTACATGGATGGAGAGTGGGTCCCCATCTGAACTGAAGGGACGATAAAGAAGCAGCACATACAGCCTTTATAACCTTACGATCTACAAGCATCAGGCATGCCTCACATTTCAGGGCCTTTGGAGTCATGTAACTGATTTTATTTCATCCTAACTAAAACTGTTTTCTTCCCTTGTTACTAATTTTGCCATTGGTCTATTAAATATTTGGAGAAGCTGAGCTTTCAGCCTGAAAAGGAGCAGCCTCAGAGGGCTCTGTCTCCAGATCAGAGAGCGAAATTGTGCTCTGTGCCCTCTGAGCGCCGAGCTGGGGATGATGAGAGGAGACACACAGAGGCTGGGTTTGGTTCAGTGAGAGAAAGGCTTGTCTAAAAGAGCAGTCTAGTGATAGCAGAGATGACTCTGAAAGGTGCTCAGCTCCCCGTCACTAGAGGTGTGCAAGCAGGAGCTGTGAGCTTGCAGGGGGGAGGTAGAGCACAGCAAGGGGCAGGGGAGGGATGAAGAGACTCAATGCCTAGTCCCTGGGGACCAGGAAGTGTGAGCTGAGGGTCAAGATGATCACCCACCAGTAGTTTTGTGATCTGAACAAGTCTCTTCATTTCTCTGAGCCTTCGTCTCCCAGTAATGCTGCACCAGATTGGTTGGAGCATAAAGCATCTGAATACCTTGTAGCTTTAGATACTTGATAAGTGTTAGGAGCTCCCAGATCTGAACAAGGTGTCAAGTGTTTGAGCTGTACTGCCCTGTCCCAAACCGCTCCTTTTTCAGAACGGAAGCACCAGCAGGGTGGAGAGGGGTATGTTCTGCTGGCCACATGTTCACCACCTCTAACTCGGTCTAGAAGGAGCCACACCCAAACCATCGGGCCATTTCAGGCTTGGAGCTTTTATCTGAAAGGTCAGACTTTGACCTTCAATATGAAAATAACTTTCAAAGGCTGCACGCAAAAGATAAACAAAATGCAATTGCAATTTCACAGTTGGGAAAAGAAAAACATGGGGTTTTTTTGCGGGGGGTGGTTTAAGGAAGGAAATACATCAAAGCATTCATTGGTGACCTGGGCTGAGTTTGTGATTTTTTTTTTTTTTTCTTCTCTTTCTGTTCTTTCCAGATTTTCTATAACAAGGAATGTTTGTTTGGGGTGGAGGGTAGGGGGCAGTGGGGAGAGACCTTGTAGTTTAAAAATAAAATAAAATGTGCATTAAAAAGGCAAAATCAAGTTACTTTTCCAAATTTTTACTGATGCACTTAAATAGCCCAAAAGTTAACCCAGAGCCTTTCTTTGCCAAAGAATCCATCCCTGGCCAGGCAGGGCCACTAGGGCTCTGTGGAAGAGCCCAGTCTGTCTATTATCTGGCTAACGGGGGGCTTCCCCCACCATAATCTTCTACAGAGGTCTCTCAGGTGCCAGGACACACACAGCAAGCACCTGGGTCCTGCCCTCCAGCTCAGTCCATGGTGACAGAGAGGCATGTCCCATCAGTGATGCTGCCACTTCTGGAAGGAATGCTTACTGTGGGCCAGGCACTGTACCAGGCGCCTCAGATCCATTGCTCATCCAATCCTCACAACAGTATGAGGTGAGTGCTATATCCCTATTTTACTGACAAGAACACTGAGGTTCAGAGAAGTTAAACTCGTTAAGTAAATGGATCCAGAACTTGAATCCACATCTATTTGATTCTAAAGCTCTTAAGTATACATTACAATGCCTCCTCACATAAACAAAACAAAACCAAACAATACTAAAAAGCAATGAGTTCTGTGAAGGAGGTATACAATTAGAACCCCACAGAAGGAGCCATTAAACACCCCTCGGGAAAGGAAGAATCAGGGAAGACTTCCAAGAAGAGGTGACATTTGAGTTGGGCTTTGAAAGATGAATAGGAATTTACCAGAATGACGTAGCACGCAACCAGACAGAATGGATGTTCAGTAGATATTAATTTAATCAACTAACAGAGATTTTAACTGAATTTACAGATGAAATAACATGATGTCTGGGATTTGCTTCATAATAATCCTTTTCAAGGACAGGGAGTGTGGGGAGGGATGAAGGTATAAATGAGACAAGATTACCCATGTGGGGGCTTCCCTGGTGGCGCAGTGGTTGAGAATCTGCCTGCTAATGCAGGGGACACGGGTTCGAGCCCTGGTCTGGGAAGATTCCACATGCCACGGAGCAACTAGGCCTGTGAGCCACAACTACTGAGCCTGCGCGTCTGGAGCCTGTGCTCCTCAACAAGAGAGGCCACGATAGTGAGAGGCCCGCGCACCGCGATGAAGAGTGGCCCCCACTTGCCGCAACTAGAGAAAGCCCTCGCACAGAAACGAAGACCCAACACAGCCAAAAATAAATAAATAAATAATAAATAAATTAATTAAAAAAAAAAAAAAGATTACCCATGTGGACAACCGTTGAAGTTGGTGATGGATTCCTGTCATTCATTATATGATCCTCTCTATTTTCATGTATGTTTGAAAATGCCCACAATAAAATGACGGTAATGATCCATTTGTGCCCACTCACCCCAAGGATCTTATGAAATAACTCAGTAAACATTTACTGAGCACCTGTGTACCCCACACACACACGGGGCCTGACGGAGGCACCAGTGACACACTGTCCCAGCAATGACCGGCTCACAGACAAATAGGGAGATGAGGCCAGGATTCAAACATGGGCAGATGGCAGGCAGCACCCAGATATGGTTCAAGGGGCTCTGTGAGTTCAGAAATAGGAGAGACCCCAGTCCGGGGCGGGCCGGGCGGTGGACCAGCAGATGCAGCCTCAGATAAAGTTTAACACACAGAAGTGTTACTGGTGGTGGGAGTCTACAGGGAGGGCATCTCGGGTTTATACAAAGGCTTAGGGGAGGGAAAGTAAGGATGGATGTGGAACACTTGGGGAGCTCAACAGGCCCTTAAGTGAGGTTGGAGGAGAGAGAATGGGGCCACATTTTTCGCTCGGATCTTAAACTAGCCTATTTTTTAGGATACTCCCTGGAAAACATGGGGGTGGGGGCGGGTGGGCACAGGACCATACTTGCTCCCTCTTCCCTCCCTGAAACTCTGTTCACACCCCCAGAGCACGGGGAGCCATCAAAGTGAGTGACGGCAGGCTAATCACGGCCACTTGGGTGTGAGGAGGGTCCCTTGTCTCTCTCTGAGGACCCCAGCATGGACAAGTGCAAGACAAAAGCGGTGCCTCCCCCTCCTCGCCTGCCACCGCCTTCATTAGCATCAGACAGAAAGCCTGCCAGCCAGGCTCCCCGCTCAGCCGCAGCCGGGCAACTGGACCGGCAGCCCAGCTTTGGCCGAGCCCCAACCGAGCAGATGTGAACCCTGAAGGGGCCTGTGGCCAACCCTGGCCCCCCTCCTCAAAAAATAACCAAGCCAGGCAATCCCCACCCGGCTCTGCCTACCCCATAAGCCTCTCCTTGCATTGCCCCACGGAACCTGCTGCGGCCGCCAAAAAGCCAAAGGGAGTCCAGTAAGCGTATGATCCCTGAATGACAACTCCTAGGGCGATAGAACCTGAGGATCGTAGAGACATCAACTGCTACCTGTCATTAGACTCACGGAGTCGAATCTTAGCTCAGTTCAGGGCCATCACATCATGTCGCCCCTTGTGTGGACCGCTGCTCTAGAATGCGTCATTGCTCAACAACAGAATTGCAGCCTCAGGACCTAGAGTCTTGAGCATGGAAGGCAGGTAGCAGGCATCATAGCTGTGAGGTCCCAGGAGGTCCTGGGAGAGATTGCCTGGGGGCTTGGGGCTGGGAGTGCCAGTGTCTGTCTGGATCCCACCTATTCAGGGGCAGTGGGGAGGGGGCGTGAGAGTGATGAGGAAGCCTGATAGCCCATTGAAGGCGGCAGCTCGCGGGGGACTGATGGAGAAGGGGCGGAGCGCCGAGAGAAGGAACTGGGGGCTGCCGGTGTGGGAACGGCCAGAGGGCAGAAGGCCTGGCCCCCGCCCCCCTCCCCCCGCCGAGATCCCGCAGAGCCTGGGACCCGGGAGCACCACAGGTCCCAGGCTGCTGGGGGTGAGCTGGGGAGGGCTGAGGACCCTGGGCTCCCGGGTCTCAGCTGGCTGGGCTGTCACCAAGCATGGGGTGGGAAAGGGTTTTCTACCCTGGTCCCGTAGCTCCACTGGGTCTCAGAAACGCAAGGGTCTTGCAGGGGGCAGGGGGTGGTGGCAGTTATGGGATAAGAAGGGGGTGGGGGCCAATTGGGGGAGGGGGTGTTATCTTCAGATCACCATCTGCAGAACTGAGACTGAGTCAGGAGAGATTGTGTCTCCCCCGTAACAGGGACTCACAAAATAACATATAATAAAACCTCCCCCCACCAATGTATGGGGGGGGCAGCCCTCCTCTGATTGCTCCTCTGAGTAGTCTTACACTAACAGCCAGGGACTGGGGGGTGCCCCTCTCAGTAATCCCGGCAGTATTCAGGGGCTCATCTGCATTGGGGTGAGGGAACGGGTTCCCCAAACAGCCCGGGTCAGAATCCCAGCTGGGCTTCTCTCTCAGCCACTCGACCTTGGCCAAATCGCTTAACCTCTCTGACCTCGGAATTTCCTCATCTGGGAAATGGGAGTGACTGTCCTCTCACACCGGGTTCTTGGGAGGAGTCAGTGAGACGGCAGAGCTGAAAGCACAGCCCTTCGGTATAAACTGCAGACACTGAGCACAGGTGAGGCTAACCTTGGCGACCAACATCTTCTTCCCAAGCTCCCCAGGTCTGGGGCCAGGGGACCCTTGGCCTCGCTCTACCAAAACCGGCTCTTCCCTGAGGAGATGGCAATTTAACAGGTCTACATTAAGGTTAATTCAAATTAAACATAATTAAAAATTCAGTTATGCAGTTGCACTAGCCACATTTCAAGTGCCAGAGAGCTGCACTCTCTGATCGAGCGGCTTCCGTACTGGACAGGGCAGATAGAACATGCCCACCACCACGGAGTTCTGCTGGACCGCACTGGCCTAAGGGGGTGAGACAGCTCCAGGTTGGGGGTCAGGACAGCTGGGTTCTAACTCCAGCTTAGCTCCTAGTTCATGCTGAGTTTAGACATTCCCTTTGCCTCTCGGAGCCTCAGTTTCCCCATATGGCAGCCTATCCCACACTCTGTGCAAGGCAGAGCAGAGTCAGTGCTTGATGAGGACCTCTTGGTTGATCCTATTGCCCCGCTGCCTTGGATCAGGCCCACGTGGAAATAGGCGGTGGGTGAAGCCCTGCTCATGTGGATGCTGAGGGAACCACCTGCCCACCCACAGGCTCTGGAGACTCCAGAAAACACCCTGGAGTCCCGAGCTTGTCAGGTCAGTCTCCCTGAGTCTCAGCGTCTCAGACAGTTGTCTCCAGGCCAGCAAAGCCAGAGCCAGGAGGCCGGCCATGCAGAGGGCCAGTGTGTATCTCTCCGTGGGCTTACACAGGCCTGAGTCAAGCCTGAAGACCCCAAACTCATCCCTCCCAACGCAGAGAGAGGCCCAGGCAGGCAGGGCCTTGGACAGGAGGCGGCCTCAGGGGCTGGTCCAAAGGGGAGGGGAGGGGAGGCACGGAGAGCGGAGAGTCAGAACCTCGCTATCAGCACTGCCCGTCCTCCCCACTTCCTCTCTTCGAACGGATCACATCCTGTTATTGTGTGGACAGAGAAGGCCAGGAGCTGGGGAGGGAGGCAGGGCTCGGACCAAGCGAATGGGGAGAGAAAGGAGGAGCCAGAGGGAATATCCTGGTGGGCATGGGTAGCTCCAGCAGCCCAGCCCTGCCCCAGGTGGCCTGGACAAGAGCAGGGCCTCCAGGACGGAGGATCAGCATCCCTGGAGCAGCTTGCAACTGCCATTGAGAGAAGATGCTGGGGCTCGGGACAGGCTGTGCAAACCTGCAAAGGCACCTAGAAGGGTGGAAATGACACCGTCTCTAGGAAGCCTTCCCCAGCCTCCTCCCAGGCTCCTTCAATTCAGCAAACATTTACTCTGGGCCTCCACTGCCAGAGCCAGGTCTCCCACACCCACTGGGCCTCTCTCTCCCAGCGCTTGCCTCCAGGGTTGTCATGCTCTGGATCTCTTCCCCTACATCCCACTTCCACCCAGCCTGCAAGCCCCCTGAGGACAGGGACAAGGAAGATCCCTTGCTGGCTCCCCAGCATTGCCCAGCATGGGGCAGGTCCAGAGGAATTCCTGCTGCTGTGAATCATTAATGTTCCCACCTCCCCTCTGCCCTCTTTCTCTCTTCTGCCATTCCAAATACAGCCCTATCCCAAACCCATTTCCAGCGATAGTAATAGTTCTTTCTACAAAACACAAGCACTTACATATATTATTGAAGTCCCATGACAGTCCTGTAAGATACGTGTTAATAACTTCATTTAACAGATGAGGAAACTGAGACTAAGAGAGATTAAGTGATTTACCCTAAGTCACACAGCAGGCACAAGAAGCGGCAGCCCTGGAACTTAACCCCAAAGGCCAGGCTCTTTCTGTGGCCCTGCTGCCTTTCCTGCTCAGTCCCATTCATGTCCTGGCCTCTCCCTCCCTGAGCTGACACCACATCAACTGTCCTCACTGCCCGCGAGCCTGTCCTCAAGCCGAGCGTGTAGCTATCGGCAAGCTCTCCAGGGCCCACACTGATTGCTCATGGTCCTGGGCAGATTGCTGGACAAACCGAGCTGCTATCTGCCCCCAGCCTGGCACAGGCCCACCTGCTCTAAGAGCACGAACTACCTATTGGCTATTTCTTCTTCCTCTCCTGAGGGGCCCTGAGCACTGGCTCTGGATCAGACCTGAATTCAAATCCTGTGTAAACTTGGTGAAGCCCATACCCTCTCTGGGCCTCATTTCCTCCTCTGGACGATAGAGAGGGTGCCTGGGTGATCTTGACTGACTCCTGTCCTTACAGTCATGATGGCTGCGCCTCTACTGCTGGACACTGTGCCCAGCACCATGGCCCGTCCCCAGCAGTCTGGCCACACAGCCAGAGGGGGAGAGCTGGTTGCTGGGGAACAGTTAGTTGTTTTGCAAGCTGGGGAAAGGGGAGTGGGCAGCGTGGGGAGGTAAGGCTGCTATGAGCGGACCAGATCATCAGCCTCCTGATCTTCATTATCCCCACCTCACCCCAACCCGGATCCAGTACGAGAACCAGGCTAGGGGGGCCCAACCCAAGAAAACACATACCCCACCTCCCTATCCACCAACCAAAGCAGCCCAAGGTCCTCTGCCAGCCCAAGGGGGCAGAGCTGTCTGTCTACCCCTGACCAGCCCAGGACCATGGTTTTAGGCAGAGGGCATCTTTGCAGGAATGACCCAGCCTCCCACCCATCCATCCCTCTACCCTTTCATTTCACACTGGCCTCAACACCGAGCTGAGAGATTCCATGCAGGGGAACCTCTTCATTCAGCAAATGTTGAAAGAGCCCCATACCGGGTCTGACACAGGGTGCTGGAGGCGAGGAGACAAATCAGGCACGGCCTCACCTTCAAGGAGCTCGTGTTTTAGTGGGAAAGCAGATAAGTGGACAAGCAGACAGAGAGTGAAGGAAGGCCTGTGGGGACACAAAGGAGGCAGCTGACCCCAGTGAGTCAGGACAGTCCCCTGATGCTGAAGACAACTTAACTAGATGAAAGGCGGGTGTGAACAGAGGATGGATAGAAACCAAACTGGACAGTTAAAAAAAATTGTAGCAGGAGCAGAAAGGCTAGTGCAATAGGAGCAGAGAGAACAAAGGGTGGGGTGGTGAGAAATGAGGCTGGAGAGACCATTTGGGTGAGGCCCCGTGGCCGCCCTTCCCCCTCACAGGCACAGCCTGTCCTGGGGGGGCAGGAGGCCCGGTCCTGCCCTGCCTGCCACTGTCCATGGGATGTGTGGCCCTGGGAAGATCCCTCTCCTCTCTGGCCTCAGTCTTCCCATCTGGAGATGGGGCACCAGCCAGCCTGGGCAGTTGATAGCCTCGTAGTTTCTGCCTGGTGGCCACAGAGCTGACGGGCTCTTCCTGAGCTCTCTGGACATGGACTGCCTCGCTCTCTCCTGAGAAAGGTCCTTCTGGAAATGGGTGCTCCTTCCTTCCGATTCTGTGTCCACGACAGTCAGACTGTTGCCTCCACCCCTCCCCTGCTGCTGTTCTCACCAATGCCACCAGCGACTTCCACGTTGCCAAATCCAGTCAGCACTCTCAGACCTTTTCTCGCTTGCCCTCTCGGCTGCCTTGGGCTTGGCTAACCACTTCCCCAAACACCCTTTGGCCTTAGCCTCTGACACACCACACTCACACTCCCAGGAGTTCTCCTACTCCTCTGACTGCCCTGCCCTGTCTCTCATGTTCCTTCACCATGCTGCTCCCACCACCAGCGCCAAGACCTGCAGCCCACTCCCCCTGGTCTCCCCATCCCATGACTGAGTTTCACCATCTCTCTGCCCAGGGACCTCCTTGCTCTGGGCTGGCGAGAGGCACACTTGGCGTCTTTCAAAAGCCGAGGAGCTTCCCTACAGGCCAGAGCAGTATCCCCATGCCCTGTTGTGCCTTTGCCCTCCTAGCAACGGTTGGAAGCACCTCCAGAACAGGGGCGGCCAAGATCAGAGCCTGGCAGGATGAGCAAGGCTCATCCCAAAAGAGCCAAAGTTATCTGTGGGCCCCTTGAGCTCCCCCCTTGGCACATCTTTTTCCCTTAATACTAACCACCTTCTAACCTACTATACAATCAACATATTCATATGGCTGTGTGTGTCTGTGGGTTACCGTCTCCTTCTTAGAATTTAAGTGACACAAAAACAGGGATCTTGGTTTTCTTCACTGCTAGATCCTAGTACCTAGAACAATACCTGGCCCAATAGGGGCTCAATAAATATTTGCTAAATGAACGAAAGAAAGAAGGATTGGTACTTCCTTGGAAGCGCCTACCTGACCTACTGAGGTTCCCGAAGATCCAACAGTCTGCATGCAGAAGCCTCACCGGCATCCAGAGTCCCTGCCTCTGAACGGCGGCTCTCTGCCTGAGCCTCCACTCACTGCTCCCAAAGCCTCAGCCTCTGTCGCTAAGCCCCACGTAAGACTCGCACCCCCAATCCTCAAGAGCAGCCTCCATTGAGTCACTGGGGAGCCTGGGACCATCCTCTGGTGAGAACTTAATCTGTCCTGAACCTATAATAAAAGCCACTGCCCCAGCCACGGAGCTGAACCCGACACGCAAAGAAGACTCTCTGGCCTGAGGCCCCGTGCCCAAAGTGTGCGTGCACAGCACTGAGAAGAGGCCCCCCTCCGTGAGGCCTGGCAGAGGGAAAAGAATGGAAACCTTAAGGGGGGAGCCTCAGGGTAGAAGGTGGGAGCCCACCCCGGGAGAACCCATATCAGGGGAGACAGGTTCGTGCCACGCCTTTCCTTTAAAGTCCCAACTCTCAGTCCTAGGGGTGCAACATGCAAGCACAGAGTCTAGGCCCCTTTGTAAAATTTTTATTTAGAAATCTTCCCAATATATCCTTATATATATATACACACATCATCACCACATGGGTTTTGTCGCTAAAGAGTCACACGCCCACAGTGTTGGCCTCTGGGCTGTACAAAGGTCAAGGTACCTGGAGCGGTTACTCCTCTTCTGCAGAAAAATGCAGAGACCAACGCAATGCATCACGTACAGTACAACATTGACGGAAAGTGCTGGGCCCGCCCGCAGGAACGATGCGCTATGTACATGGGCTGGGGGGCAAGCCTTCGGCGGGGGCCACGTACCATTGACATCACAAGTACGACACGACCACCCCCAAAGGCCGAGACAGGTGTCGGCTGACTACCGATGCTGTGCCCTTTGTTTTGCTTTCGGAAAAGGATAAAGGTTGTACCATCTTGTCGTTTGCCACTACAAATAAAAGAATACGAATTTGTCTTAAAAGACGTGATTCCCTCCAGTCATTAACAATCATCTTTGTCCTCCTCCTGTTTTTTTACCTTTACATTTTTTCCTTTTTGTACAGATATTATTCTTGGATGGAGAATGTTCATGGGTGAAGAGGAGGCAGAGGAAGGAGAAGAGTATGGTGGGGGGAGGTGCTGGAAAGGAAAGTGAAAATTATGGATCTTTTCTAGTTCTTAACAAAGACACGAAGCTTTGCCCACCCCTACCCAGGCCTGTCTTGGGTAGCTGTTGTACTTTTTACATATTCTGCCTCTGTTCCCATCTCTTTTCTAGTCTCCCTCCTGTGCCTTGCTTTGGAATGAGACTGAAATGAGGTCAATCTGGAGAGATAAGGATAACCTAGATAACTCAGGCTCAAGTGGTTTAGAACCTAAATTACCCAAATGCTATGGAGACAGGCAGATTGGCCCACTGCCTAGGTCCCGGACTCAGGGTGGGAAACCCCACTGCAGGAATGATAGTGAGGGGGACAGAGTTCCGTACAGCCTCAAAATGCTTCTACTTTCATGATTCCATTCAGTCCACACCACCGCCCTAGGACACAGGCCAAGCCAGGGTATTTATGATAAATTGACCTTCAGAGAGAGAACTTTTCCAGGTCACACTGCAAGTCTGAGAGAAGAGGAAGCCAGAAGCTGGAGTTCCTCATAGAATGTGTGATCCATCTCCTAAAACCCATCCACCTATGCTCACCGTGGCCACTTTTCACTCCCAGGTCAAATTAATCCACCGGAAGCAAACACAGCCTTAGGATCTAGAATAGGTGCTCCATCTTTAGACAGATGGGATTTTTCACAGGAGCTTCCAAGTATCAGAAAGGAATGAATCCTAATGTTCATCAAAATATGACTGGGGGGGGGCAGCGCTGAAATGGGACAGAGAGAGTGCTACAAGGGTTAACCATGTTGCTCCCACCCCCACAAACTGGACCTCTCACAACTTAAAAGGAAGGGGAGGAGAGCAGGGATCATTCCCCATGAGCATGTGGCTGTCCCCAAGGTCCTGCCATGGTGAGGGCGAGCCCCCAGGCTGGAGCCCATAAGGTGTGAGGGTCTTTCCTGACAGCGGCAGCGCTGGTTCTTCCACATTGCTATGGACAGGGCAAAGTCAGAGCATTGTTTTCCCTCTGACCTCAAAGGCAGAGCCTGGTCAGAGCCGGCTGGGGTGACGTGAGGGCACAATGACAGGTATGTAGGACTTGTGTGCAGTTTGTTCCAGGGGCTTGGGATGTGGGTCACAGGCAGGCCTCACCTTAAGAAAACCATGTCCCACCATCTGGATTGACACGGGAGGTCAATGAGGGGGCAGCAGTCCACTCTACAAAAGGATTCTCCACTTTACCAAGGGACTTGTGGCAGTATTTCTTTAAAAGGTGAAGATAAGGATTTGATTTACAAAAATGTCATGTACAACTTTTGGCGGGGAGCACTCCTACTGCGTCACGCCAGCCTCCCATACACATCCTTGAGGACCAAAATTTGTGCACTCAGGGATGCCGAAGGTTCTGCTAAGTGAATGTCAATGTGTTTGGGTCTCCGCCAGGGCCTGGTCTCTCACTGGGCTCCCCGGGCCCTAGAAGTGGGGCTAGATCCTGGGTCATATCGAGACCTAGAGATCCCACAAATACCTGAAGTCAAGCAAAATCCCAAATGCCAGGAATTCATAGGACAGAGTTTGTTGTCAATTCAGTTTCAGGACACAGACCAGACCGTCAGCAAACAGACATCCTGCAGCAGGGAGGCCCCTCTGAGGAGCTAGGAGAACGCAAGACGGGGCCGCACGTCTACTCTCAGCACCCACACACACCGATCAGCACACTGGCATCTGCTCCCTGCATGAACCGCGACGTGTCGCTGAGGACGCAGGCAGGTAGCTCTGAGACACCACCACGATTTGAAGCCCACGTGCCCCAAATAGCTCTTGCTCAATTTCACTCTCATCATTTCTCCTTTGTCTGCCTTCGAACAAAGCTCACAGGGCACGCTCACAGCCGCAGACTCAGTCCCCACAGCCACAAGGATGAGGAAGGCAAGTCTCAGTGGGGAGAAAGCAGAGCTTCGATCCCCAGGGCAAGAAGTAAGGGCTTCTGGGTTTCTGACCCTCTGGCCCAGCTAGTCGAGAGCAGGCTGTCCACTGGCTGTCTTCTTCAACCAGGCCCTGAAGAAGGCACCTCGAGGCTTGTGACTCTCTGCAGCACTGGCAAGCTGGATGGACCAACAGGGGCCTGGGTGAAGGTGGGGCTCAAGAAACGGGCAGCTATTGGGTACCTATATATTTGGACAGTGTGGCCACAAAAGCCACCCCAGCCAGCTTGGGAGGGGCTAAAGGCAAGGCAGAGGCTGCCGGACGCCTCAGGAGAGAGCTGACAACCCCAGGTCTCAGCCAAGACAGGGCTCCCATGCGCCAGGCCAAAAGCAATGCCACTCCAGCCTCTTACTTGAGAAGTCTTAGGGATTTGGAAAAGGGGGAAGACCGTGCCATCTTCATAAAAAGTACCTACCACTTTGCTCCATTTTTCTGTTCTCCTACTGAGGCAGGAAACAGGAAAGCCAGCCCCAGAGGCAGCTGGGACTTCCCACAGTTCAGACATCAAGGAAAGCTCATCAAAAGTCCATGCCCTGCTTCAGAGCTGCCCAAGCCTCACCCCACCTGCCCTAAAGCCCATGGTGCCCGTGGCCTGAGGGCACCCTCCTGGCTGGTCCTGGGTGGCCCCAGACCCATCACCGAGGGCCGGCTCCATCCGCGGCGGGCAGCATGGCAGGATGGAGGCTGCGGGCCGTGTGCTTGGGTGCCGGCTCTTCGGTGTAGCTGTCCGGGCTGGCTGCCCCGTCCAGGGAGCTGCCACAGCTGGAGTTCGGGGACAGCACGTCCTGCAGGAGGTCATCTGGAGGTGCAGCGCCCCCTCCGCCACCACCCCCTCCACCAGCCCCCACCGCAGGGTCCTTGCCAGGTTTGGCCCGCTGGCTGCCCTCCTCCTCCTGGTCATTGAGCAGCTTGGCCAGGAAGTTGATGTACTTCATGGCCAGGCGGAGGATCTCATTCTTGCTGAGCTTCTTGTCTGGGGGATGCGTGGGGATCAGCTTGCGGAGCTCAGCGAAGGCCCCGTTCACATTCTGCTGCCGCCATCGCTCCCGGCTGTTGGTGAAGATGCGCCGCACGACTTTGGTGTGGGGACCTGGAGGTAGGAGGACAAGGGTTAGGACAGTGGGTCGGGGATCCCCTAGGGCGTCTTCTCCTGTGGGGAAGCAGAGAAGCCATCCACCTGGAAATTTGGAAAACCCAGAATGCCCTCTTTCCTTTTACTCAGAAAACTCTTTACTTGTCCTTCAAAACCCTGTTTATCTGTTTCCTCCTCTCTGAGAACTTCCCTCAACCCCTCCAGACAGATCTAACCAACCACCACGGCCCTACAGTCCTGTAATCTCCATCACTCTTGATCATCACTGTATGTTTCCATGTTTGCCCCCCTCTCTGAGCTGTGAGACATTTGAGGACAGGAACCATATATTATTCATTCATTCATTCATTCACTTGTGCTAAGAAGCCATATGGCACTAGTTAGAAAGATTAAACTCTGGAGCCAGACTTTCTGGGTTCAATTCCTGA
This sequence comes from Balaenoptera musculus, assembly GCF_009873245.2. Classification (NCBI taxonomy): domain Eukaryota; kingdom Metazoa; phylum Chordata; class Mammalia; order Artiodactyla; family Balaenopteridae; genus Balaenoptera; species Balaenoptera musculus. Next base: position 38,915,915 of record NC_045785.1, read on the forward strand.
CTATTACTCCCTAGATAGTAACTCTGGGCAATTTACCTGAACTCTCTGTGCCTTAGCTTCATCACCTGTAAAACGGAGATAATACTAGTAACTCAAGTCATAAGATTGTCTTGTGGATCTAACAACTAATACAGTTAAAGTACTTAAGATAATACCTGGCTCTGATGAAACATTCAATAAATGTTAGCTATTATTATCCATTCATCAATTATTTACTGACAACCGGCACTGTGCTAGGCATTAAGGAATAAGGGTACACAGAGTCCCTGCCCTCGTGGAGCTTACATGTTAATGGGGATGACAGATGATGAACAATCAGCAAACAAATAACAAACAAACAGGAAGCTGAATGTAAATGAAAGATGGAAAGGAGCTGCCATGTTTACCTGAGGTGGCTGGGGACAGCCTTTCGGAGGAGATGACATCTATAAGGGAAGAACTTAAGGCTAAAGAAGAGCCAGCCAGACACAGGAAGGGAAGTTGGAAGGGCATGTGCACATGCCCTGAGCTGGAAAATGGCTGAAGCCAGCCCGGCTAGATTAGTGTGGGTAAGATCAGAGTAGGCTTGAGTCCAGATCCCATAGGGCCCTGCGGTAAGATGTGGGGATTTTATTCTAAGGGTGATGGAAGCACAGAGTAGGTAGGAGCTTAATAAATATTCGCTGACTAACTGATCATGCTGGCAGGTGCGGAATGGAGGAGACAGCAGAGAGTGGTGGGGAAATGACCTACCCTGCGGGCTCTCTCCCCCAGGAGAGGAGTGGAGAGACAGCCACGCACAGGCATGGCCTGAGGCTCTAGGCAGGCGTCTGAGGGCTGCCTCCGTCTCCCCGTGTCTACAGTGCACTGATCACAGACTAGAACAGTATTCACTAGCGCTCGTGTACTAAGACTTGCAGAGCAGGGGCAGAAACCAGCGTGCATGTATCGAGCACCTACAGTATACAAAGCACTGCACTAAATGTCCAAGCGTGACCTGGGATTCCCAAAGCCAGGAAAGGCAGAGGAGCGCCCCGCTAGCGCTCCCAGGCTCCTGGGCTGAGGCGGCCGCTTCCTTCCGCAACCCTGAGGCACAGAGCCAGCTCCTGGCAGTCCTCAGGAAGCTCTGAGCACTGAAGGAACTGCCAGTACTGGGATGGTTGCTTGCCCTCTTCTGATGACCCTGGAACCGGATCTCAGAACGTGGAAAGCTGGGTAGGAGAGAAGACATCACCTAAGACCCATTGCTCATTTCACAGCTAGGGAGACTGTGGCCAGGACGGAGGCAGACCTTGCCTCTGCAACCCAGCTCATCTGTGCCGACACTTCCCACTTGATCATCTCTGTCTTACACATACACACACCAGTCTTACACACACATACACACACACCACGTTTCCCCCAGGGAGAATCACTCATCCTCTGCCCACAGTGCCTCAGAGCTATCTTTCCAAACCCCAGCAGGCCCCAGCCCAGCTGACTCTTTGCCAAAGGCCAGACCCAGGCTGGGAAAAACACAGCACACCTGCTGGGCAGTCCTACCCTGGGCGCCTCAGAGGAAATAACTTGCTGTTCTCCGGCCTCCAGGACAGACAGAGGGGAGTCCCTCAGCTGTGCCATCAGGAGGACCACTGCTCTGTGGCTGAAGCTGGCTGATCTTGAGGGAGCTCCTAGGTGGGGAGAGAGGCATTATGGCTGCTGTCACAGCTAGAGCTACACAGACTCCAGAAGCCGCGCCTACCCCAAGCCAGGCCCTAAAAGCACTTTACCCCACTGTGCTCCTTCAACAACCTGTGAGGAAGCTATTATTCTCCCTACGTTACAAATGAGAAAACCGAGGCCCAGAAAAGTTCAGCAACAGGAATGCACATCAAGTCCTGGCTTTAGACCTTGTGTTAGCTCCACTTTTATGGACTCCTTTCGGTTAAATCTCTGATTTCAAAATCCTGTGGACATATCCTGCACACCTCCACCCTTCCCTTCACCTCCATTTCTGTCTATTCCTCTCTGGTCTTTTCCAGAGAACCACCCACCTCTCCACACCTTCCTCTTTCCTGAGTCTGTACCTCCCTCCAGGTCCTCTGTCTCATGCTGGCAGGGCACAGAGTAGGTGCTTGGTAAATATTGGCATCATTTATGGGTAATCGCCTCTCTACACTCCTGCACTCCCCCCAAACCCTCACCCCTTGCCCCTTCCTCTGTGCCTGATTTCTGTTGTCTCTGACCTTTGTAGAAAATGCCTCTTCCCTGGGGAACTTCAGGGCTGGTCTTGCCTACTTCCTGTTTGGTACACCCACCTCCTGCCTCTAACCTAGCAGCACTGACACTCCAACACCCTTCCCTCCTGGCCCTACACCCCTGTGCCCCAGGCTGGCTGGGTCTTCTGAGATCTGTTCCTTGTCCAGATGCTAGCTTGCCTCCTCTCCAGAACACCACAGAGGGATCCCCTCCAGAAGCCCCAGCTCAATATACATCCCTCCCACCAGCAACTTGCAGAAATCCCAGTCTGGCTCCAAGGCCTCCGGTGTGCACCAGGAGCTCCAGGAAGTCCCTCAGCTCTGAAGAGCCTGCTCTCCTGCCCCCTGGTGCTGGGCCCCATCTACTACATCTAGTCAACCTTGGGAAGAGGGAGGGGGTCCTCCAAATTTCCCACTCATCCAACTCCTTCCCCCAAGTTCTCAGGGCCAAAGACTACTCAGGTAGTTCACATTAAAAGTGCTGAGGCCTTTGGGGTTGGGGGGGGGGAGGGAGGGAGCAGGGTAGAATCTGTGATGTCAGGAAGGGAACTCCGAGTCTGAGCTCAGAGTGTGGAAAAGGGGACAAGAGGGCCCCACTTTGCAGGGACCTGGGACAAGACCCTAAAAGGTGCAATTCCAGGCAGGGAGAAGACTTCATACTCCAAAGAGGACTTGGGAGGAGATACAGAGAATCCCTGGAGGCTGGTGCTTAGAAACACTGTGTGTTTCTGCCCTCCCGGGGGATCCTTACCAACTGTAGGAATGGAGCTAGAGTGGGGACTACAATTGACGTGGAGGTTTGGGCTAAGCGCCACAGCGTGTCCTCACTCCCATGCACTCTCTTCCCAGGACTATGAGTGTGGCAACCCCCAGCCCCACCCTTGACCTCCCCTAGTCCCAGGTTAATAGGGAGAGGACTTCGACAGCTTCTCTTGGCTCCAAGAGAGCTGCCCATCTATGTGAGACACCTAGGGAGTAGTCCCCGATGATCCCTCCTTCAGGGTTCTAACAGCTTGAGGGAGTGAGTACACAAGTGGGGCGGGGGGGTAGACTCACCATCAGTAATCTCCATCTCATAAGGGGAGGGTCTCCTCTTCACTCGGTTGTTGTTGGCAAACATAGGGAAGGCATCTGGCTCCCCAAAGAACCCACTGTGGGAGGGAGCAGGCAGATCACAAGATCACATGTGGGTGGAGGGGAGAGAGAGGCTCCACACAGATCCTCCCCACATGTTCTTGAGCCCCCGCCCCAAAAAACAAGGGCAACCCTGGTCCCTTCACATCGGAACTGGGGATAGAAGGAGCATGAAACACACACACACACACACACAACACCCACAGCCTCTCTCTGTGGTGAGACAAACAAGGGGAGGGTGGCCACACACCCCTACACACACACACTCAGACACACACAAACACACACACACAGAATTAATGGTGAACACAGGGAGCAAACACAAAAATGAACATACACCCCCCACATACAAGTGCACAATCCATAGACACCTCCGCTCCCAAACAGGTGCTCACACAGGCAGACACGGCCTTCACACCTGGGAGTGTGCAATTCCTGCACCACATAAGGGCACCCTGTCCCTTACCCCCAACTTCACCCCACCTTCACTCCAGCCCCATGGGGCCCATGGACAGACAACAGACAGGAAACCCTGACTCAGCCCCACTGACATGCCCCCCCATCACCCACTCGACTCTCCGTAGCTTCTTCCTCCAGTGTCCCACAGACTCACCGACTGCCCCCCACTGTCACTCCCTGCCTCATCTTCCTGTCCCCACCCCAACCATGCCTCCTGCTCTCCACCACCTCAGTGGCCCCAGCAGGGAAATGGATACCCTCACACCAAAGGGAGCACAGGTCCTGGCCAGAGATCGCAGCTAGGGGCAGAGGAGCTCCGGAGAGGAGGGAGGGATCCATTCCCCAGGCGGGCCCTGGCGGGGAGATTCAGAGGAGGCAGCCCTCTTGCAAGCACCCTCAGATGCACATCTCTTACCTGTCCACCGAGGGCTGCAGCTTCCAGAAGAATTTCACAGCGGAGCGCATTCAGACACACTCCTTCCTGGTACTCACACTCAGACTCCTCCTGTCCACCCCACCACCACTACCACCACCAGGCAGCGCCCCGCGCTTCTGCTCACAGCCAGCCGCGTGCCGGTACTCCCCCTCTTCGGCTTCCAAGCTCCCAGCACGCCGCGTTAACAAGGCACCTGCACATTGCCCCCCGCGTGCGCACACATACACACACACACTAGCAGAGGGCTCGTTCCTCACTTGCACGGGGGCTCCAGCCAGACTTTTCCGACCCCGGGTGTAAAACGTCCCCCTCTCCCCCTCTCTCCGCGCGCTCAGCCGCACTGCCCCGCCGGGAGGAGGGCAGCCGGCTCCCGACGTGCGGAAGGGGAGCCCCGGCGCCCATGCCTCCTGCCCACCCGCCCCTCCCGCCGGCCCTGACCTGCCGAGAGAAGCCAGCGGCTGGCTGAGGCTGTAGAGCAGCGCGCGGCCGGGGGCGGCGGGGGCCGCCAGCGCGGGCGGGCTCAACTGCACCATGCGGCCGTCACCGGGCAGCTCTGCGGGGGCAGAGGCGGGCGCGGGCCCAGGAGGTCTGCACAGCTCGGTGGTGGGTACCCGATGGCGCGCTTCGGCAGCCGCCGCGTCGCGGCCCTTTAAGTCTCGCGCGGCGCCGCCCCCACCGGCGGGGCCGCCCCCCGGGCCGCCGCCGCGCGCGCCCAGCTCGATGACCGGGGGCTCCGCCGGGGCCGCGCGGCTCGTCTCCTTGGCGACGCCGTTCAGCAGGACCAGGTGCGGGGGGGCCATGCGGGCCTCGGCCGCGTCCCGTCCCTCTAGCGCGGGGTCACTGCGTGCCGCCTCGCTCGGCGGCCGCTCCGTCATCCTGCGGGCAGACAGACAAGCGGACACCCGCTCTGACCACCGCCCCCAGCCCATCCACGTGGGGTGGGATCGGAGCGGGGGGTGGGGGAGGGGGTGAAAGGCAGAGAGAAACTCACGCACCGAAACGTGAGAAGAAGCGGACAAACTTAGCGCCACGTGGACACACACCCGCCCGCAGTGCTGGGGCGGGAGGGAAAGGGAGCCTCTGGTTTGGGAGAAGAGAGGAGGGTGCCCGGGAGACAGAGACTGAGGGCCAAAAGGACAGAGGTGGAGAAGGACGACAAAGACATTGGATGAAAAGGAATACAGCCAGCGAAAGAAAAACAGAGGGGGGGAAAGGAGGAAGGAAATGTAGAAAGAGGCGAGAAAGAAATATCACCCCGTGCCCCTTCTCAGGCCGCAAGGGAAGAGGAGGGAACAAATCCCCGACCGTGTTCTTCCCGCCCCCCTTTTGGTTTTGGCGGGGAACCTGTCGCGCGGAGGTGGGGTGCTTTTCGAACCTCCCTTGCCTTTCAGCAATACCTGCCCCCAGCCTACTGCCACAAACATACACCCAGAAACCTGGTGCGGGGGGGTGGGTGCAAGAGGGATCAGAGCTGGCAGAGAATTATCCGGAGGAGCCAGCTCTCCCTTTCAACACATATTCACCCCTGCGGGGGCGTCCGCCTACACTCAGCGAATCCACCTGTATTCTGTGTAGCCGCCGGAAACCCCAGTGGCCCTTTACTTTTACTCCTCCCGGGACTGGAGATGGGACATAAGGAAGGGAAGAAGATGATCCCGGCCATACCTTCTCGCACACTATACCCCCTTCTACTCAGCTGGACTCAAAAGTGAGGTGCGGTCTAGAAGGGAAGCCTGCCTGAGGCAGTGTGAAGCCCCGACGTTCAAAGGGTGCTCCTGAGGCCACTGGGGTCTGGGCTCCCATCCAGGAGTGTGGGGCGAAGGGGTGTCATGATGGCTGCTGAACTCCTCCAGCACTCCCCCATCCCCCTCTCCTACCTCGGTGTTGTCCTCTGGGAAATGGGAGGAGTACCTCATATATGCATTTAAAAGCACTGTGCAAATGCTCAAGTAAACATTATGGACTGGGAGACTGGGCCCGCAAGGAGACTACCTTGCCCAAGGTCACACTCGCCTGTTTGCCACAGAGCAGGACTAGCACTCCAGTCTCGCTCTGTCTTTGTTATCCTCCCATATACACCCTCTCATATATCCTGCCCCCCCCCCCACCAGCCAAGGACAGTTCTCTCCTCCTCAGCCATACTCCTGGGTGACCGCAGGCCGAGGCTCCACTCCCCACTACCGCTCCCTCCAGTTCTTCCATAACCCGCCACACACACACACCCCACCCCCGCAAGAATGAAAACAGAAAAACTATGAGACTCTGGGTCCAGAGTGTGGATATGCTTGTGAGTTTTAATACAACAATAAAAATATAACCAACTCAACAGGCTTCATAAGATGTTCAAAATAAGGTTTCTGCTGTCGGAATTATATAATTGGGGTATTTTGTAGCAGAAAACAAATACACAAAAATCCAACTCAGCACCAAGCAGAGTCCATCTGATCATTCCTGGCAGCCATTCTGCCACTGCACCACTCTGGACTGGAGTCGGCCTGGGAACCATCCTCCCACCCCAGAAGAGAGACCAGACCTTCTGAAACCTCCTCAGGAGCTCAGCTCAATTGCCACCGGACACACAGCTGATGGAGAATCACCATTCAGATTAAGCTACGGCCCTAGCTCTGCCAGCCCTATGGGCAGCGCCCCAAAACGACAAAATTCCCCCAGACCTGGTGTACCCTGGCTGCAAAGGCAGTAGGTCCGCAACACTTCACTGGAAACGAGTTTATGATCATGGTGGAAACAATAGGTCTGTATCCACAGAATGGGACCGACCGTCAAGACACTGCAGCCACTAGAAATGCACCAGAGGTATACCATTGGAGACTTCCTGGCTCCCCTGCAACAGTGAAATGCATTAGAAATATACTGTCCTCTGGCAAAACATACAAGCCCCAGGGAGCTGGCTCCCTACCTTACTGTCCCCAGGCACCGTTGTGCGCCCAGTGACACGTGCTTAAGTCCCAGCTTCTAACCGAGTGACAAACGGTTCACTCAGCAATTGCCAGAATGAGCTCAAGCTCTCCATATGACACATTTGTACCTTCTGATTAATTCCGAGACTCTGAGTAGGAGCAGATCCCAGAGGGGCAAGGGGAGCACGTATTTCAGATGAGTTGACTCTGGCCCCAAATGCCCTCTCCAGACGCCTATAAATATCTATATCTCTGAGCCCCCCCCCCAAAACCTATGATTGGTCCCCAGGGGTCTGTGGTCAGCCTCTCCCCGCCCCTCCCAGGACCTCAGGAAAACCCTGCCAGTTCGTCTGCAACCAGGATCACCCAGGCCAGAGGTCCAGGCTCTCGAGGAAGCTGCCAGAGAACTCACAAGCACTTTCGGTGGTCGGTGACTAAACCCCATCACTTGGCTTTGGTTAAGATTATTAAAAGGAAAGCCTGAGTGACGTTTATTTGTTTTTATTAGGGAAAATGAAGAAGGAGGTGAGAAGATTTCAGATTTCGAACCGAACAGCACTAGACTATTGGACCATTACAACTCCTCTTTGTGCAACCAAGACCCAGCTCGAAGCCCCCTACACCGGCTCATCTCCTGTTGCCAGACAGCCAGCCCGATCACTTCCATGTGTGTCTGAACAAGACAGGGGAACCCGAGAGCTCCTGGGGGGGCAGGCACCTGGTCTCCCGCAGCTCCCAATTCCCAGCAAGGAAAATTTCTTATGTGAAAACAGCCTCCGCCATGCCCCGGCTAGAGCCACCGCCTTAAACACAGCCTCTGGTCCCTGATACTACATCCACACCCGCATGACCCCCTGGGGGAGCCCCAAGCCTGCACGCAAACCAAAATCGCCCATGAACAGAACCACTTTCCCGCTGCTACTGGAGTGGAGGGGTGTTTGAACGCGGCCCCACCCTAGGCCTTAGGCCCCAGCCTGGGCCCACCCGAGTTGGGACTGCGTTAGCCAGGATGGCTGCGGCCTTCTTCCTGCCAGAGCCCCGGGCGCACACAGCTTGCGCTATCCGGATATAGCCGTCCCAAAGTCATGAGCCTTGTGAAACGTCCACAGAACCAGGACAGAGGGGGACTTTGGGGTGGGGGTGGGGGGACTAAGTCCAACTAGCTGTTTTCACCCAGGGTCAGGAAAGGGCCCTGCTGGAAGCCACAGTGGCACAGAGGCCACAGTCAATGGCAGAGTCAGATCCCGGATTCCCAGCTCTGGGTTCTTCCTCCCCTACTCCTCCCCAATCTGAAACTGGACTGTCCTCTGTCCCAAGCTTTCCCCACCTCAGGCCAGATCCCAAGGCCTTCCTGGTGACTGTTTCCACCAGTACTATTCCCCAAAAACTCACCTGGGGCATATTTAGAGAGAGCGGCCCCTCTGAATAGGATCTCCACTCCTCCTCCGGCGGGAGAGTGGCGGGAGCCGAGGTCCAGGTTGTGGAAAGGGGTCTTTGCTTTCCCCCTCTCTCAGTGAGAGACCAGCAGTTAGGCCGCGGTGTGGTCCTGGGCGGTCTGCCGCGCCCAAAGCGAGTTTCCAGGAAAGATGGGGGTGGAGAGAAAGAGGGAGGGCGAGAGGGAGGGAGAGAGAGAAATGGGGGTCAATGGCTGGGAATTACCTCATGTCCTCGCCAACCCGCCCCGGGAATCGCCAGCAGCTTTCCGCCCCCAACCTGCAGGTGTTTGAAGCCTCCCCCGCACCCCCATAAAAAAGAACCCTACACCTGACCAATCAGGAATAACTATCTAGTCCAACAACAACAACCCCGCCGCAGACTGCCCGGAACGTTATCGGACCCTCCAACCGGGATGTCTGGTTCAGTGTGGCCGTTTGTTTTCTAAGCAGACTCGTCTACGCCGTTGGCTCGGGAACCGAAGTCAGGCCGGAGCTGTGGCCACAGCGCGGAGTCGTCCGCAGCCTGGCATGGGTGGGTAGCGGGGTGTGTGTCCGGAAAGGGGGATCCAATCTTCAGACCCTGGTCGGTGGGACAGAACCTCTGAGGACCCCATTCTCTTCATGACTCTCACCTGCCCACCTCCAACCCAAAGCGAAACCAGAACCCAATTCCAAAGGCTACTTTCCCGAAGGGATACAGTCTGAACGGCGCAGATCTGAGAGAAAGGGGTGGGTTGGGGGATATCTGATGTATCCCGGTCCCTTTTTTTCTTCCTATAGATTAAGGGGGGAAAAAAAAGAAGAGGGAGAGGAGGAAAAGAAAGAAAAGAAAGAAAGAAAGGAAAAGAAAAGAAAGGGAAAAAGAAAGAAAGGCCCTCGCCTTTCCCTCAACGATCCCTACACAAGATTTTCGATTTATCGGTATTCAGATCGCCAGAGAAGGGGAGAATTTTAGTAATTCTTTTCAGCAATAAACAAGGAAAGGAGGGAGGGTAAAAATAAATCCAGTACTGCTTCCCAGGGTGTAGCGGTAGTGAAATCTAGTTCACCTTTTTTCCCCTCCCTCCGGAAGGTTTGTTTAATTTGTTTTGCCTAAATTGTCCAGTTTATGGTCACACATTGAAGTCTTGGATTAATTGCTAAGGCCACCTCCTTTTTGCCCCGGCTTTAGTGGAAATACAGTAATAATTATTCTCTGCGGTTTCAGTTCAATGCGGGAGATTTTCTTTCTCCTCTTCTAATCCAAATGAGGGGGGAGGTGTGGGAACAAGGAGGAATCCAGTCATGCCCGGTGTCTGAGGTCGGGGTTAATTTTTGCTTTAGGACGGAGTCTCTGTGTTCGTCCCTCTCTCCATTTTCTCTCCCTACCACAAACCCAGCAATTTAAAAAACAGCGCTGGTGGGAGGAAACCCGCGCTGCTTTGTTATCGCCCCGAAGAAGCTAAAAGGGACAAGCCGCTTCGCTCCTGGACGATTATTTTAATTAAAATATGATGATGATGATGATGATGGTGATGGTGGTGGTGGTAGTGGTGGTGGTGGTGGTGATGATGATGACATTAGCAACCACAATAACTGGCAAAACAAAATCCTTTCTTTCGGAGCTAGGGCAGCACTGACCCCGTCCCTCCATGAAGCCCGGTCCCGGTCATCGATGTGACGGGTACCTGACCCACGCGGGAATGTCGCTCACCCGGGGAGGGGGTAGAAAAATGTTCCTTGGAGATGATCCCGAAGGTCCCCACCCGAGGCGCGAGGCCTGGAGAATGCGCCCATTGTCTTTTCCGGGCCTCTCCCGCAGACCCCGGCGGCCGTACCCGCGAAACTGACCAGAAATGGACGAAGCCTGAATGCGGCGGGAACCGAAGCCGGCGGCTACCGGCCTGAAGGCGCTGGCCTCCGCGAGCGCTGCTCAGCTTCCAGCCTGGAAGAGCCTCCCACTCACTAACAACCCCTCCAACACCGAGGCACAGAGTGGCCTCCGGACAGAACAGCCGCTGATCGGGCTGCTCATCCAAGCCAACACTGGCTTCCGAATACATCATAATTTGGAATAAAACGTGAAATCCCTCTCCCCGCCCCCATGCCGCCTCCTCAACTTGCGCATCCATCTCTCGCTCGCTCGCCCTCCCCTCCACCCCCCAGCGATTTACAAACGCATTTCCAAAGGACACCAGCACACAGGCACACAACCCGGTGCGGACAGGGCCACACGCGGTCCAGCCCCATAGAAGGGAAGCAAAGTAAGCACAACCCAACACTGCCCCACAAGCCGACTCGGTCAGGCCCAAACATTGTCCAGCACGACACAACGAAATCGATCAAACGCAGTCGCTCAGGGACGCACAACCCAACGTAGTCAGGATCACACACGCCCGACACAACAACGAGACCATCCAAACACAATCGCAAAGGACAAGCAACCCAACACACATGTCGAGAAGGCAAACGAGCATAATTATATACAACGATGAAAACGCAGAAGGGCCTCGGAGAACTCAAATCTACACCCCAAAGAGGGCAAACACTATCACAGTTGGACACACAACCTATCGCCTAGAAGACCACACTCAGAAGAAGTCAACACTGCCCACAGCTCACACACTCACTCTCACAATCCCACCGCATGCACACAACCACCAAGGAGAAATGAAAACCAACCACCGCCTCGCGCATTTCTGTATATTGCGTAAGGAAAAGGGGAAGGAAGGAAGAGAGTCTCCGAGGCGGGAGGGGCGGCGGCGGCGGCGAGCTCAAGGGCGTCGGTGGAAAATGCCCCCCATCGAAAGAAACCGAGGGAAAAGGAGCGAAACCTCTTCTGCGAACGGGCAAAAGAGGGAGGAACTGGATGGGGGATTCCGTGGGAGGTTGTAGGTTGCCTGCCCCTAGAAAAAGGCCATAATGCTCACGTTTTGCCGCTAAGGGGGTACGCGTGTGGCCATTTTGAGGCCTGGTCCTTAGTGCCGAGCCCTCCCCCAGCCCCCCCCCCTCCAGTCTCCCCCTTCCGCGCCGCGGCGCGCCCGGCTCCTCCACCGCCGCGCTCTAATCCCGCTCACGTTCTAGGCCTCGTTAGCATGGGCCGAGGCGCGCGGGGGCCGTGTGTGCCGCGGAGATAAGGCACTGCCGCGGGTCCGCTCGCCCCCGATAAGCGCCTCGGCCATTACGGGCCAAATGATTCATTTTAATTTGGCAATTTCACCGGAGGGAGTGGGGACTGGTTGCGCGGCTCTGGGACCGTCTCCGTAATGCGCCACGAAGAGAGTTGGGCGGGCACTCTGTCTAGGACCCGGTGGGTCCAGCCTCATTACTGATCCCGAGGCCTCTCGGGAACCCGGGCTCCCCACAACCTCAGTCCCTCGGCCTTCCAGACACATTTCTCCAACGACTCGAACCCCAGCAAGACCACAACACCAAAATGATCACATCCAACCCTTCCTTCCCTGACATTCATTCATACCAGTGTCCTGGATACCCGGATTTCAATGGGCAGTTCCTCTTATCCCAGAAAGCTCCCCAGCTCCCCCCGACTCTCACCCCCTTCAACCCTGGCTCTTTTCTGTTCTAAAATGGAGACTGCTTGCCTGAATGCTGGGACTGAGGTCACACCCAACAGGTTCTATGGAGGCAGAACTGGTGTCAACGAAGAGTTTAAAATACCCATTCTACTGAGTTTCAGGCTGAGCCCAGAGCTGGGAAACATCCCTCCTCTCATAATTTAACATTTTAATCTCGCTACTGAAGCAGTCTTCTGAGCACTGTACAAATATTAACTCATTTAGTTCTCATAAACAATCCTAAGAGGTTGGTGCAATTATTCAGTTTACAGATGAGGAAACTGAGGCAGAGTGAAAGTAACTTCCGCAGTGTCACACATCTAGTGAGCAGTAGAACCTGGGTTTGAAGCAAATCTGGCACCAGAGTCCTCTGGAGCCCAGCTAGAGCCTAGGCTTGGAGGAGGGATCTGGGCTCAACTCACTGCAGGAGCTGAGATCTGTACTGTGTCCTAGAAATCTGGGTTCAGTGAGGGGTAGGCAATGGGCTCAGCCCATGGAGGGTATCTGGGTTCATTCTTTTAGGGTGGAGTCCCAAAGTCACTTAGGGACTTCCCTGGTGGCACAGTGGTTAAGAATCCGCCTGCCAATGCAGAGGACACGGGTTCAATCCCTGGTCTGGGAAGATCCCACATGCCACGGAGCAACTAAGCCCGTGCGCCACAACTACTGAGCCTGTGCTCTAGAGCCGGCGAGCCACAACTACTGAAGCCCACGTGCCTAGAGCCCATGCTCCGCAACAAGACAAGCCACCGCGAGAAGCCCGTGCTGCTCGCCACAGCTAGAGAAAGCCCCCGTGCAGCAACAAAGACCCAACGCAGCCAAAAATAAATAAATAAATAAATAGAAGTCACTTAGTTCCAAACCTCAGTTTCACCTCAGAGAGCTGTTATGAGGATTACATAAGATGATCTTTAAAAGGTGGTGAGGGCAATAATCTGTGGAAACTTACCAGCCTGGAACCCAGCATGACATCATGTGCACTTGCACACAGGAGTTCTGGTCTATCCTTATAGAGAAGGAAATTAGGTCATGAGGAGATGTGACTTGACCAAAGCTTACAGTGACCTAGAGGAAAAGCCAAGACCCAAACTCAGTTATCCAGTTCCCAGTCCACAACTCTACCCACCATGCCAGGCTGCTTTGTCCTTCTAGCATCTCTGGTTTAGAGCTCCTTTTGGCGCCTGAGAATTCACAGACTGAGTCCCAGTCGAGGACTGAGCCCAGAGTGTGGCTGCAGTCTGAGTCTGGCCCCTCCTTGGCCATCAGGCAACTCTCCGTGAAGATACAGTTAATCCAGTGCAGCCTGTTCCCTCTGTTCCTCTCGTGCTCTCTGGTGGAAGTCAGGATGCCATGTGGATACAGGTAACTTTTACAGAATCCCATGGGAGAAGGGCTACCCATGTCCTGAGGAAAAGAGTCTAATTCCTGGACTTGCCACAAGGCCTCCCCTGGCCCAGCCACACCAACTGCTCAGCAGGGACTCAGGGGACCGACCTCTGTGGTTTGCTCAGCCCCATCTCACACTCTCTCCCCGCGGCTCTAGCCACACATCACCCACTGCTATCAAATTCAACTCACCCTCCATTATGTGTCAGCCTCTGCTTTACCGCACCCTCTCCTCTCACATCCATCCTTCAAGACTCAGTCTTTCTGCTCCTTCCTTCTTGAAGCCTCTCTGCAACGGGGGTTGGTTTTCATCTCTCCCTCCTCTGGTCCCTGTTGTCTTTGCTTGGTTGCATCACTAAATATAATTCTGAGTTCAAAGCCCAGCGCTGCCACCCTTGGGCTGTGGCACCACTGGGCCAGTCATTTCACATCTCTGAGCCCCTCCAAAAAAGGAGAGCCCAGCCAGGGAATGCTTTTCTGAGAACTGATGCCTGGACTGAGATGGGAAAGTGGGTTCTGAGGGTAGGTAGAGGAGTGAGCATTGAGAACCTTCCAGGTAAGCCAAGGGCTGCATCCGAAGGGCTTGAGGTTCATGAAAGGCATAGAGAAGAGTCCAGTACTGGCTGGAGCAAGGCTGTGGACAATTCAAAGAATTTGGGGGGGGGCACCATTTTGTTCATTTGGTTGGGGGGGTGCGTAACGTCCTATAAAAGATCAGATTTGCATTTCTAGAAAGCTCTTTGGCTGCACGGTGGAGAAGGGGTATGTGGGGGTGGAATGATGTGGGGATACCAGTTCCGAGGCTGATGCAGTGGTCCAAATAAAGGGGATCGGAGCATGGACTAGGGTGTTGCCAGGAGACATGGCAAGAGGCAGATGCAGATGACATGTATTTAGGATACAAAATCGGGTTTATAAGAATTGGGTTTGAGGGATGAGGGGGAAGGAGAAATCCAGGAACCCTCTGGGTTTCTGGCTGTATTTGCCTAGATGGGAGTGTTATTCCAGGTGACGGGGGCTTGGAAGCCAAGGGAAACGGAGAGGGATTCTGCATTTGGTTTTAAATTTCTTGAGTTTAGGTGCCTTAGAGGCACCTACAGGCTGTTGGACAGGCAAGCTTTGTCAGCCCTGCCGAGCTGGAGAGAGAGACGCGAGGGGAGGTGATGTTCCCCATCCCCCTCTATTCTCGAAGCTCCAGATTCTGACAGTCTGGCAGCCATCCCGACCTGTCCCCCAACTCCCCGCCTGGGGTTGGGGGCTCGTGACGTCTACACCCTCCCCCCCTTCCCTATTTCCGATGGTCGATGGAAAAACGGAAACTGCGCGTTGAGCCGAGAGCCGCCCGAAATAGCGTCTGGTGCCTGTCGATCAGCGAGCTGTCCGAGTGTCCGGGAGCGAGTGACGCTGGCCACGGCCTCGCCAGGAAATGCCACCCCTCCTCCGCCCGCCCCAAGCAGGGGCCTCGGACGGGCAGGAAACCCGGAGCTCCTGGGCTGGGGATGTCGAGGGGGAGGGGACGTGGGGACTTGTGCGTCTAGAGTCTGGTCCTGGAGGGAGCAGCCTGGAGAGAACAGCCTAGCCCGGCTTTGGGGCTTTGGGCCTGAGGGCGTCGTTGCCACTCTCCTACCTGTCCCCTACCCCCACCAAAGGCTGGATTCTCCCCCAGATTCGAGGCTTTAAATTTTTTTCAAGTGTTTCTGCCTACTCTGTCTCTGCGTCCTAGGCAGTCTCTGAGCTTTCTCCCCAGAGCTTGTCCCCTGGAGGGATGCAGTGTGTGTGCACTCTTGTGGTCAGCCAGGTTTGTTTTCAGTACACGTATATGGTGGTACTATGTGCCAGGTGCTGTCCTGAACACCTCATAAATATTAATTTCAGTTAATCCTCACAACAACCCAGTGACTAGGGACTACCATTACCTCCATTATTGTAGTAGCCAGTTGAGGCACAGAGAGGTTGAGCAACTTGCAGAGAACACCCAGCTGGTAGGTGGTGAAGTCAGATTGCACACCTAGGGCGGCAGAATGAGTACAATAGTCAGGCAGTCCTGAGTTCCCACCCTGCTCCCCAACTTGCCTGCTGTATGTTTCCAGGAAAGTTACTTAATCTCTGAGTTTCACTTTCCTCATCTGTAGAAGGAAGATGATAATTGTCTATACATCATACTGTTCTTAGGATTATTTTTAACAGTAAAAACTCCGATTTGAGATGTCATTGTTTCCCCCTTCTACCTCCATATGACCATTGTCTCCATTCCTTGCCCTGGAAGAACCTTGCCCCCTCAGTAAGCACATCTGAGCCCAGAATTCCAAGCTTGAGATGTGGGGAGACTCATCTCTGTTGCCAAACCCAGCGCTGCCATCACAATGCTCAGGGATGGAAAGGACTTCACTCTAATTCAGTTGTTCTCAAAGGGGACCATCACCATCACCTGGGAACTTGTTAGAAAAGCAAATTCTCAGGCCTCACCGCAAGCCTGCTAAATCAGAAACTCTGGGAGTGAGGCCCAGAAATCTGTGTTCTAACAGGACAACCAGGTGATTTCTGATGAGCACAAAATCGTGAGAACCACTGCTCTGGTTTACAGCCCTCGTGTCGCAAAGACCAATGTAAAAGAATTGAATGTATTTAGAAAGCACTGTGCTTCCCAACGTTTTGAAGCCATTTCCCTTTCCCTAACCCATGCTTTGTACAGGAGCATCCAGAAGACCAGAGCTGCTCCCCAGACTTATAGAGCCAATAGTACCTAAGTGGGTCTGTCCTCACAAGGCGAGAACCCCACACAGCTCTGCCATCAATGATTTTGCTCCCAGAACTGTCAGAAAAGGACAGAAGAACATGTATGCAGCCACCAGCCCTCTGGCCAGCAAATAGTTGTTACTGGTCACCCAGATGGGGCCCTGGCCCTTGTGTAATGTAAATACTTGTGGGTGGGATCCTTGGATCGATGAGGGGGACTATATGTGCTGAGCACCTGCTGTGTGTGGCTGCATTGCTCCTCGCTTCTGCCTCTGTTGGTTACTTCATCCTCCACAATAACCCTGCTGGGCTGTTAATGTGACCCCAACTTAAGAGGTGAGGAAACGTCTTACCCAAGGTGATTCAGCCAGTCGCACCCATGTCAGCTTGGACCCAATGTCCTTTCCATTCCTGCTGGCTATAAGGACATATTTGCTACATTGGGAGAACTACTTAAAAATCTTGTGGTATGTCCTGGTTTAAATCCCTTGTGACCCTAAAGAAGATAAACAAATAGCCAAAATGTCATGGGAAGATGCGCAAACTTGCATTTGGGAAATGCAAATTAAAACTACAATGAGATACCGTGATACATTCACTAAAATGGTTAAAATTTAAAAGGCTGACAATCCCAAGTACTGGTGAGGATGTGGAGCAACTGGAATTCTCATACATTGTTGAAGGGAGTGCAGAAATGACTCAACCACTTTGGTTGATCTTTAGCAGTTCCTTATAAACATGTAGTTTATAAACATACACTGACTTGGGAGAATTGAAAAATATATATCCACAGGACCTCTTGTACATAAATCTTCATAGCAGCCTTATGCATAATAGCTAAAATCTGGAAACAATCCAAATGCCCAGCAACAGGTGAATGGATAAACTGTGGTACATTCATGCAATAGAATACCACACAGCAATAAAAAAAGAACCAAACTGCGATATACATGCAAGAATATGGAATCTCAAAAACATTATGCTCGGTGAAAGAGGCCAGACACAAAAGAGCATATTAGTGTCTGATTCCACTTATAGGGAACTCTGGAAAAGGCAAAGCTAATCTATAGTATGACAGAGTTCAGATCAGGGTGGTGGGAGAGGGAAGATGACAGCAAAATGCACAAGGGAACTTTCTGGGTAATGAAAATATTCTATATCTTGATTGTGGTGGTGATTATATGAGTGTATGCATGTCAAAACTCAAGAAACTGTACACTCAAACTGGATGTGTTTTATTGTACATAAATCATGCCTCAATAAAGTCATTTATAAACCTTTTTTTGTGGCCCAGTTTCAATCGTATCTTGTCCAGGGAGCCTTCCCTGGTCAATCCTGCGTGGATATTTCCTCTCACCTCTTGCTCTTCTGATGAGCATGCCCCCGAACCCTCCACTACAGTCCAACTCGTGCTGCTCAGGGCCAGCAAAGGAGGCATTCGTACGTATCTGGGGACACGAGAGGAACTAAATGAATGGTGTTTAGAAAAGTGACAGAGACATCTGCCAGGAAGTAGTGTCATTTCTTCTGACCCTCAGTTTCCCCATCTGTAATAGGGAATGTAATGGGGTGAGAGGACCACAGGATCCCTCTCTCCCTTTTATCTCTTATCATTTCTTTCACTCTGCCTCTCATCTCTGCCACCTCTATCTCAAGCTTGCGCTCTCTGTCTCTGTCTCTGTTTCTCTCCCTGGGTCTGCTCTTTTTCTTGCCTCTGGTCCTCACTCTCTGTCTCTGTCTTAACCTACTTCTCATCTTTGCCTCCTTCCTCTTTTTTGGTCTCTGCTCTGGCTCTCACTGAGAACTCCAGTTCCCCCACAGGTACCCGTACCAACAGACATCTGGTTCCCTTGTCATATTTCTAACAAGTCAGACCTGATAGAGAGTTATAAGCTGGTCTGTCAGCTGTTCTGGGCCAGGGTGAGGGGGTGGGTGATGGAAAGGAAGGTGGAAAGGGAAGGGGAGAGTTTATAAAGTCACCATTTAAAGACACACACGGGCCTACTGGACTCTGTCACCAGCTCTGAGTCACCAGGAAAACACTGTGGCAGGAGCCCTCTTGTCCACATGGCCTGGGTCCTGTGCGTCCAGCCCAGAACCCTCCCACAGGACAGAGCCTAATGGTGTGGTTAAGCATATGTTACTGATTGTTAGGCCAACCTAGGCTAGAGTTCCTCCTTGGCTACTCAGTAGGTGGTGTCCCTATGCAAGTTATATCACTTTTCTGTGACTCGGATTCCTCATCTCTAAAGTGGGGGTAAAAATAACATATGATTCACAGGATTGTTGGAAAGATTATGAGACATATAGAAAGAACTTAGCACAGAGCCTAGCACCATCTGATACATAGAAGCTCTTATTTTTTATGAGAAGCCTCTACTTTGCACCAGCTCTGTGTTTAGGCCTAGGGATCCTAAGATGGAGGAGACAGACGCACAAGCAAAGAATTATAGTGCAGCTTAATCAGTATGCAACTAGGGCGGAGTGTGCAAAGTGTGCTGGGAACCCAGGAGAGACTGTGTGTGTGTGTGTGCACGTGTATGTTTATTCTGCCAAGAAGGATCAGACTAGACTTTCTAGACTTTACAGAACTGGTGTCATCTGTCTTGCACTGTGAGGAACAGGGGCAGATGACAGGGAAGAGTAATAGCAAGTACAAAAAGGCCCAGTGGTGGGAAGTGAAGGGCACGGATGGGGACAGCAAGCAGCTCAGTGTGACCGTGGCTCAAGTGATCCACAGGGACTCCGTGGTAGATGCAGCGAGAATGGGGGGCCAGGGCTCTCCACATCGCATGCCACCCAGCTCCATTCGTTCATTTTATTCCACATTTGCTAAGCATCTGGTTCGTGCCAGACAACATCTTAGGTGCCTGGGTGACAGAGACAAATAAGACATGCTCCCCTTTCTTGGACAGCATGCCCTGCACTAGGGTAAGAAACCTGGGCTCCTTCTCATTCTGTTACTAAAAGCCATGGTGGGGGAGCAATCTCCTGTCCTGTCTGGAATTCAGTTTCCCCATCTGCACAGTGGGCACAGCCCCTGCTTGTTTGTCTATTTTAAGCAAACACTTTTGGAGCGGTAGTTCTGGACCCCACGCTGGCTGCGGGGGATGGGAGAGGACGCAGAGCCCAGCTGGGCTGCCCTCAAGGAGCCAAGGCTCACCTTTAGGAGAATGGAGAGGAGTGGAATGAAATCATGTCCATGATCTAGGGCCTTTGGCAGCACACAGTTGGGTACCTTGCTTCTCCTGGATTAGTCCCATCACTGTCTTGTTTTCCCAGGACTGTGCGCTGGGGCCCTGCTGCACAGGGGTGGCAGGAGGAGGCGGGGACAAGGGTGAACACCAAGTGAATCTCCTGGAGGAAGACAGAGGGAGCCAGGGACTCTGGTTGGCCTGGGACTTCCAGCAGAGCAGAAGTTCCTGCCTCCAGCTCCTTCTCCTGTGGCCCTTAAACCTCCCTCCATTGTGGTGCCGACCACACGTGATGGGCTTCTGTGTACCCCAATGGGGGCCTCGGAGACAGGGCCCGTGTCTGGTTTGTCCGCGCCCCAGCCTATCACAGAGACAGAGCAGGAGCACCACAAATGTATGTTGAAGAAATAAGAGCGACAGAGACAGAACTGGAGAAAGAAACTGAGGGAGAGCGACACCACCCAGCAGGAACCTGGGCCATGAACTTAGAGGAAACAGAACTGGTCAGCCCTCCGGTTTCTAGAAAACAGCCCCAGAGAACGTGCAAGTGCGTCCTGTATGGCCCTTGTAGGAGAGAGAAATGGTTCCGCGATTACACAGGCTGTGAGTTGCAGTCCCTTCCTGGGTGGCCCCGGGAATGCAGGCCTTGAAGGGGGTGGGGCGCTGGACTCTCCCTGGCTCGGTGGTACTCTCCGTGCTGGGGGTGGGGGAGGGGAAGGAGGGGAGAGTCACAGCGCACCCCCTGGGGGTGATTCTGGGAGTTTGGAGCAAGTTACTCACCAGGAGTGACTCAGCTGTGGTGCAGCCAGCATCTATGACCTGGTATCACCTTATCAAGGTAGGAACAGGATCTTTAGGGAACGGAAACACATGCTTCCCTCAACCCTCTGCTCTGAGGGAGGAGGAGAAAAAGGAGATGAAAAGCCAGACAGACCTATATTCAAATCCTGGCTTCCACTGTGTGCCCCTTGGGCACAGCACTTTAGCACTGAGTGTCCATTTCTTCTCAGGGATAGTCCCGATAGAATGCTCGAGTGAAGAGCGAGGGCTCTGGAGCGAGACTGCCAGGGTTTGAAACCTGGTTCTTCACATTGGCTGTGTGACCTTGGGGAAAATTACTTAACCCCCCTGTTCCTATTTCCTACTCCCTAAAATGGGGGATAATAAGAGTATCTACCTCATACTGTTGTTGTGAGGAATAAGCTAACAATGTAAAGGGTTTAGTACATAGCAGATGTAGTCAGTAAATGTTAACTATTGTTCTTAAGTCACTGAGTTGTTATGGTGATTAGATGAGAAAACAAATGTAATCGTGCTTTCCTCTGTGACCTGAATGATCCGCAAGGCAATAAGCAAACTGTACTGACTCTGTAACAGGCAGTTTCTGATCTTCAGAAAGATCTCTAAGAATAATCTTGTCTTCCTTTCCCCCATCACATGCTCCTACCACAGCCCTGAACCCGGATCTTGTCTCTCGCTGCAGGTCTTTTCCTCTGCTTTTGTCCCGGTTTTCTGTGGTCGTGAGTACCTCTGTGACTGCATGAGAAACTGCACATTTGCTGCTGTTACCTCGCAGGGCTGGGTGAGGTCTAACGAGACTGAGTAGGACTAAGATAAATGTTCGATGAGTGGGATTCTGCACATATGTCCGTGCGTGCATAGATGCATCTTTACAGTGGCAGGGTCTACCAGAAACCTTCTCTTTCTTGGTTTTGCTCCCAAGGGTCTAGCACAAGGTCCCAGACATAGTGGGGACATTCAACAGACCTTGTCCCTGTGACTCTTCATTGGACAAGGCGATCATACATGGTCCCTGCCCTCAAGAAGCTCCCAGCCGTGGGTACTTACAAACCAACATACAAGCTGGCTATAATCATCTGGAAGAGGACAAAAAGAGCACCAGAGAGAGGGTAATGAGAAGTCAAGAGAGGAAAAAACTTAATTTCGTTTCTTTTTATGGTTGAGTAATATTCCATTGTATATATGTGCCACATCTTCTTTATCCATTCATCTGTTGATGGACACTTAGGTTGCTTCCATGTCCTGGCTATTGTAAATAGAGCTGCAATGAACATTTTGGTACAGGACTCTTTTTGAATTATGGTTTTCTCAGGGTATATGCCCAGTAGTGGGATTGGCACAGGGAGATCAGCTCGGTGCTTTGTGACCACCTAGAGGGGTGGGATGGGGAGGGTGGGAGGGAGGGAGACGCAAGAGGGAAGAGATATGGGAACATATGTATATGTATAACTGATTCACTTTGTTATAAAGCAGAAACTAACACACCATTGTAAAGCAATTATACTCCAATAAAGATGTTAAAAAAAAAAAAAGAGAGGAAAAAAATCATTCTCACAAGAAGATTCTGGGAAGGTTTCCTGCAGGGTGGGGAGGAGTCGTGGAGCGGGGGAGCATCTAAGCTGCGTTTTGAAGAGTTAATAGGGCTTTGAGCCCATGGAGGGTGTGGAGGCAAAGGGAGCAATTGGAGTGTGTGTGTGTGTGTGTGTGTGTACGTGCCCGCGTGCACACACAGCCTTTTCATTCCTTTATGGTAGAAAGGGAAATGGGGGGCGGGGGAGGCGAGGCTAGGTTTGATGCTTGGTACCTGATTTACTGACTCAAATACCACGGCATATGACAGCATGCTCTGGGAGGCTGGAGTCCTGAGTTCCAGCCTGAGCTCTGTGCTTACTGAGCTGTGTGAATTTGAGCAAGTCCCTTTTCTTGGGGCCCCGATGTCCTCATTTGTACAATGAGGACCAAGTGATTTCTGAGGGCCCTGCAGCTCTGAATACCTGACATCGCCTTTTCCATTGTGTTTTTAATTAGTTCCTCTTGTCCTCCTGGTCCCAGACCTCCCGTGAAGAGGCAGGACACAGGGCTCTCCCCAAATCCATCCTTTTCCTGGAGTTCAGCCTCTTACCAGGAGGTGGGAAAGCAGGATTTCCTGTGAGGATGTTTTCTGTGATCCAAACAGTTCCCGTTTGGGGAGCGGAGAGGAGATAGGGAACATCACCCAGGCCTCCAAACCCTTAAGCCCCTTTCTGTGGGTTTGATGTTTTCTTCCACACTGGAGTTTGAGCTCCTTGAAGTCAGGGAATGTAATAATTCAGAACTGGAGAAAGACATGTTGGCACCTCTTCGAACAGATATTATTACTCAACAATTTTGGTGGTGAAAACGGAATTCTTTTTCTTTTTAAAGTGTTAAATAATTAGGTATTATTAAAAGTAAGGAAATCTCCTTTTCCTCACCGATGACTGTGGAAATCCTTCAAAATGCTTCAAGGCCCAACTCCAATGCTATCTCTTGCAGAAGCCTTTCCCTCCTCTGGACTTATAAACCACTCCTCACAGCCTATTTCTGCATTAACATTTCATACAATCACAGAATGTTAGAGATACATGGCTAACCCCTTCACCTAAAAAATTGGGAAACTAAACCTAGTGATATGAGGTGACTTGCCCAATGTTATGGAATTTTGAGCAGAGGGACAAGAGGAGCCTAAATGTTGCTGACTCCTAACTCAGTGTTCTTTCTAGATGTATATTTTTTCCCTTCCCATCTTTGGTTTCCTGCCCCCAACCCCCTCCTCCAATGCTATACCTATTCAGATCTCCATGCTTTCCAACAAGCTGATCCCTCTATCAGAAATATCACATCTTCCCCTTCTCTTCCATATTGCTCCTGTAAGATTTTGGAAAAACCTGGAGCATTCTCAAAATAACCGTCCTCTTAATATATCCTCATGTCATATAGTTTTATTATAAGCCCTGACCTCACTGTATTGCTAATGTTTGCATGTGTCTCCCCCATTAGATCGAGATCCTACAGGACAAGTTGTCTTGTTCATCACGGTATGCTCAGCATCCCAGCCCAGAGCCCAGCAGAATCAACATTAGATACCTGCTGATTGACTAGGGGTATAAAAGGTGCCGGTGGGGAGAGGAAGAATGGAGGGAATGGCTGCTGCTGGGCTGGATGCTATGAAGGACTAGGTTGTTAATTATAAATGTGTGACCTTGGCCCACTTATACCTTATTTGTGTCTGTCTCATCATCTGTAGAAAGAGGTTGATG
The DNA here is from genome assembly GCF_009873245.2 of Balaenoptera musculus. Lineage (NCBI taxonomy): Eukaryota > Metazoa > Chordata > Mammalia > Artiodactyla > Balaenopteridae > Balaenoptera > Balaenoptera musculus. The sequence goes on from NC_045785.1 coordinate 38,939,463, forward strand.
ATGTCTGCCATACATACTTCAGTTGGGTTTTGGTTGTGAGGATTATATGAGGAAATGTGTGGGAAAGCACTTTGAAGAGTGTGAAGCAGTCTGCAAATCTAAGACATTATCATTAAATTTATTTTGCAGGCATAAAGGTCTCTGTTAATCTAGGAGCTAGGAAAGGTTCTGCCCTCAAGAGTAATGTCTAGGGGGCTTCCCTGGTGGCGCAGTGGTTGAGAATCTGCCTGCTAATGCAGGGGACACGGGTTCGAGCCCTGGTCTGGGAGGATCCCACATGCCGCGGAGCAGCTAGGCCCGTGAGCCACAATTACTGAGCCTGCGCGTCTGGAGCCTGTGCTCCGCAACAGGAGAGGCTGCGATAATGAGAGGCCCGCGCACCGCGATGAAGAGTGGCCCCCACTTGCCACAACTAGAGAAAGCCCTCGCATAGAAACGAAGACCCAACACAGGCATAAATAAATAAATAAATAAAATTAAAAAAAAAAGAGTAATGTCTAGGGGCTTCCCTGGTGGTGCAGTGGTTAAGAATCCGCCTGCCAATGCAGGGGACACGGGTTCGAGCCCTGGTCCGGGAAGATCCCACATGTCGCGGAGCAACTAAGCCCGTGCGCCACAACTACTGAGCCTGCGCTCTAGAGCCCGCGAGCCACAACTACTGAAGCCCGCATGCCACAATTACTGAAGCCTGTGCGCCTAGAGCCTGTACTCCACAAGAGAAGCCACCGCAATGAGAAGCCCGCACACCACAACGAAGAGTAGCCCCTGCTCACCGCAACTAGAGAAAGCCTGCTCACAGCAACGAAGACCCAACGCAGCCAGTAAATAAATAAATAAAATAAATCTAAAAAAAAAAAAAAAAGAAGAGTAATGTCTAGAAAACAAGGGCATAGAAAACTCTTTTGCTCCTCTAATTTCCTGGAGCCGTTACGGTACTCAATAGAGGTTACCACGATGTAAAATCATTGACGTGAACTCATTAACATTAACAGAGCTGGGGTTCCCTTCTTCAGGACTGTTGACTAAAAAACCAGTAGTTTCTGGTCTTGGCTAAAGGGCAGGGGGACTTCTTGGCAGAAAATAAGGCCGGCAGCTTGGAGGACAGCACATACCTGAAATAGCACCGACTGTAGTATTCAAAATCATTCATTCAGCTCAAGATCTGTGTCTCGTAGGAAGCTCTTCCTGAATTCCTCAGGCCTCAGATAAGTTGCATTTCTCAGTGGCTTAGCAGGAGCTTGAGCTTGAATCTCTGGTAACAACTTATTTGTGTAAGTTACTTCCCTAAGGTCAGTCCCTCAACTATGAGGATGACAATCACCAGCTGGGGTCAGCCAGGAGGCTTAAATGAACTAAGGCATGTGAAGTGCTCTGCACAGCGCCCTGTGAGCATGCAGTTAAGTCTTAAAAGATGGAAGCTATCGTGATTACACTGTTGTGGCTCCTCATAGTCTGAATCACTCGTTTTGGCTTTTCATCATACACTGTCTCATACTGTTGTGCCACTGTTTCCAGTGTGTATCTGTTTTCCCTAGAGCCTTTACAGCTGGCAAAAGCAAGACTTATGTCTAACATGTCTACATCCACTTCTCTGGAGCTTATTTAGCACAGGCAGGGAAAGGCAGAGGACAAGTGAGCATAGAGTAATTAACCATCAAGGGGCTCAGAGGTTGAGTGAAGGGACATTTGATGAAGGGGGTGGAGGTGCCGACTGGCCAGGACCTAGACTAATAGGTTTCTTTCCCAGGTAATAGAAGCTCCATCATTTCCTTATTCCATTTGACGTAGCGCCCACATATCTATAAACAGTATTCTGTGGGACTGGATGAAAGAAAGAAATTCAGACAAATGTCACTTGAGAGGCAGTCATCTCCAAAGTCTTTTAATCCAACTTTTCCCTTATTAATGCTTTATCCAAAGATGCTGAAAAGCTATCGTAGATACTAATTTGTCAAATAACTTCCAGAGTGAGTTCTCTTCTTAGAGAACTTCTAGAGAGGCTTCAGTGATGGTCCCTCTTCTCTGGATGTTAGTAGGAGACATGTTTTGTTGAATTAATCTACAGTCTAAACTCAGTCTCCAAAACTGCTTAAGTGTCTTATCAGAGGCCTTGAATTAGATGTGCTAACAGCAGTGATGGAATTAGATTCTGCCTAAAAAGCCTCGGGTTCAGTTTTCATTGCTCAGATAGAGAGCTTCTTGTTTGGTGTGAAAATTACAGGATTCCCAGAGATAATGGTATAGTTAATGAGGCTTTCAGTGAATCAGCATTCTCTCAGTTTTTTAAATAATATGCAATATAAATTGTACTTACACTCACTTCTTGGGTGAAACACTGAGGGCTAAAGTTAAACAGAACACACTTGAAGTGGCGATGACAATTCCATTACTTAAAAATTTACTCCAATGAAACCTATAAGTGGATTTTAAAAATATTTATTAAAATAACCGAAGCCCCAGACCTTGCCTATGGGAACAAAGGTAAACACAGAGAATCACCATCAGTGACATTTCTATATCTTGATTTTAACCTGAAAGAGCAATGTAACAGGGAAATGTACACTAACTGGTGCCTGGCTCCAGTGGGGAACAGCAGAGAGCACCATGTTGCCATACTTTGGCTGGCTAAGTATAAATTGGTCCATCAGATTATTACCTTAGAAGGCCCCAGTTGGGTATTTAGAGACCCAAAGTCCACTTCTTTCCAATTTACATATCAAATTTTGATATAAGGCAATGATATCTTAATCTAACTTCAGCAGAAGAGCTTTCTCTCTCAAGTGAATGAGGACTTTTTCATTTACATTCAGAAAAAACAATTTAAAATTTATTTTTTAAGAAAGTGAGGAAAGGAAGCAACTACTGATGCACTCAACAAGTTGGATGGATCTCAAGGATATTATGCTGAGTGAAAACCAATTTCAAGAAATTACATACTATGATTCTATTTATATTAGCATTCTCAAAATGACAAAACTCTAGTGATAGAGAACAGATCATTGGTTGTCAGGAGTTAGTGTTGGAGGGAGGCTGTATTTTAAAAGAGTAGAACTAGGGAGTTTCTTTGTGATGATGGGACAGTTCTGTATGCTGATTGTGGTGGTGGTTATGCAAATCTATAAGTGATAAAATTTCATAGTTATATACCAAAAAGTAAATAAATGAGTACAGCAACTTGTGAAACCTGAAAAGTCTGTGGTTTAGTTACTAATATTGCACCCAATGTCAATTGCTTGGTTTTGATCATTTACTATGGTTATATAAGATATTATCATTGGGGGTTGCTGGATAAAGGGTACACCTGAACTCTGTATAATTTTTGTAATTTTGGGGGAGTCTAAAAAGTTTTTTTTTAAGAAGTGGAGAAGGATATGCTACAGCAGAGGACAAAGGAAAGCAGTCAATCTAGACATTTTTATTAAGTTCCATTAAAAAATACTAAAACATCTGAAAAACTCACAAAGTTTATAAAACACACTCATACTCAATAATTTTCTTATTATGTGATAGCTAGTGCTATATGTTGAAAATGTTACATTAACATCAACCCACAAGAGTGCAAAAGTTTTACTTCCACAGTATTTAACAAATATGCATCTTAAGACAACATCTATACTCCTTGTATAAAAGATGTTAAGTTACTTTTAAAAATAAAACTTTCCCCTTAAATTCAATAAGGGTTGATTTAGCTAATTTACTCAGGGTCATGATAACTTTATATTCTTTTGGTGATACTGGGTAGATGCAAAATGCTAGGAAAACAGACTTACTTTTCGAAGTGTACAGTATAAAAGAGCAATTCAGATTCATAGTTGGATAGCATCTGCTTATCTAAATTTGTTGAAATAACTGATCTCAGGATTTGTTTAAAAAAAAAAAAAATCCAGTGATGCTGAACGCCACTATCTGAACAAAGAGCACTTAGCCCTCCTAATAGCCAGCCATGTCATAGACAATCAGGTCACTTGTTCAGCTCTTTGCCATCAGCTGCTACCAAGAAACAGAGAGATCCCTAGAATGACTAGGAATTCCCAAACTATCAAAAGGCTCTGGCTTCCATAAGTATCTTCAGGAGACATCCCATCCTCATATCAGGAGGGCAGGGGAGTTAAAAGTTTAAAATAATTTTGGCAACTGTCTGAGACGCTTCACATCTAAGAAGGTGCCTACTGAATTCATACTATTCATTTGCTTTAAAGTATCAGAAGGTTTCAAACTTTCAGGAAAAACCGGAGTGTCCCTTACATTTTCTTTCTCAGGATGTTGGGTGAACTCTGCTTTTCCAGTTCGGAGGTTCACTGCAGGACTTGATTTAAGGTTCTTTAATAAGAAATCTGGGTTTTCATTCAACTGTGGTGTTGCTTTTGGCCGAACAACTTCGTTTGTAATATTTCTCAGTACTGGCATATCTGTGTGGGTGCCCATGGAGTCATAGTTATAACGAGTAGTTATCTCACAAGCATTCTTAGAAGGCTCTTTCTGACAATCAAGTTGTTCAGCTATGCACGTAAGGTTTTGATTCACTAAATGTTCACTCTTGGTATCTGTATTGTTTGGAGGCTCCTCTTCATCCTCACTATTGTCACTGCTTTGAATCAGTCCATACCTCTTCATGTATTTTTTGGTTGCAAATGACATGTTGTTTGGTGAAATTAAACTAAGGCCCACTGTGTTTCTGTCTGTATTAATATGTAGAAGGCTAAAAGATGAGTCACAGTTATTTTGGTTTGATCGAGTGAGAGACAGTTGTGACAGCTGATTTTCATTTAAATATTTCAGAGCTATAGCATTTGCTTCCATGCTCAAATCCACACCGTTGGGGCTTAAGCCACTCATGCCAACATTAGCAAATGACATGCAGTTTAATCCAGAGATCACTGCTTCAGGGCTGATGCATGCCAACACACTGAAAGACAGAACAGAGCAGGCCATCATTTATCTTATTCTGGGTACTAAACAGTGTTACTGTAAATATGTTCCATTCTATGAAGGTAACAGTTAAGTCTTCAGCTTTAAGCTTGATGGTGCTTTTTATCTGAGAGCTCAGACATCTAAGTCTTGATGATCCAGATACATTCAAGGGGTAACTATGATAACCTAGAAGGTAATCCATGATGCAAAGACTGAAAGTGGAACACAAATTAATTTTCCTAAATTTATACCAGTTATGGTTTTAAGACCAAATATAAGACCCCAAGATGTAAAGCTTTTTAATATTGATAAAGTAAAACAAAAATAAAATCAAACAGAAAACACATCTGATAATATAACATTACAAGATTTGGTGAGTAGCTCAGAATATTACATTGTTCATAGTTGAAGAGATTCCATTTGTAATGAATGAAAAATATCAACCAGTCTCTGGATATGGACGTGTGTGCGTGTGTGTGTGTATACACTAATTTTCTTTTGTTAGATATAATCCTCACTCACTTTGGTTGGTTTATCTCATTAACAGTAATCAATTGACTTGCCTTTTCCTGTATATCACATATACAGTAATAGCTGCTAATTTTTATTGATGCCTTATTATGTGCCAGGCACTCTGCTAAACAATCAGTGCCTCATTTAATCCTTGCAGAAACCTTTCTCTGGGAGGTTGTCCCTATCATGTATTTCAACCTTATTCTCCATTACAACAATTCAGATTTCCCTTCCCCTACTTTTCTGTTTTCTCCTCGGCACTTATGGCTACCTATATATTTACCTCACATTTCTCATTTATTGTCTAGCTCCCTCATGAAAATCCATGAGGGCAAGGGATTTTTTGTCTCTTTCCCCCACCACTGCAGTATCCTTGGTGCCTGGAACAGTGCCTGGCACAGGGTAGGCATTCAATAAATATTTACTGAATGAATAAAATAGGTATTATTATCTTTATTTTACAGTTGAGAAAACTAAGGACTAGAGATTTTAACTAATTTCCCTAAGTTGAACAGCTAATAACTGGCAAGCTAAGCCCAGGTCTGCCTTACTCTCTGGGGCTCTATAAGCACTGTTTCACTATACTGTATTCAACAATTTGTATTTTGCTATCAGAGTTTTTCTATTCCCTAAAAATCAGAGTCCTCTGTGTACTATTATATTATATATATAATACATATATAATATACAATATATTATATTATTATTATGTTCTAGTCAAAGAATATGCTATGACTTTCCATACCATCCAATGAAGAAATTCAGCTGTTTACATGCCAGCCACTGCCTGCATCCCTACCCTCACAAAACCCAAATAACTATCAGGTATTTTTATTCTCACAAGTACCTGAAATTTTGAAGAAACTATTTTCAACCATCAATATCCCCTAAAACCAGTGATGTCATTACCAAACAATGGAAGAACGTGCTTAATAATGCTGTTCTTTATAACTACCTTGGAATTCTTCCTCAACCTTCTTGGTATTTACTGCTTTGGAGACTGTCTTAATAAGATGGAAGAAAAAAAAAAAAAAAAAGATGGAAGAGATAGTACCAATCTATCTAGATATTATTCTTTTATGATATATTCATAGTGCTAATATCTTCTGAATATAAAGTTATTTTTCTACTTTCTTTGCCTATTTCCTCAAAATCATAAGCAATTTGCATATTAAATCAGAAGACTTGTACATATTAAAAATATATAATATCTATAGATAATATTAATGTAAATAATATGAAAAGGCAAATAAAAACTTCTAATTCAAAAGGTTAAATATTGAGAAAAAGTAGATCTAATTTGAATTAGATCTTTTTTTTTAAACCATTTTTAAAAACTGAAGTATAGCTAATTTACAATGTTGTGTTAGTTTCAGGTGTACAGCAAAGTGATTCAGTTATTTATATATATATTCTTTTTCAGAGTCTTTTCCATTATAGGTTATCATAAGATATTGAATATAGTTCCCTGAGCTGTACAGTAGGTCCTTGTTGTTTATCTATTTTATATGCAGTAATAGGTATACATTAATACCAAACTCCTTAACTCCTAATTTATCTCCTCCCGCCATCCCCTTTGGTAACCATAAGTTTATTTTCTATGTCTGTGAGTCTATTTCTGTTTTGTAAGTAAGTTCATTTCTATCATTTTTTTTAGATTCCACATGTAGGTGATATCATACAATATTTGTTTTTCTCTGTCTTACTTCACTTAATATGATAACCTCTAGGTCCATCCATGTTGCTACAAATGGTATTATTTCATTCTTTTTTTATGGCTGAGTAATAATAGATCTTTTATAGAATGGTTAAAAGATCTATATAAATCCATGAAAACAATCAATATCAGTTTAGAAGGTTCTTCAAGTTTCATTGTCTAACACAGCTAGCTAGTTTCGATTTGGGGTCTGGAGGAAACACCATTACTTTGAAAACAAAACAAATCAATAATACTCAGAACAAATGCATATAAACAACACTAGCGTGATTAAGATGAAAAGCAAAAGTAGGCCATTCCACTGATCAAATCCTAAAAGCCTTGATCACAGATATACTATATTAGAATCTCATTAGATATGCAGTCACAAAAGGATGATGAGAGTCCATTTATGTTTAAATATGAGAGTCACATGCCAATAATTAAGGGAATTATTCCAACTTACTTAAAGATGAAAACCAACCCTGACTATTGTCCTGCTTGAATCCTGATTAGTTACCCCCTACTTATCCTACATAGGGTTTTCAACTAGAGAAAACATACCATTTTCAAGTAGAGAGCAAGGAAATAACTAGAGAGACTGCTAAGGATCTGTTCTGAATTCAAAAGGTCACTCCAATTGGGAATATGCCTGTAGAGGCTGCTGCCAGTCCTCCATCTTCCCTACAATTTCTAGGTATGTCTGGGACCTTCTTTCATTGTTTTCCTGTTTTTGGACCTTCTTAATCTGCAGTGTTATGGAACAGGAAAGCAGAAAGGAAATCTTCCTTGCCCTGTCTCAGCTACTCTTCTGGCTGGAAGATATGCTCCTGCAGTCCAGAACTGGAACGTGAAATAAGTTTTCACATAGGTACAATGACAAAGGTAGCTGGTTTATAGAACTAGAACAACAACAGGCATTACAAGGACTATAAAGATTACTTTTCTGGAATACCAAACTACAATTTATATACTATTTCTATAGGAAAAATGTGTCTTAAATTCTAAACAATTGCCTTATGAACTTTTAGTACACCAGCTATATTATACCAATATGTGTTAAAAGATAACAACACAAGGCCATAAATACTGACAAAAAGTATTCCAGAGGTACTTATAAAAATAAGGCATTCATTGTAAACTTCAGTGATGACCTGAGTAGTTTGGATTTCCTTCCTTTATCAATCCATGAAGACCCACCAAGTGTGGTAGAGGCAATAAGGATTCACAGATAGATAAAACTCACAGTCTTGCTGGAAAGGCTATCACAAGAACATGCTATATAATTTATTAGAAACGAGGTACTCTGAGAGTACATAACGTCAATATTCTGGTGAGGGGTCCCAGAAACATTGACAAAGGAGGTGACGTCTGAGTTCAGCTTTGAAGGATAAGGATTCTGGCAAGCAGAAAGATAAAAAAGAGCATCCCAGGTAAAACTAACAGCAAGGAACTTTGCAAATGCCAAAGATGGGTAAACTGGAATTTGGTAGAGAGTGGTAGGAGATTATACTAAAAAAATTAAGCTCAAGACAAACTGTGAAACAACGTGAATTAATTAGGTAGGCTTTAGATAGTCTTATGCTTGGAATCTCCTCTCAGCCTAAGACTATTGATAACAAAATATGACTTATATGTGTTAGAGAAATAGTTTCAGTGCAGTTTCATTTTTAATCACAATAATATATAGAACCCATTAATAATGCATAAAATATAAATTAAAGATAATTTAAGAATTTTTGGTCTAAATTAGCACAGATCCTTAAAATGGTCAATTTTAATATAGGGTAATTATAATACAGTATGAAAATATGCTAGGTACCTCTCCTATGTGCTTCCATGATATACTATATCCTTTCTTTTCACAGCAGGTATCAGAGTATTTTATAATTGACTTTATTTGTGCATCTTCTCCACTGAACTATAAGATCTATGAGGGGAAAGATGTCTTTCCTAGGTTATCTTGTATACCATGATATTTCTCATAGCTGGCTCACAGTAGCAGCTCATTACATATTTATTGAAGTAAAATGAGTAAAAGTATTGGTGAACTACTAATACATATAGCTGGTAGGAAGGTAAAAATCTTACTCTTTCAGAAAGCAATGTAGTGACGGCCTTAAAATTTTCCTACCATTTGACTTAGTCTTTCCACTTCTGAGACTCTATTCTAAGGAAATAACCCTAAACCTAAAAAATGCAATCTTTGCAAAAGGATGTTTATCATAGCAATATTTAAAATAGTAAGACATTGAAAACAATTTGACTCAGTTCTGACAAGAGGGGAAGGGTTAAGTAAACAAATACTATGTCCTACTTACTGGTTTATTAGTTCCCCATTAAAGATGATGCTTAGAAAACATTACAACAACTTTGAAAACATGATTATTTTCCAGTGTAAACCAAAAACATTTTTTTGGGAGGGTATATACAGTATGGTCAAAACACAAAGCAGGGCTTCCCTGGTGGCGCAGTGGTTAAGAATCCGCCTGCCAATGCAGGCGACACGGGTTCGAGCCCTGGTCCGGGAAGATCCCACATGCCGCGGAGCAGCTAAGCCCGCGCGCCACAACTACTGAGCCTGTGCTCTAGAGCCCGCGAGCCACAACTACTGAAGCCCGTGTGCCACAACTACTGAAGCCTGCGCGCCGAGAGCCCGTGCTCCGCAACAAGAGAAGCCACCGCAATGAGAAGCCTGCGCCCCACAACAAAGAGTGGCCCCCGCTCACTGCAACTAGAGAAAGCCCGCGTGCAGCAGCAAAGACCCAGTGCAACCAAAAATTAAATAAATGAATAAATAAATAAATTAAAAAAAAAAAAAACACAAAGCAGCAAAATATACATCACCGTTAAGACCCCACCAAAAAATTAAACAAGCAATAAGAATAGAGCAAAATAGTAAAAAAGCAAAACAAAACAAAAAAACTATGGACTTTGGAGTTAGAAGAGCAGGTTTAAAATTACAGGTGTGGAGCCTTGAGTAAATTGGTACTTAATTGCCTCATCTATAACACATGTATAATAATAGTATCTATCACATAGATTATTGCAAGGATTAACTGAAATAATGTTGCATAAAACTTCAGCACAGTTCCTCATACATTATGAGCACTCAATAAATGGTTGCTGTTAAAATTACTTTAGAAAAATAAAAGGAAATACAAAAGCAAAATTTTTAATAATAAATGAAGTTGGTTGGTATGAATATGCTTTGTTTTGGGTTTTTTGGCCTCGCGGCTTGTGGGATCTTAGTTCCCCGACCAGGGATCGAACCCAGGCCCTCAGCAGTGAAAGCACATAGTATTAACCACTGGACCGCCAGGGAATTCCCCTGAATATGGGTTTTCCTTGTCTACTTTTCTAAATTTTCCAAGGTTTCCAAAATAAACATATTACTTTGACAATGGAAACAAAACAAATATCAAACTCTATTTCCAAAGCTCTACAATATTTTACACAATTTATAACATAAAATAAAGCTTTTTTAAAAAAAGTTTTCATGTGAAGATATAGCTATGTTATTGTAAAATTTTAGCCAGCTTACCCCTCTATGGAAATGATTAATTTAACATATTGTTTTGAACTGAAAACAATTTTTTTCACATCAGCTTTTACTTCCTTGAGAAAATCATCTTACATGAAACTAAAATCCTATCTATGAATGTATATCTATGTATTTTTCAACTCATATAGGTAATTGAATTTTAAAAATGGGAACAGCCCATAATATTAAATGAAAATGTCTATTTTGTAATGGTAAGTAAAGAAAAATAAACAAAATTATATATACAGTAAAACAGCAACTATGAGGAAACATAGTTTTCTTTGGGTGTTATTAGTTCAGATGACATTTTCTTCATTTTGTAAAATTCCAACCCTGAGCATGTATTATTTTTATAGTATAAATTTATAATATAAACTGTCATTTAAATAGAGAGCAGAAGAATCTGACTACTCCACACTGATACATCAAAAAGGCTTTACTTTCCATTTCATTATAGGCATTTAAAAACAGAATCAAGTTCATTATATACTGAAAATTTATTCATTTCAATGTTTCACACTTAAGACATTAAAACAGGGTGGCGGGGGCTTCCCTGGTGGCGCAGTGGTTGAGAATCTGCCTGCCAATGCAGGGGACACGGGTTCGAGCCCTGGTCTGGGAAGATCCCACATGCCACGGAGCAACTAGGCCCGTGAGCCACAATTACTGAGCCTGCGTGTCTGGAGCCTGTGCTCCGCAACAAGGGAGGCCGCGATAATGAGAGGCCCGCGCACCGCAATGAAGAGTGGCCCCCACTTGCCGCAACTAGAGAAAGCCCTTGCACAGAAACGAAGACCCAACACAGCCATAAATAAATTAAAAAAAAAAAACAAAAAACTGACTCAGTAGAGTCTTTGTAAATTTAACATTTAAAAAAACAAAACAAAACAGGGTGGCCACTATGAAGAAATACATTACTTAAAAACTATTCCCTACAGACAGCCATACCAAAACGTAAGGGTTCCACACAGATAGCAGGGTGATTTATGCATTCTAACAGATGTATATAGCCTCTATCCCAAGAGTATTCAAATAAAACCTTCAAAAATGCTAGACTCATTCCTACACTGGTGGTAGGCATATAAACTAGTAGAACTATTTTGGTGGGCAATGGCAACATCTACCAAAACTTCAGATGCACATATCCTTTGATCCTGCCTACTTCCAGGAATTTATCCTACAAAGACACTTGTACAAGTACGTGTAGAATGATGTTCACTTAGCATTGTTTGAGATAAGAAATAAGAGATTCAGCCTAAAAGTCCATTAATAGAGAACTCGGGTTCACTATATTATAGTACATGAGCACAAGAGAATATTATGCAGCTGTTTAAATGCATGAGAAAGAATTGCATATACCTATAAAGAAAAGTACCTAAGATATAACGTTAAGCAAAAAACCCAAATTGCAACACTTATCACACAGATACATACTTGAACATGCCTAGAGCATTTCTAGAAGAATACCAAAGAAACAGTTAAGAGAAATAACCTAGGAGGAGTCAGACTGAGGAGTTTGGGAAGTGGGGGCTTTTGCATTCTATCTGATATTCTTGCATGTTATTTGATTTTTAAATTTTATTTATTTATTTATTTATTTTTGGCTGTGTTGGTTCTTCGTTTCTGTGCGAGGGCTTTCTCTAGTTGCGGCAAGCGGGGGCCACTCTTCATCGCGGTGCGCGGGCCTCTCACTATCGCGGCCTCCCTTGTTGCGGAGCACAGGCTCCAGACGCGCAGGCTCAGCAGTTGTGGCTCACGGGCCCAGCTGCTCCGCGGCATGTGGGACCCTCCCAGACCAGGGCTCGAACCCGTGTCCCCTGCACCGGCAGGCGGATTCCCAACCACTGCGCCACCAGGGAAGCCCCTGATATTTTTTTAAATCATGAAATTGTATTACTTTTGTAACTAGAAAATGACATCAAAAATAATTAATAGAAAGCACACTAGCCTTAATAACATAATTTCCAGATTTTATCCTCTTTAAAAACAAGTATGTGTTGAGGTGATCTTTGATGAAGAGGAATCTAAACAGAACATGGCCAGTTGCAACTGGTGAGCAATAAGTAAGGTTCATATAACTATATTCTTCAAAACACATTTCTACAAAAAGGAATTTTTTTTTTAAAGGAAATAATCGTTTTTTAAAATTTATTTATTTTTGGCTGCGTTGGGTCTTCGTTGCTGCGCACAGTCTTTCTCTCTAGTTGCGGCAAGCGGGGGCTACTCTTCATTGTGGTGCGTGGGCTTCTCATTGCAGTGGCTTCTCTTGTTGCAGAGCATGGGCTCTAGGCGTGCGGGCTTCAGTAGTTGTAGCACACAGGCTCAGTAGTTGTGGCTTGCGGGATCTAGAGCGCAGGCTCAGTAATTGTGGTGCACGGGCTTAGCTGCTCCGCGGCATGTGGGATCTTCCTGGACCAGGGCTCAAACCTGTGTCCCCTGCATTGGCAGGTGGATTCTTAACCACTGCGCCACCAGGGGAGTCCCACAAAAAGGAATGTTTTTGCCTTTTAGATGGCACAACTGCATTAACTGTACATCCAGGAGCTGGCGCAGATCTCATCACCTCCAGGAAAACTTTTCCAGACACCAAAAATGAGCAAAAGCTCATTTCTCTTTCTATAAGACTCCCAGAGCATTTTGTTGGCATCTTTACCCAGGAGATATCCCCCAATAACCCTCAAATTACTTAGGTCTATAACCTTCTCCTCTACTAGAAAAATCTAAAGGGTAGAAACGATCTCTTATATTCATTATATAGTAGACCCTGAAAAAAGGATAAGCCAATAGAATTGAGTGGCAAGCTTATACCTTTTTTCATGAGACAGCTGCAATACATTTAAATTTTTCTTTATCTTTTAAAACAAATTTTAAACTTACCTGGCGTGATCCACTTTATGTACATTTTTCTTCACTTTAGTAGGAGAATCAATTTTTACTCCAAGGCTTCTTAGTTGCTTAAGGGTTGCATTAAGAACACAATCTTTGTCCACCGGTCCTGAATCATGTTTTTTCTTTTTAGTATGGTAAACATTCTGCATTCTGGTGCATTCGTGACTGATAATCACTGCTTTGGTAGATGGCTGCTCAGTTTCCTGGTGGGAGTTATTCAATAGGTGGTTCCCTTGACCCTGATGAAAAAAGAAAAAGGACATATTTGAAAAATCACTATTAACAGTCTTAGGAAACAAAAATGCAAATAATAGTGGTAAGTAATGCCAGAGAAGAGCAAAATATTATCTTGCTAAAATTCTACAAAATATCAAATACATTTGCCAAGTTTTATGGAGTTTTTATAAAAGAAGTCCATCCTAATGAATGAATGATTTCATCAGCTCCTAGAGAAAACTTAGAATGTTTGTTCAGAACTTGTTCATTTTAAAACCAAAAGATTTAAAATCATTTGAGTAATATTTCAAGTGTTTTTAAGGATTTATAGTAAATTCTTTATAAACAAAAGTTTAAAATCATGCCTTCATTTGAAAAATGATAATGTTTCAGAGTTATAAGTTTGATCTTTATGTTACTTTGAGAATTTGACTCCTCTCTTTTCTCGCTTTGAATGAGAATGACCTGTGATCCTATCTCTGCCTTCCTGACCTTAAATCATATTTCATTCCCTTGAGCACACGGCTGCTAGCACCAGTCTAGGACCTAGCAGGCAAATAACAAATATGTGTTAACTCATGAATACTTAGGGCCCTATGAAGTATGTTTAATTAGCCTTCAATTATAAATGGAGAAATCAAATGTTCCAAAGTCTACAATTGGTAAGTGACAGCCACGGTCATTCGAACTTCAAGTCCCAGTTTACATTCTAGCTTTTCCAAGATGACTATGTCCTCCAACCAGAATTACCCCTTTTTATTGTGTGCTGCCTTTGCTTACAGCACTTCTCAGCCTGTCCTATAGTTATTTGTTACTGGTATCCATGGGCTATTTCCCCCAGGTTTTCAAAGGCAGAGACGGTCATATTCATCTGTATATTATCCACTTAGTTCATTTTCTTAGACTAAGCTAAGTATTCAATAAAAATCTGCTTATGTGAACTAAAGTCAGTAAATATTATCATAAATATTCTACTACTTTCCAATTTTCAAGCTTCCTGCAAACTCTCGCTTATTTTTCTGGTACTAACTTTAGTTTGAATTTGGCATAATGTCAACATATTTTTAAAGTAAGACATTTTTTTCCTGGCTATCTAAGTATCTGGTGACTGGCATGCTTACAATGAGTTATTGAATTTAGGTTATCATAATTTATGAAAAGCTAAAAGAAATAAGTGATATATCATTAATTTGGGGAAAATCTTTTTATATCAAGGTCCCAATCAGTTTAAGGATAGGAAAGGCTTAACTAGCATACCCTAGACTAAATAACCATCTCACAAAAGATGAAATGCTTTACATTTTCTTACCAACACATCCTGGAATAGTTTCTGGTTATCTGATGGTTGATGAGGCAAGGGTTGCATTACTTGCTCAGTTTTGGGTTCCCCTGATGTTACAGAGCTATTAGTGGCACCCTCTGTTGGTCCACTTTGGAAGCACATGCTTACACTCTCTGCCAGCAGAGGATTTGGAAAGAATACAGGCACATCAGGTTCTTTTCCCACAAGTGGAGAAGAGCTGCTTGAAAGGACATATATAAAGTAAGTGTTAGTTATCAAGGTATCTTTAAAGTATATTTGAAGTGCAGTAACTTTGGGAGAACGGGGTAAGACTCGGCAGCATTCTGGTTTGTACCGTCAGCTCCTAGTGATACTAGATAAGCATTTCATCTTGATAGGCTGTATATAAATGGTTAAGATGGTAAATTCTATGCTATTTTGTTTTACAACAACAACAAAAAAACAAGCAAAAACCTTAAAAGGTTTATTAAAACAAACACAATTCCTTATACTGTAAATCAAAGCTCTCTGAAATTTGGTAGTCAACTTGGCTTTTCAGCCAATCTCTTTCAATGCCTCCTGTTTTATTTTATATTCTGAACAAACTGGATTACTAACAGTACTCTGAATTCTGCCCATACATTTTGTCTACAGCAGAACAGTTCTCAATCTTGGCTACACATCAATATCACTTGTAAAGTTTTAAAAAATACAACTGTTTGGACTTCTCCCTTCAGAGAGTCTGAATTGGTGAAGGGCCCAAATTTACCTGTATTTTCAAGTGCCATGGAGCCAAGACTTACTGTTCTAATGCCTTTAAATTGGCACACTCTCATCAAAATCCTATCTACTGTTCGAGGGACATTTTAAAACTTTGCTTCCTCTATGATGTTCTAAAACCTTAACTGGGTATGTCCTCTTGCTTCTTTCAACCCCCATTAGCACTTCCTTTTATCTCTTAGGTCACATATATTCTCATTTATAATACAGTTTGTTCATCGTGTCTGGGGCAAATTTCTTAATCTCTCTGCGCCTCAGTTTCCTCATTCATCAAATGGGAAAAATGATATCCACCTCCCTGGGTTGAAAAACATGAGACAGGATTAAAGGAGATACAAAGTACCTAGCATAGTACCAGATAAACATAGTGGGTGGTCTGTAATTGCTAGTTCTCTTCATCTCCTGCTGCTATCCCCTTGCTTCCTAAATATCACATTGAACTTTTATCTTCAACCATGTTAACTAATTTCACTGTAGTGAAAATACCAAAACTCAAATGTAGAAGCAGAAATCCAGCCTGTAGAGATTTTATGGCTTTTTGGGAAAGTACTTGTACTGAGCAGGATTTTTATCATGCAAACATTTGCAAAAGTACTTTATTTTTAAGGAGAGTCCATGTCAGTTACTGAGTTTGCCTTATTCTACCTTTAGCTAAATGATGACAATAATTAGATACTAATTCTGGTACTATTCTATGTGCCTTAAATACATTAACTCATCTAATCTTTACAACAATGCTGAGATAGGTACTACTTTCACTGTCTCCATTTATATAGACAGGGAAACAGAGTCATCCAGACATTATGAGACCTGCCCATGGTCACACTGCTGTGATTCAAATCCAGGCAGTTTGGCACCATGCTCTTAATCACTCTACTATATTGCATTTTCAAGAATTTAAAAATATGTGTCTTGGTGTCTAACCTACCAAACAAAAATAAAAGCTAAAAAAGAAGAAAAGAACCAAAACATTAAAGATTTCAAATTTAAAAAATTGTTTAAAGATGATTCTAATATGGCAAGTATTAGTAGGTATGTCCAAAGCACGACTTCTTAAAAAAAAAAAGCAAGCTTGTGTCAAAAGAAATATCATCTACCACTCTTCCCTGGGAAGAAGCAACCAATTACCATATATGCTGCAAGCCAAAAAATTTATCTTTCACAAACTGTTTTAACATTAGACTGATTCAGCAAGACACCCAAAGGGGGCAGGGAACCCAGGTGGCCAGGTGCCATGTATGAATACTTAGCACTGGGAACCACAGCATGAATCAGACCAGATGTTTGGGAAGAATCTCCTAAAGAAGCACCAAAACCACCATATACAACACTGGAGATACTATTTAATCCAAGTCATATATTATGCTGAACAAAGATCAGATTTACATCTGTTATATGTTGGACTCAACAGAGTTAGTTAATTGCCCTGAAAAAGCAATTAACTGCATTCTATCAATGAACTCAGATCTGTTTCTGAAGTTAAAAACCACAATGGCTTGGAGATTTTTTTTTTTGATGTGGATCATATTTAAAGTCTTTGTTGAATTTGTTACAACATTGCTTCTGTTTTATGTTTTGTTTTTTTGTCCACAAGGCATGTGGGATCTTAGCTCCCCAACCAGGGATCAAATCCACACTCCCTATATTGGAAGGCAAAGTCTTATTAACAAGTGGACCGTCAGGGAGGTCTCTGGATTGGAGATTTTTTAAAGTTCTGACTTAAAACTATTTCAGGGGTAAAACCTCCTAATTCCTGATAGTCTACAGTTTACAGAAGTTAGGGAGAATAAACAAGGATAACCACAGTTCATGCCTCTTTGTTCTCAGTTTCTATAATTATTCCAAATAAAATGTGGACTTATTTTGGGGCTCACCCCAAATTGCTCTTCCTATCACTGAACGTTTATGAAGGAGCTAACATGGGGAAACAGACACTGGGTCAAGTCCTAAAGATACAGAAATGAGTAGGATCCCTATACTGTAGGAATTCAGTCTAGTCGGGGAGACACATATACAGATCTTTTTAATACACTTGTGGTACATACTATGAGTACTTAATTGAATTGTAAGGTTAAGACATATACTCTACTGAGCAAAGCAGATAAACATTTCTAGTTTTCTGGAGGGGTGTATTTATTGTTTTACTCATTATTGTAATCAGAATAATTTAAAATGTCAAATATTATCAAAAGGCTAATAATTTTAAAAAGTAATCAACTGCCTGCCACATGCCACCCCCACCACTGAATTCACCTCTTTTAAAACTGTTTCATGTGATATTACCCTGTAGCGTTTTAGCCTACGTTATTCCTCTACCTTTAACATTTATTCTACACCTGATCCCTTCCACCACAGTCAATTCCAAGGCACCTTCACCTCACTTGGTCTTTAGTCTATTAACCAGTCTCCCTACTTCCACTCTTAACCCTCATCAGTTCACTTGCCACAAAACAGCTAGAATGGCCTTTAAAAAATGAAAATCAGATCATACCACTCCATCATTTAAAATCCTCCCTGGTTCTAATGAACACAAAATAAATTCAGAACTCCTTTCTACAACCTACAAAGCCCTACATAATTTGGTTCCTGCCTATATCTCTGACCATATTTCCTGTGCTCTCTCAGTCACTAAGTTCAGCCACAATGGCTTTCCTGCTTGTTTCTGAAACTCTCAAGCTCAGGCACACCTCAGGGTCTATACTTGCCATTTCCTCCACCTGGAACACTCTTCGCCAGATATTGTCATGGCTGGCTTCTTATCATTCAAGCCACTGCTCAAATGTTACCCCCTGAGGGAAGGCTTCTTTCACCACCCTACCTAATAATGCCCCTCACTCCCATGCCACTATCCCAGTTACACTCCACTTGGTCACCCTGCTTTATTTTCTTCAGGCAGTTGTCATTATATGAAATTATATGATTTCCTGCTGATGTGGTTACTGTTTGTCTCTACAACTCATGGAAATTCCATGATGTCAGGAGCTTTGCCTGACCTACTGCTCAATCTCTAGGGCCTAGTTCTGTGGCAGCACATGCCAGAAACTCAAAGAATATTTGTTGAATTTATTTCCAAATTTGCTAAGGATCTAAATTACTTCACAATCCTTATTTTTTTTTAATGAAAATTTCAAAATGAAAAATTTCAGACACAAGAGAGAATAGTTTAACAAATCACTATGTACCATCACTTTTTAAAATTACCTACTCTATCTTACTTCAACTATACCCCTAGCCATTTCATCCCCACCAGCTTATTCTGAAGTATATCTCAGGTAACAGGTTGTATCTCTCAGAAATAAAGACTTAGTTATACATATATAATTGCAATATGGTAAATCTTTAAAAATTTACAAAATTCAGGACCCCAGTTCCAACTGGGATCTAGTGTTATCAGAACCTCTACAGTGAGGCCTGAGCATACATATTTTTGAAATTTTCTTCAAATGTTCTGATTCAGCCAGACTGTTTTACACATCCAATGACTGACATCTGGGAATGGTTCTAGAAGGCTCAGAATTATGTTACAGGGAATTCCCTGATGGTCCAGTGGTTAGGACTCCTCGATTCCACTGCAGGGGGCACAGGTTCAATCCCTGGTCAGGGAACTAAGATCCCGCATGCCACGCAATGTGGCCAAAAAAGAAAATTCAAAAAAAAAAGAAAAGAACTGTCTGTTACATAGGAATCACATTAGGAAAGACACCAATGAAAATACTTTTAGAAAACAGTTTCTGAGTTAGAATACCAGAAGAATATTAGAATTTAAAAAGAAAAAAAGAGGTAAGATGAATACTGAATCAAAGAGATCTTACTTGGATATAGAAAGTTGCTGATTAAATTCTTCTTCCACAGCAATGTTGCTCTCTTCAAAACTGGGAATATCAACAGCTTTTAATGAAGATGCACTACCAGGAGTACTTGTGACTTCATTATTAATATCAACAGAAAAATTCATGTCCTCACTGGAAATCTTGGTATCATCTTGTCTCAGCTGAGATTCAGGCTCTTGATCATCACCTGCCGCATTCCAAAACAAGCTGGCACCTAGATGTTAGATGATTTAACAGATACTGAAACAAACATTCACTTATAAAAATAATTCTCTGACAAACCTTTGTTAAGTAACACTAGCTATATTAGTTTAACACAATTACCCAGAACTGTTTTCAGATTATATTTTCTCAGAAATGCCATGAAGAGGTAAGTGAAAGGTGAAAAGAGAGAAAACTGGGGTACAAAGGGAAAGAGGACATTCTGGGCCCTACCTCTTCAAGAGGTGTGGCTCTCAAATGATGTGTTTTACCTATCAAGGTTCTGAATATGATTTGGGGTGTATATGTGTTTTGAAAACTGTTCTGAAAAACAGGAGAAAATATATAAAATGCAAATCCCTAGGCTCTTTGATTTTGATTCTTAAATACAATATTTATGATACTATTTTAGAGATGTATCAGACATACATAATATCAGGCAAGTATTTTTTTTTTTTAAAGAAATTCACGTTCTTTTATTTATTTATTTATTTATTTATTTATGACTGTGTTGAGTCTTCGTTTCTGTGCGAGGGCTTTCTCTAGTTGTGGCAAGTGGGGACCACTCTTCATCGCGGTGCGCGGGCCTCTCACCATCGCGGCCTCTCTTGTTGCGGAGCACAGGCTCCAGACGCGCAGGCTCAGTAATGGTGGCTCACGGGCCCAGTTGCTCTGTGGCATGTGGGATCTTCCCAGACCAGGGCTCGAACCCGTGTCCCCTGCATTGGCAGGCAGATTCTCAACCACTGCGCCACCAGGGAAGCCCCAGGCAAGTATTTAAAAATCAAATATCGGGACTTCCCTGGTGGCGCAGTGGTTAAGAATCCACCTGCCAATGTAGGGGACACGGGTTTAAGCCCTGGTCTGGGAAGATCCCACATGCCGCGGAGCAACTAAGACTGTGCGCCACAACTACTGAGCCCGCGTGCCACAACTACTGAAGCCCGCATGCCTAGAGCCCGTGCTCCACAACAAGAGAAGCCACCGCAATGAGAAGCCTGCACACCACAATGAAGAGTAGCCCCCGCTCGCCGAAGCTAGAGGAAGCCCGCGTGCTGCAACAAAGACCCAACACAGCCAAAAATAAATAAATAAAAAATAAAATAAAAAAAAAAGGTCTTCTATTTTGCTTACCAAATGAAGTAGACATGGCTTTGAGAAATATGCAGTAAAGGCTCTCCATGACACAGTAATGTGTAGAGTACTAGACAACTCAGAACCCTGTGTTTTCCCACTGAGCCCTATTTTCTCTACCATCTGTTCTGCCATCTCTCAATTCCACCAACTAAGATTCTACATTCCCTTCAAAGCCCAGAATCAATAACACTACATAGATGAAACCTTCCCCGATCCCTCAAACCACAGATGACTTCTCTCATTAGAACTGGCGGTTCATCTTGAGAAAGCAGCAAAAACAAACAATATATTATGTTATATGGTTTCCAATCTGTTTTCAGGTATAGTTTTCAGAAAGAGTAAAATTACACAAAGACAAGTTATACTCTCATCACCTTGGTTTTGATATTATGTGTACCATGTACAAATTAAAAAAATGAAATTACCTGTGCTCACAGCAATGCTTACACTTTTTCTCATGTGCAAAGCAGGGGGAGACTGTGCTTCCATGGAAACCAACTCCATTTGTCTGGCAGCTTGCACTGTGTCTTCAACAGTGGTTGTCTTAGGGGAACAGGGTTGCAGAGACTGTGCTTCCAACAAACGCTGAATCTGTATCAATTAAAAACATACTTTACACTGACAGTGAAGTAATCAACCAAATTGGCATAAGAGTTTAAAAATGAATTACAAAGTGCCCCCATTATAAATAACTGACTTTTAACTATATTTTCTCACATTTCAACTAGATTATAAAAAAACTTACTCAATGTCGAAAATCATTGTCATTAGTTATTAAGCACTTAAGTGGGCTACCTATAAATTTAAAAGTAAAAACATACAGGTGTTTAGATTAGCATTCATAAATTGACACTCTCGTAGAAAAGCCTTAATGTTAACACTTCAAACAAACATTTTATTCCTATTTCACTTACAAACCAAAAGTAAGATAGGAGGCATACTCTAACTCCATATACCAAATTTGAACAATTTTTTACACAAGATTCATCTTATAAAAGTTAACCAGAATTGCCCGCATTTGGTCATGCTGAAACTGGAAATATTAATAACAGTCTCTAACACTGAGTGCTTCCTGTTTACAAGACACTATAATAAGAGCTCTTATGTATGATTTTTACAATGACCCCATGAAGAATGTACTATACTATTAAGCACACTTTACAGAGAAAAAAACTTGAGGCACTAAAAATAAAGTTACTTGCCCAGGTCACATAACTAACAAGTAGCAAAGCTGAAGTTCAAACATCAAAAGCTTCCCCTCCTCCTTTCAAAATTGAGATGTAATTCACATACCATAAAACTTATCCCTTTAAAGTATACAATTCCATGGTTTTTAGGATATTCACAAAGTCTGCATCCATCACCACCATCTAACTCTACAATATTTTCATCAACCCCCGAAAAATCTCTGTACCCACTAGCTGTCACTCTCCACGGCCCCAGAACCTAGCCTTTGGCAGCAACTAATCTACTTTCTGTCTCTGTAGATTTGCCTATTCTGGACATTTGATATAAATGAAACCAAACAATATGCGGCCTTATATCTTGCTTCTTTCACTTAGCATAACGTTTTCAAAGTTCATCTGTGCTACAGTACCTATCAGTACTTCATTCCTTTTGATGACTAAAATATTCCATTGTATAGATAATGTCACATTGTGTTCATCTATTCATCAGTTGATGGACTTCGGATTATTTCATCTTTGGCTATTAAAAATAATGTTGCTATGAACATGTGTATACAAGTTTTTGTGTGAACATATTTTTTCATTTCTCCTGGATATACACCTAGGAGTGGAAAAGCCTCCCTTTTTAAACACTGTAATTTTCTATTTCCCTATAAGTTATACTGTTGTGTTCAACTCATTAACTTTAGCAGATTAACTTTATTAATATAGGAAAATAAGTATTACCAATAATTGTTGAGATCAGTAGAAATATGACCTGCATTAATAATACAAAGTGGCATATGTACTTATAGTGGTTTGGAGCATGGGCTTTAGTGTCATGAGGACGTTAAGTTTAAATCCTACTCTGCTACCTTTTGGAAAAGCTATTTAGCTACTATGAGCTTCAACATTACCTAAAACTAAGGTAGTTGTGAGGACTAAGAGATAAACAAAATAATTGTAATTTGTTGAGTGTTTACTATAGCCTCATCCTACAGTAAGCACTTTATCTAGACAGACAGGTGTGTGTGTGAATATATATACATACACATATAAATTCATTTAACCATCAAATCTACATATAATACCAATCACTGCTCCCAATTTACAGTTGAGAAAAGTGAAGTTTAGAGAGACTGCCTAGGAAGTACTCGATAAGAGATTTATTATAAAGCTATACAGATTAAACTGAATGGTAGTAGTGCTGGAATAGACAGGCAGATCAATGGGGAACACAGTACAGAAACAGATACAAATACATGATACTTTCATTATACAATAAAAAATGCATTTCTAAATCATTAACAAAAAGATATATTATTCAGTAAATATATGGAGTCAGTCATCTAAGGATTAAAAATAAAAAAATCTTTTATCTCATATACCAAAATAAAGCAACAAATATAATCCTGGGGGCGTGGTGGTAATGAAGACTAAATTTTTTATGATCTTAAAGGGAAGAGGCTCTTCTAAACATAATACAAAACCCAAAATGAAAATGACTGATAAATCTAATTATGTCTAAGCTGGAATATTCTGTACAAATGATTAAAACACAAAACACTTAAGACAAACTGTAAGAAATACCACATACAGATGATAAAGAACCAATTTCCTTAATATACAATAAGCTCTTATAAATTGATTAGAAAAGGACTTAATAGAAAAATGGGTAAATAACACAGAGACTTTATAGAAAGAAAATACAAATGGCCAATAAACGATAAAATGATCACTCACTTATAATAATACAATGCAAATCAAAACAGTTTCTATTAATAAAGACTGATAATAATTTAAGAGTAGATATGTCCAGTATTGGAGACGTGGGAAAACTTTTGAAGTATTAAATTGGTATAGCCTTTCTGGTGGCCTTTTTCACTCATTCAAGTTACAAAATATGTATTAAACAACTGTTTTAAGTGAAGTACTATTCAAGGTGCTAAAGAATACAGTGATGAATCTTGTAAGCTCCCTGCCTAGAGCTCCCTGGAGACAAAAAACTAAAACATGTAATTAAGGCCTGACTGAACGAAGAGAAAGAGCTAGCCATTAGTAGAATTAGGAGAATGTCTCAGGCAAAGGGGACTAGAAGCTTAAGCACATAAAGTGGAAAGATGCTTGTGTTTTTGAAGAACAAAAAGCATACCACTGCAGCTGAAGTGTAGTCAACATGAAAGACAGTGGCAAGAGATGAGCGAGGAGAGGGAGACAGAAGCTGAACCCAAAGGGTTTTGAGGGTCAAGGTAAGAAATTTTGATTTTATTTTAATTGCAGTGGAAAACCACTGTGTTTTAAGCAGGATCCCTATGATCTGACTTGGGCTTTAAAATGATGGCTCTCATGTTTCCAACTGCAGGAAAACATGAGGGAACAGTACTGGAAGCAGCATGTACAGAGAAGAGAAAATGATGGTTTGAATTAGGGTGGTAGCAGGAAAGATGGTAAAGAATAGTTCAGTTCACGATACAGCTAGAAAAGTAAAAGCCTGGGTTTTTATGCATAGGATTTTGGCCTGAGCAGCAGGATGAGAAGTGATGTCATTAACTGAGATAATAACAATAATGAAAATAATAGTAATAGTTAACATTTACTGAGCACTATATGCCAGGCACTATTCTTGGACCCTACCTAGTAACTCATTCAGTCCTTAGAACTCCATACACTTATGTATATTCCTCTTTTGTGGATGAGAAAACTTAAGTCAGACACATAAAGTAACTTGCCCAAGATTGTATAACTTATGTCACACCAAAATTGGATGAGAACCCAAGGAGCCCACTCTCTTAACCACTACACCAAAATAAGACTTTGAATATTAGAAGAGGAGAAAGTTTGGGTATCTTCGAACATTTAAATGTGTGTTCTCTTTGACTTCAAAATTTTACTTCTAGAGATCTATGCCACAGTGGTACATGCATATATACAGGAAGATACAAGTATAAGGGTGTTCACTGCTGCACTGTTTGTAAAAGCAGAAACTTCAAACTGCTGAAATAATTGGTAAGAGACCAATTAGACGATTTCTTGTACATAACAAGGGAATCCCATGCAGAATAAGATAGTTCTATAGAAACGTATATAGAAAATGTTATGATACTCTTAAAAAATTTAAATAGGGACTTCCCTGGCAGTCCAGTGGTTAAGACTTTGCCTTCCAATGCAGGGGGTGCAGGTTCGATCCCTGGTCGGGGAGCTAAGATCCCACATGCCTCGTGGCCAAAAAACCAAAACATAAAACAGAAGCAATACTGTAACAAATTCAATAAAGACTTTAAAAATTGTCCACATCAAAAACAGCTTAAAAAAAAAAGTTAAAAAAAAATTTAAATATATGTTACCTTAAAAAAGTTTTTAAAAATACATTAGCAAAATACTATGTGAATTTATCATAGAAGCATTTTCTACATCATCTTTTGTGTTCTCCAAGTATAGTGACTCATAATCTACACCAGAGCCAGTAGTCTGTAATTTACATTTTAAGTATATAAATCCCAAGTACTAAGATTCCTAAAAGCTTAGAAGACCTTTTTAGCCGCTATATCTTTTTTTAAAAAACAAGACCAAAGGGCTTCCCTGGTGGCGCAGTGGTTAAGAATCCGCCTGCCGATGCAGGGGACACGGGTTCGAGCCCTGGTCTGGGAAGATTCCACATGCCGCGGAGCAACTGGGCCCGTGAGCCACAACTACTGAGCCTGTGCTCTAGAGCCTGTGAGCCACAACTACTGAGCCCACGTGCCACAACTATTGAAGCCCACGCGCCTAGAGCACGTGCTCTGCAACGAGAGAAGCCACCACAAGGAGAAGCCCACGCACCACAACGAGGAGTGGCCCCTGCTCGCCTCAACTAGAGAGAGCCAGCGCACAGCAACGAAGACCCAACACAGCCAAAAATAAATTAAAAAAAAAAAAACAAAAAAACAAGACCAGAAAGAAAGAAAGAAAAATTTCTTTTCAATGTGAAATATTTAGCCACATTAAAAATTCTGCCAAATGTTTATAATCATTTGTTAAAATCCAAGTTACATTTTACAATTTCAGAGGATATACCTGGGTTTAAACAAACAGCAAAGCTGAATTTTTCTTGGGTGTCTTATCTAAAGCATTTTAAAGCAGAATTTGAAAAATGTCACTGTCTTGTTTTTGCAAAATGTGAACACTATGACCCCAATTTTATAAAAGATTGTTTTAAAAAAAATCACACACGTATATATGTCCATTTTACATATATTTGTATAGTTATAGGGTCATGGAAAAAACTATGAGAGAATCTATTTCAGGTTGTTTCCATTGGTACTAGGGGGAAAGGAAGGAGTGGGGGGTTTGTGGTAGGTATGTGGAAGAAGGGTGTCAGTTAGCAAAGAAAGAAAAAGACACAATACAATAAAGACTAAACTGTGCAAGGATATAATTAAAAGACTAAGAACTCTGTCGTAAAGGCCTGAAGAAAGGAAGCATTTCAGAATAAAATGAGTAGAACAAGTCTAGTATAGATACACAGAGGAGGCACTACATGTATTCTGTAAAGGTACACTGGCTAAAGGTTAGTTTACACACTATAGGGTTGACAAACTAGAGAGTATCAGAACCTATTGTGCAGGCTTTATATTTAGTTGTATATAAAGTTTAGTAAATTATACAGACTTCTCATTAGAGGCAAAAAGTGAAAGAAAAATACAATTATGTTGTAGGTTAGGATATGCACAAGACAGAGAAGAGAGGACTTGCTTTCTAGGCCTAGTTCTACTCCTAACTAGCAATGTGTCATTGGGTAAATTATTTTTTCTCTCTAATCCTCATTTTACTTACCTGTAAAACAACAGGGACTAGAATTCAGTTTCAAGGTCTCTTCTAGTTCTGACATTCTACAATTCTACTCCATAAACTATAATTACTGAAGAGTTGCCAGTTATTTTTTAAAAACCCTATTAATACCAAGAATTTAACAGAAGAAAGCTAGCAAACCTGTGCCTGAAGTAGTCGCAGCTGTCTGTCTTGCTCTGTGACGAACCTATACGCATCCGGAGATAGTCCCATCATTCCATTATCTGACCCAGTCTTGGGTGTGTGCACGCATACTGCACAAGGCCATGGGTTACATGAGTCCACGTGTGGAGGTAGTCTTGCCACAGGCGATGGTTCTACATTGCTGTGGGAAGAACAACCCCCCATGTTTCCCTGAGGTCTCAAGGCTACAGGACTACTTGAGGAACAGAATGCATTATGATATTGAGCTGGACATCCACTTGGATGAAATAATGAATGTTTCTGAAGGGCTTCAGACTGGAGGTCTTGAATGGATCCTACTGTATTCATTCCTTGCAAAGAATTTATTGGACTATATTGAATACGGCCATGATGCTGAAAACAACTGCAAACATTTGTGGAATAGTAAGATGGTGGGGGGGGAGTAGGTATCTGAAATTCCATCGGTCTTCCTGAATTATGGGGCGAAAAAACAAAATTGTGTGGGTGGGACTGTGGGGCAAGGGAAGACTGCCTGGAATTAAATGTGGAGGATCTTACAGGATACTCTTCTTTGTGTACATTTCCAGCAGAAACTGTCTGAAGCTTTTCAGATGCCTCAGGAGATGGTCCATTAAAAGAAGACGGTTTAACACTGTTCCTGATATGGGGGTTCCCTTTCTTACAGGTAGATGGCCGTCTTACTTTGCAGTGTCTCAAAAGAGCAGTGTCCTGGTTTACTTGATTTGGTAGCCCTCTCAAGGAAGGCTCTCCAGCTTCAGCTTCTGGGCTGTGTTTCTCATCATAAAGCTGGGGTTGCAATGGCTCAAAGTGTTCAGAATGGTTAATCAACAAAGGAGGATTTTCATTATTCACCATTTCCAGTGGGTTAGGCACAGGGTTTGATTCTATGAAGTTGCCATCCAATACAAGTGAAAGTTCAGGAACTGATGGCTGGATCTTAGAAACCTGTAAGTGGGAAAGAAATGAAAGAGGAAAAAGTACTTTTTAAGATAATGATATATGCTTCATTTTCCTTCGATTAGTATTTTCCAAATTACATCCAATTATTTATTAAAAAGTGTTTATTCTTTATTTAGACAGTTAACAAATATTTTCTGGGCATCTATGTGCTAGTACTAGAAATGCAATTGTGAACAAAATAAATAAGGTCCTTGCCCTCACAAACTTATTTAACAATGAAACTCCTTTCATTGGAACACTGATTAATGTTGCTTAGATCACAGAACACAATATGGGAAACTATGTTATAACAGACTTTTTTTACCCTCCCTGCAAAAAAAATTATCAGACCTGATGCTTCAACACATCTAGTAAAGAATAATGTTTCTGCATTTTAAATAAGGGTCTTCCAATAAGTATTCAGAATATTCTACTAAGTGAAATTATTCACTGCTATTCTTTTTACTGATACCAACTAAAAGAGTTGGAAGAGAGCCAAAAAGAATAAACAAAATACTCACTGTGGTGAATTTGGTTATAATTTAATATTAATTTAAAAAAGCCTTTCTCATTCCTTTTTCTTCTAATAAGTAATTAAGACACAACAATTCTAAAATAACCCACTAGTTGGCCTCAATAAAAAATTATGACAGGTTATTAGCAATCTCTAAAAGGAAGTAGAATGTTTTCTCGGAATATGGTAATAAGAAACAATGTTGAGTTCTGGTTAATGTACAGAATGTTGAGTCTAAATGGGTTAAAAGCACCAGATTCTGAAACTAAACCTCCTAAATCACGAGGTTTACCAAATCCCAAACTTCCTGAATTCCAGCTTTACTACTTAATAGTTATGTAATCCTAGGCAGGTAACTTAACCAATCTGTTCCTCAGTTTTCTCTGGGAATAATAATTACATATACTTATTACAATATATGTATATATTCATATATATTATTACATATAATAATTATATGTACCTGTGAGGAATATGTACATATCTTTATATATAGTCAAAGCCATATACATATAGATAGCTATATATATCTTAGAATGAACTTAAGGAAGTTTTAGGTAATATTATTGAGTGCTTTAACACGAAGAGATTTTTAGGTTTCTAATCACAAAGGTGAGTTCTAAGATCAGTGATACCTTCTGACTCACTGGATGAGGACTAGGAATTGGTCTTGGAGAAACATCTTCATCTTCAACACCAGAGTCATGATCACTTATTGGCATTTTCCCTGGAGGTAACTTTTGAGAAGACCTAAAGAACAGAGGGGAGAAAATGTAAGTCTTCAGTAATTTAGTTTTCATTTGTTCTTTCTTTCTGAAGCTGAATAAAGTCCTTTAATAAGCCACAATAGTATCTGGATCATTTAATTTCGTATCTGACAACCACAAATTATTTTATTTTTTTCAGGTCAGTGCCAGATGATCAGGAAAGCTGAGCCAGTCAGATTGATGCTTAATAATCTACCCTCTTCTGATCATGGCAAGTTTAACCCAGTTTTTCTTTTTTTTTAAATTTATTTTTAATTGAAGCATAGATGAATTACAATGTTGTGTTAATTACTGCTGTACATCAAAGTGACTCAGTTATCCATACACACACACACACACACACACACACGCACATGTGCGCACACATACATTCTTTTCCATATTCTTTTCCATTATAGTTTATCACAGGATACTGAACGTATTTCCCTGTGCTATATACAGTAGGATCTTGTCGTTTATCCATTCTATATATACCAGTTTGCACTGATAATCCCAAACTCCCAACCCAACCTTCTCCCACCCCCCTCCCCCTTGGCAACAAGAAGTCTGTTCTCTATGTCCCTGATTCTGTTTCTGTTTCACTGATAGGTTCATTTGTGTCGTATTTTAGATTCCACATATAAGTGGCATCATATGGTATTTGTCTTTCTCTTTCTGATTTACTTCACTTAGTATGATAATCTCTAGTTGCATCCATAACCCAGTTATTCTTAATGTCATAATAAAGCAATAGTTACTGAGCATTTTCTGATTCACCACTTAGGGGAGTATAGAAATTAATAAGATACAGAGCTTGCCATCAAAAATTTACCATCTGATAAGAGAGATGTATTCTCACTGTATTAAACATACTGCATTAAACACTCATTATGTTGGAAAGAAAAATCAAGTAAGGAATTACATTTTCCTATGTACTTATATCTGTGATGGTAAAATACTCTGAGACGTTAATTGAAATACCTCCTTCCATTTAGTCAGTTGAAGTTATTGTGTCACAGGTGCCATGTCCCAATAGAACACAGAAAAATTTTGAGTGCTGGTACTGAGTTTCAAAAGCTGAAATTAGAGTTTAAGACTAAAATTTGAAAGACTATATGCATCCAGTTTTTTTCCATCCTAAACTAAATAAAATCTCAATAAGATGAGGTAGGGAAGACAAAAGAAAAGCCAGAAGGAAGCTAAGAGAGCTTAGACATTAACGGAATTCCTAAGAAAGGGTCCTGTCTCCTTAGCAGGAGAACAACAGAAACCCCCAGGTAGATATGGAAGATTTGACAGCAGAATAGACCTTAGTCCCAAACCCTAATAGTCTGTAGAGGCAAACACAGAGTTCTTTCTGTGCCAAGGTGCTGCAATGAAACAATCTCACAAAGCTCTCCACCCACACTCAAGAAGGACATGGAGAATACAGAATGATATTCCATATGCCTCAGTGCAGCATGGACATGACTCAGAGAGCCAGTGACCTGAATAGGGTAAGGAGTTCGCAGCAGGATCCTGCACAAACCAACTGCCAAAAACCAGATGCAAATGAAAACACCTCAGGGACTTCCCTGGTGGCGCAGTGGTAAGACTCCACACTCCCAATGCAGGGGGCCTGGGTTCGATCCCTGGTCAGGGAACTAGATCCCACATGTATGCCTCAACTAAGGAGCCAGCGAGCAGCAACTAAAGAGCCCGCAAGCCAGAACTAAGGAGTCTGCCTGCTGCAACTAAGACCTGGTGCAACTAAAGAAAGAAAGAAAGAAAAAAAAGAAAGAAAGAAAGAAAACACCTCAGCAGATGGCTGAGTGGTGTGGATGGATGATAATCATGTCACCCCACATCACCAGTAGTGGCAGAGCATTAGTCCCCTCTAAATTACATATAACCTCAGAAGAAACAGGATAAACAGACCTTGAATTAACTGAAATTTGGCTTCTATAACTGAGCAAAATGAATAGGGGCTCAAAATAGAAATTAACTTCAATTACTTTTTTTTTTTGGCTGTGGCACCGCGCAGCTTGTGGGATCTTAGTTCCCCAACCAGGGATCAAACCCAGGCCCCGGCCGTGAAAGCACGTTGTCCTAACCACTGGACCGCCAGGGAATTCCCTCAATTACTTTTAAAAAGAAAAAAAGTAAGGGACTTCTCTGGCGGTCGAGTGGTTAAGACTCTGCACTTCCAATGCAGGGGAATCGGGCTCGATCCCTGGTTGGGGAACTAACATCCCACATGCTGCACCAAAAAAAAGAGAAAAGAATAAAAACAAAAAGAGTTACATTTTTGGTACACCTGAGTTTGTGGCAAGGAATTAATATTTGCTACATACTTACTTATGATAAACATATACAAATATACACATAGATACACACATATAAAATTTCCCAACGCTGAGCAATAAAATCCATTTCTGAGGGACTTCCCTGGCCGTCCAGTGGTTAAGACTCTGTGCTTCCATTACAGGGGGTGCAGGTTCAATCCCTGGTCAGGGAACTAAGATCCCACATGCTGCGTGCCACAGCCAAAAAAACACAAGAAACAAAAAATATCCATTTCTGAGCTTTTTTAGCACCCAAGACAAAAAGAAAAAACTTAATGTTGTATAATTTTAATACCAGTTATCTAGATGAGATAAACATTTTACTAAAATTAAAATCTAAAAATGACTGATCCTTATCAAAACTTTGGTCAGAGTTGAAAAGAGACACGGCCGGACTTCCCTGGTGGCGCAGTGGTTAAGAATCCACCTGCCAATGCAGGGGACACGGGTTCGAGCCCTGGTCCCAGAAGATCCCACATGCCGCGGAGCAACTAAGCCCATGCGCCACAACTACTAAGCCTGCACACTAGAGTCCAAGAGCCACAGCTAATGAGTCCACGTGCTACAACTACTGAAGCCCGTGGGCCTAGAGCCCGTGCTCGGCCACAACAGAAGCCATCGCAATGAAGAGTACCCCCCGCTCGCTGCAACTAGAGAAAGCCCATGCGCAGCAACAAAGACCCAATGCAGCCAAACATAAATAAGTAAATAAATAAATTGATTAAAAAAAAGAAAATAGACACGGTTTTTCAACAATGTTAGAGAAACTGCAAGTGTCCCCTTAATTGGGCTTTTTCTTCCATAAACATTCAATAAAATCTTGAATAAAACCTTAAACCTTAAGACAATGAAGGTGGTCCTGCAAGTCTATAAGAATATAGTTTTCTGCTGATCTAACCTGTTTCAAGGATAACTTAAAATGCCCAAAGATAGAGTATACCTCAGACATCTTTCTAATCCCCAGAACCTGTGAATATGTTAGTGTAAAAGAAAAAAGGGAGTTTGCAGATGTGATTAAGTATCTTGAGATGTGGAGGCTCAATGTAATCACAATCATCCTTATAAGATGGAGGCAAGATGGTCAGGCAGAGAAGGAGATATGAGGAGGACAGAAGAAGTCAGAGAGAGATTTGAAGATGCTATGCTGCTAGCTTTGAAGATGGAGTAAGACAAGGAATGCAGGTGGCCTCTAGAAGCTGGAAAAGGGAATACGGATTCACCACTAAAGCTTCCAAAAGGAACGCAGCCCTACCATCACTTTGATTTTAGCCCCAAAGATCCATTTTGGACTCCTGACCCCCAGAACAAGAAGATAATAACTTTGTATTGTTTGAAGTCACTTAAGTTTGTGGTACTTTGTTAGAATAGCAATAGGAAATCAATACGGATATAGTCATAATTCCCATTTTACAGATGGGATAGTGATGTTTACAACCAAGACTTGAACACATATATGTCTTATACCATAACCTGAACTCACAACTATTATGTTATGTAGCCTCTATAAATAGTTGGCATAGCTGGCATTTATTTTAAAACTGTATCATAGTTAACTTCCACCTACAGAATCAAGTGTTAAGGACAGATGAATGAATGCTATTAAAAAAAGGTCAAGCTAGGGACTTCGCTGGTGGTCCAGTGGTTAAGACTCAGTGCTCCCAATGCAGGGGGCATGGGTCTAATCGCTGTTTGGGGAATTAAGATCTCGCGTGCCAGGCAGCGTGGCCAAAAAAAAGTCGAGCTATTTTCTCAATAATTGCAATAATCTATAATGAACCTTATACCTGCTTGTTTCTCATGCAAGATACTAAACAGATAGTATTAAAGAGGCCCAAAGATAGGTTAAGGTTATAATCAAAAAGTTGAGAAAAGGACAAATCAGTTTTAAGTGCAAGTTAAAAATAACAATAGTTTCTGAGCTACAGAATCAAAGAATAAACCAGCATTCCAAAGTAACTTTTAAATGAGGTTATTAAATACTTGGCAAATATTAACTTAAATTAATGGACCTCTCAAATAATACAGAGAATTCAACACTCCATTACTGAACTATAAATTCCATGAGGAAAGGGATCGTGTCTGCATCTGTTTTTAATACCACTATATCCCCAGCTCTTAGCACATTATCTGGCACATAGTAAAATAAATGAGAAAGCTGGAATAGGGATATGAAGGGTTAATTTTATGTGTCAACTTGGCTAGGCCACAGTAGCCAGATTTTTGGTCATACATTATTCTAGATGTTTCTGTGAAGGTGTTTTTAAGATGAGATTAACATTTAAATCAGTAGACTCTGAGTAAAGCATGTAATCCTCCATAATGTGGTGGGTCTTATCCAATCAGCTGAATGCTTTAATAGAACAAAGACTGACCTCCCCAAGAGGAGGGAATTCTGCCAGCAGACCACCTTTGGACTCTAACTGCAACTTTTCTCAGGCTGCCAGCCTACCCTGCAGATTTTGGCCCTGACAAGCCTCCCCAACTGCACAAATCAATTCCTTAAAACAAATCTCTATGTATATATATTCTGTCGCTTCTGTTTCTCTGGAGAACCCTAATACAAAGGGAATATCTACTTTACCATAAAAGGTATATATGGACCCAAAAATTCACAACCATTATTTAATATTCTCCAAGTGCATTTGCTTTAAAAGTTTTCTTTTTTAGGTAGAGGAGTTATTTTTTATAGTAGTTTATCTGACAGGCCTAGGTTTAATACTACAAAGAAGGGAAGAACAGAAGGCAAACTAAACAAAAACAGGATGCTTCTTCTTAAACAGATAATGTCTCGACAAATACTTTTGTTCCCCTATGTAATAAATCAACTCAAATGAGAACCATATTAGAGTTGTCACTTCATTAAAATTATCATCCAACCTCTGAGTATGAAGGAATGCATTTAAAGCAAGGATACCTATGGTATAAGATTTACAAAGAGTTTCCTCAGAAATAATTAGGGAGTTACTTTAATTACTCACCAAAAAACTAATAAAAGTAATAAAAAAAGTACACATGACAATAAAATATCTTTTACCTCTTAATTGAAAGATTCTTGGAAACCTTGTTAAAAAACTCTCTTTCTGCATTCTGGCCTTCAGCACTCAGTTCAAAACAGGCTGGGTTTTTGTCAGAAGGTTCAACATTCTGAAATAAAGTAGGTCATACTTTGAGATGTGACTTACATAAATACCAGAGAATTCTATTTAGATGACAAGTAGCTCTGAAACACTGGGGGGAACGTGACTTCTGACTTCTGTAACTATAATCTTTTTTAAAAAAATCATTCTTTTAACTGAGATATAATTGACATATGACATAATACTTTCAGGTGAACAACATAATGACTCAATATTTGAATATACTGTGAAACACACACTACAATAAATCTAGTTAACCATCCATCACCATGCAGAATGATAAATTTTTTCTTATAAGAACTTTCAAGGACTTCCCTGGTGGCGCAGTAGTTGGGAATCCGTCTGCCAATGCAGGGGACACGGGTTCGACCCCTGGTCCCGGGGTTATCCCACATGCTGTGGAGCAACTGGGCCCATGCGCCACAGCTACTGAGCCTGTGCTCTGGAGCCCGCGAGCCACAGCTTCTGGGCCCGCGTGCCACAACTGCTGGAGCCCGTGCGCCTGGAGCCTGAGCTCTGCAACGGGAGAGGCCACCACAATGAGAGGCCCGCGCACCGCGATGAAGAGTGGCCCCCGCTCGCCGCAACTAGAGCCTGCGCACAGCAACGAAGACCCAACGCATCCAAAAAGTAAATAAATAAATTAAAAAAAAAAAACTTTCAAAATACAATATAGTATTATTAACTATACTTACCATGCTGTATATTACATCCCCATTACTTATTACTGGAAGTTTGTACCTTTTGACCACCTTTGGCCATTTCGGCCACCCTCAAACCCCCCCTCCCCCCCACCTCTTGCAAACCACCAATCTGTTCTCTGTGTGAGTTCAATTAAATGGTTTTTTTGTTGTTGTTTAAATATTCCACATATAAGTGACATACAGTATTTGTCTTTCTCTGTTTTATTTATTTCACTTAGCACAATGCCCTCAAGGTCCATCTATGTTGTCACAAATGGCAGGATTTCCTTCCTTTTTTTACAGCTGAATATTTTACCATTATATTAATATAATATGATACAATGTAATATCATATAATATAAATTACATTTTCTTTATCCATTCACCCATCCATGGACACTTAGGTTGCTTTAATACCTTGGCTATTGTAAATAATGCTGCAATTAACATGGTGGTACAGATATCTTTTTGAATTAGTGTTTTTGTTTCCTTTGGATAAATACCCAGAAGTGGAATTGCTGAATCATATGGTTCTATTTTTATGCAACCTTTTTAAAAAACTATCCGTCTCCCTACTACATAAATGAAAGTAAAAACTTAATTACCTTTACTATGTAACTTACTCAATAACCAGGGATTCAGTTAAAATAGTAACTTTAAACTGAGCATACAATCTGAAGAATAAAATGAGTGAATGATATATGTCTCTAAAATGGAAATAAATAGACCTCATTTAAGATGATTATGTTTATAATTAAAATACAAAAACTTGATTCATGAATCAATACAACCTATAAATGAAATTAAAGGCACAAAATAAGATCTAAGTGGAAACACACAGTTATTTAGGGATAGTAAAAAAAATTTTTTTTAATTAATTAATTTATTTTTGGCTGCGTTGGGTCTTCATTGCTGCGCATGGGCTTTCTCTAGTTGCAGTGAGCGGGGGCTACTCTTTGTTGCAGTGCACAGGCTTCTCGTTGCGATGGCTTCTCTTGTTGCGGAGCATGAGCTCTAGGCACGTGGGCTTCAGTAGTTCTGGCACGTGGGCTCAGTAGTTGTGGCTCACGGTGTCTAGAGTGCAGGCTCAGTAGTTGTGGCACACGGGCTTAGTTGCTCCGCAGCATGTGCAATCTTCTGGGACCAGGGCTTGAACCCATGTCCCCTGCATTGGCAGGTGGATTCTTAAACAATGAGCCACCAGGGAAGCCCGGGATAGTCAATATTTTTATAAAAAAAAAAAAAAAAAAAAAAGCAGAATTATTGTTCATTTTTGGCCTTAGAATGTTTTTACGTAACAACACTTATGGTTTCAAAGATCTACTTTTTCTGTGACCATCACCTAAATGTATTGGGTTGGCCAAAAAGTTCTTTTCAGGTTTTCCCATAAGATCTTACAGAAAAACCTGAACGAATTTTTTTGCCAGTCATATTAATCTATCCTGATTCCTTGGGTTATATATTATAGACACTGACTTTTAAGTATGAGAAACCATTTGTTATACCCATACATTTAGAAATTAACAGTCAGGACAAAGAAAACACTAAGATCACAAATTAACTCTCAATATCATAAAATGATACAACATATACATTAAATTCTTGATATAGTCTTCAAAGGTTTTAGGAAAACATGGGAAAGTTACTCTGTAGATAACGTTTGATCCTGCATTAGAATTTGGTTCTGGAGGCATGGCCTAAAATTTACAAAACAAAATTAACCATAAATGAATAAAGTTAATATTCAGTAAGATTGATTATAAATAAAGCCTAATAATTTGAGTACAACCCTGAATAGTCATTAGTGTGCTAGGTAATCAAATCACTTACTTTGAAAAGATGTAATGTTTCCTTACTAGTTAGTAGCTGGAATCGAAGGTCAGGTGACCTGCCATCACAAGGGAGGCATTCATAAAACTCAGGATCCTTATGTGTCACAGAATAGAGAACTATAATGAAACTTCCAGATTCTGAAAAAACCCTGGATAAAAAAATGCCATTTAATTAAAATTTACTGAGAATAACAAGAGTACACTCAAAGAATTCTATGTGAGTCTCTCAATCTAGTTAATAGACTAACTAAACAGTCCAATTTTTGGAAGAAAACTGAGGGGCAAATTTATGCTTACTTTTCCCTGACCAGGGATCGAACCCATGCTCCCTGCAATGGAAGTGTGGAGCCTAACCACTGGACCACCAGGGAATTCGCTATGCTTACTTTTTAATGTTACTAATTTTTAATTTTTAAAATACATTTATTATGGAATACATATTCCTTGTAAATACTTCAAACAAAAACAGGAATGTATAAAATAGAAAATGAAAACCATCCCACTCCACTCTCCAGTTTACCGTATTTACTTCCAGAATTTTCCCCTAGGCATATGCAAACATTTTGTACAATTTAACAAAAACAAGGTACTATACACAATATTTGCATTTGTTCCTTTTTTTTTTTGAGGGAAAAGAGAAATAACATTTAATTAAAAGCACACAACGTGATTACTGGTGTTTCTAAACCACATATTCAATAGGTCTGTGATACAGTTTTTTTTAAAAATTATTTTTTATTGGAGTATAGTTGCTTTACAATGTTGTGTTAGTTTCTGCTGTACAGCAGAGTGAATCAGTTATACGTACACATATATCCCCTCTTTTTTAGATTTCCTACCCATTTAGGTCACCACAGAGCACTGAGTAGAATTCCCTGTGCTCTACAGTAGGTTCTCATTAGTTATCTATTTTACACATGTCAATCCCAAACTCCCAATTCATCCCACCCTCTCCTTCCCCCGTTGATATCTGCAAGTTTGTTCTCTACAACTGTGTCTCTATTTCTGCTTTGCGAATAAGTTCACCTGTACCATTTTTCTAGATTCCACATATAAGCAATATTATACAATATTTGTTTTTCTCTTTCTGACTTACTTCACTCTGTATGACAGTTTCCAGGTCCATCCACATCTCTGCAAATGGCACTATTTCGTTCCTTTTTATGGCTGAGTAATAGTACATTGTATATATGTACCATATCTTCTTTATTCATTCCTCTGTTGATGGACATTTAGGTTCCTTCCATGTCCTGGCTATTGTAAATACTGCTGCAATGAACACTGCGGTGCATGTATCTTTTTGAATTATGGCTTTCTTCAGGTATATGCCCAGGAGTGGGATTGCTGGGTCATATGGTAGTTCTATTTTTAGTTTTTTAAGGAACCTCCATACTGTTCTCCACAGTGGCTGTACCAATTTACACTTTCACCAATAGTGTAGGAGGGTTCCCTTTTCTCCACACCATCTCCAGCATTTATTGTTTGTAGATTTTTTGATGATGGCCATTCTGACTGGTGTGAGGTGATATCTCATGGTAGTTGTGATTTGCATTTCTCTAATAATTAGTGATGTTGAGCATCTATTCATGTGCCTCTTGGCCATCTGTATGTCTTCTTTGGAGAGATGGTCTACTTAGGTCTTCTGCCCATTTTCTGATTGTTTGGGGTTTTTTTGTTACTGAGCTGCATGAGCTGTTTGTATATTTTGGAGATTAATCCCTTGTCAGTTGCTTCATTTGCAAATATTTTCTCCCATTCTGAGGGTTGTCTTTTCAACTTGTTTACGGCTTCCTTTGCTGTGCAAAAGCTTTAAAGTTTCATTAGGTCCCATTTGTTTATTTTTGTTTTTATTTTCATCACTCTAGGAGGTGGGTCAAAAAAGATCTTGCTGCAATTTATGTCAAGGAGTGTTCTGCTTATGTTTTTTCCTCTAACAGTTTAATAGTGTCTGTCCTTACATTTAGGTCTTTAATCCATTTTGAGTTTGTTTTTGTGTATGGTGTTAGGGAGTGTTCTAATTTCATTCCTTTACATGTAGCTGCCCAGTTTTCCCAGCACAACTTATTGAAAAGACTGTCTCTTCTCCATTATATATTCTTACCTTCTTTGTCATTGATTAAGTGACCATAGGTGCGTGGGTTTATCTCTGGGCTTTCTATCCTGTTCCATTGATCTATATTTCTGTTTTTGTGCCAGTACCATACTATCTTGATCACTGTAGCTTTGTAGTATAGTCTGAAGTCAGGGAGCCTGATTTCTCCAGCTCTGTTTTTCTTTCTCAAGATTGCCTTGGCTATTCGGGGTCTTTTGTGTTTCCATACCAATTGTACAATTTTTTGTTCTAATTCTGTGAAAAATGCCATTGGTAATTTGATAGGGACTGTACTGAATCTGTAGATTGCTGTGGGTAGTATAGCCATCTTCACAATATTGATTCTTCCAGTCCAAGAACATGGTATATATCTCTCCATGTGTTTCATCTTTGATTTCTTTCATCAGTATCTTACAGTCTTCTGAGTACAGGTTTTTTACCTCCTTAGGTAGGTTTATTCCTAGGTATTTTATTCTTTTTGTTGCAATGGTAAATGGGATTGCTTCCTTAATTGCATTTGCTATTTATTATTTGACAATCTTGGATTTCTTTCCATGTCACTATTCTATATTATACCTTAGACCTCCTTATTCTTTTTTAGTGACTATCCAGTATTACAATTTATAGATGTGCTATTATTGATTCACCTAGACTTCTAAAAGTGGATATTTAAATTATTCACAATATTTCACTACTATAAACACTGATAAAATGAACATTCATTTTCTTATTCACTACATGACTCAACAAATATCTGTAAAGTAATCAAGAGTCCTTAAAATACACACCAAAACCCACTATTTAAAAATACTTAAAAAAAATAAAAATAAATAAAAAAATAAAAATACTTTTAGTAGTTGTCTCTACTTTGTAAAATGTTGAATGGAAGATAATTTGGGGGGCTTCCCTGGTGGCGCAGTGGTTGGGAGTCTGCCTGCCAATGCAAGGGACATGGGTTTGAGCCCTGGCCCGGGAAGATCCCACATGCCGTGGAGCAACTAAGCCCGTGCGCCACGACTGCTGAGCCTGCGTTCTGGAGCCTGCAAGCCACAACTACTGAAGCCTGCGTGCCTAGAGCCCGTGGCTCCACAACAAGAGAAGCCACCACAGTGAGAAGCCCATGCACCGCAACGAGGAGTAACCCCTGCTCACCGCAACTAGAGAAAGCTAGCGCACAGAAACGACGACCCAACACAGCCAAAAATAAAAACAAACAAATAAATAAATAAATTTATTAAAAAAAAAGAAAGATAATTTGGGGATATATTACACTATTAACAAAACAAAGCACCGAGGGTTTAGGAGGCAGAATGTCTATTCTGCTCAATTCCTCTCTCTAGGGTCAGACAAGACCACTGATCAGAATGCTGTAAAGTACTAACCTAAGCTATGCCAAGCAGTGCTGATGCCTCCCTGGTTAAAGGCTGGCAGTAATTAAAGAGTCCAGGTATCAAAGAAATTCCCTAATGCTTCAGATTAGCAGAGAGAACTTCAAAACTAACTTCACCAAGCATTTACTAACAATAAATAATTAAAGCAAGACCAGTCACTGATAATAAAACTTAATTTTACTAATAAGCTAAAATGAATATTTAATTTCTCTTTTATTGCAAATAAAACTAACTATATTATATAATTAAAATAAAATGTAAAAAGTAGAACTGTAGCTTCTGGAGAAAGAACAAGAGATTTTCATTTCAATAAAAATCCTTTCTAAGCAAAATAGAAAAAAAAAAAGATGGATAAATCTGACTTTAAAAAATGTCTGGGAAAAAATATTAACCAAAGTGAAATGAAATGACAATCTGGGGGAAATAAAATTTTGCCACATATCTATACCAATACAAATACGTATACATATGTACACACGCACATTTTTATAACATATTTATATACACATATATAAAATCTTTGCAGCATATAACACATATATTTTAATAAATATATACTTCTCTGTATACTTTACATATTATATAAATGTATATATACAGAGAGTGAGAAAGAATAAGAGAGCTCTTACAAAGCAATGTGAAAAAGATACACAACCCGATAGAATAATGGCAAGAGACATGATTAGGAGATTCCCAGAAGATGAGATTATAAAACATCAGATTTGCAAAGATCAAAAATCGAATAATGGGGGCATCCCTGGTGGCACAGTGGTTAAGGATCCGCCTGCCAATGCAGGGGACACGGGTTCGATCCCTGGTCCGGGGAGATCCCACATGCAGCGGAGCAACTAAGCCCGTGCGCTACAACTACTGAGCCTGCACTCTAGAGCCTGCGAGCCACAACTACTGAAGCCTGTGCACCTAGAGCCTGTGCTCTGCAACAAGAGAAGCCACTGCAATGAGAAGCCTACGCACCACAATGAAGAGTAGCCCCAGCTCCCCGCAACTAGAAAAAGCCCACACGCCCCAACAAAGACCCAACGCAGCCAAAAAAAAAAAAAAAAAAGTCTAATAATGGCCTTCCAGTTACCTCTCTGAGGTCCTGTTGTTTTTCCCTTCCCTCATTCCACTCCAGCCACGCTACTTCCTTGCTGTTCCTTGAAGATGCAAGGTGATCTTTCACCCACAGCTTTGTACCCATCATCCTGTGATACTGCCCCAGACAGCCACATGGCTTACTCCCCTATCTCAAGTCTTTGCCTGCCTGACTGCCCTATTTAAAACTGCAACCCTACCTGCCACTACCATAGACACAACATCCACCTCCCCTGCTTATTTTTCTCCACAGCACTCATCACCTTGTAAAATACTATTTATTTTACTTATTTTTTCTGTTTACTGCCTATCTCTGCAGGGTCTTTATTTTGTTTACTGCTTATTGCCAATATCACGAATAGTGCTTGGTACATAGTAGGTGCTCAACAAATACTTGTTCCACAGTGTTAGTGAGGGGACAGAGAAAACAGGCACTCTCAAACACTGTTGGAAAGATTATAAACTGATAGTCTTTGAAGCACAAATTGGCAATATCTACCAAAATTTAAAATTATATACTATTTGACCCAGAAAAACCACTTTTAGGAATTTATTCCACAAATATACTAGTATATACACACAAAGTTGTATACACAAAGTTGTCCGCAAGCAAAAGGAGTAGTTTTTAAAATATAGTATATATTATTTACTATTCAGTTGTAAAATATGTGTATTAAATCTGTATGTGCCAAGATTTAGTAATGATTTCCAAGGTATAATGATATAAAGAAAAAAGCAACAGAGAAAAGGGAGAACGGTTTGATCCCATTTGTGATTTAACTTTTACAGACCAGGGAAGGATGTTATTTGTCTATGCATTGGTATTTCAAGAAGGAAGCACAAGATACTCTTTTAACAGTGATTGTCTCTGGGGATAGAGTCTGGGGAAATGGGGTGGAAGAGACATTTTTATTATGTATCTTTATATATGTCTGATTTATTGCCATGTACTTATACTGCCTTTTCATTAAAGTTTTTTTTAAAAAGTGTATTATAGCCACCAAAGCAGACAGAAACAGACTCTGGAATTTTCATTTAATAGATGAAGAAAGTAAGAGGCAAATAATGGTACCATGTACAAAATAACAAAATTAAATGAGGAGTTGAGGTTAGAAATAAAGTTTCCCTATTAGTTCCAATGCTTGTGCTTTAGTTCCAAGAACATTAAACTTCATCTCAAGTGTTTCTTAAGGTACTATCAGTAGCACAGGGTAACAATAAAACACTTGAAACAAATTCAAACTCATTTTCAGCCACTTCAATGAAAATTAATCTTTTTTATAAAATAGGACTCTAGAGTAGATGATCCCTAGGGTCTTTTTTCCACTCATAAAAAGTATGTCTTTTGTGTTACAGTACTGTCGTTAGGCAAGTGAATTCCTTCATATTTCCACGTATAGCACAATGTCACCTTTTTTGTCTGGTTTTATTCCCGTTTAATATAATGTTTGACTGCCTTAGTGTGTCCTTCTGGTTTGTAAGTATTATAAAAGGTTAAGGCATTGCATGAACTTTAAATAACACCAGTAAAACATGAATGGAGGTAAAGATCAAAATAAAACCCTACAGAAAAAAATATCACTTACCTTTCTTGAATAGAAGAACTGAACACGTAGCGCAAGCAGCAAGCCCACACCTGAGGACTATAGATATGTATAATTCCAGACAGCCAGCTAAAACAAAAAATAGAAATTAAAAACTATAGTCATTTTACAAAATAGTACTTAACATCCTTTAGATTATGTTCTTCTCAAGGTAATGTGGCAGAAATTCTTGGCATTCACCAGGAACAGATTAAAGGGCTCATAAATAAGAAATCTATGAACATTAAACCATGCTGATAATTAAGAGGGAGACTATAGATATACCTATAACCACAGACAGATACAGAGAGAGAGCACTACTTTCTGTCCTCTTCCACCTGAAATGATGGTAAAACTGTGGGAAAGAAAATGGTTAACAATAGAGGTGAAAGCAGAAATCAATTAGAATCAATCAGCCTGCATTAGAAAGAATAGGCTGAATTAGGGGAGAAAGAAGTTAACAGCCTAAAACCATAAAGTTATTGAGAGGATTTAAGTCTATAAATATACAGGTAGGCTGAAAAACAAAAAACTCTTCTTTTAAA
Source organism: Balaenoptera musculus (assembly GCF_009873245.2). Taxonomy (NCBI): domain Eukaryota; kingdom Metazoa; phylum Chordata; class Mammalia; order Artiodactyla; family Balaenopteridae; genus Balaenoptera; species Balaenoptera musculus. The sequence goes on from NC_045785.1 coordinate 38,983,501, forward strand.
ATATTTTTTTATTATTTTTTAAAGTATTTATTTATTTATTTATTTTGGCTGCACTGGCTCTTAGTTGCAGCATGCAAACTCTTAGTCGTGGCATGCATGCAGAATCTAGCTTCCCGACCAGGGATCAAACCCCAGCCCCCTGCATTGGGAGCACGGGGTCTTACCCACTGGACCGCCAGGGAAGTCTCAGAAAGCTCTTAATAGATATTCACTTAGCAGCAATAACACACAGCCACTACCAGGACCAGAGCAAAAGGACTGTAAGGAGATTTCATGGTCCACAGAACATTTCTGTACTCTCATTTTTTTTTTTTTAAACATCTTTATTGGAGTATAATTGCTTTACAATGGTGTGTTAGTTTCTGCTTTATAACAAAGTGAATCAGTTATACATATACATATGTTCCCATATCTCTTCCCTCTTGCGTCTCCGTCCCTCCCATTACTCTCATTTTTTAAGTCTGCGCATACCATTCCCACATATGGGTTCCCTTCCCAATCAATCCTCCCTTCTATTATCTACACACTTAAAGGTCCAGCTCAAGTTTGCCTTCTCTAAGAAAACGTCCCCTATCATCTCTCTTGCAAACAGTAATAGTGCTCACTGCCTAAATTGTTTATTTCATAGTAAATCATACACTTTCTTATTATTTATCTTTCTATGTGGGAATATTTGAATATTTTATCACCTCACCTTTAATTATTAATTCCTTGAGGAGCTTTAAATCCCAACACAGTATAAAACATAATACTATGTATAGGGTAAGCACTCAATAAATACTGAATTAATATAAATTTCTGATTGAATAATCTATCTAAATGTCATTAACCACCAACTCGAAAAGAGATTGCCATAAACACCAAAGAGAATTTCTGCAAAATTGCCTGGCAGTGAATTTTAAACAGTGTTATCCTGACTCCTGAGTTCTTCAAGGTGCCTTAAGGACAGGGGTAGTGAATAAGGTTAAAGAAACAGGGCTGTAAGGCTTCAACTTCAACCAGAAGAATTCAGCTTTGTTTTATATACTGGAATTCTTCCTAAGATTGGAAAAAAATCTTGTTTTAACTGATTCAGCTGTTAAAATAAGAAAGCTTAAGCATCATTGGCATTTATGGTTTTATAAGGTGATACAAGTATTAATGACATATTCATAGTACAAATGATTCACATGCTTATAATATACATTTGAATACATATATGGCTGAAAAGGTTTTCATAAGTAATGCAATACTTACATTCCCACTAATGGTAGAGAATAAACCTTGGGATCAGATTCCAGCAAAAGTAACAATTTGCGTGTCTCATCCATGGTAAGATATCTAAACAGAAGACATTCATGTAAAAACAATTGGAAATATGCACTTTTACCTAAAAGAGATAATCTGAGTGCCGAAGAAGTATATTTCAAGCAGAGGAGAGGATTCAAATGAATAATTTCTCTTACATACACATGCACACAAAGAAAACAGTTCAAAGTGTAGAAAAAGATTCTAGTAATTATGAGGATGACATGGAAGAGATTTAATATCTTAAAATTTCTATATATTAAAATGGTCATTGAAGATTACATACCTTTTGAAAAAGTTTGCTCTAAAAGTATCAACTTTTTTAAATCAAAAGTATTAAAATCAAGGCTAACAATTTCAGAACCAAATAGGTTTCCCTGGGAGAAATGAATTTCCTGTTGCTGGAAGTATTCAAGCATGCAGGTGACTTGACAAGATTGCAACAGATGTGACTTCTCACTGAAGGAGGCTGAATTAGGTGAGGGATATTCAATCTTCCATGTACTATATTCCTCCAACCGCTATCAAAGAATTTTGCAACCATCATGATAGAACCCCAAAGCTCACTTTTCCCTAAAAGGACATTATACTACATTTATACTTTGTTAATATAATATACTTATTACTGACAATAAGTTTTAAGAATATGATAAGTACAACTGTCAAGAGTTTACTGTTATGGCTTTAAAACACAAAAGTAAAAACAATGCCATCTGTGATATAAAGTCTTAATAGTATCACTGAGGATACATTTTATTGCTATAATAACCCTAAAACACAAAGATGATGAATTTATCAAGCCATGTGACAAGATGATTAAGCCTGAGTTGGCACAAGATTTATGTATCAACAATGACCCTTACACCTGCTTTGAGAGCTCTTCTGCCTTGACAACCTGATAAACCAGCTTAGGCTTTCCATGATTTTCCCAGGCAATTTGGACACACCTTCCTGCTTTCCCTGCACTATATATAAACCCCTATTACGTTTATCCACATCATGTTTACATGATAATATACTTAGTGGACCGTAAGTATGGTTTTTTTATCTATTTAATGCCAGTGTATAACACAATACTATTCCACAATGGATCCTAATAAATATTAGGGTAAACAAGTGAATGTGGTCAAAGAAAAAGGCTAACGTCATAAATTAAATCATTCTAGGTCGAAAGGGGCAAGAGGAATAAGTGATTAGATAGAATATTGAACATCCAGGGTTACTACTGGCATGCCAAGGGGTCACAAAGGAATAATTCAAAGAAAGGTAAATTCAGGCTTCACTAGATGGACACAGGTACTAAGGAAAATAAATTAATTTTTTGGTTAATTTTAACACAAATTTCTATGTACCAATTGAGAAGTATTTTATTACTCCAAGAGAATTAAATGTTCAATTTAATTCAAACACTTTTTAATCACTATCACCTTTGACCATTCCATGATTTTGGAATATAGCAACGCTTTTTCTTTTGTGCCACCCCAACCAGAAAGGTGCTCTGATCAGCATGTGGGAACTTTTCTTGCTGTTCCAGGGACCCTCTGAAAAGAAAATCCTTTTTCTTATCCTCTTTTGAAGAGGCATTTTTGGTAGACAAGACTTGAAGTTGAGTTTACCCTGCCAAACATTTTCAGCTCTAGAGACCTAACAGGAACTAGGGTGGAGTCAGTGGGAAAGGAAGCCAGAAGTGAATTGCTTAGACTTTAAAGCAGTCGGTGCTTACATTGTCTGACTTAGCTCAGTAGACAATGGATAAAGAAAGTGGATGAGGATTCAGGGAAGCAGCCCTGCTGAGGATCAGAAAGCAAGCAATTTGGCTTACATTTCCTAAGAATCTAAGAGCGTTAATAGGAAGCTAGAGAGGATGCTGCTTCAGCTATGTGAGGAAACTCCACCCTCAAGTGGTTGACAATTTGGTAAGCAAGAGTATTATACATTATAATTTAATAATCTCCTTTATCTGCAGTGCTCATTATTCACAATTAAAACTGCATATTATAGGGCTTCCCTGGTGGTGCAGTGGTTAAGAATCTGCCCGCCAATGCAAGGGACACGGGTTCGAGCTCTGGCCCGGGAAGATCCCACATGCCGCGGAGTAACTAAGCCCGTGCACCACAACTACTGAGCCTGAGCTCTAGAGCCCGCAAGCCACAACTACTGAGCCCACGTGCCACAACTACTGAAGCCTGCGTGCCTAGAGCCCGTGCTCCGCAACAAGAGAAGCCACGACAATGTGAAGCCCGCGCACCGCAATGAAGAGTAGCCCCCGCTCACCGCAACTAGAGAAAGCCTGCGCACGGCAACGACGTCCCAACACAGCCAAAAAATAAATTAATTAATAAATAAGTTAATTTTTTTAAAACCCCTGCATATTATAAATAATTCTCCAGCCTCCATTAGGCTCATTATCAGAAAACTATATTCAGCAAAAATTAACAATTTTTTCACCTTCCTTGGTTATTTATCTAGCTGCCACAGATCTCAGGCATGTAAACTGACCAAACAATTATTTCATATTATGTGAATAACATGAAAATATACTAATGTGACGAATATTTAAAATTTTGGATGAATAGCTCTTTTACTTACCCATATTTATAGGTACCTTGAACTTGAGAAATATTCAGATTACTGCTCAAGTTTCTTGCCAGAGCTGTTGGAATAATGGGGATGGGCTTCACAGGTGTGCATTTAAAGGTATTTGCTAGAGTTACTGCTGCCCAATCCAAGTCAAAATCCACAGTGTCCAAACTCTCCCTGGAAGTGATATGAGCTCTTAGGGAAAGCAGTTTACCACAATCCAAGGAATCTTTGCTACACACATGATGCTGCAGAGCCTGAGGAATCAATATTATACAATTATTTTAAAGCTTTGAAATTTGTCCTTATTTCTGAAGGTTTTGTTTCATATATCTTACATTAACAAAATGAAACAATTTCTGATTTGCAACATTTCAATTCTCTTATTTCTTCCATGTGACCAAAAGGTTACATGAATAATTATGTTAAAGCAAAAAAGATTTACTAAACCAAGCTCCATCACATATTTCCAACCTATATGTCTCAGCAGCATTTTAAACTCTTACTGGAGAATGTCGCTTTCAATAAATATTTATTACGTGGCTAAAAATGGGCATAAATTAACTTTGACTCAGTCTCAGAGAATCTAAGGTCCATTCCTCTCTGATTCTTTTCTTATTACCCCAAATTGTCAAGTTAGTTCTTCCTCTGTAGTTGCTCATGCACGACTGTGCCCTTTCTGGTCTCACTGCCACCACTCTGCTATAGGCTAATACACCCACCTCTAATACACATCTGACTACTGCAATGGCCTAACTATTCTGACTTCAGTCAGCCCTCCCTATCACATTAACCATCCCTGATTTAACAGTATTTCCTCTTTTCAGAAATTTTCAATGAAAAACATGGCCCATTAGATAAAGTTCAAATTCCGTAGCCTGGCAGACAAGGCTCTCTATGATCTAAACAAACTAATACTCAAGTCTGACTGCCCACAAATCCAGCAAAAATCTCCACCCTCAATGTTACCCTGAGCACATCTTGCACTTTGCTATCTTGGTCATGTTGCTTCCTCTTCTGGAATGCTACCCATATTACCTACCTAGGATTTCTGTCCTCAGAAGCCATATCTAATTGCATTTTAGGTCAACATCATTTAGTCAGAAATTAAATGAATACCTATTAAATACGGGTTTATTAAAATATAACACAGTACACATAGTTTGATTCTTGTGTTGAATAAGGAATAATCACATTATCAACAAATCTCACCTTAAAAGCTGAATTGAAGTTATCTGCATTATGCACTATTATTTCTCTTGAACAAAGTCCTTGAGTATGAATTTTGCATGGGATCACAAAGTCCCCAGGAAGAGAAGCAGTAGGGGTTCTTTCTAAGCATTCAGGTACCTCTCGACCAGGATCAAAACGATCTATTGTCAATGTCACACTTTCTTCATCTGAAGAACAAAAATAGCAGTTATTATATAGCACGCCAATTATGAAATGTGAAATTAACCAAGCAAGCCTAGATTACAGGAAAGCATTTTGTTCATACTAAGAGTACACTAAACTTTCATTTAAAAAGAATGACTTACATATATATTTATCCACCTGACCAAACTGTAAAGTCTATGATGAGTAGTGTCAACTTTTACTCATCTTCATAACGTTGGTATACAGTAAAGAAAATTAGCCAAAGTACATTACAGTAATTGACTGAAACAGTAAACATAAAATCTATTATACTCATAAAAATAATTTTTCAAAGTATATTACCTTCATCTACTGTGAGAGAACCAAGTAAAAAGCATGGCAAGTTTTCTTTATTCTGCTTAGCATGACGACAAGCAAGTCGGATGGTCTTTTCAGTTACCACAAGCTTTGGATTTCTAAAAAATAACAAAAGTCTTTTACAAATGTGGTGGATCTGATAGCCTAAAAAACCTTCCTGCCATGAAATGTTGCCTAAAATATAATACACATCTTTTAAAATGTATAGAAAGATCACTGTTGGGAAATCCTAGGGTCAAAGGCAGCGGGTAAGGAGGACTGCCTGGAAAGCAGAATTGCAATAAGCAGACACTGAAGTTATAGTTGTTCTCCAGGCATTCATAAAATTCTTAATTTTATGAATTTTAGGATCAAGAACCTATGAGCCCTCCTGTTTTTGTAAACAAAGTTTGATTGAAATAGTCACATCCATTTGTTTACATATGATCTATGGACTTCAGATACTAGCATTATTGAATACAGAATATAAATACAATTCACATGTTTAAAGAAATATAAAAGGGACTCTAAAATATGAGTAAGGAACAAGATACTATCAAAAAAGACCAGACAAATTTATTATTCCATAAACTGTGTGTATATATTATAAATAATCTTTCACATATAGAGTATACGCCCACATTTACAAACCTAAATGAACAGATTAGATGGCAACTAAGCACAGCTCAAGAGAAAATTAGAAGAGCTGAAGAATAAAAGAAATTACTCAAAATGCAGCAGAGAAAGATGGCAATAGAAAATATAGGTTAACAGACACATAGAAAAGAATGAACAAGTCTGACAAATATTTAAACTTCCACAAGACACTCTCTGTTTTTGTCAATGATACCATCCTTCTCTGAGAACTTAAATACTTTTTTTTTTTTTTAATTTATTTTTGGCTATATTGGGTCTTCGTTGCTGCACGTGGGCTTTCTCTAGTTGTGGTGAGCGGGGGCTACTCTTCATTGAGGAGCGTGGGCTTCTCGTTGCGGTGCCTTCTCTTGTTGCGGAGCATGGGCTCTAGGCACACAGGCTCAGTAGATGTGGCACGAAGGCTCAGTAGTTGTGGCTCGCAGGCTCTAGAGTGCAGGCTCAGTAGTTGTGGCACACGGGCGTAGCTGCTCCGTGGCATGTGGGATCTTCCTGGACCAGGGCTTGAACCTGTGTCCCCTTCATTGGCAGGCAGATTCTTAACCACTGCACCATGAGGGAGGCCCTTAAATACTTTTTGACTTGTAATTTTCCTTTAGTTCCTCTATTCAGTTGATCATCAAATGCTATACATTTCTTCAAAACACCTTGTTTCATTCTTTCCTCTTGGTCTCCATACTGCTACACTGCTCTAAACCCTTATAAGAGCTAGCATTTATTGACTACCTCCTATGTCCAGGCACTGTGCCAATTGCTGCTTTACAGCCTGTCTCATTTAATCCTTACAAGAGTACTATGAAATAAGTGTCATATCCCCATTTTATAAATAAGGAAACTGATCCTTGGCTACTTTACTGAGGTCACTTAAATAAGAAAGGGTAAAATCAGGATTTGACCCTCCAGGAAGTCTGACTCCAGTTACACCACCTTAAACCACTACAGAATAAATCTACATTCCTTGGATTATAGAAAATCATTTCGCATTAGGCTGACTCTAGGGTCTCCCCACTATGATCCATCCTTCTTAGAACTCTGCTTTTAGCAAGTAACTCTCTTATATATAAAATCTCAGTGGATCTCTATTTTCTATTACTTGAAGACTAAGCTTCTATGTCTTTCACGATCCTGGCCATACCGAAATATTTTATGTTCCTTCTAAAATGGGCTATTCAACTCAAAATCAATCTTCTCAGTGTTCTTCAAAGACACCATGCGGAAGCATGACGAAAAACTCAGTTTTTATTATATTTTGTCTCTTTTGAATTCCTATAATACTTAGAACTTTAGATTTGCAGAATATTTTAACTGTGAAATTAAGATTACTTCTCAAAAGCACAAGGAACAGATTTAAGAAGCAGCAGAAAGAATACTTTGTATGAGGGGAGCTCCTGAATGGAAAAGTTTAAAAAAGAAAAATGGATCACTGTAATCATTGCCTTACATATTCTTTTGACTCCTGTTTAAACTGGTTTGATTTGGAAAGAGAAACGTTTTATACCTGTGGTAATTGAGATGTAAGTAGATATAATCTCCAATTGGCACTGGGTTCCAAAGCGCACATTTTGACGGAGGAAAATAGAAAGGCACCATCCTACTTGAAGAAAACCTTAAAAAAAATTTTTTTTTTAAATCAAAGCACAATGAAAAACAGTAGAAATTTTATAAGAAACAGTTTAACTGTAAATGATAGGGTTTTCAGATTACTTTTGTAATTTTAGAAGACTTGAAAAATATTTTTAAAAAGTAAAAAGGAAAGAAAAATCGCTTGTAACTCTACTATCAAGAGAATAAGCACTCAAAATTTAGGTATGACTTTCTGTCCTTTTATCCTATCCATATATATATTTATATACATGTGAGTCTTTTTAAAAAGAACTGGGAATATCAATTCTATAAAATCTTCTTTAAGTAACTGAAAAATGAATATAAACCATGAATTTACATTTAAATTTAAAATAATATCCATCCTTCTGAACTGATTTCTAAAGACTGTGTTTTAAAAAAATTTTATTTATTTATTTATTTATTTTTGGCTGTGTTGGGTCTTCGTTGCTGCGCGCAGGCTTTCTCTAGTTGCAGCGAGCAGGGGCTGCTCTTTGTTGCAGTGCACGGGCTTCTCATTGCGGTGGCTTCTCTTGTTGCGGAACACGGGCTCTAGGCACGCGGGCTTCAGTAGTTGTGGCATGTGGGCTCAGTCGCTGTGGCTCGTAGGCTCTAGAGCGCAGGCTCAGTAGTTGTGGTGCATGGGCTTTGTTGCTCCGTGGCATGTGGGATCTTCCCAGCCCAGGGTTCGAACCCGTGTCCCCTGCATTGGCAGGCGGATTCTCACCCACTGCGCCACCAGGGAAGCCCTGAACTGATTTCTAGATGATTTCTAGATAATACTTAAAAAATTATGAAAAGCACAAAAACTTCTCAGGGTTTTCAAATTTGGTATCTTGGGCCCTATCACGTAAGTTTTTTATGTTATTGTTCTGTGTATTTTTTGGGTTTTTTTGGCAGTGCCACGTGGCATCAGGCACCAGGGGTCGAACCTGTGCCCCCTGCAGTGGAAGCGTGGAGTCTCAACCACTGGATGGACAGGGAAGTCCCACACATAAATTTAATTAATGAAGCATCAAAAGGACATCATTAATAATTCCTCCACAAAGATCACACAAGCAATGTAAAGCTAGGTTTCAATGTTAAATCATATAGGATTTCATCACAGAGTTTTTAATCACATGTAACTAAAGCAAGAAAGCTCTGACAGTGAGCTACTTACAGAAGTGCATTTGCATGGTAGTAGATTATGAAATAGTTGAACTGAAAAAATATTTCTCATATCATGCACTAAGAATATCTTGTTCTAGATCTTACTTTCATGTTTCATCTGATAAAACTTCTCAACTAAAATATTAGCACCAGGGACTTTCCAAGTGGTCTAGTGGTTAAGAATCCGCCTTCTGATGCAGGAGATGCAGGTTCGATCTCTGGGTCGGGGATCTCACATGCCTCGGGGCAACTAAGCTCCCGTGCCCTCAACTAATGAGCGCTCGGGCCACAACTAGACAGAAGCCCATGCACTGCAGCGGAGGATCCCGCGTGCCGCAACTCAGACCCAGCACAGCCAAATAAATAAATATTTTTTTAAAAAAAGTCAATTGCAGTAAAAAAAAATATATATATTAGTCCATTTACTGATCACTTACTATGTACCAGGCATCCTACTGGGCACTTTACATATACAATATTTCTCACTAAAACTGTTCCAGAAACACTTTATTGTCCACTTTATAGATAACAAACTGTAACTTTTATAACTTGATACAGCAACTAAGAGGCAGAGCTGGAATTTGAATCTAACTGTGGCTGATTTCAAAGCTTATACTACTAGAAACTGAATGATGTAGTGCTTTATCCACCACATTCTTAGCTATTTGCTTTCAAATCTTTGTCTGATTTGAGCTCATAATATCTATAAGGATTTTTAATCTCCCTTTTTTGAAATGAGGACACAGTCTGAAATTAAGAAATTTGTTCAAGGTCACAAAGGTAGTAAGTGACCAACTGTCAAGTTATCTGTGTCTCTATATCTAATATATTTATTATTTACCAATTGGTGAGAGGCACTATGACATAAGGGTTAAAAGCAAAGCCGGGAAATCAACTGCCTAGGTCTGAAACCTGGCTTCAAAATTTGTCTCCGTGCCTCAGTTTCCTCAGCTGTTAAACAGAATAACATCAGTATCTCCTGGTAGAGTTATATTGAATATGAGTCAATATACGTAAAATGCTTAGAAAAATTCCTGGCTTATTGTAAGTGCTCAATGTTAGCTATTTCTTTTTGCTCTAAGTAGTCCATTGTACCTTTAAAGCCCAACCTACACTACTTCAGGTTTACTTCCTTGCAGTACAGAGTAGAAATCATTCCAGGTTTAAATACTGGCTATACCATTTACCAACTATATAATTTTGGATTGGTTAATCTCTCTATGCTAGCTTCCTCATTTAAAAAAAAAAAGAGGGGGATAATAATAGTACCTACTCCTCATGGGTTTGTTGTGAGGATTAAATAAAAATAATGTATGCAAAGTGCTCAGCACAAAACCTGGCAGAGCAAGATTTCAATAAATGCCGTTATTAGTCTTTTTCTTAATCTAAGGTATACAGGTAGACTTTAGAGGCAAGAGAGACACAAACGCCCTGAAATTGGGTGCAAAATGTTGCATGTATGTATAAAAGTATTTTTCCTTATAGGGAATGAGATTCATGGCTATCAGATATTCAAAGGGGTCTGTAACCAAAAATAATTCAAAACTGCTGCCCTAAAGCCCACAGATTACTGAAAACCAGAGTTCAATAAATGAATTAAAAAACTAGAGTTGAATATACCAGGAATAATCAGTTTAAATCACACGAGTATATTATCTTCCCTAGAATGTAAGGAATGGATTTGACCCAATAATAAAATTAAAGAGAAGAACAGAGGTTGACGAATTTTCAAAGAATAAGAGGTAGCAACAGGACAGAACAGAAGGGCCAAAATTAAGCAAAAGGAATATGACAGCCTCTTTGGGTCATGTTTCCCATTGTCTTCATCAAGAACATCTGGCACAAAGAAAAATAATACAGAAAATAAAGGTAACTCATGGATGCAACTCTAGTTTAGAAGAAAAAAATTCACACGTCAGCATTAATTGTTCTTCTCTGGGGGAAAAAAGAACAATAAATGATCCAAAGAGCCAAATAACACAAGCCAATTTGCCTGGTCCTCACAGTAGTGACAGATTGAGAAAATCAGGAGACAGGTGGCAAGCCCCTCCTTCCTACACCACTTGAGTGGGCAAAGGCTTAGGGACATGTAGGAAACTTGATACATCCAATGTGAAATTTTTCCCATCAAGGAATTAGGGTTTAGAAGAAGGAAGGAACTCAACCACTTTCCCATTTGTCTAGGATGTAAATAAATATGTATGTGATCTTTAGCCTCAAAAGTTCAGGTACTATTTTTCATCAATAAAAAGACCCTCTGTGAAACTAAAATAAGGGAAGGAGGAAATGAGACTAATATTTACTGACTGCCTACTATGTCCCAGACCCTTTAGTTTAGTAACCTTATTTAACCCTTCACAATTATCTTCTGTTAGAGATTACTGTCCCCAATTTACAGATGAGGAAACTGAGGCTTAGAGAAGTTAAATAACTTGATCACAGTCACCCACCTAATAAGTGGTAGAGCTGGGATATGGACCCAGATTTTCCTGGTTCTAAAGATTACTTTTTCCCCTCTATTCCAACCCAAGTTATATGAGCAGCTCTGAAAAAAAAACATTTTGTAAAAATATTTCTATACCTGGTATTCATCTGGGTCCCTGTGAGAGGATACATAGGCTCCATGATAGTTAGTGAATGATTTACTCAATTTCACATGCTCAGGATCCTAAAGAAGTAAAAAGAATGTTATTAATGAGTGACAAAAACAAAAACTAAAAGGAAACATGATTTAACCACATATTAACAAAATAATAGACAAAGTTAGGTTACTTATGTGAAGTGTCTTCATCCATAATTAATAAAGTGCTTGTGGATTCTGATCATTTTCATACTTTACAGTATTCAGTATAATTAATGTTAATATTTATTCTAGGCAGCAAAACCCACCAATATATCTATTCATTAAGGAAAGTACAGATACTGCCCCAAGATCCTTGTATGAATTTAGTGAGCTGGGTAGGGCAGTAGTATTTTGGGCATGAGGTTTTGACCAAAAGCCTCATAATATTCAGAAAACCACAAAGAAGCAAATAGGAACAATTCGGGCCAGATGTTTATCAGGTCTATAATAAAGTCAACGAATCTTCAGTCTTGTGGAGATGGGAGGCAAATGCTGCATACCCACAAACTAACTTGTATCAGTGCCAAGTCAGCGGTGTTTCTTTGGCTCCACATACCCTCTCTGGGTAATCTCATCCACTCTCAATTGTTTCCGCACCTATCTGTATATAACAAACTTTCAGCTTCCACCTCTCTTTTGAGTTTCAAGCCCATATTTCTAATTGCCCACTGGATATCTAAATCTAAATATTACCTAAGCAAAATACAAACCTCAAAGTCCTTTCTTTACAGTTCATTATTTGCTATGTCTTTTTACTAAATCTTAGAGTTAATCTTTAGGCCCTGTACCTTCTACTTCAATTCTAGCAAAAATGAATTGTGTAAAGCAAGATAAGGAAGGAGAGAGTTATTCATGCTGGTGCAGAAGTCATTTAGAAGAATTTTTCAGTTAAAGTCAGAAGCTGGAAATATTTATAAGAACAAAATCCTATTGAAAGTGCCCTTGTAAGGTTGATAAAAAGTCCCTGTTAGAGGTATCTGGACTTCACGCAGCTTCCAGGCAATGCATGTTTTAAACTCTAAAGTCCTTCTATGCTACTTGGTTGTCATGGATAACAATATTCAGATTGATAGTTGTAACTCTAGGAAGTAATAAAGTGCCGTTTTTCTTCATTAAACAAAAGAGTCTTAAAACTCCATATCTGTCTGCTCTTCCTTTATGCATTAGGGTAAAAAGATAATGTTGACCTACTTCTCATTTTAGAAAAACACACGAGACAGTTTATTCTGACAGTAACACACAAGCAATTAAAGCTAGTGAAACATAACACCTATACCTAGCAAAACATATTCTCCCTGGATAATAGAAACCATCAAGTCATCCTTACCTCTTCCTTCCTCCCTCTTCCCCGATGTAAATTCTGTCTTTCCATCTCTGCTACCTCAGTTCCTGACTTCATCAGCTCTCACCAGATTTACTGAAATGTCCCCACAGTGCTGCTAGAAGGATATTTCTATATAAATCTGATCAAGTTATTCTGCTTGAAGAGTTGATGGCTCTTCTCTATGTACAGAAAAAAGGACCTTCAAAATCTGGCCCCACCCTATTATTATTCCAAACTTAACCCCTATTTACTCTTCCAACAACACAATCAAAGTGAACTACTTGCAGTTTCCTAGTATCTTTGCACACCGGCTGTCCCCTTTACTTGGAAAGCCCTGGTAAACCCCCATCATCCTTCACAATCCAATCCGAATGTCAACTCCTCTGTGAAACCATTTCCTAGGCACCATGGTGGTGTTACTAACGCCTGTGTTCACATACACAGCATTTTCACGCTTTGCTGTTTATACATTACTTCCAGTAGACCACGAACTTCAAACGTTAACTGATTCCTTACTATGTAGCTGTCCGAGCACACAGGGCTTTAGTCAATAAATTTTCACAGTAAAAACTTTAAACGGCACGTTATCGATTGCAAACCTCGTTCACACACCTACGTACAAACGATTCCCAAGGAATTCATGGTCCGCTTAATTTATTTCTCCTTACTAGCTTCCCTTCACTTCATTAGTCCAGGCTCCTGGAGGCCTGAACCCACCACTGGGCCCTGAGTGTTGCCCACCCTCCTTCCCCACGTCCTGCTGCCGCTCCTCAGGGGAACCGAAGCACATAGCCCCACTCACCGCAACCTCCGCCGAGTCCAGGTTTGTTTGTTGGGCCGGAACAGAGGTCGGCCCCAAAGAGCGCCTCCGCCGACTCCGCCCCGCCTCTGGGACGTTGAGGTCGCGGGAACCAGGGCGGCAAACAGAAGCTCGCAAAACCGAAGTCCGCGCCACGCCTGCTAACTGGTCAGAAGCCCAACCCGTCAGGGAGCAAGGGCGGTGCCGAAGGCGTCACGCACGGTCGCCGCGACACCTTGACGCTCTAGCCAATCAGCGCCCCGCACCGGTCCCATACCGACCAATCCCAAGCCTCCGTGCAGAAAGGAGGGCGCCACCCGCGCTCCAGGATTAGGTTCCGGAGGATTTAAACACTTCAATTTCGTCAACGGTTAAGTTCCGGGGTGGGGCGGGCTTTGCGCACGCGCAGTGGAAAGCCTAGCCTGGAGGATGAGAGGACGGCAGAGGAAACCGGAAGTGCTCGTTGCCCCGGTTCTCACTCGGCGACTAGAAGCGTACCAAATCCCTTGATTGGGCAAAAAGAGAGGGGAAGTTAGATTTCTTCCCTAAGAATCGTCCTCTCCTCTCAATAACATAAAAAAAATTTAATTCCTTCTTGTTTGAGCAGAAAAGAACGTGACAAATTTATAAGCCATTTATACTTATCTCCACAACGAAAACTGGTATTATGTATGGTATTGGTATTATATATAGTATTGGTATTATATATATATAGCATATGTTATTAGTATTAGTGTGATGATTTATAGTTATCTCCACAAGTATTGTTGGTAATTGAGCCTTCTCCTCCATTATCATATTCGATTGTCCTAACAGTCAACGTAGGTATTACTATCCCTATTCAACAAGGGATCACACAGCTAGTTAGTGCAGAGTCCAGATTCAAAATGTCAAATGTCACTTACGTTTCTCTAGACTTTTGTTAGTTTCTTGAGCAATATGGGAGTGTCTTGAAGTCCGCTGCATTTGTAGGCTGTCTGGTTCTGAATATGCATCCACCCTTTTGACAGAGTGAAAACACTATCCTGAAAAATGTATCAAACTAGCCAAGAAATATATGCTCCACAGAGTGTCATTCTCTGCTTTCCTGGAAAAATTCCTAGAATCTAGGGCACACATTTTAAGAGAAATGCTGGTGAGTTCCTCAGCTCTGGTGTGAGAACAGGAAGAGCCTCAGCTAGTGATGCACGTCTGACAAAGTTGGCTGACCCAGTGGGGAACTCTGGAGCAAAGATTGCCCATTGGAGGAGTCCCACATTAGGCAGAAATGACTAGAACCCTTGCTGTGCTCAGTCATTGCCTGGAGCTTCCCATAAAGAGCAAGCACAAAATTAAGGCAGATCCAGAAGACCATAAGAAGAGGCTGTCAGCCAAGTGTACTCTGCGCAGCTAATTGTCATGTCCTTTCTAGAGATACAGGTGGCAGACTTTGATGGCTGCCATGCTTTACATTAAGTGCAAAGGCCCTGGGGTGAGAGTTTCCTGGCATCTTCAAGGAAGAGCAGGAGGCCAGCATGTGCTGAGCAAAGTAGGTTAGAAGAATATCAACAGCTGAAGAGGGAGGAGGTGTTGGTAGATCAAATAAGGCATTATAAGGACTTAGCTGCACTCTTCAGTTAGACTGGAAGCCAATGGAAGATTTTAAATAGGAGAATGACAAGATCTGATTTTAGGTTTTAAAAGTATTACTATGGTTGCCACATAGAGAATAAACTGTAGGGAGCAAAGGCAGAAGCAAGGAGACCAGTTAGAAGGTTGCTGCAATAACGTAAGGGAGAGATTGATGGCTTGAACCGCAATGGAGGTGGTGAGAGGTTGTTAGATTCTGTGTATATTTTGAAGGTAAACTCAATAGAATTTGATTACAGAGTGAATTTAGGATGTAAAAGAAAAAAACTTTGTGTGGGCCCCTCATGATTTATGTTTTCTTTTAAGAACTACTTTAAAATATCTGAAAGAGAAATGTAAGATGATATGAATTAGACAAAAAGGAAGGGGCAAGCATAACACACAACTCTCTACTCCTTAGGTGTAGGCTGGGCATGCTGACATCTTTCCAAGGTGTACAGTATGTAAAGGAGTGGGGAAAAGAGTAACTTTACAGTGGAGAAACCTGACCATCAGTATTTCAGCCAGGTGATCAAGGCCAATAGTATGTATACTTGATATGCTGTGATGAAAATGGCACTTTACCTCTGTGGTCTTCCTTCCAAGTAATCTATAAACCCAGACTTATCCTGAGAAAAACATCAGACAAATTCCAACAGTGGGGAATCCTATTAAGTATCTGAACTGTACTTCTCAAAACTGTAAAGGTTATCAAAACAAGGAGAGTCTGCGAAACTAGCTAAGAGGAGCCTAAAGAGATAACTAAATGTAATGGGGTATCATGGAACAGAAAAATAAGACTGGGTTAAAAACTAAGAAAATGTAAATAAACTATGGATCTTAATAACAGTGACCAATATTGGATAGTTAATTGTAACAATGTACCATACTAAATATAAGATGTTAATAATAGGGGAAACTGGGTGGCGGGGCGGTGGGTATGAGGAGACTACTATATTCTCAATTTTCCTGTTAGTCTAAAACTGTTCTTAAAAATAAACTCTGTTTAAAAAAAAAGAAAGGAGGGGGCAAGAGGAGAGCTGAAGTATATGCTAATTTTTTGAACAGCAATAAAATAAGATAAATGCCTTCTTTTTTGCTTAATAATAACTCAAAAAGACTTCAATTAACCATTTTGTTACCACTGGACTTCTAAGCAGGATATACATTAAATGCTATGGATGGAGTAGATATTTTTTGAATTGAATGAAAAGTAATTACTGACTTCATTTTTGGATTGGAATGACTCAGCCTCATATTTAGGACAACCTGGAGGAGTCCAAAGGGCTTATTCCTTAGGTATTAAAAATTTTGTTTTGAAATATGGTATGATGTAACAAGCATTGGCTTTGGGCATCTGGCCCCAATTCTGCCATTTAAACTCTCTAAGATTGATTTTCCTCGTTTGTATATTGTACATTATCATAAAAGAGTTAATTCATAATAAGTGTGAAAGTCAATTAAAAGGCTGCCCATATATTATTAGTCCAGGTATACTGACAACTGACAGTGTTAATAAATGAGCAACACATTGCTGTACATACATAGAGATTAAGGGAATGATTTGTTAAATTAGAGAATAAGCTTAGTGAAATAAAATCTACAAATGTTCTACCAAGGATCTACCACACATTAAGCTTTGTGCTAGATGGCATGGGGAATTGGAAGGACATGACAAGCAAAGAACAAGGAAGGCACAATTTTATGGGGGGGGGTAATAAGAGGTAATTATCCAAAGCAAATATGAATTATTGTTAGATTATAGTCCAGTTTAAATAGACTGAATATATACTGTGCTATTCTTTGATCCTTGCTTATATATATTCATGTCATTTCAGGACACCATGGAATTGCTATGGCTATTGGCCCCTACAGAGAAAAGCTACTGGTATTATTTTTCAAATTTCTAAGCACTTTAATTTGCTTCACAGAGAACCATTTCCAGTATGTCATACTTCTAAAAAAATGTATGAATTTGTCGCATAAACGATGCTACAAAGAAAAAAAGTGTAATGGGAAAAATTAATCCAAAATTCTACATTCTAACATATCAATTGTTTTCATTTTTCCTTATTCCCTTTCAGTCCCTGACCACATGACATGCTCTTTATGATTAGAACTGGTAAATGTTCAGTGTTATAAACCCTGATGTGCCTGCTAATAGGCTAGTCGTGGGAATTAAAGTGCTATTGTTTTCACCAGGAACAGGGAAGTTGGAATCAGTTACCGGTTCTGCCCTTATTTACTAAATTTCTCCAAACACCCAACTTTCCCTTTCTCTATTTACACTTCTGAGCTAAGCTGGACTGCTGCTTTTCCAAAACAACTACAGCTTTGCTTTTAAGGAACATCACATTTTTAAGGGGGACTGTTAATCTGTTAATTTATGCACAATTCCTTTGAGACTCAAACCTCTTGGGAGAGGTAATAATAACAATTTATGTGTCAAGTCATGTTGACTTATTCTACTTATTTTTTGAGCTTGGATTGTTTGGAATAAAGACTAGAATGAGCAAATAACACACATCGGTAAATTCTCTGTAAGTATTGGCCACACTGATTTTTTTTACCATCATCCTGATTTTGCAGACAAAGACACTAGGCATAACCAAACTACCTAGGCTTGCAAAGTTAACAGGCAAAAACACTGTAAGACCTGCCAAAGACAATCTCCCTTCACTGGTCAGGCTGCCATTCTGCAGTATGGACTGAGCTCAGCTGACAGTCACTCCCAGGAGGGTAGGCATATTGTCTGTTGCCAGATTTGGCACATCAGCTTTTAAAAGACCATGTTTCTTTTAACCAATGCTCTCAGAATCTTTGATAAAAGCTCCTTTGATAAAGCATTACAGCAATAACCGTGCAAATCTGAATAACGTGAATCTTCATCTTAGAACCTCCATTAAGCATCAAGCTGTGTAATGGGCCAAGCATCCCTCCAGGAAATAGATCACAATATAACAGATGGCTATGAAGTCCTGAACGCAAAGCATATGGCCTGCCACCCACCCACTTGTGCCACCCACATGCCCTATCTTTGCTCCATCACCCAGACTGATCCTAGAAACCAGTTCCTAGGTATACTCAAGAAAGGTATTTCTGGAATTACAAGGAAGTACTTGCCAAAGACCATTGTAGATAGAACTTGAGTGGCAGCAACCAAGTTATATATTCTGAATCTTCCAAGAACCCTGGAGTTCCCTTAAGAGAGCAAATCACGTTGTAACAGTAACACATTATGTTGTACAAAGAGTAATCAGACATAGTCTCTTCCTTCAAGGAGCTCTAAATCTAGTATGGAGATGCACAATACACCACAGTGTTAGGCCAGAAGTAAACAAGGAACAGAGTAAGTGTGGTGGTGGTGGTAGTGGGTGTAGAAACACAAAAGAGGGGCACCTAACCCAGTCTTGGGAATTTAGAGAGAGCTTCCTGGAGGACGTAAAATCTGAGCTGAATCCTGAAAAATGAACAGCACATACCAGCAAACAGGTGTGGTCAAGAGTGGGAAAATGAAAGTATGGGAACAGATATCTAAAGGACAATTATGATAAATAGGACATAAATGGTGACAAGGCCCTACTTCTCAAGACCCTCAAGAGTTCACTAGGAACATAGCTATACTCTGGGAACAGTATGCATACACTGAATATATGCCCCAAAGACCTAACGTACTTGATAAATAAACTCATATGGGTAGGAGTGGGTTTTGAGGATAGCTCTTGTTATACATCTTTCTGAGATCAGTCTTCTCATCTGTAACAGAACTTACTTTGAAGGGATTTTGTGAGTATGGAACTTTTTATCTCATAAAGGGTCAGTAATGTATAGAAAGAATGCATATTTTGAAGCTATACATGCTAAGTTTGAGTTTGACTTTGCTATCTACTGCCTCTGTGGCCTTGAACAAAGTACTTCCACTTCCTGGCTCTCTTTTTCAATATGCAAAATGACAGTACTAACTTCATAGCATTACAAGCATTTTATAAGGCAGGCTTGATGTTTAGCCAACAGACAACTGGTAATATTGTGTTGGTGGTTAAAAGTGAATTATTTCCATATGAGTTGGATATAGCTTCTCCCCTGAGAACTTTGAATGCCCTCTTCCCCTCTCCTGGGACATCTAGGACCTCCTCAAGACCCCACAATTAGAGGATTGATGCCTGGCACAGCAAATCCCCAGCACAGAAATCTCTATAAATATTCTGATTGTACTGATTATTTAAAAGTTTGAATATCATCCAAAAACTAAGTAATATAAGGAAATCCTTGGCACATAGTGGATATTCAATAGATATTAATCAAATTTATGTAATCTATGGATTCAATCTATGGATTTAGGTAGGAAATGGCCCTCTACCATTTACAGGTGACAGCCATTTACTCAATATATTCTTATTGGGACATTTTCTTATTGAGGGTCTGATTGTTTGCATCTAGGTGGAACTCATTGCTTCTCTGCCACCTCCAAGGAGTAGGAGCACTGATATAAGGCTAAGGCAAAATGAATTCTTTGGGGACAAATGAGGACCAAGGTGCTAAGAGTTAGACCTTTCACTCTAGACCAGCAGGCGGGTTAAATGTTCGAGCATCAGAGTAGCACCGTGTCGTTTACGGATCCTAGCCTCCTTGGCTTGGCTCCATGGGACTGCCTGGTGTGGTAAACAGGTGTCTTGGAAAAACACTTCCATGTGTCTCCTCTCTCTACCCACAGCACTACTCATACTGAACACTTCTGGTCACCAAATGTGTGTGCCGTTTGGGCTGGGGGTGGTGTTCCCATGCCAAGCATTCCTTGTTGTTTTAATCCACTAAGGTTTGCTGCGTAGGAACAGATAACCAGAATAGGCCCAAAGAGCCAACAAATAATAAACTGTCCTTTTGGCCTAGTCTTGTTCTTCCTGGAAATGACTTCCTGGAAAACCCTTGGCGGATGTGGGTATCTAGGTTTCACTTTTTTTTATATCTTTCTTCTTTAGTATTTTCCTCAGTTGCCTAGCATGGTTGGCAGGAGATGGGCAAGGTGCAGGATACTTAGGACTTAGCCTGCTGTAGTCAAGTTCTCCAGGGAGTCAAAGAGAGAAAAGTCACTACATATTGCTCTAAGTATACAATGAAGTTTTGAACCCAGACTCCTATGTGCAATCATTAATACTGGTGGACTCTATCATGGGAGCCAGAAAGACTATCTTTTTGTTTCTCTCCTAACGCATGTGAAAAGGGCACAAGGCTTTCACTAAAAGCCAAAGAATAGCTTCCTAGACCCTTTTCCACAGACCCCCATCCCCTTAACATCTTTCAACTCTGGCAATTATGCCATAAGAGATACAGAAAAGTCACTTAAGAGAACATGCACAATGGAAAAGAGGCACATTTGCTTCAATATGGCCTTTTTTTTTGTACTCCTACTACCTCTTTATAATATGACCAGTCATTCTTACTTTCAGCTGACATGTCCTAGGTCCTCCTCCCTGGTAGGTGGAGGATTTGGAGCCTTCCTCTGAGCTTGGATTGGACTTCTAACACCACGCATTCTGCTAGGCCAGGGGGCAGCAACTATAGCCTGTGGGCACGTGTTTTGGTATAGATTTACAAGCTAACAATGGGTTTTGCATTTTTAAATGGATGAAAAAAATGAAAGAAAGAATGACATTTTGAGACATGTGCAAATTATATGAAATTCAAATTTCAGTGTCCATAAAAAAAAGTTTTTTGGAACATTATCACGTTCATTTGTTTATGTATTGTCTGAAGCTGCTTTTTACTATAATGGCCAAGTTGTGTAGCTGAACAGAGATGGTATGGCCCACAAAACGTAAAATATTTATTATCTGGCTCTTTTCAGAAAAAATTTGCAGATCCCTATGCTAGCTACCACGGACATGCCCTCAAGAGGCATAGTAGCAGCAATTGGATAACTGTCCCTCTTCTCATCAAAAAACTAAACACAGTAGGATGGTTTGAGGTCATCTACACCAAGGCTTTCATTTTACCCTTCTCTCCATTTCCTAGTTGAAAGATGAAAAACTGAAGTTCCGAGATTCACAGGAGTTTCTTAAGGTCACAGCGACTTATTGGTAGCATAGGGACTTAAACATAGGTCTCCCTGCTCTTAGTCAGATGCCCCTGCCTGTTAATCCTCCCTGAGTCCTAATTATTTGTCGTACTAAGTGGGAAGAGATCTTGGATCAGGAACTTACTTTCTTACCTGTTACCCTTTGGTAACATGAAGACTTTGGACTTACGAACTCTACAGTTCCTTTCAACCTTGATGTGCTCTGCTTTTTAAACGAGATAATGCCAACTCTATAGCAACAACAACAACAAGCTGAATTCCAGCTCCTGCTGCTTACTGGCTGGCTGTCTTCAGACAACTTTTGGCTTTGGTTTCATCTGCAAAATGAGTATAATAGTAACACCTATGTCACTAAATTGATAAGATAGTAGCTATGACAGGTGTCATAAACAAGCAAAAAAGGGACTATTTTGAAGCTATATGAATAATAAGTTATTAATAATAAGACTTCTTTAGCTATGATAATCAGAGATATTCCACTCCTTCTTCCATGATGGGAAGGGAAAGGTAGAAGTGTGGAAAGGAAGAAAGCAGGAACTGAAGGGAGAAGGGATTAGAGGGGCAAAGAAAGAGGGTGGGGAGGAGAAAAGGAAAAGAGAAGTAGATGGGGAGAAGGGGAGGAAGTTAGAAATGGGAAAAGAAGGGGAGGGGGAATGGAAATAAGTAAAATAAAAAAGAGTGGAGGGCTTCCCTGGTGGCGCAGTGGTTAAGAATCTGCCTGCCAATGCAGGGGACACGGGTTCGAGCTCTGGTCTGGGAAGATCCCACGTGCCGCACAGCAACTAAGCCCATGCGCAACAGCTACCGAGCCTGCGCTCTAGAGCCCGCGAGCCGCAGCTGCTGAAACCCACACGCCTAGAGTCCGTGCTCCGCAACAAGAGAAGCCACCGCAATGAGAAGCTGACGCACCACAACGAAGAGTAGCCCCTGCTCACCGCAACTAGAGAAAGCCTGCGCACAGCAACGAAGACCCAACACAGCCAAAAATAAATAAATTAAATAAATTAAAAAAAAAAAGAGTGGAGGAGTTGGGGGAAAAGATGGGGAAGAGGCTGAAAATACTGTGAGGGAAGAGGAAAGGGGTAGTACAGGGAAAAGGAGAGTGGTGGTAGCCAGACAGAAGGCTGTACCACTATCCTCCTCTCCTGTTTGTATCCCTTCCTGGCACTCTGCCCTCAACAACTTAGTTTCTCTCTTGTAGTCTCTCTCTTCACGCCAATACTATCTCACTTAAACTTCTACTTGGATAATAAATTGAACACCCGGGCCTCTCAGTTCTAATAACAGGGTGTGCGTCTGCTTCACTCTTCCACTCCCATGGGCTCACCCCGGATCTCAGCATCAGCAGAAACTCACAAGCTCTGATACCTCAGTTCCAAATATCCAACTCAGACCACCAGCATCTGTACTGCCTGCCTGCTCACGTGCTCAAGTACTCCACTGCAACCATTCTTTGACATCAATACTTCTAATACCTTGGCCCCTTTCCTGGCTCCCCTCCACATCCCCACTATTAGCCCTCACATGCCACCATTTGCTTTTCTGTATGATTTTGATTCTGCATACATCATCATAAACATTCTCTTGCAAACACTCCCTTAGTCTTCTCTCCCTCTGTTGTACTTCCCTGGCAAAACCCCAATCCCAGATGAACTCAACAGTCTGCCTTCTCTCTGCCTGCACCTGAACAAATATCTTCAATTATTTTAAACCTATGGTCTCAAAAACCAGATGAGCTCTTAATACTTCCCAGAAGTCCTACTGATTAGTTTTCTTTAGAAAAACACATTTTCCAATCTCAAAGATGTCTATTTCATACCTTCTCTCTCCTCAAATATCCTAGTCCCTTCTCCTTCCCCCCAGGTAATATCGCCCTTTCTTTACTAAGAAAACAGAAGTTATCAGACAGGAACGCTTCCTACCTTCAAACCTTCCTGCAGCTCTACCCTTCTTGTAACTCCTGTTACAAATGAACATCTTCCTCTCTAAGACCTTTTAAATCATCTAAGGCCCTCCATGTGCCCTTTGGACCTGCCCATCTGACTTTTCTTCTCAAGGGTTACCTTTCTTCATTTCTGTCAAATCATTCCTAGCGGCTTAAATACAAGCTTGAGTACAGCATTGACCAACAGAACTTTTTGTGATGACAGAAAGGTTCTGTATGTGTGCTGTCTAATACAATTTCCACTAGCCACATGTGACTACTGAGCTCTTGAAATGTTGTTATTGTGACTGAGGAACTGAATTTTTAATTGTTCTTAACGTAATTAATTTAAATTGCCACATGTGGCTAGGGGCTACCATATTAGACAGCATGGCCCCTATCTCCCATCCTAAATGAACTTTGCCTTGACCCTTATTCTCAGTATTGTTTTCAGTTACTCATCTCCTATCCACTCCTTTTTCAATCGGGATTCAAATTAGATATAGTGTATGATTTGCTTTGGGCAGAAATGTAGAGTTTCTAAGTCTCCCTGCTGCCAAATCCAATTTATCTGTACTCATTTGTTTTTTTTTTTTTTTAAAGTCACTGCCATACCCATCTAGGTTTTCTCTTATGTTATTTTCTAGCAGTTTGTAGTGTAAGTGCCCGAGAGTTTTGTTTTGTTTTCTTTAATCGTAATGTAAGTGTCTGACCTTAAGCTTTTTTTTTTTTTTTAAATAAATTTATTTATTTATTTATTTGGCTGTGTTGGGTCTTCGTTTCTGTGCGAGGGCTTTCTCTAGTTGCGGCGAGCAGGGGCCACTCTTCATCGCCGCCTCTCCCGTTGCAGAGCACAAGCTCCAGACGCGCAGGCTCAGTAGTTGTGGCTCACGGGCCCAGTTGCTCCGTGGCATGTGGGATCTTCCCAGACCAGGGCTCAAACCCGTGTCCCCTGCATTGGCAGGCAGATTCTCAACCACTGCGCCACCAGGGAAGCCCTACTCATTTGTTTTTAACAGTGTTCACTACTACACCACCACAATCCCACCCCAAACACTCTTTGCTGGAACACCACATTCTCCTGATTTTCCTCTTACCTTTCTGGCTCTGTCTTCTCAGGTTCCTCCTCCTCTCTCCAACTTTTAAAGGTCTGTTCACTAAGACTCATTCCTTGGACTCCTTTTGTTCTCAAGATTTTTCCCTAATGCAAGGGGCAGGGAAATGGAGTTATAGTTAAAAGGGCTTCCCATTGCAATTAGAATATAATCCAAACTCCTTTCCTTAACCAAAGGGCCTGACTGATCTGCCGTCGGCCAAACTCTCCCACCTTTCATTCCCTCCTTCGTTTCACACAGCTCTGATCTCACTGGCCTTTCAATTGCTCTAACAGTTGAAAGTTTTAGGTTTTTTGCACTCGCCTTTTCTCCCTTTGTGGGACACTCTATCCCAGTCTTTGCCTAGTTTTGCTCTTTCCTATCCTTATGCCTTGTCTTCTATGTCACCTCTTCAGAGGTCTGACTACCTTACCCAAATTACATTCATCTCTTGTTATTCCTCCGTTTGGTTCCTTCAAAGCCGATATTGCTATTTGCATTTATTTATTCGTGTGTTGACTTGTTCAGGTCGGCTGCCTGGCCCCTGGAATTTAAACTTGCGAGCACAGACAATGGGCTTTGCTCTCCCGTGGGTCACATCCCAGACGCCAGCCCAGGCCCGACACCAGGACGCTCAGTATAAAGGACCCGCGGACCGAAAGAATCAATGAGCCGGCTGAGGGGCGGGGAGGACGCGAGCGCGGCCCCGCGTGGGGGACGTAGGGGCGCGGCCAACGAGAGAGCAGCGGAAGCCCGCCCCTTCCGGCCGCGGCGCGGACGCCTCGGCAGCCACGGCGGCTGGACCGCGGCTGGCACCGGCTCGGCCCGCCCCCTCTTCCGTGCCCCCCTCCCGCTCTAACGCCTGCTCGGCCGCTGTCAGCTGCATCAGCGTCCTACCGAGCCACGGTGCATGCTTCGCCGCTGCGGCCACCGGCTGCTGCACGTCCTAGGCCTTAGCTTCCCGCTGCTGACCGGCCGGCCGCTTTTCCTCTGCCCGCACCGCCTCATGAAGCCGCAGGTCGTGTTCGTCCTCGGCGGTCCCGGCGCCGGCAAGGGGACCCAGTGCACCCGCATCGTCGAGGTGAGGCCCGGGCAGCCGGCGGCTCCCTGTGCTTGACCGGACGCCGGGCCGGCCCGTCCCGCAGCGCGCGGCTGTCCGCGCCTCCCCCACGCGCCCCACCCCACCCCACCCCCCACCGTCCCGGAGCCACGGACTACGAGTCCCGGCGACCGGCGCACCGCCGGCTTGGCGGTGGTTCGAGGGTCCGCCGGCGCGTGGTATGTCGGGACTGGTAGTCCACGTCCGCCCGCCTCGGGGGGACCCAGAAAGGAGGGGGACCGCTTGGGATCGGTTTGTTCCTGCGCCCCTCTTTCATTTCATTTTGGGGACCAAGTTCGTCTCGAGAGTGGGCTGGGAGAGGGATCCCGGGAGGGTCCGCTTCCGGGGACCCCAGCGCGCAGAGGTCAGCGTGTCGCTGGTTGTGGGGCGGCCGGAGGCGGCAGCGGCGTCGATTTGGGTTAGAGGCTGGGTGCGCCCACCGCTGCCTGAAGGGGAGACCGGTTTTTCCACCACGCCCATTCCTGCAGGCCCTCTAAACTCTGAACCGTCTACTAACTGGTCTTTATCCTAGAAAGGAGCCCCGGGCGACAGGGCGTTACTTTAGGTGTTCTGAACCCGTCCAAGTCAGTGCCATCCCTGAGGCTCAGCCCGGGTTGGTGTGGTTGGAAAAAGACGTGGAGTCTGAGATCAAACTTCAACCTCTGGCCCGGCTGCCAACTTACACTTAGTCCATGGCCAAGTCACTTCCTCTCTCCGAGTCTCGGTTGTCCCCACTAGAACAGTAGAGGCTGTGCACACAGATTTAAACTCAGTATGAAATGCCTCCCAAGTCTAAAATGGTGTTACTTTTTTTTTTTTTCCCCAAAGCGTGGTAAGGTTAATGGTTCAATTCCGTTAACAATTTTCGAACAGATACGTGGTTAGCTGCAGTGTGGGTGAAAGGCTTATTGGAGAATCGGGGGAATGTTTGGGAGAGAAGGAAAACAGAAGATATCTAGAAACAGAAGAGGAGACCAGTAGTGCTGTAAAACACCAAAGAATCCTTGTGAAACTCGGTGACCAGCAAAAGTTTTCACCCAGAACTTCTAAAATAGTTTCCTCCTCTTTTCCAGGATATGGCTTTTATTACCTTTGGGATTTTACTCCTCTCCCAGGTTCATACAACCCACTCCTGTCCTATATTTTATTCTCTAAAGAGCATCCAGAAAAAGTCGGATGGTAGCATCTTCATTATGTGTTTTACAGCTGTATTTATAATTGTTGATCATTTGTAAGACTATAAGTGGAGCTAATTCAACCAAAAAATACATAAATATTTTTCTCCTTATTTTTGTTCGTTCTTTTCACTTTTTAAAAGACATGACAATTGGATAGTTTCAGGTTTTTGTTGTATATATGAAATAACTCTTACATGTAAATAGCATAGTAGGGGAAGGAGAAAAGACTTTATTTTTGTTTGTTTTTTGTTTTTATTTTTATTGAAGTATAGTTGATTTACAATGTTGTGTCAGTTTCAGGTGTACAGCAAAGTGAATCAGTTATACATATACATATATCCACTCTTTTTTAGATTCTTTTCCCATATAGGCCATCACAGAGTATTGAGTTAAGTTCCCTGTACTATACAGCAGGTCCCTATTAGTTATCTGTTCTATACACAGTAGTGTGTAAATGTCAATCCCAATATCCTAATTTATCCCTCCCTCTCCCTTCCCCCCGGTAACCATAAGCTTGTTTTCTACATCTGTGACTCTATTTCTGTTTTGCAGATAAGTCCATTTGTACCATTTTATAGATTCCACATGTAAGAGATATATGATACTTGTCTTTCTCTGTCTGACTTACTTTACTCATTATGACAATCTCTAGGTCCATCCATGTTGCTACAAATGCAACATGGATGGACCTAGAGATTGTCATTTGGCATTATTGGCATTATTTCGTTCTTTGTTATGGCTGAGTAATATTCCATTGTATATATAAACCACATCTTCTTTATCCATTCCTCTGTCAAGGACATTTAGGTTGCTCCCATGTCCTGGCTATTGTAAATAGCACTGCAATGAACATTGGGGTGCATGTATCTTTTTGAATCATGGTTATCTCTAGATACATGCCCAGGAGTGGGATTGCTAGATCACATGGTAGCTCTGTTTTTACTTTTTTAAGGAACCTCCATACTGTTCTCCATAGTTACTGTACCAATTTACATTCCCAACAGCAGTGTGGGAGGGTTCCCTTTTCTCCATACCCTCTCCAGCCTGTATTGTTTGTGGATTTTTTGATGATGGCCATTATGATGTGTGTGAGGTGATACCTCACTGTAGTTTTATTTTGCATTTTTCTAATAATTAGCAATGATGTAATGATGCTTTTTAGCCATCTGTATGTCTTCTTTGGAGAAATGTCATTTAGATCATCCGCCCATTTTTTGATTGGGTTGTTTGTTTTTTTAATATTGAGCTGCAGGAGCTGTTTGTATATTTTGGAGATGAATCTGTTGTCGGTCGCTAATATTTTCTCCCATTCTGAGGGGGAAAAGACTTTACTAGAGTCAAACAGATATGGGTTCAAACCCTAACTGTTCCATTTACTATCTCTTTAGTCCCAGAGAAGTTGTTGTTTTACCTTGGGTTCCTCTGTAAGAAGGAAGAAATAATACCTGTCTGGTATGGTATTTATGAATATGAAATGAGGTAAAGTATCTGGCATGTATAGATGCAAATAATTTTTTCCTCTGTTTTAGAGTTCCTGTTCTTAATTTATGAGATTGGTTGTTTTTACTTTGAAGTGCACTGTAGTTTTACTTTTTAAAAATTGGTTTATGACTGATGTATTGGAATGTATTTAAATATTTTGTTTTTGAATCATAATGTGACTTTAAGTGTTCACACCCAAACTGATAATACCCATATTACTCTACTGGGTTAAAAATAATCTCCACATTCTGTAACTAGTATTTATTCTTTATTCTGTTTGATAATGGTGGATAGTATTTTAAAGGTTTTTTTTTTAATTAATTTATTTATTTATTTATTTATTTTTGGCTGTGTTGGGTCTTCGTTTCTGTGCGAGGGCTTTCTCCAGTTGCGGCAAGCGGGGGCCACTCTTCATCGCGGTGCGTGGGCCTCTCACTATTGCGGCCTCTCTTGTTGCGGAGCACAGACTGCAGACGCGCAGGCTCAGTAGTTGTGGCTCACGGGCCTAGTTGCTCCGCGGCATGTGGGATCCTCCCAGACCAGGGCTCGAACCCACGTCCCTTGCACTAGCAGGCAGACTCTCAACCACTGCGCCACCAGGAAAGCCCAATGGATAATATTTTAAACCTGTTAATTAAGAATTATAAGATTTCCATGATGAGATATGTTCTATAATGTATTATCTTATTCTTTAAGATTTCAACACTTATATGAGCTTAAATTCAACTGTTTTCTTACAATTCCAAATAGCTTATAATTCAGCAGTTGCTGTCTTCTAGTGGATTAAGCAATGGAATGTCTATGGTCAGTTAAGTCAGAGGATTTTTTTGTTTTGTTTTGTTTCTTTTGTGAGTCTCTTGCATTTTGACTCAATGTTTTATTATACAGGCAAATGTAAGCTGAATCCCAAACGATTGTAATTTTGGGGGCTAATTTTCTTCTGTAGGGGAAAAGTTATATAAATCAAGGTTAAATTCCCCAACTATCATGCCATTACTAATTTAGCTAACAGGGTACCTGAAATGTGGCTGAATCAGAATTGTTTCTTTAGGAAGATTACATTAATTTCCAGCTTAGGCCACCAGAAGTACATCTTTGGACCCTTGCTACAGAACCTGAGAATATCTGGCCCTCTAATATCCTGGGACATTGCAGTTATGGTTGAGGGTGTCACCAGAGGGAAGCTGTTGCTTGTTTTTTTTTTGTTTTTCTAGCTGTGAATTCTACCTGTGCTACTTGCTCTCCCAGACCTTGAGGAAGAAAAGGCAGATCCGATGCAGCATCTTCTGAAAGTGTTGTGAACTGGAAAGGAAAGGTTTGAGGGAGGCTTTGAGATTGAATTTTGCCCATTTAGTTGAACTGATCTTTTTCAGTTTTGTTTTATTTTCTAACTAATTTTTAAGTCTGTCTTCTCATACTCAAATTTGTTTTTGAAAATTAGCCATTTTCTAAATCAGTGCAATCAGGAGTCAAGTGCTCAGAGTGGAGTTATTATTGTGGAATAACGTGTGACTAAAAAATCATGATGGAAGATACCATGTCATTTTTGAATTTTTTTAAATTAAGCTTTATTTATATTGTTTTAGCCCAAGAAAAATTATGGTGCCATAACCTAAACTTGTCTGAAAATAACAACCACAATTTTGCATGTGTTAGCTGGGATATTTAAACCTACTCTCTTTTAAAGATGGTGAACATTCTGCTTAAATGAACAATTATGCTAAAGTTTATATCCATGCCAAGTTGCTTTCTGTAGCACCCCAGAAGCATTTTTATCATCTTGTGTTTTAACTTCCTCCAGGACCTGTATGGGTAACTTATACATTGTATCCTACCTGCTATGCTTAGAAAGTTTTGGGTGATACTGACTTTAAGTATGTAGAAATCAGAAATTTGATTTTATTTATCTTTTTGTCTCTAGTGTTGAACATTGTACCTGACATATAGGTGCTTAATAAGTATTCTTTGAATGAATATATAGCACACCAGTTTGTCCTGAAGATGTAAAAAAATTTAAAATTCGGTCTCCAGGGGGCACCCAAGGAGCAGTTAGTACTCCCAATTTCAGGACCAGAAGTATTTGAATGAAACCTCTGTCTTACTCTGATTTCTCATGTAACACTTCAGTTTACTCTCAGTGAATAAATGGTATAGTTGTAAAAATATGATGAGCATTCTAAAATTTTTAAGCTCCTGATTACAAATCCCTAAAGCAGACTACCACTCATTAAAGAAACGAGATAGGAAGATCCACTGGACATTAAGCTTGCTTCAGAACAGGCCTTTCTCCTTTTGGTGGGATGGGCTGGAGTGAGAGATAGGTTTTTTGTTTTTTTTAAAGGAAAGTTTAAATTATCTGTAAAAGAGAGTCCACAGAATCCTCGACTCTCCTGAAGCACCACCCTTTCATTAAGGTAATGGTAACGTGGGATTTTTGTTGTTGTTGTTGTTGTTAAGAATTTGGAGGAGGGGAGAATATGTTCAGATTATTTACTATTCTTACTTTTGAAAACTTCATTTTTTTCTTTGCATTTTAAGTTACAATAGTAATACATATTTGTTGGTGACCTCTAACCCTGAGGTCACCAGTATTAACTGTCTGGTATTAACTCTTTCTCAATATTTTTACAAATAAAAGTGCATATAGTTACCTTTTTTACCTCCAAATGGGATTATTCTGTTTTTTTTTTTTTTACTGAATGTATCATGGCTATCCTCTCAGGCCTCTACACATAGACTGAACTCATTTTTTTTTTAATGTTTTTTCTTTTTAAATTAATTAATTAATTTATTTATGGCTGTGTTGGGTCTTCGTTTCTGTGCGAGGGCTTTCTCTAGTTGTGGCAAGTGGGGGCCACTTTTCCTCGCGGTGCGCGGGCCTCTCACTATCGCGGTCTCTCTTGTTTTGGAGCACAGGCTCCAGACGCGCAGGCTCAGTAGTTGTGGCTCACGGGCCTGGCCGCTCCGAGGCATGTGGGATCTTCCCAGACCAGGGCTCGAGCCCGTGTCCCTTGCATTGGCAGGCAGATTCCCAACCACTGTGCCACCAGGGAAGCCCTAGACTTAACTCATTTTTATTAGTAGCTGCAGAATAGTCCATAATATGGATGTTACCACAGCATAGTTGTACCATTCCCCCCATTGATGGACATTCAGGGTAGTTTTCAAGAAATTATTCTGCTATTGCAAACAGTGCTTCAATAAATTTCCTTGTAAATATGATATTGCATATGGATGCTTTTACTTTTGCAAGCAAAATTCCTAAAAGTGGGATTGCTAAGTCAGAAGATAAGTGCATTTTTAATTTTAGTTGATAATTGTTTGATTACTTTTCAAAAACATTATACTTACATTTCTATCAGCAGTTGTATGCTTTTTTTTTTTTACTAGCACTGGATGATTATCAATCATTTTAATTTTTTCAAATTTGTTAATCTCCTCTTCAAAGTTTTTCTGAGTAAATTACTCATTTTTTCCAAGAAGTCCATTAAGGTGAAAAGCATAATTAGACTTAAAAAAAAATTTCCCTTTACTTGTCGTTTATTCAGAAAACATTCTTTGAGAGCTAGGCACTGTGATAGTTGCTAAGGTGAATAAGACACAGACCCTACTGTCAAAAGTTTACAGTGAGCTGTGAGATATGGAAGTTAAACAGTGACTATGACAGGACAGAGTGGTAAGTCCTCTGACAGAAATATACACACAGACCATTTAGATAAGGGACATTTAAGTTACAGCTCAGTGGGTCAGGGAAGGCTTCCTGGGGGGCAGTGATATGTATGAGCTGAATTTAGAAGGACAGTAGGAAAGAAGCAGCCAGGAGATGTGGGGGAGTGGAGAACACTTAAGCAGAGTTACCCTTGCATAGGGTAGTTGGAGGTTTCAATTCTGAGAAAAGGCTAAGGAGAGTAAACGGACACAAGTGAGATTGACCCAGAAAACACTTCCTAAATGCAAACTATTTGCTCTGTCTGTGTTGGGGGATACTGGCTTCTAGAGGTTCTCAATTTAGAGTAGAGATAGACACATACTTAATAGAATTTCATGAGAAAAGATATGAAAGATTTTTGCAAATATTAAAGTTTAACATTAAATTGTTTTAAAATTGTTTATCAGGAGTTCCCTGGTGGCCTAGTGGTTAGGATTCTGGGCTTTCACTGCCATGGCCTGGGTTCAATCCCTGGTCAGGGAACTGAGATCCCTCAAGCCGTGCAACGTGGCCAAAAAAAACAAAAAAAAAACAAAAACTGTTTATCTTTTAGATTTGCCTCCCTAACTAGATTGTAATGTCTTCAAGGATGGGGACCCTGTCTTTTGCTCCTGTTCATTCTACTGCATGGTGTTTGAGGTGCCTACTTCTCCTTCAGATCTTAGCTTAATACAGAGATTCCCAAACATTCTCAGTTCATGGTCCCCTTAGTGTCTCAGTAATTTTTTTCACAAACACCTTAGTCCAAAATAAGTATCTAACAGTTGTATTTATTAAGTAATTGGATCCAAACAATACTTAATAAGTATTTTCTAACAACTTAGTAGCTGTTTGAAGAAACAGTACATATACATTAAAAGAAGAGGTAGCAACTTAATTTCATTCTTATGTAACCACAGTCACTTACTAATGGGATGTAAATGCCTGTTGGCACTGCCCAGTTTCTCATACCTTGGAATCAGATTAGACGCTTCCATACTCATTTTATTTTCCACATTAATTTTCACGTGGTACTTATTTTTATCACAGCAACTGCCCACCAAAAAGTCAGCATCACAAAGATGTGTCTTTGAAAAGAATGTGCATGATCTAAAGTTGAAATTGTGAACTACCCTGAGCTGATGGTTCACATGATATCTAATAGGTGTCCAGTGTTGCTCTGTTTCCCTTAAAAATGTAAACCCAGGGCACTCTTGTGAATTCACTGCAGTGCTCCAGGGTACTTTGACATTCAGTTTGGGAACCATGAGCTAAAAATGATTTCCTCAGTGAAACTGGCCCTCACATTTTTAGACTAGGTCAGATTTCTCTATTATGTGATCTCATAGCACTTCAAAACATCTGTCAGTTTGTTATTCTTTTGTCCTTTCAGTTTTTAATTCTGTTGTCCTTTATAACATTTATCTGTTTGTAGCTCACGTTTAATTTCATGATTATTGGATTGTCTCCCTCATTACACCATAAGCTCCATAAGGATGAGAACCTTAGATTTCTAAATTTACTCTTACATCTTCAGTGTCTAGTACAATGTCTGGCATAAATTGATGCTCAATGAACATTTGTTAAGTAGATTTTGAAGCCAGTCATACCTGGATTTCTGCCATTTAGTGAGTTATTTAAATTTTTGGCTCTTTGGTTTTCTCCCCTGAAAATTTGGGATATTAATCTACTTTACAGGGTGATTATGAGGATTAGCCAAGAGAATCCACGTAATAAAATGTCTGACACAGTGCCTACTTTGTGTCTGGTACTTCATATATGTTAGCATCTCTCTCCTTGCCTATTCTGTGCTTATCTATAAATAGTCAATGAAAGAAATATCTTGAGCAGTGTCAGTAGCTACACTTCGGTGGTCATTCTTAGTCAGTAGACTGAAGAAAAATTGATTTGCAAGGATATGAACAAATGTCGAAGTGTCATACCAGTGTATTGTCTACTAGGCAGTATGTAGAGTTCAGACTCTGGAGTTAGACTGTCTTGGTTTGAATCTTATCTTAACACCTACTATGTGTGAGATCTTAGCAAAGATTTAGTCTCTCTTTGCCTCAATTTCCTCATCTGTAAAATGGGAACAATAATATATAGTATCTACCTCAGAGGGGTGTTGTGAGGACTAAATGAGCTAATGTATGTAAAGTACTTAGAGCAGTGCCTGGCATGTGATAATTCCTATATAAATGTTAACTATTATTTTTATTATTATCATCATCATCTTACTTTTTCTGTGTTTTCCCTCCTGCCACACCTAGCTCAACCTTCTTTTGACTTGCTTAAGATTTTTTTCCTTCCTGATTTATTCCTTTGTACTTTGGAAGCTATACAATCTGTTTTTAGTGGTTACCCTAGAAATTTTAAGCACACATATTATTTAACTTAAGTCTAATATTAATATTTTTACTCTCCCCCAAACAATACAAATACCTTAGGACACAACTCTATTTTCTATCCTGTTCTTTTTTTTAGGATTTTAATTCTATATTGAGTTTTCTTTTTAATCCCCGCAAATGACCTGTTAATGTTTTATAACAAATGTTTGTTTAGAATAACTTACATACATACCATTTTCTTTACTAACCATTTATTTTTGCACCTCAGATCTTCCTTCTGAGATCATTTTCTTTCTTGAAGTATATCCTTTAGACGGTTCTTTAATCAGTATGGGCTTGTGGTTAGGAAATTTTGCTGTATTCCTTACATGGTAGGTTCTTTTTTCCTAGTTCAAGCACCTAGGGTATCATCCTTCAGAGGTCCTGACTTTATGTGGAGCTCGTTGATCTGACCTCCAATCCTATTTAGGTCTCAGTCTTTGTCTCCTTTCCCCTCTCTGTGGCTGATTAAATCCTGGGGTCTAGCCCCCTGTGATTTGGGGATGGGGAAAGTCCCCAGGGCAGCCATAGCTCCAGCACTCTCTCCTCTGGATTTGTGCTTTCTTGACTTATCTGAATTTGAGTTACTCCTTTAATTTTTGGCCAGCTCAGTCATACATTAAAAAATAATAATAAAATTATATATTAATAAATATACAAATATTAGAGATTATATATATATCCAACTACATGGGTGTGCTGTGCTGGGAGGGGTTTCTCTTTATTCATTTATTTATTTATGGCTGTGTTGGGTCTTCGGCGCGCAGGCTTTCTCCAGTTGCGGCAAGCGGGAGCTGCTCTTCATTGTGGTGTGCAGGCTTCTCATTTCGGTGGTTTCTCTTGTTGCGGAGCACGGGCTCTAAGCGCACGGGCTTCAGTAGTTGTGATTCGCGGGCTCTAGAGTGCAGGCTCAGTAGTTGTGGCGCACGGGCTTAGTTGCTCCGCAGCATGTGGGATCTTCCCGGACCAGGGCTCGAACCCACGTCCTCTGCATTGGCAGGCGGATTCTTAACCACTGCACCACCAGGGAAGTCCTGGGAGGAGTTTCTCTGAATGAATGTATATATTTCACCCCCATCAAAATTAGACGCCTCTACCTAAGTCTGCCCTAGCTCAGAACACCTCTTCAATGTCAGTTCTTCCCCTTATCCTTACTCCCATTGAAATCTACTTGATTTACATCCTTTGGATTAAAGTTTTAGTGATGGATGGTAATCGATTAAACACCACATCCTAGTTAAGATGCTAATAGGAGAGGACTGTAGTCACGAAAGACCTCCGAAAGTCACATAGGAGTACAGTATTTTAATGGTTGTCCTTCTGAATTGAAATTGAGAGCATTTCAGAGAAACCACTCTAGTAGTGGGACTTTTAGACTAGATAAGAGAGAAAAGGTGGAGACGGGATAACCATCTTACTCTTTGTGTCATGTTAGCTTGATCACACTGACTCTTGCTAACCTTAAAGCTAGTACTTTTAGCCCAGTTGCCATATGAGAATGTATTTATTCTAACATTTCAGTTAAATTAAGGACATTTTTCTAGACTGAACATGTGATAAGAGCATTTAGAACTTAATAGAGAACAGGTGTGACTGAACATACTGTTTGCCGACAGTTTCCTGCTGCTGGTGAACAAAGCTAACCAAACAGCACTTTGGTAAAGGAAGAAGCCCCAGTTATTACGTACCATTCTTAGAAACTTTCACTTTGAGGAACTGGGTCCCAAAAAAAAACACATGTTCCATGCTTGGTTTCCATCAGTTGTCTCCAGAAGACCGGTAAGTTGGTTCCATTTATCATTAAGGTATATTCTATACCAACAAGCAATTGAATATGCTTAGTTTGGGACTCTACAAAAGACTGCTTCTTTGCTCACTTTGTGTTTGGAATTTCCATGATGTATTAGTCATTGATGTTTGCCACTGAAAAGTTCTATGTGCTTAATTTAACCTATAAGACTTTAAGTATAATTAGGTAGATAATAACATGAATTTCTGTTCTCTTGGTGTCTACTGGGAGTAAACAGACAGTCCAGAAGATGTTTTATTGATATTATGTAATTGGGAATTGACTTGATGGTTAATTTAGGTTTTTAAATTGGAAATTTTTATTTGCTACTTATTTAATGATTATTGGGTGAGGCAAGTGGAAATGGAAATGGTGTCACAAGTGGAGAAAGGCAAGAATGAAGCAAACGAAGCAAGGATGGTCAGAATCTGGCTGAATGGTGGGTCAGATATGCCTGGCTCTGTGTGTGGATAAAGTTCCTGATCTTCTCTCCATGCTAGGATACAACAAAATGATAAAGTCCATGAACTTGGAGTCTCCTTTTTAATTTCCACCAGCAGATTCTGTCATGCGAAGGCCATAGTAGCTTGATGGCAAGACTCTGTATTTCCATGTCTGTCACCTAGGAGTTACCTCAGAGGCCCACCGTGGAATAATCGTCACTGAGAGTCAGGAGACCTGGGTTCAAGTGCCAGTTTCCTCTCTGCTAACTAGCGAGTCAGCTTATCTCAGTTTCCCCTTTCATAAAATGAGGGGTATGGAAATAGGTGGTCTTGCTAGCCCTAAAACAGTTCTGTATACTGAGACTTCATTGTTAGATAGTATTGTAATCCTGTGTAGTCACATTCAAGAGGCATGTTATCCAATCACTATGAATATGTGTATCTTCTTTGCCATTCTATGCTGTATGAATGGGAGCACCAAGGAATTGTATTTAATAAATTCCCACTGTATTTCTTGTTTGCGTAGAACTTCAGAGTGATAACAAAGAATGTGTAAAGGCAGGAAAAGGAATAGTTTTTTGAAGTAGAACAATTGTGTATGTATGAATTTTTTTTAATTAAAAATATTTAAGAAATGGGACATTGGAGCCAACTTTCTTACAATATAGCATAGTAGTAGAAAGAATGTAGACTTTGAAGTCAGTTGTTGGTTCACATCTCGGTCTAACACCTGTGGCTATGTTGCTTAACTTTTCTGATTCTGTTATCTTCATTTGTAAAGTGATGATAATAATGACAACTTAACTAGGTTGTTATAAAGATGAAACAGCATAATGCTTCTACAGTGTTCAGCACAGTACATGGCACTCAGTAAATTTGTAAAGGCTAGCATAATTTTAGAAAAGATCTACAGTGAAGAGATCAAAGAGTAATTTAGATTAAGGTAGTTTTGGGGAGCATTGTATTCCCATTGTTTACTACAGCATAAGGAAATGATTACCCACACTAATAAGTTTACAGATTTTTAAAAACCCAGGATGGTATTTTAGAGTTTATCAAATATGAAAGGTCTTTCTACTTAGAGAAAATGTTTGGAGTTAACTTAGATTTAAAAATCCTAGAAAGGGCAAGTGGATTTAAGGAAAAGTTTATAGTATACACGCTCTTTATATTCAAAATAGGTTACTAGTTGCCAGATGGAGCTAATGACCTAATGATTGGATAAGTTTCATAAGTTAAGCCTGTATATGTACCTTAACTGTCCTGTTACTAAAAATATGCATACTTTTACTTTTGGTTACTTTTTAAAAAAATTTTTATTTAATTTATTTGGTTGCACCGGGTCTTAGTTGCGGCTCATGGGCTCCTTAGTTGTGGCATGTGAACTCTCGGTTGCGACATGCACGTGGGATCTAGTTCCCTGACCAGGGATTGAACCTGAGCCCCCTGCATTGGGAGTGCAGAGTCTTAACCACTGCACCACCAGGGAAGTCCCACTTTTGGTTACTTTTTAATTATACAAGTAGTACATATACATTATAGAAAAATTAGAAAATACAGGTGAGTAAAAAGAAGAGTGTAAAAATTGCCAGTAATCTTACCATCCAGAGAAAACCACCGTTAATCAATATTTAGGGACATAATTTTCCAGAGATTTTTTTTTTTTTTTTTAGTAGGCTCATACTCTGGAAACCTGCTTTTTACTTATAATAATATCACAAACATATCACCATGTTAATAAATGCACTTTTACCACATAATCTATATGATATTGTACTCTGTAGATTACATACATTATTTAATTAATTGATTCCTTGTTTTGGAAATTTTGTTTCTGATTTTTTCAGAAGTTGTATTCTGTGTTTTTTAAAAAATACTTGGAGATATAATTTATATACCATACAACTCATCCATTTAAAGCGTAGAATTCGGGACTTCCCTGGTGGCACAGTGGTTGGGAATCCGCCTGCCAATGCAGGGGACACGGGTTCGAGCCCTGGTCTCGGAAGATCCTACATGCTGCGGAGCAACTAAGCCTGTGCACCACAGCTACTGAGCCTGCGCTCTAGAGCCCGGGAGCCACAACTGCTGAAGCCCGTGTGCCACAACTACTGAAGCCCGCGTGCCTAGAGCCCGTGCTCCGCAACAGGAGAAGCCACCGCAGTGAGAAGCCCACGCACTGCAACGAAGAATAGCCCCCACTTGCCACACTAGAGAAAGCCTGCGCACAACAGTGAAGACCCAACACAGCCAAAAATTAATAGTAAATTTATTAAAAAGAAATAAAATTTAAAAAGCATAGAATTCAGTGTTTTTGGTATGTTATTTATTTTTTTAACTTTGGTAAAATATATCGTGAAATTTACCATTTTAACCACTTTAAGTGTACAATTCAGTGGCATTAATTGCATTTACAACGTTTTGCGACCATCACCACGATTTCTAAAACTTTTTCATCAATTATTGGCAATAATTTCCCATTCTTCCCTTCCCCCAGCCCCTAGTAACCTCTAATCTACTTTTTGCCTCTGAATTTGCCTATTTTAGGTACTTCATGTAAGTGGAATCATACATTTGTCCTTTTTTTTTTTATGGCTTATTTCACTTAGCATAGTGTTTTCAAGTTTCATCCATGTTAGCATGTATCAGAACTTCATTCCTTTTTATGGCTGAATAATATTTCGTTGTATGTATTTATTACATTTTGTTTATCCATTCATCTGTTGTTGGATAAGGGCTGCTTCCACCTTTCCGCTATTGTGAGTAATGCTGCAGTGAACACTGGCGTACAAGCATCTGTTTGAGTCTTTTGGGTATAGAGCTAGGAGTGAAATTGCTGGATCATATAATAATTCTGACTTGTTGAGGAACTGCCAAACTCTTTTCCACAACAGCTGTACCATTTTACATTTCTACCCGTGATGTGTGGTTTCTTTATCCTCACCAACACTTATCATTTTATGTTTGTTTGTTTGTTTGATTATAACCACCCTACAAGGTGTGCAGTGGTATCGCATTGTGGTTTTGATTTGCGTTTCCCTAATAACTAGTGCTATGAGCATCTTTCATGTCTCACATGTCCTTTTTTTTTTTTTTTTTTTTTTTTTTTTAAATTACCATCCTGAAGGGTGCACTGGCATCTCATTATGGTTTTGATTTGCATTTCCCTGATGACTAATAAGGAACTTTTCCATACTGGCCATCTGTATATCTTCTTTGGAGAAATGTCTGATTGATTGATTGATCGATTGATTGATGTATGTATGTATGTATGTATGTATGTATGTATGGCTGTGTTGGGTCTTCGTTTCTGTGCGAGGGCTTTCTCTAGTTGCGGCAAGTGGGGGCCACTCTTCATCGCAGTGCGCGGGCCTCTCACTATCGCGGCCTCTCTTGTTGCGGAACACAGGCTCCAGACGCGCAGGCTCAGCAATTGTGGCTCACGGGCCTAGTTGCTCCGCGGCATGTGGGATCTTCCCAGACCAGGGCTCGAACCCATGTCCCTTGCATTGGCAGGCAGATTCTCAACCACTGCGCCACCAGGGAATCCCCGAGAAATGTCTGTTTGAATCCTTTGTCCTTTTTTTTCCCCCCCAGAATATTGCATTTAAAAAATTGTCTTTTGCAATTTTTAAAATTGGGTTATTAATCTTTTTATTGCTAAGTTGTAAAGTTTTAAAAATATATTTTTGGTACAAGTCCCTTATCCAGATATATGATTTGTAAATATTTTCTCCCATCCTGTGGGTTGTCTTTTCATTTTCTTGGTAGTGTCCTTGGAAGCACAGAAGTTTTAAATTTTGATGAGGTCTGATATCTTGCACTTTAGAACATACAGTATGCTTTCTCTTGCCTGTGGTGCAGAGATTAAAAGATTGATAAAGTGAGGCCAGAACTGTAAAAGAGGTATAACTGGTAAGTGTATTGTGCCTGGGACTGAGAGTTGAGGGTGGAAGAGAGAGGAGATAGTGGTAGATGGAAAGGAAGAGTGGGGGCAACAGATTCTTGTTACTTCCTTGACTGATTCCAGGGCATAATCGGGTCCAAGTTAAGTCAGGCTAGAGAGGTGGGAGAGGTTGTCCATTTTGCAAAATGGTTTCCAGCATTCTTCCTGTTGTGTAGTCATGGCAGGAAAGAAAGTTTTCCATAAAAATTTCCCATAAGCTTACCACTTTTTAGGACATTTCCTTTGTGTGAAGAAGTTAGATTCTAATCAAGAACCAGTAATCCCTTATGTCCTGTTCTACATTATATAAATGGGTACAGTTGTCTCTGGTCAACATTGAATCCCAGGCTGGGCTAGGATTTGATGGCTATACCATCAAAAATGTATATTCTTAGACTGACTTTAATTTTAGATTGAGAAAAATGTAATCATGAAGGTAAATTTTATACCAAAAAATTTTAGAAACATATACTGTTTTTTAAAGCCAAATATTGATTTTCCTCACACTTTCTCCTATTAGCACAGGTTGATGGACTAAAAATGAAGATGATTCTTTGTTGTTTAAGCTAGATTAATTTTCTCTTTTTAAAAAAAAATCATGAGAGTGGTTGGCACAATAAAGTTCTGAAAGTGCTCCAAGGGGTCATTCTGGAGACTAGAAGTAGTGTGGGTACATTGTCTGTCATGGAGGTGTCATTTCCAGAACATCTTGCTTATAATTTTGAACTCTAGTGTCTAGAGTAAGGCTTCACTGAAATATGTTTCCTTTTAAACTTTTGCTGCTGTGCCTTTTGGATCCTCTCAACTGAGTGTGTCTCTAAATTTCCATCTGTTTCTAGGCTATAAAACTGGACTGTTTTCTGTCTCCTTCTATAACTCTTGACTTCATGCCCATGCAGTGTGTTTCAGTGTTGCTATATTATACTTTTGTTTCTCCTTTGTTTAAGGAATGGATCACTTTCCAGAGAAATTTTTATCTAAACATTTGAATTGATTTTTGCTGCTATTCTCTACAGTGATTTAGTTTTAAATTTTAAATAAGTTTGTGATTGTGCAGGTACTGTTTTTCTTTTTTCTTGAACTTAGATAATGTTTTTTATGTAGGGATTTTTATTCCTAATGTGAGGCAGTTCATTTTGGTGTTCTCTTAGGATTTGATATTAATAAAACACTTAAATCAACAATCTTACTTTGTGATGCTGTATAAAAAAATAATAATAAATAAATTAAATTAAATTTTAAGAAAAACCAAGTCTTTGTGATATTTGCCATGTAGAGATGTGTGGATAGAATATATGCTTTTTTAAATTAAAAATTTAGTAAGTTTACATACATGTACATTGAGATTCAAACAATTCAAAAGTACATAAAGTAGAGTGAAAGTTCTCCTTAACCTTAGCCTACTCTTTTTTTTTTTTGGTTGCTTTGGGTCTTCATTGCTGTGCATGGGCTTTCTCTAGTTGCGGTGAGCAGGGGCTACTCTTCGTTGCAGTGCACAGGCTTCTCATTGCAGTGGCTTCTCTTGTTGTGGAGCACGGTCTCTAGGCGCGCAGGTTTCAGGAGTTGTGGCACACGGGCTCTACAGCACAGGCTCTGTAGTGGCGCACGGGCTTAGTTGCTCTGCCGCATGTGGGATCTTCCCGGACCAGGGATGGAACCCGTGTCCCCTGCGTTGGCAGGCAGGTTCTTAACCACTGCGCCGCCAGGGAAGTCCCAGCCTACTCTCCTTATGTAATCACCTACCAACGTTTTTGTGTGTGGCTCTCTGGTCCTCTTTTGATGTATTTATACACAGATAAAAATGCACGCACACAAACATTGCCTATTGTTATTTTTTTGCTTAACAGTGTATCTTGGATAGCTTTCCATATCAGAACATGCAGATAGCTCAACTCCATTCATAATATATACAATAATCTTACTTAGCTATTCATATATTTTTGGACATTTAGATTTTCTGTTTACAGATGATGCTGACATAAACATTCATTACATATGTCTTTGTGCACACGTGCAACTATTTCAGTAGCACAGCTCCTAGAAATGGAATTACTGAGCCAAAGGGTATGCAAACTTAAATTTTGTTAAACTCTGCCAAATTGCCCTCTAAAAAGGCTGAACCAATTTACACTCCCACAAACTGTCAGGATGCTGGTTCTTCCCCACCCCCACCCTTGCCATAGCCAGATATAAGTCTTTATTTTAACCAATCTGATGGGTGAAAAATGAAATCACATTGCTTTAATTTGCATTTTCATGATTACCAGTAAGGTTGAGCATATGTTCTTTTCTCTGAATTGTTTTTTCTTTGCCCATTTTTGTATTGAGCTTTTTTCTTTGTTAGTAGGATCTCTTTGTGTATAATGTATATTACCCTGTCACCTTTGTATGGTGAAAATATTTTCTCCCAAGCTGTTGATTGTCATTTGGTTGTATCTGTGATAAGTTTTTATTGTTTATGTGGTCAAACATAAATCTTAGCTGTTTTGGTTCTTGTTTTGGAGTGTCTTTCTCTATCTCAAGATTATCTTCCCCTAGTACTATCCTAGGGTTGTTTTTTGTTGTTTTTTTTGTTTTTGTTTTTTGCATATATTGTGTTGTTTTAGAACTCTAATTTACCTGGAATTTAGTTTTGCATATGATATGATGCAAGAGTCTAATTTTTTTTCAGATGGGTAGCCGGTTGCATAGTATCATTTATTAAATAGTTCATCTTTTCCCCATTGATTTTTAGATGATGACTCTATCACTTATTGAATTCCCATTTATACTTGGGTCTGTTTCTGGACTCTGTTGAATTTCATTTTTCCATTTGTCTATTTTTATACCAGTATCATGCTGTTTTAATTACTGTAGCTTTATAATATTTTATGCCACCTGGTAGGACAAGTTCCCATTTGTAGTTGTTAATATTATTTTCGAATTTGGTCATTCTCTCACATTTACCCTTCCTGATAAACTTGAGAATCAACTCATCAAGTTTCATTAAAAAATAAATAATCCCAGGTGAAGTTTGATTGCGGATGCAATCAATTTATAGATTAATTTGTGGAAAATTTAAATATTTACAGTATCGAATGTTTCTATCCAGGAACATAGAATGCCTTCTTTTTATGATACTGATTTTAAGTGTTTCTAGTTTCTTCTTATAATTCTTACATATTAGT
This sequence comes from Balaenoptera musculus, assembly GCF_009873245.2. Classification (NCBI taxonomy): domain Eukaryota; kingdom Metazoa; phylum Chordata; class Mammalia; order Artiodactyla; family Balaenopteridae; genus Balaenoptera; species Balaenoptera musculus. The sequence continues at coordinate 39,027,116 of NC_045785.1, forward strand.
TTTAGATTTATCCCTAAATTTAAGTTTTTAGTACTGTTTTGAATAGGATTTTTTAAATTGAGGTACAGTTGACTTGAATAGGATCTTTTAAAATGTATATTTTCTAATTAGCCATTGCTAATTGTTTGGAAGGCTATTGATCTGTTTGTTTATAAGAAGATAGTAAGCAAGATAGATACATTCTTGTTCTCATAAAATTTTTAATATACTCAAATACATCTGTGATGCCAATTTTTGGAGCCTGGGTGTTTGAGGGTATTTTCATAGTGAATTGCATTTTCATGTATCATATTTTCCTTGTTCTATAGTTATTCTTTGACTTCACTCCTTTATTGCTATGTAATTAGTAGTTTAGCCACTGATTATCTTGGACTTTGCTCCAGGAATAGCCTATATGAGTTAGTCTAACTCCTCCCTGACCCGTCTGACTGCTCTCATAGTAGGTCTTGAATCTAGTAGCGTAGACCACATTTTTAGGAGTATGTTCTTCATACTTCTAGTTTTAACAGCTAATAATGATATTTGGCTGTGGCTGATAGTGTAATGTAGTATAGATATGATTTCTGGTAGTATAGATATTATTTCTGTTTTACAGATGAAGAAACTGAAATCTAAAAAAGGGTAAATAAATTTCCTAGAGTCACACTGGATTGTGACAGAGTTTAGTTATAAAACCTTATCTCAAATTATTAGTTCAGTGTTCTAAGTATGTGACTTCATGCAAGGTTCTTATGTTCTTCTGATCCTTGCTGAAGCCTATGTGTTTCTCTAAATGCATTTCTCCATTTGTTTGATAATGTTTCAGGTGCTCAAATTTTATGTTTGCATATGTTACTGAATTCAGAGTTTGTTATCCTTTGCACATTTTTCTCAAGTGTTGATTGGTAAATCCAAATAAATTCTAGTTCTTAAAGAGAACCCAAGCTATTAAAATGTTGTGGTTATTTTGTAGTGAGGCTCTTTACAAATTGTATTCCCAAGTAGTTATATTTCTTAGGGTGACTTTCTTACTTTTGGTATTCCCTGGGTAAATGGTATTCTCGTTTTAATGTTACTTACCTTTTTTAAAAAAAATAAGTACAGTTGGTACTGTACTGCTTAGTGTTTAAGAAACCTCTCTTTCATAAAGTGAATAGAGGCTAGAGATTCGTTTGAGTGGTTTGATGTATATCCTCTGAGTGTTCTCACAGGAATCGAATTAACTGAATTCTAGGCTCTTAGACCACCTGCAGCAGTATTTGTGTTGTAGTGATATGAGTGTGTTGCTTGTAGGCTCTGCAGTGACAATAAGAATTGATCATTTAATTAACAAGATGAGATGAGTGTTTCTTAAGATTAACAAGACCTCTGTGCCTATCCATTCATGTTGGAAATTTTCAAATTATTGCCTGTGAGCTCCTGGAATCCCTGGAGGCTTCTGGGCCTCATCTTCATCTTTGACTATTTTCCATCCCTTTCTGTTATAGGGAATGTGGATTGATTCAGAATGGCTGAGATGAATTAAAAGAAGTAAAAATACTGGAAATGACCAACTGGAATGAAATTGGAGTGTGAAAATTCCAATTCACAGTTGCTATAGGGGCCATTTGGTATGTAAAACAGATGCCAAAATCCTCAATATTCTGAGAAGTCTTCTGCAAAATGTTAGAGGGTTATTGAGGCCTTACACAAATGAGAAAACAGTCTATTTCATGGCTTCTAAATCACCCTTTCTTTTCTTATTTATTTATTTATTTTTGGCTGTGTTGGGTCTTCGTTTCTGTGTGAGGGTTTTCTCTAGTTGCGGCAAGCGGGGGTCACTCTTCATCGCGGTGCGCGGGCCTTTCACTGTCGCGGCCTTTCTTGTTGCGGGGCACGGGCTCCAGACGCGCAGGCTCAGTAGTTGTGGCTCACGGGCCTAGTTGCTCCGCGGCATGTGGGATCTTCCCAGACCAGGGCTCGAACCCGTGTCCCCTGCATTGGCAGGCAGATTCTCAACCACTGTGCCACCAGGGAAGCCCCTAAATCACCCCTTTCTTTAAGTTTTATTTATTGTTCTACCTTCTTGTCATTGCCTCTGAAGAATCACCTCTTCCCCAAGCAGACAGTGCTGGTAAAGACTGAATTCCTTAGGAAAAGTTAATGCAAATATGAAAAATTGACTTTATTAATTAATAGTAGGGCTCAAGTCACTGTAAATATGTAAGTCATTATTGCATCCTTTGTGAATATAACCTATTTATTTCCCCCAAATTAGCACATTGCCTGGCACTTTATAGGAACTTAATAAATATTTATGGATTTAAAATAAGTTCCATGTATTGCCTGAATTAAGGTTTTCTTACATGAAGAGCATAACATTGAGGAAAATAAAATAGTGCTGTAATTGTCTGCAGTTGAATGGATTATATCCCTCCTCTTTTCTCCTTTGCAGGATATAAGCTTTTAAACTATCACTCTTTAATTAGAGAAAGAAATATGCTTCATGTTAATTTGGAGTCTGTCTGCTAAAGATTTTGCCTAAGAAAAGATTTAGCTTGTTTTATAACTTTCATAGTTTATAGTTAATATGTAGATTTGTAATTAAATAGGCATGGTCAAACGTGATGTACACATTTGGAAATACAATGAGGGCGGACTAAAAATGAGATTGGAAATCAGCTAGCAATTTAAGTCAAATATTATATTTAACCTTTCTCCCACTGTCTTCTTTCCTTCCTATACCTCCTTTCCTCCTTCCTTCCTCTTTTCCCTACCCCTTCCCTTTCTCTCTCTCCGTCCACTCCCGTTCCTCCCTCCTTCCCTCCCTCCCTTCCTTTCTTTCTTTCTTTCTAACCTCTGTAAAATGGTGATTATAAGAAAAATCCTTTTTCTAACACTCTGTGGGTAAAACTGGAAGGAACCCTAAACAGTTCACCAATTTTAAGCATCTGGGCACTGTACAGCAGTTCTTACAGTCAAAAGTAAGCTCTCCAAGACTGGCAGATAATGTTACTGGAAAGTGCTTATCAGACATCTCAGAGTAATCGGAAAAAGTTCTGTTGGAAATGCCTTTTGAAATAAATGATAGCCTTACATGAAGTGTTGCTGGGATGCTGTAAGCTCTAAAGCTATTGTTTGCAACAGTGCCAAACTGGTGAGTCTGGATGGCTCCGGATAGCATTTCCAGGTGTTGTGCTGAAGGTGCATTGCTGACAGTACATAATCAGAATTAGATTTTTAAGGTTCACTAATCTTACAGGGAATGCAAAGTAACTTAGTCTTAGATGCTTCATAGATGTGTCAGCTATTTAAAGGACACCAATAGTTTTAATTCAGTTGCTTTAAAAATATATTTGTATCTGCTATCTCTGCTGTGTTCCCTCTATGTAGCTCAAGGCTCAGTAGCAGTCCAATGGCACTTTCTAATTGCCATACTCACAGGAGGAGGTGCCTGGCATGTGGAGCTCCTCTGCCCCCAAGGACTTGCCATTTACGCATCATTTGTACCTTGAACTCTTTTTTTTGCTATTGTTTTGGTTTTGATTCTTTTTGTTGTTGTTTTTATTCACATAGAACGACATTACCTAAATTTAGAAAGGAAGAAAGAGAATTGCTAAGAAGGGAGAGAAGTTATCAAGATGATTAGAGATTTGATACCGTAAAATTGTCAACATTTGCTTAGTTGTAGTAACAGAGTGCTGTTCTGTACTTGTTGAGAATATGGTGCATTTTTCCTCCCTCCAAATCTTAGTGTCTAATTCACAGAAGTTATTGAGTTGTTTTTCAACTTCTTAAAGGAGAAAATGAAAGTAAAAAAATTTAGACGGTTACTCTAAATGAATTGAATTTATACATTTGTCACTAGAAAACTACTATTTTTAGCTGAATAGTGGCTTGTAATTGTAGTTATAGTTTATAGTGTTTATAATTTGCTGTGGTTTAAATGTTGGTTTTAAGACTGTAATTAGTGACCCACTAGATTTTAATTGCTAGGAAATTTCAGAGAATGTGAAAAAGTTTGGGCTAAGCCTGGGAAATATCCATTCTTGCTTTCCTCAGAATTGGCATCAGTGACTACTTCATGACAGCAGAATGCTTTGAAAACGTGCTCTTTAAAGTTTAGCTATTATTAAATACCATAATAACTAGTGTGTAAGTGATAGTTGCTTTTTTGTTGTAGAAACTCTGTGGTAAGAGGAAAGCTTCAGCAAAATCCTTAAAAATATAGTATAAAAAAGTAACTGGTAAATAGAGGATTTTAAAAAATGGAATGTGGATGAGAAATAGAAAGACATATAGATTTGGCATGATTATATTTATTTAAATTCCTTATCTCCTTGGACTTTGCAGATAAGGTGGTTTTCTGTGTAATTTTTAAAAAACATATCATTTGTACACTTCTACAATTTACAACTAGTCTCTCTTTTAAAAAAGTGATATGCCAAAACCCATTGTAATGTAATGTAAGCTTGGAAATTTGAGCTCTTCAATGTCAAGAAACAAACAGTGTGTGTACTAATTTCTAAATTACTAGCTGGGTTTCTAAATGTATACGTTGTTCATACAGCCAAGGCAATCTGTACAGAGCAATCTGTACTGTTGGTGTTTCACTGAGCGTTTGCCATTGTTTAGTACTGTTTGTCTCTGCATTTATTCAATATTACCATATGCTATAATCTCTAGACCAGATGAGAGCATCCAGCAAGCATAGACTTCCAAGCAGGAGCCAGAGTAAGCAGTGGAAAATGAAGCTGCTGTAAAATTTTGTGGACAGCCGTTGCAAAATACTTTCTGAAAATTGTGCATAGTAAATGGGAAAGTAGGTCACATCTTGTTTTTTATAAAGTCTTTTCCATATCCATACCCGTCTTTCAAAAGTTTATACTTGGTGATAAAAGTAGGCGTTTAAAAATGGTGTGGTGTGAAAATAATTTTAAAATAACAATTTAAATAATTAAGTACTTTTGTACTTATTTCCATTTTCTGTAAATGATGGGAATGTTTTTAAAAGCCTATTACAACAACTAAATACACTTTTGATCATTTCTTTTAATGCAAGGAGCTGTATGCCTAAGAGAGACATGAGTGATACTGTGGTTTTTGTTTATTCTCCTCAAACTTTATATCCAATTTTAGTCAGCAAATAAACTATTTAGTTTGTTTTTCTTTGCTGACTACCTTATTGTTGGCTTACTTTAGTAAACAAGAACAAGTTTAGCCAGCAATTTTTAGAGATAGAAAAGGAGTAAAGAATGGCTTCTGCAATCTAAAAAAAAAAAAGAGAGAGAGAGAAAACTCACTGTAGCCTCAGTAATTGAGAGAGTTAAGTTTTGTAAGATGTGCAATTGACACATTCTATTTTGGAAGGAGGGGTGGGAGTGTGGGCTGCCTCAAATCTTAACATTGAAATTAAAGATAAAATTTAAGATATCAAATATTTATGGTACACTTACTATGAATGAGATAAAAACCCATTTAGGGAATCGTAAAAATTTGGGATGAGATGATTGTTTTAATTGAACATTGAATATAGATCTCAGTATCCTGATATTTGAGAGTAAAAATAATCTATTTTATTATTATGAAAATTATTATTATGAAAATAGATTTTATAGTTCTTTTGATTTAATAAAAGGGAACATGCTAGTTCATGTGGAGGAAGAAGCTTTTCAGTATTCATAATTGTCTCTTAGATCCATATTGTTTTCTCATTCCAACCACGGGGAAGTGGCAGAATAACACTATAACATCTTATGTGACTTAGTTCAACTATTACCCTATACCCTGACCTAATACATCATTTGTAAATCCTTAATAATAATGACCATCACAATTGTAATACTACTATACTCCTGACCTTTCACAGTGTATTTATTGTATTCATATCTGTTATCTCACTTAAGTCCTTTGATTGGTCTCTCTGTCAAAACCTTTAAAGCTGGACTTCCCTGGTGGCACAGTGGTCAAGAATCCGCCTGCCAATGCAGGGGACACGAGTTCGAGCCCTGATCCGGGAAGATCCCACATGCCGCAGAGCAACTAAGCCCATGCGCCGCAACTGCTGAGCCTGTGCTCTAGAGCCCATGAGCCACAACTACTGAGCCTGCGTGCCACAACTACTTAAGCCCGTGCGCTCTAGGGCCTGTGCTCTGCAACAGAGAGAAGCCACTGCAGTGAGAAGCCCACACACTGCAACAAAGAGTAGCCCCCACTCGCCACAACTAGAGAAAGCCCACGCACAGCCATGAAGACCCAACACAGCCAAAAATAAATAAATAAATTTATTTAAAAAAAAAAAAAACCTTTAAAGTGAATACATATATATACACACACACGCATATATGTAATAATATAAAAATGGTGTGTATATATAATATAAAAATGCTTACAGATTATTTAAGATAAGTATCTTCATGATGGCAAGGAGGTAAATGGCTTTTATCTCCTACTACATGTCAGGCTCTTTGGTAGGCATTTTATATAAATACATTATCTCATTTAATCATCACCACTGAATTATAAAATAGGTATCTCTATTCCCATTTTACAGATGAGACCTCTCTAGTCACAACTAGAGAGGTAGGAAATGGACTTTTGAGAGTGGTAAAGAAGATACTGGTTTAGACGGAGAGACAGTGATACTCTAAGACACTATTTGATTATGTGTCCACTCTCCAGAGTGGTCAGGAAAGGTAATTTCATGGAGAGGTAGGACTTGTACTGTTTACTGAGAAAGGGAACAAAACAGAAGAATGGGGTTTGTGTAAGTGCTGATGAGTTCAGTTTAGATGTGTTGAGTTTAAGGAAGGGAAGATCTTATAGAAGGTGGGTACAGCCAACTGTGGTAAGATTTTGGGGGTTTTGCCTTGAATTATATAGATTTTTGTTAGACATTTCTTTGAACATTATTAATAACATTTAAACTTTGTGTTTGTGAAGGAATATGATGAGCTGTTAATGCCTTGAATAGTTAAATAAATTTCGGGTCGATTGCATGATTTGTGAACATTATAGCTACCATGTGCTACGTAGGTTAAGGATATTTTTTAAGCAAACTGGATTGTATGAAATCTCTTCAATTTTTCTTTATTATTTATTTATTCTATAAGCAAAGCTTGTTTATTATAGAAAAATTAGAATATAGAAGTTACCATGAAGGGAAACAAACAGTAGTCCTAACACTGGGTTGAATGTATTTTGATTTTTTTCCTATGTGTTTTTTCTTTCAGAAATATGGCTACACACACCTTTCTGCAGGAGAACTTCTTCGTGATGAAAGGAAGAACCCAGATTCACAGTATGGTGAACTCATTGAAAAGTACATTAAAGATGGAAAGATTGTGCCAGTTGAGATAACCATCAGTTTGTTGAGGAGGGTAAGGAGTGTGAATGCCAACCAGTTAAAACCAACAAGGAAATGAGAAATTAAATCTGCTCTCCCTTTGAGTAATGAAAAAAATCAGAGTATTGAATTTCTTGCTTGTGGAGGGTGGTCATGGTGTTTGAGAATGGCAGAACTGGAAATTCCACTTTCACCTGGGAAGAAATTGTACAGTAGGAAACATTCTCTACCTTGGTCTAGGATCAGCTACAACTGAACATTCATATGTGTACACTTGACCCTTCCCAGCGTGCAGAGAATCCATCCTCCTTCCATTTCTATTTCTTTTTCCTCCTTTCCCTTTTCTGTTTTCTTCCAGACTTTGTCCCTCCCTCCCTCTTTCTTTCCCTCCCTCTCTCCCTCCCATGACCCTCCCATTGTTGCCATTCTCTCAGTCTTGATGTTTCCTTTTCTGGTGCATGCATCACCATCTTCAGTGTGAAATGCTGAGACTAACAGCTATCAAACTAAAATAGGTCCCATCTAAAAACAGATGCCTTGCATTTACATGATAACTCTCCACTATAGATTCTCAAGATTATAGTCATTAATAGATATTTTCACATATAAGAAACGTGAAGGAGAAATGGAAGAGTGGGAACAGCAAGAAATAGTTGAAGCCCAATGGAAAAGAGATACATGAGCTTCTGGTTGGAACCATAGAAACTTGAAGAGTGGCTCATTCACACACATTCTTACCTCTTGTCTCAGAGAGTGGAGTAACCTGCTTCCATTCAGAGTAACTAAATCCTCTCTCCTTATTCTCTGGATTTAATGCCCTTTCTCCACTTTTATGCTTAATTGTGAAAGAGTAGTCTACATTTTTTACTTTTTCATTTTCTACTCTTCAGCTGTTTGCACTAAGACTCTATTTCCATCTTCATTGAAACTATTCTTGCTGATGTTACCAGTGATCTCTATCAAATCTAGGGGATATTTTCAGTCATTTTTCTTGTAGCCTTTAACTTCCTGTCTTTTTGAAACTCGTTCCTCCTTTGTTCTCTGTGACACCGTTTCTCTTGATTCTCTTCCTCCTTCAGTGACTGCTGTTTCTTAAGTCTCCTTTGATAACTCTTCTTCTTCTGCAAGTTTCTTAAACCATGATGCTTCTCAGGGTTTCATCCTTGGTTCTCCTCTTATTTTATACATTTCTTGCTGGATGTTGTTAGCCATGTCCAAGGTTTTCACTGTGCTAATGATCCCAGAATCTATAACTCTAGCACAGACCTCTTTTTCTGAACTCCAGACCTGTATTTCTTTTTTTTTTTTTGGCTGCACTCCACAGCTTGGAGGATCTTGGTTCCCTGACCAAGGGTCGAACCTGCACCATCAGCAGTGAAAGCACGGAGTCCTAACCACTGGACTGCCAGGGAATTCCCCAGACCTATATTTCTAACTATTAGGCATCCATCTGAATGTCTCACAAGTATCTCAAAATCAACATGTCCGAGTCTGACTGTATCATCTAAAATGTGATCACCCTTTATTTCCTATCCTGGTTAATGGTTCTACCATCTACCCAGCTGCCCAAGCCAGAAATCTGGGAGCCATCCTATATTTTCCACCTCTTCCTCACTTTCCCAAATCCACTCAGTGAGCAGATCCTTTCAATTATCTTTCTCTTTATCCTCTTCTATTTATTAATAGTTTTTTTCTCCTCTATTACTACTATCATCTTAGTTCAGATCCTCTTTTTTTTTTTTTTTTTAGTAATATTGGGAAGAATGCAGACATTATGTTGGGAAATCAATCACTGAAATATATTTTTCATTTTTTATTTATTTATTTTTTGGCTACGTTGACTCTTCGTTGCTGTGTGCGGGCTTTCTCTAGTTGCGGCGAGCTGGGGCTGCTCTTCATTGTGGTGTGCGGGCTTCCCATTGCAATGGTTTCTCTTGTTGCGGAGCACAGGCTCTAGGCATGCGGGCTTCAGTAGTTGTGGCTCGCAGGCTCAGTAGTTGCAGCGCATGGGCTTAGTTGCTCCGCGGTATGTGAGATCTTCCCGGACCGGGGATTGAACCCGTGTCCCCCTGCATTGGCAGGTGGATCCTTAACCACTGTGCCACCAGGGAAGTCCCAAGATCCTCTTTTTTTCTTATTTGGACCATCACTAGAGCCTTATCATTAGTCTTTTGCCTTTAATCCATCTTTGTCCCCTTCTAATTCATCCTTCATGGTGCAGTCAGTGATTTTTTTTTTCTAAAGGTGATGGGAGCATGTTCTTCTACTACTTAAAATTTCTCAGTGGTCCTGTATTGCTTGCAGAATAAAAACCAAATCCTTAGTGTGGTATAATAAGTTCTTCATTAATTTTGGCCCTACCTACTTTCTAGTCATTTCTCCTTCCACTCTCTACACGCATCCTAAGGTTCACCTTTACCAGCTTATTTCAGATTCATCAAAGCTGTTATGCTTCTTCATTTCTGAGCCTTTAACATCCAGTTGACACCATCTGGAGTACCTTGATCCCTGTCTGCCTGCCATTTCATTATTCAGAATTCAGCTCCTCTGCCACCTCTTTGGTAGAGCTCTTCCTGGCAGTTTCCCAGGTAGTTTGTGCTTGCTTCTTCATTTTATCACAGCATCCTTGCATACCTCAGTATAGAACTTAGCATATTTACTTACACATATTTGTTACCCACTGGACTGTGAGCCCGCCAGGGGCCATGACCTTGCTCTTCATGTTCCCTGATGGTAGGCCTTGAATGAGTGTATGTTGAGTGAGTAGAATATTGATGTACCCCTTCAGATGTCTTCTACTACCATAATTGGGATAGAAATGCTATAGCAGGGGTCCAAAAGCATTCTGTGAAATTTTGTGAATATTGGAGAAGCTAGATGCTGGGTTAAAGCCAACCCTCAGATAAAGGAATTAGGGGTCCTGACAGCCATTGTTCTTCTTGAGGAACCAGGAAAGTCTGAGCACTGAGGGAACGGGATGTCGTTTTGCTTTAGAGTAGAGGCTCCTCTGGAGTTTGTCGAAGACATGCATCTGTGCTTATCTCATGGTGATTGATAGTGGTAAGGATTTGGAGATTCGAGATCTGCATCTCCCATTCACATATTTCCACATTCTACCTAAATTCAGACTTTGGAAGAGGATGGTGAAATGTGCAATTATTGCTGTCTTTCTGAATGTATTGTTTCCTTTGCTACCTGTGTTTTGGGGTGGCCAGTGGCATTTAGGTTTAAATTAGCTTCAGTTTAAAAAAAAAAAAAAAAGACTATTGACTCCTACACTAATAATTAATGCTAGCAATCTCTTTATATATCCAAAGCTTCTTGCAGTTGGACTTGAATTATTGCAGAGAATCTGAGTACCTATAGAAGCAGCATACTTCCTACCATAGCAAAATGACTTGGGAAGAGGAAAGGGAAGGCAAGATAAGGGTCTCTATTGACTGGAGCAAAGATACTGGTTAATGCTTATTTTTCTCTTTTTGCTGTTTATAAGTTCGTGAAAATAATATATGCTTAACTATAGAAAATTTTAAAACTACAGAAAAAAAAATTGTGTGTGTATGTGTATAAAATGGGGGATACATAACCATAACTCTACCAGCTTGAGGCAAACGTTATTTCCTTTAAGTCTTTTTTTTCCTATGCACCCTCCACGCTTATGATTTAAAGAATAATAATAAAACACACCCATATAGCTACCACTCTGCTTAAGAAATTGCATTAATGTAGTGTTGAACTTAAATCTTCCTTTTTCATTAGGAAATGGATCAGATAATGGCGGCCAGTGCTCAGAAGAATAAATTCTTGATTGATGGGTTTCCAAGAAATCAAGACAACCTTCAAGGTTGGAACAAGACCATGGATGGGAAGGCTGATGTATCTTTCGTTTTGTTTTTTGACTGTAATAATGAGGTAATGAAAATCTTCATCTGCCTATATGGGCTTTAAACAGCTGATGGTCAACTGTTAGAGAAAAAGAAAGTGATTTGTTTCACTTATATTTACATTTTATATTGACAGCAGTATTTTTTGAATTGGTAAGTTGGATGCACAGAACAGCACTGTCTTAAGCTATTTGGCATCAGCAATATTGTGGGCCTAAAATCTGCTTTATTTTCAAAATAACAAGAATTTGTGTTTTGTTTTGAGTTAAGAATTGACTCATACCATGTTAGGTAATGAAGCTGCATTGTTACTTCTTGAGTAGGCACTATTATCAGAGAGTATCTTGCCTTAGGATGTCGTTTACTGGAAAACAAACACACATTTCTGGGAAGTTGGGAAAACTTTCTACTTTAAAGAAACGTGTATGATAGCCTGATTTGTCTTCTAAGAGTGAAATGAAAAAAAGCAGGAAAGCAGTCTTTTTCTTTCTGGTACTTCTAATAACATACCCAGACATACTTTTGAATAACTAAATGAATTTCTCGGTATCTTTTTTTTTTTTTTTCCCGGAATCATTTAATTAAAAGGCCTGAGTCTGTATGACAGCTGTAATATAAACTTTATTAAATTAATGCCAACGGCCTGAAAGAATAAGAATCAGCAGTACTGCCTTGAAGGAAGTTGACTATTCTTAGGTTGAATTGCAAATGTGCCTGTGGTGGAGAGACTTGCTGCAGCCTTTGAGTTGTTTTAAAATGTAACTCTCTTTTTCCAACCCCCAAAAGTATGTTTTCACTTATTCTTCAGAGTTAATTTTAGAATGTTACCACAGCTTTATAACTAAGGAATGTTTATTCACGATTAACAAGGGATACTTTATTCAAATGCAAATATGTTAACTCTTAAATATTTGGATATTTATGGAATTATCAAAAAGTAAGCAAAAATGGAACAAAGTTTGACGCATGTAATTCATACCTAATAAGTTAATAATAGATGGAACCATACACATAGAGATCATCTCTTTATTGCGGTTTGAAAAAAAATACACAGGAAAAACTGAGTCATGAATGAATTCTTATTATGCTCTGTACTTATTTAACCTAGTTTATATAAATTGAACCACATGTTTCAACTTTGCATGTTGATTAATGAATTAAACACATTGGGTTTAATGCAGGGTTTTGTTGGTAATCTCCGAACTTTCTTCTCTTTTCAGGTTTAAAAGACTGGCAAATTCATATCTTTTTAAAAATAACTTTTTATATATTTCTCTTTTTAGATCTGTATTGAACGATGTCTTGAGAGGGGAAAGAGTAGTGGTAGAAGTGATGACAACAGAGAGAGCTTGGAAAAGAGGTACTTTGCAGTTTTTACACATTGCCACCACGTCTCAGTTTGGAACTTGAATAACAGATAAAACACGTGCCCCATTTTGGACCAGAAAAAGAAAATGTCATGCTTAAATATGTAGAATGGCTTGTCTAAAAAGCTGATAAGGGAGGGAGCCAACTGGGTTTTATTCTGTATTGTCCCCCGATCTGTCCTATAACAGGGGGGAGAGAAGTATGCTTAGAACTTTGCAATATTTGCTTCTGTTGCAGAATTCAAACCTATCTTCAGTCAACAAAGCCAATTATTGACTTATATGAAGAAATGGGGAAAGTTAAGAAAATAGATGCTTCTAAATCTGTTGATGAAGTGAGTATCCCTAGCCTGCCTAATAGTAAAGTAACAATGTGATTTGGGGCAGGGAGGGGAGCAATATGCAGGAGAAAAAGAAATACCATGACAGATTATTTTGCTTTTCAAAACACTGGAGACTGAATGAAAAGCTAGGCTTTTTCTTCTTTTTTTAAATTGAAGTATGTATATTTTATCAATTTACAATATTGTGTTAGTTTCAGGTGTACTTCTTTTTGGATAGAGTCTAAAATGGGTTTTACAATTTCAGACTTGTTCTTTGTAAAAAGTGGGTGGTGTATTTATTCCAAACCTCTTTTCTCAAGCACTGGAAAATTGGCATTTTCAGAACTGTGATTTGGACCATGATCATTTTTTAAAAATCTGTAACATGAATAGCAAATCATCTAGCTGAAGAGCCCCAGGTTTCTTTCATCTCTTCCATCACAGAGCACGTAGCTCCAGAGGTACAGGGTTTCCACGACTCAATGCTTGCCTCTTCCTTCATGAATCTTGCGTCTCTGTACTGTGGTTTGCGGACTTTCAGTGCCCAGCCACTACTAGTGTCTCTTAAATTCACCCAGTCTTTCCCTGATTCCCTGAATCATCTTCCCCTGGACCTTTTTTTATCATATAGTCATTTTTGGTTTTTTATCCATGGTCCCTTCCTGTAGAGGTGAGGTAATTTTTGTTTTTTTATCCATGGTCCCTTCCTGTAGAGGTGAGGTAATACAGAAGACCTAGTGTTTTAGAATCAGAACTAGGAAGATAAGCCACTTGCATTTACTTTTACTTTTTATAGTATTGGTAGCCTATCAAGAAGTTTGTTTTGTCCTAAAAGCACTAGTAAAATTGAAGCAACATGTTCATAATTTTATATTGAAGCAACACGTTCATAATTATTAACGGTTTTGTACTACTGTCTAAAGTAAAATAGATGAAACTAAGAAATTATAATGTGTTTTTTTAATAATCCATTTTGAAAATTCATGTAAAATTGACTTTTAACAGGAACTTAGCCATATGGTGTTTTAACAATATTTGCCTTTTAAATTATTATTATTATCTTTTTCCTTTACAGGTTTTTGATGAAGTTGTGAAGATTTTTGACAAAGAAGGCTAACTCTAAACCTGAAAGCATCCTTGAAATCATGCTTGAATATTGCTTTGATAGCTGCTATCACAACCCCTTTTTAAGGCAATTTTAATCTTTCATAATTACATCTCAGTTAATGGCTGGAAAGTATGTAGTAAGACAAATTAAATTTTTTATCTTCATTTTTTTCTTTTTTTTGTCACAGGAGTAGACTGAATTCGAGTCTAACTTCATCTTAGCTATGGTGCTCACAAAACAAAGAAGGGTGTTAGCTAGTTCTTTATTTTTATTCAAAAAGAATATCCCTTTTATAGTTTGTGCCTTCTGTGAGCGAAACTTTTTAGTATGTGTGTATATCCCTTTAGTAATTACAACATGTTTGGATTAGGGATTCCCCACGTCTTCTTTCTCTTGCAGGTTTTAAATTTCCAACCTGTTAAGTGAATTTATGGACCAAATTCTAAGGAACTTTTTGTGTAGTGAGTTCTTGGACAATGTGTTTGGTTAAACAAACTCATGAAATGAATTCCTAGAAGTATTTTAGTATTTATCAAATAGCTGACCATTTCCTATAGAAAGGTAAGAAAACTTAAGCTTTGTTTTACTACAATTTGTACAAAGTTGTTTGCAGGGCATAGTCTTTGCTTCCAGGGGCTGGGATGGGGGCACTGGGGGTTCAGAGCCTGGTGGAATTGTCAGCTTTATTCTGACATAAATCTGAGGGTAAGGGGCAAGGATCACATCTAATGACATGTGTTCCTTTTGCTCTATTATATAATGTTATTAATGATTAAACTGATCTTAACAAAATTCCTAGTAGTGGAACCTTGAAATGCATGTACTTAGTGGATTTATGGTAAAATGATTTGGTTAGTGTTTTAGTAAGACTTCAAAGTTTTTTTTGTTTGTTTTCTAGACTAAGCATAGGGTTAGTACAAAGCAGAAGAAATCTAATGGTTAAATTTCCCATTTGTATTTTATTTTCTTGAATACTTTTTTTCGTAGTTGTTTAAGAAGATTTAAAAATTGCACTTTGGTCAGAAAAATAATAAATTTATCTTACAAATGTTTGATTCCCTTCCTGGCTACTTTTATTCAGTAAATTCTTTTCTTGGCATCATGTTGAAGTATTAAAAGGTACAGAATTCTTAAAAAGATATAGAGTCCAAAGGAATTTTCTCTTAAATTCATTCTTCCTTTAAAAATCTCTGAAAAATTTTTCTCCATATCTTTTTCTGCCATCACTAATGCAAAGTGGTATCCAAGGTTCTTAATGTGAGATTTATTAAAATTTTTCTCATTTTCAGCACTTATACTGTTTGGTATACAGGGTTAAATTGGGCAAGGAATTTTGACTTTGTATAATTATATTTTATATTTAAAGTCACTGGGAATAGTGAGGACAATTTATGGATGTTCTTATATTGTAATAGATTTATTTATTTCTATGTGTGTTATGAAATTCACTTATTAGTGATGAATTTTCAACATACTTGCCATAGAAAACAAAGTATCCATAAGTATTGTAACATATTAGCCACTAAAATCTGTGTTAAGATTATCTTGGCTTCTTGGAAGAGATTGTAATGAATTCTTATCTAGTGATTTAATCTAGCCAATACTGAGGGATTTTACTGGTAGTGGTAGTTCAATCAAACAGCTGTAGTGTGAAGCAAGAGTAAAGACTACAATTTTGAGAACATTCCTACTCACATAAGTGAAGAAATCCATTGGATGGGGATCT
This sequence comes from Balaenoptera musculus, assembly GCF_009873245.2. Classification (NCBI taxonomy): domain Eukaryota; kingdom Metazoa; phylum Chordata; class Mammalia; order Artiodactyla; family Balaenopteridae; genus Balaenoptera; species Balaenoptera musculus. Next base: position 39,042,827 of record NC_045785.1, read on the forward strand.
AAATATTTATATTTATATTGTGAAAGCAAACTTAAGGTTTTTAAGAAGACTGCTGAGACTAGGTGCTTTGCTTCCTTTCATCAAATATCTTTCTGTGGCATTTGAGAGCAAAAACCCAGAAACATAGTAATTGCTAAATTACAAGGCTTTCCTTTTTGTTTGCTTTTTAAGTAGAAAAACATGTTGGCAATATTGAGTTTAGGAGTTGATTGAGTTACATCTGACTTCACTAGTTTTGGTCATTTCATTTATTAAAGATACAGTCATCAATGAGTTTTTGACTTTAAAGACCCCAATGGAAGGCTTGCTGTTTTTAAAAAATTAACTAACATTATTTTTATTCAGTGATGTTGGATGTGTATGAATTATCAATATTTAGTGAGTAATCCCAATAAATTTTGTGCTATGGGCTTTGCTGTTTGCTGGTTCAGATTTCTATTCTCTCAAGCATACTGAAGATCAAGAAGTATCATATTTAACATGTGGGTCCTCACAGGGCAAAAGCAGAGTTCAGGATCCAAGAGAATTTTCCGCTCTGTGTATGATGTTTATGCATCTTGAATTAAGCAGAAAGCATGACTTTATCCTGTTCCTTAAAGAAGTAATCCAGATTGAGGCACAAGTAGCCCAATTCATTACTGGCCTGCAGCATTAATCGCTTGTCTCTTTGAGGGGGAAATTGGCAGCAGGCAATGTGCATCAGGATGCGGGGTTTTTTGTGGCCTTGTAGCTTTGTCCATGTAATTTAAGTGGTTGCCTGACATTCCAGTGGTCCCTGGAGATAATAGTGGTTGACAGTTTTGGCCAGACAAGGTCAGCATCTTTTCCCTGGAGGTTTGGTCCTTCATCTGCAAACATATACTAATTGCACAAGCCACAGTGCTACAAACACATACTCTGCCTTCCAAGAGTTTTCTATCTAAAACTAACACTCCGACGTGGACAGACCTTCAGATGTCTTCTGTTGGCTAACTTCAGTCATTTTTATATAGCTTATTGCAATTCTCCCTAGCCTTCCTGCATACTTCAGCTTAATTAAGTACTCCTTAATTCTAAGCAATTTTTTTTAAATGAAAGGAAGTTCATATATTGTGTACCAAAGGAAAAGGTAAAAATGGTCCTAATCACTTATCCCTTTATTCATCTCTGACTTCAGTGTAAGTACTCTCTTGGGTTCAAGTCTGCTTTCCTTTGAAGGGGTGTGGTTATTTTGATTGTGATGTTAATTCTGGACTTCAGCTAAATTCTGCAGGTCATCATCTTTCCTGTTCTGGGGAGAGCTGAAGGACTAAGTTGAATTTCTGGCTACCACCCTATGCCCTATGTCAGCCATACCAGCTCCAGGCTATCACCAGGGCTCAGACTTCTATGGGATCTCTTCCATCCCATTCATTCTTCAAAGAGGCTTTTCTTTCATGACTTTGTCCTTCTAAGACTCAGGCATAAGAGAAGCGGGCTTAATTATTTTGTACTGTTTAGTGAGACAGGTAATAAATCAGCATTTCTCTAGGTGGTGAGGTTCTTGCAGCCACAGAAAATTGTTTTTTATTTTGTGATACATTTTGAAGTAACTTTATGCAACTTCTTAGCACTGGTCTTTGATGTCCTAACCAACCAGAGGAAAAGCATCTGCAGAGGTGGGTTACTACATCCCAACCCTAATGGTAGATAACCCTAAGAAATATTAAGAGCTGTCTTCTACACAGTGAAATCAAGCAGTTAAGCAGCATACTACTACAGAATAGCAGATGTATTCTTGTTTGGTTGAGTAACCACATTTAAAAAGAGAATGTAAAATTTTTATAAAGCCATGTATGTGAACTTTGGGAACACACATATAGTTCCCTTTAGAAGGCTCCCTGGAAGAAATATGCTTTCGGTGGCAGCGTCTATGAAATTAAGGGGAAAAAATTGCTACAGTGGACTCAGGGTGGACTTCCAAGAAAACTCCTGAATTGGATAAGTTTCCCTGCTAGTTGGTAAATACTTACAGCCCTTTGAGGACTGTGGGTGGAACTGGCTGTCTCACAGCCACCTGGCTCCAAGGACTTCCTGAGCCAGAGGGGAAAGATGTTGAATCGGTCCAGCAGTTAGTACTGAAAAGCACAAAGCTCTTGTACGTGGCTCACCCTAGATTGTTTATTAGTTTTATAAAGAAGCATTTTCATAAGTGGCTCCAAAGCAGCTGCCAGAACTTGGCCAGAGTACCTATGAGCATTGCAAGGCTGCATCAAAGTGGCTTTGTCAAAATGTAAACCTCTGTTTTTTTTTTTTTTTTTAATTATTTAGTTTTGTTTGCATCAGGTCTTAGTTGTGGCACGCGGGATCTTCTTTGAGGCATGCAGGATCTTTTGTTGCGGTGCGTGGGCTCTTCATTGCAGTGCGTGGGCTTCTCTCTAGATGTGGCATGCGGGTTTTCTCCTAGTTGTGGCGCGCAGGCTCCAGGGCGCATGGGCTCTGTAGTCTGTGGCACGCAGGCTCTCTAGTTGAGGCGCGCGAGCTCAGTAGTTGTGGCACGTGGGCTTAGTTGCCCTGTGGCATGTGGGATCTTAGTTCCCTGACCAGAGATCAAACCCGCGTCCCCTGCATTGTAAGGCAGATTCTTTACCACTGGACCACCAGGAAGTCCCAGCCTCTTTTAAGTTATCAGGTAATGGGCGCAAAAGGCACAACTGTCATCCTATCCTCAACTGGGATGGTGGTCAAGATGAACACATTATTTACATTATTTAAGGGGAAAAATGCTAAAGTTTCATGGCTAACTTTTAGATTGAGTCAATATTCCCACATCAAAATGACCAAGTTAAAACAGCGGCATCAAAACCCCTCTGGTGTTGGAACTTCCCCAGCAGTCCAGCGGTTAAGAATCCGTGCTTCCACTGCAGGGGGTACAAGTTCGATCCCAGGTCTGGGAACTTAAGATTCCACATGCTGCGTGGTGGGCCAAAAAGTAAAAAAAAAAAAAGAACACCTAGTGTCAAATTCTGTGTCAGAATGTCTCTGTCATATCCAATATCAAACGTGACTGAGCAGAGACTGTATCTGTATTCCTTCCTCTATTTAGGGCCTTTACTTAGGTCTGGATAAGTGCTATTTAGGGAAAGAAGGTAACTGCTGACTTGAGGCTACTGCTGGTACTGTGTACTAATGGAAGATTCAGAAATTTAGGGGATGGGATGGGATGAGGGTAGGGAGAATAAAATCATTTGTACAGAGAAGCAAGAGCTGGTTGAGCCCAGTTCTACTTCATACATGATGGGTTTCAGGTGTTAGGTGATGTCCTTAACACCCTCTATCTTTATTTATCCTGTGGTTTGAGTAATTTCATGGATATTTCTGAGTATAGGTTGTGTATTTGACTTAGGAAAGGAGCTATTTAATTTACAGTCATCAGCTAAATCATTGTTTTATATGACAATACACAGATTATGGCCAGTTGCTGAAATAATAGATGCATATAGGAGGCGTTATTACAGTCTGTAATCACATTCATGCAAGGATCTGCCATCTTAATTGAGCTAACTGGTCACATTAGCAAGCCAGATTTCAGAGATGCTAACCCTTGTGACCGAGACCAGAGGGTTAGTTACAGGAGATGACAGTAGCACTAAAATGATGACATTACAAAAAAACTGGTTGGCCGTTCCTTCAAACTATGATGCAGGTTTGTGAGGAATACAACAGTATACAACCTTTGGTTTCTTAACTGTATTGTGTTTCTGTAGAGTGCTTTTAATGCTGGCAAACTTTTTTACCTCTGATCTCATTTTGTTTTCCCAACAAGGTAGGCTGCGATGATTCTCTTACCGACCTGTTTCATGGATGATTAAACTGAGGTCCAAGGAGCCCAAGTCAGTTGCCCCACAATCTTTACAGCTAGATAGTTGTGCGTCTGGAACCGGAGCCCAGACCTCTGGGCCTTACCACATCTGCCTCCTGTCTTTCTAGTAGTCCATGCCTACCTGTACTTAAGCCCAGTTTTGAAGTGTGACCTCTAATACCCCACCAGACTTCCTCTGTCTCTAGCCCATTACCCACATTTATCTTCTCTGTTGCACATATGCATAATTTATGAAGTTTCTTTGTTTACTTCCTGTTGATCTCTGCTAGATTATAAGTGCCAGGAAAGCAAAAATGTCTGTCTTGTTCATCTCTGTTTCCCAGTACCTGCACATAGTAGTCACTCAATAAATATGCATTGTAGTTCTTGATCAATGGAGTCTTTGGGAAAGAAGTTTCTAAGAGGTCTTAGTTGTATATTTTTATTCTCTTACTGACTTGGCACAGAGTATATTCTTAATAGGTTTTATTATTAATACATTTTATTGGCTATTGATGTAGCACGGAAGAGAGACTGAGGAACGTGATGAGAGTCTCTGCCTTCACATAAGAACTCAAGTACTGAGAAGTTTACCTAAGCTTTTCTTTCTGCTTCCTGGGTCCCCTCCCCGGTGCCTGGGATAGGTACTCAAAGAAGTTTGCTGATGGTAATGCTCTTGGTGGTCAAGAGGTGCCTGGTTGGCATTGGTGAAGAGGAGAAGTGTATTCCAGTAGAGGGAAACAGCACTAGCAAACCCCCCCAGATAGAAGCAGAGCTAGGCCTAGAACCCAGCTCCCATTCCTTAACACCAATATGCCTTTACCTCTGTCATTACTAACAAGGATTTGGGAAGGCAAAGTAATATCTTGTGATGCTTCAGAACCAGTACTTTTTATTGGATTTCATTCAGTGTGCTGAGCTTTTAGTCAACGTCTTTTAAACCATTTTTTAAAAACCAATGCCTCAGGCTCCACCCCAGAAATTCTGATTAATTTTAAAGGCTCCCCAGGTGAATCTAAACCAGTGGTTCTCAGACTTTCAAGTGTATGAGAATCATTTGGAGGGCTTCTTAAACCCAGATTGCTGGGCCCACACCCAGAGTTTCTGGTTCAGTAGATCTGGGGTATGGTCCAAGAATTTGCATTTCTTTTAAAGTTCCAGGTGATGCTGATATTGATACTTTGAGAAACACTGTACTAAACAGAGTGGCCAGATGCAGTATTGGAAACTCCCAGCCTTGAATCTTTACGGGCAAGGGACTACGTGTTCTTGGTCTTTGTTTCCACGGTGCCTAGCATAGTGTAGGTACTCAGTGCATGATGAATTGACAAATTGATAACAACCTTAATGGAAGCTCACAGCTCAAGCAGTTGCCTAGCCTGCCATCCCTGAAGCTCATGGGTTGAGGCAGGAGAAGTACTTCGAGAAGGTCACAAGTGTTCCCCCACTAAGGAAGTTGTCAAATGGCCGCCAGCTTGACATAGGAGAGCTGCCTTCATCTCTCTTAGTAGCTGCCACTGTCTTGAAAGGTAAGGCGAGCCCAGGGGGCCATTGTCACTTTCTCTAGACTTCTGAAGAAAGATGGAGTAGCTGTGTTCAGTGTGGGCTTGAGGGCAGAGCAAGGGCAGCAGAAGCAACATAAGGAAGGCCTTTGAAAGTCAGAGCTGACCAACATTGAATTGATCTGCTTGAGGGCTTGATGAGCTCCCCATCACTGGAGGAAGCAGAGCCTAGGACTCTACTCAGCGGGATGCTTTAGTGTCTTCTAGCCCAGCTATTCTTTCTTTCACAGACCATCCTGTTCAAGTTGTAGTCTCAGTCTGAAGTCCACCTGGCAGCCCAGCCACATTCTCTGGTCCCTCCTGAAACCCAGGACACAGAACAGCTCTCTGTCCATAGTAGCAGGGAGGAACATGATGAGAGTCTGTGCCTTCACATAAGAACTCAAATACTGAGAAGTTTCCCTAAGCTTTTCTTTCTGCTTCCCAGGTCCCCTCCCCAGTGCCTGGGATAGGTACTCAAAGAAGTTTGCTGATGGTAATGCTGTTGGTGGTCAAGAGGTGCCTGGTTTGCATTGGAGAAGAGGAGAAGTGTATTCCAGGAGAGGGAAACAGCACTGGCAAAAGGATGGCAGTGAGAATGCGTGAGGCATAGGGGAGACCATGTTCCGAACAATGGGAGATGGTAGTATGCAAAGATAAGGTGGAGAAATACAATGGACAAACCTTAAAGACAAGTAAAAGAATGTGGATTTGTCCTGTGTCTGTTTAGCTGGGTCTAGACCAGAAGGCTGGGTAACTGCTAGGCTGGATGAGCCAGTGTGACAGAGTCTTCTCAGATTTTGGAAGCTGCACTTTTCCTCCTCTCACCCCTCCTCTTTATTCTTCTCTTTCTCCTCCTCACTGTAAGCTGTCCCTTGAGTTCTATTCTGAACTCTTAATGGTTTTTCCATCTCACTAGGGACAGTGTGCAAACCCTCCTTGGCTTGGCCTGGTTGGGGCTGGGCCCGGGGCCGGCTCAGGCGAGCCGGGGAGAGGAGGCGGCTCCCAGCAATAAGCAACCCACAGAATTGTGTCTGTTATTTATGAAAAAGTTTCTGGGTTTTCGGCTAATTGCAAAAATACATAATGGATGCTTTTCGCATCTGCTAGTTATTCTGGAACAGGCCTGCATCCAAGAGCAAACTTTAAACAAACAATAAGATTATGGAGCTTAACTATTTCAATGTGTGACAGAAAAGAAAGCCAAGGCCCCAAAAGTTGCATTAATACACATGCACTCAGACACAAGCAAGGGGACGACAGATACACATACATACAAATACACAGATTCACATCCTGGTACCAGCGCACACAAATGCGTGCTTGGGTACTAGCCCCTAGTACATACGTGGACGTACAACTCGAGCACATGTGCCCAGTCCCAGGCACCAGTGCGCATACTCAGACACGTAGACAAATGCACATGCATGCACTCATGTCCATGTGTACCCCTACACAGTTGGGCAGCACAGGCACACAGACACAAAGGCACACAGACACACAACCCCGGACACCAGTGCAACAAGTGGTCCTCCTAGGTGGGTGAGTGGGTCTTCCCAGTCCAGAGGTAAGTAAAGTACTCAGCTGGGCACTGGCTGTGCCTGGGAGGTATCGGGTGTAGTTATTCAGTGTGGCCACCAAGGGGCGCCCAGGATCCATACTGCATCCACTTTTTTGCTGGTTCTGTCAGCCCGTCAGTTGTTTCTGTACCCACAAGCCTGCATCTTCCTGTTCCGGATCCCTGAACAGAGCTGAGAGGCTCCTTGCTCCCAGCTCCAACCTTCTAGGACCCACTGTATTCATTCTCACCTTGTCCCTGTCTCAAACCACTGAAACAAGCACAGGTCTCCATCCCTCCTCCCTCCCAGCTGAACATATACTTCAGAGCCCCCTGCTCAGTCCTCAGACTGCTCTTTGGAGAAGTGGATCTGTCAGGTCTTGATCATAATGTAGCCTCTACCAAAGCTTCTCTCCCAGGAGCAGCTGTGAAAATCCCACCTACTTTTCAAAGTCTACTTCAGCATCTCCCTGTGCAGGACTGCCAAAGTTAACAATGCGTGTTAAAATAATTGAATGGATGAGTTAATGTCCAGCTCAACACCTGACTCTGCCTCGTCCACTGACCCCAGCTGGAGAGGTCTGTCACCCTCTAGCACCTGCCTCCCGGCTTTTTATGTGCTTTTATGAAACAAATCCCAGCTTTAATACACAGCAAAGCAGAAGTCAACCCCTTTCAGCATCCCTGACAGGTAGCTACCCTAGTAACAGAGAACTCACCCCTCCCTGAGCAGCCCTCCTCACTGGGTCTAGAAAGTTCCTCTGTGTTCCTTCTCCATAAACATTCTCAGAGCTCCTTCATGACAGGGGCTGTGGCAGGCTCCGAACAGACAAGATCTCTGCCCTTCAACGAATTAGTCCAGTGAGGGCGTTTAACCAGTACAGCATGAAGCATGCAATAGTACAGTAAGTACAAAGTGCAGGGCAGGGTGTGATGAACTTTCCAGAGGAGTGAGGTGGGGAGTCGGAGACATTTACAGAGGGAGTGAGAGCTGAACTGAGACTCACAATGAATAAGAACAATCATTATGGTTCTGTATACTGAATGTTTACTGTGTTTGTGACTGCTCATCCTCAGAGGTGAAATTCTAATTCTAACCCGTGTCTGCCTATCTGCAGTCTGAGAGCTTACCACTAGGCTAAAACACCTCTTATGACATAAATAAAGTAAGAGTTTGGGGGCAGCAGGGAGGGGAAGGGCATGCCAGGTGTTTTAGTTTTCTATTGCTGCCTAACAAATCATCACAAACTTGGGGACTTTAAAGAACACCCACTTGTTACCTCAGTTTTGTAGGTCAGAAGTCGGGGTTCTCTGCTCACAGCATCACAAAGCTGAAATCAAGGTATCATCTGGAGGCTCAGGAAAGAATCCACTTCCAAGCTTCCACACTGTTGGCTGAAGTCAATTCCTTGTGGTTGTAGGACTGAGATTCCTGTTTTCTTGGTGACTGTTGGTCATGGGGCACTCTTGGCACTAGAGGCTGTGCTTAGATCCTTTCCATGTGTCCCCTCCATTTTCCAGTCAGGAAAGGCAGACAGAATCTTCCCCATGCTTCAAACCCCTGACTTCCTCTTCTGTCACCAGCTGGTCAAGCGAGTCTTTTATGCTTTGTTTATAGATGCATCTGAAAACTTAGAAACTAATAAACTGTGTGTTTCATGTAATTGTGTTATCATCGTTCATTGCAGATCCGGGGGTTCCTAGATTGCATATTCTTACTTACACCACTTTTTCTTTTCCTCAAATTCCTAACTGCCTTTATCTCTCCCTCATATTTATCCAGTCTCTCTTTCATCCAGTCTTCCTCTCTCCCCAGAGACTTCCTTCCAAGGCCCTCTATTCTCATGCTGTAATGTGATCAGCTCGTGTCCAAGCCTGCTGGACATCCATCACTTTAACTTCCTTTCACAGCTTTCTGTGTGGGGTCCACCCTTTTTTGAAACATGTTTCCCACTTTCATGGTTTATGTCCATGTTTGTCTAGAGCACACCCACACCCTCCCAAGTAACCACCTGAGGAAGAATGCATAGGATGTAAATATTCTCCCGGCGTGTCTCCCTATGTCTTTACTATATCTGTATAGTTGATGGTTCATACGACTATGTTCCCTCAGCACTTTGAAGCATTTCTCTACTAACTTCTAGCATCCTGTGTTGCTGCTGAGAATTCTGAAGTCACTCTGATTACCATTCCTTTGTGACCTTTTTTTCTTTATTTTTATCTTTCTCCCATCTGAAAGCTTTTAGATCTTCTCTTTATCTCCCTGTATTTAAAAAGTCAGGATATGGTACCCAAGGGCAGATCATTTTTTCATTCATTTTGGGGGCACATATTGAGCTCTTTTAATATGGAGACTTTGTGAACTTTGTTCAAGGGAAATTTTCTTAGGTAACTTTTAAATAATTTCTCCATTTTTATCTGTTTTTGCTAGAATTCCCATTTGTTAGATTTTTAACTTCGTGTATTGGTCCTTTATGTCTCATATTTTCTCTCTTATTTTCTACCTTCTTATCTTTTTATTTCACTCTCTGAGAAATTTCCTTAACTTGAAAACATTGAAACCTACTAAAATTTGAAATATATATTTAGATTTTCAAGAGCTCTCTCTTGTTGTCTGGTTGTTTCTTTTTTCTTCATGCCATCTAGTTTTTATTTTACGGATACACTGTCTCCTTGAATCTCTATAAGGATTCTATTGAGTGTAAAACTTTTCTTTTTCTTTTTTTTTTTTTTTAGTTCTTTTCTGGTCCTTGCATTATTTCCATTTCCTTTGGGATCATTTTATTTGTTTGTCTTACTCTTTCAGTTTGGTGGCTTTCCTCAAATGTTTGGTAATCCTTGGCTGTCCATTCATATTTACAAATGAAGAACTAAAGAGCTTGTTGTTAACTAGTGTGCATGCCTCAGGTTGACTGGTCAGTCAGTCAGTCTATAGTAGAGGACTTGCTTCCCCTACTCCCACCCCGATACCAGAACATGAAGGTCTTTCATCTGGGGACAATAGATTGCTCCAGAAGCGCCCCCCCACCCCCCAATCTCCCCTTGGAGAGTAGACCCTGACCTCTTGGTGCTCTGTGCCTCGGGTTGAGGAGAGACTGTCCAATGTCGATTTTTAATTAATCCCTGTTTTAAGCTCTGTGTCTTGCTGGTTCTGCCAAGACAGGCTGCCTCCTTCCTTGGCTGTATCTTCCTCTCCGAACACTCTGTCCTAAGACTTTCTCTGCCCTCCTGCATCAGTTACCACTCCTCCACCTGCTTTGTATTGTTCTGTTGTAATAGCTTGTCTCCTGAGGTTACCTCACCCATTATCTTTATTGTTGTGGTTTGCATCCTTTGTATTCCTTAATAGTCATTTTGTCAATAGAAGTCTCTCAAGCAAAAGGGGCATAAAACAAGCAGTCAATTTATCATCCTCAAGGACATGTCAGCCCAAGCTCTTCCTTATTATCCCTCTAATTACAGCACTGGCCCAGTTGTGAGGTCCTCCAAGTGTGTCTCCTGTGCACACTCTCTCCTCCCCTAGCCCCAGGCACCTCTTCCTCACCCATCAAGGCTCTCTCCTCCTCAGGAAAGGACCGTAAACTCCTTTACTCTGAGGGCGCCTGTCAGAGGGTGAGAACTTCAGAGAACACAGTCCCCATTGGTTCAGACCTAACAAATGAAGAGTGAATGGTGGGATCTCAGTTCTAGGGCATGGTTTAGGGAAGTTCTACCTCAGGTGTGAGTGCGGGTCTTCTATGCCTCGAGGCCCTAAAATGCTCCCATGTTACTCACTGGTGATAATAGCACAAATGTGACTCTCCCAGAGGACTGAGATGGCCCGACTGTGGCTGGAGAGCGGCTGCTGCTTCTCTGCACTACAACCCCTGCCCCCGGGCCTGGACTTTGACAGAAGATCCAGCTCACTCTTGCTTAAACCTTTAGAACAGTATTTGCTTACGTAAGTCCAGAGGCTGTGTGGTGGCTCATAGGCAACAAGGACCATGACCCTTTCCATCTTCCACATCCTCCTCCTCAGGGTGTAGGTATGGTAGATTACATTTTCCAAAGATGGAGGCAACAGTATCTCCCATGCCACTTGCTCTTCTGCAATGTGACCTTGCCATGCCTTCATTAAGAGGTGGAGTCATGGATAAAGAAGATGTGGTATATATATATATACAATGGAGTATTACTCAGCCAAAGAAGAGTGAAATAATGCCATTTGCAGCAACATGGATGGACCTAGAGATTATCATACTAAGCGAAGTAAGTCAAGCAGAGAAAGACAAATGCCATATGATATCATTTATATGTGGAATCTAAACTATGACACAAATGAACATATCTACAAAACAGAAACAGACTTACAGAGAACAGACTTGTGGTTGCCAAAGGGGAGGGGGAGTGGGGGAGGGAAGGATCGGGAGTTTGGGATTAGCAGATGCAAACTAGCATGTATAGGATGGATAAACAACAAGGTTCTACTGTATAGCACAGGGAACTATATTCATATCCTGTGATAAACCATAATGGAAAAGAATATGAAAGAGAATGTATATATCTATAACTGAGTCACTTTGCTGTACAGCAGAAATTAACACAACATTGTAAATTAACTATACTTCAATAAAAATTAAAAAAAAAAAAAGAGGTAGAATCTAATTCTCTTCCCCTTGAATCTGGGCTGGCCATAGTGACTAGCTTAACCAATATAATGTGGTAGAAATGACATTTTGAACTTTCAAGGTCAGGTCATAAGCCTTGCAGCATCTGTCTGGGCCTCTTAAAACGCTTAGTGCTTGAAACACTTGCCCTTGGAAACCAGCAGCCATGCTGGGGGTCACCCAAGCCACATGAAGGGGCCATGTGCAGGTGTCCTGGTCAAGAGCCCTGGCTGACCTCTCCCTGGACATCCAGCATCAACCGCCAGCTATGTGAGTGAGCCATCTAGGACATCCAGACCAGGTGAGCCTTTAGATGACTCCTGCCCGAGCCTCCACCAGATTGTAACCTCATAAGAGACCTCAAGTGAGAACCATCTAGTTGAGCCCAGTCAACCTGCAGAATGGTGAAAGATAATACTTAGTTGCTGTTTTAAGATAACTGAATTTGGGGAGGTAATTTGTTACATAGTAAAAGATGACTGGAACAGTTGGCTTTCTTCCTCTCGCCTGTAGCCTCAAGTTACAAGATGGCCTTCTCAACTACGAGCATCATTACAAACAACCACATCTAAAAGCAGAAGTAAGGAAGTAAGTACAGACCAAAGTCTTTCTCCTTGAGTGACTTTAAGGGGGAGGAATATCTTACCCAGAAGTCACCCAGCAGAATCCCCCATATTCTCACTCAGTTCTCCCAGAACTGGGTCACACAGCCTCTCCTAACCACTAGACAGGCTGGGTACAGCCTCTTTAGTGGGAGGTAGGCAAAGGAATAGGAGGCTGGGAATCGCTGTCGTTTGGGCAACCAACAGCGTCGGCTATAGGCTGTACTTTGTTGATGTGGTGGTGGTTCTAGGGGGAAGAACAATCAGGTGGGAAAATGACCCCATGCTAAAGACGGAACCTTCACTGCTCCTTCCAGAAGCGAAGCTGCCTCAGTGGGAACAAGTTTATTGAAAACTCCTTCTTTAGGTAGGAAGCATGGTGTACTGCCTGGAGTCCCCCGCTGGGAGGCAGAACCTGGCTCTAGAGCTTGCTAGTGGTGCGGTATTAGTGGGTTGGTTCCCCATTCTGTGCCTCAGTTTCCTCGTCTGCACACAGAAAGGATTCCTTCCAACTCCTTCACGCTAGGAGAAGCCGGGGCAGAAGGGAAGTGCTGGACGCTTACCGTGTGTGGAGGCCGTGCACTGCCCAAGTCAAGCTCGGCAGAGCCTGCCTCTGGCCACAGATGTTGGGATTTGCCAAACAAACCCTAATCACTTAATGAGAAATGAAAATGGTGCCTGGTTCCTCCACTTAATTGCCCCTTTGAAAACAACACACGGGAGATTTACAGTAATCACCATAATCGCCTCGTAAAAACCCAAGAATTTGAGGACTGACATGCCTCATTTCTGGGAGGAATTAGAGGCAAAAATTAAGGCAAGGAATTCCTGGCCTGCCTTGGCCTTGGCTCCCTGGAATCCAGGACTCTGCCCACAGAGAGCCTGCCACCCTGGACAGCCTCCTGGCCCAAGCAAATACGGCTCCAAATGCTCGGCAGCAGTGTTTCCTCACAGGCCTGCTCCCTGGACCTCTTTGTCTTTGGTACTGCCTAAGGAAGGTAGACCAAATACCAGAGGGCCTGACATCCCTGAGGGTCAGATGGAGGTCCTCAAGGAGGAGAGAGAGGAATCTTGCTGCACCCACTAGCGACGTCTGAGCTAAAGGACGGGAGGGGAGGGGAGATGCGGAGGTGAGAACACAGGCTGTCCCTAGTCCCTGGAAAGCCGCAGCTCTCAGGTTCTCCTGAGGCCATCCATCTTGATTTGCACACCTCCCACGACAAGGTGTTCTGACCTCCCAGGACATCTACTAAGGTAGCCTGGCAGGGAGAAGCTTCACACTCAGCTCAGCAGAAGTCTCTTGCCTTTCACTGCCTCATAACTGGACTCAGAATCACTGAGTGTCAAGGTTAGAACTGTCCTCTGGGTTTGCGTCTCCAGCTTCTCCCCTCGATAGCAATTCCTTTCTTTCTTCCCTCTCACTCTCCTCTACTCATTCATTCAAAAATATCTATTAAATCCCTGACGTGCATCAGAAACTACCAATTCTTACCACAGTAGCCAGAGTGGTGCTTTTAAAACCTGAATCAGATCACTCTCCAAATCAAAGGGAAGGCGGCTCCTGCACGGCTCGCATGCCCCGCCCTTCGCCCACTCTGCTCCAGCCACGCTGGCCCTCCTTGCTGTTCCTGGAAAACACCAGGGACCCTCCCACCTCAGCGCTTTTGCCCTTGCTGTTCCCACTGCCAGGAAGGCCTTCCCCGGTATATCCAAATGCCTCCCTCCCTCACTTCCTTCCAGGCCTTTCCTCACCTCCCTACATAAAATTGCACCCCTACTGTCTCTATTATCCTCCCCAACTTTATTTCTGTCCGTCATGCTCATTACCTTCTGAGATACAGTCCACTCTAAGATTTGCTGGTTGTCTCTCTACACTAGAAGTTAAGCTCCAAAGGGCAGGGTTTTTTTTTTTTTTTTTTTTTTTCACGATTATATTCAAACACTTAGCACAGCAGCTGTCACATGGTAGGTGCTCAATAAATATCTGTTGAGTGAATGAACCATGTGGAGAGAGCAGAGAAAAAGATAAAGCCCCCACCCTTGTGGAACTTAGAGTCTGGTGGCAGAGGCAGACGTTAGGCAAATAGTCACCTGTAGGACTAAGTGACTCAACTGTGGTAAACGCTGGCGGGAACGCGGCAGGTGGAATGAGGGTGATCTGACCACAGGCCAGACAGGCCAGTTGGCGGAAATTTGGCGCAAAAATCCTCTGTTTGCGAGAGGATTGGACATGTAGGGTGATGAGGGTTTGGGCCGCAAAGCTTCAGGAGGAAAAGGTGCTGGAGAAGTTTGGGGTGCCACCTCTAGACCCTCTAAAGGCAACGGGACTCTGTGACGAGAGGGCGGCCGTCCGCAAACTGGGTTCAAGTCCCCCCTCCTCTGCCTCTTCCCAGCCACTCACCCTGGGGCAAGCCACCTCAGGGCCAGAGCACTAGGTTCCTTGTCTGTGGGCTGGAGAAGGGATAACTAGGCCTGCCGGGAGGAAGGGATGAAATATTTGTTAGAGCCGGAGCCTGTAGGTGCTTGGTGAGTGCCAGCTCCTTTCCAGCCCCTTTCTTCTTTGTTGAACTTTTCAACATCCAGTCTCTTTTCAAATAGCTGCTCCGCCTTCTCTCCTGGCCCCTCACAGCCTTGGGGAGCAGTATGAGGAAGGGAAGCATCTAATCAACCTGAATGTCAACTGCAGGTTAACAGACATGAACAGGACCTTTGGGGGCAGCATGTGACAGAGGATTAGACTGATTTCTGCTGAGCCCCAGCCCCTCCTGGGCTCCGGGCCAAACAGGGTTGGCTTTGGAGCTATTGACTACATCTCCCATCAGCCTCCGGGCCGATGCCTGCTGACCCATCATAGGACCATGTGACTAGAATGAAGCTTGGGGTGGGGGATGGCTGACAAAGCTAGTGACACAACTAGTGTTGCCAACTGCCAGGCTCTGGGAGGAGCCCTCCTTGACTGACAACCTAGAGAGAGCTCCCAGCACAGACCCATGCACGCACATACACGTGTTTGCGCGCACATACACGTGTTCGCGCGCACACACACACACGCACACGCATATCCACACACAGCTCCCGGCTCCACAGCGCCCCCCACCATGGGATGACGAATCCCTGCTCACTCACATCCTGCTCTCTCTCCTGATTGGTAAGTGGGGGAGGGAGGTTGGTAGGAGGCAGCAAACACATCACTTCTTCCCGTGGTTAGCGTGGACAGCGGCTACACTCAGGCGTGTGGCAAACTCTCGCGTACTGTGGACCGGCTCCAGTGTTAAGCAACGGAGAAGCGATGAATCAGATCTGAGTCTTGGCCTCAGGGCTCACATTCTATTGGGGACAACAGACACTTGCACAGGTAATTACTATATAAACTACACAGTAGAGGGTCCAAGAGGGAACCTGCAGAAAGAAAACCTGGATTACCCTTTGGGGGTTGAGGGTGGTGACAGGAAAGGCTTTGGGATAAGGTAGCCTTTAAGCTGGGCTGAGATTGGATGGAAGGGCTCCTAGGCTGGTAGAACTGCGCAAAGTCACAGAGGCGGGAGAGTGAGGGGCCGGCAGGAAATGGCAAAATGCCTGATGTCAGCCTAGAGCACAGGTGGGATGTAATTGCTTTCACCACAGCGATTTGGTTTGTAACCAGCCCTGAGGAACCCTCCCAGGGGCTAATGCCTCCCAATCCTTCCCGGCATCCGCCGGACACCTCGGATGGCTTTGGATGGCTCCTAGGGGACCAGAAGACCACCACTTTCTTGTTTGCTACTTCACTGCCCTGCTTGGCCCTACATTCGACTCCTTCAAATTAGCCTCTCTTGCATCATCTCAAGTGTCCCCTGGATGTGCTCCTGCCTCTCCTCTCCCTGCTTACATGCATCTCATCCTTCAAGGACAGAGGAGTCCTGCTTCCTCCAGGGAAGCCCTCCTAACCACTCCACCTCACTCTGGCCTTCTCATCAGATCACCTGAAATGCCTGAAGTAACCATGTGGCTTCACTCAATGACCCCTTTTCAGTAAAGGTGCTTTGTCACGTGCTGTAGAATGATGCTATTTTCACAACAAGAAATTCCCTAGAGTCTGTTTAATATATGCATATGTATAACTGATTCACTTTGCTGTACAGGAGAAACTAACACAACATTGTAAATCAACTACACTCCAATAAAAATTAATTAAAAAAAAAAGAAATCCACTAGAGTCTGTTTAAACAAAGAAAGGGGGATTGATTACAAGGGACTCAAGTGACCTAACGCAGGAAAGAACTTGACCTAGCTCAAGACCCCGGGTGGGGGGGGTTCTCCCCACCTCTATCTCTGCCTCTTTGCTCTTTTCTTTTCCCAGACTGGCCTTCTCTGCCCCTCTGATCAGATGGGGGAAAACATGACAGTTCACAGCACCCATCATGTCCAGCCATGTGGAAAGACTCTCCATATTTCCAAGAGAGGGTGATTGGACGAATTGGAGCAGGTGTCCCACTCTGGCCCAGTCAGCTTTGGGAGGGGAATGGGGTCACATGGTGCTAACACGGCTGCCAGGCTACCCCTCTGGGAGTCATTCGTCACAGTCCTGGGGGTTGGTGAGTGGTCTGTTCTGAGAGAAAGGAATTGTCATGAGCAGAGCAGATACCCCAAAGATGCCTGTTACGTATCTAATAATGTAATTATTATGTGCTATGTGCTCATGAATTCCAGTTCCAGACTATCCCACTGACCTACTCTGTGACTTCAGGCAAGTCCCTACCCTCCTCTTGGGGTTGCAGTTTCTTCATTTGTACACAGAGGAGGGTGGGTCTAAGTGTTCAATTGGGCTCCCTAACTCTCTTGGACTTTGGGCCAATTACCCTTTTTGAATCTCAGTTTTCTCATTTATGAAATGGAATAATGATATCTACCTCACAGAGTTATTGTCAGAGATGGGCATGAAAATATCTAACAAGGGTTGGGTACAGAGATACTCAAGAAATGCTAGTGACTCGTAGATTTCAATTGGGGTGGCTGCCCTGCTCACAGCAATTTCTCCCAAGGGTCATGACTGTGATGCCTTCATGTGTTTGGAAGAATTGCTTCTCCTTTAGTTGGGGGCTGCCATCCTCTGATAGTGATTTGCAAGGAGTGAGCATGGGTCCCAAATTGGATCATTCAAAGTGCTTCTCGGGGGCTTTTTTCTAACTGCTGCCCTTTTGTCTCTGTTTGCAGAACTGTGAGAGCAGGAAGCTTGCCAACAGCCAGGTCCCCAAACTGGTGGAGAAAGTGGTCTGGAAAAGTGATGCTGACATGAAGAGGATGTTTGAATACTTGGTTCCAGACATCACTAAATCCAGTTACATCCTTGCCACGAACCAACGGCTCCTGGTAATACCTTCTCCCTTTCCTTTCTAAGCCTCAGTATCCTTATCTATAAAATAATGGGGGGGCTTCCCTGGTGGCACAGTGGTTAAGAATCCACCTGCCAATGCAGGGGACATGGGTTCGAGCCCTGGTCCAGGAAGATCCCACATGCCGCGGAGCAACTAAGTGCGTGCACCACAACTACAGAGCCTGCTCTCTGGAGCCCGCGAGCCACAACTACTGAGCCCACATGCCACAACTACTGAAGCCTGTGCGCCTAGAGCCCGTGCTCCGCAACAAGAGAAGCCACCGCCATGAGAAGCCCACGCACCGCAACAAAGCGTAGCCCCCGCTCAACACAACTAAAGAAAGCCCGCGAGCAGCAACAAAAACCCAACGCAGCCAAAAAATAAATAAATTAAAAAAAAAAAATGGGGCTGCATCCTTCCCCCTTTATCTCTGATGCTCTATTACTATGTTCATTAATTTATTCTTTCCATCAATTAGTCAGTCAGCATCTCTTGTGCATCTCTTCTGTCCCTGGCCCTATGTTGGACACTGAGACTCTTGGCAAAGGAATAATTCCCATCCTCGGTTCTCAAGACTCAGAGTTAGGCAGGGGAGGGAGTTAAGCAACCATTCAGTACTGAGTGTGGTAATGGCTGTGACAGAGGGAAGCACAAAAACTGTGGGGATGTCAGAGAAGGTGACATATCCTCATTTGTAAGTCTTCCTGGAGGAGGTGGCGGGAGCTGAGTTTTTCAGATGGGGGTGGGCGTGGAGAGAGGAGGAAGAGCATTCCAGGCAGAAGAACCTGCCTTTGTAAGGGTCCAAAAGAGAATGAGAGAAAGTAGCTGCCTGGGGCCGGAGGGGAGGGGACACAGGAGATGACCTTATTTGTATTTTCCACCTATGTAACTTCTGGGAAAACAAGAAAAAACTCCACTTTTTAAAGCTTGGAAAATCCCCAGGGTGGAGTCTTTGAACAGGGATGAAAAGAAGTGATTTTTGACCACAGTAAAGCCCTGGAATGAATGATTCTTCCCCTAGTAGGCTGCCCCATTGGTCCTTGGTCCCATCACGAAATCCACGCTCACAGTTGCATTCAGCGGCTGGTCCTAAGGCTGTTGGATCCATCTAAAAATAGGAAGGCCTGGAGCCTAAGGCCAAGCAGATGACAGAAGAGCAGGCCAGGCAGGCCTGGGAGGAGTGTAAACATCCCCACCTCATAGGAAACACACTCATTACATTGTGAGCAGAAGCGGTTAATGATGCACCCTGGAGAAAATATGCAGTTATTGCCCCCAAACATGCCAAAGCCCTCCTAATGACTGCACGCCTGCTCCAAAGCAGAAACTGTTCCAGATGCTGCTTCTGGTCTCTGGGAGAGCCCTTCCTTCTTCCTGCCTGAGGTTCCAGACTTTTCCTTGGATTCTAGTCCTTAGGGAGACATATGATGGGCTGGGGTGGGCTGGGGTGGGGAAAGTGATTGCCCTCCTGGGCCTCAGAGGGGCAGTCTAGGGGATCTCTGCCTTACAGACTGCTGTGGAGGCTGTGCCTGCCTGCCTGCCTGGTGTGGTGGGGGAAGAAGGGTGCCAGGCGGGAAGCTGGGAGCCAACGCTCTAGGTGACGGTGGGGTGAGGGAGGTGAGCTCTAAACTTGAGTATTTTCAGCTTCTGCATCTATAATGAGTAATGAGTCTATAGGGAAGCAGTAATTTGCAAACTTCAAGCCCCAAACACACTCGGCGATGGCTGCCACTGGACGAGCCCTGGGCTTGAAACTACCTCCTGGCTGGGTGACTCTGGGCAGCTGCCCCACCTCTGTGAACCTCCATACCCTCATCTGTAAACTGGGGATGGTTTTGGAAATTAACATTTTTTTCTCTTGTTAAAGAACTCATGCATGCTTATTCTCTATTTTTTAAATATGTAATCAACCTGTCTTTGTGATACATTCATATGATTTCAATTCAAGAGATGCAAATGGGGGAATTCCCTGGTGGTCCAGTGGTTAGGACTCTGCGCTTTCACTGCTGAGGGCCTGGGTTCAATCCCTGGTAATGCCTTCCTCTCACTCCTGTTTTATAACCACACCATTTTTCTTCTACCTTGGCAACTGCTATTGGTTTCTGGTGTATCAAATGTATAAATTTTAAAAACTTTTAAATGAGGTATTAGCACATAACACGGCAAAGTGCATACATCTCAAGAGCAAAACTTGGTGAATAATGTTTATAGTTTTAATTCCTAAAAAAAAAGAAAGAAAGAAAGAAAAATGACCCCAATCTATCACCTAGAGATAAAACTGTTGATATTGTGGTGTACTTTCTTCCCATTCTTTTTCTATGTATGTATACATAAACATTGATACCATACTGTGTGACTTTTGTATGCTGTTTTTTATATCTAACATTATATCAAAAATATTTCCTCATGTCATTAAAAAGTCCTCAAAAATGTTCTACTTTCAACGTTTGCCCAATGTTTCAAGGAACAGAGCAAACCTCCTGCAGGACATTAGGTTCAATTTTTCCCCTATTATAAATTACACAGTGATGACCATCCCTGTATGAACATGCATCGTGAGCACATCCCTCAAGGTGAATTCCTAGCAGGGGAATTACTGAATCAAATAATAAGAACTAAGTATTAGAACTCAGGATAAAATGGAGGGGGGCGGGGAGTGGTCAGGTCTGGCTCACAGAGCTGCTGTGTTAGGGATGTTCTGTAAGGCTCTGGCCTAGTGCTGGACACAGACACAGGGTTCCAGGAGTGTGAGCTAAGGGGTCCCAGAGCGAGGACAGGTCAGTGCCTGCTCCTCCCCCTCCCCCGGGGCCCTGCCCTCTAGGGCCTCCCTCCCTGGAGCCCTCTGACAGCCACAAAGGAGAGTCTCGGTCTTGTCTGAGCTTTATTATTTTAATCACTGGTGCTTTGCCAAGTGGTGGGCTGGTGAATGTTGAACAGCTGGATTAGGGGGAGGGGCACGGAGTAGAGGGGAGTAGCTTCTGATTTGTAGCATTTGTCAATTTCTGGTGTAAACCCTCCCACCGTGACTGATTTCAAACTACCAACATGTCACTGAAAGCAGTGCTGGGAGGAGATGCGCTAATCTCACCAGCTGGTGGGAGCCAGCTCCAGCACTCCAGTTCTAGTCTTTCTACCTGCCCGGCTCCCACTTTTCCCTCTTCTTAACCCTTCCTCATTCATCCCCCACGCTGAGGCTCATCCAAGGTGATAGAGAAGGAAGATTCTGTGGGACGTGAATGTGGCTAGAGAGCAAGAACACCATCTCCCAGGTCTCTAAAGGAAAAACTGAGGCTCAGGGAGGTCGAGATGATCGCCCCAGCTCACCCAGCCAGGTGATCCTTCACAGGGTGTTCTCCTCTGGCCCCTGCTTGGGGGCACTTCTCAATGAGAGCCTGTGCCTGCTACTGTGGGAATACGCTGGCTCTTCTAACCACTCCTCTTCCTCTCTGGTGACTCCAGTGCCTGGATCCACAAGAGGTTGGGTCCCAGGCCTTGCCTTCAAGGAGCTGAGAGCCAGGTAGGGAGGCAGACACCCGAGGCAGAGAGGCGAGTGCTCTATAGAAGCTGCCCTGTTCAGTGGACTCCAGGCTGGGCTTCCAGCCTCCTCGCTTCTCTCTTTATAACAGACTTTGTCCCTTCCTCCTTCTTAAGGGAACCTGTTTTATTTCAGTATCCACTCTCTAACACACAGCAACCCACTTCATGTGAAAGTGACCCATTCCCACTTCTGGGAGTAGGTAGGTTCTGATTAGTCAAACCTGTAATTCATTCCTCCTTGCCAGTGATTGGTTTAGGAGTGGGGAAGTGATCCAACTCTGGCCAATGAGAGCTGAGGAGACATTGGAGTGGGGGGAGGGGAGCTTTCCTCTCCTAAGAAATAGGCAGAGAAAGAGACAACCTCTTTTCTTCTGGATACTTGGAACTCAGTGTTGTAGTTCTGGGTGCTGTAATTATCTGTCGCCAGCCTGAAGATGAAGCCAACCCATGAGGGACCACAGAGCCAAGAGAATCACAGAAAAGGGGAGCCAGAGCCCTAACTGTATCCTGCCTCTGACCTTCTTGTTAGGGAGAAAACACATTTCCCTACAGCCTAAATCACTTTGAGTTGAGATTTTCTGTACTTGAAGCCCAAAACATCCTAAATGATAAAACCCTTCTGGTCCATCATCCACATTGCAAATGCAGTGATTACTAGACAACAGCAATCTTATCACATCATTTCCTGATTCCAGTCCTCCCATGGCTTCTTTGAGGAGTTAGGATAAAGTCTTTGTTCAGTGTCTCCTCTCCCTGACAGAGAATGTCAGCCCCTCGGGATAGGACCGTGGTTCTCCATCACTGGCTCCCTGGTGCCCAGCACAGAGTCAGCCACAGGCAGGTACTAGTAAATACCGTTGAATAAGTGCAGAGAAGGAGAAGTTGGGGGACAGAGTCCTAGGCTCCATTTCTGGCTTTGCACTGACTTGCTTTGAGACTTTAGGCAAGTCTCTCCCCTTCCTGGACCTCAATATCCAAAACTGTGAAGAAGGTATATTGGACTAAAGTGGTAGTTTAAGAATGGGGATTAAGGGACTTCCCTAGTGGCGCAGTGGTTAAGAATCCGCCTGCCAATGCAGGGGACACAGGTTCGAGCCCTGGTCCCAGAAGATCCCAGATGCCGAGGAGCAACTAAGCCCCTGCGCCACAACTACTGAAGCTGGTGCGCCTAGAGCCCGTGCTCCGCAACAAGAGAAGCCACCGCAACGAAGAGCAGCCCCCGCTCGCCGCAGCTGGAGAAAAGTCCGCGTGCAGCAACAAAGAACCAGTGCAGCCCAAAAAAAAAAAAAAAAATGACTTTAAAAATGGTCCACATCAAAAAAATCTTAAAAAAAAAAAAGAATGGGGATTAAAAAATACCTCTCAGGGCTTCCCTGGTGGCGCAGTGGTTGAGAACCTGCCTGCCAATGCAGGGGACATGGGTTCGAGCCCTGGTCTGGGAAGATCCCACATGCCGCGGAGCAGCTGGGCCCGTGAGCCACAGCTGCTGAGCCTGCGCGTCTGGAGCCTGTGTTCCGCAACAAGAGAGGCCGCGATAGTGAGAGGCCCGCGCACCGCGATGAAGAGTGGCCCCCACTTGCCGCAACTAGAGAAAGCCCTCGCACAGAAACGAAGACCCAACACCGCCAAAAATAAATAAATAAATAATTAAAAAAAAAAAAAACCTCTCAGCTACTCCATGAGATAGTAGTTGTGCTTCTAGTATCCACCGATGGATTAAACATTAAAATGACCACAAAGCTTTTCACTGTGGGTATTTCTCAGTCACAGCAGCTTCGACATCCATTTGCAAAGCATTCATACCTATGTGTGAGATACATTGTGCGTCCTCTTTACAGACAGCACGGGGTGCCACGTGGTTTCCAGATGCCTTGTTTTAGCTAAAGGGCCTGTAGGTTGGGAATCAGTGGCCCAGGTCCTCTCAGAGTTCTCCAGGCCCTGGGTTTATGTGTCTAACATGGACCACAGGAGCTGTGCAACTTGCTCAGGATCACACAGCGAATGCGCGGTGGATTCTAACTCACTCGACTCCCTTGGCTCAGCCGGCCTGGCTGACAGCACCGCTCCCCCTCAGCTACCCTGGAAATGAGAAGCAGGGAGGCCCGAGAGCCCTGAGATTGCCTAGGGTGCAGGTGAGGTGGATGGCAGAACGCTGACAGTCCCAAATGACATGGAACATGCTTCAGATGCCAGGTGTGTGGTTTAGGAGCAGCTGGAATTACACGCTCAGGGCTGCACCAACATTGTCTGCGTCTGAGCCTGAACCGAGTCTGGACCTCGCAGAGGCAAGGACTGCGTTGGGGGTCTCGGTCCAGGGCCACGGAGCTGAGCAGAGAGGCAGCAAGGGCAGGAGGCAGATTCCTAGCTGGAAATCAGGCACAGGGATCTTTTCCCTTTCCAGACACTTGTGGTCATTTGTTCGTTTGTTCGTTCGTTCATTCATTCATTCATTCATTCAGCAAGGTAGTCAGTCAGTCACTCAACAATGCTCACTGAGCAGTGCAGCTCTGCAGCCTGGCACAGGGTCCAGGGATGAAGTGGGCACAGAGGAAAGCAAATGCAGAGCACGTGCTTAAGGCTCAGTCAAGCCAGAGGCGCGGGTGGGCCTTTTACCTGCCGAAGGAGAAATGGGGAAATGTTTTCCGGAGGAAAAAATGATTATCTTCTGTGAATGGTTCTCAAAGGACAAGGAGGAGTCCACCAGGCAGGTTAGGTGGAATCTTTCAGAGGGAAAGATGGGCCTTACCGTTAATTAAAGTCTTAGGAGATGGAGGGCCTGGCTGGAAAAGTAAACGAGACTGCCTTTGTATCCAAAGCCGGCAAAGCGGGTTTGCTCACTTCAATTAGCAAAGGCTCCGAGTGGGAGAGGACCTCGCACTTTGCTGAAAGTGCCTCTGTAGAGAACGTGTGTGTGTGCTGAGGGGGAAACAGGGTGCAGGGGGACGGGGGAGAAAGGAGGCGGTGGGGCCTTGGGTGGGTCAGCTCGTGTGGCCCCTGCCAGCCGTGTTAAGGATTCAGCTGACTTCTGAGCTGATGGGGAGCCACTGCACGTGTTTAACCGATGAGGCATTGCTCCAGCTGCTGAGGAGAGAAGGAATCGGAGTGGGAGGTAGGGGTCCCAGCCAGGAGGCTACCGCAGTCGGCAGTGAGAGAACTGACACTGGCCTGAACAAGGACTGAGACAGAGGGTTGAGAGAAGAGACAACAACTGAGAGAAACTTCTGAGAACCAACAGGTCTTGGTGAGTGGAGGTGGTCAGAGAGGGAGAGAAAGGAGGAGAGGGTGATGGCCAGTTCCTGGATGTGTGACAAAGTTGAGGTTTAAGGTACCATCTGAGATGGATGCTGGAGGCCCTCTCTCTGCCCTGGTCTGAAGTGAATGGGTGTGAAGGGTCTGATGCTTTCGCAGAAGCAGAGCCTCGGTTCACATGGCATCGTATGCTCAGCCTCCCATCTGGTCTCTTAGCCTCCAGCCTCTTCGCTCTCCAGTCTCTCTGCTGTCACACTGATCTAAACAAGGAATCTGATCTTGTCACTCCCCTGCTGAAAAGTTTTCAAAGGCTTCCTGTTGTCTCTAGAAAGAAGTAATCTTCTAAGCCTGGCAAATAAGTCATCTACAATCTGATTCCATCTACCTTCTTTGTTTCAGTCCCCTGACACTCTACGCTAGCCACAGTGAACTATAATAGTAACAAGAAAAACAACAACAGCTACAATAGCTCCACACAGTTTTGATGTGTTCCAGGCAGTGTCCTAAGAACTTTGCACATATTAGCTCATCTAATTTTTAGTAGAAAAACACTGAAAGTCTTGCACTTCCCAGAATGGACTATATCCTCTTGCCTTTAGACCTTTGCACCTGAGGTTTTCTTGTCCTGGTAGCCAGCCATCCTTCCAGCCATCTGATTCACATTTATCTGCCATCAACTTGTGCCAGGCACTATACTAAGTGCTAGGGATCCAAATATGAGTGAGACATGGTACCTGCCCTCAAAGTGTACAGAGTCTAGTGTGGGAGACAGACACATGGAGAGTCAGTGAGGTAAGTGCAGTGATGAGATGGGATGGGGCACAGAGAATGAGCCCTCATCCATCTTGGGCCTGCTCGCCCCCCACCCCTGCAGCTGGAGTTCTACCCTCTCCAGGAAGCCTTCTGGCTTTGCCAGGCTGGGTGGGCTCCCTTTTCTGTGCCCCTGCAGTCCCTTCTCTGCCCGCATCACACACTGACCACACAGTGAAGGGAGAGGACAGTCTGATTCATCACTGACTCAGGACCCAGGGCAGCCTGGACACAGATCCTCGGGGTTTGCTGAATGAATGGAAGTGCTTGAGGTATGAAGAGGCACCAAGAGGGGCATCCTCCTCCTGGGTTCTTCTCTGATGCTCTCTCCAGAGTCAGGCCTGCCTTTGTTCCCTTTCCCGAGGCTGGCGCAGGCCCCCCAGCCCAGAGAGCACTGCAGCGGTCAGGCTCTGCGGGTAAGGATGGGGCTGGTGCTGGTGCTTTCATCTCTAGTTCAGGAGAAGCCTGGTTAGAAAAGGCCACACCAGAATGGGCACCCAATATGCCCCCTCGCCAGGCTGCAGCTGTCTGCCCCAGGCTTCCTCCTCTTTTTTTTTTTTTATTTAATATTTATTTATTTTTTTAGCTGCGTCAGGTCTTAGTTGCTGCTCGCAGGATCATTCGTTGTGGCGCAAGGGCTCTTCGTTGGGGCACGCGGGCTTCTCTCTAGTTGTGGTGCGTGGGCTCAGTAGTTACAGCGCGCGGCCTCTAGAGCACATGTGCTTAGCTGCCCCACGGCATGTGGGATCTTAGTTCCCCGACGAGGGGTCGAACCTGCGTCCCGTGCATTGAAAGGCAGGTTCTTAACCACTGGACCACCAGGGAAGTCCCTGCCCCAGGCTTCTGAGGAAGGACCACCATCTTGGACAGCTCTGGTCTGGGAAGAGAGAGGAGGTCCTGCAGCAGCCCTTGGGATCCCTGGGTGGCAGGGCTTGAGGTGAGGGTGTCTCTGAGAGTTCCTTGAGTTCCTGAGCCCCTTCTGCAGCCTCTGGGCTATGGGTTCTGTGGCTGCTATGATGGACGGCTTTAGGAATAAATGGCTCTAGAGTGCTCAGACTAGGGGTATTTGAGAAATTTTCTAGGAAGCCTTATGGGGTCTGGTGACAGCTCAGGCTGGTCCCTTGAACCCTCATTGGGTTAACATAGTTCTTTCTCTCCAGAGCTCTGGAGAGGCAGTCAGGGGGCCCTCCTAGAGTGGCTGTGAATCTTGGGACAAGGACCTGAAATGACTTTCAGCCTCAGCCCTCTCTCCCAGGCGGAGTGGCTGGGAAGCTCAGTCCCCCACCCTCTGCTCCTTGCCTCGAAGCCCATCTTGGCTCATGGTGCCTCTGTAGAGGTGGGGCTGGGGGCAGGGAGCCTTGGGGGCTGATGCTAACAGCTTTGGACAGGGTGGGAATTTCCACTCCTATCTAGGGAGCCATCAACACTGCGTGCCCTGACCTGGGCCTTTGGCCTCCAAAGGGCAGTGGGAAGGCCGGCCCCAGGGCCAATCCCTGGCCATTAATCCCTCCTGCCAGCCTGAATATCCACCCAACGTGGTCAGACAAAGGCCTGCCCAGCCCAGCCACTGTGTTCCTCCCGCCCCAGGGGCTCCACTCAGACGCTGGGCCGCCTGGAATCCAGGCCCATGAGAAAGGGGCCGCCTTCACTGGCCATCTTATGCCCGGATGCTCAGCCGCATCCCGTCCGGCCCAGGGCCTGTGAAAAGAGGGCCCAGCCACGCTGAAAACAAGGATTAGCCCTTGGGCCACTCCCTGACACCGGCCTGCTTGGCTCCGGGAAGCAGGCCCAATGGAGGGGGCCAGGCAGACACAGAGAACTGGAAAAGTCTGGGTTCTCACCCCTTTGGCCCAGCTCCCTGCCCCCGCCCTTCCCAAGAGTAGCACAGCCAACCACACATTCAGTATCATTTATTGAACATATACTATGTCCCAGTCTCTACACATGGACTGGAAAATTGAAAGTATAAGAAAATTGCAGTCTGCCAGGGGAGGTAATAAGAGCCATTCTCCACAACCCGCCCCCTACCCCAGGAGGCTGTGGGAGAGGCATCTGGAGGGGAGCTTCAGCCCTAAGGGAAGGTGAGAAAGATGGTGGCTCTGGTTCTGTGCCTGAGTCTAGCTGCAGGGTTCTGCTACACCTGGTTGAAAATATGCAGGCTCTGAAATCACTTCTCTGGCTCTGCCTCTCTCCTTCCCTTCCTGGTTTAATACCAGACATGCCAGGTGTGTAGTAGAAAGGAAATCTCCTATTACCAGGTGCCAATGTGGGCCAGGCACTTTCATACATGATCTCATTTGAACCTCATAACAACGCTGAGAGGGTCCATTACTGTTCCTCTTTGGCAGGTGAGGAAACTGTGGCTCAAATGAACAATCGGCAGCCCAGGTCACTCGGCTCTTGGAGCCAGGTTCCCTGCTGCTGCCGCTGCTTGTCTTGCCTTCCTCTTTGGTCAGCTGTTCATTGCAACTGTACCATCTTATGCTCCTAAGGCCTGTGTCAGGCAGTAGGATGCAAGGTGGAGAGGGTACTGAGGTCAGGTCTGTTTGTGTATAAACCAGGCTGACTCTTCACTGCTGTGAGTGTGGCGCGGGGGAGGGGTTGTCTCTAGAGCTCCGAGTGTCATCTTCTCCTTCCTCTCTGCTTCTACAGCCCCCTCTGCCTGCCTCTCTCCGAGTTGTAATTGTTTGTGTGTCCATCTCTCCATCAGATTGTGAGTCTCTTCACCTCTGTCTCCCCTGAGCACTGGCAAAGGGCCTAGCACAGAAGTGCTCGATGAATGATGTGGGCTAATGAGGCCAAGAGAACCGAAGGAAGGACGGATTTGGATTCATGTGGAATTGACAGCACTTGCAGATTGCAGTGATGGGGGAGGTAAGAGCCCGAGATGGTGTCCATATTTCTGATCTGGGTGGTGAGGGGCAAGGGGTCCACTGGCTGAGATTTGAAATGCAGGGAGGGGAGGAGGATGGGGTCGGGGGTGCATGAGGCTGAGCGTCATGTCCAATGCACACTTGGACATGCTGACCTGGAGGTCAGCAGAGAGGCTAGGCATCAACTTTGCAGCTGAAGTCGTGAGAGCTGGAAGGCCTCCAGAGTAAATTACTTCTACAGTCTCGGCTTTACGCTACGGTGTTCCTAGTCTTGGTGCCAGTGCACTGAACTCTGGGATTAATCCCACTTGCCACCTACTAGCTGTGTCAGGTTAGACAAGTCTCTTAACCTCTCAAAGCCTTAGTTTCCTTATCTGCAAAATAGGGGTATTAATAGTACCTACCTTTCAAGGTGTTCACGTTTAAGTGAGCTAAAGTGCATAAGTGTTTACCACAAACACAATGCTCTGTAATGGTGGCTGGTATATTATCAGCTGAGATTGGAGCTGGGAGAGCGGAGTCCTGGAGCTTCAAGTTTGGAATTTGAAGTCCTAGGCCCTCTGGCTGCTATAGCTAGCTTTGATCATCTGTACCCAGGGGCACTCCACATCAGGGTCAGAACTGGTCGGCTCTCAAATGCCAACCCTGCACTTGCACCACCCCAAGAGTGAGAGGCCCCTTAAATCTGGGCCACTTCAGTTGCCTTACCTACTCCCAGCCCTGTTCCCTTGAACTTGCCTATCTCTAAGACAGACAAGTCTCTTTAAGACAAGGCTCTTTCATCCTTTAGTTCCCTCCAAGCCAGGTCTGGCTTTCCTGTCACTTTGGAAAAGTTTCCTGAAATAGGCTCAGGGTTGCATCTCTTCTGAACCATGTGGTGGGTGGTGGTATTTCCTAGAGCCAGGTTTTAATAAAGACTAAGACCACCCCGCCTTCCCCAGTGAGATGCGAGTCTGGCATTTCTGGGACAGTAAGCAGCTCCCTCAGACCTCCAGTCTGTGGAAGCACTTGGGGGTCACTCTCTGACCCAGTAACTGCTCCTTGGAACTCTGCGCTGTGCAGGCTGTGTTTTGTGCATCTTCCCAGTGTGCATGACATGAGTGTGTGAAAAAGGGAGCCCTTTTTCTAGAAGAGAAGATGCATGGAGAAGAGGCAGCCAGAAGGCAATTCCAAGTTATAGATTTTCTAGGGGGCTCTTGATTTAAAGTAGTCAGTCCTCCAGTTCCCAAATCTGCTAGCTGGACCACTTTTCACGATTTTGTTTTTTCAAAGGATGCTGGCCTGGATGGGACAAGATTGTGGGGGAGGTAGCAGAGAGCGGAGATGCTGACCCTGGAGCCAGGAAACATCCTCCCCTGAGACACGCCGGCCTCCTGCTCTCCCCTTCCCCCACCGTACCTTTCTCCATTGCCTAATGTCCCAGGGTGGGCCTGGCACCTCCCCGACCAGCACAGTATCAGGATGCTGAGGGCTAGCAAGGAGGCCCTGTGCGGCTCTCATCTCTGCCCCAGCTGGGGTTGGAAGGACCGGGAGGGGACTAGGAGAGAAGGATGGAGGGGACAGGAGTTGGCTGGGAGAAGCATAATGGGGAGGGGGCCCAGAGAGTGCTCTGAATGGGTGGATTTGTGACTGGCATTGAGCCAAAGGGGTGGAGGTTGAGGGAGGAGCGGAAAGGGAAGGGGGCTGACGGAATCTGGTGGGATGGGGCCAGGGCCAGGGACTGACCCCATGGAGATGAGGAAGGGATGAGGCTGGGTCTGGGACTGACTGACCCAAAGGGACGAGACCAAGGGAGGGGTGAAATGTTGGGGGTGGGGATGGGGATGGGGATGGGGGAGAATTGTCAGCATCCTAAGAGGATTGGGAAGGCAAATTAGAGGGGAGGCGCTGGCCAGCGGAGAAGGTCCGAGCCCTCTCGCCCCTGGTTTGGGGCACAGGGGGAGGGGGCCGTGTCCATATAAGGCGGGCCAGCGGCCCCAGTTCTCTCCGAGAGCTCGGGCAGCCCGCCACATTCTCATGCCTGGGCGCAGCGACATGGAGCCGCCGGCCGCTTTCTCGGGCTTCCCGGCCCCGCCCTCGGTCGCGCCGTCGGGGCCGCCGCCGTCGCCGCTTGCCGGAGCCGAGCCCGGGCCGGAGCCCGAGGAGGGGGCCGCGGGCCGCGGGGAGCCGGAACCTGCGCCGGCGCCGGGCCCGGGCCGCCGGCGGCGGCGGCCCTTGCAGCGCGGGAAGCCGCCCTACTCGTACATCGCGCTCATCGCCATGGCGCTGGCTCACGCCCCCGGCCGCCGCCTCACGCTGGCCGCCATCTACCGTTTCATCACCGAGCGCTTCGCCTTCTACCGCGACAGCCCGCGCAAGTGGCAGAACAGCATCCGCCACAACCTCACGCTCAACGACTGCTTCGTCAAGGTGCCCCGCGAGCCGGGCAACCCGGGCAAGGGCAACTACTGGACGCTCGACCCGGCGGCCGCCGACATGTTCGACAACGGCAGCTTCCTGCGGCGCCGCAAGCGCTTCAAGCGCGCCGAGCTGCCGGCGCTCCCTGCCGCGCCGCCCGCGCCCGCCGCCGGCCCGCCGCCCTTCCCCTACGCGCCCTACGCGCCCGGCCCCGCGCTGCTCGCGCCGCCTCCTCCCGCCGCTCCGGGCTCCACGCCGCCCGCGCGCCTCTTCAGCGTCGACAGCCTGGTGAGCCTGCCGCCCGAGCTGGCGGGGCTGGGCGCCCCCGAGCCGCCCTGCTGCGCTGCGCCCGACGCCGCCTTCCCGCCCTGCGCGGCAGCCGCCTCCCCGCCACTCTACTCGCCGCCGCCCGAACGCCTGGGGCTGCCCGCGACGCGTCCTGGCCCCGGACCGCTGCCCGTCGAGCCGCTGCTGGCCTTGGCAGGGCCGGCGGCCGCGCTCGGCCCGCTCGGCCCGGGGGAGGCCTACCTGCGGCCGCCGGGCTACGCGCCGGGGCTGGAGCGCTACCTGTGAGCCCTTCCAGCCCGGCGGAGTGGCTCGGGCCCCTCTCCCCCGGGAAGGGGCGCTGCCTGGGAGCCCCCATCTCTGCCCCCTTGGCTTGGAGCGCACCGCGGAGCTCCCAGCTCTGATTGATGGACTGAGCACACCTGTTGCATCCGTCTCGGCCCCCCCCCATCTCTGGGGAGCCTCCCGCCGTCTCTCCACCGGACTGAACCCCCCTCCCCACCGCGAACTGTGAGGCCCCCGTTTCTTCTCCCTCCACTGTGCACGCCCCCCACCCGCCAGCGCTCTTTTGGGTCCCACGTCTGGGGACCCTGGATCACCACCTGTGAGCCCTCACCTCGGGTTTCTGGTGAACTCCAAGCCTTCTGAAGCCAGACCTTCTATCTCAAGCCACTTCCCGACTGGCTCCTCATTTCTTTAACCTTCCCTGGTGTTTTTATAAGACAAGGAGTCAAACCCAGGTCAGACTGGGTTTATGACTCCCTTGCTGTTGTCCCTTCATCCCCCCACAAGTTTGTCCCTGCACCCCCAGTTATCTGTACGTTCTCGGTTTCTTACTGGGACAGCGCTCCCCTTCCACACAGACGCACCTGGCTGAGCTCTTGCAGACCCTGAGGACAGTTCTTCATCTCTGAGACAAGCAGCACCAGGGGTTCCTTGACTGCAAGGGGAGTTAGTGGGCTGCCCCACCATCTGGAAAACTTGGGACTTGTTAGGTTATTATTATTTTTAATTAAAACTAGTTTAATTAAAAAGAAAGAAGAAACCTTCCTCTGGGCCCGGTGTGTCGGCTGGTGACTTGGGGGAGTGGTCTGGGGAGGCAGTGGGGGAGCTTTGCTCAGGATCTTGGGTCACCACATGGGGTGAGCCCCTTGTGAGTTATTAGGCAGAGGTTCATGAAGTAGGATTAGGATGTGATTAAGCCATAGCTGTGCACATAGTAGGCCTGGTAAAATGCCACCACCTGCCGCGGAGGCTGGTAGAGATGAGATGGGGCGTGCAAATGAGTGTATTTGGCCAGTGGGTTTGTCTGCTGTGTGGGATTATGCCCAGCTCCCATGGATAAGGGAGCATTGGCTACTCCTCCAACAAGGACTTACTGAATGTGCCAAGCAGTGGGAATATATCACTAAACAAATGGGCAAGATCCCTGCCTTAAGGAGCTTATGGATCCGTGGGGAAGAGACATTACCAATCAGTTCTCAGAGAAATGAGACAAGAGCTCTAGAGCCTTCCACTCAAACTGTGGTCCAGGTCCCAGGGACCTGGGAGCTTGTTAGAAATGCATAATCTCAAGCTCTAACTCAGATCTACTGAATCATCAGATTCCACATTTTAACAAAATTCCCGGGTGATTAGTATATGCATAGTATTCTGGAGGAAAGGCACCGTGCCAAGGCTGGGGCTCAGTTTAAAAGTCTACTCCCTACTTTAAGGAGTGGGACCAGCCTGCAGAACCATACATGCCCCGCTGGATGAAGCTTGATTCTGCACCATCAACTATGGCCCCTGTCTCACCTCCCCTGCTGGATTGGGAGCTGGGGCAGCAGGGACCTGACCTGACTCATGACTGTCCCCAGCACCAAGGACAGGGCAGCACTGAGCAGAGACTAGGAGGTTGCAGCATGAGGCAGGGAGTTGGCCTTTGACCCTATCCTGCTCTCTGGTGCTGACCCAAATGCTAAGCATCAGGCTTTTCCAAGCTCCTTTGCCCCAGGGTTTTCAGTCTAGTAGGGCCTGGATTAGGTGTGGGGAAGGGCGGGGGAGGGGATCAGTGTGTCTGAGCCCAGGGTGAACGTGATTTGCATGTTGGACGTGCCTGGTGCTCCTCTCTTAGATACAAGAGTTTAAACCTCCGGGGCAGTGATTGAGGGTGAACATGGAGCGTAGGCAGCTCATAGAGAAGACCGGTTCAGGAAATCTGAGAAGGCGGGGAAGGCCCTCTTTGGAGGTAGGGCAGTAGGTATGCACAGTCTGGTATGAAATGCCCTGGATAGACCCCGCTCCCTCAGCTATTAACCCCTGTGGGCAAGAGTCAGATCTAATTTGCCTGATGCATAGTGGTCCTTCACGTAATATTTGATGACTGACTGACTGAGTGAATGAACCCCTAGTGTCTAATATTGTGCCTGACTTACTGAATAATGATTGGGTTGACAGTACTTTGGCACCTTCTTACCCATTCTCACTTTCAGTCCTCGTGGTGATCTGCAAAAGAGCTGAAAGAGGTGAAAGAGGTGGAGGTGGAGACTAGGTCCCCATTGGTCCAATAAGAAAATTGCCCCTCCCTGGGGCCCAACAGGTATCGAAGATCCTGCCCTCAGTTCTCTAAGGAGTAGAGCTCCACAGAGATGAAAATGCAAACTTTCTTCTCCTCCAAATGGTGTTACAGCCCCTCCTCCTGCCTCACAGCACTTCTTGAAAAATTCCTTCTAAATCCAACAAATTTCCACAGAAGGGAAAGTGAGGACCCTTCTTACTTTACTGAAGCCAGGAAGTGCTTCTTGAGTTCTGAATTCAATTCCTGCCCCTACCATGTAGGTCTCTGTCCCTGGGATCTTGAAATAGGACAAGATGGGAAATGTCTGCACAGAAATACTAGAAAGGTCACTACTGAACTGGAAAATCAGAAAGATTTTATTTCAAAAATGCCTCTTTAATTTTCCTTTATTCAACAGCATTGAGGGCTTACTGTGTGCCAGGCCCTGTGCTGGGCTCTGAGGCCAATACAGATACAAATACAAGAGTGTTTATGCCCTTACAGAGTTCATTGTCTGGAAAGCTACATGTCATAGAGTGCCTTAAGAATTTTGACACCTTGGGAGGTGTTGAAAAAACAAAACAAAACCCTAATTCAATTCTTTCTTTAAAAAATCACCAAGTGGGACTTCCCTGGTGGCGCAGTGGTTAAGAATCTGCCTGCCAATGCAGGGGTCATGGGTTTGAGACCTGGTCCGGGAAGATCCCACATGCCGCGGAGCAACTATGCCCATGCGTCACAAGTACTGAGCCTGCGCTCTAGAGCCTGTGAACCACAACTACTGAGCCCGCATGCCACAACTACTGAAGCCTGTGCGCCTAGAGCCCGTGCTCCGCAACAAGAGAAGCCACTGTAATGAGAAGCCCGCGCACCACAACGAAGAGTAGCCCCCGCTCCACGCAACTAGAGAAAGCCCGCGTGCAGCAACAAAGACCCAGTGCAGCCAAAAATAAATAAGTAAATAAATAAATAAATAAATTTATTTTAAAAAACAACTGATAAAGAAGGGGTGAACACGCAAAATACATTCTCACATATGAAAGAAAATGCAGAGTTCCTCAATGAAATATCAGCAAATTGAAGCCCGTAGGGTATTACAAAAATGCACAATCAAGCAAGTACAGTTTATTCCTGGAATGCAGGATGGCATTATTAGAATTCTTAGCTCCACTTAATAGATGATGAAATTGGGGCTCATAAAGGTTAAGTGACTTACCCAGGTCAAGCTGCAAAGTAACTGATTCAGAACTGGACTCCAGGTTCCCCTGACTCCAAAGTCATTCTCTTCCTCTGAGAAAGAGGCCAGTGGAGGTGGAAACTTAGATGGAAAGCCCCAGACACCAATAAAATTCCTCAGCTCCCCCCAATATCCATACCCCCCCACTCACACCCACAGTCCTGATCTTGAAAGCTACTTTTCCAAGACAAATGACAAGTTCTGGTTTCCTTTTTCTTCCAGTTTTCCACTTCCTCCCTCTTGGACACTTCCCCTCTCTCTCCCCTTTCCCTGAACTCCTCTCTCTCTACCCCCTTCTCCCCTCATTAATTTTGTGGAGACAAAAGCGCCACCTATTGGCCACCTTGTATGCACCTGATTTGAGCAGAAAATCAGTGGAAGGAAGCCAGGATCCATTTGGATGTTATTTTGGGCTGGGGGTGGCTTCTGGTGGCTGAAAGGCACTTGCTCATGGGGAGCCCAGTGATTTGTTTTAGAAGAGGAAAACTGGCTGTAGTTCCCACCTTCCCTGGGAAGCCCTCCCAGATCTTCTGTCCTCCCCCATTCTTCTTGGCAGCCCTTGATGCTGACCCATTGTAGAAGGGCTTGGAAAGTGGGTGGGGTGAGCAGTCCTAGGTGCAAAGGATTGATCCACTCTGTAAGAGGGAAAGAGAAGAAAGCGTGCTGGGCTGGGGTCAGAAACCTGGGGTCTAGTCCCAGGTCACACACTTAGGCAAGGCCTTTCCTTTCTCTGTCCTTCACAGCAATTCACAACTCTCTCCAAGCTCCCTGATTGTGTGCCCTTCCCCAGCTGAGGACTCAGAGCTGAATCAGACACTGCCCTGTTCAGAAGAGTCAAGTATCAGTGGGTGACAATATAGTGTGCAGAGTGCTGACAAGATGAGGGAGCTATTAGGTCACCTTGGTCACTCACTGGCTTGGGTCTCTGCCCTGAGCTCAGCCTCAGGCTCCTTTGAAACAGGGGGAATGTGCCCTGGCCTCTCTGCCTGGGTGGGATGGCCTTTGTAACCAATTAAGCCACTGCGACCGTGGGTAAGGATATTCTGACCTGCCCGGCTGGGGGCTTCCCAGGACAGGGTCTGTGTCTTTTCTGTCCACTATCTCCCTCACTGGGCAGCCTAGCCAGGGCTGGGCACACCTGAGATATCCCTTGTCTAGAAGCTGGACTTGGGGTTTAGAGGATGAAGAGAATTAGAGACAAGAGGTCTGGACCCTGCTTCAGGGAGACACAAGCCCCATCTTGGGCATCAGACCACCTCCCTGAGTTGAGGAGGGGCTGGGGCTTGGTGAGTTTCACAAGGAATTCTTCCTGGAGGAGGTGAGCTTGGTTTGGGTTTTGAAGGAAGGGAGGGGAGAGTCTGCTGCTCCAGTTCCTATGAAATCCCCTTTCCTCCATCCTAATCCCTGTCCAGACTGGCAAACTGAAAAAGTCTGACTACTTCCAAAGCCATTTATGTGGGACCAAGAGGTCCCAAAGACAGAGGGCTGGGAACAGAAGAGAAGGAGGGCAAGGAAGAAAGGAAGTCTGGGGTCCTAGCTTCCAGACTCCCTACTGCTCTGCCTGAGGGTGGCAGGCCAACGCTCACAGGTGCCCACTAGGTGGGGCTCTGACGTCCCTGCTTTCCACACTGCAGCCACCAACCATTTCCTCAGGTTGGAGCCCAGAGAAACTGTTCAGTGCACAGTAATGGTTTTTATTACTCTTATGTGCTGCACACTCAGCCTTATTTATTGGAATGATTCCACTGTTTCTTTTAAAGTATTTATTTAATTGTTAAATAGGCAATACATTTACTTGGCTTTGAAAGTTAAAAGAGTATTCAGTGAAAAGTCTCTCTTCCATTTGTGTTCCCTATTTGCCCCAACAGGTAATCAGTTATTAGTTTTTAATTCATTCTTCTAGATATTTTTGTTGCATATACAAAACAAAACAAATATACATTATTTTCTCCTTAAAAAAACAATTGGAAGCATAATATTTACACTGTCATGTATCTTGACTTTTTTCACTCAACAATATATCTTAGGGGACTTCTCTGGTGGTCCAGTGGTTAAGACTCTGCGCTTCCACTGCAGGGGACACGGTTCCATCCCTGGCTGGGGAACTAAGATCACCTCATGCTGCGTGGCATGGCCAAAAAACCAAAAAACAGCAACAAAAAACCCCCAAATATATCTTAGAACTCTTTCCAAATCAATACATAAAGAACTTCTTTATTCTATTTTACACAGCCTACTATTCCCTTATGTAGATGTGCCATTATTTGCTTAATAAACCCACTATTGATGGGTATTTGCATTGTTTCCAACCTTTTGACATTCCCAAACCAGCCACAATGAGACCTCGTACATATATCACGTATGCAGGTATATTTGCAGGAAAACTTCCTAGAAGTGCATTTCCACACAGCCCTTATCAAGACACCAACCTCCCTGTGTGGTCACAATGGTTCTTTTGGCAGCTGTCCTCTTTTATTTATCAAAGGGACCCTTAGTGACTGTGGTCAGAATTTCACCTTCTCAACCCTCACTGCCCTCCTCCCCAGTGGCCTTCCCGCAGATGCTTTGGCCTCTGGATTTGGGAAGGCCGGGCACTTGCCACCTCCACCTGGGTGGGGTCTGTGCTCTGGCCATCAACCTGTGCAAGGTGATGGCCCCTTCTCCCTTCTAGCCCCCAAGCCCTGGGCATCATTGACAGGTGCAGGGAGCTAGCTCTTTGGATCTCTACTGTTCCAGCCTCCAGGCCTCCTGCCAGATGCTGCCATCTCCCCTCCTGGCCCTCCCCATCCGGGCTCCAGTCATGACTCCCTTTTCCCGATCATAGAATCACGTTCTAAGATCTGCTCCTCTCTGGCCTCGGATTTCCCATTTCAGTGCTTTTAATCCCCCAAATCTGAGTAGCCCCTGCTTTGTGAGACAGAGTGGACAAGGGAAGATCAAGCAGAGCCCCTTGAGAGGCAAGCATGTGACTAAGGGGAGACAAACTCCTGGCTGAAAGCAAGTCCCTCCACAGCCTGGGAACCTTGGGGGTCATCTCAGACCTGTGACATCAGCTCATGTGGCAGATAGCGCGCCATTTGGGGCTGACCTGGGCTGGGATGAGAAAGAACCTGGACAAGGCCAGGCTGTGCAGAAACATGATAATTAGTATTGCTGTGAATGGTAATTGCTCACATTTGGAATTATAGATAGGGCACAGTATTTAAGAGCCCTGATTCTGGGGCTTCCCTGGTGGCGCAGTGGTTAAGAATCCACCTGCCAATGCAGGGGACACGGGTTCGAGCCCTGGCCTGTGAAGATCCCACATGCCACGGAGCAACTAAGCCCATGTGCCACAACTACTGAGCCTGCCCTCTAGAGCTCGTGTGCCACAACTACTGAGCCCGTGTGCCACAACTACTGAAGTCCGCGTGCCTAGAGCCCGTGCTCCGCAACAAGAGAAGCCACCGCAATGAGAAGCCCGTGCACCGCAACGAAGAGTAGCCCCCGCTTGCCGCAACCAGAGAAAGCCCGCACACAGCAATGAAGGCCCAATGCAGTCAAAAAAAAGAGCCCTGATTCTGGATCCAGACTGTCCAGAACAGAAGATGCACTTCTCACATGTCAGATGAGGATATTGAGGACCTGGGAGGGACAGAGGTTACACAGGAAGAAAGGGGCAGGACTGGGAGATCCCAGGCCTCGGGACTCAGGTGCAACTGCTCTTCTCCAGTCTCATGGACAAACCAGGAGGAGGTGCATTCTCTTGGCAGGTTGGAGCAGGCATGCTCAGAAATGTCAAGGTTGAAGAGAGCGAGGAAACTCACAAAGGCCTCCTGACTCATAGTTTGCTCCAACTAGAGTACTAGGTCTCAGGAATCCCTGTGAGGTAGCGCTAGGAAATTTCCTTGGTCTCTGTCTCCAACCCAGCTATCTGGATACTTTACAAATGAGAAAACTGAGGCTGAGAGATTATTTGTCTGAGACTAATAAGTGGTGAGAGCTCAATTAAAACCCAGCTCTAAGACCTGTACTCCTTCTGCTACACCTGGATGCCTCTAAGATTCCTGCCCAGTGATTATCCAGCCTCTACTCATGCATTTCCAGTGATGCGGAGCTCACTACCATCAAAGTAGCAGATCGAATCTCTGAGGGACAGCCCTGTTGGAATTTTTTCCTTCCATGGAGTCACAGAAATTGAGTCGCTTTACAACCTTCAGGCTCCCTTTTGCCTTGGCCTTTGTGTTCCAGGTCAACCCTGCAGAGGTTTGGAGATGGCAGCTGTGTCAGCCCCGAGCCCTTTATTCTCCAGGCTAACACCCCAGACCAGGCCTTTATGTCTATGGGACACTCCCCCACCCCTCCCTGTATTAATTAGGGTTAAGTTCAGCTGTGAGTAACAGACACCCCTCCCCCCGAACCTCGCCTACCAAAGAAAATTCCACAACAGTGGCTTAACCAAGACTGGAGTTTGTTTCCTTTTCACATGAAAGTCTGTGCAGGCAGTTCAGGATGGTATGGCACCTCAATGGTCTCAGGAACCCAGGATCCTTCTTTCCTGTGGCTCCGCTGTTTGTGAAGTTAAACTCAAACACGCAGAAATTTGATTCAACCTACCTTAAGCAAAAAAGGAGAATATCTTTAGAATATCTGGGAAGTCTAAGCGTTCTAGTTTCAGGCAGAGCCAGAGGACTCAACATTGTTACTAAACTGTGTCCCTTTAGGGTGTTTTCTTCTGTGGATGGGCTGTCAAACAGCACTCTCCAGAGGACAAGAAGGATGGTTGCTGGCAGCTAGGCCTACGTGCTAATCTTCTGATCCAAAAGGAGAAGTGCCCCTCCCAGAGCCCCAGAGTCCTTATATCCTGGCGTCTCAGAGTCTATATATCGAATCTTGTAGAAGGAGTGACTGGCTCAGCTTAGGTCACTTACTCCTGCCTAGACCTATCACCGGGCCTTGGACGGGCAATGCTATGTTTGATCCAGCCAGGTTGCCTGTCTGCTCCTGGAGGTAAGTGTGAGGGGTACAGAAATTGGACAGTCCCATCAGGACCACATGGAATACAGGAGGGGAGGTGTTACCCAACAGAGAGGTGGGACATCTCAAAACTGAACATGTTCGGCTCACCATGCTAAGGAGATTGAGTTTTGTCTCATAAGCAATGGAGAGCCCCTGGGAGATTTTGGCAGGGTTTGGCTGGTTTGATTGGTCAGAACCATTTTAAAAGAAGGAAACTGAGGTAGAGAGCATGAGAGAGAAATCCAGTGACTGCTGGGGTCAGGGACCAGGGAATAACTCTCTCTGATGGGGGCACACATTCTCCTCCCTTCAGGGATGGGGACTGATGGGGGAGAAACAATGTCTGTCCTTAGAGAACACGTATCTCTGTTGATGACATAAGCTAGATACAACCTTATCTAGAGTCACAGACAGTGAGAAGTATGTTGTATGACGCACTCATTCACTCATTCATTCATTCACGTTTCCACATAGTTAACATTAATTGAGTACCTATTATGTGTTGGATTTTGTGCCTGGCAGGAGGTAGAGTATTTAATGATGATGAAGATAATGATAAGAAACATTTATTGAGCTTCTTTCAAAGTTTCAGGCACTGGGCTAAGTGCCTTCTATGCATTATCTCATTTAATCTTCACAACACCATATGAGGTAGGTACATTATTGTCCCCATTTTGTAGAGGAGGAAAGATGAGGATGAAGACAATATAATGCCTGTCCTCAAGGAGCTCACAGTCTACAGAGGGTGACGGACTAGAAAACAAACCATGACAAGAGAGGGAATTAGCATTTTGTGAGCACAGAGGCAGGAGCCCCTCACAGCCTGGCCAGTGTGGGGTGTTATCAGGGGAAGCAGCTTATAAAACTTGACATTTGAAATGGACAGAGGATTAGGAGGAATGAGCCAGGAAGGAATGAGCTGCATGCAAAGCTGAAGAGGTGAGAAAAAGCAAATCAGAGGTAGTGTAGTGCAGGGGTTGGCGATGAGGCTGGACAAGCGGGCAGGGGCCAGGCTGCCTGGTAGCCTGTGCAGAGAAGCACATGCTACCCAGAAGGAAAGCATCTCTGAGGAGACCTCAGGCTGCCAGGCAGGTATCACTGGAGCCTTATACAAATTACATGCAAATCCCCACCCCCCCACAGCTTCTCCTTTAACTTTCTAACTGCAAGCACCAGAAGGCCTCCTCCTGCTGATCTGGGATCTCAGAAGCATCCTCTGGGTATTTATTAATGCCCCCTCTCCCCCTTTCCCTGGCAGAAAGGAGGGTGGTATTTGCCTGAATTGAAGCTGTTTGCAGCCTCCAGCAGACGTGCCTGCTGATGTAAGACACTCAGCCAACCCCTGAAATATGCAGCCCTTCAAAGTGGTTTGGGAGTTGGGGGAAGGAAGAGTCTGACCTTCCAGGGCAACTTTGCCCTCCCTTCCTTCCTTACTGCCCGGTCCTGGAACAGGAACCTGCCCCCTGCCCCCCCCACGCCCCCCCCCACCCTGCCACACACACACAAGTTCCTTCTCGCATTTCCCCTCCCCATTCCGGTGAAATGGAGAGGGCTCTGGGCTGAGTAATGGGAGACTAGGGATCTGGTTCCACCTCTGCAATCAATTTGCTGTGTGACCTTGGGCAAGTAAGCCGCTCTCTGGGTCTCAATTTCCCCATCTGGGAAAGGAACTTTGAAAATCTACAGTCCAATTTTGGGATAAATGACTTCATTCTTTATTTACTGGTGGGGTGGGGTGGGGAAGAAAAACAGCACATCCAGTGAGGAATGCAAAGGGTGGGTGGAGTGGATGGACTAATGGTTTCTTTGGTGAAGGGGAGGCAGGAAGCAGGTGGGTCGTGTAGTGCAGTGTACTGCTGGAGTAGAGGCTTCAGGCTTTAGGTTCTGAGGAGCTCAGAGCAGGAAGAGGGGAAGATGAGTTGGGCTCTCAAAAAGGCTTCTTTCTGGAGAAGGCGGGATTTGAGCCAGGATTTGAAGCCTGGGTACAGGCTGGGAAAGGAAGCAAGCATGCGCAAAGAGGAGTCTGGAGGTTATGAGTCTCTGGGTGACTTTGCCAAAGGAGTGGGGTGGGGAAGGGGCGCTTTGGTCCCAGACACGGTCGTTCAGTTCTTGCCTCTCTGCGTGGATGCGCGGTTCCTCCAGAGGTCGCTGTTTCCCAGGAATCCGTCACCAGCGTCCGCGCCGCA
Organism: Balaenoptera musculus; assembly: GCF_009873245.2. Classification (NCBI taxonomy): domain Eukaryota; kingdom Metazoa; phylum Chordata; class Mammalia; order Artiodactyla; family Balaenopteridae; genus Balaenoptera; species Balaenoptera musculus. Next base: position 39,084,459 of record NC_045785.1, read on the forward strand.
GGGCCAGAACTCCCGCTGGTCCCCTCGCTCGGCTTCTGCGGGGCTTATGTGACTCCGCAGCAGCTTCGGAAGGCTCAGGCCCGGCAATGTTTCCCCGCCCGCGCGGGGGCTTACGGCCTCACCAGTTACCCTGCCGGGGGCTCCGAAAGGCTAAACATGACTGCATGTGTTTGCGTTCGTGTGTACAGGGTAGGGGACCGAATTCGGACGGCTCTGCACACCCCACCCCTCCCTCGCCGCCCCAATTCCGGTCTGCGAAAGGCCGTCCGGTTCCCGAGGCACTGCTGCCCTCGCAGGCGGCGAGGAATGGGTAGGAAGGAGGCGGCCGCTGCAGTTTTCCTGGCTCTCCGCATGAAGCCCCTGTACCCTCTCCTCCCTCTCCTCGCCACTGTCCCAGCCCCCTGCCCAGGCTCGCATTCTCACATCCTCCTTCCCTGCCGGGGTCACGCTGTGGCCCGAAGTGGGTCTGCAGCTCCCGACCAGGTCGCACCCCTTCAGGCCCCGAGGTGGAGCTGTGGGCCTGGCTGGCGAGCCTTCCAGGGCTGTCCCCGTCACAGATGTGCGGTCGTGAAGGGAGAACTCGGCACCAGCGCCAGTCGCTCAGGGACGTACTTGGGCACACAAAGCCACCGTCGCCCGGAGGGGCAGTCACACGCGCGCGGACCCAGCAACCCAGGACGCACGTAGACAGCAGCGCACTTTGACCTGAGGCCCACGCTCTGACACACCTGGAAGCGTCCCCTACTCCCCTGGCCCGGCGGCACATCTCCCACGCGTGTGGGGCCTGCCCTGCCCCTGTCGCTGCGAAGCCGGCGCCCCAAGTCGGGCGGTTTGGGAGCCGCGCTGTTTTCACCCTCTCCTAAGCCCGCAACCCTCTTCCCGCGAACGAACGAGAGTGCACAGGCTCCGAGGCGCCCTGGTCCAGCTGCGACCGCGCAGTGCTGCGGCAGGAGGGTACTCGCGGGGGTCCCGACCACGTAGCCCGGGGGCGGTGGCCGTGCACACTGGAAGAAGAGAAAGACGTTTCCTCCAGGAGGTGGAGGGTATCCGAGCTGTGCGGGGCCGCAGAGGCGCCGACCCCTGAGCCCGCGCCTGGGGGTGAAAGAGCACACGCGGAGGCCCTGCCGTCTCTGTGCTCGCAGAGGGGCCGGCCTCTCCCTGAACTCCTGTGTGTGGGGAGCCCCGCCGCCTGCAGTTCGCCCCTGCAGGTCACACAATCTGGAGTCTCCCGCCTCCCACTCAGGGCCAAGAGAGCCGATCGCCTTTGAGCAGGCGAAAATCTGGGGGAGAAAGGGGTCGGGAGATGAACCCGCTGCGGCCAAACAACCGTCTTGCTCCAGAACTGCGGCCACAGGGAGGGACGGGAAGAGGGGGTGGCTGCGCGGGTCTCGTCGCTTTGCCTGAGCCTGGCCACGTTTGTGAATAAAATTAGAGAAGTGTGCAGGCGTGGGATCCCCTGCCCGGCTCAGGCGGCGCTTTGCAGCCCGGCTGCACCGAGGGCAGACCTCCGCGCTCGCTGCACTTGAGCCCTCGAACCCTGGGAAGGCAGAGGGAAATCTCCGCGCCGCGCCCCCGCCTCCAGCCAGCTCAGCGCCGCTCTCGGCCGGTTTCGCGATTGACTTAATTACATTCTCATAACCATCCGGGTGTTCTCCTTTCCCGCGAGGCGAGGAGAACAGCACGTCTACAGGGAGCAAAAGAAGGGAAGGGAGGAGCCTAAGGGGAGGGACGCCATTGACAGCAACACATCGCAATAAACACGCAACAACCTCTCCCTGGTGCTCCGAACATTTTGGAGTGGAAAACCCCTGAACAGGCGCCCCCCAAACGCATCCTCCCAGTCGTTTCTGAGCTGCTCAGGGGAGATGGCTAAATAGTGAGATAGAGGAAGGAGGGGGACTGGGAACTACCAGTGACATTGTAACCAAGACCTGCTAAATCTGTCGCCTCCTGCTTCTTGGAGGCTGCAGGCATGGGTGCTGGTGCCCGGGCTTCTGGGAGAGCACCCAGTTTTTCGCGGAGCGGAGTGACAGACTCACCCGGGGACGCACACACGACCCGAAGACGTCAGAGAGGCTGAGCCTGCAGACGGGAAAGCCTGGAGCCACGGAAGACGGGCAGGAAACTAAACGAACCCCGAATACCGGGTCGCCCTTCTCCCAGCCCCAGTGCATGTACTCCTGGCATTGTTCAAAACAAATTTGCCCAGAGCCTTGGGAAGAATGAGAGGGTCCCAGAAACACCCTTCCCCAGGCAAGAGTCGAGCTCGTCCAGGGGATAAGCAGAGTTATTTGGATAAATAGAGGAGCTCTAGACTGGGAGCCTGGACATCTGGGCCCAACTCAACTCGGGGCCCTTCAAAAGCCTTGCAAGCCACTGGATCTCCTGGCCCTCAGTTTCCACTCCTATAAAACTGTGGGTGTTTTTAAGCATCTGGAGGATTTCTTAAGAATCACCTTGCAGAATGGGTTGGGGGGCCATGTCCCCTTTCCTTAACCTGGGTCTCAGCAGCATGGAGTGTGCAGCAGGGCCAGGCAGAGGTGGGGGCTGGTGGCTGCAGCCGCTCTATAGAGAAGCAGAGTCCTGACTGGAGCAAGAACCAGGATATTTGGGCAACAAATGCCTCAGCTAGTCTTACCCTTAACTTGGGCAGGGTGCTGGAGCATAGGGAACCAGGAGAGAGTGCTGGCAGAGAAAGAAGCTACTGGTTCACATTTGCCGTTTTAGAAATGAAGACATTTAGAAAGTGAGATGGAGAAGCATGATGTCAATGCTGACTTCCCTCCATTTACTTAGACATTAGCAGAGCTGAGCTGGGCTGGAGCTGGTGTGTATGTGGTGGATGGTGAGTGTCAGAGAGAGCTCCATGTAGTAATGAGCAAGCTTGGGGTGTGTGTAAGTTTGCCAGATAAAATAAATCTGCTAAATCTAGCACCGCCGGGTATGTGAGTTTATCTGGACTCATGCAAAATATCAATACTTCTCTCCAAGGCCTTTTTTTTCCCCCCTGGAGGAACCTATCACCTAGGAAATTCTGATTCCAGGGCTGCTAGTCCCTGTCCAATTTCCTGACAATGGTTTGAGGACTGGACCTCTTCTTTTCCCCAAGGACAGTCTTTTTATGCAGACCCAGCATACTGGGTGGATCCCCTTGGTCTGAGGTCCCAGAAGGGGGTGCCCAGTGGACTTGCTCTCACGGGATATGAGCAGCCAGACCTGCCTTCCACTCTCTTCTGCTCCTAGCCGGATGGCTGGAGAGGATGGAGAACTCTATCATGAGGATTCCACGACAAGGGTGCACCTGGCCATGCTCTATCATGTTGTAGGAGACTGAGTCCTCACCCGCCCACCGCGGGCTTCTGTTGCTCCACCTGTGGAATACACTAGATTGGAGACTACTGTTGGGTGAAAGGGAGATTTCATCCACCCTCACATGACTCTGCTGAGATACAGCCTGCAGAGGTTGCAAATCCCCTCCCACCCTACTCCCAGCACTTATCTACAGAGGACCTAATTCAGCACTGGAGAGGATTAGATAGCAGCAGTAACCCAGTCCAGGACTAGACCATGGTTTGAGATCCAGGTGGGAGACTATAGCACCCCTAACCCCTTTCTCTCTCCCCAAGAGTCTGCAAAGTGCCTTCAATACCCTCCTTTGTAAGTAGCCTAGAGTGATAAGGCTACTTTTACACATTTGTCAGGGGGTGGCTGTTTTTAACCTCATTTTTACAGAGGAAGAAACAAAGACACAAAGAATTATAGCAACATATTACAGAACAGGTAAGTAGTGAAACCAGGACTGGGATCCCAGCAGCCTGGCGCCAGGGGCTCTTAACTTCTACTCAGAGCAGGAAACTGAGGCTGGGAGGGGGAAGTAAGTTGCTGACTGTCCTACAGCCTGTGGCAGCTGAGCGCAGCCGGGTCTCGCCTCTCGCATGCCCGAGCTTTGACCACGGCGGGGCGCTGTCGGGGCAGCAGCCCGTCCATCGGCTCAGTACTTGACCACGTCCAGTGCCCATCTCCCCTGTCACCCCCAGAGGTTGAGATGGGCCCAGTCTGAGCTGGAGCTACTGGTTGCTGGGTTCATGGAGGAAGGCCAGGGGAGCAGGAGGACTATGGGCAGGACCCCAGCTGGCGAGAAAAAGGGCACAGGACCAACACCGTGTGCACAGGATCCTGAGAGATGAAGGCAACACTGGCTTGCCGTTGAGATCAGGGTTCATTGACGGACGTCTCGGTGGGGGTCCTGCTGCCTGTCTGTAGAGCCTGCAAGACCGGCCAGAAAAGGGGGGAGTGGGGAGGAGGGCTAGTGGCCCTGCAGTGCGACTGGGGGTGGGAGAAACGACGAAATCGAGCGAGGGATTCTCGGACCCACGAACAGACATCCAGATAAATGCAGGATTTCCACAGGAAACAGAGGCAGAGATTCACCGAGGGCGAAACACAGAGTTACAGGGCTTGAGTGAGACAAACGGATACCAAGACAGAAAAAGGTCGGATACAGGCAAACTCGGCGATGGACCGGTCCGCGCTCCCGAAATACAACCGAAGCGCCCCGGAAAAGTTCTAGGAAGCGGGCGACGGGCAGGCGGAGCGCTCCCCGGGTCTCCCCGCACACACTGCCGCGTCTGGAGCCACGCGGCGCGGCGACGGGATGGGTGGCGGGGTCCCGGCCTTGGAGGGGAGGAGAGGGGCGCAGCCGGAATCTCTCACCTCTCCGAGGCCCGAGGCTGAGAATGCCAAGTGTGCTCCTCGCGATCACTCAAGTGCGACTGCCCTTGGGCCGGAAGCCGCTCGGGCTCCTTCGGGCCCCCCTCCGGCGGCGTTGGTCCGGGCGTCTCAGGCTCCGCTGGCGCGCCAACTGCGCTTCGGCCTTGGTGGCCCGGGCGCTGCCTTGGGGAGATGATGGGTGGGGACTGTCGCTACTACTCCCAGCTCCGGCTGGAGCCCGCGTGAACCTTAACATCCAGGGCTAAGCGCACTGAAGGCAGCGGCCCCAGGGAGCGGAGAGTTTGCGGGATCTGCGGGGAAAGGAGGACCCGCCTCGAGCCACCCGAGCCGCACTCCCGCCGCGGCGGCTGTTTGTTCCCGCCGGGCCCCTCCGCGGAGGCACTCCGCCCGCCCCCGCCCCACCCCGCTCAGGGAGCTCCGCCCCGGGCTCGCGCTCTTCCGCCTTAGGCTGCTGCCAGGCGGGAGGAACTAATTTACCGACCTCCCCTCCCGGGGTAGGGGGGCGGTTGGGGGCCGAGACCGGCTGTGTAAGGGAAGGCCTCAACTCCTTCCGCCCGCGCCCGGGGCGCAGGCCCCCGCTCGGTTTCCCAGGGCAGCGGAGAGAGCCGCCCCCAGTCGGGTGCTCATCGAGAGGTGAGAGCGGCCGAGTGGGCCACGAGGGGGCGCTGCGGAGCTGGGGGACACCCCTCCCTGCCAGCCTCAGTCCCCCGCCCCCTCCCCGCCCGCGCGCAAAACACACTCGCCCCAGAGGCAGCGCGGCGGAGCCCGAGCCGCGGCCGGAGCGGAGCCGGAGAGCGGCGGTGGCGGCGGCGGCACCATGACCCTGGGCAGCTGCTGCTGCGAGATCATGTCCTCCGAGAGCTCCCCGGCCGCGCTGTCCGAGGCCGACGCAGATATAGACGTGGTGGGCGGCGGCGGCGGCAGCGGTGGGGGGGAGCCCCCTGCCCGTTCCGGACCCCGCGCCCCCCGGGACCTACTCCCCCACGGCCCCGAGCCTCCCCCAGAGGAAGCCGAGGGGGACGCCGCTGAGGACGAGGAGGAGTCCGGCGGCTGCTCGGACGGCGAGCCCCGCGCTCTAGCGCCCCGAGGGGCGGCGGCCGCAGCGGGAAGCCCAGGGCCAGGCACAGCGGCGGCCCGGGGCGCGGCGGGGCCCGGGCCCGGACCGCCGTCGGGGGGCGCGGCGACTCGGAGCCCGCTGGTGAAGCCGCCCTACTCGTACATCGCGCTCATCACCATGGCCATCCTGCAGAGCCCCAAGAAGCGCTTGACGCTGAGCGAGATCTGCGAGTTCATCAGCGGCCGTTTCCCCTACTACCGGGAGAAATTCCCCGCCTGGCAGAACAGCATCCGCCACAACCTATCGCTCAACGACTGCTTCGTCAAGATTCCCCGCGAGCCGGGCAACCCGGGCAAGGGCAACTACTGGACGCTCGACCCGGAGTCGGCCGACATGTTCGACAACGGCAGCTTCCTGCGGCGCCGCAAGCGCTTTAAGCGGCAGCCGCTACCGCCGCCGCATCCACACACGCACCCTCACCCTGAGCTGCTGTTGCGCGGCGGGGCTGCGGCGGCGGGGGACGCCGGCGCCTTCCTGCCGGGCTTCGCGGCTTACGGCGCCTACGGCTACGGCTACGGGCTAGCGCTCCCGGCCTACGGCGCACCCCCGCCGGGCCCGGCTCCGCACCCGCATCCACACCCGCACGCCTTCGCTTTCGCCGCCGCCGCTGCACCTTGCCAGCTGTCGGTACCCCCAGGCCGTGCCGCGGCACCTCCACCCGGACCTCCGACGGCTTCGGTGTTCGCGGGCGCAGCCTCGGCTCCGGCCCCTGCGCCTGCGCCGGGCACAGGATCGGGCCCGGGCCCCTCAGGCCTGCCAGCCTTCCTAGGCGCGGAGCTTGGCTGCGCCAAAGCCTTCTACCCCGCGTCCCTGAGCCCTCCCGCAGCAGGCACCGCGCTCCTGCGCCAGGGCCTCAAGACGGACGCGGGCGGCGGGGGCGCCGGGGCCGGGCAGAGGCCTTCCTTCTCTATAGACCACATCATGGGCCACGGTGGCGGCGGGGCAGTACCCCCGGGCGGGGGCGAGGGCTCCCCGGGATCGCCGTTCTCGGCGGCGGCGGGTCCTGGGGGTCAGGCCCAGGTCTTGGCCATGCTGACTACCCCGGCCCTAGCTCCAGTGGCCGGCCACATCCGCCTCTCGCACCACGGGGACGCGCTCCTGTCCTCAGGGCCCCCGTTTGCCGGCAAAGTAGCAGGCCTCAGTGGCTGCCACTTCTGACCGTGTCGGGATCTGGGCCACTTAAGCCCGCACTCCTCAGTCTCTCCCGGGAGCTCCTGCGGTCGCAGCGGAACTCAGGGAGTCTATTTATGAAGAGTCTCCAGACCTTGGGCCGGCGCGCGTGACTTAGCACTTCAGGCTCCACGCACAGAATCTCTCCGATAGTTGGGACGAAGCGGGCTCCGTTGCTCAGGCAGAGGCCCGGGTCTCTGCGACGAGGTCGCTAGCCATGATCCCATTCCAGTTTGAGCAGTAAAAGGGGGAGGGGGAAGTCTTCGCTTTTCCCCAGTCTCTGCGCCTCTCGGCAGCCCCGGAAGAATGCTTTCCCGGAGAGGTGCCCGCCCAGGCCCGGCAGATCCCGCCAGAAACACCAACTTCGCAGAGAGGTCTCCCTTTCTGCTTCTGCCTCACTCCTTCCCCAACTTTGAGGCCCTGATTGTCCAATATTATAATTTAAAGACACCTATTATCTGCTTTGTGCTTAAAAGAAAAATTCAACTTTTTTTTTTTCCTTGCTGTTCTCCAAGGAACTTCGTTCTCTTGGAAGCCTACAGCAATGTCTACACAGGCGAAGGTGAACGGACAGGTGAAGCGAGGGATCTCCACAATCCCTGCGCAATCCCGGAATCCCTCTCCATTGAGGAAAATCCTCCCTCTTTTGTGTTGGGGCGCTTTTGAAGGAACTCTACCCCTTTCCCGTGGCCGGCTGGGTCCAGCCATCCAGGGTCAGCAGCCCTCTCAGCGGTCTGCTACGTCCCAGGCCCTGGGATATTTATTGTAGCTAAAGGCAGTGAGGTTGGGGTGGGAGAGGAGGGTCTGGGTCAGGGACTGGAGAGGCGGGGGGGCGGCCAGGGCACATCCTGTGGCAGGGGTCCTGTAATTATGTGTAAATATCTGTACAGCGGGCTGCTATCTGCATTCTCTGTCCACTGGGTGTGCATTGATTTAGACTTCTCCACTTGGGGAGACTCTGTGAAACTGTCTGATGGTCTGTGTGGAAGAAAAGAAAAACCTGTCTCCCCCCCACCCCCCGACTCCCCATTGGTGTCAATTGAATAAATGTACGTGAACTCCAGCAGTCACCAGCTCTGTCTGCTTGCCTGCACTCCCGTTTCCCAGTCCGGGGTCTCCCGGACTCCTAGGCAGAGTGGAGTGAGGAAGGGCCCTGAGCAGCCCAGGCAGGCAGAGGAGGGCTTGGGCTTATCAGATACAGGGGACAATGTGGCCTTGGCCTTTGGCTGTTAATGGGGCCAGGATTCTGGGAAGGCTGTGACCCCTCCAGCGCTTTCATTTTCGCTCTGGTCACAGGAAGGTTTCTGCCTGGGGTTCCGCAGAGAGGCTTTGTTTCAAATGCACCTGGGGATTCTCATCTTCCAGTTTAGACTTTAGCATGGCCTGGGCTCATCTGGGTGCCTCGTGCTCATGGACACTATCTATACCCATTAAGTACAATTTGAGTGGAAGTGTTTACTGATGCATATTCTGTAAGTCTTTCTGTGCTTCTATACTTGGGGGCTTTTATGGAGCTTCTGTTTGTGTTTGTCTGGGTTGTCATGCAGCCTTGCTTTTTGTCCTTTTTTTTGCAGGGGCGTTGGTTGTATTTCAGGATATCTGTGTGTTTATTTCTATGTGTGTCTGTGAACGTGTCTCTGTGTTTTCTGTTCTCTGTCACCATCTCTTTCTGTGTCCCTAAGAGGAGAGAGGTCTCTCTCTGGCCATTGTAGGGCCTTCTTTGCATTCCCCCCTGCCACCCCCTCCCACTCCTGGCACATGGAACAGTTAGAGTGAAAGGCCTGAACTGGAGACTGTGAAACCCCTCTCTCCTCTAGCCCGAGAAGCTTAGAGGGGCACTATGAACTAAGGGAGAGAGTCCGTGAGGCCCTGCTCTGTTAAGGTAAACCTCCCCAACACTTGAGCCATGCTCAGAACTGGAACCTGTTGCCTGAGTTGAGTGCAAAGCCATTGGGCTGGCTGGAGTCTTCCATAAGCCCTGTGCCTGGAACTCCCAGTGGCCAGACTTGCAAGTGTGTTGGGTGAGAGGTGAGGCTTGGGGTGAAACAAAGATGGTTACTTAATTCTTTTCTCTGAACATTCAACTGCGGTCATAGGAGAAAAAGAGGAATATGGAGGTGCAGTGAGAGGCAGTTCAGCCTTCACAGAAAATAGACACATGCTGGGGGCGAGTGTTGGGAAACAAGTGACAGAGAGACAGAGAAGGAAGAAGAAAGGGTCAGAGAACCAGATGTAGAGAACTTGAGAGGGGCAGACAGGGAGAAGCCGTACAGGCTGCTTTAACTAGATTCTCAGGCATTAGGAGCAGTAGGAAAGAAGGAAGAGGTAGAGGACAGAGTACCCTGTACGAAGAGGGTCAGAATCAGGATCAGGGTGAGAAGAACACGCCAGGGCTGAGGAAGAGGGGTTGGGACTCCTAAGTCTCTTAACCCCTTCCCCAACTGAGACAAGGTTCGAGGCACGTATGTTAAATGCAGCCCCTCTGCCAGAGGTGAGGTGCCCTCTCCTCCATCTTGATGAGAGACTGCAGGAGTGGAGGGAGATTGAATGCAGGGAGCCACCTTCCCATGATTTTATTGAATAGTCCAGGAGAAGTAAGGTTAGATTCAACGGTAATAAAAGGGAATGTCTGCTGATACTGGGATAATGGCCTCTGGCTGGCTGCTTCATTGACTTCTGTTGCTGAATTTGATTTCATGTCTTTTCACTTGAGGAAGGTTGAACATTTGAATATGACCATGTGTTTGCCCTTAGTAAAACACTTTATAGCTTACATGGTCTCATTTTCCATGAATATGTCACTTCCAGATAGTAGGTTGGAGCTTCAAGTAAAAGACACCAATTTGTTTCTCCTCTAGAAGAGAGAAAATTAAGTCAGCCAGAATTCATATCTGATGGTGTAGATAGATGAGAAATTTCCACACCTGCTACTTCCAGGAGAAGCAGTAGATCCTTCTGGATTCTTCAGTGTGTCTTTGTGAAGGGTGTGTGTGTGTGCGAATTTATCTGTGCTTATTGCTTGGTGTAGATGTATGTGGCAGAGGGTCTGCGTCAGGAAGAGCGAGAAATAAGAGGATTGGGGAAGAGTGAGATGCATCCTTCCAGGCAGGGGCTTCTAGGGAGCTTTGGGGTCCCAGACCAATGATTCAGACCCCGGTTTCCCCGTGGGTCAAGAAGGCCAGATCTGGGCCAGATATAATTACTGGCCTTGAAAAATACTAGAAAAGAATTGTTGAGATATGTGCACCGTTGAAGGCAGGGGAGAAGGGAGGGTGTTTTGAATTCAGGACTTCTTCAGGTTGTGTGGGCTGGGAACCTGTTAATTAAGAGCTGGCAAGGACCCACCTGGGACCTGGACTGTAGGGAGGGGCAAGGAGAAGGCTGAGGGAATTGCACGTTTGTATGGTAGAGTCCTGGGACTTTTTTTTCTCCCCCAGACCGGAGACGTTCTGTAAGTGGCTCCCTCCCACCCTCTGGGTGCATAAGGATGGGTGTTCAGTGTAAGTCGGCTTACCTAGGAGGGAGGCCAGCCTCCTGGGAGGAGAAATAGGCCATTCCATCTGGAGCGGCTCTTGTGGGTTCCCTGGCTGTTTGGGTGGATACAGCTGAGCCTCAGCCCCCGCAAGCTACAACGATCGGTGACATAATAAGAAAATATCCAGGCACACCTTCATGTCTCCAGGTGAGAAAAAAATGCTAAGAAATCGGCTTGGGGTTCAGAGAGTGCTGCTGAGAGCGGGCAGTTTAAAGGGAAGAAAATTGGCGAATTTCACTGGTCAATTTCACTTCATTTCGTTCAATTTCGTTCAATTTCATTCCTTTTCATCCGGCGCCGGGAGGCCTGAGGCCACAGAAGAGGGAGGGGGTTTTTCCGGCAAGAATTTCCCCATCTGCAGATTACTTTCTATGGCTGAGAACAGCCTTGATTCTCAAACTTTGACATACGTCTTTCAGCCAAGGCTAAAGGCAGACATTTTATTTCATTTTTATTTTATTTTATTTTATTTTACTGAAGGGTATTTTGTTTGGGTGATCGGGGCACATCGGTGAGCCTCTCCCCATTTCTCTCTTGCAGCCCAATTAGTGTGGTTAATTCTTTTCACCGCCGATTCCTCCCCATCTTTCTTTCTCCTGGGGCTCCCCGGACCACCCAGGAGCGGGAGCTGAGGTGGGGGCGGACACTTCCCCTCCATATCCAATTTGTTCTCGCCACAGCGGGCGCGTCTTCGTGGTTACAAAGCGCTTTTCCCCTGATGACTTTTTTCCCCTTTTCAAAAACTCTTCTCTCCCTCTCCCGTTCAACTAGCAACCCACCCCTCCTCCCTCTCCGCTCCGGTTTATTTAAACTTCGCCTCCTCCAGCGCCGCCGTAGCGCGCACTTAATGAAGTTGAAGGCTCGGTGAGCCCGGGTGAAGAGGGTTTGGAATCTGTTGAAAGGGGCGTTTTGTGACACTGATTGGGGCGGGGGTGGGGCCGGTCGCGGACCAGACAATGATGATCAGGCGGGTTTTCCTCTGCTTAGGGTCAGGCGAATAAAGGCGCCGACGCTATTTAAACGAGGGACCCGGCAAGAAAAAGGGAGAAAAGATTTGCGTGTGGAGCGTGCCTCGTAGGATTTCAAGCTTAGGGGGGCGGTGTGAGGAGGCAGATCGACTAGGGTCTTTATGGACCGGAGTCGGAGTTTAACTAAACGCTGCGCATGCCGCCAAGAGAAGCGAGGCGCGTTTGGGTTTGCGCCTAAATTATTCCGATACGTGGTTCAAAAGGTTGTCTGGGTTGGGGCCTGGTGATGCATCTAGGAGGACCAACCGGGATGCTGAGACCCAGCTCACATTTGACCTTGGGGCTGGAGCTCTGAAATTTCCGGGGAAACGGTGAAAGAGAACTAAAGGTGGGCAGAGGTCGTACAGGATAATTCAGCGTCCTTAGCGCTTCGTGTATCAGGGCATCTGAGAGCAAAACAAATGCTAATTGGAGTTTTGGAGCGGAATTATTCTGTTCTTTAAGGTCGGCATAGACGTACCAATATAGAACGATGTAGGCAGGATTGAGATTCCCAGCTCTGGTTTAGGGAACGAATTTTTCCGCGAGCTAGTGGGTGCGGCGCAGGGCGGAGCGGGCACCGCCTCCTTTCGTAGCGGAGAAGCAGGGCGGCCCGAGGCTGGGGCCGCTCCGGAGCCCCGGAGGCTTCGGACTGCGGCGGAAGGAAGGCGCTTTCCTCTGGTGCCTGCGCCCCCGGGCTGGACTGGGCGCCGACACCCTCGGGGTTGTTTCTGACCCTCGCTCGGCTCTCAGCTCCGAGTCCTGGGTGTCTGCGGAGCTCTCTCGTTTCGATCCACACGGACTCAGAGCGGAAGTCGCTCGTTGTCTGCGCCTTTGCTTTTCTCCACGCGTCAGGGGTCTGAGCCTGGTGCCCTCCTCCCGGCCACGCCAGCCTCCTCGCCGCAATTTCGTCCTCCTGAAGGGGGTCGACAGGACCCCAGTCTTCAGCCCGTACCCGCCTCCTTCCCGCCCAGTTATTCGGAGATGCTCGGCTCCCGAGGGGTACGCGTCAGACTCCGCACGCCTGGGCGGCTGGGGAGATGCTCACAGCAGCTGCTACAGGGGTCCTGAGCGTTTCGCCCTGGGAAGCCGGGGCCTTGGAGGTCTGTGCTCGTTTCCCCCGATGTTGGAAAACGCCTTAGGATGGTCTCACCTCCGGGGCATTTCTGCCTACGCAGGCAGAAGTATCTTGGGAATTGCGGTTACATGGATCTTAGGACTGGAAAGGGCGAATTATTGGGGGAACAAGACATTTAAATCAGTCCCTTCGATTCCTAAAAATCACCGCAGCCCTGAAAAGCGTATTTCAAACGATGTGTGGATACTGACAAACAGTGTGTGTGCGGCGCGGTGGGGGCCTCTGAGGGTACCGGAGCGGGGCTTATTGTCCAAATTAATTCGTCGCCCCTTACAGAGGGCCCTTGCTTTGTGTCCCCTTCCCCAGCAGGTGTCGGTGCTGTTAGGACTCCTTGACTAGTCCCCCCATCTCATTCAGATGCAGATGTGCAGGTCCCGGCCGGGTGGGGGGAAATCACCTCTCCCCCGCCCCACACACATACCCTAGTTCACGCCTTCCTTCCGGGCTGCGTCTTCAGGGCCCTGCGGGCTCACGTCTCAACTGTGAATTCCTTGTAAATATCCAATCTTTTTGAGCTAGTTCTCCCTTCCCCACGTGTCACTCCAGTCAGAGAGGGCAGCTAGTGAGGTTATCGCTTAAACTAGCCTCGGACCCAGATGGCAGGAGCCTTAGAGGGTCCTGAGGACCGCGTGGCTCCACTTACTGCTTTGGAGCAGAAGGGACCAGACCAAGATTACACAGCGGAACAGCTGCAGAGCCAGCGAGTAGATCCAAGAACCTGGGCTCCCAGTACAAGGAGTAGGATTCCAGGGCTGGAGACGCTGGTAGGATGGCCTTGCGGGCTGGACCACCCAACGCCCCAGCCAGCCATGCTTTGTGGAGCCCCAGGCAGGCTGGAGGATCAGAGGACCGTTCGGAGGGTCCTTTTGCAAACCCCATGATGTTTTCGATACAGCAACAAGAGGGCAGATGGACTGTGTGTGAGGCTGCTTCTGGGTTCTGATGCCCCAGGAGCAGCTCTGGCCTCTGATCTACTTACCCCATCCCTCCTCCCTCTGTTGACATCTGAAGAGTGTGAGGCCAGCGTCAGGGCTCAGTTTGTGTGAAGAACAGTTTCCTGTCTGAGGAGGTAACCTGGTAAGGATCAAACACCAGCGAGTTAATTTGCCTCCGACCCTGGACATCTCTTAACTCTCTGGCTCCTTCGTTCCACTAATATTTATTGAGCACCTACTGTGTGCTGGACATTGTACTGGAGGTACAAGCAGCAAACATGTGCCTAGTGTCATTAGATGCAGTCTAATTCCGATAGTTGAGAACTGAAGAAAAGGCAAAAGAAGTGATTATCACCATATTTGAGGCTAAAAAAAAATGTTTGGTATTTTAGGGGTTAAGGATGGTAGCTTTCCACTTTGTGATGATGGTATCCAGGTATCACAGTCCATGTGTATGTGATTTTTGGGTATTTGGGGTCTGTGTTTGTGTATATGTTTGTGTGTGAGAGGAAACGTGTCTGTGTGGGTGACTGCTTGGGGCTGAATACTTGTGTGTGCTAGCACATATATTTGTGACTGTATCACTGTGAGTGTGAGAGTGTGGTCCCTCCTCCTTGGGCAGAGGCAGAGGCTGGGGGATGTGGGTGCAGAGGCCTGGAGTGGAAGGGTTAGGAATGGGTCTCTGTGAGGGTGGGAAGGAGGCCTCAGTTTTGAGCCTCTTCCCTTATTCTTCTACCTAAGACTGAGACCTGCCCACCTTCTCCCTACTTCCTTCCCCACTGCAGACAAAGCTGGGATTGCAGAGCAGCCAGTGAAGGTGCTGAGGGGCACAGTGACCGGACCAGCAGTGGATCAGGCTAGCCTCCACCCAAAGCTCCCGCTTCCTCCCTAACCCGCTGGTGTCCAGTCCCTTTAGCCTGCCTTAGATGGGTAGATCCAGGTTGTTCCAGAGTAGCTAAGAGGCTCCATTGTCTGGCCTCTGACCTGCTCTCCTGCCTGGTGCCATGAGATGCCCCTGCCCCACTCCAGCCTGCACATAGGGACTTGGTCAGCAGTCCCCAGGTGCTTTGGAGTCTTCCCTTCCATTCCTAGGAAACTAATCTCCTGCAGCAAGGGGGCAAGTACAGTTTGCAGAACCGGTAACACCGGAGCTTGCAAGGTTTCCAAGGCTAACATTGAATGGATGGGGAAACAGGTCTAGAGGAGGGGTGAGGATGGGGTTTGCCCAAAGTTGCTCAGCAGGATGCCAGATGTAAAGTTGGAGCCTGCAGCCTCTATGCACCAGCATCAATAATTATTCCCCTAGATCTTTTGAGGGAACTAAAAACCCAGCATCTCCCCTGGTACTCTAGGAAAATCTTAAGTGTTGTCTGCACTATGGATGTTTCTGAATTCTCCTTTCTTCCCAGAGGCAGGACTGGAGGAATGTTGAGATCAAGGTGTGGGAGAGCAGACAATTATCCGGATAAATCAGGGCATGAGATAGGTTGCCCTTAGGTGAACGAGGTGGCAGTCGGGAGGAGTGTGGGTGAGCAGGAGCGTCTTGTGCTTAGCTTTCCACTGGGTCCCTGGTCTGGGGCAGGCAGCTGAGTCCTTCACCCTGCTCCAGACTGAGCCAAATTCTGGGCAGCAGCTTGGCTGTGAGGAAGGGGGTGGGAATGGTCAGAGTCTGCCAGTAAATTGCCTCTTTCCCTTCAGTTTTCCTAGGCAGTAGCATCCTTCCCTCCTTGCTTCTATGAGTCTGTTGGCAAATCTGTCAGTTATTCCATCCACCTGGCTACTCTAAGCCTTCCTTCCCATGTCCCATCAGAATCTAGACCTTTCACACACTGGAGAATAACTGAACAAAATCTGGATCATCTAGAACTGAGGTTGCCCTGGCTGGAACCATTCCTTCCTGGATCAGGATGGATGTGCTGGCCCAGCTTCAGGGCTTTGAAGGGTGTTGGTGGGCTGTAGGCCAGTGTGTGTGTGCGTGTGTGTGGCTGGGGCACACGCACGCGCCCACGGGGGCACATAGGAGTTCTGAGTTACACTGACCGCTAAAAGATACCAGGCTTTGATGGCTCTTTCCCCTCCTTTGCAGTCTTCACTTTAGCACCTACCCTGAAGATGATTAATACTGGGGGCAGAGAAGGGGAGGAGGGGAGAGGATTCCTGATTCTCGACACAGTGCTCTCTGTGACCTTGGACCAGTCCTTCCTGCCCTCACTGAGCCTCAGTTTCTTTGTGTGAGAAATGAGCTGGATTATGTGAGCCTGGACTCGCCTTCCCAGTCTGGGGTCAGTGACTTTGCCCAGCTCCTCCCTCTAGTCGGCTGAGGAGTTCTTGCTCCTCCCTCAGCTATCACTCTGCAGCGAGGGTGCAGGATGGTACAGAGCTGGCCTGCCACAGGTTGTGCTGGGACTCCAGAGACACAGTCCAGGTGGCCACCTCAGGGCTTCCATTGAACAGAGGGGCAGGAGAGTGAGGGGCTTGGCTCCCTCCTTTCTGGACCCAAGAAACTTCCGAGACCCTGTGACTTCTCCTCCCCTACCAGGGCCATAGGGGGTGGCCGAGTCTCCAGGTATGTCTTTGTCCCTGGATTCTGCATAATCCTATCTCCTTTGTGGACCATGTGGGTGAGTGTGAAGGTGAGTCACCATCTGGCAGCCTACCTGGCAGCCTGCTGAGCTCCCAGCCCCACCCATTGTGGCATCGGGATAGGGTGGCAGGGGGTAGGAGGCTGGCCCAAAAAGTGACCGGGAGCCTCTCCCGCAGCTCCCTTTGCTCCGGTCTCTGTTCACGCAGAGACCCCGCCCCCCTTTCTGGGAAGCACTGGGTGAGTTCCTGTGTTTAGCAGGAGGTGGGAGAGGGGCTGGACGGACTGGAGCCAGTGTAGGTGGCCCGCGGTGTGAGAAGAACAGTTCCAAAGCTGGGCTGGGAACCGGGCTGTGCTCTGCCTCTTCCCCAGTGTCCCGTCCCAGGCCAAACTTGAGAACTTCAGAGTGTGTGGGGTTGTAGCGGGAAGTACCCAAAGCCTGGGGGTTGGGGGTGGGCCGTTGTCTCAGAGACAAGTCCGCAGAATGTGTGCCCGCAGACTGAGACCCAAGCCAGTGGGGAGAGGCGGGAGAGGAAGGGCCGGGCTCCGTGGTCGCTTCCCCTGGAGCTGGGGTTGGAGTTTCCCGGTGACTTGTCTGCTCTCCGCCAGCATCTAGGATTCTTGCTCTCAGATACGCTCGGGCACGCAGTTGAATGCTGTGAGCAGAATGAGCCCCAAAGATGCGTGTAAGGAACACTGGGAAGCAAAGCACTTCCTGCAGGGCGAGGCCAGGGGCCTGGGTCCACGAGGCTCCCCACCTGAATGTGAAAGACGAGAGGTTCCTGAAACCCCGACCCGGATCCGAGCGCCGGCGGGGCCCTGCCACCTGGGGGCGCCGCTGGCCCCAAAGTACCCGGAGCTTTTCCACCGCTTACCGAGGTGACCCCGCCCCGCCCGCTCTGACCCTCCGTTAGAGGCTGACTCTGCAAACCTGGAAGCTCTTGCTTTAAAGCGGGCCGACCCAGCGCTAAAAGGGATGACCCTGCGCTGACGGGGACGACCCAGCTCTGAGCGGGCCTGACCCTGCGCTAACAGGCGTGACCCTGCACTGACCCGGGCCGATCCGTGCTAAAGTGCTAACGGGATGTTCTTGGGCTGACCGGGGTGGCTCTGTGCTCTCGCTCGCAAGGCTTTTCCGCACAGATTAGGTGCTGAAGCTGTCCAGTCCTTGTCGTAGGTCCCCTAGCTCTGGCACCAAAACTGGGCTCCTCATCCCCACCCCCGCCTCCACACCGGTCGCTGCTCCATCCTTTCCCCCTCTGGCTCTATAGGCCGATTCTGGGACATCCGTTTGAAGAGAAGGCTGGGCTTGCCGTGAAGGTGGCTGATGGTGCGGAGGAGGGCTTCCTACAGGGAACTGATTCCGTGGAGGCTGGGGCATCTCGGGGGCCAGGGCTCTGAGCGCCTTCCTGTGTCTGTGCTCCCACCTCTGCAACAGTCCTCCCTGCCCTCCCACCCCTCCATATACATTGGCAGCTCTATCTTGGGGCAACTCCATCCTCTCCTGGACCCAGTGCCGCTCTCTGTGAAATGAAATGAGCTTATCACCAGGCTACCCCTCATCTGCTGGAATGTCCTTCCATATCCACTCATCAGTCTCAATTTGTTTCAACAAGTCTCTTATTACCTGCTTGGTGCTTGAGCATACAGTGGTGAACAAAACAGATGTTGTTACTGGCCTTAAGGTGGTGATGATCTAGCGGAGGAGAGGAAGAAACAGACAAGTGCATATCTAATTAAAACTGTAATATGGGCTCTGAAGGAAGATACCAGGGACTTTGCGAGAGACTAGCTGGAGGATGTAATTGAGGAGGTGAATCACTTCCCCACTCTGCCAGGCTGGAACCTGTTGGCAAGAGTGGCCATCACCCAAAACTCCATCCTGTTTGACTTTGCCTCCAGTCAACAGAGCTCTGACCATTGGGCTACCAGTCACTGCATCTGCAGGGAGCCAGGATCCCCTCCTGGTGTGCCATTGTCCATCCCCGAGAGATCCTTTAATACCATCAGGAGGGATTCACCCTTCATTCTGACACCCAAGGCATCTTCAGACCCCTTTTCCTCTCCTCAGGTCCTTGGAGTTGGAAGAGGCAGTCTGCCCCTCAAGAGCAGGGTATGGAAGCCAGGCTGGCTTTGGGATATGAGATCCCTTTGATTCCGAGATCTCTTTGCCCAGCATGGCATCTGGCACAATAAATGGTTGTTTATTAGAAGAATGATTCTAGGAGTCTGAGTCTACCCTTTGATGAGCCCAAGAACCAGTGATTCTATGGTTCATGCATCTGATTGTCCCTTCTCCCCCTTTCTACCTGGTTCACTCCCAGCTCAGGTGTCTCTTCCTCCAGGAAGCCTTCCATCCTCTCTGACCCCTATCCCCCAAGCCTGGTGTGAGATCCTGTCCCCGGTGCTTCTACAACGCCTGGTGCTTTTAAAGAACTTATTGTGGAGTGTTTTCTGCTCACTGCTCCACCTCCTTCACCAGACTGGGAACTCCTTGAGGGCAGGAGTTGAATCCAGTGCATCACTGTGTTCTTAGCACATGACACAAGGCCCGGCACACGAGCGAATGAATCAACCATGTGTGTGTGGAAGTGCTCCAAAAATGCGTCACATTGCTCAAAGCCAAGTGGAGTTAATGTTATTCAGAAGTTTGACCCTTCATAGAGCAGTAATGGTCTCTGGTGCCCTGTGTGGTGGGGGAGAAGTGGGCACAGCAGTATCCAGGGCAGGGCCTGGGGGCCCCTGAGCGGCAGTGTAGCAAGATAACCTGAAGGGAGAAAGGTGGCCTGGACTCTAGCTCAGTTCTTCTCCATGCTGAAAGGAGCTTGGGCTGGGAGGCACCCTCTGAAAGAGGGGACCAGAGAGTCACTCCCCGCCATCCCCACTCTCCCATGGTGCAGCAGCTGTCCGGGGAGCAGGTCTGGGCTTCCAGAATTGCACAGAGAAGATGAGTGCTCCCTGTCCAAGGCCAGAGGCTTCAAGTGCCTGTTGAGGGTGAGGGTGGGGTGGGAGAGAAGGGAGTGGGCAAGAGGAAGTGGATTTCAAGGGTGTGAGACAAAGAGGATGACTCAGCTGGGACCCACAGGAGGTATCTTTCATCTGACTCCTCTTGTTTTTAACTCCTTCATGACTTCTAGTCTCATCTGGCTACCCAAACTACAGAGACCTAGAGGACAAAATGTATTGGTTGGAAATCCAGACTGAGCAGAAATAATCTCAAGAGAAGGGAACTTGGGGCCCCAGTGTGGGAAAGCACTAGTGCCTTCCTCCCCCTTCCCCCCATTTTCCTTAAGGAAGCACACAGTGTGGACCGGGACCAGGTTATAAGGGAGTAGAGCTGAATCAAACAGACAGTTCCTTGACCACTCATCTGCCTCCCATGCAGCAAACATTTACCAGCCCTACCATGGTTGGGCATTCCCTGGCTTGGGCCCACTGTAGGGGTGGGTGTAGGTTGGGGGACAGGAAGGGAATTTATCCAACATCCTACCCCTGGGCAAGCTCACAGTCTGATGTTGCTAGCTCTCGGTGCTTCAGCTCAGGGGCAAGGGACTTCTGGGAGGGGGAGAAGGCCCAGGAGACTTCCTGCAGGAGGTGGCGTTTGAGCTGGGCTTTGAAAGTCTGGGAGCATTTGGACAGTAGAAGTTTGAGTATGAGGGGAAGGCATCCAGGGCACTCCATCCTTTATGAGCAAGGGCATTTAGGAGAGCTAAGAGTGAGTTCAGAGTTAACTTAAGTGGAGAGGTCCGCCCTGGACTCCTCTTGGAGTCACGAGGAGTCCCCTCTGTATTATAAAAGGTCCTCAAAGTCTTAGTAATTTAACAAATAAAGATTATTTTTCAGTCATCTCATAATCCAAATGTCAGATCAGTGGTGGTGGTAGTGGGTGGGGAGTCATTCAGAGACCCAGGGACTTTCTTCTAAGGGCTCCATCATTATCTAGGGGAGGAGTTCTTATCTTTTCTGTGTCCTAGATCCCCTTGGGCAGACTGGTGAAGCCAATGGACCCTTAAGAATAAAGATTTTTCGGGACTTCCCTGGTGGTCCAGTGGTTCGGACTCGGTGCTTCCACTGCAGGGGGCACGGGTTCGATCCGTGGAACTATGATCCCACGTGCTGCACGGCGCAGCCAAAAAAAAAGAATAAAGATTTTTCAACGCATAAAATCCAATTCACAGGACTACAAAAGCAACCAATTATACTGAAATTCAAGTATCAAAATATTTAAAAATGTTTTGACACAATAGGATGTGTGATAAAACAATACACTAAAATTTTGATATAATAATAACAATATAACAAGTTAAATAGAAAACAGCAAAGGGATTAATAGTACAATTTCAGCATAAATGACCTTTTGATATTTCTGCAGCCACTTAACATGATATAGAAAAATATCTGTGATTTCTATGGGTGGCACCGTTACAGGTATGGGGAATAGCACTGTGGTTTGTTGCCTCTCTTTGTAATCAAATAAAATACTGAATCTCAGTTTGGAGGTTTGTAAAACTAAAGGTAAAATTTTTCTCATCCAAATTTATGGAGCTCCCACATGACAGATTCTATAATTGACCCCCTGGGGTTGTGGACCCC
This sequence comes from Balaenoptera musculus, assembly GCF_009873245.2. Taxonomy (NCBI): domain Eukaryota; kingdom Metazoa; phylum Chordata; class Mammalia; order Artiodactyla; family Balaenopteridae; genus Balaenoptera; species Balaenoptera musculus. Next base: position 39,105,266 of record NC_045785.1, read on the forward strand.
AGTTCTAGGTGCTTGGCATCCTCCACTGGACCTTCTGAACTCAGCAGAGGAGGAGAGAGAGTAGAGAATTCTGGGGGGAATTTTTAAAAGGGCCAGTTCTGCAGGTGTCAAATATCACTCTGACCATTTCCCTTGGCCAGAAAGTAGTCACACAGCTCCAGCTAACTGCAGGCAGGCTGGGAAATAGTGTCTGGTCTTGTAGGCAGGAGGAGAAGGAATAGGGAGAGTAGTAGACTGACCTTGTCACACTTCTATCTGGGGAAGGTCATCTGAAACCAAACATAGAAGATGCTTGGGAAGGAAAGGTTCAATGTCTGAAGGAATGACCTTTTCCCCTTGGAAGTCTCTTGCCCTCTTGTTGCCTCTGTCTTTATTCCTCTGTCCACCCATCTGTCCTTCAGTCAGTCTGTCAGTGATTTTTTTTTCCCTCTCAGACAACTCAGATCCTTTGTGGGATGAGGCAGGACATATCAGCACACATAAGTATTAAGAATAAAATCTCCATGTTGGCAGATAATTGCTCTCTGTCATCTCTACGCTCTGTCTCATGGCTTCTCCCCTGCTGTGCATCTGCATCAATGAGGAGGTGCACAGACCTCGCTAGAAAGCATTTCCATCACCATTGTCTCGTTTGGTCCACATGGGGCCTTGGGATAGGCATCTGTATTTTCCAGATGAGACTTGGAGAAGTTGCAGGGCTGCTGCAAGGTTGTACCAGAAATAGCAGCATCAGGACTTGAACTCTGATCTTCCGACTCCACCGGTCCCTTTGCTCCCTCTCCCCTACTGGCAGGTCTTTTTTTTCTTCCCTCTCACCGGCTTCCTGCTCCTCCCTGGGCCTCCAGGCGGGGTCTGCGGAGGGAAGTACGTTCACCCCTCCCCCTCCTCTGCATGGTCCAGACCCCAGGGAGGTTTCCTTGAGGACTCTAGCAGCTTGCACAGGTAGGGCAGCACCTGCTTTTCATCAGTGGCTTGCTAAGGCTGCTGGAGAGACCCTGGTCCTTTCATCTGCTCCTGCTGCGAGAGTTCCTGCCCCTTATCTCTCAGCTCAGCCCTGGGTCCTCTTTGGGCCTCAGTCTTCTCACCCATACTACTCAGACGTTCCTTCTCCCCTACCCCCTCCCTTGTTCTTCCCTCTCTTTCTCTACCCATTCATCTTTCCGGGATCTCTGCGCCCAGTCTGAATCTCCTTTGTCAGGAGGCAGCTCTGCGGGGCTTCTCAGCTCAGGCTCACTCTGTCGCCTCCATCCCCTGGAGCCTCCTAGGCACCCTACCTCAGCAGCTCCAGGAAGGGGGCTGAGGCTGACCCCTGTTCTCACAGATCTGGTGACCCCGGAGGGCTCCCAAGGGGCTGGAAGCCCGTGTCCTCCTCAGACCCTCAACCGGTCAGTGTCCACGGCTCTGGACCATCTTCTTGGTGATTACAGAGGAGCACGTGTTCCTGAATCTATTCTCCTCTGGACTGACGGGTCCCAGTTCCTTCCTCTGTTCTCCTGTATCCCCTGCTCCCTCGCCTCTTTCAGAATGCCCCTCCCCCAATTGCTACATTAATGGGGGCAGCGAGGGGATCTGGTTTCTGATGTGTTTGCTCTTGGATAGTTATGCAGAGGGCAACCCTACTCTGCAAAGACTCCCTGGGGAGAGGGCTGGCAACAGAGCCACAGCGCTGGGTCTGCTCTGTGCAAACACACAGAGAGAGGCAGCCGTGCTAGTGTGAGAGCACATGCACACCCCTCAGCCCCACCCCGTCCCACAACACACACAGGCACCGACACACAGATGTAGTCAGGGGTTTAGATATACACGCAGAAGCAGAGAGAATAGTACAATGAACGCCCTATACAGCCACCACTTAGATAAAACAACGATCAGGTACAGGTACATTCAAGTGACAGCTGTATTTAGCACAAGTACGTGAAAAAAAAATTTATTCAGGATTTTTCTGGTCACACTAATGCAGAGTTGGGTGTGTGGATAATTTTCCCATGAATAATTACGCAGGGAGGGCATATTTCATGGAATTGGGTATGAGGTGGACATTACTAGCAGTCACAGAATACCCTCAGCCATTATCCGTGTAGTGTCTTGAGTGTTGATGACAAGAGGGGTGTGAACTGGGTGGGTTGGGAATCTGTGATACATATCATGTGTTGGTGGGTGTGTCCTGAACAGCGAACTCGGATCAGTTTGTGATGGTAATTGTGTGTGTGAGGGGTGTCTGTGTGTGATGGCTTATTTGGCATGCGTGCACGTGTGTGCATGCTTGGGGCCAGCAGGCGAGTTGTGCAAGCATCAGGAGAAGCTGAGAGGCAGCCAGCCTGGCTCTTGGGAGAGACACTCATGTATGAAGAGCTCAGCGCTCGAAAGCGGCTGTTTAACAGCTTGAGCATCAAATTATAGCCCACGTGGACAGAGGTGTCAGCGGTCGCTGGTTGCTGTAAATACTTCAGTGCAATTGACAACAGCTTGTGGAGGGCTAAGGGAGATAGGGAGGGGACAGAGGGAGGGACAGTGCCTCCTGCAGGGATGCTCTGCCCTACAGTCCTGCCTCTGCTGGATCGAGTGCTGGTGGGGAGGGGGTTCGGGGCACAGAGCAGTGGGTCTGTAACGGGGTGGACTTCAGAGCTAGACTGGTTCTGATAATCTATCATTTACAGCCGGGTAACCTTGGGCAAATGACTTACCTACTCTGTGCCTCGGTTTCTCTACCGGAAAAAAAAAAAAAAACAACCAATAGAGATCTTTGTGAGGAATTATAGGAACTTCTTTCATCTGAAAGCACTTGAAGTTATACAGACATTAGCTTTTACTGCCTTGTGTAGGATAATGCATGGGAATGAACACAGTGGCCCTCCCATAGGAAGCTCTCAATAAACATTAACCAATGCTGTTAGCCTAGTACTATTTTTTTTTTTTAATTAATTAATTTATTTATTTATTTATTTTTGGCTGTGTTGGGTCTTCATTTCTGTGCGAGGGCTTTCTCTAGTTGCGGCAAGTGGGGACCACTCTTCATCACGGTGCGCGGGCCTCTCACCATCGCGGCCAGCCTAGTACTATTGTCTTCGTAAGCCTGGACCCATAACTGGAGGTACCACAGCCCTTCCAAATATGCATGGAAAAAAGGCTTCTCAGAGGGCAGCCCGTGGGCCTTTGTGGGTTTTCAGAGAAGATGTTTTTTAGTTTCCAGTCTTTCAGAGAATCCTGCTGGACAGGATCTGAGAGAGTCTGCCCAGGGAGCTCTCTCTGTAGATCTGCCTGCCTTTATTAGTGCCTTGGCTGCTGCGTTCTTGAAAAGTCCTGTGTAAATGGTTTTCTGCAAACTCAATCCCGTTTAAAATGCGCTAGCAGGGCTGAGAGCTTAAAGGGACCCTGGGGTGAATTCTTTTGTAAAGCATAGCATCTCCTGAATGTACCTATTTTGTAAAGCACAGAGAGTTATTAAGTAGTAATAGTCAGGATTTCTTGAGTGCCTACTATGTGCTGAATACTCAACATCTATTACTTAATTATAGCCTCAACATCTATTACTTAAATATAGCCTCCTCCTGTGGAGGACAATATCCTAATTTTCGGGAAGAAGAAATAGACGCATAGAGAGTATCACAAACCTACCCATGGTCACACAGCTAAAGGTGCGATGGGAACTGGGTCCAGCTCCTGTGGAAGCTCAAGCTCTTTCTGCCATGCCCTCCCCTGCTTTGTCCTGCCCTTCCCATCCCTCCTCCCCTCTCCCCCCTTTCCCCTCCCTCTCTTCCTTCTTTTTTTCTGCAATTACATAAGAATCTTTATTTTGCATGTACTACAAAAGAGGGTAGTTCTAAGAATCAACAGTCTCCTAAACCACAAAGACTTCAACAGGGTTTAAAAAGTAGGAGCAGTAGTTGTCACAGGCCTCTGAATTTTTGAGAATACTTGTTAAAAAAAATTTTTATGAACATTTTCAGAGAGAACAGTACAATGAACCTCTTATATACCCATCATTTAGTTTCAATAATTATCAAGATTTTGCTTCATCTATCCTCTACTTTTTCTGAGATCCTGTTTTGATTTTGGGAGAGTGGAATTATTGCATCAGTTGCACTGGTTTCTGAGCACGCTCTGAACTATATATACCCTTGGAGATGTTTGTTTTTATTCAGAACAACTTGATATAATTATCATATATTGTAAGCAATAGTGTCTTTTCCTGCATTTCTATGGAAAGTTATCACAAGATCCTTCTAGGTCTTGTGGTTGCTTAGCTTTTATTGTTGGCTTCCTCCTGCACCATGTTAACTGTTTCCTGGTCAGACCCCTTGAGGAAGGGCGTTCCCAGGACGATGGAAGGTTCTCCAGCAGCCCATTCTCCAGGGCTCAAGGCAGTTGGTTGTCACCAGACTATTTGCTTTCTTTTGTAAGGATGCAGTGAATCTCTCTCCTCCTCTTCCTCAAGTTAATAATCGTGATAATAGTTAAAATAATAACCATGACTTTCTACAGCTTTCCATTTTTCAGAAGGACCATTTTCTTTCTTTCTTTTTTCTTTAGCTTTTTTTTTTTTTTTTTTTTTGCCATGCCACTTGGCTTGCGGGATCTTTAGTTCCCCTTTTGAACCCAGGCCCTGGCAGTGAAAGCGCCAAGAAGGACCACTTTCTCAGTGCTCCTGTGAGCAGTCCTGCTTCTCTTCCAATTATTGGCTTTTGTGTGTTGAATTCACCTGTGAGAAGTCCTGTCTGTGGTGATGGTGTCTTGGACAGGTGCTTGGCTGGAAGCAGACAGAGAGAGATTTCCATCCTAGAGGAAGCCTTGGCTTCCAGATGTGTTTTGTTCCTCCACAACATCTGGACCTTCGGTCATAGGTCTGTTGGATGAGTCTTGAGCACTCTCTGCCTGTGGATATGGGTGTGGAGTGTTCCAAGCACAAGTTACTGAGGGAGGTGAGTCCTTGGACCACGAGACCTGCCCTTCTGATGTGGGATGAAGGTTTGCCACCTGGGACAGTGGCTTCTAAAGCAGTTGGCCAAGTAGAGCAGATCATCTCAGCGTGGCACATGGTTGCCCGTGCACAGCCCCCCCCCCCCCCGCGGCTGCCTGGGTGGTCGTCTCGTGGGATCATTGTAGGAGAGTATGGTGGGCTGGCAGCAACACTATGCCACCACTTCACTCAGCGGCCAAGCCTCCCTACTTCCCGCCAGCTCACATTCCCATCCATCCTGTTTCAAACAGGGCAGGGCACTTAACTCCTCTGAGGAGCCAACACCCCAGGAAAGCTGAACAGTTTCTCCAAGAATTCTGGGACACGATTGCATCTCAGATTGGATTTTCATTACGTTTGTGTGATACAGTCCCCTCCTCAGTGCTTGTCATAATTACAGAATTTGATTTATCTTTCACCTCCTTTTAAATTTATTCTAAAATGAACATGGCCTTACCCTGATTTGGCCTTTTACTCACTGTGTTACCTTGTCCTACCAAATTATCTTTGGACAGCAGTCATTCATGAAAAATTTTCATTGTTCCAATTCCTGAACAATTTTGGGGCCAGTCAATGGCAAGGTGATTTTGGCTGCTTGAAGCTGCGTCTGTCCGCCCTATGGTGTTTTGTCTGTCAAGTAGCCCCCTTACAAACTATTGAAAAGGTTTCAGAACACTACCCAAGATAATAATTTTGAGCAAAATTTTAAAAAATAAATGATCTGACTTTAACCATAAGAATGACACTGCTCGGCACAGACTTCAGTCTGTGCAGTCAACATTGAGACATTGCAGGCTTGCACATTACAGAATCAGATGGGCCCTATGAACATCCTGGCTTCACTGGATGCATCCAAACCTTGCCTCGACAGGGCACCCGGAGACCATCCTGGTCTTTGTATGGCACACTGGGGTAAGTGGAAAGGGATTGTGGTCAGAAGCCCCAGATTGTGGGGATCAGGGGTTACACTCACTGTGTAAATGGAATCATGAGATTCAGCACAGGGCTGCCCACAGAGAAGGTCCACTGAAACCAGCAAGGAGTAAGTTCAGAGGAGGAATGATTATATCTGGACGGTGGGGTTCTGGAAGATTACCTGGAGGAAGTGGGCTTTGGTCGAAGGCCTTAAAGGTTTAAGAGAATCTCCGTTAAATGCAGACAGTGGTGGAAGGAGAGACTGACGGTATTTTTGAGCACTGCCAGGTGATGGTGGCGGCACTGGGGCAGAGGGGATGTGAGCACAGGTGTAGCAGCGAACGCTCTTCACCATTTGCAATTGTACAATCACTTTTTAATAACTATCTTGAGAGCAGAGACCCTATCTCCCTTATTCATCTCTGTATCCCCAGCAGGGCCTGGAAGGATGGTGGGTTTGGACACAGGGCAAGGAGAAGGGAAGGCATTCCTGGAGCGGAAGTAGCGTGGGCAAAGGCACAGAGGTAGGAAAGCATGAAACATGGGTTGAGATCAATGAGGAGCCTGGTTTGTCTGGAAAATAAAGTGTGTGCCGGGGAGTTGTGGGCGATGAGGTTAGAAGGTGGGCAGGAATGCTATATTTTCCAGGTTGGGTCTGAGGCCACAGCAGTGATTCCCTGCAGAAGGGCAGGGGGAAGGATTGGGCAGCAGCGGAGTTTGCTGTGTGGCCCATGGCCGGCTGGGGATGGGTGGCAGGAGGCTGCGGCCACCTTCCTGAGTTTCTTTCCAGCCCCTCGTCTCTTCCGGTGTTATGCAACTGGGTGTTGATGGAAGGGACAAAAATGTCATTTTTCCTCTGTGGGCAGACACACACACATCAATCCTGAGAATGATTTTTTTTTCCATTTGTCAACAGCCAGGAAAAGGCTGAAGGTATAAAGTTCAGAACTGGCAGGGCTGGAGGACCAACAGGAGAAGGGCTGAGAATCTTTGAGTTTCAGAAGCTGCAGCAACAGCTGGGAGCTGGGGAGAAAAAGAAAGAGGAATTTCCACGAAGCCTCTGCGGTGGCCTGTGGAAGACCACGTGGAGTGTCTGGAGAGGGTATGCGCTCTCTCCGGAGTCTGGGCTACGCTGGGGGTTGGCACCCGTGCCCATCAAACACTTCTTTGGGTGTGGAGGGTAAGACCCTCCATGCCAGGGCTGCAAGCACCTGGTCTCACTGCCAGAGCCTTGCTGCCTGGGTTGATATCTTGAGTCCATGGCCTGCCAGCTCAGTGACCTCGAGGAAGTTGCTCCACATCTTGGTGCCTCCCTTTCTTTGTCTGTAAAACAGGAGTCACAACATCTATCTTCCAGGGTTAAGACAATTATGTGAGTTAATATTTCCTTAGAACAATGCATGTGGTAAGTGCTCAATAAATGTTAGTTGTTGTTGTTGTTATTATTATTATTATTATTGAGAAAATGGAGGTCAGAGAAAGGACATGATGAGGTTATATACACTCAGGTCCAGCTGGGATTAGAATGGCTGCCTTTGGGCTTTAAGGAAGGTTACCTTACTTTCTGTATATGCTGATTAAGAAGTCAGGGAAAGAGTACATATTTTAAACAACAATTTTTAATTATTAAAATTAAAAAACAAAGTTGATGTTTAAATCTGTACCTGTCCAAAAGCTCAGGTATCTGGAATAATGCATTAATCAAAGGTTCTAGATAGGTGAAGTTTCACCATATGTATATTTAGATATGTGGCAGTTGGACACACATGATAATTAAAAATTGAATGTAAGCACTGCCAATATTGGGAAGATGTCATATGAAAGTGTTTTGTTTTGTAATGTAAAGATCGCTAGACTTGGAGACCAAAGATTTGGGTGCTGGCTCAGCTAGTAACTGGCTATGTGTCTGGGCAAGTATGTCTTCCTGAGACTCGATTTCCTCATCTGTAAGATGAGGATAAAAATTCATTATCAATGATGATGATGGTAACAATAACAATACCTGTAAATGAGAATCATCACAAGAAATAGCAAAACAGGAAATGCCTGTGTATAATTTCAAAATGCTAAACTTTTCTCCATTCCTAAGTAGAATTTACTTTTTCAAACTTTAGTTTTCCCACGTTATTAAATAAATAATTCTTTACTGTAACAACATTAAAAACTACCATGAGCAAAGAGAAGAAAATTAAAAATCAGCTTAATGTAATTATGTATTTGATTTCTACTGAAACATTGAAAACCTGTTTACCTTTAACAGATGTTCAGGAGGTGACCATTTGCATTTCACTTCATTCTCATCAGAGTCCTGGGGGGCAGGCAGGGCTGGGATTATTAATTTTGTTTTATAGGCAAAGAAATTGAGGCCCAGAGAGGTTCCTGACTTGATTGAAGCCACACAGCTAACTTTGTTTCTTCTGGATGGAGGAGAGAGGAATCCCTTCCAACTAAGCCAGGAGAGCTGGGGAGTGTGGGCAGCTGGGCTACTGACTGGGGAAGAGGAAGAGGGGAAGGCAGCTGGGCCAGCCCCAGACGTGCAAGAAGACATGCGAGCTCAGGCAGGAGGCTTGATGTGTGTGGAGCCTACCCTCTCCAGCTGCGGGTTTGCTTTTCCAGGGCACAATTCCTGGTCACCCCTTACCGGGCCATCCTCACGCTTGGAACGCTCCAAGGATGGGAAGATTTTTAGGTAGATGGAGGAGATGGAAAGAAGGGGACAGGGGCGGGTCCGTTAGGTGGTGAGAGCTGCACAAGCGAAAGCACGGACAGAAAGACTTCAGGATCAGCTGGTCCCTAAATGAATTTATATTTCCCAACTTGATGTCCCCTCTCCCATCCACTAAAGTGCTCCTCCTCTGGTGTCCCTGTCTCAGCAAATGACACCATCCTTCACCTTAGCTTAGGTGTTACCTCTTCCAGGAAGCCTCCCCCGTTCGCTCTGCCAGCCTCTGGTCGTGTCAGACTTACCTGGACTGACATCTCTTGAGTGGCCTTGGTCTAGGGTGTGTGTGTGCCCCCACTTGTCCTTTCATGTACCCTCATCACTCCTACCCACCTCCAGACCCAGAGGTTGCCTGTGGGTCAGACCTTTGCTGTCACTGACCAGCTGTGGACCGGAACCACACTCCCAGATTCCCCAGGATGATACCTGTCGTACATTCCATTCTGTTGTCACTCTGTTCCCTAGAGGCTGGAGTTGGCCAGGTGTGCTGAATTTCAGTTCAGAAAATCCTGTTGCTATGGCTGTGCAACCTCAGCTGAGGGAGTACTAGAATGTCAAACCTGAGCTTCACAGCTATGAAAATTTTCAATGAGACAAAAATATGTAGGCATTCTTTGCAAATTTAAGTGCTGTCTTCAAAGGTAAACTTTCACCATCACTATTACTATTACTGTTATCAATAAGGTCTCTCTATCTCTCTCAAGGTGAGAAATTACCTTCTCTATCAAGCTTCACTTTTCTTAGATCCTCTTATAGACAAGTAGACTCCGCTCCTGCACCTGGGTCATCCATTCATCCACATTCAACTGCTTATGCAATCAGTTTCTTCCCTCCCTCCCTCCTTGCTTTCCTTCCTTCTTGCCTTTCCTCCATCATGTATGCTGATCTATCCACCAACGACCATTCACTCACCATTTTTTTCAATTTATTTAAAATAACCCGCCCCCGAAAACAGTTCATCCATTTTTCCCACGCCTAGCCCCCACCTCTGACAACCACCAATCTGTTCTCTGTATCTATAAGCGTGGTTATTTATTTATATTCCACATAATAAGAGAGATTATATGGTATTTGTCTTTTTCAGTCTGACTTATTTCATTTAGCATGATGCCCTCGAGGGCTGTCCATGTTACTGCAAGTGGTAAGATTTCATTCTTTTTATGGCTGAATAATATTGCATTATCTATATCTATATCTATGTCTATGTCTATATATCGCACAGTTTCTTTATCCATTGATGGGCACTTAAGTTGTTTCCATATCATGGTTATTGTAAATATTGCTGCAATGAACATGGGGATGCAGATTAGTTAGTGTTGTCATTTTCTTTGGGTAAATACCCAGAAGTGAACTTACAGGATCAAATGGTAATTTTATTTTTAATGTTTTGAGGAACCTCCGTACTGTTTTCCATAGTGGCTACACCAATTTACATTCCCACCAGCAGTGCAGGGGGTTCTTTTTCTCCACATCCTCACCAACACGTGTTATTTTTAGTTTTTTTGACAATAGCCATTCTGACAGGTATGAGGTGATAGCTCATTGTGGTCCTGACTTGCATTTTCCCAGTGATGTAGAGCATCTTTTTATGTACCTGTTGGCCATCTGTCTGTCTTCTTTGAAAAATATCTATTCAGATCTTTTGCCCAGTTTTAATCAGACTGTTTTTTCGCTATTGAGTTGTATGAGTTCTTTATATATTTTGGATATTAACCCCTTATCAGATATATGATTTGCAAATATTTTCTCCCATTTGGTAGGGTAGGTCACCTTTTCATTTTGTTGATGGTTTCCTTTGCTATGCAGAAACTTTTAGTTTGGTGTAGTCTCACTTGTTTATTTTTGCTTTTGTTGTTTTTGCTTTTGGTGTCAGATTAAAAAAAAAAAATCTCCAAGACCTCTTAATTCACCCACTGTTATAAAGATGGTATGCTAGATAATGGATTTAATTTTCCATCCATCCAACCATACCTCCATCCATCCATCCTTCACCATTTTCTTTATATCTCTCTCGTTTCTTCACCTCAACTCCCTCAGTTCTCTGAGTGGCCTCCCCAATCTCTCAGCCTTCCAATTTAGAAATGTCTGTTTGAAATTGTAGGTACCTTCTACAGAGTATCTGTAACCACCTTTTCTAGCTCAGAGGGGATTTTCTGGACTCTTCAGTTGTCCTTCCACCAGGGACCACCTTGGCCTGGTTTGTTTCCAGAATTTCAGTCTTATTGTCTCCTTATTGAATTCTCCCCATTTGCCTGGCCTTTTTGTATTTTATCCAGACTTTTGTGCCTTGTCTCAGATCATTTCCTCTGCCTGGACTGCTCTTCCTTACGCCCTTTCCTGTTGGTGACTTTCTATTTATCCTCCAGGACACTTAGTTCAAATGTCACTCTTTTGTGACACTGTCTCTTTCGCATCTTTCCACATCACCTTTTCCAGCTGAATTAACAGTCCCCTCCTCTGTGCTCCCTCAACAATTTGTACATCTCTCTAGCCCAGCACTCACCACTCTGAATTTTAATTAATTGCTTGCTTGTCTGTCTCACTGGCTGGAGGGAGCATGCTTAACCCATCACTGCACTTCTTGTACCTGGCACAGAGCTGGGCTAGTAGTAGCATCTATCTATCTATCATGATCATCATCACCTATCCATCATTTGTCATCTATGTATCTATTATCTATCAATTATTTATCATCAATCAGTCATTTATCGGTTTATTTTCTATCAATCATTTATCACCTATCTGTTATCTATTGCCTGTCTAATATCAATCAATCTGTTTATCTATCTATGGAATGAATAACTAACTCACTCTGTGGGTAAATGATCTCTGTCCCTCACCGCTGTGGTCTCCATTTACCTAGTCACACCCCACTCTTCCTTGAAAGCTTTGCTCAGATACGTGTTTCATGGAATCTTCCTTGATTTCGCTGCCCCAGTCAGAATTTCCACTCCCTGTTCTAATTGTCCCAGTGCTTTGTTGAAGGGGAGATGGAGGGGGGACTGGGAAGAGGTAGCATGTGGAGACTGATGGCACCTCTCTTCTCCTCCCACTTCTCCTCTGTCTTAGCTGTGTGTCCTTATACAGGCCCCTGACCAGCCTGGCATGCTTGATCCTTGGGAATCCAGCTTCCCTCCCACCCCCTACCCCATGTCCCAGGTGACCTAGGCAGGCTAAGAGAGGAGCCTTCAGAGGTGCTGAGACAAAGCTGGCCCTTTCCAGGATAGGAGGGATATGTTCACCAAGAGAACTGTCCAAGAGGATGGGCCCAGGCTAAGGGACTTATGTAAATCAGAAGCAAATTGAATGCAAATATTATGCAAATATACATGTGGTTCTCCTGATTGCTTCTTTCAGTGGGAGGGGGCCCTTGGCAAGCCTCTTGCCTGGGTCACTGGGAACAGGATGAGCAGGGACCCCCCCCCCTTCCATTTATTCTCCTTCCCTCCTCCCACAAGACCCATCATCTCTATCTGTGACTATAGCTACAGCCAATGCTTTTGTCATGAGTGTGTGGGGCTAGGGCTTCCTATCCCCCTCTCCTTAGGGGTGGGCTGGCTTGTGTCTCCCCTGTCAGACTGGGGAGCCCCTGAGGGAAAGTAGGGGCAGGAATGCTGAGGTCAGCTTATCTCAACCCCGGCTAAATCCTGAGAGGATGTATATGGGGAGAGATCCTTCTCCATGACTGTCTCAGCTTTACCTGAGGAGTTCTGTCCCTTTATACCTCACTGTCCCCATAGCCCATACTCCCACAGAGGAGGGAAACCCAGGGAAGGAGGCTGGAATGAGACTTGAAATTCTTGGTTTGGAGTATGGCAGAATCCTGTTTTGTTTACTCCATCAAAAAAAAAAAAATTTGTTTTTCCCGGGGGAAGAAAAGTTCAAGTTATTTCCATAAACAGGTCCACCTCCTCCCCTGAGCCAGAGAGCAGGCTCCTTAGCCGAGCCTGGCTCTTGGTCCCAGTGTGAATGAGTCAGTCCCCACAGGCTGCTCCGTGATCCAGGGCATGTCTTTAATTAAGGGGACAATTGCTTGGCTCAAGGTTGAGGGCTTCTAGCCAACAGGTCCACCCCCTGGCAGATACATTCCATCCTGCGAATCTTCTCGCAGCCTGTCTCAGAGTCAGGCCTCTTTCCTTTTTCTTGCTGAAGAGACAAGATGTGGGCAAATTGGAATGAGAGATGGGGGAGCAACCACCTTCTATGATCCTGTCTGGACCCTAGTGAGTGCTTCTCCAAGAATCTGGAGCTAGTAAGAGCAGAGATATGCTGGACCAGAGCCCTCGACATCTGTATCCTTCAGTCTTGGAGGGTGAGAGACCAACCCCTCATTTTACAGGGGCCCAGGGATGGAAGGCTCTTCTTAAGGTCACACAAAAAGGCAGTGACAGAACTCGGATGCTAGAATTCTGAGCTTGTGCTGAGTTTAGTTCATTGACTTCTTTGTCCCATGGGCATTGATCTGAGCAAGAAGTAGATAAATTAGATGATGGAGGCCTGGGCTTCTGGGCTCATCACTTAGTAGGCTATTTTCTCAGCAGTTGTGTTTCCACCTGCAGAATAGTTATTTTTTTCTTCTTTGTTTCAAACTGTGCTCCTTTTGTGGACAGAGCCTCTGTCTGTTGTTTGGTTCTGCCAGTTAGTGAAGTTCCTGGAGGAGTCCTTTGTCATCTACAAAGGTTGCTGGTGCTGGAGCTGCTGTGCTGGGGTTCCCGGGTGACCCCTAGAGTCTGGGAGGAGCCTGGGTCCTGGGATGCTGAGGATGGAGGGGAAGGGTCTGAGGGTGGGCACTGGATGGATGGCGTGCTGGGCATTTCCTAGGACTGCTGGGTTCCCAGATTGTCCCTGGAAAAGAGGAGCAGGGCTCAGATACCCAGGACCCGTGGGGAAAGGAGGAAGTTGTGAGGTCTGGAGCGCTTTTCTCTCCTCAAAGACAGCTGAAAGCTGGGGATGTGTGCAGGGAGAGTTGTGCCCCACACATCTGCTTCTCCAGCAACTCAGCCAGGACTGCTGAGTCCCTTCTAAAGGGTAACAGATGGACCACAGTGCGGGCACCGGAAAGCAGCGCCAAGTCCTCATATCATGATCACAGTCTGAGGCCCATGGTATTTGACTAGCAGCAAGGCCTAACAGGGAAGTGGTGCCCCGAGGCTGCCTGTGCACCGAGATGGCTCCTTTCGTAGCAGGCCTTGGGAACCTGGTGTCTTGGTAGCCGGGTGTGTACCTCTGCCCACATATTCTCATCTAGGGACATCCTGGAAATAATGTAGTGGAAGGTGGGGTGGGGCCATAGGAGGTATAGTGGCCTGGGTCATTGGGAATGCCGTGTGTGTGTGTGTGTGTGTGTGTGTGTGTGTGTGTGTGTGTGTGTGTGTGTGTGTGTACAGGGACATGTTTCACCTCTCAGCATCTCCAGTATTGTGTGTAGAGGTTAAGCTTAAGGGCACAAGGTCTGGAGCTACAGTACCCAGGTTCAAATCCTGACTCTGCCACTTACTAGTTGTATGACCTTAGGCAAGTCACTCCACCTCTCTGTGTCTCAGTTTCCTCATCAAGAAAATGGGGATAACCTGCCTTATAGGGTTGTTGTGAGATTGACTTCATGAACACTGGCATCTAGTAAGAGTCATTTGTATTATTTTGCACAACAACACTTCCTGTCAGTCTCTCTTATGAGTCTTAGGACTGGGGTTGGCAGCAGCTCCACAGATGTTCACTGCTTTCTCTGCATTTCAGAGGAGACCTGGATCTGGGGAGCAGCATGGTCCAGTAGAGCAAGTCCAAGCTTATGCAGCCAGGTAGACCTGGGTTCTAAGCTACTTATAAGGTATGTAACCTTGGTTAAGTGACCTCAGATCTCTATACCTCAGTTTTCCCATCTGTAAAGTGGGGACAATTCTTATCTCATAGAGAAATTGTGAAAATTAGATGAGAGGACATATGAAATCTCCCAGCTCACTGCCTGCCAAGTAGTAGCCTGTCAGTGATTAATGTGGTTTGTTCCTTTTTGATTTTCAGAATGGCTACAACAGAGTTGAACTTTTACTCTATGTGTATCTCTTTAATTGCAACGATTATTTGATTGGCAGTGATAATAACATTCATAATAGTAATATCCCCCCCACCTCCTATACTGTTGTTTACTGATTACACATTATTCATATATATCATCACATGTAATCCTCACAACAGCCCCGTGAAGTACGTGGTATCATTATCCCCACTTTTTAATTTTTTTGCATGTCATAATTTTTTAAAAACTTTTTATTTTATTTTGGAGTATATCCGATTAACAATGTTGTAATAGTTTCAGGTGCACAGCAAAGTGACTCAGCCGTACATTTACATGTACCCATTCTTCCCCAGACTCCCAGAAACATCCAATCCATTATCCCCACTTTAAAGATGAGGAAAATGAGGCACCTTAAGAAGGCAAGTGGCTTCCGGCAAGGCATCAGGCAGGTTTTGCAGAAGGATTCCCTTTCCAGCCAAGCAGAGGCCATGGCTCAATTGGGTCTGGGGGCGGGGGGCGGGGGGGGGGGCATGTGCTTATGCAAATGGATGAGTGCTAATCGCTTTCCTAATGGGAAGCACGCGGGGAGATAGGATCTGCAGCAAAGCGGAAAGACCTTCCAGAAGAGTGGAGTTGGGAGAAAACCCAGAGAAATCTGGGAAGATAAGGCACTGCCCTGAGAACTCACTGCACTGTGGGCGGGCGCCCGGCAGTGAGTCCAAGGCAGGCTGGGATGTGTGTAGTTAACCGACTGCCTTGGGCCAGGAGCAGCTTGGAGAGCAGGGTCCCTCTCCCTGAGCCTAGGCCCACTTGCTGGGCAGCCTAGCACAGAGTTCCTGGATACCTCCTCCTCTTTACTTTGCTCTGTGTTGGGTCCTGGTGTCATCCAGACACGTCTAAACCCTGCCTCCTAGAAGAAGAGTTCAGTAGAGTGAGCACCTGGGCTCTAAAGCCAGATCATCTGGGTTGAAATCTAATTTCTGCCACTTTACTAGCTGTGTGACCTTGGACAAGTTACTCAACCTCTCTGTGCTACAGTTTCCTCATCTGTAAACTGGGATGTTATATGTTAGTGATGATGCTATACTGAGGATTAAGTGAATTAATCCATGTAGAAGGATTAGAAGAATGGCTGAGACATAACAAGTACTGGACAAGTGATAGATGCTGTTGTTGTTGTTGTTATTATTATTACTTTAGAAAGATAATAAAATTTGGCCAAGTCCTTTCCTGGCTTAAAATCTTTCCAGCGTGTCCCATTGCCCTCGGGCTCCAGCGCATTCTCAGTGCTGTGGTCTGCATGTGGACCCTGCTCATGCTCCAGCTTTCACTCCCTGATCCAGTCCCCTGCAGCCACCCTGAATGACTTGTGTTTTCCTGAATGTTCCATACTCTTCCCTCTGGGCCTTTGCATATGCAGTTTTCTTGGCTTGGAGTTTCCCCTTCAAAGGATGTGCCTTCCCCCACAGCCTATGTTTTTGGCTGTTACCAAGGAAGCTTATTTCTGAGGCCCATCAGATTTTGATGCCTACGCCTGCGTCCTCATGACCTCTCATGTCCCACTATCCCAGCACTTGCCACTGAGTTGTGATTGCTCAGGGTCTGTCTCCCCCATTGGGCTGGGTCACCTCTCTGTACCCTGTGCACAGAGCAAGTCCTGACCCAGAGGAGTTTTGACAAGCGTTTGTTGAACAAATCTAGAGGGGAACTCAGATAAGTACCCCAAGCTAACTGCCCTGAGGTCCTATCCGGCTTCTATAGAGGAGACAACACAATCTGAGAACACGGCAGCTTGGTGGGCAGTGGAGGCTGGTGGTTATGGAACAGGCTCTCCAGACAAACAGACTGGGGTTTGAATCTTGGCCCAGCTTCTTGTGAGCTCTGTGACTTTGGGCAAATTGTGTAACCTGTCTGAACTTCAATTTCTACCCTGGTAGATGGGAATAAAAATAGACACTAAGCATGAAATGAAATAATGATGTAAAGTGCTTTATACCATATGTGGCACATAGTAAAGGCCGTTAAATGGTGACTGTCTGCTTCACCATCACCACGATCCATGCCTAAAGTTGCCTATCACACGTGCTGTCTTTATAGCCACCACCTCTAACCTGGAGGCAGCAGCCAGTGTGCGAACTGCATCCAGAGGTAGTAAACCATCTCTGGGCACTGCCTTTCACACCGTCAGCAAGGAGGGGCCCCCTGGGAATCTAAGTGGAAAGAGGACCAGCTCGGTGATCAGACCTCCACCTGGCGGCCCTGCAGGACCCAGCCACTTCCAGAGATCTCTTCTGGCATTTGGATTCTAAGGTTTGGTCCCCTGGATTCTAGCATTTGAAATTGTCTTACTCTATCTGAGATTCTACTGTATGATTAAAGCCACACCGTGTATGGGCCAAAGCTAGCATGCATTCATTTATTCATTCCGCACTTACTGAGGACTTGCTCTGTGGCTGGAGTTGCGGATACCAAGACTGATAGGGTACCGTGAGCCTGCACTCAAATTGTTCACAGCCTGGAGTGGCAGAGATGTAAACGAGCAATTAAAGACCAAGTGGTCAGGGACTGTGAAGGGGTCGGGGGGCTATGGGAGCCCCAACTCGGACACCCGACACTCCTGAGCCCTTCCTCTGTCCCAGGTACCACGCTAAGTGGTCTCTATGTGGAATGCTATTTGGTCTTTCAAGAGCCCAGCAGTTAGGCATGAACGTTGGACTCATCTGAATTTGTTTTCTGTTGCTGCTGTAACAAATTCCCACCAAACTTAGTGGCTTAAAACAACACAGAACTATAATCTTACAGTTCTGGAGCCAGAAGTCCAGAACCAGTTTCTCTGGACTAAAGTCAAGGTGTTGGCAAGGGCGGGTGTTTTCTGGAGGCAACGAGGGCAAAATCCATTTCCCTGCCCCTTTAGCTTCTAGAGGCTGCCTGTGTTTCTCAACTCTTGGCCCTTGCATCACTCCAATCTCTGCTTCTGTCACCATACCCCCTACTCTCACTCCGACCCTCTGCCTCCCTCTTATAGGGACCCTTGTGATTACATTGGATCCGCCCAGATAATCCAGGATAATCTCTGCATCTTAAAACCCTTAACTTAATCACACCTGCAAAGTCCCTTTTACTACATAAGGTAACACATTCACAGGTTCCAGGGGATTAGGATGTGGACGTCTTTGGGAGGGGGTGTTATTCAGCCTACCGCACCATCTTACAGATGAGAAAACTAGGGGATATGAAGGTTAAGGAATTTCCTGAGTCATTTAGTCAGTAACTGGCAAATCCAGCACTCCCTGGTTTTAGGCCTCAAGCTCTTAGCCCTAAAACAAGAAAGCTGCTGGTGGAGGTGAACCTTGAACCAGGTTTTGAAGAATGAACTGGAGTTAACAAAAGGTGTGGCAGGTAGAGGAATGGTGTGGGCCACGGCATAGTGGTGAAAATAAGCTTAGCATCCGGTGTGTTTTGGGGCCATAAATTACTCAGAATGGCTGGAGTGTGGCGTGGGTGACAGGGAGCAGGTGGGTAGGGTCTGGATCCTGGAGCTGCCGAGAGTGGGCTGAGATGCCTGCAGTTCAACCTGAAAGACGTGAAGATCCATGGGATGGGGCTGGGGTTACCTGTATGTCCTGGGTCAAATCCCTTCCCCTCTCTGACCCTTGCTTTCCAGTCGAGGGAAACAGTGGGCCAGCTCTTCTGCTGTGACTGGGTGAGTCTGCCTGCCCTCTCATTGCCTGGCCTGGTCCCATCCATCTCTGGGCAGAAACAAGGGCTGGATGAACTGTTCCCTTCCCCCACACCAGGACAGTGACGGTTTCCAAATATCTGTCTGTTGAAATAATGTTCTCTGGGCGCTGGGCCTCCCTCCCTCCCTCACATTCCTGGGTGAGCCTGCCTGTTTGGCTTGCTCGGACAAATATTGACTTTCTCTGTCCTTCTCACTCTGGGTCTGTTTAAAAGGCATCAATCTTTGCCGGGGTGTGAGCTCCCTCTCTGTAACCTGTGGCCTCTGCGGTCCTGTCGGGGCAGGGAGCGGTGGGGAGGGGCTCGCAGGCCCTGGGGACCCCCCTTGGGCGGCATTCAAGAGGCTTTCATGGGACGGTCAGGTGCCTCCCATCCGGTCCCTGCAGCGTGGCATCCAGACACCTTCCTCCTGGCTTCACAATCCCGAGCGGCGGAGTTGTGTGATCCTCTGTTAGAAAACCCTGCTGACTCTACCTTCAAAATCCTACCCACAGTCCAGCCACTTCTCAGCCTCCCCTGCTACCATCTGTGTCCAAGAACCATCCTATTGCTCCCGGATTATTAACCTCCTAACTGGTCTCTCTGCTCCTGCCCTCTTCCCTTCAGGCTGTTCTCAAACGTTGGAGCCAGAGTGGTCCATTAAATGGTCGTCAGATCCTGCCACTCCTGTGCTCCCAGCCCTCCAGTGGCCTCCCAGCCACTCAGAGGAAAAGTAAAATTCTTACAGCGGCTTAAAAGTCCTCCATCATCTGTCCGCGCCTTCCTTCCCTGACCTCCCTCCTCGCTCACTCCTGGCCTCTATGCTCCAGCCTCACTGGCCTCCTGGTTGCGCCTCAGCCTGAGAAACTTCGCACTCACTGTTCCCTCTGTCTGGACCGGTCTCCCTCTCCCCTACTTCTTTGTTGTTTTTGCTCAGATGTCACCTTCTCAGTGAGCCCTTTCCTGGACAGCACCCCCTGCCCTCCCCCTAGCACTCTGTGTCCCCTCCTACTTTATCCTTCTCCATAGCCCTTCCCTACAGCTAACACACTGTGTATTTTAATTTTTTTAAAAATTTTATTTATATTTTGGCTGTGTTGGGTCTTCGTTGCTGCGCACGGGCTTTCTCTAGTTGCGGTGAGCGGGGGCTACTCTTTGTTGTGGTGCGCGGGCTTGTCATTGTGGTGGCTTCTCTTGTTGTGGAGCACGGGCTCTAGGCACGCGGGTTTCAGTAGTTGCGGCACATGGGCTCAGTAGTTGTGGCTTGCGGGCTGTAGAGTACAGGCTGAGTAGTTGTGGTGCACAGGCTTAGTTGCTCTGCGGCGTGTGGGATCTTCCGGGACCAGGGCTCGAACCCGTGTCTCCTGCACTGGCAGGCAGATTCCTAACCACTGCGCCACCAGGGAAGTCCTACACCGTGTATTTTAATCATTGATTTTGTTTATTGGCTGTCTCTCCTGAAGGCAGCGATTTTTGTCTGTTTCATTCGCAGCTGCATCGTCCACACCTAGAACAGCGCTGTCCCACAGCAAAGGGCCCAGCCGTCTGTGGAGTGAATGTGTGACTCCCTGCTTTGTAGATGAGAGTTAGCGGGTTGTTAGTGTAATAGCCAATATTTATTATGTGCTTTCTGGGCACTTTACGTACACAAGCTCACCAAATGCTCACAACAACCAGTCCATAAGGTGGGCATCTCTATTGCCCTCTCTCACGGACGAAAGAAAGGAGGCACCAAGTGGCATAGGGCTGGGTCCTGGCTGCCTCGCCAGGCTGCGTCCAACCCCGAGTGCGTGCGTGCGTGTACCACAAAAGGCCAGCTGTGGGGTGAGCTGGTGTCCAAGCTCGTGAGCCACCACCCCCTCCCCTCCTGGCCCTCCCACCTGTTACCAGGACGGCCCGTGCACGAGCTCGCAGATTCATCTCGGTCCATCTCGCCCCATGGCACTTGGCCAGGCCCCTCATTCATCTCCTGCTTCCAGCTTCACCCTCTGTCTCTGTGTCTGTCTGCCTCTGTCTCTCTTTTTTCTCACCACCCAGCTTGCTGCCCATACATTGCCCTTAGACCTCATCTCCCTCCTCTCTTTGCCCAGAGCTCTGTGGGACCAGGACTAAGCCCCTTCTGGATTTCTAAGCCCCGTGGTATCTGGCTCAGGAAGCCCACCCCCGCTCCCTCCCTTTCTCCTGTAATGAAGGCCGGCCCCACTGTTTCCCCCACCAGCCCTGCAGTCATGCCCACCTCTGCTTTTGGGATGCCTTCTCCTATTTTCTCAGTCTAGCCACCCACCCTTTTTATTTTGAAAAAAATTTGAAGAATAGAGAATTTGTAAGAATCATACAACAAATACTCCCATACCCTTTCCCTAGATTCACCCGTCTGAATACATTCTCCCCTTCCTCCCTCCCTCCGTCCTCCCCACCTCTTTCCCTCTCTCCCCCCTTCTCTCTCTCTCCCTCTCTCACAGCATTTGTGAGTGAATAACAGACCGTCCCTCAAACTTCAGTACGTATCTCTTAAAAAAGGACATTCTCCTACATAACCACAGTACAATTATTGCCCTAAGAGTTTAACTTGGAAACTCTATTATTATCTAATACATAGTCCACATTCAAATTTTCCCAATTTTCTAAATAATGTCCTCTAGAACATTTTATTTTAGTTGTCATGTCTCTTCGGTCTCCTTTAATCTAGAGTAGTTTCCTAGCCTTTTTGGTCATCTTTCATGACATGGACTTTTATTTTATTTTTTTAAAGAATAACTCTTTAAAAAAAATTAATTTTTGGCTGCGCTGGGTCTTCATTGCTGCGCTGGGTCTTCATTGCTGCGCAGGGGCTTTCTTTAGTTGTGGTGAGTGTGGGCTACTCTTTGTTGCGGTGCCCGGGCTTCTCATTGCGGGGGCTTCTCTGCTTGCGGAGCATGGGCTCTAGGCTCGCGGGCTTCAGTAGTGGTGGCTCGCGGGCTTAGTTGCTCTGCGGCGTGTGGGATCTTCCAGGACCAGGGATCAAACCCGTGTCCCCTGCATTGACAGGCAGATTCTTAACCACTGAGCCACCAGGGAAGTCCCGACGTGGACATTTTTGAGGAGTCTAGATTGGTGGTTTAGGGACACGTCTCCTGATTTGGGTTTGCCTCAGTGTTTCCTTATGATTAGATTCAGGTTAACCATTTTTGGCAGGAGTACTGTCCTCCCTGCCCCCAGCCTCTCTCTCCCTCTGGATCATCCCACCCACGCTGCTACTCCAGGCCTTGCCCTTGACCTCACCAAATCTTGTCAGTGTTTCTCCACCCATGCCCAGCCCCATTCCCAGCCCTAGGTGCTGGGTCAGCGAGAAGACCTGCTCTGGCACCAAGGGACTGGAGTGGGAGGAGTGGAGTGGCCACCCTGTCCTGCCCACTCAGAAGACATGAGGGCATCAGGGACCCTTTCCCTGGAGAGACTCAGGAGACAAGTGTGTGCTCCTGAGATGGTTTTTAGTATTAGAATCTTCCATTCAGATACGTCATACATGGAAAAGTGATGGCGACTGGCCCTGCTCCTATTGACGGAGGCGTGTGTATGTGCACGTGTGTGTGTACGTCTGTGTGTGCATGTACGTGTGCCCACACAGCTGTGTTCTTGGGCTTGGGTTCTGAAGCTCCAGCTCCAGGCACTCCTCCTCTGCTCCAGAGTGCCTCCAAGAAATTTTCATAGAGTCTTGGGGGCTCCGCTGATCCAAGGAAGCTGAACCCCGCAAACATCCGTGAGATTTACAGTGTTGAGTCTGGTGCTAGGCCCAGGGAGGAGGGATTGAAGGTGGTGTAGCCCACTGGCTTTGAAGTCATGTAGATCTGGCTTCCAAACCCTACTCTGTTTCCTATTGGTTCTGTGGTCCTGGACAAGTTACTTAACCTTTTTAAACTTTGGTTTCCTAATCTGTAAAATGGGATACTAATAGTATCTACCCCTGTATGACCCTGTGAAGTTGAAATGCGGTAATGGCCTTGCAGCTTTGGTACATAATAGATGGATATCTCCAGGTGGAGTGAGGAGAGCAGGGAGGGGGTCCACAGGCTGGGATGCTGAACCCCCCACCCGGCAGGTTGAGACTCAGGAACTAATTGTCAGAACAGTTGTTTCTGATACACAGAAGGCTTATGACTTTCCACTCCAAGCCTGTCATTCTGCGGTGGGTAATCAAGCGGGACTTTGATGGTGGATGCAGTGGATTAGGGCTGGGAGGAGTTTCCAGGCCCAGCCCTTGGCAGTGACTGTGGGGAGGAGAGACTTTCAGAGCTGAGGGTGGGAATGGGGAGGCGGGGAGCCCTAATTCACATCAGCCTCTGCTTGGTGCTTACCCCACCCCGTGCTTGGAGAACATACCAGCTTGTCCAGATGTGGGAAGGGAGTTGGTCCCCTGGCTTGGCAGTTGGGGGGTCTGAGTTCCAGTCCTGGCTCAACTGCCTACTCCATGTGTGAACCAGGATGTCACTCCCTGGCTCCCAGACTACTTTCCTCATTTGTAAATTGTGCATGAGCGTGCATGCACGTGTGTGTGTGTGTGTGTGTATTGGATTCATTTATTAATTCGTCAATATTTGTTGAATACTTACTATGTACTGGGTGCTGGGATATAGTGGTGAGCAATAAAGACAAGATCCCAGGCCTTGTAGAAGTTACATTCTAATGGGAGAGACAAACAAATAAGTAATTAGAACTGTGATAAATGCTCGAGGAGAGGAGCAGAGTTCTCTAAGATTGATAGTGATGGCGGGGGAGAGTCAGGGAAGGCATTCCTGAGAAGGTGACATCTAAGCCAGGCCTGAAGGGTATGTGGGAGTTGGTTATGCAAAGGGAAGAAAGAGGTGTGTGCATAAGGGCAAGAGAGAGGTCTAGGCAGAGGAAACAGTATGTACAAAGGTCATGGGGTAGAGAGAGCACAAATGATTTACAAGGACTATTTCAGCTCCACCACCTGAGGGTCCTTGACACGCACCTTTTTCTCATATGATCCATGGGAAGTGCCTCTCACAGTAGATGGGATGTTCAGACTAGGCCTTCCTTTCCTCTGTTCTCTGTGGGCCGAAAGAGTGGAAGGGGCAGGGAGGAAGCTGGAGAAGGGAAGCTCCATTCCTCCTTCAAGCCTCATCAAGACATTCCTTGTATCTTGGGTTCTCTTTCCTGTTTCCTCAATCATGAAATGACAGATGACAGTCGGGATTTTCTTATTCCTTATTTATTCTCCTCTGCTTCTGGCTCTTTCTCCCTGCTTCCTATCAATGTCTGTTGGGAGGAGAAAAATGTAGAATTTTTGTTTCTGTTATCTGTGTCAAACTGACTCATTCTCAGTGTAGGTGACCCAGAGGAAGTGTGTGTGTACACGTGCGCACGCATACCTCTTTCATGAAGTCATGGCCTCCACAAGGTCCCAGGGAAATCCTACCCTGTTCTGAGAGTTGATGGGGGAACCACACCAAAGGCAGTGATAAGAGTGGGTGCTGGTGGTCGCCGTCAGGAGGCTGCGGGTTGGAGAACTCAGCCCTCAGCCCTGCTCAGGCTTTGGGACTAGCCTGTGGGTGACAGGAGAAGGGGGTAAGAAGAGACCCTCCCAACCTTGAAGTCCCCTTGGCCAGGCATGGCTATGATTTCGCTGAGGGCCTGGGGGCTGCTGCCTGAAGCCCTACTGTGTGCTGTACGTGGCCAAGAGAGCTGAGCACACCCTGCAGCCGAGTCTCCCGATGGCTCAGGGCTGCAAGCAAACAACAGTTAGGGAGCTCATGGGGAGGCTGAAAGGGCAGGGAGGAGTCTGAGCTCACACAGCCTGTTACTGCCTGCCGGAATCTGCAGAAAGAGCATCTGGGTAGGGAATGGTCCATGGATCTGCGTTTGGGGACCTCCAAGAGACTTGTCTTAAATGAATGTCTGAGAAAGTTGTCAGCATGGTTTGAGGTTGAGGGGCTGAAGGACTTGGGCTCCACTAGCCTGCAGGGAAGGCAGGCGGTCCTCCGAGGGCTGTGGCCGGTTTGGGAGCACACTGCGTGGAGAGGTTGAGTAACTCTTTTCCAGGCCATCTGCGTCTGTGCTGTTGGCGGCTGCGTTATTTCAGGTCCTTGCAGGCCAGTCTAACTCAGCACTGGTCCATTCGACTCAGCAGGTAAGCTCAGCTCAGCCCAGCTACACATACCTCCTCCAGTCTGAGCTCTACCTAGCTCTGCTCAAGGAAAGTTGACTCAATATGACTCAACTCGACACAGCTCAGAAACTCGAACAAACTCTCTCCCTTCTACCCAATTCATTGAAGGTCTGTTTCATCCAATCTTGTTCTGGACAGTCCATCCCAACCACCAAACTCAGCTCACCTACTCCACATCTATTCATCTAGGAGCTTGACTCAGTTCAGCACAAGAACTTTATTCAGCACAAATGACACTTCCAACTTGACTCAACTCACCCCTCTCCCCTCAGCTCAGCCTGACTTAATCAATACAACCCAACCTAATTCAACCCAACAAAACTGAGTTTACCTTAGCTCAGCTTTATCCAGCCCAGTCCAAGTCAGCTGAGCCAAGACTAGCCCTGCACTGCCCAGTTATCCCAACCCAGTTCAAAACAACTCAGTCCATATTGAATCAACCCAATCTGACTCAATTAGGTTCAACTAAAGTTTTCTAGATTTGAGTTAATTGATCTCAACCCTTCAGTAACTCCTTAGAATATGAACTCTGAGGGCAGAGATTTTGTATGTTTTAGTCACCCAGGTTTCCCAAAGGCATAAAACAACATCTGACACATAGTAGATGCTCAATAAATCTTTGTAAAATGAACAGTTGAATGAACCCTTCCTGGGCCAACTTAAACTGACTCCATTTAACTCCACTTTTCGGTCTTAGTTTGAATCGGATTCTACAGCCTCTTATATCAAACATCCAACGTGTAAAAATTTCATGTATTTATTCAACTATGTACTGGGAAGGGTTCCAGTGCTGTGAGTATCACAGTAAAAAGGCTGACAAAGTCTTTCCTTAAGCTTACATTAGGTGGAATGACAAGAATAAAATAAAAATATATAAACACATATACATGTGTGTGTGTGCACGTTATAATGTTATGTAGTGATAAGTACAGTGAAGACAAATACAGCAGAGTAAAGGGGTAGAGAATGATGGAGGTGGAACAGTGGTCTTCATGCTATGAAGAAATATGGTGGTCATAGAAAGCCTCTCTGAGGAGATGATATTTGAGCAGAGACCTGAACAAAAGAGCAAGCCCTCTGGTTATCTGGGGCAAGTGTTTTCCAGGATCAGGATACAGCAAGTGCAAAGGCCCTGAGGCAGAAATGAACTATGTTTGTTCAAGAGACAGGAAGGCCAGTGCAGCTAGAGCAGTGTGACATCCAAGAGATTTTTCTCCTGCTAGTCTGTTAGCTTTGAGAGGGTTGGGACTGTCTTGTATGTGGCTGCATTCCCTGCTTCTGTCATGTGCTGACACACAGTAGCCACTTGGAAACAAATTTTTGAATAAATGGATTCAACTGAGCCTAATGCAAATTGATTTAACCCTAATTAGCATATTTAACTCAATGCACTTTAATTCAGTTGGACTTTGACAAGACTTTTTTGGACCTTGCAACCTTTGGACAAGTGGGCTGCAATTCTAGAATTTGAAGACTATAAGATTCTCTTAACTTTCCTAAGCCTCAATGAACTCATCTATTAAAGGGGAACAGTAACATCTGCCTTTCTTCTTTTGTGGGTATTGTGAGAATTAGTGAGATTGTGAGTGTGAAAGTGCTTTGCAGACAGTCAAGTGCTCGGGTGACCTTCCTGACCTTGGAGGTGTGTGACTCCAGGGGGGGAGGGCAGATTGTGTGATCTCTCCGGTCCCTTCTCTTTATGACATTCCACAAATCTGTCATTCTATGAGAGTATCTAAGACCCAAATCTGAGCAAGTCCCTCCAAAGTTTAAAACCCTCCCAGGGATGCCTGGTGGATGTGAGATGAAGTTCAAAGTCCTAACCGTGACCCACTGCCCACCTCAGCCTCCCCTGACCTCCAGGCCCTCTGCCTGAATGCTTGCTCTCCTGTGTGTCCTCTCCCAGGCCTCTCTACTGTCTCTGGGTCTCTGCACCTGTGGTTCTCTCTGCCTAACTCCAATTCCTTCCTGCCTTTCCTTTTTCTTTTTAAGTCTCAGGTAGGTGCAGCAAGTTTAGTTGATGACCCTTCTCCACATGGCAAAGCATCCGTCTCATGTTTCCTGCAAGGCCCTGCTCTTGTTTTGTTGTGTTTATGATTTTCCTACCCCATTTATTCCCAATTCCTCCTCTCAGTTCCCTCTTCCTCATAGGTCCCAACTCTAATGTGCTTGGTGTATGAGCTTGGAAATGCACATTTCTTTGAAAAAATACATGGTGTTGTTTTCTTTGTGTATGTTTTTAATTTATATAAATGGTATTTTGCTTTCGAGCGCCTTCTGTTTCTTATTTTTTTCCACTTAACAATGTTTCTAAGATCTATCCGTATCATTGTATGTCCCCCTAGAGTCTAGTTCCTTGCGTCTAACTGCCTACACGCTGTGTGCATTCACCGCATTTTTCTTACCCGCTCCCTTGTGACTCCTTGCTCCTTGGCCACAAGCAGTGCTCTAATGAATATTCTGGTACCTTTCCCTTCAGGAGCAGGGTGTGAGTTGCTTTGTGGTGAATACCCAGGAGGAGCATTGCTCGGAGGGCCCAGACCTGGATTTAATTTTCCCGAGTCTTTCATTGTATCCCACAGTGCCCAACAGCTCAGGTTTCCCTAAGTCTTTGCCAGCATTTGGTATTATTCAACTTTCACACTTACAATCTGATGGGTATAAAATGGAACCTCACAGTTTTGATTTGCATACCTCTGATTAGGGTGAGGTTGGGCGTCACTCCCATACCTGCTGCCCTTTGGCTTTCCCCTCCCTCTTTACCTGGGCCAAGTCATGCTGGTGCTGCGGGTCTCAGTGCAAGTGCACTCCTCTGGGAAGCCTGCCCTGACTGTGCCCCCTCATTGCGTTTCCGGCCTCCCATTTGTTTCCTTAACCCTCTGTGCTCTCCATCACAATAGAACATGTCCTAATGTATGGTAATCATCTGTCTCTGCCACTAGACTGGGGGGTCCTTGGGGGTTGCCTCCAGGTTTAATTCATCTCCTCGTCTCTGGCACTTGGCACAGGGCCTGGTCTGATGAAAGTGCCAGGGAATGTTTGATGATTGACTGACTGATGGAGAGAATCAGGGTGGTGGTTTTGAAGGGTTGAGAGGTCATGCTGGCAGGGGGCAGTGTGCACCAGGCAGAGGGCTTGGAGATTTATAACTGGAAAGACAAAGGAGAAGCTGAGAAGGAGACTGTAAAGCTAGATCAGCGTTCATAGGCTGAGCCGCAGGCTCAAGACCCAGCCGGAAAGTTCCCCCCACTTTGGGGCTTTCGTTCGCTGTCTGTCATCGGAGGGGCCAGCCCTGGGGTGGCCAGCCTAGGCTGAGTGTGGGACCATGGCTGGGGGCAGGGAGAGAGCCGAGAGAGCCTCTCACACCTGGTAGTTATTGCTTTTCTCACCAGTCCTGACCCATTATCAATCTCCACCTTACGTCATCCTGGTTCTCTTGTGCCCCCGCCCAAACATTAGTCCGTGATGCATCTTCCTAACTCGGTCTTAGCCTTTGTCTTGGGGCCAAAGCTGCCGAGAGGGCTGTTGGCAGGGCCTTGGGCTTTGGCCAGCCTTGCATCAAAAGCCTTTGCAGTGACTTGCAGCTGCAACCGTGGCTGCTCCAGCTGAAGGGTTCTTTCCGCGGAGCCCGCTGCCCCGGCCCGCAGCTGAGGTAATTCCCCACCAGAGTCGGCTCCCTTCTCCTCAGCTCCCTTCTTTTCCTTCCACGTGGTTTGGCAGACGCTGAAAGGCAGAAGATTATAGGCATGCAGTACAACCCCGCAAACCAGCGTGAAACCCCATGGTTGTCTTTTTCCACCCTCTGCCTCTACTTAGTTTTTCCTTTCTCTGAGGAACTGGGTTCCCAACATCTCCTCCTTCCCCAGGATCAATCAGTTGGCAGGGTGTTGTGGGAAAGAAATTTGCATTCAATCATGCCCATGGCAACCATCATAAGCAGGGCCCATGTTCCTGTCCTGGAGCCCAGACTCCATTCTGTTTTAAAAGCCTTGGGGTTTACAAAACTAAGCGGACTAGAACATAACTTTTAATAGCACATTTGAACAGAATTTAATGACAGAACTATAAAGTGGTTTTTCTGCAAGGACTATTATTAATCATAAGAATAATCATAGCAGTCTATTTCATTTGGCCGGCATGTTCCAATGTTCAAGCCATTTTCACATTAGTCATCCCATCTGACACTCTTAACTCTCCTGATAGGGCAACAGGGATGACATTATTTTTCTGTAGCTTAGAACTGTGTTTCTCAAACGTGAATGTGCACAGGGATCACCCGGGGATTTGTTAAACTGCAGATCCTAATTCAATAAGTCTGGGGTTGGCCTGAGATTCTGCATTTCTAACAAGACCCACAGGTGACACCCATGCTGTAGATCCACAGACCACCCTTGAATAATGAGAATGAGTAACTCAAAGTTTGCATAGGTGTGAGAGCCAGAACAGATTCCTTTCCTTGTTCCTTCAACAAATACCAGCCAAGTGCTTACTGTGTGCTTGATGTGGTTCTAGGTGCAGGAGAGAGTGATATTTAAAATACCTGACAATGGGCACAGGCGCTGACCAGTCAGATCATCAGGTCACCAGCTATGGCACGGGGCAGTAATGCTTCAGTGGCGGATGGAGGCAGGTCCAGAGGGTCTCAGGGGAGAGTGTGGCTGGCCAAGGGAATTCAGGGGGTATTCGGGGGTGGGGGGCTCAGGTCAGAAGCCTCTCAATATTTAGTACCAGTTCTATAAGAGCCCTGGGCAATTATACAGAGAAGTATCAGGCAGAGCTTCTGGCCCTGATGAGCACCCAGTGCAGTGGGAGAGCCAACGTGGGTCCACGAGGTCAGGAGAGCATTGTGTTTGTAAACTTCTCGAGGGCAGGCCACTGCATTCATCTGTCCCCTTCACTGTTATATCCCCAGTCCTTGGCCAGTGGACATCCTGGGGCATAGTGAACACTTCATAAATATATTTTTTTTCTGGGAATGAATGACTGAACAGGGCACAGGAGGTGCAAATAAGGGAGCAGTCAGTCTACTTAAGGTGCAATGAGGTGGGGAGGAGCTATCAAGGAAGGCTTCCCAGAGGAGGTGATATTGGAGCCAAGTCGTAAAGATCATGGGTGTTTGCCAGGCAGATGGTGAAGAGGAGCAGGCAGGTCTGGAGCAGGGACTCCTGCTTAACCCCACAGCTGCCTTAGTTCAGGGAGCTGGCAAATCTGTCCCTCATTCAGGATGCTGGGCCACGCATCTGAAACTCCCCTTCTCTAAGGTGTCTGGCCATTTGGATGTGATGTCGGGGTTCTCCCAGCTCCCTAGGAAGTCCTCTCTTCACAAGATGAAGGGGCTCCTCTTGGAGGATGATTCAGGCCTGCTTGAGCATACTGTGCTCAGAGTAGGCTCAGACCCAGGAAGGGACCTCCCCAGTGTTGGACACTGGGGCCTCAGGGATGAATCGGATGGCCCTCCAGGAACTCCCATCAAGCCCTCCCCAATTTAGTCTCAGGCTAGTTCACTTCCCTGGTTGACAGTGTTGGCCACCAGGTGCCCCCCACCTCTGTACTCTGATCCCACAGCCTCTGGTCCCATCTCCTGCCACCTTCTCCTTCTCTCTGTTCCACATTTACATGTTTAATATTA
This sequence comes from Balaenoptera musculus, assembly GCF_009873245.2. NCBI lineage: Eukaryota > Metazoa > Chordata > Mammalia > Artiodactyla > Balaenopteridae > Balaenoptera > Balaenoptera musculus. The sequence continues at coordinate 39,135,388 of NC_045785.1, forward strand.
TTTAAATAATGATACAGTGGACTTCCCTGGTGGTGCAGTGGTTAAGAACCCGCCTGCCAATGCAGGGGACACAGGTTCGAGCCCTGGTCCAGGAGGATCCCACATGCCGCAGAGCAACTAAGCCCGTGCGCCACAACTACTGAGCCCGAGTGCCACAACTACTGAGCCTGCGCTCCTAGAACCCGTCCGTGCTCCACAACAAGAGAAGCCACCGCAATGAGAAGCCCGCGCACCGCAACAAAGAGTAGCCCCCGCTCGCCGCAACTAGAGAAAGCCCACTCACAGCAACAAAGACCTAATGCAGCCAAAAATAAATAAATAAAAAACGTGGGGATGGTGGTGGTGGTGGGATGAATTGGGAGATTGGGACTGACATATCTACACTAATACATATAAAATGGATAACTAATGAGAAGCTGCTGTATAAAAAAATAAAATAAAATTCAAAAAATAAAAAATAAAAAATAGTAAATAAAATAAATAAATTAAAAAAAATACAATATGTTCTATACTAATATAATAATAATTTAATATATTAAAGAGGTTTTCAAAGGCTCTTTTTATATGGGAACCAGAGCAGGTGACATAATCCCCATTTTATGGATGTGGAGACTAAGACTAAAGCTTTGAGAGAGGGAGTGTTTGACCAAGGACATAAGGGGCAATTAGTCTCAAACTCAGGACTCTCATCCTGGGTCCAGTGACTTGCTGAAGCGGCAGCCTTTTAATCAATCAATCAATCAACAAATACTTATCAACTGTCTACCGTGCGCCAGGCTCTGGTCTAGGCTTTGCCCTCATGGAGCTGTCTCTTTAGTGGGGGGAGACAGACAGTTACAAATATAAGATGACATATAGTATAGCAGGTGATGATCTTATAGACAAAAATGAAGCTGGGAAGGGGGACAGGGAGCACAGAGGGGTTGTGTTTGCAGTGTTAAGTGGAGTAGTTAAGGACTGCTTCCCCGAGAAGATGAGTTTTGAATAAAGACTTGAAGGAGGTGATGGAGCCAGCTTTGCATATATCTGGAGGAAGAATGTTCCAGGCAGAGGAAGAGCAAAGGCCTGGAGGTGGGAGTGTGCTGGAGCCCCCCTGCTTCCCAGGGGCTCTAGAGCTCCTTTTGATGTGAGTCTGATCTTCTCAGCCCTTCAGGGACAAGATTCTTTGTTCATCTGCTCTCTGCAGCTCCCCACGGGGCTCCCAGCATGTGGCTTTGATAAGCCGGGGCCCTGGGAGCCCCTGCAGTTGCTGGGGTGGGTAGTGACAAGCCAGAGAGGCAGCGAGAGCCCACGATACTGGGATGCCCACTCTCCCGCTGCCCTGCGACATGTCTCTTGAGCAGCAGCAGTAGTATTGAAAGGTTGATCTCCCTATTAGAAGGGATTTGTCAGCACGAGCTGGGGCTTAGCGGCCTAAGCCGTGGGTCTGAAGGCTCAGACAGGTTCAGGGCCTGGAGGAGTTGACTCAGGCCTGGCTCCCCAGGGAATCAAGGAAAGGCCACTAGCTGAGACAGCCTGGGTCAGAGTCAGAAGGAATCGCTTGGTGTCTCCAGGGGCGCTGCCAAAGCCACTGTCGCTCCCGATATTCTTCCTGGGATCCAGGAGCAGCCCAATGCCATAGCCTGGCATGCAGAGCCGAGCGGGGCCTCGGGGCTCAGCTGGGCACTGGTGGGGCTCACTCTGTTCTCTTCCCCAGGACAGTCCCTCCTTCTCTGTGGCTCTGGAGACCATCTGCACCCCAGTAATTCCCTGAGTTCCTCAGACCACTCTCCTGACGTCCAGCAGTTTACCTGACATCCCTGCCGGGATGTCCCGTAAACCTCTTCAACTGAATGCATGCAAAACAGGACCCGCATCCTCCCCCAAATCTGCCTGTCAGTCATAGCTACCTTTCACCGTTCCACACCCTTCATAGTGTATCAACTCACCTGCGTACTTTCAACAGCCTTAAGAGTAAGGTCCTGTTACAGCCGCGTTTTACAGACGAGAGAACCAGGAAGGGGGAGGTTATGTCACATAACACTTGTGCTAAACTGCTTTACCGAGTCAATTCCACAACCAGAATCTACCCGGAAGCTCCACATCCCTCCATCTCCTCTGCCATAACCCCATCCAGTTCCAATTGTTCCTATAGTTTCCTAACTGGTCTCCACTCTCCTTCTCTCCAGTCTCTTCTCCCCAGAGCAGCCTTAGTGATTAAGAAAATACAGAGCTGATGACATCACTTTCCACAGTTCTTGGATAAAATCCAAACTCCTTACCATGACCTGCCAGGCTGTGTCCAGAATGGCTCCTGGCTGCCCCTCCTGACTTGTCCCGCGGCCCTCACGCAGCTCACACCAACCCCACGGTCTGCTCTAGGGTCCTTAAATATGACAAACCCCTTCCCACTCAGGTCCCTGCCACCTGCCACTTCCTCTGCTCAGGGTGTCCCTCCTGAGGCTCCCTCAGCCAGCCTCATCCTGGCTTTGCGATCATTCGTCAGGTTTCAGTTTAAACGTCATGTCCTCAGGAAGCCTTCTTTGACTTTTTCAGGCCTCATCACCCTGTTAGATGATCATGGCTCCCTGAACTTCACGTTGACGACATCTACGTCAACTGCAATTTGCTAACTTTCTGGGTCCTTCCTTGTGGAGCACGTGGCTTCCCTGAAGGGTCAGAAGGCCTGTGGGGCAGGGCCTGGGCCTGAGTGGTTCCCAACTGTATTCCTAGCACAGCACCTGACACATCGTGGGCACCCAGTAAGTGCTGAAGAGCAAGCGAATGACATTCTCAACCTTTCTTTCCAAGTCGTCCCTTGTTGCTCCCCTTCATACGCGTCACGCTTCACCTAAGCTGCTTCCCTTCTTCCCCTTCACGTAGGCACACTCACTGCAGCCTCTGCGCCTCTGCCCTTGCTGGTGTTCCAGCCTGACGCCCTGCCCCTTCTCCCCACTCATCCACGACCTATAGATTCCTCGAGGCTCTGCTCTGGCCTCCACTTATCAAGAGGTCTCCCTCCTAACAGGTTGCATAGCCCTTGTTTTTCTTGCTGTCCTGTGCTATTTCTCCTCCAGTACTGCCCGTGCAAGAATCCTTGACCTCAGCTGCATGCAGGCAGGGACCAGGTCCTCTTTTTCAGTGCTCTCCCCAGAAGTGATCAGCTCAGGGCTGGTGCAAGAGATGCATGTGAAGGTGTACTGAGTCAGCCGAAGCCCCTGTCTGCTGTTTCCATCTCTCCTGGACTTTCAGGTTCTCCTGGGAGGCACCCCAACCTCCCGCCCCATTCCTCACTACCTCTGCTTGTACCACCTGAGAGCAGATTCTCACCCACTAGATCCTATGAGCGAGTTTGATTGTGAGAAAGCACAGGCAGTGGAAATAGCAAGGGTTTTGGAGTCAGACAAATCTAGACTAAAATCCTATTTCTGTCAGGTTGAACCACATGAAATTGCCATGTCTTAGCCCCAAACTATTGAATAGCAACAGTTTCATGTGGCTCAATTTAATATGTGTGCTCAGGCAGCTGATCTGATCTCTTTTAGGCTTAGTTTCTTCATCTGTGAAATGGGAATAGAGCCTTAGTTACAGGGTCGGGGGGAGGAGAAAATGAAGTGTGGCATTGGGGGTAAAAGCTTGAGTTCTAGAGCCAAGTTTGAACCCTGGATCCACCATCTTATTGGGGTTCCTAATTACAAACAACAGAGTTCATTATAGCTAGTTTAAGCAGAGGGGAATTTATTACAGGATGTTGGCCAGCTCGCAGAATCTCTGGAGGACCCCGGGAATGAGGCCTAACTAAACCATGGGAGCATTTTGAGTGAAAACATCACTACCCCGTCACTCAGTCCCTATGGCGTTCTGGGCTGGAAGCCAGAGGCTCCATCACTGCCGTTCCCAAAGAACTGGATGCCTCTGCCACTGCCCTGGCCACTGATCCATCCTCTCTGTATCCAGGTTTCACATTGGTGTGCATCTGGGTCACATGTCTGCATCTGAGCCACAAAGGGGTCTGAGGATGAGGCTTTTCTGGCTTCTACTTGGAGAATATTGGACTCAAAATGCAGGCAATAACCAAACTGTAAGGAGGACATTCAGCGATGACAGCTATTTGCTACTGCTTCTTACTAGCTGTGTGATCTCAGGCAGGTAACTTGCTCTCTCTGAGCCTCAGTGTTTTCATCTGCAAAATGGGGATAATACTAATATCTACTTCATAGGGTTGTGGTGAGAATTAAATGCACTGATTTGTGAAAAAGCTCTTAGAAGAGAACCTGACATATAGTAAACTCTTAATAGGTGCTAGCTAGAATTATTATTATATTATTATTAATGGTCCGAGACCTCTTGGCCCAAGGCCTAGCACAGAGAAGATACTCTTTAAATGTCAGTTGAGGGCTTTCCTGGTGGCACAGTGGTTAAGAATCCTCCTGCCAATGCAGGGGACACGGGTTCGAGCCCTGGTCCGGGAAGATCCCACATGCCGTGGAGCAACTAAGCCCGTGTGTCACAACGACCGAGCCTGTGCTCGAGAGCCACAACTACTGAGCCCGCACGCCTAGAGCCCATGCTCCGCAACAAGAGAAGCCACCGCAATGGGAAGCCCGCGCACCACAACGAACAGTAGCCCCCGCTCGCTGCAACTAGAGAAAGCCCGCGCACAGCAGCAAAGACCCAATGCAGCCAAAAATAAATAAATAAAATAAATAAATTTAAAAAAAAATGTCGGTTGAACGCAAACCCTGGGCTGAGATGCTTGTGTTCAGAATTCCCCTCGCCAGCCCAGAGCACTGCAGACAGGTAGGATGAGTGGTGTGTTGGAACTGACCTATACTAGCTGATTGTTAACTTGTTGGGAATTTTACAAGCTGGTTAATATAACATTGGTAACTAGAAATTCACCACTGTGGGAGAATTTACACCATGGAAATTGGCAAAGGCTACAAATCGGGACTCCCTTTTCCCTAGAAACAGCAACTTCATGTGGTTAACATTCACCAGCACAGCACAGGCTAGAGCACAGGGTAGGAGGTATTCAGTGTGCCTAGCACTGTGCCATCTCTGCTGGTCCTTTTGCATGAGGTCCTTCTCCCCAGTTAGCAGATTCTTAGCATCGACTTTATTCTCCAGATGTCAGGACACATGTCAGAACCGAATCCCTGGATTCGTGGCTTGTTCATGTGTTTCTGGGTGGATACCTCTTCTGCACTGATGAGTTCCGACCAGACAGTGAGTCCTTTGAGGATGGCCCCAGCACCCAGCACAAGGTCTAGCACATGGTAGTGCCTGAGACATTTGTAGAATGGCTAAGTGGACGAGATTTCCTTCCCCACACTGCTTAACAGCATTCTCTCTCCCTTCCTGATGCCCTTAGAAAGGCATCGTCTCTCCTGTTCTCCTTCTTCATGCCCTTCTGCCATGCAGATCATGTAAGAAGGGAGAGTGGTGGGGTCTGGGGAGGGGGAAGGGCCACTCGAATATTGGTGAACCTCGTAAGGGGGGTGGTGGGGGCTGCCTCCCGCTTTGGAAACATTCCTCTGATTGCTCTGCACAGCTCAGCAGGCTGCCCTGGCTTAGTAGGAAAAGGAGGGAGAGGCAAACACCCTTCATTTTAATTAAAGCCAACTTTACATTGTTATTCCATTTGCCTGTGTTATTGCACGAGCTTACAATAAAGTTATATGGCGCCCCCAGGGCGGCTTGAGCTGCGTGATAGAATGTGTCCAAGTTCAGCACTCCAGGACTGTGCTTGGCTTCTCTGCAGGGTGAACCAGAGCCAGCCCTGGGTCCTCTCTGGGGCTCCAAGCCATTGTTCAAGCTCAGATCTGTCAGCAGTGCCTTTATTTATATTTCATTCATTTGAAAAACATTTATCGAGTACTTTCCATGTGCCCAGCAATTGACTAGGTGCCGAGTCTACCCCTGGCACATTGCTGCACACCCCCAGGAGTACACATACCCAGTCTCCAGGACCTGGCCCTGATCAGTTTCTCTTCAGCAACTCAGAGCTCCATGTGGAAACCCCCACCCCAAATGCTTATTCTGGTCTTTCTTCTTTTGTTCGGAAGAGGCGTCAGTGGTTGAGAAGCATCAGTGATTGAGCTGAGCAATCCTTTATATTTAGCAATTCCCTAAGTTCCTTCATATCTGGCATCTCGTCTGGTTCTCGCAGTACTCCTATTCAGATTCTTCAACGCTCAGTGCAAATGCCACCTCCTCCTTGAAGCCTCCCCTGGTCACACCTTTCCCTAGACTTCTTTGGTACTCCCTTTGCCCCCCTTTCATGGATCTCATCACAAGTGTTACAACTTTTAAAATTAAAGCTGATTTAAGACACAGTGAAATGTACAGATCCTAAGTGTGATTGGATGAGTATGCATATACCTATGTGACCACCACCCAAATCGCACATAGAACATTTTCATCACCCCAGAAAGCTCCCTCAGGACTGTTCTCAATCAATTCCACTATCCAGAGACAACCAATTTTCTCAGTTTTAACACTATTGATGAGTTTTTGTCTGAACTTCATATAAATGGAGTCAAACAGTATGTATTCTTTTATGTCTGGCTTCTCTTGCTCAGCATAATGCTTTTGAGCTTCATTCATGTTGTTGGTGGATTAGTGGTTTGTTCTTTTTTTTTTCGGCCACGCTGCTTGGCTTGTGGGATTTTAGTTTCCCCCCTAGCAGGGATTGAACCCCAGGCCCTCGGCAGTGAGAGTCAGAGTCCTAACCACTGGATCGCCAGGGAATTCCCAGTGGCTTGTTCTTTGTGATTGCTGAGTTGTATTTCATTGTATGGAGATACCACTTTTTGTTTATTCATTTATTTGGGTTGACTATAGTTTGAAGCCATTATGAATAAAACTGCTATAAACATCTTTCGTATAAGAGAAATGGGCACATGTCTTCCTTTTTCTTGGGTAAATACCTAAGGGTTGAATTGCTGGGTCATAGAGTAGATACATTTTTAACTTTATATGAAACTGCCAAAGAGTTTTCCAACATGGTTGTACCATTTTACAGTCCCTCCAGCAATATATGAGCATTTTGGCTGCTTCTGTCAACACTTGCTATTGTCAATCTGTTTTCATTTTAGCCATTCTATGGGGTGTGTACTTGTAACACTTTATAATTTTAGCTTGCATTTACACATTATTAAGGATATTGAGTATTTTTTTATGCACTTATTGGCTATTTGTATATCTTTCTTTGTGAAGTGACTCTTCAGTGTATGCCCAGTTTTTATTGGTTTGTCATTTTATTATTAAGAATTTCTTATATATTCTGAATACAAGTAATAGGCAAGCTATACTGAGTTTCTTAATAATATCTTTGGTGGACAAAAGTCCAATTTGTCAATTTTTTACTTTATGGTTGGTGCTTTTTGTGTCCTAAGAAATTTTTACCTAGTCCAAAGTCACAATTATAGTCCATGTTTTCTTCTAGAAGTTTTGTAGTTTAAGCTTTTAAATTTAAGTCTAGAATCAATTTTGAATTTTTTTTTTTTAATTGGTATGAGGTTAGGTAGTGGTTGAAGTTCAGTTTTTCCCGTATGGATATCCAGTTGTTCTAAGACTATTTGTTGAAGAGACTTTCTTTTCCCTATTGAATTGACTTGATCAAAAATCAATTGATGTACGTATGGATCTATCCCAGATTCTATGCTGTTCCATCAATCTATTTGTCTATCCTTATGCCAGTTCCAACTTTTCTTGATTACTGTAGCTTTTTGGTGACCTTTGAAATCAAGCAGTCTTAAATCTTCTAACTCTGTTCTTCTTTTACAAGATTGTTTTGGCTATTCTAGGTTATTTGTTTTTCCATAAAAATTCTTCAAATAAGCTGTTGTGATTTTGATTGGGGTTGTATTGAATATATCAGTTTATGTGGGAGACAGCTTAACAATAGTAAGCAGACCAATCCATGAAAATGGTGTACCTCTCCATTTATTTAGGACTTCTTTAATTTCTTTCAGCAATGTTTTTTAGTTTTCTGTGTAGAGGTCTTGCACATATTTTGCTAAATTTACCTCTAAGTTTTTGTTTTTGATGTTATTTTAAATGTAATTTAAAATTTTTTCATTTTCGAATGGTTCATTGCATATATATCATATGTAATTGATTTTTTAATATTTACCTTGTATCTTGCATTCTTGCTAAAGTAATGTATTAGTTCTAATACATTTTTTATAGAGTTTTTAGGATTTTTGATGTTCACAGTTATGTCATCTGTGAATATAGAAAATTATACTTCTGCCTTTGCAATATTTATGCCTTTCGTTTCTCTTTCTTGCCTTATTGCACTGACTGAGATCACTAGTACAAAGTTGAAGAGAAATGCTGCGAGTGGCATCCTTGCCTTGTTCTTGATCTCAAGGGGGAAAAGGATTTAATATTTCATTATTAAGTATGATGTTAGTTGTAGATTTTTCACAAATGTCTTTTTATCAGATTGAGAAAGTTTTCTTTTATTCCTAGATTTCTGAGAGTTTTTATTATGAATGGGTATTGAATCTCATCAAATGGTTTTCCAGCATTTACTGAGATGATTTTCTGCTTTATTGTGTTAATGTGGAGAATTATATCTGTCAACTTGCCATATATATATATGAATTTGATAATTTGATTTGACAATAATTTGTTAAGGATTTTTGTGAGGGATATTGAGCTATAATTTCTTTTCTTATAATGTCCTTGTCTGGTTTTGGTATCAGGATTACACTTATCTCATATAATGAGTTGGAGGAGTTCCCTCCTACATTTTCTGGAACAATTTTGTATTATTTATTCATTAAACACTTAGGAGCATTCACCATTGGAAACATCTGAAGCTTCATTCGTGGGAATTTAAAAAGAATTATGAGTTCAGTTTCTTTAAAGACATAAGGCTGTATTAAGATTTTCTACTTCTCGTGTTAGTACTGGCAATTTGTGTCTTTTAAGGAATTTGTTCATTTCATCTAAGTTGTTGGATTAATTAGCATTAAGTTGTTCGTAATATTCCCTCATATCATTTTAATGTCTGTAGGATCTATAGTGATGTCTTTTTTTAAAAAAATAAATTTATTTATTTATTTATTTTTGGCTGTGTTGGGTCTTCGTTGCTGTGTGTGGGCTTTCTCTAGTTGCGGTGAGCGGGGGCTACTCTTCGTTGCGGTGCGTGGGCTTCTCATTTTCGTGGCTTCTCTTGTTGTGGAGCATGGGCTCTAGGCGCACAGGCTTCAGTAGTTGTGGCACATGGGCTCAGTAGTTGTGGCTTGCGGGCTCTAGAGCTCAGGCTCAGTAGTTTTGGCACACGGGCTTAGTTGCTCCACAGCATGTGGGATCTTCCTGGGCCAGGGCATGAACCTGTGTCCCTTGCATTGGCAGGCAGATTCTTAACCACTGCACCACCAGGGAAGCCTTTTTATTTCTGATATTGGCAATTTGTATCTTCTTCTTGATCAGTCTAGCTAGGAGCTCGTCAATTTTATTAATCCCTTCAAAGAGCAAGATTTTTATTTCATTGTTTTTTCTTTATTGTTTGTTTTCTATTTCAATGTATTCCATTCTTATCTATAATATTTCTTTCCTCTACTTACTTTTCTATTCTTTTTCTAGATTCTCAAGATGAAAACTTAGATCACTGATTTTAAATCATTCTTCTTTTCAAATAATAACACTTAAAGTTATAAAATTTTCTCTAAGCACTGATTTAGCTACATTCTACAAATTTTGTGTTTTATTTTCATTATCATTCAGTGTCCATGCTCTCTCTCCACTAGGTCTGTGCTCAACTGTCAGTTTCTCAGAGTCTTTTCATGATCAATCTATATAATCCAATTCACCCCTACCAGTCATTATCCCTTACCCTGAAATATTTTTTTCATAACACCTGCTATATTGCAATATAGTTCCATATTACCTACATATAATATATAGGGTATGATTTTATGTTATAATTTATTTATTCATCTTTTTATTATCTGTCTTCTCTGCTAAGCTCCTTCAAGGCAGGGACTATTTATTTGGTTCACTGATGTAGCCCAATACTTTAGAAGAGATTTGAAAATATTTGTTGAATGAAGGCACAAATACATTATTTAAGACCCTGTGCAAATATCCCCATCACAGAGGTCTTACTTGACAGCCTTCTCCAATTCTCAGACAAGTTCACCTCACTTCTTTATAATGTTTTTATACTTGCTTATACTTTGTCACTGGTTATAACTGTAGCATTATTGTCTGTCTCTTTCTCTCCCACTGACCACCTGCCTAAGAGCCAGGACTATGTCTCTATTCACCACTGCCCAGTATAGGGCCTGAGAAGGAGAAATTAGCAAATGTTTGAAAATAAATAAATGAAGTGTCATCAATCACCCCTGGCTTGCAAATCCGCCCTGAGCTAGACTTGTTTGTTAGAGCAAAGGACTCCTCATGAATCTGGGAGATTTGAACTAGAAAATGCACTTCAGTCTGTAGGATGATGTTGCTTGTCTGTGATTTGGGCAATGAAACAAGTCTGCACCATGCTTTCCAGTTTTGAAAGCACTTTCCTATATGTTATCACGTTCGATCTTCACAACACTCCTGGGAGGAAGGCATTGTTAACCCCTTTTTCCAGATGAAGAAGTGCAAGCTCAGAAAGTTGAAACCATGTAACCAAGAACTGGGGACTCTAGACTGGATTCAAGGTTTTTGAATTCTCCAGGCTTTTCATAGCACCAAGGAAAGCAGCCTGTGTGTGACCTGGAGGCAAGATAGGTTTCAAGGCCTCATGGACCAGGTGGTGGGAGGTTTGGTGTCTGTTGAGCTGGATGGGCCCATTAGGGGTGAGGGTACCTGCACAGGCTGACATGGGCACTGGCTTCAGGTTTTGTTGTTTTGATCCACAGGCTCAGTCTTATGTAAAGGAAAGAGCTTTTGAGTTTTAAACCCAGCCTTTCCCTACTGTTAGTTAAGGACCTTGGGCAAGAGAGTATCTGTCTCTGGACCTTGGTTTTCACATCTCTAAAATGGGGCTGAAATACTTCCTAGTGTTGCTGTGAAAATGGCGTGAGAGATTCATGTAAGTAGACCTTGTAGGGTCTCTAATAAAGCAGCTCCTTTCCTTGGATAATTTTCATTGGGTCCCTGAAACAACCTTGCATCCATAATAGTCTCCCTGATGGCTTACCTCTCACTGATATTGGACAAAGGAGAGAGAGAGGGGTGGCATAGCTGGGTAGAGTATGGAATCTTCCAGCTGCCATTGTTCTATCATCTGGGCTCCCAGTGGGTAAGAAGTGGCCTTGGTTCCATGGGGACAGTCTGGTGGTGAGGTCGGCTTGTTCCAAACCACAGCATATACTAAGCACCTGATAATAATGACAACTAAACAGCTACCATTTGCTGACTGCTTTTATTATTTATTTTGTACATAGAAGAGATTTGAGCCCAAATTCTCTGGCTGGATCCTGGAGGTCCCTCCTCCTAGGCCATGCCAGTTTTCCTTCCCCTAATCTCCAGGTGGCTGGATCCTGCTCCCTGTACCCCAGTGTCTGGCTGTGATCCTGCTTCAGCTCAGACCTCCACCAGACCCCCACCCCCGACATCAGCAGCAGCACAGATCGGATGTGGTGTGATCTGACTCCAGCTGATCTTTCCATGCATCTCTGCCTCTTACAGCCTGCATCCCACACCTCCGTCTCCTATTAGCCTTTCCTGGAACATGCCCAATACCATCCAACCTCTAGGCCTCTGCCTATGCTGTTCCCTTTGCCTGGAGCACCCTTCCACAAAACCCCTACTGGCTCTTGGCCACAGATCTCTACCCAACTTGATGATGTTCCCAAGACCACTTAACCTGTCAAAACCTAACTTGTTTTGGTTAGATGGACCATGAGGCCATGGCCCTTAAACCTCAGTGCATCCGAGGTAGGGGTGCCAGATTTAGCAAATAAGAGTAGAGGGTACCCAGTTAAATTAAATTTCAGATAAACAATGAATGGTTTTTAATATAAATATGTCCATGCAATATTTGGGATATACCTATACAGAATATTATTTGTTGTTTATCTGAAATTCGAGTTTAACTGAATATTCTATTTTATCTGGCAACCCTAATCCATGAGTTTGTAAGCACGTAATAGCTCTGAAACCTTCTGGGGAAGGTGATGCTTTTGTTGCGGCTTAGACGGGGCGGGGGCCTGGGGACCTGGAAATGGAGTCGGCCTGAGTGCCCACTAGTCTAGGGCCCCCACTTTACAGACCGCTGACCAGAGATTGGAAGGATGTGCCCAAGTTCACACAGTGGGGGGCGGGGGGGGCGGCAAGGGGAGGCTGGAACTCGGGCTCCTGATTCCAGCCATGGCTCCCTCCTGTGCCAGCAGTTCTGTGCTCTGGGCTGATGGGGCGGCTCAAGTTCCCACTCCCCTGCGCCTGACCTGCCCTTGGCCAGCTTCAGAGGGGGGTCTGATGACGAAATGTGATCCTGCCATAAAATCTACACCAAACCAACTCTTCTCACAGCCCACCCGCCAGCCTCAAAGGGGGTCGCCTAATCCTCATTTATGGGGCCAAGCAGCTGGGCCCGGCCCAAGTCTTTGAACGTGAGCTTGGGGTGCTCTGGGTCAGCCTAGCTTTGGCCAGAGGAACCTGAGAGTGAGGGGATCTAGGGAGGCCGAGCAAGTTGAGGGCCCAGCCAGTCACAGGCCCCCCAGCCCAAGGAGCACCAGTAAGGGTGAGAATATAAAATGAGAGGGCTGAAGATTAAGGGTCAGTGTGGACACATCTTTCCAAGTGTGTATGAGGAGCCTGGGCTTTAGTCCAGCAGCTGAGAAGAGATACTGGAAGATTTAAAGCAGAGAGCAACATGGTCCTAATAGAAAGATGGCTTGGAGACCCCTTAGTTAGAAGACTCTGGAAGTAATTCAGACAGAATGATGACAGCTCTGACTCTGAGAGTGGTGGCTGGTGGAGAGGAGTGAAAGGATACCACTGAGACATAGTGATAGGACAGCTGGGCCATGGGGGAGTCCAGAATGAGGCCAGCTTTCCGGTTTGGGTGATGTGGTGGGCGGAGGTGCTGCCACAAAGGCAAGGAACCTCAGAGAAGGTGCAGGAAGAAGCTGGGTTCCCTTGGGTGTGCTGAGCAGGAGGGGCCTGTGCGGCACCCAGCAGAGATGCCAGAAGGTAGCTGTGAGCCTGGGGTCTGGGAAGAGAGCTTGGATGTGGAGATCAAGTTGGGCATCCTTAGCCTTTGGACCTTGAAACTATTACTGAGGGGAGAATGAAAAGAGAAGAGGGTCTAGGAGTGAGACCCCAGGAACGCCAACAGCAAGGGCTGGGTAGGAGCAGAGGAGCCCACAGGGGAGACGGTAGGCCACACAGGTAGGAGAAAAACCAGACAAGGGGAGGTCGTGGGAGCCAAGGAAACAGTCAGTGCCCCGAGAGCCCCGCAGGCAGAGCCTTCATTGGATTGAGCAATGGGCTCACGTTGGTTCTGGGGGCGGGGGGTATGCTGATTTGCTGAAGAATGGGAGGTGAGGGTGTGTAGATACTGAGTGTAGACAACTCTCTAGAGAAGGTTGGTTGTGAAGAGATCTGGGGGGGTGGTTTGGCAGAAGGGGTGCAGTCATTGGAGGAAAATGTGGGCTTAAAGGAGAGACTGTTTCTGAGATTTTAAAGGATGTTTAACCGCTGAAGGGAAGGAGGAAGTAGAAAAAGAGAGGCAGAAGGATGCCTTTCACTCTTTCCCGACTGCACCCAGGTCAGACCTACATCGTCTTCCAGACCCAGGACGCCTGCACACAGACACACACCAGAAACAAAGTTTCATGACATGTACTCACCTTTACTGAGTGTGACACGCTGATATTTCCTCTCCTATTTTACTTTTTTTAAACTGCTGGTCACAGCACCCCAAATTGAATTTGTGATCCTTGAATGGTTCACCACGGTCAGTTTGAGAAACCCTGAGGTGGAAGGTACGAGGAGAGACTGGGGTGGGTGGAGGGGGTGACCCCTCTGGTGGTGAGTGCTGGGATCCAGAGGCGGGGGCTGGGCTTCCTCTGGGGAGGGACCCCATCTGTCATTCCAATAGGAGAAAAGGAGACGAAAGTTGGAGGAGGCACAGGGAAACATACAGGATTTGTGGTTAAAAGTTGATGGCTTTTGTTTTCTCCGTGAAGGTCACCTGTTAAAAGGTCAGGGGAAGGAAGAAGGTTAGAGGTTCTGAGGAGAAGGGGGAAGATTTGAACAGCCACAGGGAGGAGTAGAAGGAGCAGGGCAACAGCTCTGAGGCCTGATGGAGGTGGGCAGCCACGGATTTAAAGTGGTACCGATTTTCCTGGAATTTTAGTGAAGCCTATGCAAGAGAGTTCCTTCTTTGATTGGGGACAGGTAAGTCCTGCTACGGAACAAGGGCCAGGAATTCTTAGCTGAGTGAATGAATGAGCAAATAGCTCAATGAACACATTTATCAATTCAAAAAATATGTGGTGAGTGCCCACTATGTGCCCGGTACTGTTCTAGGAGGGGAATACAGACGTGACAAGGCAAAATTCTTGTCCCTTTGGAAGCAAAATGTGCATCAGACCCTTTGGACTTCATGAGGCTTTCAGAGGCTTGCTCCCTTCCTTCCTTCCTTCCTTCCTTCCTTCCTTCCTTCCTTCCTTCCTTCCTTCCTTCCTTCTTTCTTTCCTTTCCTTCTTTCTTTCTTTCTCTTTCTTCCTTCCTTCCTTCCTTCCTTCTTTCTTTCCTTTCCTTCTTTCTTTCTCTTCCTTCCTTCCTTCCTTCCTTCCTTCTTTCTTTCTTTTAAAGGTGGCTAGCCCAGTCCAGTGACAAATTTGGAGGCACGGCCATCATGCTGCCACATCCCTGTTTGTGTTCTATTTCAGCCCAAGACGAAGGAGTCAGGAAACATGGTCTTCATTTTCACCAGCTCAGAGAGCCAAAGCGACTTGTTCCAGGACACAGCACATCAGCAGAGCGGCTGAGACGGCTTGAGGCTGAGTTTCCCACTCCCAATGCTGAGGAGTTATTCCTGCTCTCCACACGGCACTGTCTCCACAAACCTTGACTTAGGTAGGATGCTGGGGTGGGAGGTGGGTGCTTGGATTTCAGTTTTCTGGAGGAAAATCTTAAGATGTTTTTTTTTTTCTTGTTTCCCCGAAGTGGAGCAAACAGAATGTCTGCATTGCCTCAAAAGGAAGTGGGTCCATCAGGCCAATGAGTACCAGTTGTCGAATGGCCTCTCTGGGGCAATGTGTGCCCTAGTGGAAGGTAAGAGTGTGTGTGTTCAGGACCCAGCCCACCCAGCTCCCCCATACGGACACCAGAGAAGGTGGTGTGGGAAGTGGGGAATCAGTATTTGTTAAAGACACACATCAAGAGGTACAGATGCTTGTGCAAACATGGATATACACGTCCTTATTCAGACTCACAAGCATGGACGTATAGTCGCAGGTATAGGTACACCCACAAATACACTCATATTCACATCTAAATGCTTACCCATTTACACACACACACACATCCAAGAGGACACACACATTTGAAACAAGCACATGCATGGTGCACATTTGGAGGCATATTTAAACTCACATACCTTAGGTGTATACTCACATGTGTATAAGCAGGTGCATGTGCACACGCACGCACAGGCACAGACACACACACAACAAAGATCAAATCTAAAAGTGCTCACTGAAAGTTGTACACTGTGTATTACACTCCCCCAGCCCCTCTCCATCAGCCTCATTTCTGTCTCGGTGCCTTCACCAGTGATCATATGCTGTCTCTTGCCTCCTGGCCTTTGCACAGGCTGTTTCTTCTAGAATATCTTCCACTGCTGCCTTTGCCACTCCTCACCTTTCAGTCACAGTGTATCTATCCTTTTCTCTGGGACCCCTGCCTTGGGCACCCACTTGGCATTTTCTATGCCCCCTTTCATAACACTCAGGCTCTTTTGTTCCAACTGCTTGCCCGTTTTCCCCAGGCTGTCAGCTGTTTTGTTCATGACTGTACATAGGAGGGCCTTAACACACATAGGTTGCCTGAATGAATAACTACTGTGTGTGGAGTGCTTAGCTGTGCCAGGAGCTGGAGTATGTGGGAACAGGTATTAACTTTCTATTATTGACCGCATTTCATAGCGGAGGAAAGGGAGGTATCCCAAGTGTCAGAGCTGGGATTTGAACCCAGGGTGGACTCTTTCTACTCCCAAGTGTTTCTCTGATTTCCCTCTTGCACTGGAGTCGGTACGTCTAGACCCACCGAGACTGGAGTTCATCCTTCCTTATCTTGCACCCTTGCCCAGGGGCTTCCCACCTCCCTGGCCGAGGGCATTGAGGTCCCTGCGTTCACATCTCAGGTGTGCCAGCTGTTCCGTGGCATGGGGCGGGGGCTGAGCTAAATCTTCCCGGCAGAAGCCGGAGGGAACCCCTGGGAACAGGTCTGGGGAGATGCGGTGCGGGGTGCAGCTGGGGGCTGCGTTATTTAACTGACTGCAAAGCGAACCCCCGCTGGGAGAAAGCTCTTTCCGAGCCCAAACCAGGCGGAAGCGTCGGGGCCAGCGCTATCCCCTGGGCTGGAAGCCTGGGCGCGGGGTCCCCGTGGGCAGCGCTCTCGGCCGGGCGGGGGGCGGCGGAGAGATGAGCGGAGCGGGCTGCGGCCGGGCTCGGGCTCCGGGCGTGGGACGGGCGGCTGGCCGGCTGGCGGGGTGGCGAAATGTCTTTTCCAGATTAGGGGCCCAGCCCGCGCTGTTGACACAGTCGTAAGTTTTAATGAGAAATTTTGAGTATTTGCGTGGGAGACGCCGCCTCTGTGTGCACAGATGCCGTGGGCTGGCGGCGCGGGGGGCCGGGCCTCCCGGGGGCCCGCTGCCACAGGCCCGGCACGGATTCCTTTCAGGCAAAGGGGAAACATTCAAACTCGCTCACCTTTGAACTGCCAGGGACGCTGTTTACCTTGGCTGCCCGAGTGGCAGTTTTACAGATATTAAATACCGTCCTGAGGGCGATCTAGGGCCTCCCGCAATCCCCACGCCCCGCCTGGGGCTGGCCTGGGCGCGGGAGGCCGGGCGCCCATCCTCGCGGAGGTCGCTGGGGTGGCTTCCCAGGCACGGCTTCCCGAGGGGTCGTGAGCCCCTCCCTGCAGATGGCTTTCTGTATTTTGCGCTGGGGAGACGCCCTGGGGCTCGCCCTTCTCATCCACTCCCCAGCCCATTCATCTCATAATTCGATTTTCTGTGTCAGGGCGGGAGCCGTGTGGAGGAGGCGGAGGGCTGTCTGGGGCCGGCTCTGATCACTTTCTTGATCACTTTCTTGATCTCTGCGTCTAGAAGGGGGATGTCTCAAGTGTAGGCGCCTCCCAGGCAGGACCCAGGTTGCCTGGCTCTCCTCTTCTCAGGGGAGAGTGGAGACCCCTCTCCCCAAAGATCCCTGTGGGACGAAGGAGGGCTCTGCCTGAGGCCCAGGCTTCAGTCCTGGCGGTCAGAGGGCTCCCTGCAGAGGAGCAAGCCATGTTGATTTTACGGAGAAGGCTGCTATGCACATTTCACTGCTGATTTATTGGTTTTTAACTAGATCCTTATGCTGGGCTAAAAAAGCCATCTTGCACTTTGCAAGGCTCTGCTGACTGCTGCCGAAAATGACACACAGGGGCTCCTCCTGCCCCCACCTCCCAGCTCCACCAAAAGGGCCATGGTGGAGGTGTGAGCCTGGAGTCCCGTTCTGAGCAGGGAGCCTCAGCCCTCAGCCTCCCCGCCACTGACCACCTGCGGTGTGCACTCCGGTGAGTGTGTCTGTGTGTGGAAGAATTTATGGACTTGAAGGGAGGGGCTGGGAGAGGGGGAGGGTCCATACTGAGCCCTGAAACACACTGCCCATCTTTTCTCCCTCGGGGCTCGCAGAGCACTTGTCATACATTTTGCTGAGCTCTGGAGTCAGGCGAACCTAGACTGACATACTGGTTACTGTCTCAGCTGAGACAGTAAAGTTTGGGAAGGTAGCTAGCCCCTCTGATTCCTGATTTTCATCATCTTTGGAGTGGGTATAACTCTGATCTAGGATGTGGGAATCATGTGAAATACTGTATGAGTGGCACTAACCCAGGGTCCAGCACACAGAGGGTGCTTACTGAGTAGATACCCTCTTGATTCTTCGTCCCAGCCCGGACTGGTCGCTCCTGGTAAAGGGGAAACTCTTTAACACAGTGGGAGGGTGACTCACAGCCTCCTGGTACCATGTGCAGTGCTTTGTGAGTTACATGGAAAATTAGATACTAATACAGACCGTTCAGTTTGTAAATCATACAGCACTTTTAACACATTAGCTCATCAAATCCTCCTAAAAGTTCTGTGAGAGAAGGGACAGGATAAAAGGAAGGAGCAATGTCATTGGACCCCGACAGATAAAGGGATTTTATCATAGAACGATAATTTGAACAACTTCTAGCCTAGAGCACTTTCCTTGATGTCACAGCTGCCTCTCCTATTATTCAACATTGCTTCTATTCTCAGGGAGAATGGCTTCACGGAAAAGGAGGGTCTTAGGTAGAGGGATCTTAGGTACACAGATGGGGTACTTGCAGACATGGGAGCAAAGAAGACCCACATGGACACCCGCCTGTAGGAGAGGCCAGCCCTGGAAGAGCAACAAGAGCAGGGTGGGCACAGTGAAGACAGGTCTGATGGAGACCCCCAGAATTCAAGGAGCCAGAGGAGGACGCTGGCCGCATCTGCAGAATCCATCAGGCAGCTTGATGGGTCGCCGTTAAACAAAGATGGGATAAGGTTACATGTGTTTTCCGTGGGAGTCGGCTCCAATTTCAGCCTGATGATTTAGTCAGGTGTAAGCATGAAGTTTCCAATTTAGAGAAATAAATCTCCAGTGATTTTATTATCCCCTGTTTTACCCTGACACCCAACTTCACCCCGGCCCCCTGTCAAAGCCCTCGTGATGTGTTTATATAGGGCGCACTGTAATTGATTGGCGTGCAATAGAACATGACACAGAAAATGTGGCCTTCCCCACCAGGCCCAACTCTGGGAGCTTCCATATTTCATCATCCCCCGGGCCCAATCTCAGGCCCCCACTACTGTGGCCACAAATTCCTGGGATTCTGAGTTGTCCAAGAATAGGAGTACAGGGCCAAGGAGTCCAGCCACGCACCCCAAGGTAGGCTCAGAAGGTGTTTTGACTTGGAGATGTGGGGTGGACACCAGAGAGAGACATCTGCCCTGGGTAGAGGCTGGTTGGGGTGGCTGGTCTCGTGACCTCAGAGGTCCTGCCTTTTCTTATTTATTTATTTATTTTTGGCTGCGTTGGGTCTTCGTTGCTGCACGCGGGCTTTCTCTAGTTGTGGCGAGCAGGGGCTACTCTTCGTTGCAGTTGCACGGTCTTCTCATTGCGATGGCTTCTCTTGTGAAGCACGGGCTCTAGGCGTGCAGACTTCAGTAGTTGTGGCTCGTGGGCTCTAGAGCGCAGGCTCAGTAGTTGTGGCACACGGGCTTAGTTGCTCTGCGGCATGTGGGATCTTCCTGGAC
Organism: Balaenoptera musculus; assembly: GCF_009873245.2. Lineage (NCBI taxonomy): Eukaryota > Metazoa > Chordata > Mammalia > Artiodactyla > Balaenopteridae > Balaenoptera > Balaenoptera musculus. The sequence continues at coordinate 39,154,877 of NC_045785.1, forward strand.
CAGGGCTCGAACCCGTGTCCCCTGCATTGGCAGGCAGATTCTTAACCACTGCACCAGCAGGGAAGTCCCGGGTCCTGCCTTTTCTGAGAGTTGCTTAAATGCATTGTCCATGGCTCTGAGGTTTAGTGATTCTAAAGTTCTAAACTTCTGAGATGGTCTGATTCTGATAATCTGTTATTTCAATCTATGAATCTGTGGTCCTAGATTTATGAGTCTGTGGCAATAGTAAATAATACATGTAATACTATGATATACTATGATAATATTTCTCATAAATACGAATACAAATGTAGATGTGGGTTTGAATACTGACATCAATGCGAAAACCAATACCAGTTCCAATATTATTTATCAAGGGCTTTCAGTGTGCCTAGCACTGCACATTATGTAATTCTTTCATTTAATTTTCCCAGCAACTCTGTAGGAAGACATTGTTATCTCTGTTTGACACATGATACCACTGAAGATCAGAGAGGATAATAACTTGTTCAAGGCTACACAGTTGGTCTCTGTTTTTTAAGATTCTGAGACTTTAGTATTCTTGCCTATAAGCCAGCCAAGACAAGTGGAAAAAGCAGACAGATGTGGGGTGAGAAGCAACTCCAACCTCATGGGTGTTGTTAGGAGTGCGCCTTATAAGTGCCCAGTTAGCCCAGCTGTTATTGACTCTGTCCTCAGCCCTAGGAGAGGTATCAAGATAGAGAATCCCCAAGGTTCGGGTTAGAGAGTGAGGGCCCAGCCTTCACCAAATCTGGATGATGGAGGAGTTCACTTCTGATTTCTCTAGAATCATATCATTTTTCCATGTGAAGGAGGGAGTCACTAGCCCAACCTCCCAATTAGGATCTAGATTCTTGCCTGCCCCAGCCCCCTGATGGGGGTGGGGTGCCTGTTTTCTATTTGCACATCTCTAGGACAGGAAGATTCTACCTCCGAATGAGCTGAAACCTGTTTTTCTGTAGCTTTGATTTAGGGATCTGAACTCTTTCCTATAGGTCCACAAGCAAATCTGCTTCCTCTGTTCCATGACTTTGGAGATTCTGAGACACAGTAAGTCAAATTTGTCTACTAACTTATCCATCATCCATCCATCCATCCATCCACCCATTCCCACCATCATCCATTAACCATACATTCATCCATCTATCTGTTTCTTCACCATTCATCTATTCATTCACCTGTTCTCCACTTATCATCCATCCATCAATCAATACATCCACTCTTCCCTCCTTTTTTCTATTTCTTCATCTCTCCATCCATCCACCACCACTCTAATAGCCATCCATCATTCACCTATTCATCCACCCATTTATTTGACTCATTCACTTATTTGCTCAGTCATTAACTCATTGAGGGACGGTCACCCAAATGGCACTGTTTAGACACTCTGAGGGACACAAAGATGAATATGCTCTCAGTGAGCTTGGGAGAGAGACTAGACTTACATCTACAGAGTTTACCCATTCCACGACATCAACAATGAAGGCACTGGCTCAGCCATTTGTACATCAGTGTTGGGCGAGGGGTTCAGGCTCTAAGTGCAACCAGAGGCCAGAGGAGAGAGGGGCCAGTGTGGGTGTGCTGTTCAGGTTGGGCTTCCTGCATATTATTTTCTTCACTTCACAAACTGGTTTCTTAGACGTGATTCCCCCCACTGGACCAGCACTGAAGTTTTGTACTGATTCCATTCATTCATTCTTTGGTTCAAGAAATGCTTTTTGAGCATTATTATCTGTCTAACTCTTCAGATATGGTGGTGAATAACAGATCCTTATTTATCATTTAGTGTAGGAAACAGATGATAAACAAGTAAACAAATAAATGCCCAATATAATTTCAGATAGTAATAAGCGCCATTAAAAAAAAAAGAACTCAGAAGAGGACAGAGCAGGAAGGAAGATGCTATTTTAGATAGGGACATTGGGAAGACTTCTCTGAGGAGGTGACATTTGGGCAAGGATAGGAATTCTTGGGGATTCCTAGGGATGGAGGCCCTGGCCCTTGGCTTCCTGTTTCCACTGGAGAAAGGGAAGGATATGGACCAGGACTGGAATCATGGGAGGCTTGGGCCGCCCTTAGCTGGAGAAAGAAGGATGGTTCATCAAGAAGCAGAGCTGAGGTTTCTTTTGGAAAAGTCAACCCTTGTGGTCCTCAAAGGGCATTCACTTAGTTCCCCTCACCTGGCAGGGCACTGTCCTCATTTACAGTGAGGAAACAGAATGGGGACAGAGTATGACTTGCCTAAGATCTCAGAGTGGGTCAGGGGAGGATTCACACCAGTTCATGGTGTGGAAGCCAGCCCCTGGTGCACACCCTGCCCTCCAAAGCTCTGGTCCTTGGGTGGGCTGTGTGGGGAGGTTTCCCACCCCATTGGTCCTCTTCTGGAGGGGAAGGCCTGGTGGGGTTCAGTTCCTGGTGACTCTTGTGTTCTCTTCTTAAACTCTCAGATCCAGGGGCGTGAAAAAGATGAGTCTCAGAAGCCCCAAGGGGCCAGGATAGTGCAGGGCCCAGGAGAGGTGGAGGGCCAAGGTGAAATCTGTGCCTTTCCTTTGGGGAGAGAGGAGAGAATGATGTACTCAGCATCAAAATGAAAGCTGAATGGAGGCAGTCGTAGGCTGGGAGTCCAGACACCTGGTTTCTAACCCTAGTCTCTGGTTTGCTGTGGGACCTAGGAAAATGCCTTCCCTCTAGAGACCCTCACTGTAAATTGAGGGGTTTAAACCAGATGACTGTTGTGAACCCTTCTAGTTAGAACATGCTTGATTTGCATTGATATAAAACAGGCTGGAATTTCAGCAAGAGGGAGGCAGGTAAGATATCAAATGCAACTTCCACTAAAACAGTTTACCCACCATGGGAGTACACTTTGTCTTCCAGAAACTTGGTAGCCAGACACAGGGATCTGTTCTGGGCCTGGGTGGGATCTAGGCCTCAGGGAATTGATTATACTTGTATAACTGATTATACAAGTATTGATTATACTTGATTATAATTGATATACTCATTCATATCCAAAGATATCCCCAGATGAAGCATGCTTCCTGATATTCACAGCCTGTGTGGCCCCCACTCACAATGACCTGGGCTGGCCCTGTGACTCCTCTGACCAATAGAGTAGTGGAAGTGATGCTCTGCCAGTTCTGGCTAGAAGGTCTACTGCTGTGTAACGAATTACCGCAAACTTGGAGGCTTCAGACAAAACCCATTTATTAGCTCACATTTCTGTAGGTCCAGGCATGGTGTAGCTGGGTTCTCTGCTCAGGGTCTCACCAGGTTGAAAGCAAGGTGTTGGCTGGGGCTGTGATCTCATCTGAGGCTTGGAGTTGGTCCTCTTCCTGAATTCTCCTGGGAGCATTCAGGTCTTTGTGGCTGTAGGCCTGAGGTCCTCATTGTCTGGTTGGCTCTCGGCCAGGGGTCTGTCTAAGCTGCTAGAGGCTGCTCTCAAGTCCTAGCACCATGGCCCTCTCTCAATGTGGCAGCTCGGTTTTTCAAAGGCAGCAGGAGATTCTCTCTCCAGTTTGCTATGATGACATCTTACATAGTATAACATAATCTATGCCATTGCATTTGCCATATAATGTAACCTAATCAACAGAGTTACTTTCTCCTATTTTCAGGTCCCACTCACACTTAAGGGGAAGGGATTATACAGAGCATGTGCACTTGTGGGTGGCAATCTTGGGGGCCATCTTAGAATTCTCCCTGTTTCACTGGCCCAAGCTTTAAGAAGTCCTGGCAACTTCCACTCATGTTCTTTTGAGCTCCCTGAGCTGTGATCTAAGAAGTCTGGCTACCCTGATAGAAACACTACGTGGAGAAGCCACCTGGGGAGGGAGAGGCCCTGAAACTACATGGGATGAGAGAGGCCCAGATGCCCGAGTGTCTCAGCTGGGTCCAGCCTTCCAGCCATCCCTGCCAAAATGCCAGACATACAAGTGAACCATCTTGGATATTCCAGCCCAGTTGAGCCCCCTGAAGTCTGCAGCCCCAGCTGACATCACGTGGGGCAGAAGAACCACCCAGCTGAACCCAGTCAACCCACTGAGCGTAGTAAATGATCCCAGAGCCTTTCACTGATTCCACCTGCCAAATACTACTTGTTCTAGGAGGATACATGGTTCTGCCCATTGTATTTTTTGGGTCATGGGAAACCTGTCTGTTGCGGAGAAATTCTCCACAGCAGAGTACCTATTGTGAGGGTGGTGCCATCATTGAAGGGTGTATATGGTCCCAAGGCTGGTCCCTTCTTAGTTATCTTGAGAGGTGGTGGGGTTGAGTGGGGAAACTTCTAGAAGGGAAGGCCAGGGATCTGGACAGTAGCACCAACTGTTGCCCTGCAGTGTGATCTTAGAACTATAGGCCTCACTTCTATGGTGCTTTACGCATATTAACATATGACATATTAACATATTAATTCAACACAATAACCCTGGGAAGTAGGTACCATTATTACTCCACTTTATAGATGAGGAAATGGAGGTACAGAGATGTTAAATAACTTGCCCAAAGTCACACAGCTAGGCAGTGGTGGAACCTGTATCTTCCCTGGACACAATGATTCTGACTCTGAGATTCTAGAATTTCATGGTTCTAGGATCTCTAAAATTCTACAATTCTTAAGGTCCTGGTAGCCCCAAATTCCATTAGTTTGAAGATCATAGAATTCTCAGATTCCAGGTTGAAAAAGCAAATGCCTGACATCTGTGGGAGTGGGGGCCCGGGGCCGTGAGGGGGAATGGCACAGCTTGAACCTTCAGCCCTGCTCAGCCCTGTACTCCAGCAGTTAAAGATGCCACTGCCCCTTTAGGCACTTACTTCATTTCTCTGAAACATAAAACCTCTCTTGGAACTGGGAGCCTTTGGAAGTAAGAGACAACGACGTCTGCAGCATCCACGGAGAGGAGCCAGAATAAGCAGTGCGAACGGGACTCGGAGTTCCCTGAGAATGACAACATTCTTTGCATCCCGCAGACCCCAAATAAACCCACATCATCCTCAGGCACTACCGAGGCCCGAGAAGGGAAGTGAGGCGAATGTTTGCATAGGGCCCACCACCCTGGGTGTTGTGTTTCTGTTGGAAGGGGGGCCACATGACTGGTGGCCCTAGAATAGCTGTTTGCTCCGGGACTGTGGGGAGGCCGTCCAAGGCCCGGAAGCAGGACGGCTGGCTGTGTTCTGCAGGCAAAGATAAGAGCCAGGTCAGGGTTGACATGTGGAAGCGTTTAGGAGTCCGGGAGATTGGACACTGTAGAATGAAATGTGCTGGAGGGCCTGGGGGCCCAGGAGTGACTGACTCCAGCGGCCTCATTCTACAGATGGCGAAACTGAGGGGAGAAGAGTGGCTGCCTCACAACATTTAGTGTGGAGCACAGTAAAGCCTCTGGAATGGACCCTGTGCTTCAGCTCCACCAGTGTAGTTAGTGCCTTTAACCCAAACACTTTCTCATCTCTGGGCCTTTGCTCAGGCTGTGCACTCTACCTGGAATGCCTTCCACCTCTTATTTGCCTGTGGAAATACTTAGCTTTCAAGGCACAGCTCTGAATCTTCCTCCTCCAGGAAGCCTTCCTTCATCCTTCCCCTGTCTCTGATATCCTCTCACCCGCTTCTCTGAGCACTGAGAGCATTTCACCTGTCTCTCTCTTTTGCTACATGTTGTTTTTCCCTTCCAGGTAATAATAATAGTTGCTATTTTTGTTCAGATACTGTAGGCCAGGTAATTGACGTGCATCTTCTTTTCTTTTTCTTTATTTTAAAATCCCCATTTTACAGATGGGCAAACTGAGGAGCAAAGAAGTTAAGCAATTTACCCAAGGCTGCACAGCTAATGGGTAGCAGAGCCTAGCAGACCCATGGTCTGGCACCATAATCCACACTCCTATTTTCCATATTTCTTTTTCATTCCAGGACCTAGCATAGTGTCTTGCACCTAATAGGTATGTTGTTCAATAAATATTTGTTTAGTAAATGAAGGAGCAGCTCTAATAATAAAATAAAATTTACCTGTAATCCTACCACATAGAGATTCTGGAAATTCATCCTTTAGATATTTTTTCTAATGCAAGGATAAACTTTTTATCATCAATTTTGAGGATCATAGATCAATGATCTATGATCATTGATCTATGATCAATGTACATTGTACATTGTACATGTACAATGTACATGTGCATTGTACAATGTACATAAGGCATCAATGTACAATATGTTTGACATTTTGTCGTGTTTTTTTATATCTAATAAGTATTCATTGGATGAATGAAAATACATAAGCAACAGTCTATGCATATTAAGGAGATTTGAAGAGCACTGCAAGGCTTGCCAAAAACATTTCCTCTGCCTCACGACAGTAGTACTAGAAATTCCTATCGTTGGACTCACTCCTCTGGATTAAGTCACTGCTTCCAGGTGGTTCTAGTTAAATATATCAATTAACTGAGAAAAAGTAAGCCAATTAGCACTTGTGAATAGAACTGTTCTCAGTCTTAATAGAATGACAGGTCATCTTTTTCAGGTTAAGGAAGTGTTCTTTTATTCCTAATTTGCTAAAAAGCTTTTCACTTTTCAATCATGAATGGCTGTTAAATTTTATCAAATACCTTTTCTGCATCTAATGAGATGAGCACACCATTCTTCTTTAATCTGTTTATATGGCAAATTACATTAAACATTTTTGTATGTCAGATCATTTTTGCACGACTAAGATAAATCCAACTTGCTCATAATGAATTATCCTTTTTATACATTTCTGCATTCAGTTTTTTATTATTGTTTAGAATTTTTACCTCTATGTTAAATTGGCCTATAATTATCCTTTCTCATACTGTTCGTTTCAGGTTTTGATACCGTGTTTATGATAGCTTCATATGATAAGTTGGGAATATTCCCTCTCTTTCTCTATTTTGAAACAGCCCTGTCTGACTGAAATTACTTATTCCTTCAGTAAAGACTCTGGGTCTGGATTCTCTTTCAGGGGAAGAGAATTTTTAAAGTACAGATTTAAAATAGTTCGTGACTGTAGAGCTACCTAGATATTTTAATTTTTTTGAGTCAGTTTAGGCAAATTGTAATTTGCTCATTTCATCCACATTTTTATATTTAGGTGCAAAAATTTGTCATAATACCCTTTTATCTTTCAATGTTTGCAGCATATTTAGTTATAACTCCTTTCACTGCTAATTTTCTTTTTTCCCTTTTTTGAGATATAATTGACATATATTAATTTCATGTGTACAACATAATGATTTAATATGTGTATATATTGTGAAATGATCACCATAATAAGTCTAGTTAATATTGATCACCACACAGTTACAAATTTTCTTTTTCTTGTGATGAGAACTTTTAAGATCTGCTCTCTTAGTCACTTTCAAATATACAATAGAGTATTATTAATTATAGTCACCCTGCTGTACACTAGCAACCTCTTATTTAATTCTCACAATAGTCCTCTTTGATAGATAAGGAAATTGAAACCCTGAGAGGTAAAGTTACCTGCCTGAAGTCACATGCCCAGAAAGTTCCAGAGAAGACATTCATACCTGGGTCTGCCTGGCTTCACCACCCACACCCAAGCTGCTGGATTTCCACCTTCCTAAAGGTCACTCGTCTTCAAGGACATGGTTCTTGCTCATGCTGCCTTTTAATTTTTCACCTATACCTCTGCCCCCACTGCCTGTCAGCTCTTCAAGGGCAGGACTCCCATCCCCCTCCCTGAGCTGTCCCCCAAAGAAAGCGCCCAGTGAAAGTTGGGTTAATTTAGGGACTAAGAGGCCATTAAGGTGGAATAATTTAAGGACCCCAGGAAAGGGCCCAGACGGTGAGTGTCCAGGCTGTTTCTGGTCTCTGTTGTCCCTGAACAGTTAGGACAGCTTCCTGGAAGATGGGCGCTGACCTCTGCCTTGAAAAATGGCATTAAGAGGAGATATCAGAGGCAGCATCGGGGTAGGAAGAGGGAACCTAAAGAAGCCATAGAGAGGCCTGTTCAGCTGGAGTAGAGCCCCTTGATGCTAAAAACTGGGAGCCATAAGCCACAGCTGGAAAAGCACTGAGTCTTGGCGAGAGAGGCAGTGCGGATCCAGGGTGGGTTCTTGGGTGGCAGAGTGATGGAGATTCCCCAGGCAGCCCAGGAAGGAACTTCACTAGTCATGTCTCCAAGCCTCTCCCCAGGCACTTGCCTCTGCTTTCAGTGACAAGCCCTCGCCACCTCACTGGAGGATGACCCTGTGGTGTTTCCTGGAAGAATTCCTAGGGTAGAGGTACCTGGAGATGATGGAGGAATAGACATGTGTCGCAGGAAGGCCAGGGAAGCCATCGGGAGGCCGTTTAGTCCCTCAGTGCTGACTGATTGGGCACCATGTGCGATAAACACGGTGCTGGGCAGTGGTCTCCAGTTGCCCTGTCTTCTGACCAATAGTGGGTCTCTGGGTTACAGTTTCCAAGCTCATTCGAATGTGCACAATGTGTACATAAGGGCCCAAGCTTTGGGATCAGGCAGGCTGAGGCCATATCCCAGCCTTACCACCTACCAGCCAGGTGCCTTGACACAAATGGCTTAATCCCTCCAAACCTCGGTTTCCGATTTCCTCATGTGTCAAATAGGCACGATGCCCCCTGTCTCTCAGGGATGTAAAACAGTTGGCCCACAGGAGTGCTTGGAAGATGATGGCCATCCCTACAATGGTATCTCATCCTCATCCCATGCTTATATAGCTGTCTATCCACCTAGGGATTGCAGGTTCTTCTGCAGTTCCAATTACAGTCCATGTGCCTCTAGGTCTTTCTGGAGCTACAGATGGGCTGTTGGCTGCCTTCCGGTCAGTGGCTCCTGGATTTGGGACCAGGAGCCTGGGGCCTCAGAGTTGTTTGATTCTCTGGTTCTCTGATTCCAAGGTTCTCAGGCCCCCGCTTTCCTCTCCAGCCTCTCTGTCAACACCCTCCCTCCCTCCTCCTCCCATCTCTGTCCCCTGGGTGTGACTCTACTTGCTCTCCTGCCTCCCAGCCTTTGCTCACACTCACACTCTGTCTGGAGCACCTTCCCCCTCACTGTCCATTCAGCTTTCTCTAACTTCTCCTTTTGGTTTGGATGTTCCCTCCTGAGACCCAGATGGGCTGGGTGCTATGGCTCTTCCCCAAGACTACAGGGCGGGTATTGGGTGAACGTCTTTAAAGGGCCTGGGATAGAAGAGACATCTTCAGGTGTCAGGATGACGGGCAACTGTCCATCCATTCATTCATTCATGAAGCTCATACTCTGGCCAGGCCCTTTGCTGGTACTGGGACACTGAGGGAGACGGCATAGCAAAGACTTAAGAGCAGCAGTTTTGGTGTTTGCCTGACCAAAGTGTGAGTCTGGATTCTGCCACTTTCAGACTGTAACCTTGGCAACTGATCTCCCCTCTCTGAACTTTACATTCCACATCCGTAAGAAGGGATCGCTGTGAAGATGAATGGGGATCATCCACGTATTAGTCTGCTTGGGCTGCAATGACAAAATACCACATACTGGGTGGCTTCAACAACAGAAACGTGCTTTTTCAGTTCTAGAGGCTGGAGGTCCGAGATCAGGCTGCCAGCAGAGTTGGTTTCTGGTGAGGCCTGTTTCCTGGGCTTGTAGATGACTCTTCTTGCTGTGTCCTCACATGGTCTTTCCTTTGTGCATCAGTTCTGTCAGATTAGAGCTCTGCCCTTATGACCTCATTTAACCTTAATTACCTCCTTAAAAGTCCTGTCTCCAAATGCTGTCACATTGGGTTTTGGGGCTTCAACATAGGAGTTTGGCGGGGACACAGCTCAGTCCACAGCACCATGTTAAGTGGTTAGCTGAGCTTGGACAGTGCTTAGTGACTGCTCCCGTGGAGTCTCAGCTTAATGGCTGCAGGCTACGATGATGAAGAAGAAGACTCGGTCCCTGTGTTTTTCAGAGTCTCTGGATCTGGTGGCAGAAACTGGCCTGTATGTAGGAAATGATAAAAAGGGGATAGTGGTACCCAGAGATGTTATCTAAGGGTAGAGTCAGGACGGTGACCCAGGTCTTTGTCCACAGCACTGTGCTGCTCAGAGTTGTGGTCTCAAAAGTTAGGTGTGTGTTTCTCTGGCCTGTGAGCTCCCCAAGGGCCAGAGCCTGCTGATCCAACTCTGGGGGTCAAGCACAGGATCATGCACCTGAGAATGTTTGATGACTAACTGAATGGATACATGAGATTATGAATGAATGATGGAGATGGGTGGCTGGAAGGGTAGGAGGGTAGATGGGTGAATGGATGGATGATGGAGTGGGAGGAGGAGGAGGAATAACTGCCCAAGTTAGTTAATCCTTTCTGACTTTAGTTGCTCTAGCTGTAGAAGTACATTCACACTGTTGTGCAACCTTCACCACCATCCATCTCCAGAACTTTTTCATCTTCCCCAACTGAATCTCTGTATCCCTTAAACACTAATGCCTCTCCCCACTCCCTTCAGCCCCTGGCAACCCCCGTTCTACTTTTTGTCTCTATGCATTTGCCTATTCTAGGTAAGGAGGTGAGTTTTTAAAAGGGACTGTTTACAAAGGTGTGGGTAGGGTTTAGGGAAAGCAACTGGCTATGGGCAGTAGCCTGGGGCTGGTAACTCAGGGCACTGTTATGTCCCAGAGAGGTGAAGGCTGGGAGCGCCTGTAGGGGCTCAGGAAAAGGGCAGAGGGAGGGGGTGGAGGAGCTACGGGAGATACTGAGCTCAAACAAAGCCCAGGGGAAGCCTCTGAGCAGTTTATAAAGACACTAAGATAAATCACAGAGGCAGCGACTAAATCAAAAGGCTCTTGTGGCAGTTTGTATATTGTAGGAGAATGACAATGGGAAGGTGTAATGAGTTTCCTTTTCCTTTCCAATGCTCCCTAGCCACTTCGCTCACTCAGTGATTTGCTTGCAAATTTGTTTTGCTTTGTGGAAGATGATTTGCATGATGAGAGGTGCACCCCTGCCCCCCAGTGTCGGATTCTTCACTCCGATCCAGCCTGCGCCTCTCTGACTTCACAGCAGCAGCCTTGCCAACTTCTCCCTGCCCCGTCCTCCATCCTCCCAGAGATGCAGAGTAACTTGGATGTTGGAGAAAGAACAAGCAGAGGAGAGGAGGTATTTCCTAACTCCCCTCACCTATGCCTGGGCTGTGGCGTCTTAGCTACGCCAACATGACTGACTTCTCGCTAAAACCTCTCCGTCACCTCCGTATACACACTTGGTTTCTCTCTCCTCCTCTCTTCTCTCATTTTCTTCCTCCATCCTTGAATATTCCAGGCCCAGCACATCCATCTGAGAGCGCAGCTCACCCTCTGACACTCAGCTGCCCAGTGCTTTCCTGCATCCCTGAGTTGATGGGTGAATTCTGACTTCCTATGTCCGGGGAGAAACCTCAGGAGATCCTAATCTCTTGCATCCCCAACTGGGACGTGGGAATGGGGGCTGCTCAGGAGGGAAGTAGTCACTCTAAGAGGCAGATCCCTGTGTTCCCTCTTGTTCTCACCTTCTGCTTATGTAATAAAAACTGTCGTGTGCTGATTACTTTCTGGGAATTTTGCACACATTTATAACCTCATTTAATTATCACAACAACCCTGCTCAGGAGGCTTAATTCCCATTTTGCAGAGGAGAAATTTGAGTAGAGAGGTCAAATGACTTATCAAAGGTTGCACAGCTGTTTGCCACAGAGATTGAATGTAGGTAGATCTGTCTCCAAAGCGCTTTTCAACCAATTCTTTCCAACCAGTTCAGGAGGTAGTGAGTTCCTGGTCTCTGGAAGCATGTAAGCAGAGGTTGAATAGCCATCTGTCATGGAGAGAACACAGTTCAGGAGAAGTTTCCTTCCTGTACTGAGACGCTAAGATTCTAGGACTAGGTTTAGATTCTGATATTGATTTTCTCTAATTGACATGCATCTCTTGGGAAGCAGTATTGGGGCAGGTGCCTCAGTGAGGTCTGGTCATACGGAGGCAGGCATCCTGGGTTGCAAGGGGCAGGGAGAAGGGGCAGGAGGGCGGGGTGAAGGAGAAGTAATCAGGTAATAAGTTCTCTCTCCTTCCTGTTCTTGCTAGTTTTTCCTTGTTGCCCTGGGCTGGTCTTGGAGTCCCAGAAGGGCAATATTTTAAAATCCATTCAGTTTTGAACAAAAGTGTCACCAGGGTTGCAATGTGCTCTTTATATATTGCAAAGAAACAAGCCCAGGGCAGGGAGCAGAAGTGCTGGCTTTAATCCTGTTGCTGCTGCAGGTTTGTGGTGTGATTTTTGGGCAAGCTTCCCCATTTGTTTAACGAGGGCTTGGGGAGGCTCACGGCCGAGGACCCTCCGGGTCCTGATGTTCAGTTCCCTGGGAGGGAAGCAGGCTTGCCTGTGTGTCGAGCCGGGGCTGCACCAGGGGGCTCCATAGCAGGCAGGGTGTGGCCGGTGCTGACTCGGTTTCCCCTGCTCTTGCCAGCCCCCAGATTCCCATTCCAGCTAAGCTGCTCCCAGACTCCCAACCCTCAGAAACTGAGATAATAAATGTGGTTTTAAGCTTCTTTGGGGGTAACTTGTTATGCAGCAATAAATAATGAAGACACTCACGCATCTGTGATCATACGGCAGAGATGGCCTTACGTACATGCCTGGTGGGTGGGTGGCTGGTTGGCTGATGGCCGGGGATTCTTCACTTGGGGGCAGTCCCAGGCTTCCCAGAGCAGCAAGAGAGGCCAAGTCCCGATGTGTAAGTGCTTTTTAAGCCTCTGCTTGCATCACATTTGCTAACAGCCTTTGGCCAAAGTAAATCACAAAGGCAACTCATGTTCAGGGGGTGAGGAAACAGACTCCATCTCCTGAAGGCTGGGGAAGAATTTGTGGCCACTTTTTGCAATTACAGCACATGGGGCTCCTGTACTAAACACCCCTTCCTTCTCCACTTCCTCACTCTTGAGCAGCCTCCCTTTTGTGCGACTCTGAGTCTAAATCAACACTTAACTGAGCACCCGTGATACGGCAGGTGTTTTCACCATCACGGCCTTAATTAATCCCTGACAACAGCCCTTGCAAGGTAACCCACCTCGTGGGTGAGGAATGCAGGTTCAGAAAGACAAGGTGGTGGCCTAAAGTCATAAAGCTGGTAACTGACAGAGCCAGGATCCAATCCACATCTAGGAATTCCAAATTTGGCATTAGTTTTACTTTCCCTGTCAAGATGCCCAGAACTTTCCATTTAACTTGGTCTTTTCAGACAGACACAGGCAAGATATGTGGAGACTGGTCCTGGCTGGGTTCTCCCCAGGAATCCCTGTTCTGGGACAGCCGGCTGGGGCTGAAGGGGATCAGTGTGGGGCAGGAAGTTCGGGCAAAATGAACAGACTCTAGGGGGCGACAAAGGCCAAGACGCCTTCTCATTGCTACCCTATGCTCCATTCACTTCTTCCTCAGAGGAGAGAGATGCTGGCCTGTAGGAGAGAAAACTGTCATCTTCAGGCTCTAAGAAACCAGGGGAGGGAGGGGAGGAGGAAAAGGAGTGGGAGAGAGGGGAGGGAAGGAGAGAAAACAGAAGGAGGAGGGAGAAGAGAGAGGCAATAAGATGGTTAAGAACAGAGGGAAACTAAGAAAAAGACAGAAAATTAAAGAGATAATGAGACAAGAGACGGAGAGATATGGGGATAAAGAGAAAAAAAGAGAGGGAAGGAAAGAAAAATAAACTCCTAAGACAGGGATGGAGAGAAACAGAGACAGGGAAGCACAGATGCGTGGAGAGAGAAAGGAAACAGAGAAAGGCTGAAGGGAGAGAGAGAAAGGAAGTTGGCAGGGTGGTGGATGAAGGAGAAGGGATGAGAGGGGAGGAGGAGGGTTCAGTCATGCTGTGTGACCTAGGTCAGGTCAGCTCTCTGAGCCCCATTTCCCCATCAGTAAAAAAGGACTGCCTTCTGGAGCAGTTGTGAGAATTACCTGAGCAAATACGCGTGAGGACTTTGTAAACTCTGAAGCGCTATACAAACCTACATTGCTATCGTTGACAGTTTGGGTTGGCCAAAAAGTTCGCTCGGGTTTTTCCATACCATCTTATGAAAAACACGAACGAACTTTTTGGCCAACCCAATGTTATCATTCTCATGTCATGGTGGGACAACATAATGCTAGAAAAGAGTGTCAGAACAGGTGACACATGTCACACCTCTATAATGAGCGGCATAGAGTCAAGGGAAAACTGGAGCTTCTTGATACTAAGACAGTGCTCCATGTAAGATGCCTGAATGATTTAAGTCCACTTTGGGTTGGGGGCAGAACTGCCACATTATAGGTACATAATTAAGAAAAACAACTGAGAGCACACAGTTGTTCCTACAAGCGCTCCCTTTGTTTTTCAGGATCACAGTCAATGTTTGAGTGTACCCTGGGACGTCTATACGATATGCTGTAGCTCCCCTTTAGGTCATCAATAATTATGCAGAATGTCATGGTGATGGTGCTGCTTTTTTGCATCTCATGTAAGTGAACTTAATTTTTAAAAGATTAACAGTATCATCTCGAGACATATTGAAGACTATTGGTGTTTCATGTGGATTTCTGCTTCGGATAAACACACAGTGCCCCTCCTCTCTCCACAAACTGCACTGCATATTGCTGGAGGTGAAACAGCTTTTCTTGAAAGTTAGCTGGAAGCTTTTGACAGGTAGGTGTTTAGTGTCTGCGTTATAGGACTTGATGGACCAATTTGTCAGACCCACCTCACACCACTCAGAAAATTCTCTGATGTATTTGGGAAGACTGGGCAATTGTTACTGCCAGTAAGTGCACTGACTGGTGGGTGGCAGGCCATTTCTTGCATAAACAGTAACTTTTTCTTTGTATCACTATGAAATCTTTTTGAAGACATTTAAAGCAGTAATTAGGGATCCAAATTTAAGTTAATAACCAACTCTTTCATTGTAAATCACACATCTGAAGTAACACTGCATAAACCTGACAACTACCTGACAACTTGTTCCTCCTCTTGGAGGCTGACCCATTATTATAACACACATTCTGATTTCAGAAATTCTAAAGGGTAAAGAAGAACAAATTAGGAAATGTGAGTGGCTAAGAACAATGGAAATGACCTGATATAGTTTGTTGATAAGAGAGAGAAAACCACATGTTTTGAAAAGATCTTGATTATATCTAATATATTAAAACAGTTCAAAATTGATACTTGGGATACTTCTGCCTCATTTGAGTGAATGAGATGCTATGACTGCAATACTCATTGCTGCCACTAGGTAGTGGTAGTGTCATGTATGGCCTAAGCGTCTGGACTTTCTCCACGTGGTCTATCAAGTGTCACAGATTCATGGCACTTACCTAGCCAAACACTGCCCCCCCTCACCCACTAAAATAAGTCTGGTTTGAGTCATGGTTCTGGCACTTACTAGCTGTGTGGCCTGGGGTAAGTTAGCTTTCTCACTTGAGGGGAGGGGGATAAAGTAGTGCCTTCCATGACTTAGGCATTTTATATTTGTAGAGCGCTTCTCACCTTACCAAGAACCCTTGGACTGTGTACCTCTAGGTGCCTACACACGCTGGCATGAGGTTAACGTTCCCAGCTCAGCTGTGAGCTGTGTAGGGCAGGGAGCATAATTTATAACTGGACTAACCCCTTACATTGGTACATGTATCAATCCGTATTTACACAATACTAGTAGCTACCCTTTATTGAGCATGTACTCAGTACCTATCTCAATACCTGTTCTTTTAATCCTCACAGCAACCCTATGAAGTTAGTATCCCTGTTATGCCCATTTCACAGAGGAGGAAATCCCCAGGGTTGTGGGAAGATTAAATGACTTAATGCATAAAACTTGCTAGCACAGTGCCTAGGACGTAGCAAGTGCTCAGTACTTACAGTGCTTATTATTTACAAGTGAGGGGATCAGGCTTGTAAACTGGGGAGTATAAAACAACAAGTATTGATACAAGGGGCTGTAGAAGCACAGAGGAGGAGATGATGAATTCTTCTTGGGAAGAGATTCAGGAAGGCTTTGCAGAGGCGGCACCGTGCAAACTGGATGATAAAGGACAAGTAGGGATGGCAGAGTATGCTGCTTGTTTTCCCAGTTCTGTTTTTCTCGTCTTCCTCTTAATAATAGAAATACCCCTCCCAGTGAAATTGCTTCCCATGGCTGAAATCAGGACATGGTGTGGGTAGATGAGTTTGGGCCATGAAGGGATGGCAGAGCAACAAAACAGAAGGAACCTGGGTCCCTGGATGACCTTGGAGAGCACAGCTGCCTCATTCACCTTGGATCACATGCCTATCTCCAAACCATTGCATGAGAGAGACATAAACTTCTATACTGTTTGAACGACTGTATTGCTGGCTCTCTTATCTAAAGCGTGTTAGTCTGAAGCCTAAACAGTGTAGCAGGTAAAAACAGAGGAATACTTATAGGGCAGAAGAAATAGCATGTCCAAAAACATGAAATGCAAAAGAAGTTAGCAAGTTTTAGGAAACTATCTCAAGGGTATTTTTGAGGATCAAGCAAGATAAATGTATATAAAGTGCTTAGTACAGTACCCAACACATACTAAGTGCTTGCTAAGTGAAAGTCATCTTTTTTTCCACCTGATGTAAATGACTTCTCAGAGCCTCAGCTATAAAATGGGGGTAATGTCACCTGTAGTATGAAAACAGAGGTCTGGACCTTTCTGTTCTAAGAGAGTATGAATAATGTGGAGAAATTGTATTAGGAGCAAGATTTAAATAAAAAACAATTACCAAGGGACGAATGAGTACCCTGCCTTCTCACTGATTTAAATAATTTAACTTAACAAAACCTCTGGTGCTCTCTTATCACTCTAGTTAACACCTGTCCTGCTCACTGGGCCCTAAAAACTATTAGCAGTTCCTTGAAGGAGTTCTGGATATCCAGTGCTCCATACTTTTCATAGGCAGGTTTCTCAGTTCTTTCTCCTCCAAGGTAACTCCTTTTATCCACCTCACAAGACTCTGCACAAACATCACGTCTACTGAGACCTACCTTGACCTTCTGGGAAGATCTGCCTGATGTTCTGTGTGTAACAGGCATCTCCGTCACGGCTTTATACCCTTATTATTGGTTCAGCTGCCGTTTTCCCCTTGCCAGATTGTGAGCTCTCCCAAGGCAGGGAACATGAGTGTTTCAGTTTTGTTTCCTCAGCACGCAGCCAGAGTAGGAGCTCTGTTCATGTTCACTGAATAAATGAGGTGTTCTTGGGTAAATATGCAGGGTCAGTTGTGGGGGCAGATTTAAGGGATGTTAGAAAGTCAGATGTAAAAAAGAGAACATGTTTCTCATCTGCACAGTAATGTCTGAGCTTTGCCATTTAGGCATTGTTATTCCTTCTTCTGGTCTTCTTAAAATGCTCTTTTCTGGCGGTGAGGAGTCTGCTGGTGGGGAGTCTAAGAGGCGGTTTGGAAGAGTGAGGGAATACTAACTTGGTCATCAGACCGGGGTTCTAACTACGGCTCTGCACTGACCTGCTGGATAAACTTGGGCAAGGGCCTTTTCCTCTGGGGTTCAGTTTCCTCAGCTGTAAAGGAGGCAATGAAACGTATCTCACAATAGTGTTGCAAGAATTAAGTAAGTGTGTAATAGCAGCTCATAGGTTTTTGTAGAAATATTAGTGCTATTAATCACATCCCTTAAGTTGCCCTCATCCTTGCCTTCTCCCTGTGAGTTCCAGATTTTTAAAAAATTATTTAATTTATTTATTTTTGGCTGCATTGGGTCTTCGTTGCTGTGCGCGGGCTTTCTCTAGTTGAGGCGAGCGGGGGCTACTCTTCGTTGCGGTGATCAGGCTTCTCATTGCAGTGGCTTCTCTTGCTGCGGGGCACGGGCTCTAGGGGCGCAGGCTTCAGTAGTTGTGGCACGCGGGCTCAGTAGTAGTGGCTCGTGGGCTCAGTAGTTGTGGCTCGTGGGCTCTAGAGCGCAGGCTCAGCAGTTGTGGCACACGGGCTTATTTGCTCCATGGCACGTGGGATCTTCCCGGACCAGGGATTTAACCTGTGTCCCCTGCATTGGCAGGCGGATTCTTAACCACTGCGCCACCAGGGAAGTCCCTGAATTCCAGATTGTATGGTGATCAACAGTGTGGAGTTTTGAACCAAACTGCCTGGATCGCCTGCCATTTCCTAGCTGTTGACCTTCAACAAGTCAGTTCACTTCTCTGGGGTCCAGTTTCCTCATCTGAAAAATGATAAGCACTGACCTTAAAGGGTTTCTGTAAAGATTAAATAAGCATTATTTTATTTTATTTATGATATTTCTAATATTTCATTATTATCTATAATATCTACTATATATTATATTATATATACCTATATGTCTAATTATCTATATTATATCTATAATATCTGCAATATATTATATCTTATATATATAAAACTTACTCTAGTGCCTGGCATGAGGGGACCACTGCCTAAGTATGCGTCAGTGTATTCTCCCTCTCTCCTGGTAGAGGGAGGTAGGTGGCAGGAAAGCACCAGGCATCTGAGAAGATGGGAGGCCGTAGAGAGTGAGGTCACATGGGAGTTGGGGGCACTGATGGCAAACTCCCTCCATCAGATCTTAACTTGGGAATCTGTATGCTGGATTCACATGGAATTTGCTGCTAAAAACCAATGAAAGAACCCAAGTTTGCACATGATTTTTCTTTTTCTTTTTAAGAAACCCAGGGGAATTCCACGGCACCTCTCCAAAATAATGCTCTCTACTCCCTGCCTTGTGCAGTGTTTCCCTGGGCGTCTGGAACAGGCCTGGGGCCTTGAGTGTGCGCCAGGGCATGTAGCCTGGGTTACCTGCTGCAGCCTCTCACTCTGGACCCTCCTGAGGCAGTGAACCATCGCTTTGTTTGTATTGAGGTAGAATAATGGCTGAGAACTCCTGGAATGGATAATGCAAATCCCCAGGTAATCCCAAATTCCATATTAGCCAGTCATTTTCACTTCCCTCTCTGCAGCTGAACCTTTACCAGAGCTTCCTGAAGGGGGTCGGATTACCTTGCTTGCCTTTTCCATCGAAGGACATCAGCGAGCACATTCCCTGGCACCAGGTGGGTACTCGGGAGCCATTTGTTGAATGACTGACAGGACAAGCTCATTGTAGTACTGAATACTGCAGGTGTCATTGCAGACTGGACTACGCACTCTGCATTTTCTCATTTCACCTGTACCATAACCTAGGGAGATGGGGTTTGTTATCCCCATTATACAGATGAGGAAACTGAGTCTCAGAGAGGGTAGACAGCCTAGTCATGGCAGTGGCAGGCTCAGAAAACTGTGCAAAGGTCGTAAAATATAGGGCCAGTCAGAAAGAGCAGAGGATTTCAGGGATGTTAGAGAGTCAGATGTAAAAAAAGAACATATTTCTCATCCACACAATGAAGCCTGACTTTGCCATTTAGATATCATTAGAGGGAAAAGAAAAGGCAGTTTGGTAGAATGGAATCTACTTACTTTAGGAAACAGGAAACTGGGCCTCCCTGCAATCTTGCCCAGGATTCATCTGTGTGACCCTCTTAAGTGTCTTTCCCTCTCTGAGCCTTAGTTTTGGCCATTCCCTTTCCTATCTTCTAGGAATCTGAGACCTCTCAATTTTCCTCCAGTCACTCTGAGATTCCCAGGGCTCCACCGGTCTGGTGGAGAGAATAGGCCTGGCTCTCTCAGGGCCCAAAGGATGCCTTGCTACTTTCCATTAACCAGAGATGGCGCTGGGCACCGGCCGCTGTCCCGGCCCTTCCTCTGTATTCCTCTTCTTCCTCGCCACCCTCCCCCTCCTTCCCCCGTCGTCCTACCCTTCTTCCGTGCCTCTTCCCCCTTCCTCCCCTCGCTCCTCCCTCCCTCCTTC
Source organism: Balaenoptera musculus (assembly GCF_009873245.2). Lineage (NCBI taxonomy): Eukaryota > Metazoa > Chordata > Mammalia > Artiodactyla > Balaenopteridae > Balaenoptera > Balaenoptera musculus. The sequence continues at coordinate 39,174,718 of NC_045785.1, forward strand.
CCCATGATCCGGCGGCCGGGGCGCGGGCCGGGCGCGCGCTGGGTGGTCCGGCGGCCGGGGGCGGGCGGTAGCCTGCAGGCGTAATTGGCATGCACGCCGTTGTAGCTGAGACCGCTTAATAAAGCATTACATATCTCACCGCTTCCATATTTCATTACCTCACGCGGAGCCTGTGAGAGGGCCCTAATGGGAGTCAGCTGTGTTTTTACTTTCTGTTGTCGGCCGGGGACGGGTTTCTCTGCGGATTCTTTGAAATGAAATAATGTGATGCACGCCGCGATAAGGGCCGGCCCGTAATGAGGCCCAGGCCGCGGGGCGGCTGCTATTGCTCCAGGTGTCGCGTATTTGGGCTCCGAGGACGCTGAGGAGGAGGGGGCGGCGCCGAGGAGGAAGGGGAGGGGAAGAAGGTGGGGGAGGAGGGGAGGGGGGAGGAGGGGAGGAGGGAGGAGAGGGGTAGGGGTCGGGGCGGGGGGCAGTGGGGCTGGGGGCTGGGGGCTGGGGCGGAAGCCAGGGAAGGCGGAGACAGCGGGATGCGGAAGAACAGACTGACTGGGGAGAGGTAGGCTGGAGAGTGCTGGGGCCCCGGGTTCAAATCCTGATTGGCCCCTGACTGTCAGTGCGAGAGAGCCCTTTGCCCCATAATATTCACCTCCCAGTGTTGTTGTGCTGAAATAAATGAAAGGGATTTGTAAATTGGAAAGGGCAGCATCACACACATGGAAAAAATGGAATCATTTATTGAGAAGGGATCTGATGACCTTTGAGCAGCCCCTCTGGGCATGGCACCCGCCAATAATTTCAGCAGCCTTGCTTGCTAAGTACTATTACTTCCCCTTCACAGAGGAGGAGACTGAGGGTCAGAGAGGTGAGGGACTGGCTCCAAGGCACTTAGTAAGAGGCTGAGGGCAGCCCTGGGCATGGAGCCAGAGGAGACAGGAAGAAAGGGGGAAGGAGATAAAGATGGAGAACGTTGGGCCACTGCCATATGATTTGTCTAACCCCCTCCCCGTCAAGGGAGCTGGGCTTTCTCCTCCACCCTGTCTTGTGGGTCTCCTTGACTGGGCCTGTGGCCTTTGCCTTACTCACTGGGACGGAGGGGAAGGTGGGCAGGCTTATGGGGATGGGACGTTTTGGAGGGCTTTGTAGGTGGGGCAGCAGCTGGGTGTGAGTGTGGGGCGTCAGGAAGCCCCCTCTGTTCTGAGTACTCTCCTCTGCTGAAAATCCCATAGCTACGGTCCGCTGAGTTAAAGGTGGCTCTTTGTGCTTGGGTTAGACAGATTTAAAATCATCAGAAGTGTCTACTTCTATGTCTACTCTGTCTCCATCTCTTTTTTCTCCTCTAGAAAGTAAATGCTCTTTCAGGAGTCTTGTTGTATCTCCTCAGTGTCTCTCATATCCACCCACTTCTCCCCGTCCCTCCTGGCCTGGCCCTGGGTTAAGCCCGCACCTGGGTTCAGCCCACAGTCTTGCTTCTTGCCCTGTAGGACTCTTCCTAAAATGCTGACCTGATGCTGCTGCCCTGCAGGGCTCCCTATTGCTCTCAAGAACGTCCAGCTTCCCAGACACGCCCCACAGGACCCTCCCTGCCTGGACTCGAGGACCTGCCCCCATCTCCCAGCTCCATCTCTGGCACACTCCAGCACAGACCCTGACGGACCAGGTGACTTGTCTTTCTCCAGGTTCATCAGTGACATCTGGGCGCTTGCTCATGCTGTTCCCTCTGCTTGATGTGCCCTTCCCGCCTGGACCTGCCCATGGAGTCCTGCTCACTCTCCAAGCAAGCCTCGGCACAATGGCTGGGCATTCCAGGAAAGCTTTTCTCCAAGAGCTCCTCTGCCCCCCGCTTCCAAGCTGGTTATGCTCACTTCCTTTCTGAACCTCAGTTTCCTCATATGTACGATGAGGGGCTAGGGGGCTGATCCCTGGGCCTCACAGTCTCTTGAATTGACCCTATTGGGTGGTAGTTTCTTCTTAAAGTAGAAACAGTTTGAGTTTGTCGATGTGATGGATGATAACCGTGTCGTGTGTGCCTACTACATGCCAGGCATCGAACTGGCTCTTTATATGCCATAGATACATGCCTAGCTCAGAGTCCCGCAGCAGCAAATGGAAAAGCTGGGATTTGAAGTCAAGACTCTCTGATCCCTGAGCCTGTGCACGTGTGTGTGTTTATGTGCGTGTGTACACATATGCACTTACATGGATGTGTATGTCTGTGTGTGCACATGTGAAACAATGGTACCCAGTGTTGGTGGAGCACTTTAACCTTCTCAGAACTTTCTCACCTCCAGGAGGGAGACCTTTGAGGCAGGTCTGGAAGGGATGATAGGGATATATAGATACAGAGAAATTGGTTGACTGCCTTAGTTACACAGCTGTCAGGAGGAGACCCAGGGAGCAGGAAGAGACATCCCATGGCCCCGGAAACCGTGCTGGACCCTCTCAGTGCAGAATTCTTCACACTTTGACTTCAACCTGACTTTGCCAGTGTTGTTTCCCAAATGCCCCTCTTCTGTACAGCCTAACTTTCTGCATACAGGGCTTGCTTCAGAGCCTTTGCTTGAGCCAGTCTCTCCATCTGGAAAGCTTTTCCCCAGTGCCTGCCTGGGGATATTTTACTCATCCTTCAAAACCTGGATCAAATCTCCCCTCTCCACAGAAGCTGGCTGGATTCTCTGCTCAGGACCATCTCTCTCTCTCCCTATTCCAGGCTGTGTACACATTTCTCTTATGGTCTGTCAGCTCGGAGCTTCTTTGTTTCAGGACCCTGAACTCCTGAGGTCAGGGGTTGAGCCCCACTCTTGGCCAAGAGAGAACTGTCTGGGAATGGGCGCAGAGAGTAAGCTTGTGGAATGCCTGGCCAAGCGGGGCATGCTTCGAGGATGGCTGAAAATGTCTGCAAGTCTCCACTCATAGAAAACGCTTGATAAACGGCCGCTCATGATATCATCATGATATCATCATGACTTATCCCTGGGCTCTTGCTTTGGGTCAGGTTTTATGTTGCAATCTGTATTTTTAGTTAATTCTCACAGCATCTTGATGAGATTGATGTTATAAACCCCATTTTACCACCGAGAAAACCGAGGCTCAGTCAAGCTAAATAACTAACCCACGACTACAGAGCTGATCAGCGGCAGAGCCAGGGCTTACGTCCAGTTCTGTGTGCCTCGGAGTCCCGTCCTTTCTGCACGCATCACACACGTCGTATTGTAAGCTGCTGGTGTTCTCTGTGCCTGTCAGACAGGCTGCTCTATTGATTAACATGCAAATGATTTTTGGAGAGAGGGCTTAAGTGTAGTTGGTCCCAGCCAGCCACAGCTGAGATTTGCAACCCAAGCCCCAGTCCTCACCAACTGCTCTGCTATCAGGTTTTCATCTCTAAAGTGATTGACGGGTATTTTTTTCCCTCCCTGACCCAGAACGCCAGGCCTCCAATACTACTGAAATGTTTGCACAATCTTGAAGCATTTATTTAAAAGTTGCTTTTCCCCAAAGGGTCCGGCCTCAGCCAGATCCTGAGCCAGATCCAAAAAAACAAACA